>NW_025333895.1:7788236-9004670 GCF_019186645.2 Phyllostomus hastatus | reverse complement strand
CAAGCTGGGGGAAGCGGCACAGGAAGGCGGGGAGCGAGAGGGTTCGCCTGTTCACACACCCCCACTTTCACTTTCTGCCCAGGGCTGCTGAGCTCCGCGAGTCCACGGAGGGAGTGTGTGTACAAACTCCAGTATGCAAAGCTCCTTCCCAAGCACGCGGGAGCCGCCGCCGTTGAGGAAAAGCAAATACTCCACTTCCCAAAAACAAACCAAACGTCACCACTGTGCCAACCGCCCACCTCCAGAGCGTGTCTTAAACCCCTCCTCCCCAGCGTCCCGTCCCCCCCCCTCCCGCGTGGAGGGGTGGCCACTGAGGAGGAGCTGCTTGGAGGCAGGTTTCCCGCCGCCCAGGCCCCCCGCAGCGGGGCCCCCAGGTTCTGCGAACAGCCTGGGAAATGCCCCCTCGGGGGGCTGGCGTGGCCTTCCGCCCTCCACGCTGCTTTGTCCTCGGATCGGTAACCGCCAGCCAGCGCACGGCAAGGCCTGGGGCAGAGAAGGGCAAACACAGACCTCTATTTGCAAACTAAAGGCCCGCCTTCGGGGCTGCGGGGGAGGGGCGGCGAGGGAGTCCCTAACTCCAAGGGGCTCCCCCTTGCAGGGACTCTATAGAGCGTTTCTGCCCCCCCCCACCCCAGAGCACAGAGTGCCCCTAAGAAGTAGGCCAGACCAGGCCAACTTGGCCCGGTCTCAGGCTTTCTAGAAGCTCTCCAGGGACCCAGAACAGAAGCCCCACGCCCAAGAACACCCCTCCGGGCCCTCCCTGGGGGTGGGGTGCGGGAAGGCCTCAAGAAGGGGGGCTCCGCCAGCCGAGCAGTCCGCCGACGGATACACACCCTCCCCCACCCCGTAACTTGCAGTCAGGAACCGAGTTAACGCGGCTACGAACTTCTGCAAGAAAGCTTTCCGCCAGAAGTAAGGGTCGCAGGCCACTCGGGGATCGGGCCCAAGGGAAAGAGCGCGCAGAACAAACCACGGGGCTGCTCGGGGGCATCTCCTTGCAGCCTCCGTTCCAGCCCCCACCTTCGTCTCCAAAACTATGCCCGGCCCCGAGGAAAGGAGGCCGCGCGAGGCCTCCCCCCGACCCTGCCCCCAGAGGGCCAACCGGTGGGGAAGATAGGACCCTTCTCCCCCGAACCCCCAGCTTTATTCTCGGGGGGACCAGTGGGAGGCGGGAACACTGTAGGTTTGGGGTGCCCGATGGCCTTGGACCCTGCTGTCACGCCGGTGCCCACCCCGAGTAGGAAACAGAGGCAGCAACCCCGCTTTTCGCGCTCTAACTCGACCTCGCCCGGCTTAAGCGTTTTTCAGGCTGATTTCAAAACGGGAACTGCGTCTCCTCCCGGCCCGACAGCACCGACCCTGCCAAGGGGCTCAGAGTCAGCACGGGACCCCCAACTCTGGGAGAGCGCGCAGCCCCCCGAGCCACGCCGCCGGTTCCTGGGCGGCCACGCGGGGCCGGGGCTCGGGCCTGGCCTCGCCCCCAGCCCCGGCCGCGTCCACCTCCCCAGCGCCAGCCTCGCGGCGGCGGCGGCAGCTGCAAGCCTCGGCAGGCGGGGCGGGGGCAAGGAAAGTGGCGCCAGAGCGCAGGACGCGGCCCGGGACGCGCCGCGCACCTCACCCGCCGCGTCCTCCCCGGTTTCCCCCTCCAAAAGATGGCGGGCAGAGGAAAGGGGGGAAAAATCCCTTCCGTGAGGCAGGGCGCGCGGAAGGCCGGCTGGCGCGGGGCGCGCAGGCCGTGCCAACTCCAGGCTGCGCGCCTCGGCCGCAGCGACGCCCCCGAGCCCGGGACGCGGGCAGCCGGGCGGGAGGAGGGCGGAGGGGAGGGGGCCCGGGCGGCTGCCGCGCTTTGTTGCATCGTGGCCGCGCACAAAGGCGGCGGTGGCGGCGGCCCGGGGGCTCCGCTCCCCAGACGCGCCGGCGGCCCGCGCTGGGGAGCGCGGGGCCGCGCTGCCGAGCCCGCACGGCCCGCCGCCGCCCACGCCGCCCGCCGTCCCGCGCGCGCAAGGAAGCAAGAGAAAGGCGTACTTGGCCTCGGCGGCTCCGGCGGCCGTCCCCTCCCGGCCCGCGCGGCCGGCTCCTCTTTGGCTCGCCGGCCCCGGCAGCATAATAGACGCGCCGGAGCCGAGCAGGGCTCATGCGCTGCGCCGCGGCGCCTGGCGGGAGTCGTAGTCCGTGGCCGGGACCGCGCCGAGGCTGCCCAGGGGAGGCCGTGGCGCGCGGACTACATGTCCCGGCCCCGCCGGCGCCGCGCCCCACCCCGCGCGCCCCCGCCCGCCACCCGCCCCGCGGACCCGGCCGCGAGCGGGGCCGGGCCGGGGGGCGCGCTGGGGCGGGGCGCCCGCCCACCCTTCCGACCCCGGCGACGAGGCGGGGACCCTGGGCAGCCCTCCGTCTAATGCAGGAGACTTGCGCCTCGGGCGAATTTCCTGGTGCCCCACGGAGGCGTGGAAAAGGCGGGAGCACGGCCATTGCCAGCCCGCCCGCCTAACCGCCGCTACCCGCATCCCGCGTCTCCGAGCCCCGGGTAGGGGGTCGCCCTAGAACTGGGCCGTGCACTGCCGGGGCGGGCGGCGCGCACCAGCAGAGCGCCCTTGTTTGTAAACAAACCGCGTTCCTAATTAGCCTGGCGGGGGCGCGCGCGGGAGGGCAGGGGCGGGGCGCGCGCGCAGGGGCGCCCCGCCAGGGGAGGAGCTGCGCTCGGCCGCGCCCCCACCTACCCTCCCCCTCTACCCCTCCACTCCACCCGCCTTTTGTACCCACAATGGCTGTGGGCCCGGGAGCCCGAGTACCTGCCTCTGCCTGGGGACCTCGACCCCAACCTCAGTTTCCCCATCCGCCGAGTGAGGACAGGCAGGCATGAGATCGAAGGTGCCTAACCCGAGACGCCTGCAGTGGGCCACAAAAGTAAAACAAGAAGCTGGGCCCCTTTTCTGTACTTGCAAAGGCTCAGCTCGTGGACGGCCGTAGGATCTGCTGTAGGCGGCAGCTACGCCGCTGTGTAAGCAAGTGCGGTTTTACTCCGCCGTAGCTGAAGGTACGCGTTGTGTGTATTAGCCACCCCGCCCCCACGAGAACGTCAGAAACAAATATTCCTTGGGGATCCCTGAACCTCACAACTGCAAGGCGGTGTTTCTTCCTGTTGGCGGGACGCATCCCGAGCCCCTGGGGTGACTGGGTGCATTGGCGGCGGAGCGCAAGCCCCACAGCCCAAAACCATGAGCGTCTCCGGAGAGGCACCGACTTTCCCAGCCACCCCGCTGTCCCCTGCTGGGTGTCCAGGACACGTTGCAGCCCTCAGCAAGCCTCGGGGGGAGGGCTCTGGCTGGGGAAGGCCTTTGCCTTGTTCAGTTACAAGGGGGCAGAGGTCAGGGGGCGAGGGTCTGCAGACTGGCCCCACAGAACCCCTGTCCTGGCTGCCTCCCTCTCCAAGTCCAGTCTGGTGCCCCCACGCACGGACTTCTGTTTCAGCGCCAAGGCCTTGTCCCCATCCGGCCAGCCATCCGGCTCCATTCTCTCGGACACCTGGACACTGGCCAGCGGGCTGGTCCACTCACTCACTACTTACAAAGATCCCCCTCACTTCCTCCCAGGCCAAAACAGAGCCTCTGCCCCTTGACCTCGCGGAAGCGGTCCCTTGACCTCGCGGAAGCGGTCCCTGGCAGGTCGGCTGTCAAGGCTGCTCACCAAACACCCAGAACATAGACGACCCTCCTTGGGCCTCCCACGGACGAGAGGAGCGCCCCGCCCCGCCCCCCGGGGGCCTGTCCCCAGTCTGGGGGCTCCCTGAGGACCTGGCTTTGCAGGAAGGAGCCAGGCTCCGCCTCTCCCGTCCCCGGGCCCACCCTGGGTGGCCCGGGTGCCTTCGTGGAGGGGTCTCCCCTGTGGCCGGAGCGGTCCGTGGAGCCGAGTCTGCAAGAGCGACGGTCACTTGCAGACACTTGCACTTGGGCCCCCAGCCCCCGGGCTGCCCAGGCCTCAGGCCCGGGGTGGGTGCCCCTGGGGAAGCAAGGCTGCCTTAGGAAGGGACTTGGGGGACTCTGATGGTCCCCCCCAGCCACCATTCTCTCCCTATTCTGGGAGTTTCAACACCACTGGGGACGGGCCCCCAGGGACGGCTGAGTGCCCAGAGCGGGGGCGGGGGGGGGGCACTTCATCTCCCTAGCCCGGTTTCCTCATCTGTCAGTGGGAACAAAAATAGGACCTGAGCCCTGGCTGGCGTAGCTCAGTGGATTGAGCGTGGGCTGGGAACCAAAGTGTCCCAGGTTCAATTCCCAGCCAGGGTACATTCCTGGGTTGCAGGCCAGAACCCCCAGCAACCACACATTGATGTTTCTCTCTCTCTCTCTATCTCCCTCCCTTCCCTCTCTAAAAATAAAATAAGTAAAATCTTAAAAAAAAAAAATAGGACCTGACCCTCTGAGAGGGGGAGGGGGACAGGAAGGGGGAAGGGGCGGGGGGGGGGCTGCGGCCCCCTAGGTCTCGGCTCATTGCCCTACCTGGGTCTCTCACAGGGCCTGCCGGCGGGCTTCTCCCCCCACCCCCCCGTGAAACAGGCCCAGCACCCCGTGGGTGCGCCCGGAATACCTGCTGAGCGAGTCAACTGTCTGCTCCGCACACCTGTCCCACCCCCCAGCCTCCATCTGCAGCCCTGAGTGCGGCCAGACCTCCACCAGCCGAGGCAGCTGCCCCGCTCGCCCCTCCGCCGCCCTGCAAGAGGCTACGTGACCTTCAAGCTGGCACTGGTCCTTAAAACCACGCTGGGGCCAGGACGGGGCCGGGGCCTCAGCTGCCTCCTGCCCCGAACGCAGCCTTCCTACACCAGGCGCCCAGGCCCCCGAAGGCGTTGTGTTACCGCGTGCACACCAGTCTCTGAGAAGTCGGGGGGCTGGGAGTCCTTCCCCAGGAGATGGATCAGCTCTCAGAAGGGAAAAGAAAAGGAGTTTCTGTCTCCGCCAAGCGAGGCTGAGGTCCGGAGAGCTCCGCAGGGCGGGCGCACTGCTTTCTAATGACACGGCTGCTTACTGGCCGCCACTGCGGGCCGGGCACAGTGCGGCGGGCTAGCTGCACGCACACAGTTTCGTGGAATCTCCCATCGGCTCCGGGAGGCAGGGACCACTACCTGCTTCACCGACGGAGAGGACCAGCCCGAGCCACGGTTTGGGCCCAGACAGGGGTGTACATTTCGTAAAAAGCCTGTACTCATTCTCAGAGAGAGGGGGAGGGAGGGAGGAAGAAAGGGAGGGAGACAAACGTCAGCCTGGGGTTGCCCCAAGCAGCCCCCGCCAGGGACCTGGCTCCCATCCCAGGCACGTGCCCTGACTGGGAATTGAACCGGTGACCTGTTGGTTTGCAGGCCAGGGCTCAATCCACTGAGCTGGGGCGGGGTTTGCATTTTACCTGCAAAATACCTTAGAGGAGGCTGCACTGTGGGAAGGGAGAAGAGGGGCGCTTTGGAGAGAGCAAATGCCCAAGTGGGGGCTCATGAACTGCTCCCCCAGGCGGGGGGAGCCCGGGTGAGGGACTGGGTTTGGAAGGAAGACGCCTCACTTCCCTGTGCTCCCGCCCCCCCGCCCCCTCCCACCATGGATCATTGGACCGAAGTCACAGCAAGGTCCTTGAAAGCACAGAGCGGGGAGAACCTGGCCATGAACAGAAGAAGTGGGCCGTGCCGCCATTGTGGGGCCCAGAGGCAAGGAGACGGGGCCCCGGTGAGATGGGGACGGTGAGTACCCACCTCCCGGGGTTCTCGCAAGGACACGTGAGGCGCGAGTTCTCGTAAGATAGCGCACCTGCCGCTCCTTCCGTCATGCCGGAGGTGTGGACGGCGGCTGCGCTGCCCGGCACGCCTGCCCCGGCCTCGGCAGGGGCGGCAAAGGGGGGCGAGACAGAGCGCCGCCGCCGTGGGGCCGGCAGCGGGGGACACACAGGCTGTCACAGAGGAAGCGTGTGGCGTGCCCGCCGGCAGCCAGGGCGGTGGAGGGCAGTGAGGCCGGGGAGCGCGAGCGCCGGGGAACTTCTGGGCCGTTTGTCCCCCCGTGACAGACTAGACGGGGTTTGTGCGGAGAAGCAGTCCTGTGGTGAAGAGGACGGGGGGCCGGCCTGGGGGGCGCACCCCGCGGAGTCTCCTGGGGGCCCTGTGTAGACTCGGGGTGCTCCTGGCATTCCTGGGGACCCACTGGTTGAAAGGATGATGGTGGCAGTCCCCCTTGGCTTTGCCACCCCCAGGAAAGCTTTCTGCACTGATGGTCCGTGACCCCATGGCCACACGGGCCCCCTTCCCATATCACCTACCTCTGAGACGGAACCCCACGGCTGCAAAAGAATGTCTTTGAAATGACTGAAGGCAGACCCGGCTGGTGTGTGTGGCTCAGTCGATTGAGGACCAGCCTGCGCACCAAAGGGTCACCGGTTCGATTCCCAGTCAGGGCACATGCCTGGGTTGCAGGCCATGACCCCAGTAGGGGGCGCGTGAGAGGCAACCACACACTGATGTTCCCCTCTCTCTAAAAATAAATAAATAATTTTCAAAAACCCTGCCAACCAAGAATTCTATATCCAACAAAACTATCCTCCCATATGGCCTGACGGGTGGGGCTCAGGTGGTTGGCTGTCCCTCTGTAAAGGGAAGAGCACCAGTCCCGTCCCTGGAGAGGACACCCACCCGGGCTCCGGGTCCGGTCCCCGGTCGGGGTGCCCACGAGAGGCCGGCAACCCGTGTCCCTCTCTCCCATCGGCGCTTCCCTCCCTGTCTCTTTCCCTCCCTTCTCCTCTTCGTACATAAGTAAGATCTTAAAAAAACTATCCTTCGGTAAAGGAGAAATTGAGGCATCCTGGATACACAGAAGCTGAAGGAGTTTGCTGCTGGCGCACTCCCCCTTGAGGCCACGCGACATGGGGCCCTTCAAGCGAAATGAACCAGCAGCAGACAGGAACTCAAACCCACAAAGGAATAAAGAACAGTAGAAGCGACCCCACAGGGAACCAGGAGACTCAGCACCGATATGTTTTTGGTCATTCATGCCTCTCTCCCCGCCATATGGTTTAAAGGAAAACCACGTAAAAGTCTAATTGTAGATCACTGTCCTCAGGCACACAGCATGTAACGCTGTGACTTACAACGGTAATAGCGGGAGGAACGGAGACCCCACAGAGGAGCGAAGATTCTGAGTGGCATCACAACTAGAGCTAAAGTCACTTATTAAAGATTAAGATGCCCCCTGGCTGGTGTGGCTCAGTGGATTGAGCATGGGCTGCAAACCAAAGTGTCGCCGGTTCGATTCCTAGTCAGGGCACATGCCTGGGTTGCAGGCCACGGCCCCCAGCAACCGCACATTGATGTTTCCCTCTCTCTCTCTTTCTCCCTCCCTTCTCTCTCTGAAAATAAATAAATAAGATCTTTAAAAAAAAAAAAAAGAGCAGAACAGTAGCCAGCAGTAGCCAAGACGGAGCTGTGGGTCCGCGCTGACGCCGGACAAAACCAGCCACGACACACGTACCGCGGCCAGGGACCACATGGTTACCGACATGCGCGCGCACACCAGTGGAGCCCGAAACATACAAGCAAAGACTCTCCGGACTGGCTGGACCCGCGAGGGGCTCCCTGGGCTGGGCGTCGTCGGCCCAGGAAGCAAAAGGCCGCAGGTGCGATTCCCGGTCAGGGCGCACGCCTGGGCTGCGGGCTCACTGTTGCTGCTTCTCTCCCTCACTCCCGTCCCCCCCAATCAATAGATCAATAAATACATACTACGGAAGTATCTCCTCGGGCCACAATAGAATAAGGCAAGAAATCAATAACAGAAAGGGAAGCGGGAAGACCGTAACACGTGGAGACGAGACCACACACCCTCAACACACGCGGTGGGCAGAGAGGGCAGTCGGAAAATACGGGATGGGCTTCAGAAACCAGAGGCACCCGGGCTCCCGGGGGGGGCGTTGAAGGCGGTGCCCCGAGAGAAATCTCTGGTTGTAAGTGACTACGTCAAAAGGCAGAAAGTATCTCAAACCAGTAACCTGAACTTCCACCTAAAGGGGTCAGAAAAGGAATACACTAGTCCCAAAGCAAGCCAAAGGGAGGCAGTAAGGGAGATTAGAGTGGAAACACATAAAGTAAGGAAGAGAAAAACAACAGAGAAAATCTGCTAAACTGAAAGCTGTTCTCTTTATTCAGAATCAACAACACTGACCAGCCTTTATCTGGATCGACCGAGAAAAAGAGAAGACTGGCCCTGGCTGGTGTGGCTCCTGCAAACCTCAATGTCGTCGGTTCGATTCCCGGTCAGGGCACACGCCTGGGCTGCAGGCCAGGTCCCCAGTAGGGGGCGTGTGAGAAGCAACCACACACTCATGTGTTTCTCCCTCTTTCTCTCTCCCTTCCCCTTTCTAAAAATAAATAAATAAACCTTTTAAAAAAGCGAAGACTAGCAGCATCATGAGGAGTGAGGCTCACAGGAATGAGAGGACGGGAACCAACCGATGGGATGCCCGGGTGTGACCCGGCCGGGATGGACAGGCTCCCGGGAGCACGCAGGCTGCCCAGACTCGACTGGGGAAGAACACAGAACCTGAGTGGACCCAGACAAAGTAGAGGCATCGGGTCAGCGACCGAAACCGTCCTGCAAAGGAAAGCCAGGACCACGCGGTTTCACCGCTGGGTTCTACCAACGTTTCCAGAAAGTCTCTTCCGAGAATAGAGGGCAGGGAGCACGTCCTTATCACGGACAACACAGTCACCCTCCTACCGCAGCCGGCGGAGGGGTCACGAGGAGGGCCCCGCCCTGCCCTGGAGTCTCCCTCTGGGGGCGGGGCCCCGGGACAGGCCGATCCCTCCCGAGCCCCTGTGGACGGAGGAAGTGCACGCTCTTTGTCGGCACAGAGCCTCGCAGAACCGGGCCGTTCTGCGCACAGTCTAACGCAGCTGGCTTTTCTCTCTCCGGCTGCCACGAGTGGCCCTCCACAGCTCCAGGTCCCCAGCTCCCGCCTTCATCAGGGGCTGCGGACGGCCTGGGACCGGGAGGCAGGGCCGTGGCTGATTCACAGGGCCCCTGGGGGACCTGGGGGTGCCGGTCAGGCGGCCTCCAGAGCTCTCACCATTACACCCACCGCTGCGGGGGACATCCTGGCGCAGCCTGGAGCCCCCGAGGCTGGTGGGTGGCTAAGGCTCTGGAGGGAGGGGCCTGCAGGGGGCGGGGTGAGTCCCTGTGCCCAACGGGCCCTGAGCCCCTGCTTTCCCTTGGCTTTTGGCACCATTGTTTCTGTTGTGTACAGGACCTCCTGCCTGGGCTGCCTCTCCCCTTTCGCTCCCGAGGGCTTGAACGCTCTGAGGTTGATGGGGACCCTGTGTGGGACTGGAACTATCCAGAATCATTTGCACCCCATCCCTTCCGCTCCAGGCTTCCAGCCTGCCACCTCTTCCCAAAGCAGGCCCGCCTGCCCGGGGCAGCCAGGCTGGGCGTGGGGGGCGCTCAGCCTAGGATTCTGCCCCCCGCAGGCTGCCCCCCCGCCCAGGGGAAGGCAGCTCTGAGCAAGCCCAGCCTCAGCCTTGGGGAGGCCTGGACCACGTTCCCTGCAGGTGCTCGGGCCCACGCTGCTTTCAGGGGGATGTAAACAGCCTGAAAAACTGCGAGGAAGTGGGGAGTGGGAGGCAGGCCCAGGATGGAGGGGCTGGCCTGCGGCTCGTGGCCAGGCACTGGGCACCAGCAGCCTCGGACTTTGGCCCCCGGTTCCCTATGTCAGCTGTTCTATTTCAGGCGGTTACTCCTCGGCGGGGGAATTCTCAGCGAGCCGTGGGAACCCAAAAAGGCGAGGGCTGGTGTGGCGGCCTCGGGGCACCCTTCTGCAGCCCTTGCACCCCCCTCCGGTGCCAGGTGTGGGAGGCCACAGGCTAGCATGCTGACCCTGTCCCCATGGAGAATGTGCCCATCTCCTAAGCCAGTCTGGTGCTCCTGGATCTTTTCCCACAGAAACAATTCCTAGTCGTGAAAGCCCCACAGGGGCAGCCGAGGGCCACGGGCAGCCTGGGGATGGGGAGTGGGCTGCGTGGGGCCGTGGGAAGCCCTCAGGAGCAGAGAGCCACAGGCCCCGGCTGCAGAGCCACTGCCGTCCCAGTTGCCGCGTGTGGCAACGCGGACACGGAGCCTGCAAACCGGCAGGGCCGGGGGCTGGAGGGGGGACTCTGGAGGCCCCCCCCATGCAGGATCCAGCCCCAGCCCTTTCCTTTCCTCGCTGTGTGGCCTCGGGGAAGTCACCCAGGCTCTCTGAGCTCCTCATCTGTGAAAATCAGAACATCTTACCACCACGCATGGGCTCTGGGGGGACCGCATTGAGTCCCCCGGCCAAGACAGGCGCGCAGTAGGGGCGCAGGGGGAGCAGCTGCACGGGGGTTTAATGGCAAGGACACATGCAACCCCTGTGACGCAACCGGGAAGCAGGTGCGGCGCTAGCAGCCAAGTTTGTATTCCTTACAGACGCCCCCGAACCCCCGCTGCACAGCCCGCCCCACGACGGCAGCAACAAACATCCAGAAGCTTTGAGGCCAGCCCCTGGCTGCTGGGGCCTCCTGCGAGTCAAGGGAGCTGTCTCTGTCTCTCTAGGCGGCACCTCCCTCGCCAGCGGGGATTAAGCCCCGGCGGGCGGGCAGGGAGGGGGTTTGCAGAGCGGAACGGGTGGGGCCGGCCTGGGAGTTGGGACCGCATTCCAGGGATTCCTGCTCCCGGAGCCGCCTGGCCGGCCCTGAGGGCCTGGGGCCTGGCTGGGGCCCAGCACGCCCTGCGAGGCCTAGAGGGGCCATCTTTGAGACCCCCAGGCCCGGAGCCTGGCGGAGCCCAGGGCAGCCGGGGTTCTTCGCGTGGACTTCGAAGCAGCAGGGAGTGGAAGCAGACTTTCTGGGTTTCACTGGGAGGGTCTTGGTTAAATATCTACCAGGTGCCCCCGCCCCCCGCCAGCAGGCACTGTGGCCTGAGCGGGCTGTCCCTGCTCCCACCAGCCCCCAGTAGTGGGGGCAGTGGACCAGCGAGGCCCAGGGTGCTGGCAGGGACAGGAAGAGACGGAGAAGCATGGGCAGCAGGTGGGGTGGCTAGGGCTGAGCCTGGGGACCTTGAGGAAGGGACCTTCAGGTCGCCACGTCCCTGGGGCTGAGGGACTAACTGCCAGAGACAGAGCCGAACAAACAGAACGCTCGGTCGTCCTCGGGTGAGGCAGCCTGAGGAGTCACCCCAGAAAGGGTGCCGTCACACCGGGAGGGGAGGTGATGCGGGGGACAGGAGGCTGGGAGCTTCCTGGGGGTGAGAGGAGGAAGGGGGCTAAGGGCTGGGTCCCCGGCCAGGGGCGCACCGGCCAAGGCCCGGGGGAGAGAACTCGCAGTCCGTGTCAAGAGCCAGTAGTTCTTCCCGTCTCCGCTGTGCCTTCTGTGCCCGGGAAACCGAGGCCGGGGGAGACCGCCGAGGACGGGGACGCGGTTAGCACTAGCAATGACCTTGTGGGTACCAGGGCTGGAGTGGCCCATGGGGACCCAGGGACGGTGGGCAAAACGCCTGTCCTGGTGGGCTGCAAGGAAGCTGGGGGAAGGGAGCCCAGAGCCCAAGGAGGGGCCCTCGGGGGCATAATTCCCCCAAACCAGCTGTCCCGGCGTAAGGACCGGGGGAAAAGGAACTGCACACAAGCCCCACTCACCTGGGCGGGCGGGACCCTCGGGCTCTCCGTCCGGCGGCGTCAGCAGCTCCGGGGAACAGCGGCCCAGCTCAGGCTGGCCGTCCAGGCTAAAAACCCCGTGTGCAGCTCCTGGAAGCTGAGGATTCTGGGCTTTCCCGCGTTCCTCGTCTTCCAGGACCCTCCCTTATCAACTGCCATCGGAATCCAAAGCTGCGGGCTGGGCTGTTAAAGGGCCAGAGCCCCTGCCCCCAGCCCACTGCCGGCCCGCCAGCCACGGGGAGCGTCGGAGTTTCTCCCCCGTGGTCTGCACCTCTGCCACCTCGTGGAAAGCCCTCCACTGTCCTCGACGAAATGTGTGTCACCAAGTATTTACATGGGGCTTCCCCACAGCTTTGAGTCCGGTAAGAAGGAGATGCTCTTCCCGGCTGGCGTAGCTCAGTGGATTGAGCGCGGGCTGCGAACCAAAGTGTCACAGGTTCGATTCCCAGTCAGGGCACATGCCTGGGTTGCAGGCCACGGCCCCCAGCAACCGCACATTGATGTTCCTCTCTCTCTCTTTTTCCCTCCCTTCCCTCTCTATAAATAAATAAAAATCTTTTTTTAAAAAAGGAAAAAAAAACAAGGGGATGCTCTTAGTTTAAGCTCTGCCACGGCCAAAGGACCATGTGGACACACCGCGTAGCTCTCTTCCTTGGGGAAGGGAGCATTGCTTTTCAGTGACCAAGTCACCCATCATCCATCCATCTGCCCACCTAACAAGCATCTTTTAACTGATTTGAGAGAGAGGGAGGGAGGGAAGGAGGGAGAGAGAACCCCGATTTGTTGCTCCCCTAAATCACGCACTCACTGGTTGGTTCTTGCGGGACCCCGACCCTGCAATGTGGGCGCACCGGGACGGTGCTCTAACCACCTGAGCGATTGAGCTGCCCAGCCAGGGCCTCAGACTTAGACATGTTTTAATTTATTTTTATTTTTAAACATCCTCACCCGAAGCCACGTTCACCGACCTCGGAGAGAAACATCGATCCGCTTCCTACACAAACCCAGCCCGAGCAGCCTGCAACCCAGGCCAGCGTCCTGACCGGGGATGGAGGAACCCGCAACCCCCCGGGGCCTCGATGACTCGCCCGGCCAACGGAGCAACCGGGCCCGGGTGGACGAGCTTTCTGAAGTTTCTGTTAAATCGCTTTATCTGCCGTGTTACTCGGTTTCAGGGTTTTAGCCGTGACTATGGGGATGGACGGGAAAAGCACTCAACAAAGTTAAGGATTTTCTCATTTTCACTGGGAGTTTCTACCTCCCGGAGGAGGGAGGCGAGGCCAGTTCACCCGGGAACCTGGTCTGAGTTCTGAGTTCTGGGGTCAGGGCCCTCATGCGGCTCCGCCCGGGAGCTGGAAGGCTGGATGTAGTACTTCCAACTTGGCGCTGGGACGTGGGGCGCACGTTTTGGGGGTGGTGTTAGGCTGGAGGGGGAGGCGGGTCTGGTAAACGCTCTCAGTGGAGTTTGGGTTTGAACCGAGGACCTTGGGAAGCCGGCTCTGCGTCTTAAACTGGGTGTGACAGAGTCGAGCTGGGGTTTTAGAAGTTCCGACTGCGCTTTCGAGGTTCGCACGAGGCCAAACCCGCGGAACCAGCGCAGGCGGGCGGATGGAGATGCCCTTCTTCATCCTTAACTGGTCGGTCACTTCTTTAGTCACTGTCTCCTGCTCCAGGTGAGAGCACAGGCCTCTGGGTCGCAGAGAACCCCCGCGAGCCGCGCTGGGGCTGGGCCTGGGTGCGACGGGGGACTCGGCCTCCTCGGGGGACTCGGCCTCCTCGGGGCTTCGTACCAGCTGCCAGTCTTCTGATCTGTCTCTATGGCAACCACGCAGCTCATTTCCCCGGGCATTTCCATTTCAAATGCGCTGTCCTTTTGTTTGCACAGTATACCAAGTCATATTCGGTGTCCCCATTTTTAATTGGGAAATAAGAGACCGCCTGTGACTCTGCCCGCGGGCGGGGGTGGGGCGTCGAGCTGGGAGACCACGGCCACCTCTAAGACTCTAAGACCCACGTGGGCAGCCGAAGTGGCGCAGGACGGGGAGACTGCACGGGGCTCCGGGCCAGGACAGCGGCTCCGGGCTCTCGTTCCGCTCCTGAGCCCCCTCCGTGGGCCTCCTCTCCCCCTGTGTAACTGCAGGTGGCGATACCTGTCAGGGATATCACCTTGCCCAGGGCAGGGCAGCCTTCGTGTTTGATAGGCTCTCCTCGGTGGGGGGCTCGGGAGGGAAGCGGGCGCGCCCTGCGGGAGAGCCAGTACTGAGGCGCAGAGCCGGTGTATGCGGAAGCTTTCGGGCCTCGGGGGGTCTTCGCTTCCAAGTGGGAAGGTAAGGGTCCCGCGCAATCGTGGAGACACTCAGCGGAGACCACGGCCAGGGCCGCGCTGTGTGCGGTGGACGCGTCAGCGGCCGCTCGGAGCGTGCGCGCGCGCGCGCGCGACGCTGGAGGGAGGGACGTAAGCCCAGAAGAAACGTTGGGGCCCCGCCAGCTCCTCCCGGGGGGCACCGCTGCAGGGCGAGCTCAGGATGTGAGCACTCGAGGGGCACCGTAGCACTTTGCGGTAGTGTCTTTATAGTTCAGTTTTTAGAAAGTGCAGGGGAAGGACGGCCTGTGCCGGCCACGTTTGGAGTTAAGGCTTTTAAGCAGAAAGCGCACACGGCGTACTGTCCCTTTAAGGCGTTGGCCCCGCCCGAGGCATTCTGCCCCTTGCCGCTGCCCGTAGCGCCTCTCCGAGAGGCCGGCTTTGTGCTCTGGCCCCGCCCCGACGCCGCTTGGGCCCTCCGCGCACGCGCACTGTGGCTCCGCGCCGACCAGTCGAGCTCGGCCCGGCTCCCGCCCAGTCGGCGGCCAGCGCGACTCCCGGAGCGCCCGCTGCCGTTCGCCACAGCCCGGGAGGTAAGCGGGGGACGCCCAGCCCGCGAGCACGCGCGGGGGCCCCGCGTCGCTGCACCCCCAAACCACCGCTGCCGCACGTGTTCCGGCGGGCCTGGCCTCGGCCCGCCGGGGCCCTTCGGTGCAGAAGCCCCGCGCCTCCACGCCGCCTCGCCTTCCGGGTGCCCGCCTGGCGCCCCTCGGCCCCTCACTGCAGCCTCGCCCCCGGAGGCCCCGTGCCCCACCCCCCCGCGGGCCCTCACCGGTTCCCGGCGGTCCCGGGCGTTCACCCCGGCGGCCGCTCCCCAACGGCCTGGTGACGAGCCCTCCGCCCGTGGGCTGCGGCTTCTTTCTGCCGCTAGTCAGCACTTGCCCCGGTCCCCGCGGCCGCTCCGGAGAAAGCCCGCAGGCCCCCCGACCCCCACGGTCTCTGCCGCGGCTCGCCCTGCAGCCCCCGCCAGCTTCTGGTCCGGCCTGCGGGGGCCCTTCTGGGCGATGTGGAAAGACACCCGGGGCCGTTTCCCGGCGCTCGGACGGACCCGTTGCTCGAGGCCGCCTCCGAGGCGGCCCGTCCCCGGGAGCGGAGCCCGGGGCACAGCAGGACCCAGGCGGGAGAGCGCGCCGCCCGGCGGGCGACCACCTGTCTGCCCGCACCTGCGGGCCTGGCCTCCGCCCCGGAGCTCAGCGGCCCGCACTTCACGTGCGTCTGGAGTCGCCCGCGGCTCGGGCGGCCCCGGGCCCGCCCGGGGGAAAAGCCCGCAGGCAGGAGGAGGGGTCTCCCTCCGGGGGCTACCTCCCAGCCGCCGCCTCCTTCCCCTGCTCAGACCTCCTTTCTAGGAAGCCTCCCCGCGGCCACAAAACAATGGTTCCACGGAGCCACGGGCGCGGTCATGGAGAATGCGAGCCCGCCGCCCACCCTCCCCTTGGGCAGACACTCGGAGGGCGCGGGGTCCCGCAGCGCTCTCAGAAGCCCGGCCGGGTTTTTGTGTGTTAGCAGCCGTGGGGCCCCCAGGTATGGGCGGCCGGGCCGGCATCCTGCTTCCTCACCTGGGAGCGGCGGGTGTGCTCCAGCCCCGCCTGCCTCCTGGTGGGTCTCAATTTTTATGCTAAAACGGCCTGTCTGGGCCCCCCGAGGGGCTCTTTTCACCTCCGAGTGCAGCCTGCTGCGCTCCACAGCGCCCGGCCTTGTGTGGTCCCGCTGCCGCCTCTGCGGCCCTTGCCCTTAGCCACGCCCCCTTGCCCAGCGCCCCCACCCCCACCCCCGGCCCCGGCCCGGGAAAGGGTGGCGGAGGCGCCTTTTTGAGCCTCAGCGGTGTGCGGGCACGGTCTCCCGGGCAGGTGGAGCGGCCTGCCCTCCCTCTCCCGCTCAGGGCCGGGGCTCCATCCCGGCTGCAGGCGGCCTGCGGGGCCAGGCCCTGCACAGCTGTGTCGCCGAGTGACTCCTCCCTGCTTGGGCGTAGACTTGCACTGCTCGGAGCCCGTGCAAACTCGAGTTTCGAGCCCCAGGCGACGATTTAGTGTGTGAACTCACTGGTGGTGGTTCCAGCGGCCGCGGGCTGGGTGGCCCCCTTCTGACTGACGCTTCTTCCTTGGTTTCCGAACCCCCTGGTGTGCTTCTGGACAGCACTTTGCCCTGCAGCTCCCCGGGAGTTCTGACTGTCGTGGTGTCCCCTCCTGCGGTGTGAGCCTCACCTGCGGTGACCTGAACACATAGGCTGCCGCAGGCGGGCAGAGCTGGCTCTGGCCAGGGCTCCCCACCCGAGTCTCCCCACCCGTAGTCCTGGGAGCTGCCAGCCCCGTGGGAGCGCCTTGCGCCTGCAGCCGGCACAGGGCGACAGCAAGGCGGGCGTGACCGTGAGGAGGGTGCCCTGAGCACCACGGAGCGTGGCTGTGAGCACCGTGTCACTTGGGACGCGACTGAGGACTTGGATGAGCTCCCGGTCTGTGCGCCCTGAGGCTCGGGCCCCTGCAGTGGGGCCGGCGGGCTTCCTGACCGGGGCCTTCGGTCTGTTTTCTGACCGCGAGGGCCTTTGGAGGAGACGGCACCTGCCTGCCTCGCTGCGTGCCTGTGGGGTCACAGAGTGGCTGGCGTGTCTTTGGGGACAGTCACGGAAGAGGGTGGTGGGGTGTCTGGTGGAGCGTCTGGGAAGCATCCGCAAGGGCAAGGAGCGCGGTCAAGGTCAGGTGCCTCTGTTTGGAGCAGTGCACCTGAGCTCAGGACAGTGGCCAGACAGGTTTCGTCCTCTTCCCTACAAACTAGTTTTTGAACTGTGTTCCTTTCGTGGGCCTGGGCCCCTGGCCGTAGGTCCTGATCAGCAGACGCCCGCCGCGAGTCCTCTGTCTGGAGCTGCGCGCCCTCCGCCGGGCCTCCCACCCCGCCCGGCGGGCCTCAGAGCCATGGCCACGGAGGAGAAGAAGCCGGAGACCGAGGCTGCCAGAGCCCAGCCCACCCCCTCGTCGTCGGCCGCACAGAGCAAGGCGAGTCCCCGGGGGCGCCGGGGGCCGGCGGGGGCGCCTGGGCTGCAGGGCCCTGGGTGGTCTCAGGCTCGTCGGCCTGCCCTCCCCCCTCGCCCAGAAGTTGCTGGTTTTGTTCACCTGCGTGTCATGTGGCGGCTCCCAGCCCTGTCCCCCGGTGAGGGGGCTTCAGCAACAACGCGGCTCCTCCGTCCTCCTCGGAAGACAGTGTCTGTTGTGAAGCCCCCGCGCCCTGCCCCCCCACCAGCCGCCCCGCCCCCGGCCCACAGATCTGACGCCAGGGCAGGTCTGCAGGCGTGCCTGCGCTGCTGGTGGGCGCCTGCCCCGAGCTCCCGCAGTGGGGGGCAGGGGTCCCCACACTGAGGGGGGCTGCAGGAGGAGGAAGAGCAGCCGAGTTTAGACTTGTTGGGTTCCAGATGGGCCGCAGGCGGGGTTCGGGGAGGCCCTGGGCGCTGGTTTGGAGCCCGAACGTAGGTCCGACGCGGAGGTTACATTCGGGGAGTCAATCCCAGACTGGCCCTCGGCTGGACCGGACGGCGGCGCCCACCGTCCGCTGACCAGCGCCGTCTCTTCTGCAGCCGACGCCCGTGAAGCCGAACTACGCCCTGAAGTTCACCCTGGCTGGCCACACGAAGGCGGTGTCCTCCGTGAAGTTCAGCCCCAACGGGGAGTGGCTGGCGAGTTCCTGTAGGTGCCAGGGGCGCCTCGGCCGCCGGGAGGGGCCCGCTGGGGGGCCGCCGGTGCCCGCCCTTGTGGGTCGGTGCGGCATGGGCTACTCGTGAGCCTGGAGGTTGACTAGTCCCTCCCTGTTGGGTTGTGCCCCCTGCCACCGGGGGTGGTGGTGGGGGTGGGCAAGGGGAGGGCGCTGGCTCTCCCGTGTGGCTCAGGGCCCCTCCCACTGGTCCTGGGGGCTCCTGTGGGAGGGCCCGGGTCGTGGACGCTGGGCGGCCGGGCAGCGCGACTCTGCTGCTTCTGTCTTCCAGCCGCAGACAAACTCATCAAGATCTGGGGCGCCTACGATGGGAAGTTCGAGAAGACCATATCCGGGCACAAGCTGGTAGGTGTCCGCCCTGCACCCTGGGGCGACCGCTGGGCAGCCTGGCGCCAGCGGCTACTGGGGTGGGGGGGGGCCCTGTCCCGGGCCTGCCGGGTGAAGGTGTTGGGTCTCCCCCGAAATCCTCTCTGGGGGTTGTTGGCCGTTGGTTCGCTGGAATACGAGGGATGGTTTACTGAGAAGGTCACGTGGGTGGAAAAGGAGAGCCCGCTGGGCTGCGTGGGTGGGAGAGGGGCCTGTGGAGCTTGGGGGGGCGGGTGTCGCCCGGGGCTGTGGGGCGGGGGGCCTGCTTGTCTTCCTGTAGTTGGGTGTCAGGGTCTGGCCTGCCGGGCCGGCCGTGTGCCCCCCACTGAGACGGTGGCCCTGTGTGCCCCTCGCAGGGAATTTCGGACGTGGCCTGGTCCTCGGACTCCAACCTCCTGGTCTCCGCCTCGGACGACAAGACCCTGAAGATCTGGGACGTGAGCTCGGTGAGCGGCCGCCGCGGGTGCTGCGGGTGCCCCGGGTGCCGCGTGGGGCGGTCGGCCCGCGGGACTCACTCTCCGACGACGCTCCTTCCAGGGAAAGTGTCTGAAGACCCTGAAGGGACACAGCAACTACGTCTTCTGCTGCAACTTCAACCCGCAGTCCAACCTCATCGTCTCGGGCTCCGTGAGTGGGCGGCCCCGGGGCGGGGGTGCGGGGGGGGGGCGGGGCTGCTGCCGAGCCCTCTGCGCTGCGCTGCCCGGGCGCCGGCAGGTCCTGGTCTCGGGCCGGCCCTGACCTCTCCCCTCGCCCTCAGTTTGACGAGAGCGTGCGGATATGGGACGTGAAGACGGGGAAGTGTCTCAAGACCCTGCCGGCCCACTCGGACCCCGTCTCAGCCGTGAGTCCCTCTCTCGGCACCGCCCGGCCCTGACGGTCAGCGGCAGTGCGGAGCGATGACCGGGGATGGGGCCGTGGGGACCCTGGGTGACCTCCCAGCCCCTGGGAAGGACGAGGGGTTGTAGTGTGGGGGGGTGTCCCCAAACTTAACCTGGAGCAGAGTGGTCAGCCCTGGAGGAGGAGCCCCGCCCTGGCCTGGGGGGGGTCAGTTGCTGGGATCAGCTGGGTGGTGGCTGGAGGCCGGCGGGCCCCATGGGTGCCCCCGGGTGCGGCCCCAGCCCTGCAGTTTCCCGGGTGGCAGTGGAGAGCACAGGGAGGACACAGGGTCACCGCACGGGGCCGTCGGCTGCTCAGTGGGAAATGCGGCCAGAGTGCACCTTGGTCAGCGGGGAGCCTGGGGGCACGTCAGCCCTGGACGGAGTCACGTGCGGACAGAGGGCTCCCCGTGTCAGGGCAGCCGGTCCCCCCACCCTCTCAGGTCTCGTGGGGCGTGGCTGTGGGCCCCTCCGGCCTGGGAGAGCCTGTCTGTGGGCTGAGGCGGCAGCCGAGTGCTGGCAGGGGCCCGGCCCTTGCCGGCCATCACAGGCCACCATGCGGGGGGGGCCAGGAGCTGCGTGGAGAGCTGCCTGTGGAGGGGGTCGTTGTGTTGGAGGCGTTTTTCCTCTGATCTCTGTTTCCTATGAAAGGGAAGTGAGCTCGCTGGGAAAAAGGCCAGGCCGTGAGCGGCGGGTCCCCGTGGGGGAGCCGCAGGCGCTGGAGTCGGCCCCGCGCCCTGGGTTGGGTCCGTGTTCACCAGCACGCAGCCGCCGTCCGGTGGCGGCGAGGTCTCTGCAGCCGCTGGTCCACCTGCAGGCGTGCGGTCTGCGGCCCCCGGCACCGTGCACCTGCCGCGGGGCTGGCGCTGGAGGGTTCTGAGTGACTGCAGTCCGGGCAGTCCTCGCGCGTCCCTGACCGGCGCCCGAGCCGGGCTGGCTGAGGCGGTGCTTGGACGCGGCGGGAAGGAAGTGGGCGTCGGCACGTGGGGGGGGCCTGTATCTGTGCGTCGTCGGGTGCGGCGGCCTCCGGAGGAGGGTCTTCTGCAGGCCGGAGGAGCAGGTGGCCGCGGGCGGGCCGCCGTGGGTTAGAACAGGCCGCCTGGGCCCCACACGGTTGGGGGCAGCTGCCAGCGGCTTGAAGGGCGTTGGCTGATGCGGCCGGTGGGAGGGGAGGACGCTGAGGCCGCAGCTGGGCGGTGGCCCAGGCCAGGCGATCGGCACCCAGGCCACCTGCCGCTCGCGGCCGCCGAGCGCCGTGTCCAGGGGGAGACGCCCGTGCGTGTGGGCTCTGCGGAGCACCGTGGTGGCGGCTCGGCCGTCGCGTGCACACGCGGAAACCACTGCAGGAGGGCCGGGCCCCTACAGCCCGCCGGGGGCGCCGCGCCTGGTCTCTGCAGCCGCTGCTGGGAGAGGAGGCTGCCCTTGGTGTGGTGCCCATGGGCGTCCCGGCAGGCTGACTGGGCCCCGCACCCCTGGGCGGGGTGGGGCGCCATCCCGGCCTCCAGCCCTCGGCGTGTCTGGTGCCGGCGGCTGTGTGTGTGGGCCGGTGTGGGGCGTTTCGGTTTCACGGCGCGGTGCCCCGGCACCTCCGAGTCGGGGACGCAGCTGCGCAGCGGAGGACGGCGCGGTGGCCTGGCAGCAGTGCCACGGTGGTGACCCGGCCTGGGTGGCGGGGGAGCTGCTGCGTGGCCGGGGAGGGAGGCTCAATGCCTCGTCAGGGGGCTCCCCCGCCGCAGGGAGCAGGGCGGTGTCGGAAAGGGGGTCCTGGTCGTGAGGGGCTCGTCCCGGGCCGAGTTGGCCCAGGACGCGGAATAAAGCGGCAGCAGCCGACGGTGAGCAGAGCCCCTAGCGCTGCGGTCCTTCCGCCCCCGAGAAGACCCGGGCGGGCAGGGAAGGGGGAGGTCGCTGCGGCGGGTGTGCGCCCTCCCCGGGCTGCCTCGGGCCTCTCCTCCTGCTCTGTCTCGTCGTCCAACCGGCTGCCGGGGAGACACCGGGAGAGTGACCGTCCCCGCGCTGCCCGAGGGCCCGGAGGGCCCCACGGAGGGCGGCGCAGGGAGGGCCGTGGGGGCGGGTTTGAAAGCGAGTCTCCCCCCCCAGGTGCACTTCAACCGCGACGGGTCCCTGATCGTGTCCAGCAGCTACGACGGGCTCTGGTGAGTGCGGGGCGGGCAGCCCGCCGCCCGGCTGGTGGCGGGAGGGGGAGGGGGAGGGGAGGGGGCTGCATGCGCCGCTGAGGAGTCGGCGCTGCCGCGCCTGGTGTCCCCCCGAGGGAGTGTCTGCCCTGAGTGGGGCATCCAGACACCCCCCACCACAGACGGGGGCGCAGGAGCCCCGGGGACAGGGGCTCGGGCAGAGGGGTGCAGGCGGGCTCTACGGAGTCCGTGGGGGGGCCGTGCAGCCAAGGGAGGGGCTGGGCCGGGGCGGGGGCTCCTCATGGGTTTGTTGTCGGGCGGAGGGGCGCCGGCCCCAGGAGAGCGTCCCACTCCGAGCTGGGGGAGGGAGGAGACGCGAGGGGGCCGCGTCCCGTGGAGCAGAGGTGACGCGAGCAGGAGACGAGTCGCCGTGGCCCCGGTGGGCCAGGCTGCGCTGGCGGCTGCACTGGCGGCGCACCCTCGGGGCCGGCGGCGGGCTCGGGTTGGAGACCCCCCGACCCTCTGCGGGCTCCGGGGCCCCCGCAGGCCAGAGGACGGGCCGGGGCGGGGGGGGAGCTGCTGGGCGCGCCCGGTGGGGAGGCTGGGGGCCTGTCCACGTGCTGCCGGCTGGGACCGGCTTCTGAAGCCTTGCTCGTTTCCACTTTGCAGCCGGATCTGGGACACCGCCTCGGGCCAGTGCCTGAAGACGCTGATCGGTGAGGCCGCCGGCTGGGGGCTCGGTCCCAGGCTGTCCCGCAGCCGCCCCCACCCCCTTGCTGCCGGGGCCTGGGGCCCGTGTGGGAGCGCTCCCGGGGGCGTCGTGCCCCTGCAGGGGCCCCGTTGGCTGGAGAGGGGTCGCGGGCAGGGCTCTCAGGTCAGGCCGGGGGCTGGAGAAGAGGAGGTGGGCCGCCCCCCCAGGGTCCTGAGCCAAGATGGGTGCCACCCTTCCTGCCTGGGGCTGGGGCCCAGGGCCCCCGAGTCAGCCGCTCTGTCCCCACGCAGATGACGACAACCCCCCCGTGTCCTTCGTGAAGTTCTCCCCCAACGGCAAGTACATCCTGGCTGCGACCTTGGACAAGTAGGTGTCCTGCGCCCCCGCTGCCGCTGCGAGCTGCTGGGGCGGCTGCGGGTCTCGGTCTGTGCCGGGGTGGCTCGGGCTGCTCTCGGGGTCTGCCCCGAGCCTCCTGTCCCCCCCCCGACCCCCCTGGGGTCCGACTTCCCTTCCTGCGGCCATGGCCCTGACCGACGCCCTCTGCAGGAGGCCCTTGGGCGCCGGCTTCCCTGTGTGCCCAGCGGGGAGCCCTCGTGAGGCCCGGCCCCGGCCCCGGAGCGCGGGGCCGTGTGGCGCCCAGGTCTGTTCTGGGCATTTCTGGAACCAGGCCTCCCCAGCCCTTGTCCAGCGGCTCGGGACAACCCCTGAGCGGTGGGGGGCACGACTCGGCAGCCCGTCCTTGGCCGGCAAGCACTTGGGGTCCTCGCCTCACCCTGTGCCCGGGGGCGTCCGTCCTGAAGTCCCCGGACCCCGCACGGTGCTGGGCCCCTGCACAGGGAAGGGGTGGGGGGCTCCGGCCCAGCCTGGCTCCAAACTCGGGGGCAGCGGGAGGGGGCCCAGCGCCAGCGGGCAGCCTCCAAGAGACCCCGGGGGTGCGTGTCTGACCCCCCCTTCCTCCTTCCAGCACACTCAAGCTCTGGGACTACAGCAAAGGGAAGGTGAGTGGCCAAGAGACCCCTCGCTGGGCCTGGGCTCTGGGTGGGCGGGTCCCGGGTGAGGCTTTGACCGTGGCCGAGCTGAGCCAGGCCCTGGGCAGAGGGCACTCGGGGAGCCGCCCCGGGGCGTGGGCTCAGTGCAGGCTTCTGAGACCAGGGGTTCACCGATGGCCAGTGGGCAGGCCGAGGCTGGACCACGGGGGCTCAGTGCTGCGGCCTTCCTGGGCCTGCGCGCCGGTCTCAGGGGGCTGGGCGGGCGGGCAGGGCTCTGAGCGGCGCGGCCCTGTCCCCGCAGTGCCTGAAGACCTACACTGGGCACAAGAACGAGAAGTACTGCATCTTCGCCAACTTCTCGGTCACCGGCGGCAAGGTGAGGCTCTGGCCCGCGCCCGTGCCTGCGGGCGTCTGTCGGCCGGCCGGATGAGGTCGCGCGGCACGGCTGGTGACCCGCCCGAGGGGTGGGGGGCGGTTCTCACTCGCCTGCCCCCACACCTGCCGAGCTCACTCCCAAAGGGGTGGACTCCGTGCCCCGGTGACGGCTGACCTGGCGCGGGGGGTGGGGGGAGCTCCTGGCCAGGGCCCCGCCCACCCTGCTGCCCTGGCGTGTGGCGGAGACGGTGACGCTCGCCTTAGGAAGTGGCAGTGTAAGGGGACGTTTCGCTGGGCGGCCGAGAGGTCCCTGGCGTCGCCTCCGTTCGGCGGCTCTGGACGCGCCTTGCCGTCTGACACGTCCGTGGCACTGCTGCGCGGGTGTGCCGTGAGGGCTGTCCCGTCGGCCTGCGTTTGAAAAGTCATCAGAGTCGGTGACTTTTTTGTGTGGTCGCTTGAACGTTGAAGATGGGGGAAAATACCAACGACTTGAGCGTGTTCTTGATCACGTCAAGGAAGGTATAGATGCATCGGAAACGCAAGGGAGGATTTGTGCCGTGCGTGGAGGAGGGCCTGTGGCCGGTCAGACGCGCCGCAGGCGGTTCTCGAAGTCTCTCGTCTGCCGCGTGGGGAGCGGTCGGACGTTCCGGCCGAGCGGCGCTCCTCCGCAGCGCCCCGGCCTCCCCACCGGGAGCCGACAGCGGGAGACGCTCAGAACGAGCGGACCAGCAGTCACTGTGGAAGTGAGGAACGCCCCCATTCTGCAGAGAAGACTCAGTGGACCCTCTGCACCCCCCCTCCCCGCCCCCGGGCATCCCAGGCGTCCGCCGCGTGCTATCCAGGGGCTGGGGCGCAGAGCCGCCTGGCCAGGACCGCCGTCCCCCGGGGCTCGGGGGCTGGGCTCCTTCCCCGCCGCCAGGAGGTGGGGCCTCGCCTCACCCTCTGCCCTTGCCCCCCAGTGGATCGTGTCGGGCTCGGAGGACAACCTGGTGTACATCTGGAACCTGCAGACGAAGGAGATCGTGCAGAAGCTGCAGGGCCACACAGGTGAGCCTGCGCGGGGCCGCGGGCCGCGCACCGGGGACGGGTGTGGATGGGCGCCGGTGCTCGGGTCCTGGCTCCACCTCCTTCCTTGGCCCTCTGCTGGCCTGGCGACACCACCGTCCGGAGGTGACCGGCCAGGGCCAGGCGACCTCAGCCGCGACGTCTCTGGCGGCCTGAGCTCTGAGGGGCTGCCCCTGCCGGCTCCTCCGCACCTGGGGTCCCCCTTTGTCTGTGCTCAGCACTCGGGGTGCCCATCCGCCCTGGCGCCCCTCCCCCTCCTGTCCTGCACCTTCTGCAGTCGGCAGAGAGCAGTGTGTCGGACGCGCCCCCTAAGACACAGCACCCCGTGGGGTTCAGCCTGGAGCGAGAGGGCCCCTGACGTCGGCCTGCGCCCGGCACGGGGTCTGTGCCCCTCGGGGACAGCCTGGGAGGAAGCTCGGCCCCTGGCCAGCCCGTCCCCTGGGGGCAGACTGGCTCCCGGAGGCTGCTGCTCCTGCGGCCTTCTGGCCCGGGGCTCAGTGTCACGGAGCCTGCCGTCTCCCCCGCCCCCTCCCTGTCCCGCCCCCTGTCCCCCGGTCCCCCGGTCCCCCGGTCCCCGGTCCCTCTGTGTACACCGCAGCCAGCAGTGCGTGGCTGTGCGCAGCAGTGGTCAGCGCTGGGCGGGCAGCGGCGGGGGGGCGGGGGGCAGTGGCCCCATGCCTGGAGGTAGCCGTGGTGACTGTTGTCGGCTTCCAGACGTCGTGATCTCGACGGCGTGCCACCCGACGGAGAACATCATCGCCTCGGCAGCGCTGGAGAACGACAAGACCATCAAGCTCTGGAAGAGCGACTGCTAGGCCCGGGGCCCGGGGCTGCCGGGAGGCCGCCGGGCTGGCGAGGAGCGGTGCGTCTCGGGGGTCCCGGGGCCGGGCCGGGGCATCTGGGAGGGGCCCGGACTTGAGCCGCCTCTGAAGACGACGGCCTCGGGGAAAGTGTTACCATCAGAAAGTTCTAGAAGGAGACGTTTCTTGCCAATTCCTCTCACACTGGGGAAGAGTTCCTAGTCTGTATTGTGTTCAAACAGTCCACAAAAAGTTTAATTTTTTATTCCAGAAGGGTGAGGTGAAGTTCAGTTTATTGAGCGTTGTGTGTTTTCCAGTAAACGTCCTGTGCTGTTCTCGATGTCTCATTGCCCCGTGCAGCGCTGTGCCCAGTTGCCGCCCGGCCGCGCTCCGGCCCAGCCTCCGCGGGCCCCGCCCTCCGCGGCAGGCGCTGTCACCGTGCGCCCCGCTACCCCCGTTCCTGCCACAGTGGCTCCCCGTGGGAGGCTGTGCCTGTGAGACCCCTCTGTGGTCAGGGTCCCCGTCCCCGTGCCGGCGGTCCCCGGTGCTCACGCAGTGCACGGCGCCCCGGCCGGGGGGCAGGCTGTGCTGGTGGGCCCGTCTCCCGGTTGGCAGGAGGTGGGAGGACCTAGTCAGGGACGGGTTCCTCCAGTGGCTCGTCATCGTTTTGTCCTCGTGCCCAGGAGCTTGGAGCTGCCAGGGACGTGCTCTTGGGGTGGGGGGGGTCCCTGCTGGGGTGGAGCCGAGATCCCTGAAACTCCCGACAGGACACCGCAGACGGCTCTGTGACCTCTGGGGTGCCGGGGGCTCTGGCCCCTGGCTCCTGGCCTGGGCCCCGGTCTGCGGGGTGGGGTCCTCCTGCCCCTCCCTCACCAGGTAGCCGTGTGTCCACAGTGGTGGGCGTGGGGCAGGCACCGAAAACCAGTGTCATGTGGCTGCTGCCAGCCCACAGGGACCCCTGCGTGGAGCGAGGTCCCCCCTGGGGTGCAAACCCAGTCTGCCAGCCTTGGGACCTCTAGGGGGCGCACAGTCCCACCTGGGGCGACGGGCTGGGTGCAGCCCTCCTCCCCTTTGCTGAGGCCCACGCCCCAGTGCTGGGGCTCTAGGTGATGCCAGGTGGTGGGCAAGGCCTTGGCCTTCGGGCAGGCAGGTGGGCAAGGATGGGGGGCCGCCCTCAGACGGGCTTCTGGGGAACCCCTGTGGCCACTGTCGCAGCGTGAACGTGGTGGCTCTAAAGGCCTCTGGGAGCAGGCTGCCCATGGTCCCTGTCCTCCGGAAGTGGGTGCCCTCGGGGTCGCCCGTCTGGGGGCAGGGCGTGGACGGCTGTGCGGTGCGGGTCGGACACTCGGGCCGGGACCTGGACTTGCAGCGTGTTCTGGTGGGAAAGGCTAAGGTCTCGTGTCGGTGTCCCGGGGCCTGGCTCTGGGGACGCCGGGGCCCCTCAGTTTTGTGGGTGCTGGTGCCGGTTGGCCCGGGCAGTGGCGGGCGGTGTGTGGAGCACTGTACCCTTGAATATAGTGTATTTTTTCTACATTGGAATTCTCTGTTGTAGATTTATGTAAAAATACATTCTCTTTTTGAAAATACAGGTTTTCATGTCTTTTATTTTGGTCCACTAAGGAGTTTTTACCTTAACACGGAGCTGTTATCGGGAGAGGGCTCAGCACGGGTCTTGCCTACAGGGCGCTGGGGTGAAGGTCCGTGCTTTGTGGTTTGGTTTTGTTCTCAGTGTTGGACAGCCCTGAGTGTTGTGGTGACACACGTCTGTGCGAGTCGGCGACAGTGTGACAGAAACAGGCCCAGGAAGTCGCCCAGACCCTGCAGCCGCGCCGGCTGGGAGCAGCTGGAGCCCCGGGGCACACGCGAGGCCCGAGGGCCGAGCCCGGCCTCCACCTGGTTCTACCCGGCGGCCAAGAGGAGCCCTCGCTTAACTGCTGAGGAGCAGTTAGTTACACGTACACAGTCTGTCCCAAAGCTACATTCAGCCCTCTGAAGGCCACCGCGAGGCTGATGTGGCCCCGGTGAGAAGGAGTGTGACACCCCTGATGTCGTATGTTCACTAAAACCAAAACTTGATTACAGGAAGTTTCAAGGAGAAACCCTCACGTCCCAGGCACGGTTATGTGCCCCTTCCCTGGTAGGGTAAAGCCCAGCCATTTTGTCCACGTAAGAAACGTTGACACCTGTAGGAATTGTTTTACGAGTGTATTTGAGCCAGACTGACAACAACTGGGAAGCAGAATCCCAGTGGGTTGAGAAGACAGTCTGGACAACGTCCGTTCTGCAGCTCATTTTATACATGAGTCTCCAGGGGGAAACCCAAGGGACTCCGTGAAAGTCGTGAGTGACAGATGAGGGCGGTGGGAGGGAGCGAAGCCCGGTGAGGGGTGCGGGGAGGACCCCGGATTGGATAGAAACGAGGTGCTATGGCAGCCACCAACTTGTTTGACCACGGAGCGGATACCAGGAGGGGCTTGTGGTCTCTGGAGGTGGCTGTGCTGCAAGGGGCCCAGAGGAAAGGGAACGACTCCGACCACCCACCCGGAGGCCTGTAGCTGCAGACGCACAGAGACACCGCCGGGCCCAGGTAAAGGCTGGTCTTCGTGGGGGAAGGGGCCCGCCTAGGCCGCCTCCAGCTCAGACCATTCCCGTGGCCGCTCTGCGTCTCCCAGGCGACGGCTCCGGCCTCCCCAGCTCCCTGGGCTTCGCGCGCGGCACGTTCTCCCTCCACCTGTTACTCAGCGGCGAACACGCAGCACCTGCAAAAGGAGCGTCTTCAAGAGCGTTCAGGCCCACAATACCACAGTCACACCTAAAATACTCTTGAACGAAGTATCTGATATCCAGACTCCCCCAGTTGCTTTAGTATCTTCTAAAAGGTACGCATACACTTGTATTCAGTGTGTACACACGTGTGCACCCACGTCCCCAAGCACTGGGCTGGTCTGAACCGCGCGGGGTCGAGGGAATGTCCAGCCCCGGGTCTGCGGGCCGGGGCGGCCCCTGCCGCCCTGCTCCCGGTTCCGCCAGAAGCTCGTGGATGGCGCTGGGCGCTTTGTCCAGCAGCGGCGTCCTCCGTCGGGCCGGTCTGATCCCCCTGCATCGGTCAGGTACACGTCATCCAGGCCCCAAACCCAGCGCTCCATTCAGGCCCCAGCAGCGTGTGCTCCGGACACGGGGGGAACCGCCCCGCCAGCCCTCGGGGCTGCCTTTCGGGGGGGTTCCTGAGTGGGAACGCACATCCTTTCCCGCTCTTGGGCCTGGGAGGGCGGCCCGGGGGTGCACCGGGACGCCCACGCCGTGCCCGGGCGGGGCCCTCGCTGAGACCCGGGCCTCACCGCCCACGACGCGGGCGCGGGCAGGAGTGGGGTGCGGGCGGCAGAAACCTAGCATCCCGACGCGGCCCGTGAGAGGCGCGCTTGCCCAGGGTCTCCCTCGTGTCGGTGCGGGGGGCCTGGCGTGGATCAGAGGAGCCCGACGCCGAGGCGCCGAGGCCCCGAGGCCCCGAGACCCGGGAGGCCTCCGCGGGCCCCGCGGTCGGGCTTGCACGTGCGCGGTGCAGGGGGAAAAGAAAAAAAAAAAAACAGTGGTTAGATGCCACGAAGTAGGTGGCAATGCCTTAACCGTATGCGTGTTGTTAGGCCCAAGGGCCTCTTCCATCCTTGTCAAGGGGAGTGCTAACCTTCTCTCCTTTCATACAACACAAACGAGCCTGCGCGAGCCGGCCATTTAAAGCCCTCGTTCTGCGTCACTTCTCGTCTAGGGTGACTGTCCATGTGCATCTGAGACACGCGCGTGAGAGTGTTCACACCTTTTATGAACGGCCACGACTACTCTAAATCACCTATATTTTGATTTAGGCGAGTGAGAAACCTCTATTTTTCGTGCTCTAATATATTCATAAATCTGGCCAATCAGACGCTGCGAGGAGCACCCGGAAGTGCTCAGCGTCCTTCGGCCGGCTGGATTCCCCCGGAAACAAAACAACAATAGGTCTCACCGAAGGTCGGAAAACGGCTGGGATCTTTCTGCGGAAATGAAAGTGGTTTGTAGCGAATCAGAGGACGAGGAAAGAAGATCGGCTTCCTGGGCTTCCGGACGCGGCTCTGCGCTTGGAACTGTGGGTGCTAGGGGCACTGGGACACGTCAACGTCGCCCGCCTTGGCCCCCGTGCCCGCGCCCGCGCCCGCCCCCCGCCCCCTGTTTTTGCGCATGCCCGGCCATGTCTCTCGAACGCCGGTTCGATCCCCGCCCAGGGCCCACTCTTGGCGGACTGGTCTCCGCCTCTCCCGTCCACCTTTCGTCAGGGTTGTAAGGTCTAACCCGACGCTTCGAGTGCTGGCCGTCCCCGCCGTGCAGACGGTGGGTCGCTGCGGCCCCCGTCTGCCTTTTTCACACGCGCCGCGGCCCATCTCCTGGCGGCGAAGCGGGGCCTCCCCACGGCAGCGGGCGGGAGTCGCTGGGCGGACCCGGGGGTGCGTGCGGGTCTGGGCGCCCCTCGGAGGAACCACGTGGGCTGCGGGAGGCTGGTGTTCGTGAGCCTTGCGTGCGTGCACGTGTGTGCATGCGGGCGAGCCTGTGGTTGCAAGTACGGGTGCGCACGTGTGGACGCGTCCACGTGTGCGGAGTCCGCGGTGTCCGCGCACGCCTGTGTGTCCGCGCACGCTCACGCCCAACACGCCCGCGTGCACAGATACACGGAAGGGCCGCGGACCGAAGGGGTGGCGGGCGGGCGGGCTGGGGCGCCGCTGCCGGCAGGGGGCAACCCTCGCCTGCAGCCGGCCCTCTGCTGCGAAGTGTCGGGTAAGCCAGTTAGCTCCAGCTCCACAGCTCCGCAGGGGCCGTACGGAAGGTCTCTGCCCACCTTTGCAGAGCGCGCGTGGAGCGAAGTGTGTGGGCTGCTTGGCCAGGGCAAGTCCTTTCTGCCTGGCATTCCCACTCCGCGGCACAGCGTGAGCCCAGGGTGCTGCCCAGGGGAGATGTGGAGCAGCGTTGAGGCTGGGACAGCTCCCAACGCAGCGCTGCACACGGGAGTCCTTCCTGAGCACCTACTGTGTGCCGAGGCCTGTGTGGCCTTGTGCAAGTGTGCCGTAGTTCACTCCCACATCCCAGAAGGTGCCAGTAGCACCCCCATGTATAGCCGAAGACACAGACAGGCCAGGGGGTTTGGGTAACTAGTGCGAAGTCACACCTCCGGTGGTGCAACAGACGTGAGGTCAGGGGGTCTGCGCTGTCTCTCTGCCACTTGAGCCAGACTCGCGTGCTCACAGCTGGGCCCCTGCCCTCCACCACCCAGCCCCCTGCCTCCGGCCGCCTGGACCCCTCGGGTCTGGTCACACGGGGGTGTGTGTGAGGTGGCGGGGTCCGAGTGCTGTCTTCTGCCCACCGCCAGGGTACGTGGGGCCTCCCCCTTCCCTTGGATGGACAACTCCTGGTCCCCACGGGCTTGGAAAGAAGGGGCAGCTGGCTCCTCAGGAACCCCAGGCCAGGCCTCTCAAGCTTGAGGATGAAGAACTTCCTGGGGTTAAAATGCTGGTTCCAGGCTCCCCCCAGTCAGAACTGGGCCCTGGAACTGGGCCCGGGAGTGTGCATTCACAAGCCCTGTTTGCACCCCCCCACACACCCCTCCACTGTCTTGGTGGCCTGCTTTTGCTCTGGGGACTTAGCAGTGATGACACAGGACATGGGAAGCATTTGTGGAATAAGGCAAACAGCGGTGTCGCAAGGGAAGGTGGCAGAGGGTCAGCCCTGGGAGGGCCTGGTGGGAAGGACCCAGGGGCCAGCTGCCACTCTCGGTGGCCTGGGCGCTGCACTGGCCTGGGTTCAGGGGCTGCATTCACTGAGGCTGCTCCCCCCGCCCCCCATCTGCTGTGACCCGGGACAGGAGTGCAGGCGGAGCCCTGCTACTTCTTCAGCCACGTGCACCAGCTCCGCGGGCGCCTGTGTGCAAGCTTTGTCGGCCTGTGATTGCCACCAGGGAGACCCTGGCCGTCAGCCCCGTCTGGCATGTTCCCACCTCCATCCCAGGTGGCCCAGGGCCAGCGGAGTGCCTGCCATGCTCCTGGCATCCTGGGCAGGAGGCCGACCACCTGCAGGGACTTCACCAGGAGAGGCACTCGAGGGTGGATGGACGCTGAGTATCCTTCCTTCCCCGGGGTCTGTCCCCAGAGTCCCCTGCATGAAATCAGGACTACACCCAGAGAAAGTTCCAGAAGCAAGAGAAAGGGCCATCATTCTGCACAGGCAGAAACGGGGGGAGGACTGGACCACAGGCAGCCGGCGAGTCGGCGGTCGAGTGTGTGGGGTGCAGCCCAGCCCCCGACTCCCAGGTGGTGGGAGCGGGGCTGGTGGGGCTCCTGTGCAGCCCTGGAGAAGCCCCGGCCTCTCCCCCTCGAGCGTCCCTGGTGGAGCTGCCCGATGAAATAAACACCAGGCCCCGTCTCGCTGGAATCTCAGATCGTCCTTACTGTTGTATGGAACGTACATCTACTAAAGTGTATTCACCGTTTATCTGAAATTCAAATAGAACTGAATGTCCCGGATAATAATTAGTTCAATTTGGGGACCTGGGCAATGGGAGGGGCCCCTGTCACTGTCCCAGAGCGGGTCCCTGGAGATGCTCTAAAGAAGAAAGGGAGACACTTGTCTGGGAAGGTCTGTGTTAAAATCGCGGACTCTTCCCCAGGCCCCAGGTGCAGCCCGTTGTGAGAATTTGCCCTGGGGGCAGGTAGCATTGAGGGTCTCTCTTGGCCGCTGGACTGCTGGGATGAGGTCCGGGATCTTGAAAGGAAGAACATGCGGGAGGGAGGAAAGGGTCCAGGGCTGAGAGGAGGGAGGTCAAAGACCCCTAGGAAAGCAGCGTGGCAGGCAGTCCGCTCGCTGGGCACCCCCTGGCGGCAGCCTCTGGATTTGCAGGCCCAGAGCCGCATCTCTTCTGACCCCGTCAGCGCGCGACGAGCGTGACCCCGCCCCCCAGAGCAGGAAGCCTGTGTCCTCCTGGTCAGTCTCCTCGCTTCTGGGGGCTTTCTAGACCCCGATGAAGGTACCGCGGTGGCTCGGGGCACCCGCCAGGGTCAAACCACAGGAAGTTTGAGTCTGTTCGAGCCCCACTGTGGGCACCCTCGTGCCCCAGCCACGTGGATGGGCCGGGTCGGCCTTCTCTCCACACCGCGGCGTTCTCGCAACAGCGAGGAAGGGCCAAACTGGCGGGAGCGGTGCGATCCAGCAGCATTTGGGATTCGGTTACGGCCGAATCCTGGCTCCGGGAGCTTCTGCTGGCTACGCCTGTGGCTGCGTGGGGGGTGGGGCGGAGGCAGCCGTGGGGGACCCTCCCCGCTCACCTCCAGGTCACAGACCTGCCTGCCGCCTGCGCCCCCAGGGCCTCTCCAGGTCCCTGGAGGGGAGGGAAGTGACCCCCCCCCAGAAACAGGGGCAGGCCTCGTGGGGACTCACCGCCTTCTTGGCACGGAAGGCCTCGGTGACCCAGGACCCTCCCTGGGTAGTCACGAGCCTTCCAGTGGGACTGCTGGGGCCCAGAGGGCCAGCCTCCAGGCCACTCCTAAAACCCACCACGAAGACCAGCGCCTTTGGAACTGGGCCACCCTGGCTGTGGATGTCCCTGCGCGCCTGCCCCTGTCCTGCTGTCCTGGAAGGGCCAGGGCGCCTGCCCCTCACCTGCATTCTGTTCTCTGTGGGAAGGCCTGGGTGCCCACCCCAGCGGGTGGCTCCTCCCCGGGGGTGCAGTGCTGGGTGGGTGGGGAACACGGGCCATCTGGCTGGAGGGGCCAGGCGTCGGCCACACTGGGCAGTTCCAGAAGCATCCACCAGGGGGCAGGGCTGCACCTCAAGGTCTCGGCCACGGCGGCAGAGGAACCAGCTTGGGCGCCAGGCCCCGCCTGGGTCAAGGACAGGCCACATCTCACCTCTAAGACTCAGCCGCGGGAGCAAAGCCAGCCCGGCTCCCAGTCTGGCCTCTCCGTGGCCTCGGCAAGGTCACCTAATGGCCCTGTGCCGCAGTCCCCACCCCCACGGGCACTGGGACTCAGCTCTGTACAGGATGGCTCCTGCTGTCCCGTTTTCCAGACAGAGAAACTGAGGCTCGGGACATTACAAGGGCTGGGGGCCCTGGGGGAGGGGAGGGGTCCTGCCGTGTGCTCCACAGGCGCCTGTTCTTTCAAAGTCGGCCCTTTCTCTGTTCCCCGTGCCACGCCTGCTCACAGGGTGCACACTTAAATCCACGCGTCAGCTGCTCTGCGACCCTCCCCTTCCCCAGCACCCCGGGCGGGCGGGCGGGCCCGTGCGTTTCTGCAGCCCGCACGCACTCGCCTCGCGGTCCCTGTCTGTCTCCCGAGAGTCACGGAGTCCTGACGGGGCTGTGCCTCCGTGGCTGTGCGAGGACCGGCAGGGTCCCCGTGTGGGGCCCCCAGGAACCTCTGCGGTCCCTTTCAGAGTCCCTCCCAGCTTTTCCAGGCAGCAGCCGAGTCCGTCGGGCGCTAGGGAAGGTTCAGTGAAGGCCTTTTTGGTGAATGACTTCCCAGATTCTTCTCTGCATTCATGGGCTCGGATAGTCTAAAACAGGACACTCTGGGGACACCAACATCCTCCCCTTTGGTCCCCGTGCCGCTGAGGACGGGGCACAGGTCGGGGTACAAAGTGTGGTTTCTTTTTGCCCCAAGAGCCGTTTGGAAGTGGACACTGTGTGGAGGGTGGGAAGGAGGACATGCTGTGCTCGACACTTGTCCCCCCCCACCCCATGTGTCCTACAGGCTGGTGGTGATGTCCCCTGCCGGCCGTCACTCCCAGGGGTCCCTCCAGGGATGTCCCCAGGCCGCCTGGCCCAGCAGGGAGGCCAATGCCTGCAGGGAGGGCAATGACCGCCTGGGGGAGAGGCCTCTCGTCAGGGGCTGCTATTAATAAAGTGACCGCTGACCCCGGACGTGCGGAGGGAGGAGGGGACGGAGCGTTCCCAGGGTGGACGTTTGGCCAGAGGCCTCTCTTGCGTGACTGGCCGGCCTCCAGAGCTCTGGCTCTGCCCTGGCCCCGTGGCCCCGTGGCCCCATGGCCCTGGGGAGCCGGAAGCCCCGGAGGGCCATGCCCGGGGCTGCCCTTCCTTCAGGATATAAATATCCAGGCCGGCTCCCGAGCGAGCGGCCTGAGGGCCGGAGGGAGGGCGGGGCTCAGGTCGTGGGGGGGGGGGGGGGGGCCCCAGCCAGCTCCCTGTCGCTCCAGAACTGTCTCCGGCTGCCCACTGTGTTCGGGCCCCAGAGGCGGCGGGGCCCTGCTGTCCACTTTGCACATCCAGCTCGTGGCTGCGGCCCTGGACAGCAGAGCACACGGTGGCTGCCCACCTTCCAGGAGCCCCGCCTGCGGCTGCAGAGCCAGGGAGGACGTGCCCAGGGCAGCGCCAGGCGCGTGTGGCCAGCATGCTCCGGCCGCGTGGGCAGCCCTCTCGGCCTCAGGAGGGGAGACTATTGAACAAGTCACTGCAGGGGCAGGTTGGGCCACCAGGGGGCGCCTCTTTCATGTGTCCCCGCACAGCCTGCCACCCATGTCCCACGGGAGACACCCAGGCCCAGACTGCTCCCTACGGGCCACATGGCTGGCAAAGAGTGGTGGGGGTCCCCTGGCTGGGCGTTCAGGGGCTCTGGTCCCCCAGGTGGGGACCCGCCTGCTGGAGGGAGGTGTGAGGCCGCCCCAGGTCATCTGTTGTCATCCCAATAAGTGTCCTTGTCCCGGCCCGTGTCGCAGCAGCTTGCCCCATGGAGCACCCCAGAGGTGGGGCCCTGGAGGGAACACAACACCCCACCCCCACTTCTGACCCTGGGAAATGTGGACGCATTCCCACATCTTTTGTGTGGGGCGCCCAGACCCCCCCCTTCACAAGGGGCCAGGGGAATGCAGTTTAAAACACGCTGCCTGCTGGACAGAGCATGGCCGGCCCCGGGGGGAGGGGGAGACACCGGCCCCTGTCCCCCCACCTCCCCGCCGTCAGAGGCCTGCTGTGCACAGGCTGGAGCCAGGCCTCACACCTCGTGTCTCTGCTCCCAGGACCTGGGCCTCACCCTCTCCACGGGACAGAAGAGAGAGCGGGGGTTCAGGGGGGCCCCGGCCAGAAGGGCACCGGGAGGGGTTTGAAGGCGGCCCTGGGTGACTCCGGAGCCCAGGCCAGTCCCGACTCCCACAGGCTTGTGTCCTGAGCTCCCCTCCCACCACGGGCCAAACATCTTGGGAACTCCCATGCACGGCACCCTGCCCCAGGGCCGGCGCTCCGAGAGTGACGGCTCTGGGATTGTGGGCGAGTGCTGCCCCAGCCTCTCGCAAACTCCCGTCCCCTCCGGGCAGCGCCGACGACGTCCCCACGCTGTGGAACGAGGCTCCTTGGACACCACTCTGAGAAGATGGCCCTGGGGAGGAGGGGCAGGTGGGATGGGAGCCCCGGCAGGGAGCGTGTGCTCCCCACTTCCGCCCGCACGGTGCATCCTGGGCAGGCCCGGGATGGCCCGAGGAGGGCGGGCGTCGGGCTGGGACTGCCCAGCAGTTAGCCTGGACCACCAGGCCCCACTGTGGGGCTCGGGGCCCTGCCCCTCCCTGTGCCCCTCAACTGTGAAGTGTGGGCAGTGACAGCCCCGCAGCAGGGCCGTTGGAGGGACACAGGAAGAGTGATGTCGACACTACTCGGGGACCTGTGTGCGCTGCAGACCCACTGTGTGCGGTGCCCTGCATACCAGCTCCCGGCAAGAAGAGCATCCCCCACAGGCGCCTGGCCCTACCCTCTGGAGCTTTAGGCTGGAGGAGCCAGCAGTGAGCTCCAGATTCTGGACTAGGTCTGAGAAAGTCCCCGGCTTCGATGGGTGGCTGTGGGCCCCTCTTTTTAGGGAACAGGCCAGCAGCACCCCACAGCCAGCAATAGACCCCCTCCCATCAGCAGCCACCCCCGAGGGGCTGCCCGGGCTCCCCGAGGGCTGACTCACAGACTGGCCAAGGGACGGGCGTCCTCTCCCCTCCTCCTGCCCGGTTCTCCTATTTGTTTGGCCTGGAGTAACCCCAGCTGCAGCCTCTGCTCCGCTGGCAGCCAGCGGCCTCCACACTCAGCCCCTTGACCTTGGGACCCTGGTCTGCGAGCCCCTCTTCCCTTCCAGGCTGGTGTCCAGGGCGGGCCCGAGGGACCTGTCTCGAGATCGCAGCAGCTGCAAACCCGGACTCAGCGTGGCGGGCACCACTGCCCCTGCCCCGTCCCTGTTCGCAGGGGATCCCCGTCACGCCAGGTCCTCCCAGCGGCCCCGGCGACCTCTGTGTGGTGGCAGCCGGGGTGCATGCAGGCCCCCTTCCTTCACTCCTCCTTCACGGCGCATCCAGGACCCTGCCCCGGGGGCCCCCCCGTCTCCGGGCTGCCCTTCTGTCCTCAGTGTCCCGGGCAGCAGACTGCGCCCTGCTCTCTCCAGCCTGCAGCTGGGCGTCCGGGCCTCCCGCTCCGTGTGTTGGGCACCGCAGTGTCGGCCGCCTCCCTGCCTGCTGCCAGAACCGGTGCCCCCGCCCCCACCGCCCTGTCTCAGACCTGGGGGCCTGTTCACCAATGTGAGGAGTCGGGGCGGGGGGAGAGCAGGCCCCCACACGAGCCCTGGACCAGGCAACGGGTGAGAAGGCGGTCACCCGGCGGTTTCCAAGGCCACCGCCTGTACCTGAGCTGGGGACACGGCCCCGGCCTCTGCAAGGCCAGACTGCAGCACCGCTCCAGCCTCACCCTCGGGGGCCACGGGGCGGGGGTGACTCGGTGGCACCAGCCCCTTCACTTCACAGGCCGGACGTGCTCACGGGGAAGAGGCTCCAGGGAGGGGCGACCTGCCTGCCGGAGGTCACGAGCCGGTCAGACACAGCCGGGGTCTCTCCGTGGCCCCTCTCCCAGGGCGCTCCCTGGGGAGCTTTGGGAAGGTGCTGAGTTCCCGCACTTGGTTTTCACGAAAAGGGAATCGAACACTCTTTATACAACCAACAGGAAGAACAGAAGAGTGACGAAGGAGGAAACCAGTCGTCCCCCCCAGAGACCACTTGTGCCAGCATTTTGGAGTCGTCTGCGTGTGTGTGTGTGTGTGTGTGTGTGTGTGTGTACATGTCCCCAAGATCAGCCCCAGCTGCTGTGGCCCAGTGGATTGAGCACCAGCCTGAGAACCAAAGGGTCGCTGGTTCCATCCCCAGTCAGGGCACAGGCCTGGGTTGCGGGCCAAGTCCCCAGTTGGGGGCGCGTGAGAGACAGCCACACGGTGATGTTTCCTGCCCTCTCTTTCTCCTCTCTCTAAAAATAAATAAAATCTTTTTTTAAAAATGCCCCAGGATCATACCTCACCCCCGCCTCTGTCTCCCTCCTTGCTGCCATCTGTCGTGGGGCCAACTACACGACCTCAGACCACCGCGAGGTGTCTCGGGGTCTCAAGATCCCACCACTTTCCGCTTCCCCCAGAGCTGCTGTGACTGTGTTTCCCACGACAAGCACCGGCGTTCAGACACGTGTGCGTGCTCGCTTCTCCGGTGGCGAAACAGGCCGTGGAGCCGCCGCGGCGGACGCCAGACCCACGTGCAGCCCACGGGGGCCGGAATCATGGTCGTGGATGATGGGGCGCTTTTCTCTCCTTCTCGTTACTTTTCGGCCTTCGAAGATCACTGCGCGCGCTGCGGCGGGGGGCGGGGCTGCCTCGGCCCTCGGCTGCCGAGTTGAGACGTCAGTCAGCGATCGCGTGCCTCGGCGCCTCCTCCCCGCGCTGGTCCCCAGCGGGAGCCGTGTTTTCATAGGAGCGTTTGTAGGAACCCTGGAAATGCTAATAAATAAAACCTTTTCCAGCCGTTTGTGTTCCTCCTAGTTTCCCAAGTTTATCTTTTGTCCCTTAGCTTTGGCTGCAACTTGGTTTTGACATTTGAACGTGACCTTTTCCTAGATGGGGTCAGTTGCTGTTTCCTAGGCGGGGCTCTTAGCGTGCGCTGGGGGGCTGCCCCTGGCCGGGTGGGGGCTGCTGGCTGGGCAGGGACTGGAAGCTGGGTGGGGGGGCCGGGGGCTTGGGGGTGGGGGCGCTTCCTGGCGGGGGTTCCTCTTTCGTGCCTCCTGCCTGTTCCTGGAGCCGCGTGTCGTGGTGTGACGGTCTGGGGTCATGCCTCTGGCGCTTGTCAACCTAAACAGGACGTTCTGTGCGGCCACAGAGATTACGCTTTGTTTGTTTATTGGAAAACCAGAGACCTGTGGGGCGAGTGCGTGCGTGCGTGCGTGCGTGCGTGCGTGCGAGTATGTGGGAGACGGCGAGGCTCGCCCGGCTGGCGGTCTGCAGGACCGGGTCCGGACGGCCGCGCAGGTGGACGACCTGCTCACCTCCCCCCTCCACCGCGTCAGGATGACAGCTAAACTGGGCGACAGCCAGCGCCCAGAACCGCCTGCAGGGGAGCTGGGCGGAAGGCCCACGGCGCAGGCTTTAAGAAGCAGCCACGTGGACACCGAGGAGAAGACTGAGGCCCAGATGGGTGGACGGCGGGGCCCCGCGGAGCACCATGCTGTCGGGCTCCAGACGCCCCGCCCCCCGGAGCGACCAATCAGGAGAGACCACGACTCCCAGCAGGCCCAATCAGGAGAGATTACGACCCCCAGCAGGCCCAATCAGGAGAGACCACGACTGCCTGCAGGCCCCATCTCCCCAGTCCCGCGATGAGTGACTTTGCCACGTGTGACCCACCCGTCCCCAGGTCTCCGGCGTTAGCTCACCCGTCTCCGGGCATGGCCCCTCCCTAAAAGTAAACCCTCACTTTGCTGCCCCCCCCCAAAAGCGCCTTTTGACTTAAAATTCCACTTCCTTTTCCACCCGGAGCCGCCCCAGGGCCTGGCCGGTTCCCCCAGCTCCCAGGTCTCTGGTGTCCCAGGCCGACAGGACCCTAGGCCGGTGGGCTCCGACCCGACCTGGGGCTCCCCCAAGGGTCGGTGAGCGGTTTCCAGTGCATCTGAGTCAGAGGTCGTCCTGCCCCCCTTCCCGGGTGGGGGCTCACGTCTGTTTCGGACCCACTTTGCAGATGGGGAGGCTGAGGCCCGGCGCTGGGGCGAACGTGCCTGACGTCCCAGAGCAAGTGAGAGGTCCCGGGTGGGACAGGGACCCGCCCCCCGCCCCGGCCTGGGTGGTCTCTGGCTGCCCTCCCCGGACTGCAGGGAGAACAGGCGCCTCCCTGCTCAGCTCCGGGCAGTCCCCCATCTCCAGTTCCTGCCCCCCAGCTGGGCCAGGGGCCCGGCACAGGGCCCCTGGCAGGCCCTCCGGGTCTCAGCGGGTGGGGACGGTAGACCAGCAAAGGGCTGGATTTGTGTCCCAGAGGCTGGTGGCCTGGCGATGAAGGGGTGACAGTGGCTCCGGTGAGGGGCTGTTGGGGCGAGCACCCCACCCCCAGGCGTGTAAAACTCCAGCCACCCGGGAAGTGGTCGGATGTCCAGCGCCCCAGCGACCACAGCCCCCGAGTGGGCCCACCTTGCAGTCTCCGCTGCCCCCACGGGTGGCGGGGACCTGGGACTCCTGGGACAGACGCCTCAACAGAGCACGGCCCTGGGCCCTACCCCTGTTTTAGCTCCCGGCTCTGTCTGTCTCCAGCGGGAGCCCCGGTGTCCTGTCTGTGACACGGGTCCACCCGCCCCACCCCAGCAGTGAGCCCACGGGTGGGGCTCGCCCCGAGTCCGCCCTCTGAGCGTCCCTGAGCCCAGCGTGTCTCTTCCACACTTCTCACAGGCCACTCTCCGGTTCCCCCGGTGCTGGGACGGGTCTGCAGACGCTCCTGAGCCTCCCGCCCGCCCGCAAAGCCTGAGCCGAGGATCACCAGCCCGAGGTGTGCCCTCCAGCCACCCCCAGCCGCCACCCTCCACGTGCCTGCCCCCTTCCCACCAGCCCAGCCAGCAGACAGCACTCCGGGCCGGCGCCCAGAGACTTCCCGTCGGCGGGCCCTGGGTGGAGGCCAGAGGAAGCCCAGCATGGGGCCCCGGTCCTCCTGGCCAGCATGGGGCCCCCTAAGGCCCTCCGGGAGGAACTGGACCCACCACCAAGTGGGCAAAGGGCAGCAGGGCTGTCTCTGGTCCGGCCTTCCCCGACAAGAGGCGACCCCCCAAGTCCTCCTGGGAGCCAGGCAGCGCTGGCCCTGGCACAGCTGGACACTGAGAGACGAGGAAGTTCGGGGGCCCAGACCCCAGGCAGCCGGATCACACCTCGGGCTGGGCAGGGGTGGGGGCCGGAGCCCCGCCCCTCTCCGGAGCTCTCAGGCACTGAGCGTGTGTGATTCCCCCCATCCCTCCCGGCTCGAATCCAATCAATCAACAGAAGAAATCTCTCGTGTGGCACCTCTCCGAGCCCCGCGGGCTCCTGCGAGATTGATTAACACAAACATCAATTTCTCGGGCCGCGCGCGTCTGAAAACACTGCACTTTTTCAGATTGAATGGCTGCTGGGAGCCCGGTGTAAATAAGGGATTGGGAGTAATGTGGGAGATTTGTTACTGTGCACAGTACGGCGGGCGGCGGGCGGTGGGCGGTGGGGCTGGCTCCCGTCCACACTGCTTCTGGGCGGGGGGTGGGGGGGAGGCCGGGGCGGGCAGAGAGGGAGGGAGGGAGAGGCAGGCAGAGAGCAGGCGGGAGAGAAGGACAGACAGGACAGACAGGCAGACAGGCAGCAGGAGGTGAAAGGGGAGAGAGCCAGAGACGGAGGTGGGCGGCGAGTCGCAGGATCGTGGGGCGGGAACTGCGCACTGGCTGTTTATTTCCCACAGTCTGGGGAGGGGGCCGCTGGGCTGGAGCAGCTGGTGGGGTGGCCAGGACCCTGGGGCTGGGCTCCCCGCCCCCTCCCTCCTTCCGTCCAGCTCAGGCTGGGCCCCGGTGGGCACAGGGCCTGAAGGCCTCGCCAGGTCGACTGGGCAGCCAGGCAGCCGGAGGCCAGGAGGGCCGGAGCCTGAAGCAGGGAGGCTGGAAGTCGGGGTCCGGGGCCCAGAGCTCAGGCAGCTTCCCCGCACAGTCGCCCCCTTTCCGGTGACTCTGCACTGGGAGCCCTCCCGGGCGTGTCCACTCCACAGGCTGGTGTGTCCTCTCCCTTGGCCGCCCGGGTCCCTGGCCCCACTGGACACGCGCAGCTGCCCAGGCTGCCTCCGAGCCGCTGTCCTCTCGGTCCCCTGCAGCAACGCCCCACGACCCCCGAGTGTGTGTGAGTCACAAACGCAACTTTAAGTTTCCCAGTAGCCACACAGAAAAAAAAAATACAGCGACACGAGTGTCAACACCGTATTCCACGCGACCCTAACGCTCCCCACACAGGACCCCGGGCACGCGTGAGTGTGAGTGTGGAGCAGTGGCTCGTGCCTTTACTTTCCTCCTGCGTCTGGGGGGTCGGGCACGCACCCCGACTCACAGGGTCTCCATCTGGGCGGCCACGTGACAGGTGCCCCTGCTGGGTGTCCGTGCCCGGAGGCTCCCAGCCGGCTGCAGCGTGACGCGGCTGGTCCGGGGCTGGGCATTTCTCCTCAAAAACCCCGTGTCCTTGGTTCAGAGACGCAAACCCTCCCCAGGCTCCAGGCTGGAAGGAGAGGGGCGGGGGAGGGGCGGGGTGGTGCCGAGCTCTCTGGGGGCCGGACCCTGGCTCTCCGCACCCCTTTTTCCGGCAGCAACATCCCCGAGCTCCCGGGGTCCTCCGCGGCCAGACCGGCCAGGCCGCTGCCACAGGGCCCGACTGGCCCGCTGCCTGCCGGGAACACGGAAAAGCAATCGTCATGCACTCTTGTTTTTTTTTTTAAGATTTTATTTATTTATTTTTAGGGAGGAGAAGGGGAGGAAAGAGAGAGGGAGAGAAACATCGGTGTGGGAGACATACATCGATCAGCTGCCTCCTGTGCGTGCTCTGACCAGGGACCGAACCCGCAGACCAGGCGCGTGCCCTGACTGGGAACTGACCCCGTGACCTCTCGGTCTATGGGATGACGCCCGGCCCACCGAGCCACACCAGTCGGGGCAAAACCACGATTGAGGGAAAATGTGTAGCTTCACTTTACTCAAGGAAAGCTGACATAAAGGAATGTTTATAGTTAAGTGCTCACATTAAGAAGAAAGTCAGTGATCTGAGCTTCGACCTCGAGAGGCTAGAAAAAGACGCAGACTGACCCAAAGCAAACAGAAGGAAGCAGAAGTCGGTGAAACAGAAAACAGAACGGCTTTAGGAGAAAATGATCAACGGAACCACAATTCCTTCTGCAGAAGGATGGTAGGCAATTGACGAACCTGTAATCGGACTAACGGAGAAAAACCGACACAAACAATCCAAGCTCAGGAGTGAAAGAAGGGACGTCACCCCAGGCCCTGCAGGCAGTCAGAGGGGAATCAGTGACATTGCAAACAGGTCATGCCCGTGCGTTCTGCGGCGTAGGGGACCCAGACAAGTTCTCTGAAAGACACAGGCGACCACAGCCCCCTAGAAGAAACAAGTCCTGTGCATGTTCAAGTCTCGTATTGCCTGGCTGGTGTGGCTCAGTGGATTGAGCGCAGGCTGCAAGCCAAAGGGTCACAGGTTCGATTCCCAGTCAGGGCACATGCCTGGGTTGCGGGCCACGGCTCCCAGCTACCGCACATTCATGTTTCTCTCTCTCTCTCTTTCTCCCTCCCTTCCCTCTCTAAAAATAAATAAATAAATAAATAAATAAATAAGTAAATCTTTAAAAAAAAAGTCTCATATTGGTCACAGAGCTGGTCGTTAAAGGCCTTCCAACCACAGCACCACCCTGGACCCGGACGAGTTTCCGGGCCAATTTCCCAAACACCCGAGGGAGGGAGAGGGCCGGCCACACGCAGCCCGGCCCAGAAAACGGAGGAGGAGGGACGCCAGCCAACCGTTTCCACGAGGCCGGCGTCGCCACGCCACAGCCTGGCAGAGACGCTACAAGGGAAAGACGGACGGCCGGCCGGCGACCCTCGCGAGCACAGGCGCAAACGTTCTCCGCAAACAGCCAGCAAACCGCATCCAGCGACGCCCGGAGAGGACAGCACGTCAGGAGCGATGGGGCTTAGCCGATGCGTGCCAGCGTGGGTCAGCGTTCAAAACTCCATCAGTGTGACCCTCCGGGTCGGCAGGCTAAAGAAGAAAACACTTAGGATCACGTCAACGGATGTTTAAAAAAAAAGCACTTGGTGAAAGTCAGCGCCTACTCGTGAAAGAAAAAAGAAACACTTTCAACAAACCAGAAGGAAAAGGGAACGTCCTCCGTCTCACAAAGGGTGTCTAGGAGAACCCTGCAGCTAACACCGGAACTGACGGTCACCACTGAACTTTCCCTCCGACTTCAAGAACAAAATGAGGAGATGCAGGGCCACTCCCTCTATGCAGCACTGCACTGGAGAGCGTGGCCGGTGCAATAAGGCAAGAAAAAGAAAGAAAAGATGTACAGGTTGGAAAGGGAGAAATAAAATTGTTCTCTTTGCATTCAATATGGAACATCTCCAAGAATCTATGAAAAAGTTACTAGAACTAATAAGTGGAGTTACTGAAGTCACAGGATACAAGGTTAGTATGCAATAAGCTAATTATAATGTTATGTACCAGAGAGAAATAACTGGAAATTGAAATTACAGGAGAAACAAAACCATTTATGGCAGCACCAAAAAACCAGCCAACCAACCAACCAACCAACAAAAACCCTAGGTATGCCCTGGCTGGCGTAGCTCAGTGGATTGAGTGCGGGCTGCAAACCAAAGCATCGCAGGTTCGATTCCCAGTCAGGGCACATGCGTGGGTTGCAGGCCACAGCCCCCAGCAACTGCACATTGATGTTTCTCTCTCTCTCTCTCTCCCCCCCTCCGTTCCCTCTCTAAAAATAAATAAATAAAATCTTAAAGAATATTTCATTATTTCATTAAAAAAAAACCCCTAGGTATAAAACCCTAGGCACCAATCTAAACAATCATGTACAAGACCTGTGTGCTGGAACCACAGGATGCTGACGGCGTCCCTGGGTCTGTCGTGAGCAAACACTGTTGGAGCGAGAGACAGGTCTGGCGGATGCCGAGGGCCCTGTGAAAGTGGCTCTTGAAAACTGGACAAAACCAAGTGTCGGCACAGGTGCAGAGCACCTGGGCTGTCCCCACACTGCTGGTGGGGGCGCGGACGCCGCAGCAGCTCGGGAAACAGCTGGGCCGTTTCTCATAAAGTGGGACGCCCGCTGACCGCCACCCCAGCAGTTCCCTGCACCGCCCCGCCCCCGGGTGTTTACCCAGGAAAATCACACGAAATTCTGGGCTCGAATGTTTACAGCAGCTCAGTCAGTGATTGTCCCCAACTGGAAGCAGCGCAAATATTCTTCAAACCGTGACATGCTTTTCAGCAGAAAAAAAAAAGAGGTTTGATTCATGCAAGAACATGGGTTAATTTTGAGTGAGTCACGCCACCTACGAGAAGTCAGGCCGAAAGGGCCGCTCCGCCGGTTGCATTGAAAGCGCGCCCACAGGGGGCCAAGCGCAGGGCGGACAGTGGGTCACGGGGGTGGGGTCCGGCACCGGGGGCGGGGGCTTTGGGGGGCTGACGGTCTGTGTGTCTCGATTACGTGGCAGTCACGTGGCCGTTCCAGTCTCTCTGCATTTCCTGACTGCGCGCACGGAAACAGGAGGGGTCTCGCTGCGGATACTCGCCCTTCGGTGAACCTGACCTTCACAGACCCGGCGTGGGGGAGACCCACAGCCCCCGAGCGCCGGCGTTTCTGGCCACACTCGCACCATGTGCCCCGCTTGTTTCATCCTTGCGAACGCCTGTTGAAAAAGTCACACTGTTTCTTTTCCTCTAGAGGGGTCTTGTGCCTGTTCCACTAGATTTCTGTGTCGGTACCTGGTAGCTTTTGGTGGCGGGGTAGGTGGTCTCGTGTATTTGTTTGTTTTTATTCGAAAAGCACTTCCACGACAGCTGACACGCCTTGTGACGTTAGTTCCAGGTCTGCCTGGAACTAACTCGCAAGGCGATCGCCCTGATAGGTGGGGGCAGCATTTAAGATTCTCGTTTCCAATTCGTTTACCCCCACGACAGAGAAAATAAATCCGATTTTGTTGATTTAAACGGACGGGGGTTGGCGTTCCCTCCGGCAAGCCTGTGCCCGGCGGCAGGCTGTCCTGGATCTCCTCTGCGCCGGCCCCATCACGTTGTCAGTGAAAGAGACGGTTTTGTTTCTGTCCAGCCTTCTCCCCGTTCCTCCCGGGGCCTTGGCCTCCGCGCCAGTCAGGGCTGCCGATACAATGTTGCGCGACCCCAGAGGAGAAAGCTTGCCTCCTGCCCCAGCCCTGCCTCCCAGGGCCGGAAGCTCTCCTGCGTGGCTGCGTGGTGTGCTAAGACTTGTTTCCGCTTCAGTCCTGCATGGATGTTGGTTTTTCTCCAATGTCTTTGCTACATGGAGTAAGATTCTCATCTGCTTTTCTCTTGAATGTATCAATGCAGCAAATGTATTGATTGCTTTGCTAACGGTCGCCAAGTGTGCGTTTCTGACATAAACACACTTCTTTCATTATGCATGATCCTTTTATTGCTGAACTCGGTTTGCTGGTATTTTGCTTTATATTTTGGGCATTTCTCTGTATAAGTGATAGTCTCCTTCCTCCAAGAGGGTTGGGTGCTAGGGAAGGCCTGGAGCCCCCCCTCGGCCCCCGAGCCTGCGTCCTTCAGTGCCCTTGCGCCTCACCCTCGCCCTGGCCTTCCCCGCACCTTCCCCTGTTGGGGTGTGATTTTAAACCCATGCTCCCCTCACAGCAGGAGTCAGGAGAGTAGCTCTTCCTCTTCCCGGAGAGTTTGTGCAAGGTTGGAATGACTGCATCGCTTACTTAAACATCAGGTGAATATGGCAGGTCGCCTGTAATGGAGAAATTCTAAAAAAATTACTTAAATGAAAATGACAATTTAAAAAACGGAAAATATTTATAGCTAAAAAAATCATTTGTTAGAACTTTTCATTGTGTAGTCCTCTGTACTTGAGGTTGTCTGTTTAAAAAGTTTTTTATTTTTTTTCTGATTAAACTCGTGTAATGGTTATAGGACTACTCAGTTTTTCTATTTCTTTTAGTTGTCTGTGTTTTTCTTGAGTTTGTTTTGGCGAATTATTTAATAAAATTTTCCAGCCCTGGCTGGCGTAGCTCAGTGGATTGAACTCGGGCTGCGAACCAGGCATCGCAGGTTCAATTCCCAGTCAGGGCACATGCCTGGGTTGCAGGCCACAGTCCCCAGCAACCGCACCTTGATGTTTCTCTCTCTTTCTCCCTCTCTAAAAATAAATAAAATCTTAAAAAAAGAAAAATTTCCCATTCCATCTAATTTCATGTTTTCTTTTTTTTAAAATCCTTTATTTATTTATTCATTTTAGAGATACAGGAAGGGAGAAAGAGAGGGAGAGACACAGCTGGTTTTGCCTCGCTCGCCCCCTACTGGGGACCTGGCCTGCAACCCAGGCATGTGCCCTGACTGGGGATTGAACCGTCAGCCTTCTGGTTCACAGGCCAGTGCTCAGCCCACTGAGCCACACCAGCCAGGGCAACCATTTTCAAATGTATTGGCACCTTGTTCATTTTTAAAGGCTGTCAGGTTTTTGTTTTGTAGAACCTAAAAACGTTATTTTAGAGTTTCTGTCATACCGCTATATAAACATAATTTCTCCTTTCCATCATTTCCCCGTTTTAATTTTTTTAAAAAACATTTTATTTACTTATGTGTAGAGAGTGGGGAAGGGGGAGAGGGGGAGAGGGACGGAAACACTGGTGTGCGCGAGAGACGCCATGTCAGCGCCGACCAGCTGTCTCTCGACCGAAACAATGCGCCCCGCCCTGCGGACCCCGAACCCGGGACCCCGGCACGGGCCCGGCAGGGAGTCGAGCCGCTGACCTCTCAGTGCGCACGGACAGCGCCCGGCCCTCTGAGCCGGCCGGCCGGGGCTCTGCTTGTCTGGGAGGTGTCGCTGTGCAGGCTCCCGGGGGGCGAGGGCGGGCACTTTTGCCTCCTCTGGCTCCGTGGACCTTCCAGGCTCCCTCTCCCCTCTGGCTGTGAGCGGTTCTGCGTTTGTCTGCCTGGTCCCCGGCCCCGAGTCCAGAATCAGGCTCGAGGTGGCCTCGGCAGCGCTGTGGCCCCGGGGACGGAGCGGACCCAGTTCCAGAGCAGCATGCAGTTTGCCTGGGCTGCTGCCCCTGAGCCCTGGGGTCAGCCTCCCTCTGCCCCGCCGCCACCCCTCCCCCACCCCGACCTCCACAGGCCGCGGCACCTCCAACCCACACCCTCGGTGCCCGGGGCCCCGCCCTTTCCTTGTCCCCCTGTGCAGGCGTGTGTCCCGGCCCCACCTGGACGGACGCAGGGACCCACTCTCCAGAGGGAGCGCCCGAGTCCAGACCCTCCACCACCGCTCGGCCTGGGCCACTGCGCCCCCACGCGCCTGCGCCGTCTGTTCGCCCCGCGCCCCGGAGACCCTGTAGCTTCGGGGCACGCCCCCCACCCCCCACGCTGTGTTTACCGCCGCCTGGCACGCGACAGCAGGACGCGAGGAAGTGCGCGCCCACGGCTGTTCTGGCCGGAACCCCGTTCGCCTGCCTTGGCCTCTGCAGTCCGGAGTGGACGCGGCGGCCTCACGCCGAAACCAGCGCCTCTCAGAAACCGTTCTGGCGCGCGGAGCCGCTTCCCCGACCCGAACCCGAACCCGCCGGCGCGGCGGGCGGTGGGTTTTCCGGTCAGGTGGCCTGCCCCACCCCGCGCCCACCCAGCGCAGCCGCGCCCACTCGGGGGCGTTTCTGCGGGTCAAGACGGCGTCGAGATGCGCGGCCTTCTGAGACTCTCCGACTCTCCGGCCCGGTGCTGGCGCTCCAGCCGCGCTCCCGCACCCCTCGGGGGCCGCGCAGACATCCCGGAGAAGCCCCGAGCCGGGCTGGCCCCCCGCGGACGCTCCCCCGACCCCTGACCCCTGCCCTCTGCCTCTGTGGCCCTGGTGCCCTCGTGAGCTTCTGGCCCCGGGGCCGCTGGGCACGGGTCAAGGGCTGGACGTTTCACGTGCAGAGTAAGACTGATGGTGTTTCCTCCTGCCCACTGCGGGGCCTGGGGGCACACAGCCCCCCCCCCCCCCCCCAGGCCACTGCCGGGCCTCGGGGCATGCAGCCCCCTCCCCTGGCCTGGCCCCCTGCCCCCCCAAACCACTGCCGGGCCTCGGGGCACGCAGCCCCTCCCATGCCTGGTGCCCCCAGCCCCCCCAAACCACTGCCGGGCCTCGGGGCACGCAGCCCCTCCCATGCCTGGTGCCCCCAGCCCCCCCAAACCACTGCCGGGCCTCGGGGCAAACAGCCCCCTCCCTGCCTGCCCCCCCAGCCCCCCCAAACCACTGCTGGGCCTCGGGGCATGCAGCCCCTCCCCTGCCTGGCCCCCCTAGCCCCCCCAGGCCGGCGGAGGAATGCGCCCCCCGAGGTCGGTCTGCGAGGTCCAGCGTGACTTCCTGTTTGAAGATTTTGGAGTTTCTGGAATCTGAGAAACACGCTCTGTTCGCGAAGGCAGGAGTAACCCTTGACCTCCCCTCCCCCTCACATCCTGCGACAGGAAGCCGGCGGCAGCGATGCCGCCCCACCCACCCGAGGGGGCAAGACGCCGTCCTAGGAGGAAGGGGCTGCCGTTCCCGCTCGCTCGGCCCCTCTGACAAGTCCTGATCCCCTTCCCCGGGAAGGGGGGTGGTTGGGGGGCACGACAGCCCCAGGCAGCTGTGCGCGGCCTGGGGGTGAATCAGGGCCGGAGCTCGGCAGGGGCGCGGGGCCGGGTCCCCTCGCACAGGGCGCCCTCCCCAGGCGAGGGGGGAGGCCGGTGGCACACGGGAGCGCCTGCCAGGGGTCTCCGCCCAGGGTGGGCGTGGGCGAGGCCGACCCTTTCAGCGTTGTGTTTACCTTAACTACTCGGGCGAGCGCGCGCATTTTTTAGGGGCCAGAATAAAAAGCCATTCACTTTACTTCAATTGACCATTTAGTTCAATTTGTGTGTTGCTGCAGGTAATTACTCCGGTAATAACCTGCGTAATCCGCGCGGACGGGGAGCCGGCCCGGCCCGGGCAGGAGCGGCGCGCGCCGGCTGCGCTAATTACCCGCGTGTTACCATGGTTATTTGCATGGACGCCGCGCGTTAACAACACCCTGGAAACAAGAAAGCCAGAGCGGGCTTTGAATTAAATCTTTGTGTTCTCTCGGAGCTAGAAGTGCATTTCACATAAAATAATCATGAATCAGATGAGATCACCCTGGCAGAGCCGCCGGGAAGCCGATGAACTGAACTGCAGAAACGCGCCCTCACCCCGCCCGGGAGCAGGGGCCTCCCGAACGGTGTGGGGGTTGCTAGGCAACCCCCGGGATGACATCACTCACACGGCCCGCGCCGCCCGCGATGTCATCGCCGCATATTTATAGCGCCTCCGTGGAGAGGGTGTGCTTACAGAGATGACGTCACTTTCCTCCGGTGGTGGGCCTGACAGGTGGGCGGGCCTCCACGGCGAGGGGGGGGCAGGGCACTGGGGAACCCCGCGTGACTTCCTCAGGGCAGTAGGCGTGTTATTCCTACCAGGTGACGCTAATGGGGGCCCCAAATGGGCAGGTGCATGTCCCCGCCCGTGCCTGTGGGCCAGCTGGCTGTGTGCCCTGCCTCAGGAAGGCGACAAGTGACGGGGTCCCCTGGCTGTGACAGGCCTGGCCCCCCGCTCCAGCCTAGAGCCCACACCGGGAAGGAGTAACCAGAGCAGGAACATGGCTGCCTGGAGCGGTGCTGAGCATTCCATCACGGGAAGCATTCAAGGGGAGGCTGCACTGGAGCGGGGAGAAAAGGACAGGGGGGAGGGGGCAGGGCGTGTGGCTGGCCCGGCTGACGGATGCAGTCTCTGCGTGGTCACGTTCTGGGGTTCTGTGACTCTCTCGTCGCCCGCCCCAAGGCAGGCAGGCTCCGCAGTCGAGGCCTCTGGGGGCCCGAGGGGAGTGGACCCTTGTCAGGAGTGAGCCTGGCCACGGAGCCCACAGAGAAGTCTGGCCCGGGTGCAGGGGACCAAGGGAGGGCTTCCTGGAAGGGGCCGGTGCAGAGGTCTGGCCTGCACCCTGAGGGTCTTCCTGGACACTGGGTCCCCGGCTGTGGCGTGCGGAGGGGCTGGGGATCCGCGTGCATCCTGTCTCTAGGTGGGGGCCAGAGCAGCCCCGTGGTCACTCTTCCGGCCCTTCCGCCTCCTCCCCGGCTGCAGTGCCCGGCTCAGCCCGGGCCACACCCCCCCAGACCCTTTCAACGCTGTCTGCGCCGTGAGGGCCCCACGTGCCTCTCTCCGGCGGCGAGGGTGACGGCGGAGTTCCCGAGGACGCAGCGGCGGCAGCTGTCTCAGGGGCCCCGTCGGCTGTCAGCGGGCGTGGGAGGAAGCCCTGTCACCTCACCACTTTTTCCTTGAGACTCTTTCCAGCTCCTCTTTCCTCAAGCAAGTCCCAGTTTCCTTGGGAGCGGCCTCTCCCTCCCTAGCATGGAAATTCCATGAAACCAGCGGGTTTTTCTGCCTCGTTCACGTCCAGGGCCCACGGGGAGCTGCTGAGTTAATCACAAGCACGGGAGCTGGCGTCCCGGGGCCAGGGAGACGGCAGGACGGCCCCCAATGCACCGAGTCCCCGGCCCCCCGAGCAGACAGGCCCAGCGCGCCCGCCGGCCGGGGCCGGGCTGACGTCTCACTGAGCAAAGACGCCCAAACAGGCACGAGGAAATCCGGCGGCCGCCGCGGTGGCTGTGATGTCACAAAGCCGAGGGCATCGCGACAGCCGGAGTGGAGGTGACGTGACCTCAGAGCAGCAGACAGTCCGTCACACGTCCTGTTCCCGTCATCCCGTTGGCAGGAGCCACCGTCACCGCCGGAGCTCCGTCTGGGCTCCGGGGCCTCAGAGGCCCCGGCACTAACTCGGCCTCCCAGGGGTCCCGGGGAGCGGGGCGGACAGCGGGGTCCCTGGCCGTCCCGGTGGCAGCGATGTGCCGGCGGCCCTGCTGCCGAGCGTGCCACGGTCCTCACCGCGGGCCAGCCTTTCACGCCTTCGGCAGCTGCGCGAGAGCCCCCGGTGGGTTTGGAAACGGAGCCGCGGCGTCCCCCTGGCGGTGTCATCTTGGCGCCCACACGCACCCTGTGGTGGAGCTTCCCGGGCCCTGGGCACTCTCCAGGTCGGGAGTTACTGGCCAACCAACACTGACCCCCCACCCCTCCGTCTACCCCCCTCCGTCTTCCTCAGACGCAGCTCCTGCGAGCTCTCTCGCCAAGTCTCTCCTGAGAGCCCGCTGGGGCAATCGCCTGGCAAGGACGGACTTGGCCCAGGTCACTCCAGAAGCGGGACAGAGGTCCCCCCAACTCCTGCTCCGAGGCCGGCAGGCGGGGTGCTCCCCGGGGCCCTGGTCCCTGACTCACTGGGTGTGGCCTCTGGCCCGGGAGGGCCTGGTCCTTCAGGGCCCCCGCGGGCTCCGTCTTTGCCACGGCCCAGCCCAGTTGTCCTGCCCACGGGCGGCGTCCACTCCCTCCCTGGGCTCTGGCCCGTTGCCCTTTCCACCACAAACCAGCCCAGCCACGCGGGCAGACGTGTGGCCAACTAGGCCGCAGCTCCACGGGGGCCTCCCTCACGCGGACGCCAGCGGTGACCGGCGGAAGCCAGTCCTCAGCGGTGGGCCTCCAGGGCTGGGGGCGGGGCTGGTGTCAGGGACCAGGGTCTCGGCCACCTGGGAGCGGAGGAGCGCGGTGAGCGCCGAGCTGCCCCAGGAAGGGGACTGGCGGGGCTTGTCTGGGGACGTGGGGGGCAGGTGCCCGTGGGGGAGGAACGAGACCTCAGCGACGGTCACAGCTCCTCGTCACCGGCCATTTCCGGAGCCAGGCCCGTGCCCACTCCTGTACCTCTTGTCTCCCAGAGACACGCACCACGACCCATGGCCGAGGCACCCATTTTACAGACAAGGAGACTGAGGCGCAGGGAGGTGACGGCACCCAGGAGCTGGCTGTGGACAGGGTCCGGGCCCCGGGCTCTGACTGAGGAGGGGACTGGAGGAGGGAGGCCCTAGACAGAGGACATCAGAGGTGACATGGAGGTGCCCACGGGGACGAGGGGGCCTCGAAGGGGTGCGGGGGCCTCAGGGCTGGGAGCCGGGCCACACCGGCAGGTCCCTGGGGCGGGAGGAGGGCTCAGCCCCGCCCAGCCTCCCGCCCTCCCTGGCCCCGACCTGCGTCCACCCGGCCGGGTGGCGGGGGAGAATCCACGGCACTGCCACCCCACAGCAGCGGCAGCAGCGTCTCCCCGCTGCCCCTGCCCTCCCGACCCGGAGGGGGCCAGGTGGCCAAGTGGCCCGGGGACGGTGTGTCGCCTGGCAAAGGGGACGATGCGGCCTTCTCCGCCGCAGCCGGCGCGCGGCAGGGACCGTCCAGGGCGGTTCGGGACCAAACGCAGAGCCTGGTGGGCGCCGCCAGGACCCTTCGTCAACCAGGTCTGCGCCGTGGGGGCGGCCAAAACTCCGCAGGGCTTTGCACAGCCGTGCGAGGGGCCGGAGCCGCCGGTGCCCGCGCAGGACGGCCTTGGACCCGCCCTCGCCGGGCGTGGGTCCCCGGCCTCTCGTGCAGCAGGAGCCGTCTGCCCTCTGCCCTATGACGGCGATGGCCCCTGGCCTGAGCCGGGGCGGGGGCTCCCGAGAGCTGGTCCCAGCTGCTGCCCGCCTCACCTGCGCCACCCCCCGATGGGGGGGCTCCCTTTCCTGATCCACCAGCGGGAGGCCCCCCGACTCGGGTGTCACGAGGCTCTTAAAGGCTGTGTGCAACCACGTGGGCCACGGCAGCGCCCAGGCGTGCCGCCTGCCTCCCCTCCATCCTGGGGCCGGTGGGTCCCCTGGGCGCTGAGCTGCGGCTCTGCGGCGGGGTGGGGGCTCTCGGTGACTGGGCGTGTGGCCCGGTCGGAGCACCGACGGCGTGCAGGGTGCCGTGCGCTGCGCCCAGAGTGAGCAAGACGGGGCTCCAGGCCAGGGGTCCCGGGGCTGCACCCTGTGGGTGGGGGAGGACGGCACCCTCCCAGCTGTCCTGTGGGAGCGAGAGCACGGCCGTGTCGGGCGAGGGGCGCGGAAGGGGCAGGAGGGGTGCGCAACGGGAGTAAGCGGGGACCGCTCCCAGGGCCGGGGGGGGGGGGGCGGAGTGCCCGGCGAGCCCTCCCTGCCTCAGTAGTCCCATCAGGGAAACGGGGTGAGTGCGTGGTTGTTTCCTAGGAAGCAGCGGGAAGGGACAGGAAAGGGAAGACATGGAGGGCGGGAAGGGGAACCTCGGGTCCTCGGGGCGAGGGTGGGCATGGCCCCTGGACTCGCCGTCCGGGAGTTGGCGTCCTGGCCCCCGACCGGGGTGGGGGGGGGTCTGCGTGGCCCGGGGCAGCCCACACTTGTGCCGTCTGGGCCTCTGCGCTCTGGTGTCAGGAACAGGGCTGGCGGCTGCCCCGCCCCCCAGGGTGGCCATGAGGGTGGGGGGAGCGTGGACTCTTGTGGCCCCTCACTGGCTCTGGGGGGGGGGCCCCGTGCCTGCTGGCTGTGCTTTGTGTCCTCTCCCTGCCCTCAGCGTGGGGCGGCCTGTCCCCGGGAAGTGCACCCCCGCTCAGCGCTGGGGGTCGACCTGGAGTTACGAGGGGAGCGTGCGCCCAGGGGAGGGGCCCTCCTGGGCGGGGCTTGCAGCCGGGTGTGCCCTGGGGGCCTGCCCCCCCTTTGCTGCCTGACGCCGGACGGTCATTTCCGCCTGCTCCTCTGAAAACGGGGCGAATGACAGGCCAGGACACGCTGTGGGGACAGTGGGGACACAGACAGAGCAGGTGCTCCGTCGAAGCCGCCGGTTCTCCTCTGGGAGCTGGAGGTGGGCCGAGCTATTCAAACTGGGGAAACCGAGGCAGGTGAGTGGGCGGGAACACGGGAGTGTCCGCCCAGCCCGGACAAGCGAGCGTCCCTTCGTCCGGGTGTGGTGGTGACCCCCCCCCGGGGCTCTGTCACTGCCCCCCCGCCCCTCCGTCCCACCGAGGCCCCAGACTGCCCCCCCAGCGGGCTCCTCCTCGCCGGCTGGACCGGAGGCTCCCGGAGGGTGGCGGCCTTTGTCTCTCTCCGGGGGTGCCCAGGCCCGGCACGAGGGGCTGGCGTGGGGGCAGCCCACGGCCAGTGTGGACAGATGGACACAGGGCCGCGCACAGAGCCCCCCACCCGCCCGACACCCCACGCCGCCTCCCCCGCCAGCCCAGCCGGCCCCTCCTCGCTCCTGGTTTTTCATTAAAACGGCAGCAGGCCCTCGGCCGCCCAAGGTCACGGTGGGGCCGCCGCGCGGGGAGCTGAGTGCGGGCCATTACGCCGTCTCTAATGTCCCCGCGGCCACGGCCGGGCCGGCGCAATCAAGCACCGGGGACGCCACCATTTCAGCCTGTCCCGCGGCGGTCGTGTCAGGGCCTGAGAGATCTCCTGGGGGGGCGCGGAGCCGGAGTGGGCGGCCACCCAGCGGCCCCGGGTCCCCCCATCCCCGTCTCTCCCTCGGGGACAAAGGGACGACGCGGGACCGGGGCTGAAGAATGGCCGCACAGCGGCTCCCCGTCCCCCCCTCGCGGAGTTCGAGCTGAGTTCACCGCCGCGGGAAACGCGGTCCGCTCTCTTCCCGCCGGGCGGGCGGGGGCTGGGCGAGGCAGTGGTGGGCGTGGGGGGTGGGGAGGAGGCCCCGAGGGGGTCCCAGCCCCCCGCAGGCACCCCCCGGGCCCCAGGTCCTGTCGCTCTGGCCACGAGAGGCCGTGACTGCAGGGGTCTGGCTGCAGCCGACAGCAGTCCTGACCTCTCAGGGCGGGCGGGGGCGGGGGGGGCCTGAGGGACGTGGGTGTGGGGGGTTGGGGGACATGCATGTCTCCCGGCCACTCCCGCGATCGTGTGGTGTTCGCACACGGTGGCCCATCTGGACGGGACTCCGCACGGAGCTGGGCGCCGGGAAGCCTGTCCTGGCTGAGAAACCGGATTTCAGAACTTGGCGGAGCAAACCCTGGACACGGGCCAGTGCCCTCCAGCCAGGACAGCCGGCCGGCCCGCGCCTGCGTGGAGTACAACTCGGCCGCAAAAAGGCCCAGCGCCACGGGCGAGCCTCGAGTGCGCCGTGCTGGCTCCGAGGCCACCGAGCGTGGCCCCGCTGACGTGGCGGGGCCACGGGCGCAGAGAGGGCCGGCGGGGGGCTGGGCTGGGCTGGGGCCGCCCGCAAAAGCACACACAGGGGTCGGGGGGTGGGGCTGCGAGCTGTCTCTCAGTTGCCCCTTGGGGGGTAAGGGGGGGATGGTGACATTCACGGCACGTAAGTTACATCACAAGGAAGCACCAAAGCGGATTCTTCCCCCTACGCCAGACGCCCTGTCAGAAGCCAGAGCTGACGCACGACCTGCCTCTGTCCTTCCCTCTGTCCTTCCCTCTGTCCACCCTCTGCCCTTCTCGATGGGAAGCTGGGAAGGGCCCCTGGGGGGCGGACGGGCTCCTCTCCCTGGCCTGGCCACCTTGGAGAGGGGGCAGGCATGGGGCCCCCAGGGACCCCGCCCCCCGGCCCGGCTCCTGACCCCGCGGGGGGACAGAGCGCAGGTTCCCCTGGGGACGTAGGCACATTCCCTGCGTGAACAGCAACCTGGGACGCGTCACCAGACACACACACACACACACACACGCCGTCCCCGGAGAGTTTCCTCGCGGGGCAGGCGGAAGGACCGGGCTGGACTCGAGCACCCGGCTCCTCGGCCCCTGCCCGGTCCCCGCGGCCAGAGGGCCGGGCGGGAGTGGGCAGTGCAGGCCGCCCACAGCAGCAGCTGAGGGACAGAGGGGGCGGGAGGGGGGGCTCCGTCCCTTGTTCCCCGCCAGCTGCCCTCCCCCTGACCCCCCAGTTCCCTGCCCCCCCAGTTCCCTGCCCCCTCAGGGCCCCCTCCATCTGCCCCCCCACCCCCGCCCCCCACCGACAGCCACAGCAGGAATCCTTGCTGGTGGGGACAGCTACTGGGAACCAGGCTCCTCGTAACAGGCAGCCACCCGCACCTGCGTTCCCCGCCCCCAGGCCCGGGAAGCCCCCGCCCTCCGAGGAACGGGACTCTCACGTGCTCTGGGCCCGAAGGATGCTCGTGGCCGAGCCCCCACCACGTGCGGGCTCCGGGGGTGGGCCTGGGCGGGGGGCCAGGGAGGCCGAGAGCCGGGCCGGGGCCGAGGTGGCGGGGGGAGTGGGAGGCAGCCGGTGCTGGTGTCTGGGTGCCGGCTGTGGGGGCGTCAGGGCGGTCTCATCTCACGGGGCGGTGGGGGGGGGACGCTGAGGCTGGGCTGGGGCTGGGACGCCGGTCTGTGCGGCCCAGGGGTCCCCTGCAGTGGCCACACAGGGGACTCGCCTCGGCCCCGCCCGGGCCCCTCCCCAGACCAGGAGGGTCAGCATGTGGCAGGGGCCCGGGCCCCGGCGTGCAGTGCTGCCACTGGGATTCGGTGCAGCGGGCTGCCGGCTCGGCCTGTGCCCCCCATTACTCTCTGAAAGGCCCCTTACTCATCCCGCTCACCATTTACGAACAGTCTGCCCGATGGCCTGACCACGTGAAGGGGGTTCGAGGAAAGTCGCTGATGGCGAGGGGACGTGGTTCTGCCGTGTGACTGCCGGACCGTCCCCGGTGGAGGCCACGGGGAGCCTCGCCTCGGTCCCTGGAGTTGCCGGGCCGGCCACGGCGGGGACGCGGGCGGCTCAGGGGAGGTGCGGGCCTCTGGCACCTGCAGGGCGTGTCTGTCTGTGACGTGGCTTCTCTGGGCCACGGAGCTCCACGCGGAGCGAGGCGCGGTGCCCGGAGTCCGGCGGCTGTTCTCCGCGCACGGAGCCCTCGGGTCCGTGGGTTTCGAGCTCCGGCCAGCAGTCCTGGCCCAGCCGGAGGTCCGGGGGCACAGGGGGACGGGGGGGATTCGGCGAGACTCCAGGCCTCGTCGCCGGGCGGGCTGGTCGGCACCGAGGAAGGGCCTGTGTGCTGGTTGCCCAGGGCGCCGCCCCTGCCACGGGCACTGTGACGCCCCAAATAGCCCCCTGAGTTTCCAGAATGCTCCGTGAAACTGCCTGATTTTAACCGTCACGATGTAACCCGGTGACAGCAGATTCTCCGGGGGACAGAAGGAGGACCTCTTCCCCTGCTGGGGGCCGGGCAGGGCACCAGTGTGACCAGCAGAGTGTCCAGAGGCCCAGAGAGCGGGCAGGGTGGCGCCAGCGCGACAGAGGGGCCGGGGCCGGGGCTGGGGGAGAGTGACACTGGCCCTGGGCTCCGGGGAGTTTCGTCGCTGAGAGATACAATGCTGTGATGTGACATTCTAAAGATTTTATTTATTTATTTTTAGAGAGAGAAGAGAGGGAGATAGAGAGAGAGAGAAACATCAATGTGCAGTTGCTGGGGGCCGTGGCCTGCAACCCAGGCATGTGCCCTGACTGGGAATCGAACCTGCGACACTTTGGTTTGCAGGCCTGTGCTCAATCCACTGAGCTACGCCAGCCAGGGCTCGACATTCTCTTTTTAAAATTGTCTACTTATTGATCTTTTGGGAGGGGGAGAGAGAGAGAGAGAGAGAGAGAGAGAGAGAGAGAGAAACACCTGTCTGCTGTTCCACTCCCTGGTGCCCCCTTGGCTGCTCCCCCCCGACCGGGATCGAACCCGCAACCTTGGCGCATGGGGACGGCACTCTCACCAACGGAGCAGCCCGGCCAGGGCCTTCATGCAGCACTGTCGAAGATCAAGGTTAGCACAAAAATCCACGACACCATGGCACCCAGTTTTTAAACCCTGGGGTCCCTGGGACGGACTTTTCCTTGTCTCAGGCTCCAGCGTGGCTGGGCCTGGCCCTGCGGCACCTCCTGGACCCTCCTGGACCCTTCATGGCCGTGCTGGCCAGTAAGGCCAAGGCCAGGGCCTCGCCGTGGGGTCCGTGTGCGACACACCAGAGCCAGGGGTGGGAGGCTCGGGTGAGGACCGGCTGGGTTCCACGAGCGACTGAGACCCTGTCCTTGGGGGCCCTTGCAGGTGGGCCCGGGGGCCTGGTAGCTCCATCCACAGGCCTGGGTGTGGGTGTGTGAATGCTCTGTTTTTAAAAGAGATTTAATTTAGTTTTATTTATTCATAGAGGGGAAGGAAGGGAGAAGGAGAGGGAGAGAAACATCAGTGTGTGAGAGGTATTTCCCTTAGTTGCCTCTTGCACGCCCCCTACTGGAGACCTGGCTCACAACCCAGACATGTGCCCTGACCGGGAATCAAACCGGCGACCTTCCGGTTGGCAGGCCGGCACTCGGTGCATTGAGCCACACCAGCCAGGTCTGGGCGTGAATGTTCTTACACCTCCCCCAGGTGTCTCCAGCCCTCAGCCAGGCCCGAGGAGCAGGCAGGCCCCTGCCTGGCCCGCGCACCTGTGTATCTGCGGGGGTCTGCTGTTTCAGCACGGACCCCGCCACGGCCGCTGCCCCTCTGCCGGGAGAGAGCAGACACGTGGTGGGGCGCGGCGAGTTGCTCTGGGTTGCACACACTCCTTTCAAAACACCGTGATGGTCTCTGCCGGGGACTCCCCTCTGTGCCAGCAGGACCACGCTCGCTTCACAAACCGGGGGGTGCGGACGCCCTCGGAGGCCTCCCCTGGTGCCGGCACGTCCCAGGCGTGTGTCCTCCCAGTGCCCCAGGGAGCTGCGGGGCAGAGGGGCGAAGTCACCCTCCTGGGCCCTCGGCTGGGACAAGGAGGCAGAGCGTGGTCCCGGGTCCCCGGTGCTGTGGCCGCAGCCCCTCCCCCGCCCGGCCGTGCCCGCCCCACCGCTCACCGACGGCCGCCGAGGGCGGCTTCCCGGCGCGTGCCTGCTTAATCTGTCTGCCGGACCCGCCGCCCGGGCCCTCGCCGGCCGGGGTGATTGCATTTCACGCCGCGCGGCTTTCATTTGATCGGGCCGGGGCTCATTTTTCATTCTGCGTCTGCGGTGACCGGACTTGAAAATGAAACGCAGCTCGACGCCTCACCGTGATGGAAGGGGGCCAGGCGGGCGCACCTGCGGGCCCGGAGAGGGCTTTTCGGGGCCGGGGGCGGGGGTGGGAGGAGGGCGGCCCGGCCCCGTGGCTGGGGTGCCGTGGCCTCTGGCCGTGGTCTTCCCAGCTGCAAAGTGGGAGCGTGAGGCCCGCCTGGAGGGCTGGACGGCGCGCAGTAGGCGTTCAATCAGGAGGGCCGCGATCATCGCCACGGTGTGCTTTGCCTACAGCGTGGATATTACGGGTCCTAAACCCGGAGGAGTGCTTTGTGCTGGGGCGGGCTCGGAAAACATAAACACGGCAGAGAGCCGTGAAATGGCCGGCCGGAGAGTGGCGGCCTCTCGGATATTCAATTACCCTCCCCCTCTGCCTCCCCGCCCTCCGCCGGCAATTGGATTATCGCGGGCCCACAATGCACCCGTGTGAGCTCGCGGGGCCTCTCCGGAGAGCGCCCGCCTGCCCCGACACCCGAGGAGCCCGGCCGGCTGCGGCCCCCCCTCTGGGGGCGGGGCGGTGCCGAGACTCCTGGCGGACCCTCCCGGTTCCGAAGACCCACGGGCAGGCCTCTCTCTGTTATGCTGTCCGCTCTGGATGGGGAGGGTGGGGTGAGGGGCCGTAGGTCACAGCGTGGCCCTGGGGGCGGGACCGGGACTCCAACCGGGGCCCTGGGGTTCTGTCGTCGTTACCCCGCCTCCCTCGGGGTGCTCTGCCCGGGGGTGTGGCGGGGGCGCACGGGCCCCAGGAGGGAAACAAACCGGGTTGACTCTCAGAGCAGAGGGACTCGGCCGTGGCCCGGGGCTCTGAGAGGGGGCCTGGGTGGCCGGGCAGGGGCTTCTGTGGGGAGGTGATGGGGGCAGTGTCGAGGCCGTGACCCAGGGGACGGGCCGGCGGTGAGAGGCGCCTGCTCTGGGCAGACAGCTGCGGACAGGGCCGCCGTGGGGTAGGGGGAGCGGAGCCTTCTGCGACTCAGCCATGTCTACGGTTTCAGCCCCGGGCTCGTGGGGCGGGTCCTGCCCTCCGCTCCAGCTGCGGGTGGGACCTGGGTGTGGGGCCCAGTGCGTGCCTCCCACTGGGCACCCCAGGGCCCCCGCCTCTCCAGCCCTGAGGTCTGTCGTCTCCCCGGGGGGGATGCTTCCACGTGCAGGAGATGAGGGTCCGAGTTTCATCCTGTTCCCTGGCGGGCAAGTGCCCAGGAGGCCGGCCAGGCAGGGGCGGGTCTGCAGGACAGCCTGGGACCCACCTCACTGGTGGCCATGCGTGGCCGGTGCTGGGTGGGGCCGGTGGCCCCTCTGGGCAGGTGGCCTCATACCGAAGGCCTGGCTGCCTTAGGAAAGGCACCACACGGACGCCCACCACCTGGGTTCCCTCTCTGGGGGGATTAGGGATGGGAAGTCAGGGAGATAAATCAGACGAGCCAGGAGAGGGGCGTGGCTGAGGGGGTGGGTCTCTGCCGTGACCCCGGGGCTCCCCAGCCGCACACTGCTGGCGGCAGGAGCTACAAGGCGGGTGCCACCGCTGCCCAAGAGCTTGTCCTTCCCTCCTTCGAATTTGCCCCCATAAACGGTCTCCAGGGTCACTCAGCCCTCCCAGCAGCCACCTGGGCCCTTGCTCCTGCCGGCCGGTCCCGGCTTGGCTGGGCACTGACCGTCCAGGCTCCAGTCTCCCCGGGTCCGACTCGGGGCACCGGCCGCCTGCTGTTCAGGGGCTGGAGGGGTAACGCAGAAGACAGGGTGTTTGGGGTCTGGCTCCAGGGGGCGTCCCGCATCCTGTGTTTGTCAGCATGAATTTTCTTCTACTAAAAAGAAAATTTTTTTAGCCCTGGCTGGTGTGGCTCAGTAGATTGAGCACAGGCCTGCGAACCAAAGCATTGCTGGTTCAATTCCCAGTCAGGGCACCTGGGTTGCAGGCCAGGTCCCCAGTATGGGGTGTGGGAGGGGCAACCACACATTGATGTTTCGCTCCCTCTCTTTCTCCCTCCCTCCCCCTCTCTCTAAAAATAAATAAAATCTTAAAAATTTTTTTATGGAGGTGGAAGTCACAAGCCGTGAGGCTGACCGGCCGGAAGTGTGCTCGGCCGCGGCGCCCGGTGCTGTGCGGCCGACACCGCCCTCCGGCTCCAGACCGCCTTCACCCCCTTCCTCCAGCCCCGGCGGCCGCCAGCTGGGCACCGTCTCTCGGACCCGCCGGTCTGCTCTGTGTATGCAGACAGGACTGGTGTGCGTGGCCTCCCGTGCACGGGGGCTCTCACTCACAGGACACGGGTGTGAGCCCCACCCATGCTGCAGCGTGGGTCAGGGCCCGGGCCCTTTTCACGGCTGAGGGACGCCCCGCCACGTGGACGGGCCGGCCCGTGGGACCGTGCTGCCGTGACCTCGGGCGACCCCGGGCTCGTCAGGGTCCCAGCCGCGATTCTTCAGGTGCGTGGGCGGAGCGGGGCTGCTGGGTCGGGGCTGACCCCGGGTTTCACTGTGTTTGAGGAGCCCGCAGGCCCTCCTCCCGAGCTTCCTGCCTGGGAGGGCGCGTCTCGAACAGCAGCTGCTGGCCGGCACCCTGCAGACTTCCTCCCCGGGGGCCCTCACTGAGGTGCTTGAGGTGCGGAGGGGACCCCGCTTGAAGGACCGGGGAGGGGGGGATGCGCAGCCTCCCGGAGGTCAGGGGGCCCACCACGTGGGCAGCCAGGGTTCCGCCACCTGGACCAGGTTCTGACTCTGCCCGTCCCGGGGTTGGGGGCGCCGCAGCCGATCCCCACCTCGCCCCAGAGGCCCTGGCGGGGCCGCCCCGTTCCTCGCTGGCCCGTCTGCCTGGGTGCAGCGCTCGCTGCTGTCCAGTCTCCCGAGGACAAACTCCCTTCCGGCAGTGACCGCCTTCCTTGTGCCCCCCCTCCCCGCCACGGACCATGCACACAGTGGGCGCTTCAGAAATCACCAGGTTGGGACACTCAGTGGGCTCCACCAGTTTCGGGCTGACCCCCGGACGCGGCCACGGTCTGGGTAGACCCGAAGGACTCGGTGGTCGCTGGAGGGGCGCCCGGCACGGGCTGCGGGTCGGCCGGGTCACCGAGCCCCCTTCCGACCGGGAGGAGCACCGTGTGTCTGGGGGTGAGGCTGCTGCCGGCAGCACCCGCGTCTCTGCCCTCTGCCCTCTGCCCTGGAAGGACAGGTCACGCCCCGCTCCCCGCCCCCCCCCCCCACGGCAGAGCAGATGTGAACTCTCCGACACGCGCGGGGGGGAGACACAGACCAGAGACGTTTCGCAAACGATGGCTGCGCGGGCCAGAGTCATCGCTCTGATTTCAACGGGGGCCATAAAATTTTATGAGCTATTAAATTGTCCTAAAGCGCCTTTAACATACAAACTCGAGTGTCTGAGATTGCCCATTAGGAAAAAGTGGGTTACAGCAGGGGGACTCTAACCACTGACGTTCCATGCGGCCCAATCAATAAAACTTTTAACCAGCCGCGCCGCCTGGGGCCGGTTCCACGGGTCGGCCATCCTGGACATGTCCCTGGGCATGGCCGTAGCTGGACCGCAGGGCTCTCCGCCAGGGTGGGTCACCTGCTGGGCCTTCCAGAAGGTTCTGTGTCCCGCCTGGGGTTCCGTGATCACGAGCTGGGAGATGGGGCCCGGAGACCAGCAAGGTCACTGGGGTGCCCACCGAGGACTGAGACCACCCCCCAAGAGGGGCGTGGGCTGCAGGCCAGGCAGCCCTGCGGGGGCGGGCGTCCCAGGAACCGGGGGAGAGGGACCCCTCGGTGAGGGGGATGGTGCGGGGCCGTGTCGCACCTGTGTTCTCCCAGCGGGCTCTCGGGGCAGTGAGACCTCCCCTCCCTCGCAGACAGGAGCCGAGGCTCTGACTGGGGGTGGGGTGGGGGGCCGGCTGTGGGCGTGCAGCTGAGCCCTGGAGACAGGTTGATGTCCCCACGTCCCTGCTGTGGGTGGGACGCCGAGCCCCTGGGCGGTGGGTGTCTCACTGGGAAGTGAATGCGGACCTGGGGGGACCCTCAGGAGTGGGGGTGCCCTCCGCTGGGGTCAACCTGCAGCCGGGGGCCTGTGGGAAGGAGCCATCCTGGCACGGACGGCCGTCCTGGGTCTCGCAGGGTGGACGGCGACCTGACCCTGCCCGCCCGGGGGGCTGTCCACTGGGCCTGGTCTGCTGCCCGGGGGGCTGGGCGGCCCGGCCGGAAGGGTCTGAGCCTGGAGGTGCTGCCCTGCCGGACAGAGGGGCTGGGCGGGGGGAGCTGGGACTGAGGAGGCAGGTGCCGAAAGGACCCGAACTCGGGGCTCCGGGGGAGGGGAGGGTCCTGGCTGTGCCCGTCACCTGCTCGCCCCCAGTGATCCTGCCGGTGGGGCGGGCGACGGGGTGAGGGGCCTCACACGCCCCTGGCACTTTACTCAGGAGACGGCGGCTCGGCCAGAGAAAGGAGACTCACAGGAAAGAGCAGATGTGGAAGGAACAGCGAGAGGAACGGGGTCGGCCGTGTCTCTGGCCTGGGGTTGAGGCCGAGAGCTCTGTGGACGGGGCCCCGCACCCGGTCGGCCTGGGCCTGGCAGGGAGGCGAGGCTGGCCGCCTGGCCGGACCCGGGGCACGGCCTCAGGGAGTCCCGCTGGCTCCAGGGGGCCGCTCGTCCGCCCCCCGCAGGGCTGGCGGGGTTGTGCAAGGGTGGGGGAGCCCCCCCTCCGAGGTGCAGGCCCTCGGGCTTCCCTGCGTCCTCGGGGCGGGCAGGCAGGCCGGCAGGTGACGCGCCAGGGACATTCTGGGGTGAGAGTGGCCCCTTAGCCGCCGCCGCACCCGAGGTCCCGCCCTGCCCCGCCTGTCCCGCCACAGGGCACGGGGGGGCGTGGGGCCTGGGCACGCCTGGCCCGTGCACCCTGACTTGCAGCCCCTGTGCTCCTCCAAGCGCGGGCCCTCAGGGGGCCGGGAGGCCTGCCCGCCGCCCCCCGCGGCCATCTGGAGGGCTGGCGCCGGGGCGGCAGCTTGCGACAGACCGGTTGGGCAATCCTGCGGCCCAGCTCTGCAGGGAGCTCGGTCTCTCAGCAGCGCCTGCCGGGCGCAGGCACACTCCCCTCCGCCGGTGTTTATGTGCCGGCTCGCGTCTCTCTGGAGCCTGCGCCCGTCCCCGGCGGGAGACAGTCCTCCCAGGCCCCCCGCCGCGGCAGTGCCTCCGCGGGGGGGGAAGAGGCGCTGGGTCGGGAGCTTCCTGGGGCGGCCCCGGCGGAAGGGGCCCCTCGAGGGGGATCTGGGGGTGGTGTCCGTGCGCAGGGCGGGCGGGAAAGCCAGGCCTGCTCGCCAGACCCCAATTAGCCTGGTATGCGCAGGCCGGCGGCCTTCCCGCCTCCTGGCGATGGGGCCCAGGGCGCGCCCCTGCCCGACCCCTCCCGCGGGACCCGCCTCTGACCCCTGCAGTCCCACAACCGGGACGCTTCAGGGGTCAGAGGGCTCTCAGCCTCCCTCGGTCAGCCGGGCCTGGGGAGGGGGGGCCGGGAAGGAGGGGAGCGGGCCAGGCAGCAGGTCCCCCGGGCCGTCGGGGTCCTTGTCTGTCCCCAAACCCCGTGCCTTCGGCGAAGCCGTGACGTGCAGGAGCCCCGACCACGCAGCCGTGGGTTCGCAGGGGACAGTCGCCCAGTGGTCCCCCTGTGGGCCACCTCCACCCTGGTGTGGTCAGTGGTGCAGCTGGACACCCCGAGGGCCCCCGGGGAGAGGGTGGGGTGGGGGAGGAGGGGTGGCCCTGATTCCGGGGGCTGAGCTGGGACAGGAGAGAAGGCGCTGGCTGGCTGGGGACACGTGAACGGTGCCAACGTCTCTCCTGGGGCCGCGGGGAGCCGAGCAGGGCCTGTGGGCCAGGGACTGGCGGGCAGGCAGCGGCTAGGGGCAGCCCCTGCTGGCAGAGAGCTCAAGAGGGACTCGGGGAGTGGGTGGGGGCTGGTCTGCCCCTGCCCGTCACAGGGCTCTCCGCCCCTTGGCTGACCCGGCAGCTCTGCCCCGTGGAGCCACTCCACACCTCGGACACTGCAGCTCTGAGCCCCGAGGGGCAGGTGGGAGGGGGACGTGGTTAGCTGGCCCCCGGCTCCCCGAAACGGCTCCTGGAACCCCAGCTCTGTGGGGTCTTCCCAGGGTCCCCGAAGAAAGGGCTCTGGGGTGAAGGGGTCGGGGGGCCCAGGTCCGGTCACACTGCGCGTCTCGCCTTTCGTGGGCACGGCCCGTCACCCCCAGCCGAGGGCCCAGCAGGGCTCAGCAGGCCCCTCGGGCGACGCTGACCATGCCTAGAGCCTGAGGGAGCGGAGCAGGGAGGGAAGGTCCCGGGGCCGTGGGGGGTGGGACCCTCATGTCCCCTCCCTCCACCCTTGGGTGCACGTGCCTGGTCGTACCCTCGCAGCTCCCCTGGGGGCCAGGGCTGCAGGGGCGCAGAGGGGACACTGAGGCATGGAGACGTGTGCCCCTTCCCCCCAGCATCACCGGGGGTCCCGGGCGGGGGCTTCCTGGGAGGCAAGGCCTTACCTCTTCCCTCCCGCGGTGGGTGGGACAATGCTAGGTGCCCGTGTCACTTCCCGGGGACCAGAGGGCGCGCCAGGTGTCAGCAGGCCTCTCCAGGCCGGGACCAGGGCCGGGCACCCGTGAGGGTGTCCCGCGGGCCGAGCCGTCCTCCAGACTCAGGGGCCGCAGGCCCGGGGGCAGCTCAGGCGTGACATCGCCCACCGCCCCCACCCCCCACCCCCGCCCGTGCCCTGTGCCACCCTCTGCTCTCCTGGGTGGGGCCGTTGGCCCGGAAACTGCCGGCTGCCCCCGTCCCTGGGTGCTTCAGAAAGTGGGTTCCCTCGGCCCGCGGTTTCTGAGTGGGTTTGGCTCATGGGCACCCGAGGCGCAGCCCTGCCGGGGAGCCCCCTCCAGCCTCGGGGAGCGAAAGGGGTGGACAGCCTGGCAGGCGTGCCATTGGCTGCCAGCTGCTGCCCCCTCTCGTCCCCGCCGCTCCTCCTGCCACCCACATCCCGGACGGGCCTCTCGCTGGGGTGTGCGCCGCCACAGCGGGGCGGGAGCCTGCGCCGGCCTCCCGGGGCCGCCCTGCGGGGTTGGGCAGCACCTCAGGGCACCGGCCTCCGGGCTGCCCGGCTCCCCAGTGGCACGGAGGCCGTGTTTGCGGCACCTGGAGGGCGGCAGCCGTGGGGACACCCCCCCCAAAGCAGGCTGGCTGGGGACCCCAGCCCACCCTCTCGGGGCAGCCCGGAGGGCTGTAGTGAGGGGCCGGGCACACAGGGGACTCCCTTTGCCTGGGTTTCGCCCGCTGAGCACCTGCCGTGTGCCTGGCGCTGTCTCGCCCCGTTCGCCTGGCCTGCCGGCCGTGACGCTCACTCTCCACGCAGGATCCCCCTGCCCTCCCGCTCCCCAGGCCAGGCCCCGGCTGGCGCCTGTCCCCGGGCGAGCCAGCCTGAGCAGGGTGCTGTGCCTCCAGGGCCCGGGCCTGAGCCGGGCAGATGAGTGGTGGGGGGAGGTGAGGAGGGGTCGGGGGAGGTGGGGGGACATGGTTCCAGCAGGAGGCGACACTCTCCGGCAGCCTGCCCCACTCAGAGGGCAGGGCCCAGGCCTGGCCACGCTCCTGCTGGGGTGACTCGGGGGCGGGGGGTGGGGACGTGCTTCCCTGTGGCACAGGGTCTGGCTCAACCTTCACCGCCAGCCCGGGCGGCAGCAGGAGTTGTCCGTCTTACAGATGAGGGACGGGGCCCCCCCAGGCTTTAACCGCGAGCCCCAGGGCAGCAGGCTGGGCAGCGGCTGAGCGGCCACGGAGCCCGGTCTCACGACGGAGGCCTGGCCTGGGCGCCTGCACCACGCTGAGACCCCACGTCCGTCCCCGGTTCCGAGGCGGGCGGCGGGGCGGGGGGGGGCCCAGCAGCCCCTGTGGGCTCGCTCGGCTCAGCCTCCTCGCCGCCGCCCTCCCTCACTCCCCAGGGAGGGCCCCTGCGCCCCCCGACGGCGGGCGGCCCTCACCGGGGTCCTCCGGCCGGGCTCCACGGGGAGCGCTGGGGTGTGCTGAGCCCCCACACCTGTGTGCAACAGACCCAGTCACACGCACACAGGCACCCACAGGTGTTCGCACGCCCGGGCTCCCAGCAGAAGCGTGTGTGTGTACCAGCCCCCGGGGGCCCCACGTGCACACTGGGGGCGCCCACACCTGTGCAGGCCGCGAGGCCAGGGGCACAGGCACACAGGCCGCCCCCCCCCCGCCCCCGCCACCACGCAGGCCCCCGGGGGCTGGCGGGGAGGGGGGAGGGGGGAGGGGGCAGGGCCGCCCGGCTTGTGCAATGCTCCCGTTTACTTCACAGCCTGCTCGGCAGCCAGAGGCTTTCAAAACACCCCGGGCTTGTTTACGGGGCCGGCAGGGACGTCTTGTCTCCGCTCCAGCTCAGCCTCCCGGAGCGGCAGGAACGTGCCCGTCCGCACGCCGGGCCAGCGCCGAGCCCCGTGCCCACAGCAGCCCCGGCTTCTTAAAGGGCTCACGCCGGGGGCAGGACGGTGCTGGCTCGGACAGAGGCCGGCTGGCTGGGCAGCCCCCGCCCGCCCCCATCTCGGGGTCCCCCGCCCCCGGCCCCATGACGTGAAGCGTTACCAGGTCAGCCACTGGGAGCCAGCTCAGGGGGCCCTGGACAGGCCACCGAACTCGCCACTGCCAGAGTAGGCCCCAAACCGTAGGGGGGGACCCACTGTCGGGCACCACCCACTCCGCTGCTCCCCGACTCACGGCTGCAGTCACAGGGACCGTGGGGCGTCCTTTTCTGTTCCCCCCTTCCTAAGGCCCGGGCCTCTGAAAGGGTCCCCACCTGACGGCCACTGGCTGTCCCCACTTCCCCTACCCCCGCCGGTTATGGGAGCCCCCCTGCCCCCAGGGTCAGCGCAGGGCCGGCTCCAGGGAGAGCTGCGGGCAGGTGGCTTGGCCCCCAGGGGACAGCAACCTGAACCTGGGGGCTGGGGGGTCCAGACCTGAGAGGAGGGCCGAGCCAGGCTGTGGGGAGAGGGCCCCCCGCCCCCCCCGCCCCCCCGCTGCTGGTAACCTGGAGAATGACCTTGGTCTGGGGCCTCTCCTGGCTTCTCCCTGGAGCCTCTCCACCCCCCAGGCCCCCCCCCCGCCCACCCCTCCAGCTTTCAGCCTTTACAACAACCGCCCTTCAGCCTCCAGTGCCCCCAACCGGCAAACCGTGGAGAGACCCCTCAGACGGGTCTCTTTCACCCCTCTTTTCTCCCGCAGCTGCTCCCCCAGGCCCTGCTGCCCCCGGAGCACGAGGCCCAGGGGGACAGCAGCCTGGTCGGTGGGTGCAGCTCCACAGCACGAGGCCCGAAGCCGATGAGGGTGGAGGCCACCTCACTCCCCCGAGGCCTGGGGAGGTTTTCTGGGGACGCACACGGCCAAGGAAGGGAGACAGCAGACAGAAAAGCTAGGCCGACCCCAGAGGGTGGGGCGGGGCGGAGCAGGTGGGGAGAGCAAGCAGAACAACCCTGTGGTGGGTCCCAAGTGCAGTGCTGAGCAGCCTGGCGGCCAGGGCAAAAAGGGAAACAGGACCAACTAGGACCCTCCCTTTCTAGGAGAGTCTTTTGTCCCATTATTTATTGGAGGGTCCTTAAGTCCAGCCCCGGAGGAGCAGGCGGTCTGCGGAAGGTGCCGCCCACGATCCTCCCGGGGTTCTTGCTGGGAGCGGCTGTGAGGGGCGCCTGCTGAGGGCAGCCTGAGGACAGTCAGTGGTGGAGCGCCAGGCCAGCGGAGGACGGGGGGTGGGACGCAGGCCTGGGGCGGATGGTCCTTGGGACCCCCCCATCCTCAGAGGCTGGTGTGCTCAGGCTCTGCAGGTGCGAGGGGCCGGTGTGCGAGCAGTTCACAGCTGTCACTGTGGGTCCAGCCTGGCTCTCTGAGGCCCTGGGCAGACGGGCCGCAGCCTGGACACCGGTTTACTGCAAGGCCTCGGACAACGGCCGCCCCGCTGGGCCCCTGGGTCCCTTCCCATGGGCCCGACACTGCACCCCCAAGGGCTGGAGCGGGGGGCTTGACTCTGACAGGGCCCAACTGGGCTGTTCCAGAGCACCCCGGTGCTCGCGTGAAGGGGTCACAGACGCAGTCCTCGCTGGGACAAAAGGCTGGGCTGTGTCTCCTTGGAGGTGCCCTGTCTGGGCTGCCAGACGCACCGCCTCCCGCTGGGCCTCAGGGGCAGTCCCCCCGCCAACCCCCCCACTGCCAGGCCCAGTGGTTCAGGTTTGCCGGCTGCCTCCACCATGACAGAGCCTCCCCTGTCGCCACCGCCAGCATCTTTTCTCCTTTAACCCTCCCCCCCACTCCCCACCCCCGTGAGCCCTGGCTGGCGTAGCTCAGTGGATTGAGCGCGGGCTGAGAACCAAAGCATCTCAGGTTCGATTCCCAGTCAGGGCACATGCCTGGGTTGCAGGCCACGGTCCCCAGCAACCGCACACAGATGTTTCTCTCTCTCTCTCTTTCTCTCTCCCTTCCCTCTCTAAAAATAAAAAAATAAAATCTTAAAAAAAAAAACACTTCCCTGTGGTTTCTCACTGGGACAGGAAACAGCCATGCTCGGGCCAGGCCGCTGTGGCGTGGCCCTGGGGTGCTCCCACCCCGCTCTCTCTCCACTGTCCGTCAGGCCTGGGGCCGGGCCGAGCCCCCTGGCTCTCCGGCCGCAGCCAGGCCTGGTGGGGGTGGGGGGCCTGGAAGACCCAGGCTCAGAGGCCGGGGCCTGCTCGCTCCTCCGAGCCAGCCCGCACCTGGGACGCCGCTGTGCTGGGGCCGGCGCCCCGACCCTGGGCGCCCGTCCTGGGGGCGGCCGCAGCAGGGCCCCGACCCTGTGGACTCGATGCCGAGGGGCTGAGGGAGCCGACGTGGCCTTGGCCTGTTGGGAACTGGGACCCAGCCCTCTGCCCGCCCCTCTGCGCCTGGGCCGAAACCCCTCCCCGCACAGCCCCGCCCACGAGGGCCGGGGCCCCTTTCTGTCCAGCACGCGGCACGGTGTCTTCCGCGTCCAGTTTGCGTGTCCCCTCCCAGGGCTCCTGCGCCGTAGGGTCCTGCCTCCTCTCGCCTCTCCCAGCCTCACCCCCACCCAGGGTGTCTGGGTGCACACTCGTGCATCCCAGCGTTCCCTGGTCCCCACAGGCTGTCGCCCTGCAGCCCCCCGCACCCTGGGGGCCCGAGGCAAAGGCAGAGGCAGCGGTGAGGGAGCTTGGGCTGGAGGTCAGGGGGCGCTCTGGGCGCAGCCCGCCACCCCGGAGGCCTGCAGTGTGGCTGAGTCCGTTCCTCTCCCGGCCCCGGTTTCCTGGGGACCAGGTGGAGTCAAGCAGGGTGCTGGGGGTGAAACGGGCCCGCCCCCTGCCCCCCTGAGCCGTCCCCTGTGGGCCCGGACCCCCCCAGACCCTCGGTGCCTCCCCCGAGGGCTGCAGAGAGGAGCACCCTGGGGCCGGGCCCCACTCCGAGGGCGGGGGGCTCCTAAACCCCTGCCCCCGAGGAGGAGCCGGGCCACCCCTCCACGGCCGAGGCCCCAGGTGGCCGCGTCCCTCCAGGGGGCGTCCCGGGCCCCTGAGGCTGTGGGCCCTCGGTGACGGTCACTCTCCCGCAGGGTGGGCGCCCAGCCTCCCGGGGCCCGGATCGCGGGCGTCTGTTTACCCCGTTCCTGTGGCGCCGTCCTGGCTGCCGGTCCGGGAGAGCCCGGTGCCCGCACAGGGCTGTGATTTTCCTCTCTGAGGCCTCTCCTCCCACACCCGCCCCTGGTTCCTGCCCCCCCACCCCCCGCCCTCATGGGGAACTGGGGAGCCAGTCGGGGTTTGGGCTGGGGTAGGGGTGTGGCCAGGACGGACAGGGCGGCGGACCCTGGGTCGGACGGGCCCCACTGCCCCCGTTCCTGGGCTGCACAAGGCCCTCGTCCTCAGGCTGGCCCGCTGGTTGGTGCTCCGGAGGTCCCCTGCTGGACCGGGGCCCCGGCCTCAGACTGGGTGGCCGTGTTGGCTAGGCCCGGGAGGCCCCGGCTCCCTTGCTCTGGCCGGTGTGGGCGGAGGTGTCAGGGTGGGGCGCCGGAAGGTTGGGGGGTGTCCACCTCTCCCCAGGCCAGCAGAGGCAGCTGCGGGCTGCGTGGTTTCCCTGTCACTGAGTTGCCGTGAGGAGGACCCCTGGGCTGGTGGGAGTGGATGGGTGCCGGAGACTGTGAGTGACCAGCCTGCGGGAGGACGGGTCTGGGAGCAGAGCCCGGAGCCCCTGCCTCTGTGGCCGCCTTCCTTCACGGCCCCTGGGGCGGATCCAGCAAGTGCGGGGCCCCCACTGGACAGGCAGGTAAACCGAGGCCCAGGCCCGGGAGCCACAGGAGAGCGAGCCGGGTCGCAGCCACCCCGACCGCGCTCGGAGCTGCGGGCGGCCAGGGTTGCCTCCAGGGATGATTCCCCCGAGGGTGTGTGGGCCACACCGGCGGCCCCCTCCAGCCCTGGGCCCCCTGAGTCCCCAGTGTGGGGGGTCCCCGGGAGCCACCACCGGTGTGTTTCGTCCTGAGCGTGGTTCCTTGAGGTGCGGAGAGGACGGGGTGTCCCCTCGGCCGGGTTCTGATTTGTCCACACCCAGCCCCTCAGGGGGTCTCGCCCCCATCTGACATGAAGGGGGCCCCTGAGCCTTGCATCTGAGACACAGGGAGCCGTGCGTTCGTGTGGGGCCTCTCCCCACCACGGTGCCCAGAATGGACATGGGGGCCCGGGGCAGGGGAAGCTGCCGGGTCTGGGGGCCGGAGCCTGGCTCCCTGGTGGCCGGGTCCCCTGTGGGAGCGACATGCCAGGCCTCGGTTTCCCCTCTGATTGAGGGGTGTCTGTGGAGTATGGACCTGGGCTCTGGAAGAGCCCATCAGGTCGTGCGCCTGTTGGGGGGTGGGGGCCTGCGTGGTCCTGCATGGCACGTGGGGGTTCAAGTTCACTCGTTAGTGGTTCATGCAGTCTGCCACCCAGCCCCTCTGGCCCCCGGGTCCCCCACCAGTCTGCAACATGCCTTGTCTCTCTTCCTTTTTCAAAAAGATTTTATTTTAGAGAGAGGGGAAGGGAGAGAAACATCTGTGCGTGGTTGCCTCTCGAGCGCCCCCCTACTGGAGACCTGGACTGCAACCCAGGCACGTGCCCTGACTAGGAATCGAACCTGAGACCCCTTGGTTTGCAGGCCGGTGCTCAGCCCACTGAGCCACTCTGGCCAGGGTATGTCCCCTCTTTCCTGTCCATGCAGAGGGACCTGGCCAGTCTGGCGGGCTGATGCATGTGTCCGGCTGCTAGCCGAGCATTTCCTCGCCTCAGCGTTTTGGGACCAGTGACTCTGGGGTCGCGGCTCCGCACCCTGCTCCGGTCCGAACTATGTTCCCTCCACACTCACATGCGGCAGCTCTGACTGACCCCAGGGGGACTGCGTGTGGAGAGGGGACCTGGGGGGGGGTGACGGGGCTGCATGAGGCCATGGGGGTGGGGCCCTGGTCTGATGGGACCCTAGCGGACAAGGCAGAGCCAGCGAGGGGCCTCGTGAGGACACGGAGAGGGGGTGCCCCCCTGTGACCCTGGAAGAGAACTCCCACCGGGACCCACCCCCGACGGTGCCTTGATGTTGGGCCTCGCACCCTGAACACGAGGAGAAACTCTCTGTCCCCTGTTTCGGCCGCCACGTCCTTGGTGGGCTGTCCGGGCTGTGCTGGGTCAGCTGACGAAGGGGCCGGCTGGGGGAGCGGGCTCCCTGCCCGGGGCGGGGGGCCAGGTTGGTTCCCTCTGCTCCCACGTGGCCTGGCATGGGTGCCCCTCCTCAGGGAGCAGGGTGCCGTGGGTGCAGGCTGGGCCTCGGGGGCCGAAGGCGCTGGGCTGGGGTCTCGGCTCCTCCCCTGCCGGCCTAGCTGCTCAGCCTCCGTGTGCCCTGCGGTCTGGTGGGCCGACGGCACCCACCGCACCTTCTGCGGAGGGGCGGAGGGCAGCCCCGAGCTCGGGGACCGCTCAGGGAGGGTGGCCGGCCGGCCCGCCCCAGCGCGCCCCAGGCCCGGGCTCTCCCCAGAGGCCGGCTCGAACCCGCATGGGGGTCCGGGCCATCATCCCTCTCCCCGAGATCCAGCCCATTAGCAGCTTCCGCACCGGGTGGGGGTGGGCGGTCGTGTTTGCCCATTTCGGGGGACAGTGCTGGAGAAAATTGTCCGGAGGAGAGTTCGAGGCCCGGGCCACCCCGTTCCTGCCTCTCGCTGCCGGGAAGGTGCAACGGCCGCGCTCTCTTCGGGCCGAGCAGCTGGGGCGTGGGGGGCAGCAGGCCGGCTCACCCTCCGGGCAGGACGCTGGGCGTCCCGCCGAGGGGCACCGTCGGCCGACCTTCCCAGGCTGGGGGGCCCCTCGCCGTCTGTCGCCCAGCCCCCCGGGGCTTCCCAGACCCTCGCGGGTCCTGACGCAGGCCCCCCGCCCCGGGCCCACAGGGCTAGTCTGTCTGTGCTCTGGCCGGTCGCTGGATTTTAGGGGTGATAACCTCAGCCCCGGGGGCGCCAGCGAGAGGCTGCCTGGGCCCCGTGTTCTGGAACATTCTCCCCCCTCTGCCCCGGCAGCGCAGACGGCAGCGGGCTCCTCGCCACCTTCCCGTGGCAGAGAGACGAGCGGACCCCCGTCACCGCGGCCCCTGGGGAGGCCGGCACAGACCGTGTTGGCGTGCGGGGTGGAAGAGGTTTCTCCGAACTTAATTGTAATTTACGTGTGAAATATGCCTCTTCGGCTCGAGCTTCGGGCCTCGTGGTGCGTGATTACCTCGCCGCTCTCTCCCAGGCCCCCCGACGACGCCTGTGCGCAGCGAGCGATTCATTCCTAGGCTGCTGATAGGCCACAGCAATGTTTAAGCCATTTTGCCCAACGTAGCTTTTAAGGAGGGACTGAGATGCTGATTCAGAGGCCGGTTTTACCTTAGGGGGCTGCGGGTGAGCCGAGGGCTGGGCGGGGGCTCTCCGGGCAGGCCTGTGACCAGCTGGCCTGGCCACGGTGGCCCCGGGAGGCTCGGGCCCACCCTGACCGGCACGCGGCCGCAGGTGGCAGGCTGGCGTCCAGCTTGGGGCTGGGGTGCAGGCTCCGAGGCCGGGATTCCGTGGCCGTCTGGAGGGAGCGGGGCTGCGGCAGGGGTGCAGGGGGCTAGCCTCTCCCGGCCTGGTGCGGGGGGGAGGGCCTTGCCCTGGGGACACTGGGGTTGTCACTCTGCCACAAGTCACACCATTTTCTCTGGAGTGAGGGCCATGTGCTGCCATCCCCCCCGCCCCCGCCACCAGAGGCCAGAGAACCTGGCCTGGGTTTGGTTTCCTCGGAAGTTTCTGGAAGGTCCAGCGTGGTGCCCTGCAGAGAGGAAGTCACAGGAAGAACACTGCGGTGTCGAACAAGTCTCCTCCAGAGCTGTCTGGACGGCAGCCCAGGGGCTGAGCTGCGGGCGGGCTGGGGCGGGGTTGGGGGGCAGGGGCAGCGGGCACCCCGCTTCCCCGGCCTCGGGGTTCCCATCTGCGGGGTGGGGGCTGGGAGCGCGATCTGGGGACACAGCCCCCACCGAGGCCCTCGAGGGCGGGGTTCTTTCCGGCCCCTCCAGGCCCTGGCTGCAGCTGGCTTGGGCTCCCCTCAGGCCTGCGCTCCCCGGCCCCGCCCCCAGCTCCAGCTCGCCCCGCCCCCACTGCCCCCCCCATCCCGAGCCCGCCCCCTGGGGCTGTTGATTCGCTGTCCATCCGCCTCAACGCCTTGACACGGACAGACAGACTGAAGACAGACGGGAGGACGAGGAGATGAGGCTGGGTCGAGGGCCGGGGGAGGAGGATGCGCCCCTCGGCCACCTGGCCGCTTGCTCACTGTCCCGAACGCCTGTCTGCCGCCCCGCAGGACAAGCACGCCCACCACGCGGCGCTCCGAGGGGCCCGATTTCAGCTCCGGAGTCCCGTGGGCTCAGCGGGCTACTGCGGAGACAGACACACAAGGACATGAAAGAATTAAAATGGCCCTGGCTGGTGTGGCCCCGTGGATTGAGTGCCTGCCGGACTGGGAATCAGTGGGTCGCCAGTTCGATTCCCAGTCAGGGCATGTGCCTGGGTTGTGGGCCGGGTCCCCAGTAGGGGGCGCAGGAGAGGCAACCACACATTGATGATTCCCTCCCTCTTTCTCCCTCCCTTCCCTCTCTGTAAAAATAAATAAACGCAATTTTTAAAACAGAAAAGAATTAAAATGTATGTTTGCCCGCACACCGTGAGCCGTGATGGGGCCCACCGTCCCTTCCTGCGGGGGTCTCCCCGCCAACCGGGGGGGCTGTCTGCATTTCACAGACACGAGCAGCGAGGCCCAGAGCTCAGGGCGCCGCTAGTGACCCCTTGGAGCTGGTGGGGCTCTAATGCACGTCATTCTGACCCTGGGGGGGCCCGGGGCCCAGCCCGGACCTGGTGGAGGGTGCGGGCGGGGTGGGGGCGGGGCCCGTGCGCGGGCAGGTTCCGCGCTCGCGGGGTCTCTGTGACGGACTCTGTGTTTTCCCTCCGCTCACCAGTGGAGTTTTCCATCTAATTAAGACTCCGGGGGGCCCCTCGGCCTGGCTGGTGCTGGGAACGCTCTCAGAGTTTCCACGTAGGCCCGCGACGGCGAGCGTCCGCCCCCCGCCGTCTCCCTCCGCGGACGGAGGGGGAGCCGGAGGTTTCCGCGCTGGCTCGGCTCCCGCAGCCGCGGGCCGGGCGCCGGCCCTCCCGGGTCGCTCGGCCGCTGTTCTGGGCTCTCGTCCCCCCAGGTGGCCCCGCTTGGACTCGGTGCAAGAGAAGGCGGCCTCCCCGGTTTCCTCCCCACGCGGAGCCCCAGGGCCTGCACGTGGCCCAGCTCGTGCGTGTGGAGATCCCGGGAGTGCGCCCCGCAGTTTGGAGCACGTGTGTGGCCGTGGTCAGATCGCACTCAGGCCTGGCACCAGGCCAGGCCACGTGACCAGCTGGGCCTCAGTCTTCCAATCTCTAAAATGGGTGCGGTCGCCTTTTCCTGCCCGGGGTGACCCAGGAGCCCAGGGGTGTGTGGGCTCACCTGCACAGCTCCTGGTCCTCAGCATGGGGGGAGGGACTGGGGTGGTTGGGGGCTGTCCCGTGGCCCTTACTGGAGTCCTGCATGTCACTGGTTGCAGGCGTGGCCTGTGGGAGACACTGGGCGGCCCCACAAAGGACCCTCAGTCAGGCCGTTGGCAGGCAGGCGCCCTGCCCGGGCGGCGTGCAGGATGACACTCCTGGGGTGTGGCTCCGCTGTCATGGAGGTGCCCGGGGACGGAGCCCCAGCCCCTGCAGCAGCGACCAGCTCAGGAACGCACCCCCACCCCAGGTCTGCTTTCGGGGGGCTGGGCCACGAAAGAGCATGGTCAGCTTATTGCTCAGACCCACAGGGGAGCGGGGGGACAGAGACTGGCTGGGCGAGGGTGACTCTGGGGGGGCAGGGGGACTGGGGGTCCTCCCCTGGGGGGACCCTTGGAGCGGAGTCTAGAAACGAGTGAGGTGGGGAAGGCGGGATGGGGCTCTGGGCTCCCGAGACACCCCCAGCAGTGCAGTGCCCTTCTCCCCCAGCCTCCGGACGGCCAGGCTGAGACCTCCGTGACCGGGGGGCAGGGGCGGTGTGGCCGATGCCCGCCCGACGGACTCCGGGTCGGCCACTCTGAACTCTCCTTTGTGCAAAGTTAATGTTGTGTCATCAGCGGCTGGCAACCCCCCGGGGCAGTTAAACATTGAGCAGTGTGTGCTGGGAAGCGTGGCCTCGTGTGCCCAGGGCTGACGGTCAAGGCCGCGGCCCTCAGCCTGGGCTTTAGAGTTCTCCGACAAGCAGGTCTTCTAGGTGACCACCATCGCCCAGGGCCCTGTCTCCCAGGGTCTCTGACGGGCCCCAGAAATGGGTGGGTCCCTCGAAGAAACTCCCCAGTGCCCTCAGTGGGCTGGGACCCTCTCGGGAGGGGGAGGGGGGGTAGATGAATTGGTGGTGGGGGGTGAGGGCTTGGCTGGCGGGCTGGACCCTTTGACCCACCATTCCGGTTCCTGCCAGCCTGTGCTCCCCACTGTGGGCCGGGCCGGACAAACACCGCAGCCTCAGCCAGAGCTCCCGGGTCGGGGCTCCTGCTGCTGCTGCTGAGCGGGGACTCGCTGGACGGCGGAGCCCTCCCCTCTGTGGACGGCGGGCCCTCTCCTCGGGGGCAATGGCTGAGATCAGCCGAGGAGGGGTGGGCACCTGAGTGACTTGGGGGAGGGAGAGCTCCCCGGCCCCGGCAGTGTGACCTGAAGCTTGGAGAAGGGGACCGTGACCCCCTCGGGCTCCGGGACCTGGCGGCCGGGGGTCCCCCGGGACGTCAGCAGGCGTGTGCGTCAGCCTGAGCTGCTCCTCCCCGCCCTCCCCCCGACCCCGGCCGGGCGGCTGGGTTTCACTGTGACGCATCACGGTCCGTCTTTCCCCGAAGAAGGCCCCCGGCCCTGGCTGGCCGGCCGTCATTCAGGCTCATACGGTCCCGCTGGCTGACACGTGCCCGGGCCACCAGACCCGGCGGTCCGACGTCCACGCCAGGTGGCTGGACTTGGCATTGCCTGCTGAGGCCGAGGGTCACTGGGAGGGCTGCCGGGTGGACGCGATGATGAGACTTTGGATCTTTCTGGAAGAGCAGGACAGTTTGTTCACCAGCTGGGCCCCCCCAGCCCCCCGCCGGCGGCCCTCCAGGAGCTGCCTGTGGCCTGGAATCCATGGGGGAGGGGTTCAGAGCGGGGTCTGGAGCCAAGGCTCTGGCGTCCCACTGGGGGGTCTGTGTGCTGGCCGCAGCCGCCCGGGCCCGCGGGGTGGCCGTGAGCTGCTCTCAGCTCCCCATGCCCGGGGAGGGGCGCCCAGGCCCGGTGGGGCACCGAGCCAGGGCCGGGCTGCTGCCATCAGCCCCTTGTTGGGAGCCTGTTTCCGGTCCCCTTAGACAGGGCACCGTGTCGAGGCAGTTTCGGGCGTACGACATGGTGACTGGCCGTTTACATGCCTAATGAAGTGACCCCCGTCATGAGTGTAGTGTCGGGGGCGCCCGCCGAGGCCAAGGTCGGCCGCACACAGAGGTCTGGCCAGCCGGGTGGGGGTGGTCTGGCGAGTCAGGGGCGGCCTCCCCAGGGAGGGGGCTGTGCGGCGGTGCCTCCGACGACCCCCGTCGCCCCCTCTGGAACGGGGACACTGCAGAGTGCCCTCGCTGCTCCCGGGTCACTGAGTGGTCCGGAGGTTGTGCCGGAAGGAGGGATTCAGGGCTGGGCATCCAGGAGGCATCTAATTATTGCTCAGCGATAAGCACAGTTTCTTGGAACAGCAGCAGGGACAGATGGACAGTGACAATTTTCCTTGGAGCCCTGCCCTGACCCCAAGTTCTTGGGGGTGGCCTCCGGGGCTCAGGCCAGAGACTCTGTCACCTGGGGTGCAGGTCTGGACTCTGCCCTTCCTGGGGGCCCCTGGAGCCCCAGGGTCCTTCAGGTGCTGTGGGGGGATGGAAGAAGGGGCTGCAACAGAACTGGGGCCATTCTGGTCGGCTCGGTGGACCCGCAGACAAGGCCCAGAGAGGAAGGGGCCCCCAGGAAAAGAGAGAGAGAGCACCCCACCCGGAATGAGCTGGGCCGATGGGGTGGGGCCGCCCGCCTTCCCAGCCCTCGCCTCACCTGTGGTGGGACTCCCCCATCCAAGACTCTCCAGAAGCTTCCTCCACGCCTGCCCAGGACAAAACCATGCAGCACAGTGGGGGTACTGCCCCTCCCCGCCTCCCACTTCAACTTTCAGTGTGTCCTGGCTCCCCGGGGTCACAGCGCGGGCTCCTGACCGCCCCGTGAGAACCAGGAGCAGACGGCTGTGTGTGTCCCCCGATGGGGCCAGTGCTGGGGCCGCGTCCGAGGCTTTTCCTTCAGCGGATTCTTCCCGATGTGGACCAGCTGGCACTGAGAGGTAGTGAGCACCCCGCCGCTAATGGCAATCAAGCAGAGATGTGACGGCTGTCTCCCTGAGGTGCTGTGTGTGCTTCAAGGAGGCCAGCAAACACTCTCGGACCCCACAGCCTTGCCCCTGGCCCCTCGGCCTGCACCCCGAGCCGCCCGCCGCCCGGTGGCCCGCCTCGGGCCCCTGTCCCCTCCAGGGAAACCTGACCCTTCGGTTGTTTGAAAGATGAGAGGAACTTGGGTCTGATGTTTTGGAGAAGTGGCTTTTTATCAAAAAGCCCTCTGGGAGCTGGCCGCCACTGGTGAAATTGTATCTGTTGTTTCAAGGAGGGGAGAGGCCCGGGGCCGATGGTTATTGAGATTTATGGCTTCCCCGGGCCTAATGGCCTCGGAATCTTCCCAACCGCCGGGCGGAGCGGCGCTGTGAAGTCGGCCACAGAGCCCAGGGGCCGCTCAGGCTCCCCCCTCCCTCAGCCCCCCCATTGGAGCACCCCGGGTGCTCCCCGGGCAGGCGATGGGCCGGCCGCTCATCTCGCCAGGGAGGAGGGAGGTGGGGGGACCTCTTCAGTTCAGGCTTCCAGGGGACTTCTGCCCCTGTTGCTGTTGGCCAGGGGACCCAGGGCACCCAGGGCACCCAGGGGACAGGGGCAAGGGTGATGGCGGCCCTGCCAGACAGCATGGTGGGTCTGTCTAGTGGCCTGAACACCGCTGGTGGCCCTGCGGGGCCTGGGCTTCCCCAGGCTTCCTGGGGCTGGGCGATGGCATCCGCGCGTCTGTGGGACGGGCAGCCCGGCCCGCACTGCATTCAGCTGGCGCTCAACACACGCAGGAGAGCTGCCCTGTGGGGGCAGCCGGGGGACCCCAGGGCATGGCCCAGGTCAGATACGGAAGAGTTTTCCAGCCAGCTGCCGCAGCAGGAGTGAGGTGCCCGTCTCTGGAGGCATGCAAGGGAAGCTGCATCGCCTCTGGTGAGAAGGCCTTGGGGGAGTCTTCTGCATCAGGGTGAGGCCCAGGCAGAGCCGCCACTCGGGGGGCCCCACCTTCCTCCCTGGTCACGGACAGACATCCCCACCCCCTCTGTCTGTGGTCGTTCTGGGGCTGCGGGGACCCCAGGTGGGCTGGGCTTCGGGGCAGGTCTAGGGCACAGGGGCTGGGGCTGGGGCCGGGGGCCGAGGTGCCTGCTGGCCGTCTTCTGCTCGGGCCACCCGCCCAGGGAGCCACCGGCTCGGGGAGCGTCAGGAAACGTGGGGGCAGACCCGAACCCGGCTCGCCAGACCACCCCCACCCACAGGCCTGCGAGCAGGGAGACTGCGTTTTGACCGAGTTTGTGGTGACTTGTTACGCAGCCAACGCTGACGGATACCTGTCCGTGTCAGCGTACTGACTGTCATGGTCGCCCCCAGAGGGGACTGTGGGGGCGAGCGCCGTGTCTGTCCCCGGTGGCTGTTGGTCCCCCACGCCTGGGGACCCGACAATCGCACTTCCAGCTCCGGCCTGTGGAGGTGGCCGTGCGGGACCCCGGCCGATGCCGGGGCCCCTGCAGTGAGCGGCAATGGTGCCCAGCTGCAGAGGACCCAGGCGTCCTGGGGCGATGGCCTTGTGCAGGACAGTGGCAGCTGCTAGACACACGCCAAGTGAGCCCACGGCCCGAGGTTAAAACAGGAGAGAGACCGAGTAAGAGGGTCAGCCCTCGACTCCCCTCGGGTTCCTGGGGGCCGGGGGGCTGTGTGGGGGCCGCCGGGGGCTTCCGGCCATCTCTGCGGCGGGCGCCGTCCTGGTTCCCCACGAGCGCCGCTCCGTGACCAGGCACTTTGTGGGCGCTTCCCTGCGTGTCTGTGACCCGTCAACTGGAGAAATCGAGGAATGATGTTTATGGGCGGGGGCGGGGTCCGCCCCTGGGAGCCCCCAGTCACCCGGGGGCCCGGGGACCCGCCCTCCTGGGTTCTGGAGGCTGGGGTTTACTTATTCACTCGTGTGTGTGTGTGTGTGTGTGTGTTCGTTGATAGAAACAACGATTTGTTGTTCCACTTACTCACACATTGTCGGTGGATTCCTGTTTGCGCCCCGATGGGGGATCGAACCCACGACCGAGGAGCATGTGGACGATGCTCTGACCGACCGATGCCCCTAGCCAGGGCCGGAGGCCGAGGTGGCTCTGTGTGCGTCATGGAGCCTGTCACCCCGTCGGGGTCGGGGTCTCGCCACGCTGGTCAAGGCCTCCCCATCGCCGGGCCAGGTCCAGGGCCTCTGGCCGGCTCAGGCGAGGGGGAGACGGGGGAGGGGAGGGGACAGCCAGGAGCCTCGGGGTGGCAGCTCCTGCGGGCTGCTGCTCAGCTGCTACCCAGACCCCTTGGCACGGGCTCGGGCCGCTGCGGGCGCACAGAACGTTCTAGGGTTATCTGGGCCCTAGTGACGGTGGGAAACCCGGCAACAAGGAGAGGTTCGGCCCGGTGGTCCCGGCCCTGGGGGGTTGGGGGGGGCTGGGCGCCTGCAGCCGGTGGCGCACATGGGCGCACACGTGTGTGTGTCCGTGCGCGGCGTGCATAATGCCCACGATTGCCTCCGCAGAAGCGGGCGCCTGCTTTGGGGAGGGGACCCGGCTCCGCGCTGCCATTGGCTGTCCGAACAATGTCCGGGTAATTAGCGTGTTTTGGAGGGGAAATGAGGGAAAATTATAACTCATCCGAGAAAACGGTTGTACGTGCTCAGCTCTTCCCGCGGGCTCCGGAGGGGCCACCCCAGTTCCGGCGAAGCCGGAGCCCGGAGACGTCCAGCCCGGAGGCGGGGGAGGGGCCCGCACGGCCCGGGGGTGGGAGGGCTTCCAGAGTGAGGACGGGTGGGCCAGGAGCTTGTCCCAGGTGGCCTGCGCAGGGAGGGACGCAGCGGGGGGCGGGCCCAGGGTCCCCCTGCTCGTGCACTGGACAGTCCAGGAGCTGCGGCCGGCAGCGACGCATGGCTCAGTGGAGGAATTGAACCAGGGCCCCCTGGAGACCTGGGTTCGAGTCCCGCTTCCACCCCTGCTCGCTGCCGGAGCCGGCCCAGACCAGGCTGCCTCCCTGTGAAGTGTGTCACCAGGTGGTGATGCTAGGGAACCCAGTGACCCAGAACGGGCTGGGTAGGGGGCCGGGGCCGGCAGGAGCGCAGCCGTGGCCCACCCGGGAGGTCTGGGCAGCTGTCTGTCCCGCCGAGGGCACACTCTCCCCCGGTGTGAACACCCTCTGGCTTCCCTCCCACTGCCTGGCCCCCCGGCGCGGGGGCACCCGGAATGCTCGAGGCTGCCCCTCGCAGAGGCCACCTCCCTGCGGCTCTCTCCCACCCACGGCCCTGCTGCCGGGCACGGCCCTGAGCGAGGGAGCGGCCAGGGCTGGGTGCAGAGCGCCGCCGTCCCTGCCCTGGCCTGCAGGGTGACAGCCAGGCTGGAGCCCTGGGCCCCCTCCCCACCCACTGGCTTCTGAGTCTCCCCACCAGCCCGCACCCCTCCCAGAGGGTCCCCAAGGGGCCCGGGCCCGGGCTGGGCATGAGGAGTCCTAGGTTGCTCCCCTCCCGTCCCCCAACCAGCCCCCTTCCCTTTCTTGGGGGGAGGCAAGACCGGACCCCCAGCCCGCACCGTGCACCGAAGGTCCGTCTGCAGGCGACGTCGCTCACCTGCTCAGGCGATCAGCTCTCGCTGGAGGGGGTGCCCGGGGGTGGGGGAGGTGCAGGGCCCCAGTTTCCCGGAGAACGAGGCGCCCTGGGTGGGAGGGGGCCGAGCAGTCCGCGTCTACGGGGGTCCACAAGGAGCACCCTCTGCCGACAACCTGCCCCTCCCAGCGCCCGGCGGACAGACCGCCCTGCACCCCGGGAGGTGGGGGAGGCGGGGCTCCTGGCCGGCACCGGCCCCCCTGGTGATGGCGAACTGGCTCCTGTCCCCGGCGGTGACTCAAAGCCCCTGCCCTGCTCTGAGGTGGGGGCTTCCTGCAGAGCTGGGGACCCAGGCCCTAGAGACCCCAAACCCTCTTCCCTCCGGGTCTCCCTCTGCCTGGGCCGGCTGCTGCTGCCCTGGCTCTGCCCCCACTGGCTTGCCCAGCACGGTGCCCACAGGCCGTGTGCCCCATCGTCAGGCACCCGGAGTGCCCCAGCTCGGCCCCCCGCCCCCCGTCTGAGCAGCGCTGCTGTAACCACCGCCCCCTCACCCGACCGCTGCTCTCCCTGCTGACGACCCCATTTCCCTCTCCGGCTGCGGCGCCTTCCCTGACACGGCTCTCACACACGTGCCGTCCTGGGAGCCAGGGGGCTTCCGCCTTCGCGTCCGCCTCTGCTCAGGAGCGCGACCGCCGTGAGGCCGGCCCCAGGGTGCCCATCCCACAGACGGGTGGGCGTCCGGTGGACGGCCGGTGGACGTGTGTGTCACAGAGGCCCCGAACCAGGGACACACGGGGCAGTGTCCCGGGGAGGGGACAGCCTACCCTGGCCAGCACCAACACGGTGGCCGGCCACCAGGGGGATGGGACCGCAGCCCCGGGAGGGTGTCACCGTCCGGCTCCTTTCCTGCGCCCACGGCAGACGCGCCCAAAAACGCAGGCACTGCCCCTGCCAGCCCGTGGGGCCCAGCTGGGCGCCTGCTGGGGCGGCCCAGCCTCCGCCCCTGCTCGTCCTGGCCCCGGGCCCCTCAGAGCCGGGGGCCGTGCGCAGGAGCTGCACCGGGAGGGTCCGGGACACCCAGGGGAGGCCCAGACCCTCACAGGCACCGGGCCGGGGGCAGCAGCCGGGTCACGGCCCCGGGCACCAGGCAGACGCGCTCAGACCCCCGGGACCTTGGCAGCCTCGGGTTCCGGGTGCCCGCCTGCAGTGGTGGGTGCCCGTGGGTGTGGGGGCCTGGACACCTGCATTTCCCACAAGCAGGCGAGGGCTCCTGGAGCCGGTGCTTGACCGGGGCCCGGGCACACTGCTCGCCGTGTGTCCCTGTGACCGCGGCGCGCCGAGGCCTCGGAGGTGGCGTGCCCGGCTCCGCACCGTCCCCTGAAGTCTGAGCCCCGGCTCTGCCCCGGGATGGAGCCCGTGGCTTTGGGCGGCTCCCCGGCCTGTCGGGGCCGGGTGTCTCGTCCCTGCGAGGCGCACACTCGCCGGGCCCCCCCGCCCCGCTCCCCCCCGCCGTGGGCAGAGTCGCCGGGAGGAATGACAGCCTGAGACCCCGAACAGCCCCGGGTGCCGACGGTTCGCCACGCGGCGGGAAACGCCCGGCCAGCGCCCTCCTGGGAGCGAGGGTGTGAGGCGTCAGGAGGCCGCGTGCGCGGTGCCGGCCCGGCGCCCCGGGGTCGGCGCTGTTCGAGTGCCTGGCCCCAGGGCCCTGCTCTCCGAGGCGGGAGGACGGCGGTCGGCCAGCGCCGGGCCCGGGACGCAGACCGACCCACAGACGCCTGTCAGGCCGGGCCCCACCCCCACCCCTTCCGCCGCCGCCCGCCAGGCTCCGGGCCACACGCAGCCCTGGCTCCCCCCGAGAGTCAACAGGCCCGTCTCAGCCGCAGGAGAGCCGAGAGGCGTCGACGGAGCACCCCGGGGCCCTCCCGGCCCCTGCCTCCGGGAGCCCGCCACCTCCGCGGATTCCTTCCGAGCTGCTTCCACGCCCACTCACGACGAGGCCCCAAGTCCTTCCCCAGCACCCGAGCCCAGCGCGGGGCCTCCACCCTCCCGACCGCCTGCCGCCCGGGGCCCGTTAGGACGCCCATGTCTTGGGTGGGGAAGCGGAGGCGCGGGGAGGCACAGTGGCCCCTGGTGGCCCCTGAGCGTGAACCCGGGTCTGCCGGACCCCCAGCTGGCCTCTCGGCCCCGAGGAGACAGCGCAGATGAGTGTGAGCAGTGGGGGGGGCACGCACACGGGACAGCGAGGGAGGAACCGCGTCTGGCCAGAGGCTCTCGGGCCAGGGCGAGGCCGCGGCTGGGGGAGCGAGAGGTGCTGGGGGGGCGGGGGGCTCATGCTCAGGGGCCCCGGGAACCCAGGGGTGAAGGTCTGGGTCACCTGTGCTGGGAGGGGGGGGAGGCCGGGCGAGCCGGGCCTCACCTGTCCCCGTTCTCTCCTTTCTGTCTGCACGAGCCGGGCAGAGGCGGCAGCAGCGGCCGGGCTCCTGGGAGATCACCGTGGGTCTCCCCACGCCCGGTGGACTCCCAGCCGACGGACCAGCTGCCCGGTCCCCGCCTTCCCCAGAGTGCCCTCCGCCCGTCCCTGCCTGTCCCCAGGGCCCGCCTTCCCTGCTCCGGGAGCTGGCCTGAGGAGGGGGCTGCCCTCCAGGTGAGCGAACGCATGCTCCTTAGAAAAATGACTTCATTATTACCACCCTCGGCAGCCGGGGGTGGGGGGAGGGAGGTGCATAGGGGAGAGAGGGGGCAGGTGGGCGGGGGCCGCCTCGGCAGCCGCCCCCGCAGCGGCCGGCCCGGCCGGGGGGTGGCAGGAGGGCCGGGAGCCCAGGTGCCTGGGGACCCCCGCTCGGCGGCAGGCCGGCCTGACGGAGACGGATCTGCGGCCCCGCGGCTGGAGGGCAATGTTACATTATGAAAACAAATCACTCCGCTGATTGGAACTTAATTACGTCTCTTTTATCTTGGTGACAGTCGCGCACCTGGGCCCAGGCCGGCGGAGGGGCCCGGGCCCCCAGGGAGTAATGAAGCCCAGCCCTCCCCACCCCCGCCCCAGAGGAAGCCGCAGCTGCCCCTCCCCCTCGGGGGGGGGCAGGGGAGACAAAGGGGCTTCCCGCTGCAGAGTCGCAGTCACCGAGGGGCTCGCAGCGAGGGTGGCTGGGCAGGGCGGTCAGGCGGCTGCCACACTGGCCTGGCCAGACTGCGGGGCGCAGATGCCGTGCTGGGGCCTGACCCCCGAAGTGAGCGGCAGTCCCAGGAACCTCCGGGCCACCACCGACGGGGGCTGACGCCCTGGGACGAAGGGGGTCGCGGACCAGGGAACACAGGCAGTGGCCAGCGCGGGCCTCCGGGCAGAGGTGGCCTCAGACGGCTTCTCGGTGCCCCAGGACGGCGCAGGGCAGCGCGGAGGCCGAGCTGAGCCGGGGCCGGGGGGGTGGGGGGGTGGGGGCGGGGGGAGCGGCTGGGCCTCCAGGCGACAGCGGGGGTCGGGGCTGGGAGCAGGCAGACTCCCACGGACAATCGCCCCTTCTGAGGGCAGACGTGGCCCGCAGATTGTTCTGGAATGGCTTCGATCGAGAAGCGTTGGCCCAGGAAACCATCGAAACCCAGTCTTCCGGCATTCCTGGTGCCGGTCCACCGCGGGTGGGGCCGCTTCTCCAGCCCGGACCCTGGTCCCCGGGCGCTGACCGCAGGGGCCTGGGCCTCGGCCTGGTCTGTGTCCCCGCTGGCCGCAGGCCCCTGGGCGAGTCGCTGGGCCTTGCTGGGCCTTAGCTTCCTCTTAGGGAGCAGGGTGAGGACAGGGCGCCCCCCCCCCCCCCCAGGCACGAGACCCCAGGTGACTGAGGGCGTGCTCGGTCACGTGACCAGTGTGGCCCCGCCCCCAATGGCGGGCGCGTCTCCGTGTACCGCCGTGCGCGCTCACTGACTCGTCCAGCGGACCTTACCAGGGTCCGGGGATCGGCCCGCTGTGCTTCCGTGGTCCGTGGGTCCCGCCCCCCGCCCCCTCCCCCGGGCACAGAGCGGCCACGGCGCCCACCCAGCGCCGAGCCCTTGCCGAGCATCAGAGGCTGGGCCGGGCCGGGAGCCGCTGTCCGGTCCTCGGTGCGGGCGGGGGGCAGTTCCTGGCACGGGCCGGTGCTGCCAGGGCCGTTACCCTTCACGGGGCGGCGGATCAGCACCCCCCCAGGAGTCTCCTCTGCGCCCGGCGCAGGTCTGGGTTGGAGAATGTGGCCCCCACGGGGCGGGGGGGGGCACGTGAACGGAGGGTTCCGGCCCAGCTCCGGCCCCGGGGGCTCTCCTGACCCTCTTGTGCTCGGGAGCAGGGCTGCTGTGGGGGCTCCTCAGCCCCCATGAGAGAAGCTGGGGCTTGGGCGCTGCCCCCCCAGCTCCCGTGGGGGCCTCAGGGATGCAGGCCCCGCCCCCTCGCCCAGAGGCTGCCTCGGGGGCCGCACGCGCTGGCCTGGGATGGAAGTGCCCGGCGACCCGGGCAGGACTGACGCCTGTCCGTAGACCGGCTGCGGGCCAGGATGTCCTTTGCCTCGGGGGCTTGAGGGGGCGGGGTGGGCCTCCACCTTCCACCCAGCTCCAGGTGGGGGTCGGGCATCCCTGTGCAGAGGGGGCGGGGGTGGGGGGATGCGAGTCTGCTGCCTTGTGGGTGAACACAGGGTACGAGTAAGACCGTGGGTGTCCCTGTGGGTGTGCGTGTGCACGGGGCGCAGGCAAGCTTCTGCACCCCGAGTGTGTCTGGGGCACCCCAGCACCCCAGAGCTCCTACGGCACGACTTCCCAGCCAGCACCGTGAGTGTGGTCCTCACGTGCGGCTGAGTGTTCGCGCGGGAACCCCAGGCTCTCGGGCGTCTGAGCGAAGGCCCAGCGGAACCAGCCCCCCGTAGACCTGCCGCTCACCCGGCCCAGCCCCGCCCAGCCCAGGCCAGCCCAGCCCAGGCACTGGAGAGCTCCCGTGGGAAGACACGGGGGTGGGGCTGAGGAGTTGCACTTGCCTCGAGGGCTGATGGGCACCTTTTGTGGAGCCCACGGCCCACTGGTGGCCGCGCACCCAGACCCTGTGTGAGGGGAGTGTTACTCGGGGCTCTGCAGAGCGTCAGGGGCAGCGGAGAGTGTGAGTGTGAGTGTGTGTGTGTGGGGGGGGTGGGGTGTGTGACAGGAGGAACTGGCCCACGGGGTCACGGAGGCCAATACGCCCCACACGGTGCCCCTAGCAGCTGGAGACGGGCATGGCCCAGGGCGCGGACTCCGGGTGAGTCTGGAGCCTGAGACCCGTTCTGAGGGCAGGGGACACCCATGTCCCAGCTCACGTGCTCGAGCAGAGAGAGGTGTGGTCCCAGGTCTTGCCTCTGGGCCACGTCCCCTGAGCGATGAGATGCCCCTTCCGTCACCCGGGCCGCCTCCTCCACAGCCCCGGTCCCGGCTGCGGTGGCATGGCAGTCACCCCGACGGGGCGGCGGCTCGGGGCAGCGGCTCGGGCCCCCACTTCCCGGACCGCAGCTGCGCTGCAGGCAGGGCTGGGCCGGCCGCCCCTCTGTCTCCCGGCCCGGAGCGGGGGTGGGGTGGCGGGGGGAGCATCAGTGGGTGAGCCCAGAGGACCAGGGAAGGCTCACGCCCCAGGGGCAGCGAGGGGACAGCAGCTTATCCGATATGTCACCTTCCTAACGAGCCCGGGGCGACCTTGGGAACCCTAGCCCCGGCTGGAAATGGAGCTTCCGGATGGTTCTGCGGGGTAGTTTTCACAGACACCCGATCCCTGAGGACCTGAACCCGAGAGGTGGCGGCGGGCGCCCCGGGTGGAGGCCCGGCCTCCGTCCCTCACGCAGCGGCCGTGCCCTGGAGGGGACGCGTCTGCCCCTGGGCCCAGTGCCCCTGGGCTGGGGGGTTAGGCTGCAGGCGGAGACTGTGCAGCTGCTCCGTGTAGGGAACCGGCTGGGCAGGCCCTGCCGGACGGCTGGGCAGGTGGGTGCTGGCCCTCCAGGGGTGGGAGCCCGGGTGGGTGCTGCCGGGCGCTCTCTGGGCGGCTGGTCGGTCGTGCCCATCTTTGTCGCCTCCCCCAGCGGCCGGCGGTCCCCGCCGTGGCTGCCAGTGACGGCTGGACCTCTCCTCTGTCTCCGTGCCCTTCCCCCTGGGTGTCCGTGTGTCTGTCCTCACAGGCTGACCTCCCGAGGACCCCAGTCCTATCGGATTGGGACGCACACACCTGGTGTGACCCCGTGGTGACCGATCCCACCGGCAGCGACGCCATCTCCTGCCCACCAGCCAGGCCTAACTAAGGCCCTGGGGGTCGGGGTGAGACCTTCGAGGTGTCGCTGGGGGGAGGGGTGGAATTCCACTCAAAAGGAGTGACTTTGAGGGTCACGGCCATCGATCCAGGGTGTCCACAAAAGACCTTGTCCCCGCTGGCCCCCCTCGGTGGCCCCAGGGGTTGGAATGGAACCGGTGGGGTTTGGCCTCCCGGCAGCCCCAGGGGCTGTGTCTCCCGCTGGAGGGGGTGCCAGGTCCTCGCATGTACCCGGCCCAGGGCCCGGGGGGGTGTTTGTTTCCACGTGACTCTGCCCCTGTCCCCAGCCCAGGGCGAGACCAGGGCCGCCCCGGTGGCCCCCACGCCTGGGCCAGCCGCCCAGGTCCCACTGCAGGGGCAGGACTTGCCCGAGGGTGTCAGGAGCCCAGGACCAGCGTTCAGCGGCCACCTCTCTGCGAGACCCCAGGACGGCTGCTCTGCCCGCATCTCGGCCCGGCCCCTGGGCCCGCCGCGCCTGCCAGGCTGGCGTCTGTGGGCGGCCCCCGGCGGCCTGTGGGGCCCAGGCGGCTGTGTCCGTGGGGGCGAGAGCCAGTGGGGGCGGGGCAGAGCCCGAGACAGATGCGCCGCGTCCCAGGGCCCGGCCCGTCGGTGCCCGATCTTCCCACAGAGTCCCCCACTGGGCCGGGCCGCCCCCGGCCCCCAGAACAAAGCCCAGGCCCCCTCTCCCTCCCCTGCCCGGTCCTGCGGGGAGGGGACACAAAGGCCCAGCCCAGCGTCATTTTTCTCCCCTCCCGACCCCCGCCACCCTTGTCTTCCCTTTAGAATGTGTTTGAATGGGGTCAGAGGGAGATGGATGGCCCCGGGCACTGGGAGAGGGGCCGCACTGGGCCTCGGCCCACCCCGGCCCCCGGCCCTCGGAGGAGCTCTGGCGGCCGTGCCCGGGGCCGGGGCAGGTGCCCACGCCCTGCAGCCTCTCCACTCCGCCTCCCGGTCTCCTGAGGGCCCCAGGCTGGGCCTCGGCCTCCACCCTGACCCTAAACGGCTCCCTCCCTGCTCCCGCCCCTGGGCCCGGCCCTTTGGTGGCAAGGGGAGGACCCCAGGGACCCCCGACCCGGCCCCGACCTGGCTGGAAGGACAGGAGACGACCTGCCCACGGCGCCCCAAGGCGCCTCGGTTCTCTGTGCGCTGCCTGCCCACTTGCTCTGGCCGCGGCGGCCGTGTGCCGCCCCTCCTCCCCTCGTCGGCCGGCTCCGCGCACCCGCGTCTGCCGGCCAGGTCTCGTGGACACCCCTCCGCCCCCCCAGCCCAGCACGGGGGTGTCCTCACCCCACTGGACAGAGGAGGAGGCGGGGCCTCGGGGCCTCCGGGCGCAGCAGTCGGGGTTCGGTGGCCTGGTCAGGGGTAGCCCACCCTGACCCCGCCCTCACGGAGAGGCCGAGGCCCAGGACCGCCGAGGGCCCGCCCGCCCTGCGGAGCAGCGGGGAGTGGGCCGCAGAGCGGGGGGCTCCGGTGCGGGACCTGCTTCCAAAACCCCACGGGGCCTGTCTCCCTCCCGGGCCACTCGCACGGCGGACGGGGCCGCGGCGTCTCCTGAGCCGACGGCAGTTCTCGGGGCCTCTGGCTGGCCTCTCCCTCCGGGGGCGGGGGCGGCTCTGCCACAACAGGGAAAGGTGGACGCAGCCCGGCGGCCCCCCGATGCCTGGTGCGCCAGACGCTGGAGTGTCACTCAGCCCCGGACGGGCAGGCGGTCCTGGCACAGGACACAGGCGGGCGAACGTCAGAAACACCAGGTCCCGGCAGGCAGGTGGGCAGGGAGTGGGGGGGGCGGTGGCCGGGGCGGGGGAGGGGCGTGGGATCGGCCGGTCTGGCCCGGGGATCTTCTCCGACTGATCTGAACACCGTGGGGTTAGATGGGAGGTGGGGGGGGGCTCGCCCCCCGGCGTGGTGAGTGCCCAAACACCCACCGGGCTGGACGCTTTAAAGGGGTGGGTTTTCTGGTTTGCCACTTGGCATCTCGATTTTAAACATTTTTGAAAAGCCACCCAGAGGAGGGGTGGTCGGCCGGCGGGGGGAGGGTGACGCCGTCCCCTCTGGCTGCACTCACAGCAGAGCGGGCCCTGGCCCCGGTGCCCTGGGAACCGCGGTGCGGGGGCCGCCCTGGCCGGGCTCCCGGGAGGAGGACCGGTGTCAGGAGCGGGCCAGGAGGTGTCTCCGGTGACATCGGGGCGGCCGGAGGTCAGGGCGAGGGCAGCCCTCTCGGGTTAGCGATGGGGACACTGAGGCTCAGGGCAGGGGGGCAGGGGGACTGACGCCACTTGCCTGGCACCAAAGATCCACGGGGTCCCCGGGGAGTCGGGGCGGCTGTGGGCGGGGCCTCGGCTCTGCCCACCTGGAGGTCTCCTCAGGGCTGTTGGGGGACCCGCGCAGCGTGGGCCTTCGGGCCCCGGTGGAGGCCTACCTCCCAGGACCCAGCCCCGCATGCAGCCCGCGCCACCCCTCCCACGACGTCCTGTGGGTCCTGCCCGGGTTCCCCGGGCAGCTCCATTCCCTGAGGAGGGCGCCGCCCGCCTGGGCGCAGACACAGGAGGGGGGCCCGTGGGAGGCTGCCTCCCACAGGCATGGGCTCAGGGCGACATCGAAAACCACGGCCCCGGCTGCTGTGTCTCAGTGGGTCGAGCACCAGCCTGCAGACCACAGGGTCGCCGGTTCGATTCCCGGTCAGGGCACAGGCCTGAGCTGCGGGCCAGGTCCCCAGTGGGGGGTGCGTGAGAGGCAACCACACATCGATGTTTCTTTCCTTCTCTTTCTCTCTCTCTTCCTCTCTCTAAAAATAAGTAACATCTTTAAGGACAGAAAGAAACCCGAAGCGGCTGGTGTGTGCGGTTTGCGGTCTGTCCGGGTGCCCTGACGCCGCCCCCCCGGGGTCGCTTGTGCGGTGCTGAGTCGGCGGAGCCTGGCTCTGCCCAGCGCCGGATCCCTAGGGCCCCTGAAACCACCCCTCATTCGGCAGGGCGGCCGGGCCGGCGGAGCCGGGCCCCAAGGGCAGTAAGCGCCCCACGTGCGAGGGCCCAAGCCGGCCGGCGAGGACGGAGGTGGGGCGTGCCCCCGATGCTCGGTGCTCGAGGGAGGGCGGCGCCGTGGCGACAAAGGGGGTCCAGGGCTGCGGGTCCCTCTGCCCTCCTCCCTGTGTGGCTGTGCGTTTTCAGGGGCTGGCCCCCTGCCTCTGGCCTCGGCTGGGACCCGTGAGGGAGGGGCCAGCGCCTGCCAGGTGCCCCCTCCCCTGCTCACGGCCTCTGGTCCCGGGGGTGGGGGGGGCCCTCACCTTGCCTCTGCCACCGCTTTGCAAATGCTCCCAGCACTCCTCAAACTCCTCCCCGGGGGCGCGCCTGCGTGGGGCGCCCCCCCCCCCCCGAAGGGGACACGGACAGAAGACAGGGAAGGGCCGCCCCGACGCCTCTCGGGGGTCCGGGGCCGGCGAGTGGGGCTGTGGGAGAAAACGCCCCCCCACGGGGGCCACGAAGGAAACTCGAACCCAAACCCCAGGGAGACTCCAAAAACGTGGTCAAGCCTGCGGTGAACGTGGGTGGCCGGTCCCTTCCAGGCTGGACGGGCAGTCTGCCCCCACTGCCAGTGGACAGTGGGTGTCAGGCCGGCTGGTGACCACCCCTTGGACCCAGGGTCCCACAGCGGGGGGGGAGTGGAATCACCTGGGGCGCGCACAGCTGTGCCCGAGGGGACCCCCCCAGAGGGACCCGACGGCAGGGAGCCGGTGAGGACAGGACCAGACGTCTGGTCCCTGAGGGTCCTGTCACACACCCACGGCCGTGGGCGTGCTCGGGGGGACGGGAGGACAGGCGCACGGCCTCTCAGTGGAAGAAGCAGGGGACAAGCAGGGAGCACGGCGGGACCCCGGGTGGAAGCACGCGTGTTCACGGGGAAACACGGGCAGGAGGGCCAGAGTGCGTACGGGCGAGGGGGGTTTCTTCCCGCGGGGGCTGGCAGCGTGTTGTTCAGTTTGGTTTGTCTGTTACCCTTCGTCTGTGCGTTCTCCACACCCTCTCGGAGGGGTCACTTTGTGTCTGTTTTTTTTTTTTTTTTTAAGATTTTATTTATTTATTTTTAGAGAGAGAAGGGAGGGAGAAAGAGAGAGAAACATCAATGTGCAGTTGCTGGGGGCCATGGCCCGCAACCCAGGCATGTGCCCTGACTGGGAATCGAACCTGCGACGCTTTGGTTCGCAGCCTGTGCTCAATCCACGGAGCCACGCCAGCCAGGGCTATCTGTGTCTATTTAAAAAGGCAGCTTAGAAAGTCTCGCCACCTGGGGCCAGCTCACGGGGAAGGCGCGTCTTGGGCACACGGCTTCACGGGACAAAGGCAGCGTGTCACACGCGTGTGCCCTGCCCCCGGCCGTGTCCGTGGGGAAAGGCGCCACCGAGGCCGCTGGGGCCCTGGCCTGTCTCGCGGCGCGGCCGGGCGGCCGGTCCGTCGTCTGCAGCCAGGACACCCCCGGCCTCACGCTGCCCGCTCGCCGGGGCCGTCAGTGCAGTCCCTGCCGGGGAAAGGACGTCCCCTCCCGGGGCCCCGAGTCCTCGGAGCGGAGCTGGCGCCCGGCCGGGGAGACGAGAGGGGCGCTGGCAGAGAGGCACGTCCCCAGGAAATGTCGTCTGACCAAGCGCCCGAACTCCTGGGAGAGAAACGACGAGAGGTCGCCCCAGGCCGGAGCAGACGCAGGACCCGGGCGGAGGCCGGCCCCGGCACCCGTGGCGCGGGCGGGCGGGCGGGCGGGCCAGGCCCCTCGAGGCTGCAGACTGGTGGTGGGTGAGGCAGGTGCCGGAGACAAAGAGCGAGGAGCTGGGACGCACCCGTCGGGGGTGGAAAGGGGATCGCGAGGAAGCTCAGGGCGCGCGGGGACGGCACGCCCCTCACCCCGGGCCCTGGACCTAATTCCGTCTTGGAGAGACTTCGCGTTTGTGTTCCTAGAGACCAGCAAATTGTGGGGGTGCCTCCTGCCCCCCAGGGCCTGGTCCGCCCTGACGTGGAAGAGCCCGTCCCGGAGCCTCCCGTGGAAGATTCCTGGCTGAGAGAGTGCGGGGGCGGGGGTGGGCTCAGGGCCGGGCGCTCCCACCCACGGCGGCCCTCCTTGGAGCGGGAGGCCCAGGAGCCTGGCCCCCTCTGGCCCACGCCCCGGCCTCGCCGGCCTCTCTCCTGGCCCCGGGCCTCCGTTCAGCTGGGACCGTGCTCCCCCGAGACCCACGGCGTCCCTTCCTCGGGCTTCTCCTCCGAGCCCCCGAGCCCCCCGGCTGGGTCAGCCCCCACCCAGCCCCGGAGCCCCCACGCTCCACCATCACTGCCCCCAGCACGATGCCTGCCCTCACCGTGGCGGCCAAACCAGAGACCCCTCCGATGGGGCCCGTCTCCGCTCCGGTCCCTCCCGCACACCCAGCCCTGGGCACTGGGCGGGGCCCTTTGGGGGTGTCCAACAACCTGTTTCTACGCGGACGCTGGAGTCCAGGAGCGACAAAACCCCGAGCCTGTCCGGTCCACGCCGCCCGGACAGGCCCCTGGCGCAGGTCTCCGAGGCCCGTGGGTGCCCGGGATGGGTGGGCTGGAGGCACCGGCTGCCGGCCCCTCGTCGCCCTCCCTGGCGAGGCTGTGGGGGGAGCCGGCAGGGCGCAGGCTCTGCGGGGTGGGGGGGGCGGGGAACCCAGTCTTGCGTCCTTTCCCACGCGCAGAGGGGCCCTGGCCCTGCTCTCCCAGCCCCTCCCCCTCTTTGCCCATTGGGGGGTGTCCAACTAGAGCTCATCTGGAGGCTGCTGGCCACCCCAAGCCTGGCCGCAGGGGGATCTGTGGGCCCCAGTCCGTGCCCCTTCCCGCTGTCCCCTGAGGTGCTGGCACCAGGCCTCTGAGCGCGCCCGCTCCCGCCGCGGCTGAGCCCGGGGCCAGACGGGCCGGCCGCCTCGCTTCCGGCTCGCCATCGCCGAGGACGCCCTGTTAGAAGCTGGAAATACATTTTCCCCTTGCCGATCTTTTTCCTTTTCATTTAGCAAACATTGATTTCCCCCTCCCGCAGACGGAATAGAAATGAAATCACACGCGTCTCTTTGGGGTGATTTACTTTCCGGAGCCGGAGGCGGCGGGCAGGCCCGGGCGTCTCTTGTCACCTCATCCGCGGGCCCCTGGGTGGCCTCTGAGTCACTCAGCCTTGCTCCCCCGCCTCGGCCCCCCATCTGGGGAAGGAGACCCCGTGCCCCGGACCTGGGGGAGCGGGGGGCTCTGTTCGCCGGCCGGAGGAGCTGGGCTGGGGGAGAGCTTTTATAAAAGCCAAGTTCAAGGCTGTACCAACACCCAACACCACAGAGTGGCAATTATCCAATTAACCTGATTAGTGCAGACACAACCGCCGGCGTCTGCTCCCGACACCGCCCCCTCCCCCACCCCCGTGCGGGTTTCTGGGGCTCGGACGGCGGTGGCGGAGCAGAGAGAACCTCGGGTGCCAGATCCTGGGCCCCCCGACTGTCCCTCTCTGGGCCCCCGTCACCCTGGCCCTGGCGCGATGGTGATGGTGGTGGTGATGGTGATGATGGTGATGATGATGATGGTGGTGATGGTGGTGATGATGGTGATGATGGTGATGGTGACAATGATGGCACTGATGATGGTGACGGTGATGATGATGGTGAGGAAGAAGGTGATGATGTTGGAGGCAGTGACATAACGCCTCTCCGATGAGCCTACTGTACAAGCTCTGGCCAAGGAGCCTTCTAGAGGGGCCGCCCCCCCACCGAGCAGTGGGGTCTCCTCCCTCCCCGCTTAAGCCCGGGCTGCCCCCACTGCTTGCCGCACCGACAGGACGCAGTGGGGAGGGTGGCGGCCACTCCCAAATCCGGGTCGGACGGGGCCTTGCTGCTTGTCCAAGCCCGGGCCTCGCAGGGCATGCTGGGAGCCACCGTGACAGAGGCCTGCCCGCCCCCCCCCCGGGGCCCCGCGCTGGGGTGCCCACGGTCGGACATGTCCTCTCAGAGCCCAGGCCCAGCCTTCCGGTCACGTCGCTGCCCGGGAGCCGGACCTGTGAGCAAAGCCGTTGTGGACTGGCCGGGCCCGCCTGGCTGCCCGCTGGACGATAGCCACTGGGTGACCCCGGCCAGGGCCACGTGAGCGGGAGGCTGCCCGGTGGGAGGCCCGGGGTGGGGGCCCTGAGCACACGGCTGGGAGATGCAATAAAGTGGCTGCTGGGAGCGGCCGGCGGTGGGGGCAGCGTGCAACTTGGCGCCGGCCGGCGGGAACTGCGGGCCCATGTGCTGCTGGTGCTCAGCCCCGTCCCGGGTGACGAGAGGGTGCAGGCGGCCACTTGGTGTGGCGTCGCAGGCCCGAGCCCCCGACCTGGCCCTGCCCTGCTCTGGGGTCCGCGTTAGACAAACAGCAGTTCAGCCCTCTGCCCGCCCCGCGGGTTCTGAAGCTGCTGTCCAGGGGGCTGGAGACAGTCACGGCGGGGAGGCCGGGGACAGGCCTGGGGTCCAGGGCACCGCCAGCGGCCCCGAGCACGCCCGTTCAAGAGCAGGGCGGCCCTCACCGGGGGCGGGGGGGGGCAAAGCCTCTGCTGCAGAGGGGCCCCTCCCCCTGACGAGACCCGAGCGAGGCCGGCCGTGGGGTGGGCTCAGCAGTGTGGGTGCACGGCCCAGATGGGGAGCCGCCCCTTCCGCCACCACGGGCACGGGAGTCAGGGGCTGTTTTTGTAAGACGCCACACGCAGCGGGTTCGCTCTGTGAGCCCGCTGTGCTGCCCCCACCGCTGAGAGGCCGCGGAACCGAGGCCCGGAGAGGCGACGGGCCCAGGACACATGGCCGGAGGGTGGGGGGGCGCCAGCCTGGACACGTGGGTCCCTCGGGCACAGAGGGCTCGCGCCGGGGGCCTGTGCTGGCCAGGGTGGCTGCGAGGGCCCTGCGGGGTCACCCCGGGCCAGCGGAGGCCGCACCGCCTGGCGGGAGACAGGACCGTGTCCCCTCGCGCCCCTCGCGGTGAGACAAGAGGCAGAGGTAGAGTCAGTCGGCACCTTCGAGGGCATGGTGGCCGCACTCAGACCGGTGGCGCCAGGCAGGTGCCAGGCACCGCTGTGTGCCGAGTGTCTGACCCGGGGCCTTCCGGCAGGGCCCCGGGGCCTCGTCTCCGGGGAGGGGAAGCACGGTCGGGGTGGCCAAGGTGCCCGCCTGAGCCCCAGGGACATGCAAACCAGCAGAGTGGGGCCCCACCCTCGGGCGCCGAGAAAGTCCCGCTCCCTCCCCACCCCTGCCCCATGGGCCCCAGCCCTGGGCAGAGGGTGCCTGCCTCCGGGGATGTCTGGCCATCCTCGCAGGCAGGGTCGCCTGCAGGTCCCGGTCAGAGGGGCCTGAGGCCAGGCACCCCGGTCCGGGCAGCGCCGCGCACCCCCAGCTGGCGGGCCAGCCCCGCCACGAGCAGAGCCAACCGGCCTCTGCGTCGGCCGTGCCGTCGCTGAAGTGAGATCAGTTGTGCCACGGTCCAACTATTTTGGCCATTTAGACGCGCCCTTCTGTGCTGGTGAAATTAAGCGTGTTATTAACCTCGCCGGGCTCGGTGACGGGGCGGGCGCAGCAGGTAGACCAGCTGGCCTCGGGCGGGGGAGAGGGGGGGCGGGTTTCCGTCCACACCGAGAGCACACGCGGCTGTTTCGTGGGAGACAGTGATGGAGCCCAGGCTGTCGGGGGGGGGGGCGCGGCCGGGCCCCCCCACGGTGTGGACGGTGCTCAGACAGCGGAGGAGAAGGCTCCAGGGGCAGGGCCCCCGAGGCTGCCGCAGCGGACCGCGGTGCGGGCGGGCCGGGGTCGGCGGCCGGCACCAGGAGTCAGCTGCTTCGGACAGACCTTTGCTAGCAGTGCTTCCTGCGGGCCGTGAGGGTGATGCAGGCTGGTGGCAGGGCAGCGCAGCGCGGGGGGTGGGGGTGGGGGTGGGGGTGGGGGGCGCCGGCCTGCCCTCCCCCACCCAGAGCTCACCACCGTGCAGGGATGGGGGTGGGGCTCCTCCGCAGGATTCTGAGTATGCGTTTGTAGTCGGACCCCTCTGGGTGTAATTTTAGGCCGCGTTTCCACGCGGCAGCGTGTTATTTTTAGCATGCGCGTGGATCGCAGTGGAGACTGCTCATTCAGGGTTCTGCGGGCCGTCCCGCCGGTCCAGCTGCTGGCTGGGCCTCATCCAGTCCCCTGGTCGCCGCCGCCTCCTCTGAGTCCGTGTTTTCTCGGGACCCCTCGCTGGACAGGGATGGACTGGGGAGCAGGGCTGCACATGGCAGGGCCCCCTGGGAGGGCGCTCGGGCTTGCACGCCCGGGGGGGCGGGGGGCTCACTCCCACTCCGCAGAGCAGAAGCTGGGGTCGGCGGAGAGCAGGCCCGCTCCGCGGCTGGGCCCCACCTGAGGCTGCACACCTGTCGGGCTATCGGGGTGATGGCCATGTGTCTCTCAACCCAGGGAGCCGAGCGGGCCGGCGGCTGGGCGGGCAGGTGCCGGGGCTCGTGGGCGAGGCCAGAGCTCACCTCTCCTCTGGGTCCCGGTGGCCACTCCGTGACAGCAGGGACCTGCGCCCTGCCCAGCCGGCTCTGAGTGGCACGGGGACCCCTGGGGGAGGGCCCCCTGCCTTCCCAAGCGCAGTGCCCCTTGGACGCTGAGAGCCAGGGGCCAGACCAGCAGAACTCGGCGGGGGGGGGGGGGGCGGCGGGGCAGGAACCCTTCACCCCTGGCTCCCAGAGCCACAGCCCCTCGCCCGTCTCCCACCCGCGGGTGGGCTCTGCTGTCACGGGTCTGCTCCCACCAAGAGGCCGTGGTGCCCCGTAGTATCAGCACACAGACCCCAGCACAGTCGGGAAGTTCCTGCCACATGGCTCAACCCGGGCGACACCAGGGCCTCGCCTCTCCCAGAGCTGCCGGAGTCTCGGCGGAGCGCCGCGGTGGGCGCCGGCCCGAGAGGCCCTCCGGCCAAACGCACGGGGCCGGGCTGGTGAACAGTGAACTGCCGGGGGTCTGCATGGCTCAGGGGGCCCGGGCCGACCGCTGTGCAGGTGCTGTCTCCCCCGACCCACCCTGAGCCCTGCGGGGGCCGTCTGCCACGTCCCCCTGCCCGCACCGCCCCCGGGGAAGCCGAGGCCGGGGCCTCGCCCACTGGCAGAGGGCAGACTCGGGCCGGGAGGGTCTGAGCCCTCGGCGCCCCGGGCTCCCGCTCCCACCGCCGGGCCCGGATTCGTCACGGACGCGTAGGAACGATGAACCTAGAAAACGTCCGGTGAGAACAAACTCACGTTCTCTTGAAAGCCAGACATCTCCCAACAGCCACGCCGCACAGGGCGGCCGCAGGGGTGTGTGTGTGGGGAGACGGTGAAGACAGACACTCGGGGGGCCGGGGGGTGGGGGCAGGGCACCGCCCCGACCCGGAGGCACGGCTGGGGTGACCCGTGGGCGACTTCCTTTCCTGACCGCGCTCGGCCCCCAACCTGAGCGGCTTCGCTGCTGGGGGAGGGGCCCCGGGGCCCCTCCTGGGTCAGTGTCTGCGGCCCTGGGGGTCCGACCACCCCTCAGTGGGTGGGGGTGGGCGGGCTGGCTCCGGCAGCCCCCCCCCCCACTGTGGGCCTCCGCCGGGGCACGGCCCCTCCCAGGGCCCCCCCCCGCCCGCCCCTCACCAGGGCCCTTTGCGGAAAGGGTCTGTCGCTGAGCGCACTGGGGCCTCTGCTCCCCCTTCCTGTGTCTCCATCCCCTGCCCCCCGGGGACGGCGGGGGCCCTGCTTCCCACATCCTGGGGGGGAGGCGAGGGCGGAGGGGCCAGAGCCCGGCCAGCCGAGGGGGGTGGCCAGCCGCCACGAGCAGGGCTTTGGGCTCGGTGGGGGAGACACAGGGCGTGCGGGGCGCAGGGGCTGCCTCCCGAGGGGGCACCCCGCAAGTCCCCACACCGCCATCGGGAGCCACGGCCGGGGGCAGGTATTGGTGCAGGTGCCTGGCGGGAGCGGCCATGTGACCAGCATGGCTACGGAGCAGGGGGCTGAGGCTGCCGGGGCCCCAGGGGGCAGGGGTCTCACCGAGAGGGCCTGGGGCCTCGGGCTCTGGCCCCTCCAGCCCAGCAGCGACGCCCCGGCCTGCTGCTCCCCTTCCTACCCGTGGGTTCTGCCTGGGCAAGTACTGTCCCCCACCGGGGGGCAGGCAGGCAGGTCTGGGCTGTTCCCTCCCCCCTCCGCCCCGGGCTACCTCCCGGCCAGGCTGCCCCTCCCCTCGGCCAGTGCCTCAGCTCAGACCGGCCCTTTGGGACCCTCGTCAGGGGAGGAACAAAGGCCAATTGTCACCGTGAGCTGTCGTTTATCAGCCTGGGGACAGGGCTCCCCTGAATGGGGCCCTGGGGCTGGGGGCCAGGGGCCGGGGCTGGTGGGTGGGGCAAGGTGGGTGGCGGTGGAGGGGCAGCCCCCCCCCCCCGCCCACGTTTCTCAGCAGCAGACGGTGAGCCCTTCCTACAGCAGACTCCGAGTGGCTTCCTCACAGAAGGACGCCCCGGGGGCCTGAGCCCCCCACACCCCGGGGCCGAAGACCCACTGTGCTGAGTGGGAGACTGAGGCCTGGGAGGGGAAGGGTGTTCTGCGTGTAGGAAAACTGGGTTGTGCCCAGGGACCCTGGGAGTCCGCCCTGGGCTCACAGAGGAGCCACGCCACGCTGGAGCCAGCCCTCGAGCATGCCCTGCCCCCCCCCCCCCACCGCCCCACTCCCTGTGAAATCCCATGCTGCACGCAGTGGGGGCCCTGGTCTCCGGGACACTCGGGGGGCTATCAAGCACACAGACAGGTCAGAGGGACAGAGGGTGCTGGGGGCACCGAGAAACCCCAGCCAGGCCTGGGTGCAGGTTGGGGGCGGGGCGCTCGGCCAGCTGCCGAGAGGCCGCGCTGCAGCTGGGCCTTTGGGTGGCCTGCGGCATGTCCGGGAGTGACCCGGGGTCCAGGGCCGCAGTGCCTGCTGGCCTGGGAGGGGCTGGGCGTGGGGAGGGCTGGGTGTGGACAGGAGGGAGACACCCAGGGGCTGGAGGGGGGGCCTGGCCGGTTTTCCGAGGAGGCCGGACTCGATCCCGCAGGCGATGGGGCAGGAACGCGTTCTTACGCGGGACCGGCCGACCCTGCAGGGGTCCCCGGCCAGAGAAGGTGGGGCCTGGGCCTTCCAGGGAGGGGGCCCTCTGTGGGCTGCTGCCTCACGCCAGGCCCAGCCCTGCTCCTCGGACGCCCGCCGCGGGCGGCGAAGGCGCGCTCTGACTGCCGCCTCCCCGGAGGCGAGCGCGGGAGCGGCAGGCGGGCGGGCGGGCACCTCTCCCCCACCCCTCAGGGCGAACGGCGGCTCTTTACGGCCGCCATCCATAACCGCGCCGTCCCCCCGGCCGCGGCGGCCACATATATAACATTTAAACCACGCTGGTGGGTGACAGAGACGTACGGACATTTTTAATCCCAACAGGCTATTACGGTTCATATCATGTCTGTCAAATAAATATTATGAATCATTTCCCGTTATCTTTACGGGGGCGAGGGGCTCCGGCGGCGAGCGTGGGTGGTGGGGCCCTGCACACTCGCTCCCTCTTACGTGTGTGTGTGTGTGTGTGCGAGCGCCGAGGGAGACGGAGGGGGCAGGTGTCGATAACAGATGCCCCCGGCCCCTGGGGAACGGCCTCCTCCTCTGGCTCCCCGGCCGGCGCCGCCAGAGGGGCCGAGGTCACCGGGGACTCGGGGCCGGGCCGGAGTGGACACCCGGCCGCCGGGCCGGCCCTCCCCTGGCTCCCGTGGCCCCAGCGGCCCTTCAGTTCGCTGGCTCTTCCCGCCTGTCCCGTAGAAGAAGAGATGGAGGTTCAGGGAGGGCCCTGGGGGGGCCGGCCGGCGGCTGAGCCGGGCTGAGGCACGTGGTCCCTCCCGGCACCCGGTGTGTCCCACGTCTGGTGCCCGGCCCGCTCTGGGGGCTCTGGCCGCACCGGGGCCCCCACCCCGCCCCCCAACCCCGAGAAGCAGGGAGGTGCCGTCGTTCAGGGGTCCACGCCGGTGGTGGTCCCAGGACTTCCCTGCGGGGCGGGGGTATCTGATCCCCATGACCTCCACCGTGGTGGCGAGGTGCTGGCGCCAGTCCCTGCCCCCCTCGGCCTCAGTGTCCCCGTCTGCGAAATGGGGAACGGTGGGGGGGTTCTGCGAGGCTGGTCGCTGAGCCTGGCTTTGCCATGCGGTTCTGGGCGAGGCTCTCTGGCCTCGCCCCGCCCCCCTTTGAGTCATCCGCTACCACAGGCAGAAAGCGTCACCCCCAAACGAGCCACAGAGGCGGTGATAAGGGCCCTGTGGGTTGGTAGGCTGCTTGGGGACAGAGACAGGCCAGCTGCGCACGAGGACAGGCTGGAAGAGCCTAAGCCACTGCCATCCTGGTTGGGGACAAGCACCCCGACCCCCCCTCTGAGGTCCCTCTGGTCACCCCTTGGGGGTCATACATGCCCTCCTTGGGGGCAAGGAACCGGGGGCAGCCGAGGGGCCTCTTGGTGCTGCGGGAGCTGCCGGGAGCTGGCCGCCCAGACGCCAGCCTCGGGGGCCCCAGCCCGGCAGACGCCCGCCTTTCAAAACATCATTCGCCGGCAATTCCGGAGACTGTTTACGAGACGGGGCCGAGACAGGCGCAGGGAGCAGACCCAAATACCTTCAAAAGCACCCTTCAGGGGAATAAAAAAGCCCCAAACAAAAAACAAACCCCTCTCAGATCCCAGGCTGTAAATAGATGGATATTACTACAAAAATATTTCTGGCTGCAGAGGCACATGGCGGGAAGGTGTGTGTGTGTGTGTGTGTGTGGGTGGGGGGGGGGGGCGGATTTTTCCACGGTTCCCTTGGGCCTGGCCTCTCCGAGCCGGGCGGCCGCCGGCTCGGGCCCTGTCGCTGGCGATCATTGGCACCGAGGGGCCCCCGCTGGAGGCGAGAGTGAAAATAGAAAAAACAAGCAGAACTCGAATTTTCCAGTGTGCGGGCCCCGCCCTCTCCCGCCCCCCCACAGCCTGCCTGTTCCCTTCCCCAACGCCCCGGCCACGCCCACAGGTGAGAGGGGCCAGGTGGGGGAGAGAGCCCGCGGCGGCGGCAGCAGTGTCTGCGGGGGTTTGGGGGGGTCTGCGTGGGGTCTGCGTGGGGCCGGGCCCCCTGCTCACGCCACCGTCCACGTGGTCTCCAGGACAGAGATGGGCTGGCTGGGCCGGGCGATGCCTTTGAGGGTCTCTCTTAGGGACAGAGGGCCCCTCTGGCCCCTTTGACAGCCCTGAGCCCTTGTGCCTCCCCTGGGGCGGGGAGCCCAGGTGGGAATGTGTCCGTGTGGAGGGCTCCCAGGCTCCAGGCGCCTGCAGTCTCCGGTTCGCTCGAGAGTTTCTGTGGCCAGGCTGCGGCCGGGGGAGGGGCGGGCGCCCAGGGTGCGGGCTGCCGGGTGCCGGAGGCGACCGCAGAGTCTGGAGCCCAGCCCTGCAGGCCTCCGGGACCGGCTTTCCCACCCGCGCCCGGCGTGTTCCGACCTGCTCGCCCAGTGGGCCGCTCTCCGGGCACGGTGCCTCCTCCCTCCAGGCCCCTGCTCGCGCCTGCCCTCCTCCCTCCCTGACGGAAAGCTCCCACCGTCAGGCCACACTCCAGAAGCAGCCCTCCCCGGAAGCTGCCCCGGGCCCCCTGGCCGGGCCGGGCCTTGCCCCGTGCTCACCGTCCTCGAGGCTTCCTGCTCGCCCGTCACGCTCTCCCTCAGCCCCAGCGCCTCGTGGGCGTGTCCCGGCCCCCGCCTGGGCCCGGGCCTGGGCCTGGGCCGTGCTCGCAGGCGAAGAGCAATCACAGAACTTGTCACCAGCGCTGGCTGCGCGCCTCCCCCGCCACCCCAGACTCTCCCTGCCTTATCTCGGTTAGTCATCGCGGTGACTCACGGGGAAGGTGTGGCTCTCCCCACTTTCCAGATGAGGACACTGAGGCGCGGGGAGGGAAGTGGCCGGGCGGGGCCGAGCGGCTGGTGGGCGGCAGAGCTGGGCTCCGCCCGTGTCTGCCCACCTGGGACCACACCTGCGCCTGGGGCCCACCCGGCCCGGCCTGGCCCGGGGGCTGGCCCTTGGCGAGGGCTCAGCAGACTTTTGTCGGGTGACACCCAGGGCCGCGCAGTGGGGTGGGCTGTCCCCACAGGAGGTGATGGACAGGCAGTGCTGGGCCACGGGTTCCTGGCTCACACCCTTAGTGGCCCAGAGGTTCTAGGGACGGCCCCGGGTTCAAATGCTGGCTTCGTCCTCACCGCTGTGTGACGCGTCCTGGTGCCACCTCTCCCGGCCTCCCTGGGCGCACCAGTCGGGTCGGTTCGTAGTGCCCACTGCCCACCAGGTCCCCACGGGATGGGGAGGGGCTTCTCCTCCTGGTCACTTGGACCCGAAAGGGGCCTCCCCGTGGAGCGGGCCCGTGGTCCTTTCTCCTCTGGCAGCTGTGGGGCCGTCCGACACGGGCCGGGCGGACAAGCCGGAGGCTCGGGGCCCGAGGGGTCCACGGCTTGTGTGCCGCGGCCCAGGGGATGGAGACGGGCTCCCCACAGCCCGCGCCCCCATCCCCGGGTCACTGTGCCTAGGTGTGCCCGCCCCCAGCCCAGGCGGGAGGAAATCGGATTTAAAAGCTGTGGCTGCAGCCACACGGGGTGGGGGCGGGCAAGGGGGCAGAGGGCCCGCGAGCCAGCGGGGGGAGGGGGCCGGGATCCCGCAGAGACGGGAAGGGCGGGCCAAGCCGCCTGGCCTGTGGCTCTTCGGGGGAGGGCTCCCCAGCCGGTGCTTGCCCTCCCAGCACCCCCAGCACGCTCCCACCCAGAGGGAATGGCGCTCCCCTCCTGGGCAGGTCCCAGGGGCCCTTGTGGGACCCAGGTCCTGGCTGCCCCGTGGAGGAGGTGGGCCCTGTTCCCACCCCATTTCACAGGGGGTGCCGTGGAGCCTCGTGGGAGGGCAGTGTCCTTGGGAGTGGGGCTCCATCTCTTTCGAGGGCTGTGGCCGTCTCTGGGCAGCGGGGAGGGCCAGCGATACTCAGGCATCACCTCCCTCTCCGTGGGCAACCCCGGCCCCAGGGCCACCCTGGCGGCCTCTGTCCCCCAGAGCCGGGTCTCCTCCGCAGGGCAGGTGGGTCTGGGCGGCAGCAACCTGGAGGGGCGGTGGAGGGGAGCATCTGCCCTGGGTCAGCCTGGCGTGGGGTGCAGGGTGCAGGGAGGTGCCTGGGGGCTGTGCATGCCCTCTGGGGAGGCTGGGCCCCGCCCAGGTAGCCCCCACCCAGCCCCAACCCGCGCTGCCCAAGCTGTGCAGGGCCGGCAGCCTCCTTTCGTTTTCATACAAACAAATCCTGAATTTAAAAGTCGGGGCAGACAGCTACCCCAGGCACGAAAATAGCTACCAGCCACAGAGTCGCTGCCCAGCTCTCAGCAGCTCCTCCTCGGCCTGGGGCCTTTAAAGAGGGGTCCCCGAAGAGGTCGCGGTCCACGTGCAGGGAACGCGAGAGGCCCCCCCTTCCTGGCTGGCCGTGGGGCTGCCGCAGGGGCGGGGCTGGGGTGCCCTTTGGCCTTCACTTTCCCGCAGGCGAGAAAGTGAGGGGTGGACTGGGGGGTGCCCAGGAGAAAAACAGCTCCCCCATGGAGGAGCCGAGCCCGTGCTCCCGCGTCGGGGCTCGGCCACCGCGGCCTCAGTTTCCCCACTGTCGGCCACCGCAGGCGGTGCTTTGTGCGGCCGCGCAGACAATGGCCCGGCCGAGCTGGGCTCCCTAGCCTTTCTCTTCTCCTCCTCCGCCGGAGTGGCTTTTGGCAGGCCGGGGAGGGAATTCTGCTCCCGCCTGCGCCCTGCCCCCGCCCCGCCGCCCCCGCGCGGCTCCTGGGAACCCCTGGCGGAGGCAAACTTGCAAGTTTGCAACGCGCTGGCTCGCTCGCAACTCGGCGGCCGGGCGGGCCGGCGGGAGGGCCGCGGGCGCGCGCGGGCGGGGGAGGCGGTGGGGGGGGGGCGCGCGGGCGGGGCGGGAGCGCCGGGCGGGGCGGCGGCGCTGCGCCGAGTTCGCGCCCGTCGCGGGCCCCCCGCCGCCCCCCGCTGGCGCCGCAGCGGTCGGAGCGGGGCGCGGGCGCGCGCGGCGGGGGGCGCGGGCGCGGGCGCGCGGCGGCGGCGCGCAGCACAAGTAGTTTACATTGTTGGGCGACTTTTGCAACAACTCGCCGCGCCGCGGCCTCCGCGCGCCGCCGCCGCCCCGCCGCCGCCGGCTCCCGCCGCCCGGGCCCGGCCGGCCGCGCCGGGGGCCGCCGCGCTCGCCGCTGCCCGCCGTGGCCGCCGACATGGACACCAAACATTTCCTGCCGCTCGGTGAGTGCTCTCGGGCCGGCGGGCGGCGGGCGGGGGCGCGTTCTCGGCGCGCGCGGGGCGCCCCCCGCCCGGCCTCCGTGGAGTTGGGGCGTCGGGCCCGGGGCCGGGGGCCGGGCAACTTTTCCTCGTGCGCGTCGGGCGGGGAGGGGGCCGGGGTGGCGGGCGCCTCCGGCCCGCGCCGGGCCGCAGACTGGGTCGCGGAGCCGGAGGGCGGCGGGCCGCGGCGGGTCGGCGGGGACGGAGTCCGTGCGCCCCGGCCTGGCAGCGCCCCGCGGCCCGGGCGCCTGGCTCCAGCCGGCGGCGCAGGTATCGGGCCGGCCGGGCGGAGCAACTTGTGCGCCCGCAGCCTCCGGCCGCCCTGGCACCAGGACGGCTTCCGCGCCCACGCCCGGGCCGCCGAGTCCAGCAGGCCGCCGGCCGGGGCACACGGGACCCTCGTCCCCTAGAGCAGTCCGGCGGCGCCGTGGGCAGGGTCACCGAGGGGTCGGGTGATCGGGGACGTCAAGCCTGGGAATGCCCTCTCCCAGAATCGGGGCCCCTCACTCTGGCGCACTCGGGGTGTTTTCCGGGGCCTTCTCTGGGGCTGGCCCTACACTCGGGCGAGGACGCCCCAGAGGCGGCGAGGGTCAGTTTTCCTGTCCTCGCACTGCCGTCCTGCTCGGTGGCTTTCTCACCGCAGACTGCCCTCCAACTCCAGGCCGGGACCCACCTGGGAGAAGGAGGGGGCATGGCCAGGCGCCCCCGCCGTTGCCCTCCCCAGGGCTTGGGAGCCGGCGAGAGGCAGGGAAGGGGGAGGTGGCGGGCAGACTTTATAAATGAGTGCCGGGAAGGGTATTAATTCGGTGGTGGGGACAGCCGCCAGGCTGTCAGGCTGGGTGAAGGATTTGTCCTGAATGGAAATTAAAACAGCTGATTCGCAACGAAGCCCCACGGTCAGGCCCCCCTCCTGCCTGCCCGCTCCTCTGCAGCCTGGGGTGCAGCCCGGCCGCTCGGCCGGCCGTCAGAGCGGCCGCAGGGACCTTGGCGAGATTGGGAGCCGGCCCCCGGGGTGGCGGGGTGAGGGTCTGAGCCCTGGGCACCCGCACAGCGCCTGCCTCCGCGTGACTGGGGGTAGGGTTCCAAGTTTGCCAGAGCCCAGGCGCCCTGCCCGAGGCGGCCGGCCTTCCCCCGAGCACCCCTGGAGGTGGGCACGCAGGCCCAGGCCGCAGATACGAGAACTGGCCGGGGAAGGCCGAGGCCGCAGGCTGCCAAGCGGGGGGGGGGCCTCGGGACGCAGACCCCCGCCCGTGGGGCCGGGAAGAAAGCCGAGTTGTTTGGGACTTAGCGTCTGGCCTGGCGAGCTCCTGTGTGGGCCGCCACCTCCTGTCCCCCATCCAAGCGTCGCGCGCGCACGGCCACACACACACGCACCCACACGCACACGGAGCCGGGCTCTCCCGGGGGATCCCGTCTGGAACCGGAACGCTGGGCTCCATCACGCCCTCCCACCCCCCACGGGCCTGGGCCCTGCCGGGCACTTGGGCGCGGGACAGGTTGCCGCCCCTGACGTCCTCGGACTCGGTGCACGTGGGGCCCAGGTTGCAGGTGGGTGTGCCGGGGTCCCCATCGGAGGAGAGGGGGTGCCTGTGAGCCACTGCCCCCCGGGGCACAGACAGCTGCCCCCGCCACCGCGGCAGCGGCCTCCCGGGCAGCCCGCACACCCCGGGCCTGAGCCGAGAGACCTGGGCTCTCTGCTCACGTTGTATTTTTCTCTAAGCTTCTGGCCAGCTCTGAAGTCCAGTGGAGCTGAAGGTCCGTTTAAGCAGCCACTTGCCTAAGCTCTTTGGTCAACACAGTCTAATCCCCCCCGGGGGGCGCGTGTGGGAGGCCTGCCTGCCGGCGAGCTGCTGGGGAGGCTGCGCAGCTCCCTGGAGTCGTCCGGCCGCCTTCGGGGCCTTGGGCAGGGAGAGTTCCCGCCTCCCAGCGCCCCGGGGCTCGGCGGGCCCCGTGGGGCTGGGTGGACGCTCACCCTCACCACCCCAGGGCCTTCCGGCTGCTGCCGGCCGACCCCCACGCCCTGCAGGGGGCGGGGATGGGCCCAGGGTGCAGCTCGCCCCAGGCAGCCCCTCCTTCCTGCCCCTGCCGCCTGGGCCGGCCGGCGCCCCCACCCCCTTCCGCGGGCGAGGCCTGTGCTGGCATCCGCCCGGACGGCGGGCCTGGCCGGTGCAGCCTGTGTGGCGAGGCTGGAGGTCTCGGGCCGCCCCAGACCCCCTGGCAGCCAGCGGCCCACGTGCCGTGTCAGGGGCGGGAGGCCCGGAGCGGAGTGTTAGGCCCACTGACCACTCCCCGGGGGGCTCGCTGAGACCAGGCGGAGCCTGGAGCCCTGGAGCCCTGGCGAGGGGCTCCCGGGAACCTCAGAGCCTCCGGGACCCAAAATAGAGTGCGTCCCGGGGCCTCCCGAAATAACAGGGTCACGTGACGGGGGCGTCCGCCTGCCCGGGCAGCTCCGTCTCGCCCGGGCACCGCCGACGGCCGGGGCGTTTGTTTTGCTGGACGCGGGAGGGGGCTCTGTTTGCAGACGGGGAAGTGTCAGGGCGAGAAAAACAGCTCTCACGTGCGGCCTGGCCGTGGCCGTGGCCTCGCCAGCTGGCACCCTTTCCCCGGGGCCGGCCGTGGTCCCCGGGCCCAGTGTGCAGCCCTGACCCCCTCTGCCCAGGCACGGGGGGATGCGCCGGGGGAGGGCCCCGGGGCCGGGCCGGGCCGGGAGAGAGGGCCGGGGCCCGCAGCCAGGCCTCGGCGGCTCCACCAGCTCGTCCAGCTGCGCCTGTCCTTCAGGGCCTGCGGGAGCTGCGCCTCCTCCGGGAGGCCCTCGGCCTGCTCTCCCTTGGGCCCTCGCCGCGTCGGGTGCTGGGGCAGTTGTGGGTGGTGGTTTTCACGTCCCCCCCCCCCCCCGGGGAAGGAAGCCAGGGGGCGGGTAGTTGTGGAATCAGTGTGCGGGCGTGGCGTGGGTGCTCTGGGGGCGGGGGCCCTGCCCCGGCGGGTGGAGTGTGCGTGCCCGGGCCCCCGTACCAGCAGAGGGGCCGAGGGGAGGGAGGCGGGACAGGCTGTAGCTACGCAGAAGGCGGCGTGGGGCTGGGGGGCGGGGAGAAAGCCGCAGAGGCCTGTCCGGAGCCGCCGGACGCTGCCTGTGGGTGTCCTGCTCTTGGGCTCCGTGGTCTTTCCCCCCACGGGCGTGTGCCAGGGCCCAGCTCCTGGGGCGGGCCAGGCCCACCCTCTGGGGGCAGAGGACTCCTCCCAGCCCCTGGGCCTGGCTCCGAGCCCCCGCTCCCCGGGGGCCATGGCAGAGACCACCGAGCTGGCGCCGGCTGAGACTTCGCAAGCCGGGACCTGCCCTTCTTCCCTTCCCCACTGGCTCTAAGTTCCTCGCTGGTAGCTGCCTTTTGTAGCCAGGGCCTGAGGTGGCCCGCGAGTGGGCCCGTTTCCACGGGAGCCGGGCCAGGGGTGGGGCTGGACATGGGGTGGGGGCTTGGGGGGGATCACCTTCCAGCCCCTCCTCCCGACGCTGGTCAAGCAGGTCGATTTCAGGGGTGCGGAGCAGGGGTCGGGGAGGGCGTCCCCCCTCCTGGGCCTCCCGTGCGTGCAGCGTTTGCGTTCTCCTGGGGGCAGCCCCAGCCGGGGCTCTGTCTGCGTACCCCATCTCCCCCCCCCGCCCCCCCGCCGCCACTCAGGCCCCTGGGGCTCTCGCTCCACCCCCCTCCCCAGCCCAGTCTGTCTACAAGGACGAGGCCACCAGGGTGGGGACCCCAGGAGGCACGCCCTGTCGCTTTTCGGGACCCTGGGTCCTGGTCCTCCCTCCGTCCCAGCTGCCCGAGTGGGTGGCCGCCCGTCCGCCCACCTTGCCGAGCCCCCGTTGCCCACCTGCAGGATGGACACACGTCTTCTGGTCTCGGGGGCGCGTGGGTGTCAGAAGGCCACCCGCCCGGACCTCAGCCAGAGCCGCCCGGGCCAGGGTGGGGGCCGGTCTGGGTGTTGGACCCCAGCGAGACCCTGGAGGGGGGACGGCGGCTGGTGCCGTCCGGCGTGCCGGGTGGGCCCGGGAGAAGGGGGCTGCCCTGACGGCCACCCCTGCCGGGCCACCTGCCTGGACTCCCCCCGGGGCCCTCAGCAAGCAGTGGGACCAGGGGCTCGCTGGTGGCCCCCCCCCACACGCACACCTGAGCGAGCTGTGCAGGGCCGCGGCGCCCCAGCGCCTCCCAGACGGGGAAATTGCACCCCAGAGCCACAGAGCGATCGTCTGGCTCGGCGGCTGAGCGTGCGGGAAATGGAGCAGAAAGCAGCTCCGATCGTCGGCCCGGGCCGGTGCCGGGGAGCGGGCCGCGCACACGCGCTCACGCCGGCCCTCCCAGCTGCTCCGGCTGCCCCTGCCCCTGCCCCTGCCCCTGCCGCCGGCGCCCGCCTGCAGCTCCGCCCGTCCGCCCTGTGTCCCGGAGACCCCGTGTCCCCGTGTCCCCGCGCGAGCGGCGCGGGTGAGCGAGGCGGCTTCTCGGGGCCTGGTTTCCTCGTCCCCAGACGGACACGGGTCTCCCTGGTTGCTGGCTTCCGCGTTCCGGGGAGTCTCCCCGACCCGTCCAGGGCCCTGGGCTGCCGGTCGGGGTGCCGCTGCTCCCCGCGCCCCCGTTCTGCACCTGCGCAGTGCCTGGCGCTGCATTCTCGGGAACCCGCGGAGGCCTCCCCAGGGCGGCCTTGTGAGCTGCTGGGGGACAGAGCCCTTCGTGGGTCCCCGGGCGGCTGCCTGCGGTCCTCGGCCAGCCGGGTCTGCAGTTGGGGGGCCCTGTCTGGGGTGGGGATGCCCCCCGCCCCCCTGCCAGGCCTCTCGGCCCTCAGGCAGCATCTCAGAAGCCGCCCGCCTACTGGGGCCGGGGCCTGCTCCCAGCCGGGCTCCCGGGCACCTCGGCCCTGGGGGGAGGGAGTGTTCTGTTCTGGGGCGCTCTGTGGGGGGGTGACGCCCCACTGTGTTCTGTCCCTGTGCACCCTCGGAGGCCCTCGGGGACTGGGGACCCTCGGCCTGAGGCCCCTGGGCCCGCGGGCTGCCCCTGCAGCGGGGCGGGCTGTCTGGGAGCAAGTTCCTCCAGGATCTGGGGGGTTGCGCAGGGGTGGCCACTCGGGGTCCCTAGGGCAGGGTGGGGCCCTGGTCATCCCTGTGGTCTTCACACCTGACACACATGTGCACACACATGCCCAGATAGGCACACATGTGAACATACGTGTGCCCACACCAAGCTTTTGTGGCCGATCCTGACAGCCTGGACCAGCTCTTCCTCAGGAGGACCTGCTGGCTGGCAGGTCCCACTGGCGCCTGGGGCACCGCCGCTGGGTGCCGGCCTTGCCCTGCCGTGTCCGGGGGTGGTGTGGGGCTCGGCGGGCGTGAGGGCCTCCCGTGGGAGCGGCTGGGGTGCGGGCTCTGAGGGAGAGGCCGCAGGTGGTGGGGGACAGTCCCCCCCACCCCGTGGCAGGGGCAGCCAGGACAAAGGCCAGAGGTGGCAGCATGTGGGAGGCGGGTGCAGAGACGCATGGTCCCGATGGGCCCTGGCGCCGGGTTGGGTGGGGGGGGCGCGGCGGGCCGGGCGGCTGAGGTCAGAGCGGCGGTCCTGGTTGGAGTTAGGCCCCCAGCCCTGATCAGAGGGCGGCTGGAGGCGGGCAGGGGCTCTGGGGAGGGTCCCAGGTGGCTTGGAGCCTCACGGGGCAGCTGCCCCATCAGTGGCCTGGTCCCCCTTGTGCTGCTGGGCCAGGGGGACTTGGAGGGGCTTCCCGGGGCTGTGGCACTGGGCCCTGAGCTGAGCCGGGGTCCCCACCTTCCTGGAGCATGTGGCTGGGCGAGGACCCCAGCCCCTGGGCCTTGTTCCTCATCCCGACCCTTGCCCCTTGGCCTGGGGTCTCCGGCGAAGGTGGGGGCCTGGCCTGGCAGTCAAGGGGGCTCAAGCCCAGGCCCAGAGCAGCGGGCGACATTGGGGGACAAGCTGTCCTCGCGGGGACACGGCAGCTGTGCCCGCCGGGGTCAGAGCAGGGCTCCAGGGGCTGGGGTGGGACCGACCTTGGGGCTGGGGGCCGGGTCGCTGGGGGGCCCTTGGGGAGGGACCCCAGCCTTTGAGGCCCCCGTGTGAGGTGTCCCGTCAGGCCCTCGCCTGGCCCTCGGCCCCGAGCTCCTGGGACAGGAGACCCAGAGCTCTGTCAGCACAGGGGGGCCCTCGCTCAGCTTATGGGCTCATCTGACCAACAGTGGTGTCTAGCTGTGCCTCAGTTTCCCTGACCGTGCCCTGGGCGGGGGGCTCGGCAGAGTCTGGCTGTTGTCCTGAGTCTCAAGCCTCCAGCGCAGAGCAGGGGGCCGGGGGCGGGGCGTGTCCGGTGTCCGGGGCCAGGCCGTGTGTAGAGGCTCCGGTGGGCCGAGGATACACCATGCAGAGTTCAGAACCCCCCGCCCCCCCGGCAGGTGCCCCCGGGCTGCTGCCCCGAAGCTGGGTGCCCCGGGAGGAACCTGAACATCCCGTAACTGACCGGTTTAGCCTAAGTGCCCTGGGCAGAGGTCAGGCGGCGGCAGCCCAGGTGGCCGCAGTGGTGGCTGCCTTGACCAAAGACCTTGCAGTGGCCGGGCTGGGCTGGTCCTGCTTTCCACTGGGGACTCCTGACTGCCGCCCCCCACCCCGCCCCCTGCCCGTCTGTGGGGCCGGCCCCGAGGCCCTGTCCTTCTGCAAGCCGCCCCCAGCCAGAGCCAGCCGGCCGTCCCCGGCGTCTGTGCGCGGGGTGGTGGGGGGGTGGGTTGTGGGGGGTGCGAGGCCCTGGGTTCGGTGCTGGGCTGCCGGGTGCCAGCCAGGCCATCAGACCCGCAGTCCTCCTTCGGGGGACACGTGAGGACCCCCAGACCTCGCTTCGTCTCCAGAGGCGGCGGGGCACCCTCCGCGGGGGTGTCGCTGCGGCGTCTGGGGGCGGCCTGTGCCTTGGAGCCCCCGCCCCACCCGCAGCAGGCTCCGGGGGGGGGGACGGGTGGCTCCCCACTCCCACGCAGGTCTGCTCTCCGACCGGCGTGCTGCGGGCCCGGCGCGGCCCTGCTCCTCTCCGAGCCTCGTTTCCCCTGGGGGCGCCCCGGCCGCCAGAGAGTCTGCCCTCCCCGCCGGCACCTTGGCCTGGTTCCCACGAGCCGCTGGCTGTCGGGTTGGGGGGGCGCAGTTGGGGACCAGTTCCTCGGGGGATGGCTCTGTCAGTTCCTCCGCGGAGGGCGCAGGCCCCGGGCCGGGCCGGTCCCCGAGGGCTGGGAGGCCTCGGGCTTTGCGTTGGCTGGGCCGTGTGGTCTCCCTGGTGGGCCGGGCTCTGGTTCTGAACCGGAGGCTTCTGGGGACCCTTGGGGGGTGGGCAGCGTGCGGTGCGGGGATGGTGGCCCCCACTCCCTGGGACTGGCTGAGCGGGGGACGGTGAGTCCTGCTGGCTGCCGCCCAGGGCCCCTGTCTTTCCGGCCTCTGACCTTACCTGCTGGGGCCCTCCGTGACCCTCCCCGTCCCCCACGTGGACGCCAGGCCTCTGCCCCGTGGCCCGAAGTCTCTCCGCTCCAGGCCCCACCCACTCCTCTCCCCGTCTTTGTTGTGTTTGACACGCGACGGTGGCCCCGGCCGGGCGGCACAGTGGGTTGGAGAGTCGCCCCGTCACCGAGAGGTTGCGAGTTCGATTCCCCGTCGCAGTGCTTTGGCAAAGCAACCGGCCGATGCTTCTCAGATGTTTCTCTGTTTCCCTTTCTCTTCCGCTGCTTCTCTCAAAACGACAAAAAAGAGTGTCCTGGGGGGAGGACACAAAAAACGAGACGGGACTGGGTGGAGACGGAGGCCGCGGGCCCGGTGTGGGGAGCGGCTGCCGGCTGTGCGCCGGCAGGTTGGCCCCTGGGACCGCGGCTGCCTCACCTGCAAGCCGCCCGCAGGGTCCGGGAGGCTTCCCAGAGGCGGCGCCGGAGATGGGCTGTCAGGGGTGCGTAGGAGTCCGTTGGGTGGACAGTGGGAGGGGAACCAGGCGGAGAGGATGGCCGGCCCCAGCCAGGGGTGTGCGGAGGCGGCATGTGCGCGGCCTCGGGTGGGGGTCCTTCCGGAGGAGCCCCCTGCGCGGCCAGGCTCGGTCCGGGCCGGCTGGGTCGCAGGCCGGTGCTGGGGAGGGACCACATGACCGCGGGCGGGGGTGTGGTCAGCCGGTCAGGGAATCATTAACCGTGGGAGGAGGCGGGGCTGGGAGTGGGCCTGGCCGCGGCCTGGAGCCCCCTCTGAGTCAGCGCCGCGCCGGCACGGAGTCCCCTCCGCTTCCCGGGCCCCGGGATGTCCTGGCCTGGCTGAGCATGCACCCCTCGGGCCCCGCGGCCCGGGTCCCCGGCCCCTGGGGTGAGTGTCCCTGTCGGGCCCCTCGGCTGTCCGTGGGTCCCCACGTCCCGCGGTCCAGGCCCTCGGTGCCTTCTGCCCCTTTCCTCGGGCAGCGGTGGGTGCTGCCTGCCCCGAGGTCGGTCCCTGTGTGCGCCGGGCTGCCTGAGGGCCCGTCCCCTGTCCTCGCCAGGACGGAGGGAGCCGGCTCTGCCCGGGGGCAGAGTCCAGGGAGGTGTGGCGCCTCCCCCGCCCCATTCCGGCTCCTGGACTTTCTGCCCGGGGTCAAGGTCAGGAGGAGGGCTGGGAGGGGGGGCCGTAGGCTTTGGGCGTCTGGCCACTCTGGGCTCAGGCGCGGCGAGGGGGCCACGGCTGGGGGTGGGGTGGCGCTGGGGGGGGGCCATCCTGGGACCGCAGGGGGGTGTCGGAGGGTGGGGAGGGGAGCCGGCCCTTTCCTCTTCCCTCTGCGTGGGTCCGGGGTCCGGCCAGGAGCCCGCCTCCCCCAGGGACACCGACCCGGCCAGGGGCTGGTCGGAGGGGCGCATGCCCCGCGCCCCGCCTGCCGCCGCCCGGCCCTGCCGTGTGAGCTGGTGACTGCCTGCTCTGTGTCTCCGTTTCCTCGTGTGTGAAAGGGAAGGAAGGAAGGAAGTTGGGCCGAGTCTGGGGGGGGCACCACCGTGCTGCTTCTCCCCCCCCTCCGCCCCCACCCAGCAGGGCCCTGGAGGCCGGCCTCACCCGTCGTCAGACCGGGGCCCGGGACCTCGGCCCCTGCGCACCGACAGGTCGGCTGCACCAGCCCCGAGCGGTGTGTGTTTGTTGATTGACTCCGTGTGCTCCACAGGTTCCCCCGCAACCTCCGTTTCAGCAGTGCCCGGCCCAGCTGACTTCTAAAGTCACCGTCGTGGTTGGAATCACTCTCCTCTGGGGGGGGCTCCGCCCCAACCTTGAAGGGAGGGAAGTCCTGCTGCGAGTCCAGCCCGGTGCCGGTTGCTGGGATGACAGGCCGGGGCCCTGCCCCGGGGGATGCTCCGGCCGGTGCTCAGTGCCGGGGCCCCAGCAGCCCTCAGGCAGCCCCCGGCCGGGGCTGCAGCCGTGTGTGCCCCTGTCCTCGGGGCGAGCCCCCCGATCCTGCCGGCCATGCCTGCTTTAGACGCACCTGCCCCAGCTGCTGGCCAGAACCTGGGGTCCTTGGACCCGCTGCCCAGGTGTGCAGAGTGGGGGGACCCTCAGCCACAAGTCACCGCCATGTTGGGACCTGGTTCCCTCCTCCGCTGCCGAGTGCAGCCCGTCGAGGGGATTGAGGCCCGGCGGAGATTTCACAGCGCACCTCCTACCTGCCGGCTGTCCCTCTGTCCCTGTGTCCCTCCGTCCATCTGACTAGCTCTCTGTCCCCCAGGTCTCTGGCTCCTGCTGGCCGCCGGGGAGGCGGAGTTGAGTGAGGCCCAGCCCCCGGGGGCGAGCGGCGCTTGGGGCCAGGCGGTGGGTTGCCTTGGACCAGATTTTCCAAACCTCCCTGGGCCTCAGCTTGCCTCTCTGTACAGTGGGCTGGCAGCGTGTGTCCGGGCCGGTCGCTCCCCGAGAGCGTGGCGCCGGGGCTGACGTGTGCGGTGTCACCCCTGCCCGTCCGTCTGGGGGAGGGGCCCCGCGAGGGTGGCGGTGTCGTGGACGCCGTCCGGGCGGAGCCCCCTGGATCTGCGGGGGGCTGGGGTGGAGCCAGCGCGGGGCCGGTGGAGACGGGATCAGGAGGAGGCTGCGCATCTTCTGCCCCCGGGGACGTCGTGCCGCCGCCCTGGGGGGTCTGTGGCTGCAGAGCAGCTGGGGTGTGGACCCCTCGAAGGGCTGGGAAGGGGCCAGCAGTGGGGCGGCGCCCTGGCCTCCCCGTGGGGTGTGGGAGGGTTCACCCCCCCCCCCCGCCCCCGGCCCAGGGCCTCTGCCCCTGGTGACGGAGGGAGAGAGGCCCTTCTCCCTGCGGTGGCTGGGCCTCCCGGAGGGGGCGTGCCTTGCCCCTCGCCCAGCACAGGAGGGCTGGCTTGGGCCCTGGAGAGGCGGGAGGCCCACCGTGGCCCCTGCCGCCCAGCTGGGTGGTCGGAGGGTGCGCCCCAGCACGGCCTGGTCTGGGTGTCGGCTCAGGGCCTGAGTCTGCGAGGGGGTCCTGACAACCCCGCGTCCAGGACATGGGAGGAGCTGCGTGGGGTGGAGGGCCTGCCTCCCTGTGTCCTTGCTCCCCGGGCCTCCCCGGGCCTCCGTCCTCCGCCTGGAAGGGCAGGCGTCTGTGCGGGCACCAGGCCCGGCCTGGGGCTGGCCACCACCGGGTGCGGGGTCCCTGCGGACTTGCTTCTGGCCCCTTCCACCGGCGTGGCCGCGACTCAGGAAAGGAACTTGCCGCGGTGCTCACGGGACCTCCGCCTGTCGGGCGTGACCCCCTCCTCCTGGCGGCGGGGGCCCAGGTGTGTCCCCCTCTCTCTGACCAGGCTGGTGCTGCCCCCTGCCCAGTTCCAGGGTCACTCGTGTGGGTCACAGGTCCAGGTGCCGCCGCTGGCCGGAGTCAGTGGGAGAGGTGAGTTCCCCGTGGACACCGGCCCAGCGGCAGCGGGCCGTCTGGGGTGGGCGGCTCCCCTGCCCGGAGCCCACTGCTGAGACTTGTCTGCTCGTGGACGGTATCGAGGCTCCCACGGTGGGCGGCGGGGACACGTGTGGCCGGCTGATGGAGTGGCCCTGGGGGTGGCTGATAAGCTGCGGGGGTTGGTATCAGAGGGGGCAACCCCCCCCACCTGCCCCGTGGCCACCGCTCCAGCCCTGCACTGTGACCCGTTCTCGGCCTCGCGGGCGTGAGCAGGCCTCGCGCAGACGGAGCTCCTCGGGGACGCCCGCGAGAGGAGGTCCTGCCGGGCTCTGGCCACGGTCCCAGCCTCCCGCCGCCGCCAGCCCTGCGCCCTCACGGTGGCCGGCCCTCCCCCGCCTGGGGACGAGGAGGTGATGTCCTCACCACCTGGCTGTGCTGGACGGCCCGTGCCGGCCAGGACCTGGGACTCCGTGCCGGGATCTGGGTCGCGGGATCCGGGTCACCGGGATCAGGGTGGCCGGCCCTCGTTCCCGCGTCAGGTGGGCTGCCGCAGCCCCTGACCACCTCAGGCTCGGTCCCCAGGCCCCGGCGGCCGAGGAGCCCGGGGTCTGCCCTCTCGGCCTCGCTCCTGCCCTCAGGGACGCCCGCCCCATGCTCTCTGCCAGCCCCGAGTGTCTGCGCTGCGCAGGGAGGCGGGGGGGCCCCTTCCTCCCCAGGACCTCCTCGGGGGCCTGCAGCCGGAGCCCTGGCTGGTGAGGGGGCGGGGCGGGGCCACTCCTGTGGCCGGGTCCACAGCCAGAGCGTGTGTGTGTGTGAGCGTGTGTGTGTGTGAGCGTATGCGTGTGCATGACGTGTGCATGACATGTGTGCGTGACGCCCCCTAGGTTCCCTCACCTGCCGGCCTGCATGGGCTGGTACAGGGGGGAGGTGGGCCCCTCAGTCCGCTGGTGCCCCGAGCAGCGGGTGCCCAGGCGGAGGGGCAGCGTGTGAGCCCGGGGTGTGCGGGTTGGGGAGGTGGTGGGCCAGGCAGCGTCAGAGGCCGTGGGCGGCGGCAGGCGGCCCGGACGGGGGCCTGGGGAGCGGGGAGTGCTGAGGGCAGAGGTGCGTGCCACAGAGACCTGGTCTCGGGGTGTCGTGCCGAGCGTGGTTTGGGGCCCTCGGTGCTGGGTCTGACCCGCGATGCCGTCCCCAGACCGCCCTCGCCAGCCCCCCAGAGTGCACTCAGCGCCCGGGGAGCAGCAGGCCCTGGTGGGCCGGGGGCTCATCGGCAGCAGGTGCCCCGGGGCTCCGGGCCGGGCGGTGGCGGGCGGCCCTCAGACTTTCTTCCCTCGGGGGGGCCCTGAGCGGACAGACTCCCATGGCGAGTGCGGCCCCAGGAGGGGGCCTCGCCGACAGCCGACAGCCGACAGCCGACAGCCGCAGCGGCGGCAGCGCACTGCAGGGTGGGGAGCTGGCGGGACGCCTCTGCCCTCCGCTGCGCTGTCCGAGCTCCAGGACCAGCTGGCCGCCGTCTCCTGGGGACCTCTGTGCCTTAGGAGAACCAGCGTGCCAGGGCCAGTCATGCACACTTGAGCGCGAGCGAGCCTGGTGCCGGCCCTGGAGAGGCCCCACGGGAAAGGGGAGGAAGGAAGGCTTCCTCTGATTGTGCGGATGAGGAAGCGGAGGCTGGGGTGTGTGTGGCGAGCGGGGGCCGGGCTCGGCCTCCGACCCTCGCGGTGGGGGGTGCACGTCTCCCCTGACGGCCCAGCTCGGGGCCTGGCCAGCGTGCACGTGGGGAGGGGGTGGAGGGGGTGGAGGGGGTGGAGGGGGAGCACTGTGTGGCAGGCACGGTTGCAGGGCGCCCTGCCGTGGTGGGCCCACACGGCCGGGGCTGAGTCGGCGCCCCTGGGGCTGATGAGGAAGCCCCGGCCCCGGGAGCAGGGGTCAGCACCTCGCCCGAGGTCACACGGCTGGGCACGGGCACGGGCACGGCCGGGTCGGACCGGTTCTTGGGTTCCTCTTCCGGGCGCTCGCTGCCCTGGTGCCCCGGGTGCGAGGCTGAGGTCCTGGTGGCAGCTGGAAGTTTGGGGCGGGGGGGGGGCATTCCTTACCTGGGAGGGGCTGGAGATGCCTGGTTTCCTACGTAAACACCCCGGGTGGCTGCAGCAACTGTGTTTTTATTTCCTATTTTGACTTCCCCGTTGGCTCTCTTTAGTAACTGTGGGCCAGAGAGGCCCCCGCCCTGCGCTCTCCACCAGGCTTCCTGGCCTGGCCCGGGCCCTCGGAGAAGATCGGGGGGGGAGAGAGAGACCCTGCCGGGGGAGGGCCCCGCAGCTTGGCTTGCATACACCTGGTGACGGGGAGCTCCCTTCCTCCCTGGGTAGTTCTGTGGGGCGGCCCTTTCTCGTCCCCTGGGACCAGACCTGGGCAGTGGGCGGTGGCAGTGGGTGTGCCTCAGTCTGTGACTCGGTTTCCTCACACCCTGGTCCCCGGCTGGAGGGTTGGGTCTGGGGGGGCCACGATAGAGGAGGCAGGGTGACTGGCGGGGGGGGGCGTGTGCGGTGGGCGGGCGTGCTGCAGACACACAGGAGAAGACATACACAGTGATACACAGTGTCCCTGCCCCAGACGCGGCTGGGCGGGGTGTGGGGAGGGCTGGGCTCGACCGCCCTCAGACCATGTCCACCGTGGGCCCTGGTCTGACCCCCGGAGGGACCCGCTGCACTGCGGGGTCAGGGAAACCCGCTCCTCTGGCGGGCTGGGGTGGGGGTTGTGGCGACCCTAGGTTGGAGGGGCCCCTTCTCTAGGTCTCACGGCCCCGCCTGGGGTGGGGGGACCCTCGCCTGCCCGCATGAACCCCCGGGGGACCTCACAGCAGCATCGGGTGGGTGGGGGTCCTGAACTGCAGGGGCCGGCTGGGGTGGCACCCAGGCTCCAGTGGGGTGCCAGACCGCGCCTGGCCCGGCACGCTCCGCTCACGGGGGGAGGACCGGGCTCCGAGGGGCCGCCGGTCAGGTCCTCGGGACCACCCGGCGTGTGGGTTTGGGGCGGCGGGCGCCACGCCCTGTCCCTGCGTTTCACAGACCGGGAAACGGAGGCACGGAGCCGGGGCGCCGCTGCCAAGGCCCCACCGGTGCCCGAGCCTGGGACATGGCGTGGAGCCGCTGCCCCAGGCCGCCAGCGGGCCCCAGACCGGCTCCCCATGCTCTGCCCCCCTGCCGGCGCCGGGCCAGCCCCCCAGGCTGATGTGCTGTGCCCAGCCCTCGCGGGGGGCCCCGGGGGGTTCTGGCCCGAGGGGCGGGTGGGGAGCTGAGGGGCAGCCGGCCCGGCGCCCTCCTGGCCCGTCCTGCCCTGGCTGGTCAGCCCCGGAGCAGGGGCCCTCGGCCTGCCGCCGCGGCCTGTGTCTCTGCCGTGAGCGGTGTGGGCGGCCAGGGTCCGGCAGTGCCGGAGTGCAAGGTGCTGGGATGGCTGGTGATCCCTCGGCCAGAGGCCAGGAAACCAAATCCCACAGCGAGGTGGGGGCAGGGCCCCCCCTTGGAGCGGCCCCAGAGATTATGGGCTTTCCACCCCCCGCCCTCGGGAGGCGGCCCAGGCAGAGGGCATCGGGCCGCTGGGGCCACCTGGTCACGGCCGGAGGGGTTTGTCCTGAGAGCCCGGGGGGGGGGGGCCGGGTGCTGGGGCGACAGGACCCCTGGGCCCATCCCTGTGGTCACACAGCCGGCGCCCCCTCCTCTGAGCCTGGGCGTCGTCACCTGTGAGCTGGGGAGCCGGCACGTGTTTCGGGGGGGCGGCCGGGAGGGAGAAGTGGGGCCAGACCTCCAGCCCGAGGGCAGGAGCAGGGCAGAGCTGTGGCTGGGGGGGCTACTCGGGGGCGGGGGCGAGAGCTGGGGGGTCCGGGAAGGACCTCCCATCTGCGCTCCGAGGGCCTCGACTGTGGGGAGCACTGTGCGCGGAGAACTCGGGGAGCGCAGGAGGCGCAGACCCGGCCCCCCCGACCCGGAGGGAGCGGCGCCCTGGGAGTCTGGCTTCGGGACAGCGGGTGGCGGGACCACCCTGGGGCGCAGGCGTGTCCCGGGCTAGGAAGGGACACCCGCCGCCGCCCCGTGGGCCTTGGCACGGCGGTCCTGAGGGGTCGGCCGCTGTCCGGCCCCCCTCCCTTGACCGTTGGCTGCTTAGTGCCCCCGGCGGCCGGGTCGGGGCCCGGGTCCAGGCGCACGGCTCCCCGGTGGTGGGCGCTGTCGTGGACCCCCGGCCCCCCCGGGGGCCGCCTCGGACCCCGGCGAGCGCGGCGGCGGGCCGGTCGGCGGTGCCCCTTGGGTTTGCCCCCGTCCTTCACGCGAAGAGGATCTTGCGTAACTGTGGGAAGCAGCGCTTCCTCCCGGGCGGGGGAGGGGGAGGGCGGGGGCCGGGGCCTGGTCAGCACATGTGACACCCTGGCGCCCTCTTGCCCTCCTGCCCTCCTGCTGGCGACGCTCACGGGCCGTGGGGGGGGGGTGGCATGCCCGGGCAGCCCTCCCCCACAGACTCCGCCGTCTCCTGCGTGGGGGGGGCCCTGCGAGGGGCCGGGGGCTGCCCTGTGCGTCCCCACCCTGAGCCTTTGCTCTCTGCGCCCGGGGGCCCACCGTGCCACCCCCCCGCCCCGCTTGGCCCCTGCAGCCCAGTTCCAGGGCCGCCCCACCCCTCGGGAAGCTGAGAGCCTGCGTCCCTTCCCTCCACGGGTCCCCGCCGCCCCGCGGCTGCCCTGTGGCCCAGGGTGCGGACAAGCACAGACACGTCCGCCCTGTCCCTGCCCAGGCCTCTGTTTCCCCACCCCGGCGGGTGAACAGTGAGGACTCCGTGGGTGGCGTCTGGGCCTGGGAAGCTGGTGCGTTCGGCTCGGGTCCAGGCCAGCGTCGCGTGGGGCTTGGCGGGGACCCGGGGGCCGGCGCTGCAGGAAGGGGCTGAGATTCGGCCCGCCCCCTGTGTGCTCCTGACTCAGCAGCCGCAGGGTGGGGAAGCCGGAGGGTTCTCGGCGGAAGCCGCGGCCGGGGGCGCCTGCCGCGTGGCCCGGGTTTTTCTCGTGAAGTTCCCGGGAAGTGGAGCTCTCGGTTCCTGCCTCTGGCTTCCCCGTAGGAGTCTGGGGTTCGGGCCCCCCTCTCTGGGCCGTGCTGTTGCACTGCCCGCTCCCCAGTGCCCTGGGGGTGACGCTGTCCCTGCTCCCGGGTCCCCGCTGCACCTGCCCCCGCGCCGGATGCCCCTCAGTCCTCCTGCCTCTGGGTCCCTCCGCCGCCAGCCCTGCTCTGTCAGGTGTCCTGCATGAGCAGCCTCCTCCAGGCAGTCCCCCCGGGTGCGGCCCTTCCACTCCATGACTAATACCTTCTTTCCCATTTCTCTGGCGGTAGCAATGGGACGGGACTCAGAGTCCTCGCTGGCCTCCGGTTTGGGCCCGACAGTCCCGTGGACGTGGGAGCTGCAGGGACAGGCGCGGTGACAGCCACCCAGCTGGGGCCTGTCTCCGGGGCTCTGGGCCGAGGCGCCTGGCAGAGAGTGGGGTTGGCATTCAGGGCCCGTCGTTGGAGCTGCTTGAACGGGTGCCCTGGGGGCTCCCGGGGTCCAGCTGCCCCCGTGCACCCCCTGGCGAGGCCCCCGGCCCGGACTGGGGACGCTGGAGGCAGGTGTGCCCCAGAGGCTGTCCGGGAGCACCGGGGTCTAGGGCCAGGGCCAGGGTCTCGGCCTCCCTGCCTGCCAAGCGGGGGTGAGGGAGCTGCAGTTTGCACGGCCCGCAGCAGGGCCTGGGAAGGAGGGTGCGAGTTCGGGCCGCGTCAGGCGCCGAGCCCCCGTGGCGGTCAGCAGCGTGGGGGGGGGGCCCGGCCGGCTCGCAGCCCCCCCAGCCCGTCCCGGGGCCAGCATGGAGGCGGCTGCCCCGCCAGGGCTCGGGAGTCTGGGTGGAGAAGTGCGGCCTTGGGGGGGCCTTCAGCAGGCGGGGCCCGTGGCCGGGGGCTGCGGTCTGGTGCGGGGGACGTGCTTCTGTGCCTCCGACGCCGAGTTCCCTTCCCCCGGGGGGTGGCCGCGTGCCCCCTGCCCGCAGCGCCGCCCGCTCCGTCCCTCGTCCCTCGAGGCATCCGTGACGCGCAGAGCTAAAAGCAGCCCTTCCCCGGCCGGCGGGGCGCCGGGTGGGAGCGCGCAGTCAGGGCCGGAGTTAGTTGAGCTCCGCGGTCTCCTGCCCGGCCCGCGTGGACGCCTGATGCGCGGGGAGGGTGAGAGGTGATCAGAATCCCGCTCCTCGGCCCGGTTCACTCCCGCCCGAATCTGGGTCAGCAGATACGCACGAGCGGGCGCCGCCTGGTGGGACGGGGCCAGGCCACTGTGCCCGCTCGCCCCCTCCTGCGGGAAGCCCTCCTGGATGCGCCCGCTTGGAGGACCTCGCCCACACCCTGGGCCCAGCACCCTTTGCATCTGGTCGCGTCTTTCCCCGGCTCCCCCGCAGGGACAGTGCTGGGAGCAGGGGTGTCGGTGCCCAGGGTTGGGGCGCACGAAGGGGTGCCAGCCGGAGCCGCGGGCTCTCGGGGACCCCCAGGGCCTCCCCGCAGCCAGCGCTCCCGTGTTCCGACACGCTCCCCTCCCACGCCGCCGCGGTGCTCGGGGCGAAGTCCCGGCCCCGGCCCTGGCCCGCGGCCCGGCTCCCGGGGACCGGCTGTGCTGGTCTGCTTCCTGTTGCTGGAACGTTCCCAGCTCTCACCCTGCTCGGGGCCTTTGCACGTGTGGTTCCTCCCCGCACGCCCCTCCTGTGTGCCCCGCGGCCGCTGCACCGCTGCTTCCGGTCTCACTGGGGCGACACCCCCAGGGACCCCCGGGCGTTGCGGCCTCACCTCCCCCCTCTGCCGGCCGCCCTGGGCCACCTCGGCCTGTCGCTTCCTTCCGAGGCTCCGCACGTCCTGCCGGCGGTGGTTGGCAGGGCTCCCGTCCGCCTCCTGTGGACCGGGCACGTGCTCCGGCCCCCGCGGGCCTGCAGGGCCTGCCCGGCGCCCCAGCTCCCCCTGCCCCTTGTCAACGCAGGGGTGTAGGGAGAGCGTGGCCGGGGGCCGGTGTGGGGCTCCCCGGGGGCTGCGCTCCCGTTCCTGGGGTCTCCTGCTGCCCTCCCCCGTGGGAGGGGTGACAGGGGTCCCAGTCCCGGGGGACGGTCCCTGTGCGGCGTTGCTAGCCCCTGGGCAGCGAGAGCTCTCGGGGCCTCGGGTTTGGAGAGGCTGAGCTGGGACACTGACGGGTGGATGGGCGACAGCTGGGGCCCCGCCGGCCGCGGACTCTTCCCATTTTGTGGAAGGGGAAACTGAGGCCCCGGGGGAAGGAGCTTTCCCTGACTGAAGGCCCCTGGGGAGACCTGGGGAGGCGCTGCCTCTCAGCGCCCCACGGGCTGGACCCAGGGCCGTGGGCGGGGTGGCAGCCTGTGGGGGGAGCCCGGGGGTCACTGTGGCGGTGACGCGCAGACGGCTGTGGGGTGGGAGTCTGGTCACCGTCCTCGGGCGGGTGGCACGGGCGGCGGCTGCGTGCAGTGCGGAGCAGAGGAAGGGTTAACACCCGAGGGAAGCAGTAACGTCTCTAATTTTCCCGTGTGATTCAATAAAGATGCAGATCTCGGGGCGGAGGAGGACCCCCCCCTCACCCCGCCGTGGCGTTGACCGAGATTCACCACGGGCTCCCGGCGGCCAGCCCGCCTTTGTCTCCACGCCGCCCCCAGCGGAGGACCGGGCAGCGAGGGGCAGACCCCGCGTCCCCTGCCCAGGGGACGGGCAGCCGGGGGCTGGGGCGCCCGCTGAGGAGGGGTCCCCGGCGAGGCCTTCCGTGGCCCGGCTGTTTGGGGCCGGCACCCCTGGGAGCCCCGCACGCCCAGCTCCAGGGACCCTAGGGGCCTGTGGCCTGCTGGGACCATGGGCACCTGCCAGGTGTGTGGGGGTGACGCCGGAGGGGGTGACGCCGGAGGGGAGGTGCAGGGTGAAGGGCAGCCGGGCGGGGACCTGGAGGAGGGCGTGCGAAGGTCCTGAGGCGGGCCGGCCGCGAGGGTCCGGGCCGAGGTGGCCGTTGTTCCCAGCAGTGAGGGGTCTGGGAGCCCTGGCCGCTGGTGGGGGTGGGCTGGGGCGGGCGGGGTCCCGAGGCCAGGCTGGGGTGGCGGCCGCAGGACGGCGGAGTGGGTGGGTTTGGGCCCAGAGGCCCGGCCAGGAGGCTCAGGACGACCCTGGGGCCCAGGCCTGGGTGGGGGTGCTCGGGGAGGCCGGGCAGGGAGACGGGCGGATCGGGGGGAGCTGATGCTAGGTCTGGGGGGGAGACGTGGAGCCCCGGGGTCCGTGGGCGGGCCCTGCAGAATGTTCCAGGTGCCGCGGTGTCAGCAGGGCCGGTTGGAGGGTGCTGACGGGGCAGCGGGCTCCGAGGGGCCTCTCAGCTGGGGGCCGCCATGGGTGGGTGGTCCCCACGCAGGTCGGGGTGGTCCTGATGGGGAGGACTGACCCCGGGGACTGTGTCGGTGGGCCCTGGCCAAGTTCAGCCGCTCGGGGCCCTTCCCGGGGTAGTCGCTGCCCGCCGAGAGGGGTCCCCCTCTTCCTCGTCCTCGGGCCCTGGGGCTTCATCGTGCTGGCCGATCCACCCCCTGCCAGGCCCCGGGGCCCCCCCAGGTACCTCTGGGGATGCCGGACACCGAGGTGAGGGTTGCTGGGCCCTGGAGGGGGGGTCCCCTCGTCCCCAAGGGAGAGCAGGTTTCTGAGTGGGGCGCCCCATCCCTGGCCCCAGCCTCAGGCGGCACAGAGAGGCCAGTGCTGCGCCCCGACCTCGGGAGTGCCTGTCTCCCACACCGGCGGTGCCTGGCGTGCGGGGTCTCTGGCGCGGGGCCGGCAGGCAGAGGGTGCCCGAGACCCAGCGGGGCCACCAGGAGTAGCAGGAGTGTCCTCGCCAAGGACATGGGTGCAGCCTGGCGGGGCGCCGCCCGGGCAGGGCCCTGCCCTGCTCTTGGGCTCCTGAGGGCAGGGCCCCTGAGCACTGCCCCCACCCCTAGGGCGCCCCCAGGCCTGCAGACCCCGGCTGCCCGCCCCGGCGGGGCCCGGAGCTGCCGCCTCCCGTCGACGAGGACATGAGGGGGGCCCCCCTCCCCCAGACACCCTGGGCTTTGTGCCTGGATCTCTGCTCAGGGCAGCCCTGGGTGGAGGACCGCGGGGCCCGGGCATCGGTGGACCCGGGCGAAGGGCTTGGCAGGGGTGGGGTGGGCAGTGAGAGAGGGCGTCCCGAGATGGCGGGAGGGCGGGGACAGGGGACAAGCGTCTGGGGGCTCCGGACGAGGGGCTGGCGTCTGGGAGTGGGTGAAGCAGCCCCCAGGTGGGTCGTGCATGTGGGGGCCCCGGCGGGCCCGAGAGGGTTGCCGTCTCAGTGTCTCGGGGGCCGGCGTGGTCTGCCCCTGGGGAACCCCTGTGTACGGGGAGCAGCAGGGGGCGGGGCCGGTGCCGGCAGGGGACCCGCTGTGGGCAGAGACCCCGTGAGCCCATCTTGTGCCAGGGCATGGGGGATCTCCAGCCCCCCGGGGGCTGCCTGGGCCTCCGTCTCGGAGTGTGTGTCTGGGGCAGGAGCCTGGAATCACGGCCCTGGGCCCGAGGGCCCGGCCCCTCCCCTCGGGAAGGCCGCTTAGAGGAGCCCGGCGTCTGTGACGCAGCGGCAGCCAGCATGCGGCACCCTTTCCGCCTTCAACGGTGTCCCCCCCTCCTCCCGGCTGGGTCGGCGTCTGCTGCCCGAAGCCCCTGGCACCGCCCGCCGGGCCCCTCCCCCACGGCCGGACCCCTCCCCCACGGCCGGGCCCCTGACGGTCCGCACGCACACAGGCCCGGGGTCGGAGGAGCGGGCCCACCAGATGGCCAGGCGGGCACATCTGCCCGGCGTCCCGTGTGCCGTGATGGAACGGCCTGTCCGGGCCGAGTGGGCAGCTGGGCAGCGTCAGGCTCACAGCAGGACGCGCGGGGGCTGCTTGGAAGCGGACCAGTGCCATGGGGGGCGGGGGGCGGAGGGCGAGGGGCGGAGGGCGGAGGGCGGGCCTCGGGGAGCCCGGGGCTGGAGCTGCGGGGCGCCCTGAGGTCAGAGACAGCGGGGCGGGGGGGCCCTACCCTGGCCCCCGCCGGCCCCCGATTCCTCATCTGTGAGGAGGGAGGCCCGTGCCCGGGTCACGGCGGGTGGCGCCGAACCAGGGGCCCTGCGTTCTGTGTGCACTGGTGTGCCTGTGGGTGTGCGTGTGTGACGTGAGCATGCGTGTGCAGACGTGCATGCATGGCGTGTGTGTTGGGGCGAGGCCCCGGGTCCCCACTGTGCCCCCGCTCGGTGGGCACGGTCAACCCCTGCCCGAGGCCGTGGGGGGGCCTGGACCAGACCCCCAGCGGTGCCCTCCGGCCCCTGCTGGCCGTGTGCGCCGGTGCGGGGAGTCGAAGGCGCTTCCGTGTGGGTCCCCGCCCTCGGTGCCCGGCCCGGTGCTGCTGCGGAGGAGCGGGCCCCCAGGGGAGGGGCCCCAGGAGGGTGGGCGGGGCTTCAGCTGCTCCCCGGCCTGTGACACGGGGCAGCAACCCAGCCACCCCCCGCCCCGGAGCGTCTGCGGCCTCCAGATGCGGACGCCCGGTCGGTGGGGGCGCGTGGGCACCGGGCCCGGAGGACGTTGCCGGTGACCTCGGGCCAGGGGGCCGCTGCCCCCAGTGAAGTTCGCGGTGTGTCCGGCGCGGCGGCGGGACGGGCAGCGTGCTGGCTGCGGGGCGGCCGGGCTCCGAGCAACCTCGTCACCCCGTCACCCCGTCACCCGGGAGGTGTCCCCGGCTCGGGAACCCCCGGGGTGGCGGGGACCTGCACCAGGGAAACTCGACCCCCTCGCCGGCCCCTGAATATTTCATCAGCGGATTAAATATTGACGCCGCGGCGGCCCCCGCTCCCGGGGGGGTGCGGTGGGACAGGGTCTGCGTCCAGCCTGGTGGAGTGTCGTCATTCCCGACGACGTTGCAGCCCCATCGTTGGGGGACGATGCCACCGTCCCGCGGCCCTCCTCCCTGACGGGCGACGGCACAGCCAGTCAGTCGCCGCGGACGGACCTCTGACCGTCTAATGGGAGAAGTGCATGGTGTGGGGCGGGGCTTGGCGGTGGGCACGTGGGGGCCGCGGGGAGGCGGGAGGGCCTCTGGCCGGCCGGCGTGGGTCGGGGGTCCTTCTGGTCCGTGTGTCTGGGGGCCGGGGTGGAGTCGGGTCCCCCAGTGCACGTGCGTGTGCGGGGGTCGGGCGGGGACAGCCCCAGAGGCCGAGGTCGGCTCCCTGCGGGGGAGGCCGGCCGCCAGGTTTGCGCAGCCCAGCGTGGGCAGCGAGGGCCCGGAGCCCCGACGGCCCCCCACTCGGGGCAGCAAGGGGCCGGGCGCTGGTGTGTGGAGGGTGAGCAGAGCTGGGGGGCGGCCAGCGGACAGGGCTCTGGGTGCCGGGGCTGAGGGGGAGCCGGGCTGCCCAGCTGGGTGGTGGGCGCCGGGTGAGATGGGGGTGGTCCTGGGGGCGCCTGGGCCTGGCAGGGCAGCACCAGGCTGGGCGGGCGCGTGGGAGACCCTGGGCGGGTGCGCTGGGCCCGGCGGGGGACGGGGAGGCGGTGTGACCCCGCCGGGCTCGGTGGCTGCTCACCGGGGCCCTCGGGGATCTGAAGGGTCGTGTCAGGGTCGCTGGGTGTGTGCTGGGCACGAGCAGGGTCCCCCGTTCAGGCCCCGGGCGGACGGATGGCACTGCCCCGCCCCTCCCCGCCTCACCCCTGCCCAGCGGCGGGCAGAGGTGGCCCCTCGCCAGGAGGCGGACAGTGTGAGACTCAGGGCGTGGACCACCCAGCCTCCAGCCGCTCCCCCGCCGGGCGTCTTGTTTTCCTGTGGTGGGCCGGAGCCGGCCCCCGGCTGCCCGCGGCACAGCGGGCGCAGCTCGCCCTGGCCACGTCCCGCACCTCCCCGAAAAGCTTCGTGGACCGGGTGTCCCTTTCTCCAGGGCAGCAGGGCCGTGGCCTGCCGGCGCCCAGGGGGTGGCGGAGGGGCGGGCCGGGTGCAGGGTGGGCTCTGGCAGCTGCCGCACGCCGGCCCTCCCGCCCAGTGCGGGCCTGTCGGGGGTGCCAGAGGGTCCTGCCCGCCGCCTGCGCCCTCGGCCCGGAGAGCAGGGCCGCCCACTCGCTCGGGGGCCGGCTGCACTGGCCTCTCCTGGGGGAGGGGCGTGGGAGCGGAGTCACTGGAGCGTTCGGGCAGCCGGCCCTCCGGGCCCCTGCGCGTCCTTGCCGGGGTCCTCCCTGTCCCCTTTCCCCATGGGGACTCGGCTGCCGTCCTGGGCGGGCGCGGGTGCCTGTGTGGAAAGGCAGGAGGGTGCCGCAGTCCTGGTGGCTGTCTGTGGCCCGGCCTGTTGGGCACCAGTTCCGGCCACGTCGCCGGGGCCGGGCCCCTGGGCTCTCCCCGTGCCTGCCGAGCCGGGGCGCAGGGCAGCCGGGGGCGGGGTGCCACAGCCGGAGGTTCAGGGGCCGAGGGAGCCGGAGCCCACGCGGGTCCTGAGCTGGCCCCGCTGGGCGGGAGGTGGGTTTACTCCCTGGAATGGACTCAAAGGGCTGCTGGAGTCTCTCCCTTGTAAACGTCCCCCAGTGTCTGACGGCCCTGGGTGGGGAAGGGGGGCCGGGGCCCGCGTGGCGGCGGCGGAGGGGGCGCCCCAGGTGGCCGGGCTCCGAGAGCAGCTCCTGTGTGCACACGCCCGGGCTTGCGGGTGGGCGCCGCTGGGCCGCTCCCCCCTTGCGCGGCCTCGCACCGGGCCCTCCCCGCTCGGAGCCAGCCCTCCCCCGCCTCCAGGGGAGCCTCGGGTGGACGGGGAGACTCACCGAGGCCCCCCCCCTCGGGACCTGCGTGTCCCCAGTGCCTGCAGCCGGGCCCTCCCGTCCTCCTCAGCAGGCGGCCTGACCTGAGCGCACTCCTCCTCTCCCGGGGAGCAGGGAGCCTGCGCCTCCCAGGCCCTCCCCCGGCGGGGCGGGCAGGGGCCCTGCTGTGCGGCGGTGCCGGGCCCGGGGGAAGGGGGTTCTTCTCTTCGCAGCCCCCTGGTGCTGTGGAACGTGACTCGCTCCCGTGGCCGGTGCCCCCGTTTGGTGAGCTGGCCGCCTGTGGCCCGAGACCCCTGCCCTGGTGTCGGTGGCTTGTCGAGGCTCAGGGGCGACTCCGCACCCACCCACCACCACGCTGAGGGTGCGCACAGAGAGTTGCGTGTGGTGGCGGGGGAGGGTGCTGGTGGGGGTGAGGTCGGGCGCCTTGCAGGCCCCGATTCTGAGAGGCTGCCTGGGGCTCGGTGGTGGGGAGTTTGGGGCCTCACGGGCCTCTCGTCTCGGCCTTTGGCGCTGGGGCTGGACCATCCCCCCCTGTGGGCAGGAATCCCCGAGGCCGCCTCTGCCTGGCGCCCCTCCGCCTGCCCAGCCCCTGACCACCCACTCCCCACCCCGTTCCTGGGCTTGAGGGGTGCAGGGTGTGCGCTGTGGAGGCTGTGCTGCGGCCTCCTCCTCCTCCTCCCCGGGCCCCGTCCTCACTCGGGGGGGGGGGGCGCAGGTGGAGTGTCCACAGGGTCGTGTGGGCAGCGCCCGGCCAGCGCGTCCGAGCCCCCGAGCCAGGCCGGCCGCCTCGTGGGACGTGGAGGGGCGGGGGGGCCCCCGAGAACCCAGCACCAGCAGTCAAGGGGGTGGTGGGCAGCACCCCCGGCCCCCGGCCTCAGTCTCTTGCTCTGCCCTTGGTGGGGGGGCGGGAGGGCGAGCTGCCGGCCCTGGTGGGGGTGCCCGTGTGCTCTCGCGGCTGCGCCTCACTGCACGTGGGTGGGCGCGGGCGGAGGGCGCAGGCCCCCAGGGAGGAGGAGGAGGGCGCCGACCCCGAGAGGAGGGCGGGGGAGCGGTGGCTGCCCGCAGAGAGGTTCCCGAGGAGCCTGTGTGCCCAGGGGCGGGGGCGCCCAGGCCCCCGCCCCGCCCCCCGCGGCGTCCTCCTTCCTGGAAGCCGGGCCCTTGCGACACCTGGGAGGCAGGTAGGGGCCTGGCCGGTTGTGCAAACCCGGCAGCTGCTGCTGTGCAGGGGAATTCCTCCCCGGCTCCCGGCCAGGCCCCGCCCCGGGGCCCGCACTGTCGGGAAAGCTTTGTGCCCCAGGGCCCGGTGGGGGGCGGGCAGGGGCTTTGAGGACGGTCTGCTCCTAGGCCTACAGCCCGGGGGAGCGAGGCCGTGGGGTGCCCCCCCCACTCTCTGGGATGGCCGCTGGGCCTCACCGCCCTTCACCCCCACCCCCAGAGAGGCAGGGCCGTGCCCCCGGGGACCCAGCGGGGCCCACCCTGAGCTCTCCTGGGCCCCCACCAGGAAAGCGTGACCCTTGTTGGGTGGTGTTCCTCCCTCTGCCGCCCGGGTCTGGCCGGAGCAGGTCGGGGCCCTCTTGGGAAACCACCCCACCTTTGCCCGACTTCCCCGCTCCCCACCCCGTGGGGCAGGGTGGCTGCTCCCAGGGAGAAGGGGCGGCCCCTGGCTTGTGGGGGTGACCCCACTGCAGAGCGGGGGCCCACAGGCAAGGCACTTAACCACCCGGGGCCCCGATGTCCTCAGCAGTGCCAAGGGCAGGAGAAAGTCCCGCCTCGTGGGGCTCGTGCCGTGGGAGAGAGTGGTCTGGCTCACACCCCACCCTCGGCCAGGCCCGGGGAGGCGGGGGGTGGGGGGCCACTCCGAGCTCCCCCCCCACCCCGTGCCCGTCACGCTGCCCTGCGGACGAGGGTGGCCACCCGAGCCCGCACCCCTCCCGGGGTGCCCCCCTCCCCCGGGCACCGCCTTCCCTGTGCCCCGAGTGTCGTGTGTGTGCGTGAGAAGGCCCCGTCCCGTCCGCAGCTCTGGGAGTGGCCACGGGGCCCTCGGGTGGGGAAGGGAGGGCCCTCTCCTCGCGGTCCTGCTGCGAGGGCCTGTCACGGCCCGGCCGGTGGCTCTCGCGCCTGTGTGGTCGGGACGGGCGGCTTCCTTGGGGGTGGGGTGGGGAGGGGCGACGAGCGTGCCCCCCAGCCCCCCTGCAGGGCGCCCCCGGAAGCCTCGGCCCGGCAGGGCTGGGCGCGCGGGCCTGGCGGGGGCGGAAACAGCGCACAACACCACAAAGACCCCCCCTCGCCGCGCCCGGCCCACACCCGAGCCTCCTTATCTCCCGGGCGGGCTGTCGCAACGGCGCGCCGGCTGCCGGGCTGAGACACGCGATGGGCAGATAGTCGCCAGGCGCCGCGGCCCGGGCCGTCGGACGGGTTTAGTTCCCCGGGCGGGCGGGGGCCGGCCGCGGAGGAGAAACCCAGCCGGGGTCCCCGTGGCGGCGGCGGGGGCCACAGCCTCCTGCCAGTTCCCTGGCTCTGCGAGGTCCCTGGTGGAGGGGGTTGTGTGGGCCCAGGGGTGGGGGCCAGCCACGGCCCTGCTCCCGCAGCCTGGGGGTGGCGGGCATCTCCGGGGCCTGGTTTCCTCACCTGCCCCCGGGGCAGGGGGTGGCGGGTGTGCCTCCAGGAGTGTCCACACAGGTGACTGGCTGGCCCCCGCGGCTGCGTCGGCGGGGAGGCGGGGGCCCCTGAGCCCACCCCCGGCCTGGCCCCAGGGAGCGAGGCCCCACGAGCCCCGGGGAGCGGCTGTGCCGGACGCCGGCCCCAGCAGACTTCGGGCGGGGAGTGCCCTGCCGGGCCAGTGGGGAGATGGCTGGGAACCAGAACTTTCCGGAACACAGACGTGCCCAAAGCGAGCAGAAGGGACCGCCGTCTGGTCAGAGCCCCTGTTCTTAGGAACCTGCGTGTGAATTACGGTTTCTCTGTAGCTTCGTCACTGGTTGTGCCGGGCGATCTCTGGCCTCCTTTGTCGTAGGCCGGGACCCCGGGGGCAGTGGGGCCGGGGTGGCCTGGGCCGCTCCGCAGAGGCCTGGGGTCCCCGTGGGTGTCCACGGTGTGGGGGACACTCGGGGGCGCGGCTGGCCAGGGAGTGGTGTGCAGGTGTGCTTTCACGGACGGAACCCTGTGGCCTGGGCACCCGAGGGCCGTCTCCCTCACAGAGGGCGCCGTGGGAGGCTGCGTCGCCCTTTTAAGAGGCCACCCCCAGGCACACCGACCCTGGCCCAGGCCCCCCCAGCCAAGGAGGGGGCCACGGGGAGCTCCTCCTCTGGGTCAGAGCGGAAACAGCCGAGGTCTGCCCAGCCAGCCTGGTCTGGGAACCTGGCCGGAGGAGCCATGGGCGGGGTGGGAGGCCGGGCCGGCTGTCCGCAGTCAGTGTCAGGCAGGGTGTGGGTGAGGGGCAGGGTATGGCCGAGGGGAGGGGCAGGGCAGGGCACGGGCAGTGACGGTCCAGGCCGAAAGGGCCTCCGTTAACCTGAGCTGGCTGGGGTGGAGCTTGAGGGAAGGCTTCTTGGAGGAGGTGGCGACCTGCAGGTCCGGAGAAGGGAACGGATGGGGGAACGGCAGATGCAAAGGCTCAGAGGCGGGAGGGAGTTCTGGGCTTGCAGGGGGAGGTCCGGAGCCGAGGCTGGGCGGGCCTCCCAGGGCCTGTATGTGGTCTGGACCTGACCCTGTGGGGCTGGAAGCATTGTGTGTGGGAAGCAACAAGTCCCAGTTCCAGAAAATTCTCCAGGAATCCAGCTTTCCAGGCTTCCGTTGGGTGCTGGCCTAGCAGAGTCGCCCTGTCCCAGGTCCCCCCTCGCCCGCCTCTCCCGGCCGTCGGCGGGCCCGGGCAGGGCCGCTCAGCCTGCGGGAGACCAGCTGTTCCCGGGCAGGCCCGGGCCGGGCTGGGGTCTCGGCGAGCCGGCGGTGGTGGCCGTGGGAATGTCGGCAGGTCTGGGCCCGGCCGGCAGGCGGGCAGAGGGCTGGGGGAGGGCGGGGAGCCAGGAGGAGGGAACGAGGAGGCTCCGTGGCGGGGTTAAGTGAACCTGGGGGCCCCCTCACCCCTTGCCCCGGCACCGGGGCCCAGGCAGGTCAGAAAGCGAGTACTGAGCACCTCTTGGGTACGGAGGCCGGGGGAGGCACGGGCGTGCAGCCGGCGGCGGGGGCGGGGCCTGCAGAGCGCGGCGGGGGTGGGGTGGGGGGACGTGGCTGTGGACAGCGCCCTCGGGCCCCCTGCGGGGGAGAGCCAGGACGGCGAGAGGTTCCTGGACGCCCGGGGCCTGGGGCGTCCCCATGGTCATCACTGGGCGCTCCAGGCCGTTTGAAAGCCGCTGGTGCCACGGTGCCACCGGGGAAACTGAGGCCCAGCAGACGAGGTTGAGATCCCTGGGCCCCTGACACTTGGGAGCACCTCATCTCGTGGTGATTATCTGGCAGCAACGAGCTAATCAGTCGCTGGGGGTGTGCAACCCCCCGCCCCGCACTCCCCCCCATCCTGCTCCACTCTCTGGCCCTTCTGCCCACCCCGCCCCACACGGGTCCCCTCCCCCCTCGGGCCCCCAGTGTCTGTGGACAGTGAACCCCGGGAGTCTGCCCCCCAACTCTCCTCTGGCTCCGGCCCTCTCCTCCGACATGCGTGCGGCTTCCAGTGCGGCTTTGTTGGGGGTGGGGGGGCCGCCAGGCCTCGGAGGGCCAGGCCCCGGGGCCAACTCTGCTCCCCGCCATCGGCGGGTCTGCACTCACTCTGCTGAGTAAAGGAGCAGCACTCGGTCTGTGTGGTCACCTGTGGCCGTGGGGCCCTGACCGGGCCAGGTGGGGTCAGCCCTGGTCGGGGCGGGTGACAGCAACGCCTGGCGATGGCCCTGTGTGCCCGGGTCCCGGCCCCAGGCAGCCTGCTGACTGTCCCCGGGGGGCTGGCCCAGGTCGTGTCCAGTGGGCAGGGTGGCTGGGGGCTGGGCCCTGCATGGGGTCTGGCCTGTGAGGGGACGGGGCTCCTCGCGCCCCCAGGGGGCAGGTGGAGGGAGCTGCCGGTCAGGCCAGGCTCTGGGGCAGAGACGCGGCCGGCCGTGCCTAGTGACTGCTGTGTCCGTCCGCCCCACGGCCCAGGCTGGTGTCCTCATGGCCACTTCTCCCTGGGGGCGGACGCACCCCGGGCCCTCACCTACTGCTGCCCGTGGCCCTGGCCGGGGCCCTGGGGTGCTGGGGGGGGGCGTCTGGCCGCCCCGAGCCCCCGAGAGTCTGCTGTTCTGCTCGTCCTCTGGGGCCCGGGGCCCGGGGCCGGGGCGGCAGGGTGCCCGGGGCTGCCTGCCTGTGGAGAGAGCGCGGTGGGGTGGGGGCCTGGGCGAGCCCTGTCTGCCCCCCGGCCTGGGAGGTTTGTGACCCCGGGAGGCGCGCCGTGCCTGGCTCAGGCCTGTGTCTGCCTCGGGGCCCCCATGAAGCTTCCTCCCCCAACCCCGAGCTTGCTGTCCGCCGCGGGGGAGCTGCCTCTGGCCTCAGACTGGACTTTTCCACAAATTTCTCTCTGTGACCCACCGATTCATACAGTGACCGTTTTGCTAATTTATTCATCAACGAATTGGTTCTGGAACTCTGTCTGGGTCAGGCACCTGGTCTCAGAGCAGAAGGGCACTGGAACAGCCTGTCCCCATTTCACGGGTGAGGGGACTGAGCCGCCCCCCAGGGCTGCTGCGGCCCCTCGGGCCCGCCCCCACCGCTGTGGGCCGCAGCGCTCCCGTGTGCAGAGGCCGGCCCGAGAACCCTGGCTGTCCCCCCCACCCCGCTTGCTTCAGCGGGGCCTGGGCCGGCAGGGGTGGCCGGCGAGGTGTGGTGGCTCCGGCAGACTGACCGCTCTCCCCCCCGCCCCCCCCTCCCCGGCACACGCTGCGTCAGGGGCCCGAGTGCCATCGCCCGTCCTTAAGGAGATTTTCCGTTCCGTAATCTGCATCCTGATGGCCGGGGCAGCGGGTGACAGCTCTGATGGGAGGCGGAGGGGGCTCTGGAGGGTCCTCGTTTGGGAGCGGGCCTGCGGCTCTCGGGCCGCCCGGCCCTGGCTGGCCGCCCGGCCCTGGCTGGCCGCTCTGCTCCCCCCACCTCCGCCCCCTGCGGGGCTGCCAGCCTCGGTGCGGTCTCTGTGACGGGGTCCTCCGGGGGGGCCCCTCATGTGTGCGTGGGCTGAGGCCCTGGGGGCGCCCTCCGTCCGTCCCCCTGAGCATGGCGGTGGTGGCGGGCCGGGAGCGGGGCCGGGTCTGGGTGCAGCCGTGCCAATGCTGGGCCCTCCGCAGGGGCACCCAGGGCCCAGGCAGCCGAGAGGTAGGGGTCAGGGGTCAGGGGTCGGGGAGCCACTGCTGGGAGCGTCATTCTGTTTTGGTCAAAGCCCCGGGGAGGCGTGGGCTGGTCACGGGGGCGTCGAGGAGGCCCGCCGACCCAGGGCCCCGCCGGGAGGGGCCGGGAGGGGCCGCGGTTCTGGGGTGTCGCCAGCGTCGGTGCTGCCTGGGTGGTCCCCGCGCTCGCGGGGGCGGGGGAGCGGCCTGCGCTCCCGGGCCCACGGGCCTGGGCGCGGGCTCAGGAATTCCGCATTATCTCCGGCTCTTCCAGCCCCCCCAGCGGGGCGCAGGGCCTCTCGGTTGCCCACCGGCCGCATCTGGAACGAGTTACCCCAGAGTGTCGGTAGCAGAGGGCCCGGCGGCACGGGCGTTGGGGGAGCGGAGGAAGCGGCCCCGAGCAGCTGCCCCTGGAGCCCCCTGGGGCGGGGCCTGGCCCTGGGCGGGCAGACAGACCCCCCGCCCTGGGAGCTGGCTGGGGCTGCGGAGTCCGTCTCCGGCCGGCCGGGTCTTTCTGCTTCCAGGAGCTGCCCCTGAGAGCCAGGCGTCAGGGTGTGAAGGGCCAGAGGGACTGTCCATCCACTCGACTCCGAGAGGTGCCCCGGGGCCCAGGACTGGCCCCCGCCTGCTGGGGGCCGGCTCCCCCCTGGAGGGGCAGCGGGGCGAAGGCGGGCAGCCCAGAGCCCCTGGAGCTGGGGGTGCGCCCGCCAGCCCTGCCTCGGCCTGGCCGTGGGGAGGCTGTACTGGCTCCTGTCCTCGTGGTGGCCTCTGACCTCTGACCTCCGCCCAGGTGGTTCATTTGCCGGGAGTGCTGCCTCCCGGGCCTTGACTTACCCGCCTGTGCAGCGGGCACGCGGGAGCAGAGGCCCCGAGGGACAGGAGCCGTCCTTCCTGCCGGCTCCGGTGACGCGTCACTAAGCACACACCGCGAGGTTGACTGCGATGCCGAAGCCAGCTCTCACCACGTCGTTGCGGTGCGGGCGCCGGCCTGTGCGGCTGCGCTCCCGCCCGGGGGCTGCCCTTCTCCGCCGTGGGACTGGCGAGGGTGGGGGCCTGCGCTGGAGGAGCCCCGGCCCTCAGCGGGGGACCGCAGCCCGCTGGCCACCTCTGTCTTGCTCCGGGGTTTTGGGACACGCGTCCCCTCCGTTGTCACCTGCGTGAGACCGCAGCACAGGGCCGGCGGCAGCAAAACGCAGCCTCCTCCTGGGCCGCGTCTCCGTGAGCTCCTGTTCCTGGAGAGGCCCCCCCCCCAGCCCCCAAAGAAGGACATGCCCGGGTGTTGGGCCCGCCCACTCCTGGCCCCTCTTCCGGCCCCCCCCCCCACCCCTGGCCCAAGTTCCCTGGGCTTAGCAGACTTCTCCCCTTTCCTGGCCGCTGTGTCCAGGCTGGCCTTCCCACTTGGTGACCCCCAGTCCCCTGCCTTGTTTCTGTCCCGGTTCACTCTCCGTCCTCCCGGTCCCCAGATCCGGACCCTCGCCCGTCGAGGAGAGACCGCCGGTCCCCCTCCGAGGGAGGCCGTGGGGTGGGCCCTCCGTGGGCGTCCTGGGTGCCGCGGGCATGGCCTGGCTGCAGCAGGAATGTTGGGACTGGGAGCCCGTTGTGCTGTGATGGCCCCCAGTCCCCCGTCTCTGTCCCCCCGAGCTGCCGCCCCCCAGAGTCAGCTGGGCACCGTGCTGGACCGTAGGGGCGGGGGCCCCGGGTAGGAAGGCCGGCCCCTCGGAGAGCCCGCGGTGTGCCGGAGCGCCCGAGAGTCCGCGGGACCATCCCTCTGGAGTGGGGGGGCCCTGGTGGGGGCTGCATGTCGCCCCCCCTCCCACCACTCTGACGCTGGTTTTCTCTTGGAATTCCGCACAGGCACGCAGGCCCGGGCCTGGCTGGACACGTGGGCCTTCCCGGCGTGGACATAGTGAGGCAAGCCCGGGAGGGGCGGCCAGGGCCCGGGCTGGCAGGACACCCGGGCGCCCTTGCTGACGGGGCCGCACCTGCCAGGGCTGGTGACGAGGGGGCTTCAGACGCCCCTGCCGGTCTGAAGAGAACTCCTGTCCCCTCTCACGGCCGCGGGTCGGAGGCTCCGAGCGGAGCCCGGGGCCCGTGTCCAGCCCGGTGCCCCAGGCTCGCTGCCTGCCGCCGGGCCGAGGGGCCCAGGAAGCAGGCTGTGGGGGCCTTTGCACCTTTGAAGGGGCCCCGCCCTTGTCCTGTGTGTCCCGGAGGGTGAGGGCCGCCCCCTGGTCTGGGGTGGGGGTGGCTCGGGGAGCTGGGAGCCCCCCCTGAGGCCGGCCCCTGCCGCACGTGGCCAGGCTGCCCGGTGGGTGGACGGGTCGGCAGCGGCCCTCTCTGGGGCTGCGGCGTGTGGAACGCCGTCGGCGACGTGGCTGGCGGTGTCGAAACGCGTGCTCGCGGGTTTCCCAACTTCCTGCCAGCCTGTCACGGGACGGGGTCAGGGCCCTGGGTGCCGGGCCCGGCCCGGCCGGCCTCTCGGGGTGCCCAGCTCCCCATTTTCCCCCACTGCCGCCAGGGCAGCGGCGAGGGTGTGACGTGAGGGCAGGGTGGCGTTGCTCAGCCCCCCGTGACCCTCGCGACCTGCTGTCTCCAGGCAGGTCGGGCGGCTGCGCCGTGGAGGGCGGGGCGGGATTTGAACCCAGGCCTCGGAGCCCAGCAGGTCGAGGCCCCGGCAGCCAAGGACCGCCTGCCAGCCCGGTGGGCCCTCCGAGGGGCCGCCCGGACTGGGGGTGTGAGCCTCTTCCCGGGCCGACCCCCCCATCCAGAGGACGGTGGGAAGTGGGGGGCCTTGGACAGCACGCGGTGGCGGCAGCAGGGGGGCCCGGGCTGGCCGGCGGTGGGCAGAGGCGCTCACCCTCCGTGTCCTGGGCATGCGCCTTCTGGGGAGCGCGGCCCCTCTCCGTGACCTCCCGGGGGGGGGCGTTCTCACGCGGAGGGGTGAGGGGAGGGAGCTGGGACCCCGAGAGGCAGAGCCGGGCGCGCAGCCAGGGGGTGGGGGGGCAGCGTCCAGGCTGCCGGGTGCTGAAGGCCACCTCTGGGCTCCCGCGGGGAAGTGGGCTCTGGGGGCGTGTCCGCGCTGCGGGGCTGAGCTCTGGGGCTCCAGGCCGGTAGCCGGGGCCTCCCGGGCCCAGGGGGGGACTCCAGACGGCTGGGGGAGGGGCTGGCGGAGGGTGCCCTGGACTCTGGCTGTGTGGGTGCGGGGAGGAGCAGGGCGCTGCTGCGGACCCCGGCCGGGTCCCCGCTGGGTGGGGCCTGGGGTTCTTTCTCGGAACTTGTGGTCATGCCTGCCCGCGGCGCCCGCCTGTCGCCCGTCAGCAGGGGAGGGGCCTGCAGCCCCGTGCGATGGATGAGGAAGCAGGAGCCCAGACAGGGCGAGGGGCCGGGCCGGGGCCACAGCCACAGCGGGGTGGCCGTGCCGGGGGCCGGCGGCGAGGGGCATCTGGAACCGTGCTCTGGTGAGGCGGGGGTTTGGCGGTTGGGTGGCGGGGGCGTGGCGGGTGGGAAGTCTCTTGGCGCCTTGCCCGGGGCGGGGGGGCGGCAATCGGGGGAGGAGCGGCGACCCCCCACCCCCGGAGGTGGTGCTCGGTTCCCCCACACCTCCGTGCGCCGGCCGTGGTCGTGGCCAGCCTTTGCAGCGGCTGCGTGCCAGGCGCCATGTGCAGCCTGCGCCATGATGTCCTCGGTCCGCCCTGTCCTCAGGGTGGGCGGGCGTGCTGTCCAGGTGAGAACGCTGCAGCCCGGACCGCCCACGTGGTTGGCTGTGGCTCCTGGCCTGGGCTCCAGCGCCTCCTGCCACCGGAGGGGCCCGTGTCTGCCTGCCGCCCCCGCCCTGGGGCCGGGGCTGGGATGGCTGTCTCCACGGTGGAGGACGTAGGTGCGGCCCATCTGTCCCCCAGCTGTGTCCTGAGAGCCCCGGGTTCGCTTTGGGGGCATGCAGGAGCCTACCGTGTTATATAGCTGGAGGGAGGTGAGTGCTGCCTCCTGCGGGAAGCCCTCCTTGATATCTGCACCTGGACAGAATGCCCCTTGCTCCGCTTTCTCTTGCGGCATCCCTGACTGGGCCCGTCGGGTTCCCGGGGCAGGCTGGCTGTCACCCTGCCTGTCTGCCTCTGGACGGGTGTCCCTGGGCAGGGCCCGGCCTCGAGCACCTGCCTGTCCCTGGTGCAGAGGGCACTGGGGGCACAGGTGCCCTGCTAGCCAGCCCTCGGTGACACGCGGGTGCGGCGGGGGGGGGGAGCTAAAGCCGAGGCCGTGCCCCTTCCTGGGGACGAGGACGTGGGCCCAGTGGGGCTGAGTCAGGTGCCCGCAGCCCCACCCGGCCGTGAGTCACGCAGCGGGGACTCACACCCAGGTCTGCTGGCCGAGGGCCACCTGCCCTTTGCCACCTGTGCTCCTCCCCCGTGGGGACAGAGAGGGAGAGACCGGCCTCGTGGCTGCTTGTCCACTGCCTCCCAGCCACTGTCTTCGCACGTGACGCCCTCCAGGAGAGGAAGTGCCGGCTCAGAGAGGTCGTTCGACCTGCCGGGGTTGCACAGCCTGTCTGTGCCGTGGGGTCTCTTTGGGACCTGGTGCTTGCTCGACCGGTTCCCAAGGACCGTGGCGAACCTGCGACCTGTATGGGCCCGTTCCCAGCTCTCCTGCCCCCGCCCCGCCACCTGGCCATCTGATAAGCCTCGGTGTGGCCCCTGAGGTGCACCAGGCCCTGGGGACGCTGAGGACCCAGTGCGGCCTCTCCCCCCCTGGGCCTTCCGTCCGAGGCGGCCTCACACAGGGAGGCTGGGGGCTCTCGGAGGGTGCGCGGCAGAGGAGGCCTCTGTCCTGGCTTGGAGGGTCCGGAGGGCTTCCAGGAGGAGGTGTTATTTAAACTGGCTTCGAGGGAGCCAGGAATTTCTGGCCCAGAGTACAGCCTGTCAGAGCCTCGAGGCGTGGGAGCCCATGTGTTTCTGGAAGCGACCCGGTTCCCAGGGCCGGCGTGGGAGCGCGGGCGGCCGGGGACGAATGAGGGCATCGTGGGAGGGCGGGCGCGGCGGTGGGTGGGCGGTGGCTGTGGCCACGGTCGGCCCGGCCACCCCGGGAGACCTTCCCGCCTCTAGAGCCACAGCGGCAGCTGCTTCTGGGCACCGGGCGGCCGCCGCCGGGGTCCGGGAGGGGTCCCCGCCGGGTCTCGGCCTCCCGGGGGCTGCCGGCGGGGCCGCCGGGGGAAGCGGGCCCTGGGCGCCGGTGGAGGCCGCAGGCAGGCCCCGGACCGGAGGAGACCCGGTTCACGGCGGGGTCAGCCCGGGACCCTGTGGACGGCTGCTGGGTCAGCCGGCTCATCTTACAGCTGAGGACGCAGGCTGCTGTGCTGCCCCCCTGCCACTCCGCCCCCACCCGCCGGCTGGGGCTCCTTCCAGCTCTCGTTGGGGGAGGACGGGAACCGCTCCGGGGCAGGTGGGGCCGTAGAGAGAATCCAGTCTGCGTATGGCTTGGCGCGGGCGGTCGGCGGGGGAGGCTGTGCCCGGGGCCGAGGTTCCGAAAACACCCCGCCCAGCGGGGAAACCGGAGGACGGGTCGCCCTGCACCCTGCAGGCAGCTCAGCTCCCAGAGCCCAGGCCCACGGCCCTGCCTCCCGCCCCCCCCCCCGCCCCGGTGAGCACCGGCCTTCCCTTCCCGTAGCTCGGCGCTCGGCACCCGGGCTGCGAACCCGGGCTGCGGACTTCCCCTTCTGTCGCGCTGGCGTCTCCCGTAGGATGGATGCCTCCCCCCCCCCACCGCGGCCTCTTGAGGGAGGGCAAGGTTGGCCTCTCGGTGGGTCTGGCCGGCGGAGGGGACTTGGGCCCCAGGGTGCAGGCCCCATGTGCGTCCCAGCTCGCCCCTCCAGCAGCGCCCGCCACCCCGGGAGTGTTTCGGCCTTGGGGGCTTCTCGGGGCCCCCGGGCCCCCGGGGCCGGCGCGTGTGCTGATGTCCACCTGTCTGCACGGCCCTCAGCGGTCCTCTTCCCCGAAGGGACGGAGGTTTCACCAGCACCCTGCATGGCACTGCCCACCCCACCCCCCCGCCCTCGCCCCCGCCCCTGTGCCGGGCAGCTGTGGGCCACGGTCTGGCGGGCCCTGACCTGCACTGTGGCCTCGGGCAGGTTGGACCGGGTGTCGCCGCCCTGTCTCTGGGGGGGACAGCGATGCTCGTGGAGGTTTCGGAAGAGCCGGTCAAGCTGCCTGTTCCTAAGGGCCCAGCGCAGGGGACGGTCCCTCCAGGGGGCCCTGGGGCCCTGGCCGGGGAGAGGGGCCAGTGAGGGGCTGCCCCCAACCCCGGGCTTCCGAGCTGTGGGGCCACAGGAGCCCGCCGTCCACCCTCAGCCAGACTGGCCGGCCCCGGGTCGCGGGTGGGCTGAGCTGGCTGCCGTCCCACGCCGCCCTGGGCTGACCCCCAGCACGAGGGTCATGGCTCGTGCACACGGGCGCCTGACCAAGGGGCAGGAGGGACGGGGGCTCTGCCTGGGGAGCCCTAGCTGAACCCCCTCACTCCAGGGCTGTGGGGTTGAGGCCCAGCGTGGGGCGTGCTCAGAGCTGCTGTGCGGGGGGCGCCCTGCGGCTGGGGCTCAGGCAGCCCATGCTCATGGTCATCTGTCTCGTTGTCCCGTCCCGCCCCGTAAGGAGGCAGGACCCCGCGCCTTGTCAAGGTCACCTTGAACGAGCCCCGTGAACCTGTCGTTGTGGGTCGCTGGCCTCGGTGGCCGGATGCGGCCAGGGCTGCTCTAGCGCACACGCGTGGGGCCGCAATGGCCATCCCAGGGTGTCTGAGTTTCACCTGCTTGTTAAACGTGGGGGGGGGCGGGCCCCCCGCGTCAGCGGCGGCTCGGGGACCGTGGGCGGCCCGGGTCTCGGCTGTCGTCTGCTCCAGCCGTCTCCCTTGTGTGGGGGGTTTCCGGGCAGCGCGGGGCACCCTGTTCCTCTGGGGACTTGAGATTTTATTCCGGGGTTTGGTTTCTTTTCTCTTCGGGGTTCTGTGTGTGTGTGTTTCCGGGGGTCAAGGCTGCTGCTGGCCGCACGGGCTGGGGTCCTGCTGCCCTCGGGTCTGGGGGGTGACTGGGTGTCGAGTGAGGCCCGGCTCCGTCACCGCTGAGGGCCCAGCAGGCGCTGGGTGGCCGGGCGGCGTGGGGCTGGGGGGTCCTGTGACCCTGCTGGGATAGCTGGGGGGTGGCCGTGCGGAGGGTGGTTTGCAGGGTGGACCCGGCTGCCCTGGGGGTCAGGAGCGTGCTCTGTGGGGAGCTGGCAGCCGCCGCTCCTCTGGGCAAGGCGAGGGGGGGCCCAGAGCTCGGAGGGGGGGGCCTGGGTGCCAGGCCCTGTGCAGGTGTTGCCGTGTGGTGCTTGGACGCAGGGCGCTGCACCCAGGCGGCTGCAACGCTCGCCTCCTGAGCCCGGGAGAGGAACGGCAGCCGCCCCCATGGGGGATGGGGCCTGGGGGAAGGAGAGTACCGGCTCCTTCCCCCGGTTCACAGGGGCTGCAGGGTGCCCGGGCAGCAGGCCCTGGTCCCCGTCCCTGTGGAGCTGTCCTCTGGGGCGGGGCAAGCCGGCCAGGTGCCAGTTGGGGCTCTCTGCCCCCCTGGCCGCCAGCTCAGGGCTGCGGTTCACGGGAGGGGGGCGTGCAGGGCACACACTCCGTCACGGTCGGGGTGGGCGCCGCTGGCCCTGCACAGCCCCTCGGCTCCTGAGCGAGTTTGGTTCCCTGTTCCCCGAGGGTGCTGGGTCCCGGGGGTGTCTGTCCTCCCACCTCCGGGTGTCCAGCGGGGGTCCAGCCGGCGGGTACCCCCAGCCCCGGCCACATGCTGCTTGCGTGAGTCCCCCAAGCTGAGCACAGGGCGAGAGCCAGGCCGCCCTCGGCTGTGACTCTGCTCTGTCTCCGCGGGCCAGACTGTCCTGCTCCATCTTGCGCCCGGAAGGGGGGCCCCGCCTCTGCCCTCCGGAGGGGCCTGCGCCCCTCAGCTTCCTGCTGGAGGGGGCGGGGCCGGGGGGCCGTGCCGAGTCTCCGCGGGTGAGCAGATGCCGGCCCTGCGGGTCCCTCTCCTGCTGACGCAGCTCCTGGGGTGGGGCCGGGCTCCGGGCGGCTCCCCTCCCCGAGTCAGTCACTGCTGTTCCCTGTCCTGCTTGCTTGTCCTTGCAGTGGGCCTCCCGGCCCCGCCCCTGGCCCTGGGGGGGGACCCTGCCTTCCAGGCCCTCCCCGCTCCCTGGACATCCGAGGGGGCCACGCCTGGGCCCCTGCCCCCAGGGTGGTGAGCTGGGGAGTGGCTGCCCAGTGGCTGGGTGGCCCTCCTGTGTCCCAAACCTGCTCTGGCACCTTGGAGCTGAGGTGGGGCTGCCCCTTGGAGGTGTCTGCCACGCTCTTATGACCCCTGGTGGGGCCCCTCCCTCCTGTCCATGCCTTCCGGGCCGCCGCCTCGATCCTCAGAGGAGACAGACCGGCCTGACCGACAGCTGGGACCTGGGCCGGCCCCTCCTTGGGGTGGGCGTCTGTGGGTGGCCCTGGCGGGAGCCTGGGACCCAGGTGCTTGCGGCCTGTAGGGGACCAGGGCCCGTGGGCCTCTGCGGCACGCCCTGGGGTGAAGCACAGCCTCCCCTGGGGACCGGCAGCAGCCCGGCGTGGGTTCGGGGGTCCAGCAGCCTCCCTGGTCCGCCGGGGTCCGGCCCCTGGGTGGGGCAGCTCCAGGAGGGGTGGGGTTCTGGGCTCCTGGGCCCATCCCCGGGGCGTCCCTCTGGGCCCAGCCCTGCAGGGGCCACATGTCCTTGGCCGCCTGCCAGGCACCACCTTCCCGGGCCGCTCCTGGGAGCCGCTCTGCTCGGCCAGCGCCACGGGGCCCCGCGGGGCCGGGGACACGCGGTTCCCAGGCCGGCCCAGCCGTCCGCTGGCGTCAAGTCCGGACAGGTGCTCGTGCTCAGGGCGGGGGCCGCCCGCGGCGGGGCCAGGGGCGGCGTGCCGGCCCCGTGAGTCACCCCGATCCTGGCAGCGGGGGTGGCAGGGCCTGGCTGCGGCCGGCGTGCCGGGGCGTGCGGCTGGCCTGGCGCGGGAGCCCGCCGTGGCGAGGGAGAGTGGGCTGGGGGGCACGTGTGAGCCTCCCAGGGAAGTTGGGGCGGGGCCGGCCCTCTGAGAGCCCACCTCCCACCCGGCTGTGCCGTGGGGCCAGGCCAGGGGGCGGGGGTTGGGGTGGCTGGCGGCCGTGAGGAGCCGGAGCCGCCCAGGCCAGCCCCTGGGAGGGAAGGTGGGCAGGCGCCTGGAGTCAGAGTCCAGGCTCCGAGGGCCGACGCGCTGGGGTGTCCGGGGACCAGAAGTGGCCGTGCAGGGGGTGGCCCGGTGCGGCTGCCCCGGGGCCTGCTGTCCCCAGGCCTCCTGGGGCCGTCTGGGCTCCGAGTGCCCCAGCCCCTCCTGCCGACCCCTCGCACCTGGGCCTGACTCGGAGGCCAGGCAGGGGACCCCCGCAGGGCCATGGGGCCGCCAGTCCTGGGGTCGGGGGGGGCTGAGCTGGGGGGTCCCGAGGTGGACAGCAGCCCTGCCCCCTGCTGAGGGTCAGCACCTCGCTGCCCACTCCGCGGCCGAGAGAGCTGAGCCCTGGCTGCCCCGCCGAGGGGAGGGGGAGGGGCGGTGCCGCCCATGCGGGGCAGAGCCGGAGCCGGGTGTCTGGGCCAGCGCCGGACCTGCGGCCAGTGTGGACACTGCTCTGAGGAAGGCCGGACACGTGGGCTGGGCGGGTCCCGGAGGTCCTGGAGGAGGTGGGAGCCGCTGGGACCGTCGGGGGCGGAGGGGCTTTGAAGACAGTTGGGGCTGGGACTGGGGCGACCCCGCCTCCCCGCAGAGCCTGCGGTCTGGGCTGGTGGGCTCGGACGGACACCAGCACCTGCAGCGTGGGGGCCGCGTGCTCTGAGAGGGTGTCGGGGGCTGTATCTGGTCCGGATCCTTCTATTCAGTCAGGCAGGGGCAGGGAGGGCTCCCTGGAGGAGGTGTCTCTTGCAGGAAGACGCAGAGGGAAGGACGGTGCCTGCCGTGAGGGCCGGGGCCGGGGCCGGGGCCAGGAGGGCTGGGAGGCCAGGGGCAGGGCCGGGTGGGGCACGGGGGCTTGCTCGGGGGCAGCGTGCCCCCCGGGCACCCCGCGGCCACCCAGGGGCCCGTCTGGGGGAGGGAGGCAGGGCTGGCCCCGGGCAGTGATGGAAGGAGACGCCCGGGCTCCTCTGGGTCTTTCCAAGCCGTGGTCAGTCGTCTGGGGGCTGCAGGCCGTCTGCCCCTGCCCACCCATGCCTGCCTCCTCCTCGGGGCCTCGCCGGGTGGCTCCCCTGGGGTCAGCTCCGACCCGCCTGGGCTCTCTGCCTGTCCGGCCACGAGAAGCGGGGGCAGCGGGGGCTCGGCGCACAGTAGGTGCCCTCGAAGAGGCCCGTCCTGTCCCCTAGGGCGCCGTCGAGTGCCCCTCCCGGTGGGAGCGGCTGAGGCGGCCCGAGACGGCCCCAGTGCCCACTGCCAGGCGTCGATGTCGGGGACCTCCTCGCCCCCGCCCCCAGGCCAGGCGCGTGCGGCATGCCTGCTGGTCCCTCGTCTCCGCCAGGCTGGGGGCAGAGGGGAGGGGCAGCTGGCCAGCGCACCCCTCCCCCCCCACGTGGGACCTGCACCTCCCGCCCACCCTCTCTTCCCCCGAGGCCGCCCGATCGCTCGCTCTCTGGCTGCTGGCCGGCCGTGTGCGGAGGAAGGAAGCTGAGGTTTTGAGGGGGGGGCGTGTTTGTTTCTGACTGGGCTCCAGGGGCGCCGGCCAGGGCCGGGGCGCCAGCCTGTAGCGCCTTCATGCAGAGGGTGTGGCCGCGGAGGCGAGGGGGTCTCGGCGGGGCCCGAGGCTTCCTGGGTCCGGGCGCCGGGTGCCGGGGCAGGTGGGGCTGGCACAGTGGGTCGGCGTGTGAGAGAGGCCCGAGGGCCGCCCGTGCCCCTGATGCTGCTGGACCGGTGAGGCAGGCGGCGGCAGGCGGCACGGGAAGGAGCAGCGGGTCTGTGGGAGGGAGGGGTGTGTGGGGGAGGGGTGAGGCCCTGCAGGTGTCCCACCAGCCCCTGCGGGTGTCGGGGGTGGGGGGCCCGGTCTGGGAGAGCCCCGTCCTAGCGGCGGAGGCAGGGCCCTGCTCTGGTCTGCGCTGCTGTCCGTTTTCCACGGCGAGAGCTCTGGCCACGGCCGCCCCCCAGCCACCCCTGCCCCCGGGTGCTGGCCGGGAAGGGACGGGACCAGGGGCCGGTCTGAGCCAGTCCCGCCCCCCCCCCTGGTGCCCGCGCCCCCCCCCACCTCCCCCCTCTTTTGCTCCCCCGGAGGCAGCCCGGGCTGCCTGCGTCCTGCTCCCGGCACGGCCTTGGCTGTCTGGCTTTTTGGGCCCCCTCGGCTGCACCTGCCCAGGGCAGGGCCTGGCCAGTGACACCCCTCGGGGGTCGGGGGGCACCCGGCCTCCCTCGGCCCGGACTCTGGGCCGCGTGGCCGACACGGGTGTGCGTGGCGTCGGAGTGGGCACAGGTGGGCACGGCGGGGGTGGGCCGTCTGAGCCCCGGGCCCTGTGAGTGGCCCCCGGGAGTCAGCGGGCGGGCGGGCGGGCGGGCCGCGACGGGGACGGGTGCCCAGGCTTCGCCCCCCAGGCGGCGGGACAGCCGTGTGTCTGGTCTGCTAGACCGGCCCCGCGGCCCCCCGGTCCCGGGCAGGCAGGTGGGGGGCGGCGAGCGGGCCGGGAGAGCGGGTCTCCCCGTCAGCGACGAGCCGTGGGGGGGCGGGACAGCGGGACGGGGGACCTTCGGGGTGGGGGTGGTGTCGGGGGCCCCGGGGTGTTGCGAGCTGAGAGCCGGGCGGCCGGTTGGGACGAACCCCGTGTTGGCGGGTCGCGGCCCCGCAGTTGTGGACCCGGCCGCCTCCCTGCGTGGCTCAGGGGGCGCACCCCTCCTCGTGGGTGGCCGCGGACCCCAGGAGTCGGCCTCCCCGAGAGGGCCTGTCGGGCACCGGTGACCTGATCCTGGGGGCGAGGGCCCAGAGGGTCCCGCGGGAGGCTCCCCACCCCGGGCTCGCCGGGCCCTGGGGCAGCCGAGGGTGGCCTGCGGGTCCCGTTGACCGCCGGCCACAGCTGAGTGGGCACGGCCTGCCTCTTGGGGGCAAAGCCGGGACTCGGTCCAGGTCTCGGTCCAGGTGAGGTTGCAGTGGGCCGGGCCGGGCTCCCCTAAAGGCAGGACCGCGCCCCGCCCCCGCCCCCCTCGGGCTCCGCCAGGTCAGGTCCAGGCCCTGAGCCAGGCGGGGCGGACGCCTGGGTGGGGGATCCCCACCGAGGTAGAGGAGGGGCGGTGGTAGCCCCCGGGACTGCGGGGCTGGAGTCGAGCTAACATCGGGCCACTGCAGGGGCCGGGGGGACAGGTGTCGTCGTCCTGGAAGCAGTAGCTGCCCCGGGCACACACCCCAGCAGGTAACTCAGGACGTGACCTACCACCTGCCGCCTCCCCCAGGGCTGGGGGGTCCCGGTCTCTCGACTGCTCGGTGTCACCCGGAGCTTTTCTGAGTCATCCCCGAGCCCCACCCTGGGGTGTGGGCTCCGGAGAGTGTGGGCCGTCACATGGCAGTGGGGCGCCGTGGGCTGGGAGACCCCTGCGGACGTGGGGTTTCAGGTGTCCGTGTGAGCAGAGGGGGGTCTGCTGTGGGCTGCCCCCGGGGTGGCCTGGGGCCAGGGTCGCTGGTGGAGAGGCCGAGGCAGGGCTGCCGCCGGGCGGTCAGCGTGGTCAGCCTGGGCGTGAGGTCGCTGGCCCTCCTCCTGGGTCCCGTAGGAGCACGAGCCCCCACCGCCCAGCCTCGCCGGTGCCCGTGGCCGGTGCCAGGGCTGCCGTGGGCAGCGGGGTTTCCGGGGGTGTGTGTGGCCTCAGCCCCCGTGACCCGGGCAGGCGGCCCGGGGGTGGGCACTGAGGACCCCCCACGTGCCCGCCGGGGGCAGGCAGGGCTGAAGGGCGTGTGGGGTCGCCCCGGGGCCCACTCCCTGGGGCGAGCCGTTGGCTGACGGGCCACAGAAGGCGTCCTGTGGCCCGGAAGAATGACCCCGTTGTTGGCCGGAGGGCGGCCAGGAGCCACCACGGCCCCCTTCCCTCCGCGCTTCCTGCGGAGCCCGTCTGAGGTGCGGCCGGGCCTGGGAACCCGTCTCCCGTCCCGGGCCCCTGGCCTCCCGGCCTGCGCCTGGGCAGTCTCCCCTACAGGGTGCTCGCTGGTGGCCTGGGGCCCCGTGCGCAGAGGGAGCCTGAGCCCCCACGGGTGCCACTGGGGCTTCTCCCGGGGCTGCCCCCCGGCCCCGGGCCGGGCTGAGCCAGCACAGTGTGTCTGTGAGCGAGTGGTCCTGGGGCGCCAGCAGGCACTGTGGGGGGCTGTGGGGGAGCCCCGCCGCTCCACCTGCACACCAGTGCGCAGAGGGGCCGTGGGCCCAGCCAGGCGGCTGTCTGGCTGTGGAGAAGGTTTGGACGCAGGTCTGGCGGCTGTCCTGGCCTTGCCCTTTCCACCTGCCCCAGGCCCCCGTGGGCGGGCGGCCCTGCTGCTGTGGCAGCGCCCTCTGCAGGCCGGGGCTGTCGTGCGTAGATTGAGGAAACGAGCCGGGGTCCCTGTCCTCTTCCAAGAAGCTCCTGGCTGCGGCCAATGGGAGCCGCCCGTGGTCACAGGTGTCTGGGTGCGGGTGGCGGGCCGGGCGGGCCCTGGGAAAGGGGAACTCAGCCACCCGGGCCAGCCTGAGCGCCACTTGTGCCCAGCGAGCTCCCGGCCGCCTCGCAGAGACACCCGCCCTCCCGGGCCTCCCTCCCCGCGGCTCCTGCCGCCCGCCGGGCCGCCACGCTGCATCGCCGGAGGCTGCGGGACCCCCAGCCCGGGGGCCGGGGACTGATGGCGCGGTCGCCGTGGTGGGACCTCTCGCCCGCCCTGGCCATGAGGCTGCACCTCCTGGCCTCTCTCTCGGGAGGTGGCCTGGGCTGGCGGGCGGGAGACCGTAGGTGGCTGGCAGGTGAGGGCCAGGTGTGCTGGGCACCGGGGGCAGCGTGGCCTGGGAGGGGGCCCGCGACCTGCCCGCGGGGTGTGCAGCTCACGGCGCGTGCCGGGCGCCGGACGTCTCCGGGAGCGCGCCCTCCTGACCCCCGTCACCACCGCGGAGCGCGCCGGGCGCCCGGCTGTGCGTCTCCCGTGGGTGCTGCTGCCGGAGGCCCGAGGCCCGGACTGGGGGGCGGTGACGGGGGGGTCCGTGCTGGGCTTCTCGGCCGGGCTCCGCCGGGCCAGGGTCAGGTGGGGGGCTGGGTCCCTGAGGGCGTCCCTGTCCCCCGCCTCCCCGCGGCGTGACCCTGACGGGCCTCGTCAGCTCCCAGCTGGGATTTCTCCTCCCGTGAAGCGGGGTGTGCAGAGGGAAGCTTCCGGACCAGGCTCTCGGCGTGACCGAGGGTCGCGGTCCCGTGGGACTCCTCCTCTGCCGATCGCGTCCTGGGCTGCGTGTCCGTGTCCGTGTCCTCGTGTGCGTGGGTGTGTCCGGGCGTGTGTGTGCCCGTCGGGGTCGTCGTGGGCAGTCAGGCCTTCGGTCCCTCCGCCTGGCGTGTGCGCGTGGCTGCTGGGTGTGCGACGCGGGCGTGTTCTCGGGGGTCGCCCGGGGCAGCACGTGGGCCCTGCGTGTGAGCCCCCGTCGCCGGCCGGGAGCGGGGACGTCCCCGAGGGTCCCCGCGTGTGAGGCCGCACGCCGGCCGTGCTCCCGAACTTGCGGGGTCTGCCCGCGGCCGGGCCCGCCGCTGTCCCGGGTCCCGGGCGGCGAGGGCGTTGGGCTCGGTGGAGTGAGGCTGTCGGTCCGTGGCCGCCCCTTCTGTGACCGTCAGGTGACGGCCGAGTGCCCGTGGGGCGTCCAGCGGGACCGTGTCTCCCCGCTCGGGGGGCTGCCGCTCCTCGGACGGTGCGGGTGCTGGGACTGGGTGGGTTTGACCCCGTGGAGGCAGGTTTCGGGGTCCCCCCTCCGCTCTGCCCAGAGAGCGGGAGAGCCGGAGGCTGCGGCCTGCCTGGCTGGTTCCCCGGGCCCCTGTGCCGCCCCCTCCCCGGGGCAGGGGTACGGTCGCCTGGGAGGCGGCCTGGCCACCGGGCAGGGGCGGACATGGGTCACTTGACTGCCCTGTGGTGGTCGCCGCCCCCGTGCCCTGGGCGTTGAAGTAGCCCCACTGTACACCCTTCTGGGAGCGGTCTGCACCCGACCCCGAGGCCAGTGGTGGGACCGTGCCTTTCCCGCACCCCTCCCCCACGCTGACCCTGGCCTTGGCCACCCCGGGGGTGCTCGTGGGACCCAGAGACGTGCACAGGGGCAGGGCCGAGAGGGCCAGGAAGGGGCGCTGCGGCAGGGTCTGCAAGGGCAGAGGCCCCGGCGGCCGGCGACGGGCCGGGTGTGCTGGGAGCGGGGCCGAGGCCGTGGAGCTGGTGCTGCAGGAGGGGCCGTGGAGGTGCTGGCAGTGGGCAGTGGGCAGTGGCCATCCTGCCTAGTGACCAGCGGGGGGGTGGCCATGGGGAGGGCGTGCCGGGCTGGCCGTGGCCCCTCGAGGCTGGTGGGCGGCACAAAGGGGACCGTGGGCGTTCCGGGCGGCGGTGCTGCGTGGCTGTCCCAGGGTCTCCTCCGGCAGCTTGGCCGCCACCCCGGGGGTGTCAGGACTGCGGCCTGCGGCCTGGGGACTTGGGGACACGGCTCGATGCCGCGTGAGGCGGGGGCGGAGCTCTGGGTCTGCACGTGCACCCTGGACTCGGGGCCTCCCTCCGCCGGTCCCTGCCCTCGCTGGCCACCCGGAGGGGGAGGGGGAGGGGGAGGGTGAGGGCAGAGCCTGGCCCATCCCGGGCCCCCAGGGGTGGCTGGGTGGGAGCTCGGGGATCGCCCCGGTCAATGTGGGGGGCACAGACTGCGCTGGCCCAGTGGGGACTCGGCAGCGAGGGCTCGGAGGCCGCCCTGCGGGGGTGGGTCTCCCCAGAGCGCCCAGAGCAGCCGGCAGGGCCCTCAGCAGGGTGGGCCGTGTGTGGGGTTGGAGGCGGGTCTGGGTGCAGTGGGGCTGGCGGGCTGGCTCGGGAGGGCGCTGGCCGTGGGCCGGTCTGGTCTGGGCGCGCACCACCCAGCCCCAGGCCCCCGTGAGGGGCGGTGCCCACGCCGGCTGGTGGCGGGGAAGCCCCGTCCGGGCGGGCGGATGCCCCGTTCTCGGTCTGTGTCACGGGCGAGGCCCCGTCTCCGGTCTGCGGGGGCCCTGCCAGCCCGGCCCCCACACACACGGCGGGCACCAGGCTGGTGCCGCGGCTGAGTCAGTGCGCGTGGGCGAGCCAGTCTCCGCCGAGGGGCGGTCCAGGGCTTCGTGCACCCTTGGGAGCCCGGCAGGGTCTCTGTCCCACCCCCTGCGGGGCCCTGGGCCCCCATGGTTGTCCTCGGGATGGCCGTGCGCAGCGGGCAGTGGGGGGCCTCGGGGACCCCTCCAGGAGGAGGCCGCCCGTGGGGGCCCCTCTCCCCAGTCTGTCTGGAGGGCTCCGGCTGGCCGGCCCCCTGGCACGGGGCCCCCCGCCCCACCGCAGCGGGCCGGGGCGCTGCGGGACCTCGGCCCCCAGCCTGCAAGGTCTCCCGCGGAGGCCGCGCTGACAGCCGGAGAAACAGCTGGAGGGGCGGAAGGCACGGGCGTTCCGCGACAGAGCGGCGGGTGGCGGCGCCTCCCCGCCGGCGAGAGCCACACAGCTCAGAACGAAACGAGGATCGTTGCTTTTCCTGTTCAAGAGAAGCCGCCTCAGCGGCCTGCAGCCTCCGGGCCTCCCGGCCCCGCGGCGTCTGCGGACGGCTCGGGGTTTCACCAGGAATTCCCCCTGCCCCGCCCACCCTCCCGCGCCGTGTGGGCGGGCACCCGGGAGGCGCTGGGGGCCCTTTGGGGGGCCCGCCCGGAGGGGAGGCTGCCGTGCCCGGGAGCCCCGGCCTGGCCTCGGAGAGGTGAGCGTGCTCTTGCTCCCCTGCACCCCCGTCGCCCCCGAGGTGGCCGCTGCTGCTGGGCCCTGGGTGTCCATGTCTGGTCACTCCGGCTGGCCATGGGGGCGGGGTTCTCTGTCAGGGTGGAGGTGGGGTGGAGAAGGGGCAGAGAGCCGCGCCGGGTGGCCCCCAGCTGGCTGGGGAGTCGTCCTCCCTCCCTGAACCCTTGTCTTCTCTCGTGGGCCCTACCTACGGGGACGGTGGGGCAGGGCTCCCGGGACACACGCCGGCACGGTGTGGACGGTGCGGACGCGTCCCCGCCGCCGCCACGCCTTCCTGCGCGGGGCCTCTGTCCCCGGGGAGCCCTCCCACCCGCCGCAGCTGCCCGCCGTGCGGGGCAGGTCCCGCCCACGGGGACCCACTCTGTGGGGCAGAGTGGGGGCCGCACTCTGGCCCGTCCCCTTCGTCGCCCCCTTCCGGCACTTGTGCCTCCGCCCAGGGACCCGTGCAAGCCCGGGTGGGTGGGCCGTGGTCCCCTGCCCATGGCAGCACCTGTGAGGCCACTGAGCAGGGGGCGGGGCCTGTCCCGGGCCCCTCGGCATCTTTCTGGGTGGGTGTCCCTCCACCCGCCTCCCCCCGGCAGCACCCCCGTTGGGGGCTCTTTTCTGGAAGCCAGCTACGTGGGGGCGTTGCTGGGTGGGGCTTGAGCTGGGCACTGCCGGCCACTGCGCTCTCCTGACACGCCCCCTGGTGCTGGCTGTGCGGGTCATCGTCACCTGCAGGTCCCTGGGACGGGCGGGCGGCCACGTGAGTCCTCGTTACCCCCCAGCTGTCTCTGGGGTAGGGGGCTGCCGTGGCGCGGTCCTGGAAGGTCTGGCCTCAGGTTTGGGGGCCCCAGGAGAGGGCCTGGACCCCTGCCTGTGCCCCAGGACAGGTGTCCCAGGAGGCGCCTGCCCACCGGGCGGACGGAGGAACCGCGTGCAGAGTGGGGGCCGGGTCTCGGGCCAGGCTCTGCAGATGCGCCCCCGTCCCGGGGCCCCAGTCCAGCCACTGCCGGTTCCGCCCGCCCCCCTCCCCCTGCCAAGGCCTCCCGGGACAGGCCGGCCTGCTGGTCCTCGTCCGGGACTCTGCCCTGAGGTCCGGGAATCCCTGGAGTCACGGGGGATGGGGCGGCGAAGGAGGGGCCGGTGCGCCGGAGGGAGCTGGAGGCGGCCCCTGCGGCGGGCTGCGGCGGCCGTGGTCCTGCACTGGGAGCGCCGTGCCTGCTACCCCGGCGGCACCGGGCGCATGGGGCGGCCTGGCGAAGGGCTGTGACAGGGCTGGGAGGCTGGGCCCGGGGGGGCAGGGCTCCGGTGGCTGGTCGGCTGGCGTCCTTGTCCCGAGTGCGCCTCTGTCCCCCAGCATGGCTCTCCCAGCTGCGAAGAGCTTCAGGACCCGCCCCACGTCTGGCCCTGGGGGGCTCGAGCATGCCCCCAGGTTAAGTGTGCTGCCCAGCCCCCAGGTGCCCCCTGGGTGCCCCCCGGGTAGTGCCGGCAGCTGGGTGGGTCCTGGCAGCGCCCACTGCAGGCCGTGGAGGGGAAGGCGGTGCAGCTGCACTTGGCCGCCTGTGGTGTCTCCGCCTGGAGGCTTGTGGGGAGGGTGGGCCTGGGCTGGGGTGCCCCCTGCAGAGGCCCTGGCCCCACCCTCTGTGAGTCCGCGCCAGGCTGGTCACGGGGAGCTGCTGCCGGCCCCCCCTTCCTCCTGGCTGCGCCCCTACTTCGCCCGCCACGGCCGGGCTCCAGCCGCACCTGCCGCCACCGCCGGGCCCCCCCACGGCGCCCCTGGCTCGTGTGAGTGGGCTGGGCGAGGGTGGCCGTCGCCCCAGATGACACTTCCTCTTCCTCCCCTGGCACCTCACGGCCCTGGCCTGCGCGGCTGGGCCGGCAGGTCCCAGAGCCGCTCCTGTGCCACTGCGGCCGGGACCCGTGCCGTGTGGCCCGTCGGTCCCCCCGGCCTTTGGTGTTTGGTCCGTGCAGGGGGTGCGGGGGGCAGCAAGGGTTGCCAGGTGGTGAGGATGGTGATGATCCGTGATGATGGTGATGGTGATAGTGAGGATGGTGAGGATGGTGAGGATGGTGATGGTGGTGATGGCGATGATGGCGATGGCCATTGCACAGGTGTCTTTGTCACCGAGGGCTCACGGGTGCCGGCCCAGGCACCTGCCTACCCTGACTTGTACGGAGAGCCATTTCCCTGGTTGGACCCTCGGGGCTGCCGGGGCCGGTCCCCGCGAGGGGCATCGGTGAGGGGCGCGCCCTCTGCCCCGGAGAGTTTGAGGCGGGTCGGGGCCGAAGGCCTTCGGGCTGGGGTCTTCCTGGCTGGCACCAGGGGGTCCGGCCGTGCGAGTCCCAGTGCCTCGTCCCCGTGCCCCTCAGGTCACGGGGGTCCTCGGACAGGAGCCCCGCAGATGTGGGTTGGAGACCACCACGTTCCTTCTCCGCCTTCCCCGTCGGTTTTCCCTGTGGGCGGGGGGCGGGCCAGCTCCTGACCATCCTCTCTGCCGCTGCCGCCCGCTGCTGCGGACCGCCCCCTCGCCGTCCCTTCACACCCTCATGTCCCCGTGTCTCCCAGGCCCCTGCTCTGAGCTGCCCCTGCTCCCGCACTGGGGGCTGTGGGGGATGGTTTCCAGCGGGGGGCTGAGTCCTCCCGGTTTGGTGGGGCCGGGCCGCAGGGCGAGTTCCGGGCGGGGAAAGTGCTCCTGGCGCCGGCCTCCCCCCGCTGGGCCGGGGGCTGGCGTTCCCTGAGGCCTTGTGCCCAGGAGGACCCAGGGCCCTGAGCTGACCCGGGGTCCCTCAGGAGTCTGGACAGCAGGGCCTCTCCGGGGGGCACCTGACCCTTCTCTCAAGCCCTGGGCAGAGCCTCAGTCGGCCTGGGTCTGCGGCCCCCGGTGGCTCCAGGCCCCCGTGTGACCTCGGAGCTGGCCCGGAGTGGCCTCTGTGCCTCGCTCAGCGGAGCACCCTGCGTGTCCTCTGGCCTCAGGCATCTGGGCCCCTGGCCGTCCCTGTCCGCGGCCCAGGGCCCGGGTGGGCGGGGCCAGAGAGCAGCACTTGGGGAGGCCAGCGGTGGTCTCCGGGGGGCAGGCGGCAGGGGAGCCCCTGTGGGGTGTCCAGGGGCTGGAATTCCTTAGAGCCGCTTCCTGTGGGCACGTGGGGGCAGGCAGGGAGGGAGGAGAGGTGGGTCTTGGTTCACTGAACCCCCACAACTCTCTCCTCTGGGACCAGAGTGGGTCTGGGCCGCCCTGGACTCCTGTGGGGCCCCGGCCCTGCGGGCTGCCGGCTGCTCCCAGCTGACCCTGCTCGAGGGCCCCGGGCCCTGGCGGGGGCAGGCCAGGTCCATCAACAGGGCAGAGGGCAGGGTGACCCCAGGGGAGCTGAAATTTCAGCCTGGCCACCTGAGCCGCAGCCCGACACCAGGCTGGAGAGGACAGGCCCCCGGGCTGGCCTCCCTTCCTGGGGGGTGGCCGGAGCAGGTGGGCGGCACAGGCGGAAGTCCACGTGCCGGGGTGGGGGCGCCTGGGGCCACGGGCCCCCCTCTGCTCCAACCGCCCTCAGCTTCCCCCAAACCCCGACGCGCCGCGGTCCCGCCGCAGTCCCCGCCGGCTGCCACTTCTCCCTCCTCGGGGCGGCAGGGGAAGCAGGCCTTCCGGAAGGCGGGGGCCGGCGGTGGGCGTCCCGGGAAGCGGCTCGCGGCAGGGTTTCCGTGACGGGGGCGGCGACACCAGGGGGGCGTGGGGGTGGGCCTTGTGTTCGGGGTCTGCTCTTGTCTCTCGGGTGCGGGCTCCCTGAGGGGGCTCTCCTCACCCCTGTGTGCCCACCCCCCCGGGCACCCCTTTCCACCTCAGTGCCCCCCTCATGCCCTCCTGGAAGGCTCACGGGGCCCTGCCCTGTTCCTCTGTGTGGACCCCCGTCCCGCCCCTGCACCAGAGGAGTGGTGCCCTCTTCTGCCCCCGCCCCCCGTGGTCTGCTCCGACCCTGCTGCCCTCCCGCTCCTGCACAATGAGAGGGGCCTGGGGGGGGGCGCTGAGATCCCCTTTCCAAGAACCGGGGGTTCCCTGCCTGCCTGGGAGGGGCCGAGCCTGGGGGCCCCCCCACCCCCTTGGGCTGCTTGAGGCTGGCATTTCCTGCCACCACCCCTCCCCCGCTTGCCAGGCAGAGGCCGGAAGGGCGCGGGTGGGGGTTCCCCCGCTTCCTGGAGGGGGCTCTGGGAGGGTCCGGGGGTGGGCGGGGGGGTGCATCCTGGAGGGAGCCACACAGCTCAGGCTTTTCGGTCAGTGTGCGGGTCCCTTCCCTTTCAAGGGGACCTCGGGGGCCACCTGCTCCGCCGGTCCCGAGGGGTGGCTGTCGTTGCCATGTGCATGCCCCGGCCACGGGGAACTCACCCCCGAGCCGACGGCCATGCCACGCTCAGTGACCGGGAGCTTTCTGTGCTTTCACGCCACTGCGGGTGGCGCTGGCCCTCCAGCCTGGGGGCGCCCCCGCGCCTGCTCGGGGCGCCGACCGTGCCAGGCCCTCCTGTCTCTGCCCTGTGGCTTCCGTTTCCGGCCTCCAGGTATTCTGCGTCTCAGAGGCAGTTCTGTGGCCCGAGATACACTTCCAGTGCCAAGGAAGACCCGCCTGCCACCTCTTCCATGCTGCCTTCTTGGGCTGAATCTAGCAGCTCGGGGAGGTCCTTGCGCCGTGTTGGGGTGGCCGGGGCACCCCGTCTGCCTGGACGGGGCCCGTCTCTGGCCTCCCGGCCGCCAGTCCCACGGACGGCACCCCCAGTCTCAGGGGGTGTGGCGGGTGCACAGGGCCAGAGGTGCGGGGGCTCGGGGCCCAGTGAGGCCCAGGCTCTGCAGGGCCCGGATCCAGCAGTTGGGTGTGGCACCCCCTCAGAGGTCCCTCTGCCCCTCTTGGGTGGGGAGGGCTGGGTGTCAGCGGGCCCGGGCACTGGGTCTGGGGCGCTGCAGCCTCACCGAGCCGAGGGGCAGACGAGCGTGTGGCCCTGAGCCCCAGGCGAGGCCCCGAGGGACTGTGGCAGAAGGACACCCCCTGGCCCAGGCCTGCCCGTCCGTGGGCGGGGCCGGGTGAGGGCTGGGCCGGGGTCTGAGCTGCGTGGCCAGTGGACGGGGCAGTTCCGGCGCGTCTTGCAGCAGTCCCTCCTGAGCGCGGGAGTCTCCCTCCAGGAGGCTGCAGAAAGCTCGCCCTGCCCCTGGTCCCCCAGGCTGGGGAGAGTGTCCGCGTGGGGCCGGTCTGTATAAACAGGAAGGCCCCGGGCGGGACCCGGGGGCAGCGGGGGTCCTGCAGAGCAGGCCCTGGGGGGCGGTTGGCCGTCCGGTCCTGACTCGGGGCCCCAGGGGCCCCCGGGCAGCCTGTCTGGAGCCATTTCTGCACCCTTGACCCCGGGACGCAAAGGATGGGGTGCCCCTGAGGAGCTGGCCCCCGTGGTTAGGTGGGCCGCCCCCAGAGCCCCCTCCTTCTCCCGGAGCCCCTCCCTGAGCCGGCTCTGCTGTCCAGCCCAGCTGCCCCTCGGGCTCACGGGGTCTCCCCCCGTGGCCGAGCCTCGGGCTGGGTGTGGACGGTGCCTCGGGGACTGCTGGGGGAGTTTTGGGGTGCAGCCTGGCTGCTGATGGTCACCTTCCTCCCTGCCTCCCTCCCTCCTTCCTTCCGGCCAGGCTTTCTCCCGCTCCCCCTCCCCTTCCTGCCCTGGAGCAGCAAAGAGCACCCGGGCAGCCCAGGCCCTGCCCACCCGGCGGGACCCGTAGCCCCCGCGCTGTGTCTGGACGGCCCTTCCCCGGCGGCCACCGCGCGTCAGGTGTGTCTGCCTGGCCGGGGCCGTCCCAGCAGTGCCGCGGCCCTCCGCTCTAGTGCAGACCCCCACCCCGGGTCACCCCCTCTCCACCCCCCGCAGAGAGTGCAGAGAGCTGGGGAGGCCGCGAGAGCCCAGGCCCGACGTCTCCCTCTTGGCCATCGCGGTCCCGCAGGCTGGGAAGGAGGCAGGCAGGGACAGGCGGGGGCAGTCCAGCCCTCAGGTCTCTGGACAGACACGCCCCTGGGCCGGGGACACTGTCCCTCTGCCAGGTCCAGCCTCTTCCCAGAAACCCCAGCAGCTGCCTCTGCTCCCTCAGCTTGGGCTCTGGGGATGTCTGCAGAGCGGGGGCAGCAAAGCCCAGCTCGTCTCCCTCTGTCTTGCCCCTGGACACGTGCAGGGTGCTTCTGGGGCCCGTGGGGGTGGGAGGGGAGGGCCAGCCCGGCCAGCCCGGCCTGCGTCTGCAGAGTGGGCCTGCCCGCCCGTGCAGGCAGGAAGCGGACACTCGGGCAGGGGCAGGCCGGGTGAGGTGGGCGCTCCAGGTGTCCGGCTTGGGCCCGGGACACGGCGGCAGTTGCCCGACCTGGGGGGGCAGCCGCAGATTTCCAGGCGTGAGCCTTCCCGGTGCCTCGGTTTCCCTGCCTGTCCACACTTGTTCCTGCCCGCCCGGGGCGTCCGGTGATCGACAGGGCTGTCCCACACTGCTGCGGGTCTTTGCCGGAGAGGGCCGCCGGTGCCTGGCTCCGGAGTGCCTTCGGCTTCGCTTCCCCCGGTCAGCGACTCGGTTTACACTCAGTTCCTCGGATGGCGAGGGTGTCGGGCGGGTCGGATGAGGCCCATTTGCTGGTGGGTCGGGCGGGGGGGGGGGGGCACCGCGTCAGGCGGGCCCCAGCCCTGGCCTGAAGGTGGCGCTCCAGGGGGCTGCAGGGTGGACTCTGGTGGATGCTGCTGGGGGGGGGGGGTTGCGGCTGGGGCAGCAGAGCCCCTTGTGTTCCCGGGGTGGGGGGCGCCCCGCCGAGAGGGTGCCCCGCGGCTCCGTGCACGCGTCAGGGGGCCCTGGAGGAGAGCTCGCTCGGGCTTCGGCTGGAGGCCGGCCCGAGGGTCGGGAGTGGGGACTGGAAGGGGACGGCGTGCGTCTCCGGAGCCTCCGCGTGCACAGGTGCCCGGTGCCCATGGGATGGCGTGGGGACGAGGCCCGCGGGGCGCCCTTCCTGCGCCGGGCCTGGGGTTCCGCCCCCCTGCCCGCTGAGGTTTGGGGGGTCCCGTCAGCGTCTTCCCAGGGCCGCCGGCTGCGTGGCCGTGAGGGGAGCGGCAGCCAGGGTGTGTGTGCCCCGACGCGGGGGGGTTGTGGGTGGGGGCCGCACTAGACTCCTCAGAAGCAGGCGCGGGCCAGGTTGAGGGGCCCGGGAGACCCTTCGTGGGCGGGAAGGCTGAGGCCCGTGGAGGACGTGCTGGTCCAGAGCCCCCCCACCCCAGGCTCCTGCACGGTGGCCTGCGCGGGCCCACAGACTGCTGGTTCACTGGCTGGGGGTGCTCTGCCCGCTGAGCCCTCAGGGTGGGGGTGGGGGGGGAGTGTAACAGCCGCCGGCTGGCTTGTGGGGGCTTTGACATTCCTGAGATGAAAGGCTGGGGTGGGGGAGGGGGGGAGAGGGGGCAGGGGGGAGGGAGGGCCCAGCCCCTCCCCACAGCCTCCGCGGGCTGCCCTGCCCGACCCGACCCGGGGCTGGCGCACAGCTGGGCGGGCCCCTCCACGCAGCCCACCCGGAAGCTCCCCGCCCCTGGCTGCAGGCGCCCCTCGTGGGCCCGGGAGTCTCAGAGGGTCCAGGGGTCCGCAGGCCCAAACAGCGAGGCCTGATGGTTAAGGCCACAGCCCTGGGAGAGGGCGTGCCCCCCCCAGCCCCTAGCCCCCACCCCCAGTGCTGGCTGCCCCCCCCAGCCAGGGCAGGTGCGAGAGAGAACACAGGTCCTCGGTCCCCCTGCCGTGAACTGCGGCGGCGGCCGTCCCCCCACCTCTCCCCCGAGTCCCCGTGTCTGCGCCCGAACGGGGACTGGGTGGTGCCCTGACGCCGCCGGCCCGCCCCTGTCTACAGCCCCCGCTCCTTCGCTTGGAGCCCCCGAGTCTGCGGGCAGAGGGGCCGGCGCTCCGGGCCGCCGGGCTGTCTGTGTCTCGGGAGCCCCCGAGACGGGGCGCCTGGAGCCTTGCCCGGGGCCGGTGCGCCCCGCTCTGTGGCCTCCTGAGGTCTCTGGCGCGGGGTGGGGGGGCACGGGGCGCAGCCGCCCACCCCTGGTGCGGGTCCCTGACCGCCCCGCTGTGCGTTCTTGTCTTGCAGACTTCTCCACCCAGGTGAACTCCTCGTCCCTCAGCCCCCCGACGGGGCGCGGGTCCATGGCCGCCCCCTCGCTGCACCCCTCCCTGGGGCCCGGCATCGGTTCCTCGCTCGGCTCCCCGGGGCAGCTGCACTCGCCCATCAGCACCCTGAGCTCCCCCATCAACGGCATGGGCCCACCCTTCTCCGTCATCAGCCCGCCCATGGGCCCCCACTCCCTGTCTGTGCCCACCACGCCCGCCCTGGGCTTCGGCACCGGCAGCCCCCAGGTAAGTGGGGGCGGGGGCGGGGCGCGGCCCGGGCGTCACCCGCAGGATGTCTGCGTCGCCACGGGGACCCCTGGCGGTCACGGCCGCCCCTGGTCTCTGGAAGCAGAGCCCGGAGGGGCGGGCGGCCTCGGCCCGAGTGTGAGCCAGGGTCCGGCTGGGTGGGCGCCGGGCGGCCGGGGGACCTCGGCCTGCTCCCCAGCGGGCACGCCCTCCCAGGGGTCCTGCTGTCCTTCCTGACAGAGGCGGTGCCCTTGCTGCCCTCCCTGCCCCGGGCCCGGCTCAGCTGTCAGGCCCGCCCGCGGTGGAGGAGGGTCCCTGGTGGAGTGGCATTGCCCCGCCCCCGTGGGGCCTGCAGGGGTGAGGGGGGTGGGGGTGCAGAGTGCGGCTCCCCTGCGCAGCGGTGCCGGCTGTGCCCCCTGTGGACCCCCGCCCCCTCCAGGGCAGCGGCCCCCTCGACCCAGGAGGGCCGGGGCACCGGTGGGGTATGGAGCCGGCCCACCGCCCGTCTGCGGGGCCCCTGTGGGCTGGGGTGCAGAAGCTCACCGGCCCTTCCAGGGTGGCCCCTGCCCCTGGCGGAGGGGTGCCGAGGGCTCGGGCACCGGTGCAGGCCCCCAGGCCCCCCCTCCCTGGTCCCACGGCCTCGCAGCGGTGGGCAGCGGGCCCGAGGTGCTGGCACGAGGGAGGCCCGGCCGCCCTCCTGGGCCCGGCCGGGCTATTTTTAGTGTGGCCGCCCCACCCCCTCTCGCTGGCTGCTCGGTGCTCGCAGCGAAAGGGCAGACGAAGACCGGGAGCCCGGGCGGAGGTGGGCATCGGCCGGCTCTCCGAGCCCCGGGAGCTTCCTGCTGGCTGCAGGTGGCCGCCCGCAGTGGGCGGCTGGAGCGGAGGCTGCAGTGGGGCTGTGGGGTGGGGGGGCTGGGCCCTAGGGTGCCCGCCCGGGGGTGGCAGGGATGCTCTCGGACCCTGGGCGCCCAGTGTCCCGGCACCGTTAGGTCACCTAGGGCCAGGGGCAGGGCAGGGGCGGGGGCGGCGCTGGGTGGGGGACACTCAGGCTGGGCCGCGCTCTCCGCCGCTCCCTGTGCCCGTCCGGGGGCCCCGGCACACACTGGTGTGGGCCGAGAGCGGGCCGCCCGCGAGCCGAGGGCCCGGGCCCCTTCAGGTGGGCTCGGGGGTCCGGGCGGGGTTGGGCCGGAGGGGGTGGGGTGTAATAGCTGTGCCCTGGATGCTCGCTGCCGCTCAGTCGCCGGTCCATACGTCCGTCCGTCCGTCCATCCTCGGGGGGCCCCACTCGGTCTGCCGGGGTCTGAGCCTGTGCTCCTGCTTGCCCTTTGCCCTCTGGCCTGGTCCCCAGCCCCCCCGCCTCACCCCTGCCCCCTTTGCGCCTTCCCTGCCAGCTGATTTGACTTCCTGGCTTTCGCAGCCCGTCTTGGAAACCTGGGGTTCCCCGTCTTCGTGGGGGTGTGGGAGGAGGTCCAGGAGGGCGTGTCTCCCCGACACTGCACCCCACACCGCACCCCACCCCACCCCCGGCTCCAAAAGCCACAGCCCTGAAGCCAGAGGTGCTGGAGCCAGCGAGGTGCTCTGTCTTCTGCGGCCGTCGGGGGGGTCTGGTGCTCCGCTGGGCACCGGGCCAGGAGGGCCCCCCACCCCCGCGTCCAGCCTGCGGCACCCTGCCTCGCGGGGCAGTTGGTGCGTGGGGGCCCGGGCACAGCCAGACGCTGCCCTGGGCCCTGCGGCTGCCCCGCGCCCCTCCCTTGGTCAGGGGGCTTCACCCCTGCAGGGCCCCCCAGGGAGTGTCCGCGCCACACCGCGGAGCTCGCCCACGGCACCTGGCCTGCGTGGGCGCCTCGGTGTCCAGACGTGCCAGCCAGCAGGGCCTCCCTGGGGCAGGGCCCGCCCAGGCCCAGCGGGGTGGCCGGCCCCGCCTGCTCCTGGCTCCGGGCACCGTGGCCGTGAGGCCTCTGACTCGGCATCCCCAGGTGGCCAAGTGGGCCTCACGGCAGCCCGGGGCCTGCCTGCTCCTGGGCCCTGGAGCCTCCCTGTCCAGTCGGCCACGGGCGGGCGAGGGCCTCCCCCACGTGGGCTGGCGGTGGGGCCTGCCGTGCGTGTGCTCGGGAAGGAAGGGGAAGGAAGGGCGTGGTGGGTGTGGAGGAGAGGGCTGGAGAGACGGCCGGGGACCCGGGTGGGGGCGCCGGCGAGGAGGGAGGTGGTTTCAGTAAGTGCCCCCGGCTCCGGCGGGAACCGAAATCCATGCCCAGGATGTGAAAGGGGAAACGGGCCGGGCCCCCACCCCGGCCGCACCGCGGAGTCTCCCAGCCCGTGGTGGAGGTGCCCCGGGTGTCCCAGCAGACGGGGTGCGGGGCCGCATCCCCGCAGGTGGGCAGGCCGGCCCCTGCTCTGCTCCGGGGGCTGTGGACCCGGCGGGGGGTCAGCGGCTGAGGAGTGGGTGAGGGTTGCCGGCTGGGCCGTGTGGCCTCGCCCTGGTGGCCACGTGGGGACTGTGGCAGAGCGGCCCAGGCCTCGTCGCCCACAGGGCACACGGGCAGCTGGGAGCGCGGTGCTGGCCTGGGAGTCAGCGAGGCCTTGGGGCCCATGTGGCTGACCTGCCTGCCGCTCTGTCAGCCTCCCCCCACGCCTCAGCCCTGCCTCAGTTTACCTAGAGCAGGCGTCAGTCCCCCAGGCCTGCGCGTGGGGGCCTGGGAGACAGGACAGGTGGCCCCCGTCCCGCCCGGCGTGGTTTGGGCAGCCGCAGGAAGGGGAAACGCCCGTGTTCTGGTCCATGGGGCCGCCAGGCTGGTGCGGCCACGCCGGGTGGTGGCGGGTCCCCCCGACACCCAGTTCTGCACACCAGGGACCTCAGTGTCAGAGTGACGGCTCCCCTGGGTCACACGGGGGATGGAGGTGACGGCCCGGAGGCTGAGCTGGGCCCCTGCCCTCCTGCCTCTGCCCCCGGCGGCCAGCTCTGCGGGTGGGCACCCAGGGGCTCCCGGCAAGCTCCCCAGGGGTCTCCGTGTTCCTTCTGCGAGAACGGGTCACCGCCCGCTGGCTCCGAGGCTGCAGCTCGTGCCCTGCCCTGCCACCGGGTGCTGTGCGCCCGAGGCCACCCCCGGCCTCCCCGAGCCCCCATGTCCATGTCTAGGACTCGGGGTAGCACTGCCCCGCGGCCACGCCGTCGACGGCTGGAGCACACAGCACGGGACGTGGGGGGTCTTGGCTCACCCTTGGCGCCCTCCCTCAGCTGCGTCCCCTTCTTAGCCTCCTCTGTCACCTGGGACTCGCCCTTGCCCCCTGCAGTCAGCGCGCAGTGGGATCTCAGACCGCACGGGGCTGCCCTGCTCTGCGGAGGCGGGGGCCCGGGACGCCTCGCCCCACCAGCCTCCTGGCCTCCCTGCAGCCCACCCGCGTCCCTCGGGGGTGGGGGTGTCAGGTGTCCCCACAGAGCCCCCCAGCCCCCTGGGCGGAGGAGGGAGGGCCCGGAGCGGCCGGGGCGGGCAGAAGAAGGGCTCCAGCCGGGAGGCCTGTGTGAGGCTGTTGGGGGGGGTTCTGCCGCCTGTGCGTGGCGCTCAGGGCTCCGGGCTCGTCCTGTCCCGTGAGAGAGGCGCTGGGAGTGGGGGCCGCGGGGACGGAAGGGGCAGGTTCCGGGGGCGGGAGGGGCCGGGGCTACCAGGGGGCAGCAGCTGCAGCCGCTGTCGTCCCCAGAGACAGCTGCACCACCCGGCTTCCGCCTTCGCCGGGGGTTTGCAGAAGTGGGGGTGCTGGGGGCACCCCGGGCTGCCTGGCCGGGCTCCCAGCACCGGGGCGACGGGCTGGCCGGCGGGGAGCGGCGGGAAGCACCGCTGGCCCTCGGCGCTGACGGCGGAGCTGGGGGCGGACGCAGCGGAACTAGAAGTGCTGTGTCATTGCAGCCTCGGCAGCTGTTGCCAGGGCGACCGGTGAGTTTCCCACGCTGCCTCTGGTGCGGCGTCAGCCCGCCGTGTGGCGAGGGGATGGCGTCCCGCTCAGCGGACGCCCGAGGGGCATCTCCGGGTCCCTCTCCCTGGAGGCACGTGATCGGAGATCCTGCCCGGCCCCCACCCCGAGGCCCGGGCAGTGTGGCCTCTGGGTGGGCCCAGCCCCAGCCCTCCTCCTCCTCCTCCTCCTCCTCCTCCTCCTCCTCCCCCCTTCTCCTCCTCGCTGCGACCGGGCCTTAGTGTCCCCCGGCGTGTCAGGGGTCCCGAAGGCTCCTGCTCGCCGGGAGGACCATGGGGCTCGCACTGTCCTGTGCAAGGGGCGCGCAGTGAGGGAAGGCGGTTCTTCTGTAGGTGGGCGAGGGACGGGGGCTTTGCGGGGGCCCCTCCTGAAGCCTGGGCTGGCCGTGGGAGGGTGGGGCCCCGAGGGCAAGGCAGCTCCCGCCAGCCGGGCCCAGCACGGGGGTGGGGGGCACCCGGCGGGCGCTGCACGGGGGTGGGCCCTGCTGCTCCCTGACTGTGCCCTGGGGCGGGCAGGCCTCGGTGTCTGTCTCTGCAAAGCAGGGGCGCGGCAGTGCCGTCCTCGCCACGGGCTGTGTGTGTGGGGCTGTGGGGGGCCGTGGGGGGCGCCGGCAGGTGCTTCCGGGTCCGCAGCACCTGCCGGGGCTGAGCCCGCTGTCCCCTCTTCAGCTCAACTCGCCCATGAACCCCGTCAGCAGCACCGAGGACATCAAGCCCCCGCTGGGCATCAATGGCGTCCTCAAGGTCCCCGCCCACCCCTCAGGGAACATGGCGTCCTTCACCAAGCACATCTGCGCCATCTGCGGGGACCGCTCCTCAGGTAGGCCGGCTGCAGCGGCGGGCCCTTCCGTGGGTCTTCCCGTGGTCTCGCATTGGGGGGGGGCCCGAGGGGCGGGGCGGGCCAGAGGCTGTTGGGACACTGGGGGGAGGCAGGTGCCATTGGCCGCGCAGGCGGTGCCCCTCTGCGGGCTGAGCCGCAGGTTGGGGGGCCCCTCGAGTTTGCCTCTGAACCCCGACAGCCCCCGGGGAGGACTGCTGTCGTCCCCGCCCGGGACCCCCGGGGTGGGAGCCCGGCGGTGGGTGGGGAGCTCACCGCCGCCCCGGCCCCGCCCCGCCCCGCCCGCAGGCAAGCACTACGGCGTGTACAGCTGTGAGGGCTGCAAGGGCTTCTTCAAGCGCACGGTGCGCAAGGACCTGACCTACACCTGCCGGGACAACAAGGACTGCCTCATCGACAAGCGCCAGCGCAACCGCTGCCAGTACTGCCGCTACCAGAAGTGCCTGGCCATGGGCATGAAGCGCGAGGGTAGGCACCGTGGGGCCCCGGGGGGCGGGCGGCCCCTCGCATACCTCTGGCGACGGGGCGCTCACCCCCGATGCAGCTCCGTGGGCCATGATCTCACTCAGGCCCTGCCCTCCCGAGTGCCTGCGGTGCGCCCGGCTCCGGGGCCGCGGAGGACACAGCCGTGGCCGTGCACTCGGGCGGCCGCCAGCCCCCGGGGACGGGTGTTGCTCTGACCCTCTTCCTGATCGCGGGGACTGCGTCCAGCTCCTGGCTCCAGGGAGCCAGGCAGAGGCAGGGGGAGGCCAGTGAGAGTGGGGGCTGGCGGTGGGCGGCGGGGGCGGGAATGGGCCGAGGGATGGGGGGCGCCCAGGGGCCGGGGGCCGTGTTCCCGCCGTCCTGTGAGGGCGCAGCCGAGGAGGCCCTAGTGGAGGCGGCGCTGACCGGGGGGCAGGGAGCTCTGGAGGCCACCCGACGTCCCCCAAGCCTGCCGGACGCCGGAGTGTGGCCGCACTCCACTCCTCCTGCACAGCCAGGCCCCTAGAGCAGCCCTCAGAGGGGCTCCGGCCCTGGGTGGGGGTCCATCTCTTGGACGGCGCTGGTCAGGGCGGCGTGGGGGCGGGCGGCAGCAGGTCTCTCCCTGGAGTTCTCAAGCGGTGCAGCCGGACCCGGGTCCCAGCCCTCACTCCTGGCTTGCCCTGGGGCCTCCTCCCAGCTCTTTCCTGCCCCGGGCCTCAGTTTCCCCGTCTGTAGGCTTGGCGGCCCCAGCACGCTGCGTGGTCTCTCCGGATTGTGGGCACCCGTGCTGGCGTGGGGGTGGTGGGCCCGTGGGGCAGGGGTCTCGGGGTCTGCACTCTTCCCGGTGGCTGTTCCGGGGGCCCTCGGTGGCTGCCATGTCCCTCTCCTCCCCAGCAGCTCCTGATTGCCCTCTAGTGGTGGCTGCAGTTTTTACCCAAATTCATTCTTTTTGCTTCTCGTCAGCCCCAGTTTGCTTCTTGCCTAGATACTGAAACCTCGGCTGGGCCCCACAGTCCTACAGGGTCTCCTGCCCGAGGCTGCAGGGGGAGGGTGACGTGGGTGCGGCCCCGTCCCCTGCTCGCAGCGAGGGGCAGTGGGTCCGTGCACCCCGGAGGGGTACCGTGCAGACTGTGTGCCCGCCGGGCCTTCCCGCTGGGGGTGCAAGCTCCGTAGCGTGTTCAGCCCCCCTTCCTCGTGCAGGCAGAGAGCCTGAGGCCCCCGGGTGTCCCGGCCTCGCCAGGTCCCACCCAGGGCCGAGCCTGGGCCTCCGGCTTCCAGGGCCGAGCTCCTTTCTTGAGGCCACCGAGGGAGTGCGTGCCCGGCCCCCGTTCCCCTGGGTGGCCCGTGTAGTCAGGGAGGGCTTTCTGGAGGTGGCGAACACAGTGTTGTTCTGAAGGATAGAACCTTGGGCAAGGCACAGGTGGGTAGTGGGCAGCGTGTCCGGTTGGTGTCCGGCACGCAGGGCTGGGTGCCAGCGTGCCAGGGGGAAGGTGGGCACCCAGGCCGGCCACCCGAGGCTCCCACCCTGCAGCCCGGAGCAGGCTTGGGTCACAAGCCTGAGCTCAGCCCTCCAGCTGGGCGCCGTGCTACGCCCCACGCCGGGCACCACGCTGGGGCTGGGCACGTGGGGAGCTGCGGGCGCCCCCCCACCGAACACGAGTGCCACGTAAGCAGGCAGGCCCCCTTCAGGACCTGGAGGTGCGGGGCTCCCTGGGAGCCGGGGGGAGGCTCCTGCCTTGGGTGCCGGTGAGCCCCGGGTGGGTGGGAGGTGGCCGGCGGACGCCTGAGGAACGGGGAGGGTCAGGCCGGGGCTTGGCCGGCAGAGGGTGGTGCATGCAGAGGACGCGGGCGTCGGTGACGTGGCCCGCTGCAGGGGCAGCTGCTGTCCTGTGCCCCGGGGGGGTGGCGCTGCCCGGTCCCGGGCTCGTCCAGCAAGTGCTGGCCCCTCCCTGAGGTCCCCTCAGCCCGCTCACGTGAGCGGTGAGAGCCCGGCTGTCATGGACTCCAGGTTCCCGTCCCCAGAAGGCCTGGGGGAGAGGGGACGGTGCCCCGTTTCATTGTGGGGGGCTGTGGCCGGGCCGGGGAGACCTGCCCCTGACGTCCGCCGGTCTTGAGCAGCGGTTAGGCGTGCCTTCCGAGGACGGGGCCTGGTGGGGCCCCGCCCCCTCTGTGCCCACACGGTCCCACTCACCGCGGTGCTGGGGTGGGGGGGCTTGGGGGCGCCGTGGCCAGCACGGGGGGCGACGTCCCTCCAGCCTCCGCCCGCAGGTCTCGTGGACGAGGCTGGTGCTGTGGGCGCGTTTGCGGGAGCAGCGTGGGTCCTCGGGACCTGATTCACAGGCCGCTGGCCAGGCCCCTGATGCTGCGGGACTCCCCGCCCTTTGCCCCCCCCCACCACCCCCGGGCGTGTGTCGCAAGCGTGCAGGAGAGCGCTCCCCCGCCCGGACACCGCGGCTCGGCCCTGGCAGCCCCGCGGGCTCTGTCCCCAGGCAGGCGGCCTCTGGTGAGGTGGTGGCTTCTCACGTCTCCTGGAGCCCGAGGGGCCCAGTGCAGGGCCGTCCTCGGGAGGCACAGCTTGTGGCCCCGGCGAGGCCTCAGCACCGTCCCTGCAGGGAGCTGCGCGGCCTCAGGGCTGGCGGCCCCGAGGGTTCGGGAGGCACGGGTCCCCCTGCCCCTACACCCGCCGTGCAGCCTGTAGCCGGGGGCTAGGCACTGCCCCCCGGCCCCTGGGAAATGGAGATGGCTCCTCTCCCCTGTGTTGCTCCGGGAGAACCAAGGAGGACTCCCTGGCCGTGGCGGCGCTGTTAGCCCCAGGCTGGGGCAGCGTGGCAGTCCGGGAGAGCGGAGGCCAGGCACGCCCACCCAGAGTTCCCTGGGCTGGGGGCATGTGGGACGTTGTGAGCTGAAGGACCCCAGGGCCGGCCCCGGGCGGGACGCACGCCGCTGACGCGTCTCCATGCTAGCTCACGACTCCTCGGCGCGGCAGGCGGTCACACCCCTGTCGCAGGTGGGGAAACTGAGGCTCACACGCAGGCACAGAGTCCAGTGAACAGCGGGAGGGGCAGCGGGGGGCTGGCACTGGGCCGGCTGAGCACAGGGGGTCCTGGCTGGGGCCGACGGGACGCCCCTCCTTGGGCTGACGGAGGACGTGGCGGGCCGGCGACCCCTCTGCCGGGAGGTAGAGGGGCCTGCGGGTGCAGGCTGCCCCCAGGGGCTGGTTGCGCAGCATTCTGGGGGGAGCTGGGGGACACTGCTCCCCCAGCTGGGAAGTGTCACTCGGCCAGCCCCACGCCAGGCTCAGCCCGGGCCTGTCGGCTGGAGCTCGAGGGGCAGCGCCTGGGGGCCCCCCCACCAGGCTGATCGGGTCGGGAGGTGGGCCCTGGCTGGGGGTCCCCAGTCGGAGAGGGGAGACCTGGCCCCCAGCTGGGGTGCCCCGGCCCAAGCTCGAGAGGCCCCGCCCCTTTACTTCCTCCCCCAGGAAGGCCTCTCCCTGCTTCCCCCCCGCTTCCTGTGCCCCGGCTCCGAGCTCCGAGGGGCTGCGGCGCGGAGGCGGCAGCCTCTGGCGCGGGCGTGCACGCGGGTGTGTGGGCCCCGTTGCTCTCGGCCGAGGATGCTGGGGACCAGGGAGGCCAGGGACTCGCCCGGGCCACCCGGCTGTTAGAGGCAGAGCAGGGTCTGGGGCCTGGCCCCGCCTGCGCCCTGAGTGGCCTGCCCGCGGTCCAGAGAGCCCAGCTACGCCCTGCTGGCCGGCTGAGCCTCAGTTTCCCCACCTGGCGGGGCGAAGTGGCCGAGCCCAGCAGCGTGCGTCTCAGCCGTGTCCTGCCCCTGGGGGCTGAGGGTCCTGTCCCGGGGACCGACCTTGGGGACCTCCTCCTGGGGTCTCCAGGACACGGCCTGCCTGGGTTCCGGGTCCCCATTGCCCTGGACGCCGGCCCAGGTCCTTCACGTAGCCGTCTCCTGCCTGGTCAGCTCTGCTGGCACGCGACCCGTTGGTCGAGGCTGAGAGAGTGACCCATCACCCCCCCCACCCCTGCCTGCGGAGGGTCTGGGGCCCCGAGGCTCCTGGCCACCCGCCTGCCAGCGTGAGCTCCCCGCCCAGCCCGCCCATTCCCCCCTTCCCCCCCGTCAGACTGTCTGGAAGAGCCAGGCCCACAAACGCTCGGACCTGAGGCTTGCTCCTCAGCCCGGTGGCGTCCGGCCGGCCCTGGAGTCTCACCCTGGCCTGGGGGCAGCTCTGCACAGCCGGGTGTCGGTGCGGGGAGGACGCAGAGCCTGGCCTCGGAGCCCCGTGGCCCCGGAGAGGGGCACAGAGGGGTCCCAGCGGTCGGTGGGGGTGGGGAGGTGTCAACGGGGCCTGTTACAGCTCTGGGCCATGGGACGGACCCCCGCCAGGCCAGGGCTGCGGCAGGAGGGGTCGAACGTCCTGTTTCCCAGGGCAGCCGTGACCGTGCCCTCCCGTGCCCCCAGCCCCCGCCTTTCCTGCCGGGGTGAGCCGCCCTGCCGTCCTGGGTCGCTGTGGGGGGCCCAGGCCCGGGTGCTCTGCAGCTCTGGAGTGTCTCCGTTTCCTGCCGGGAGCCTTGTGGGTGGGGGCACGGCCCCGGGAGGCGGGCTCTGCTCTGCCTGTCCCGGCCCTCCCCGGGGGTCTGTGCCCGGGCTTGAGTGACACAGCCGGGGGGGGGGGGGAGTGCGGGGGGCGCCTGTGCAGAGGAGTTTCCGTGTGGCACTCTGTGAGTCCCCTTGCCCGGGCCCCCACAGCGTCCTGGGGGCTGAGGAGCCCCGGGAGCCCCAGTGAGGCTTCTCTGCCGTGTGGGTGTTTGGGGCGACAGCGCTGAAGTAAACCATTTATTTTTTTAAAAGATTTTATGTATTTATTTTCAGAGAGGGAAGGGAGGGAGAAAGAGAGAGAGAGAAACATCAATGTGCGGTTGCTGGGGGCCGTGGCCTGCAACCCAGGCACGTGCCCTGACTGGGAATCGAACCTGCGACACTTTGGTTCGCAGCCCGCGCTCCATCCACTGAGCTACACCAGCCAGGGCTGTAAACCATTTATTTGCTGCCTTTTCCCATTGGTGTCTCTCTCTGGGGCCCCAGCACCCGGCCCCCTCCTGGCTCCCCGCCTGTCCAGCCCCTGCTCTGGCCTCTGCATGTGCCGCCTCTGCCCGATCCCCTGTCCCTGGTTTTCCCGCTCCTTCGGTCTCATTGCCCCTTCCTCCGGGAAGCCTTCCTGACTTTGTCCGTGGCCCGTCCCGTCCCTTCTCTGTTCCTGTCGGGATCCCTTCCGAGCCACCCACTCGGTCTGCCCTGCCGTGCCCGGCCCGGCCCGGGGGGCGGGGGTGGGTGCCGGGGGGCACACCCGCGGACCGGGTCGGTGAGCGGCGGGCACGCTCCGTTCTCAGCCGTGCAGGAGGAGCGGCAGCGGGGCAAGGACCGGAGCGAGAGCGAGGTGGAGTCCACCAGCAGCGCCAACGAGGACATGCCGGTGGAGAAGATCCTGGAGGCCGAGCTGGCCGTCGAGCCCAAGACCGAGACGTACGTGGAGGCCAACGTGGGGCTGAACCCCAACTCGGTGAGTGCCGCCTGCCCACGGTCCCCCCCCCCCCGTGGGGGCAGGCCCCCCCCCGTGCGGCTTTGGGGAGCGTGGGCCCCGGGAGCCCCCCGGGACCGGAGGCAGGACTTGGCGCCTCACGCCTCCTGCCGCCTCCCGCCCGTCGTCCGGTGGGTGTCGGGGCCCCCCCGCCTGCCGCAGGTCTGGGGACAGCATCGTGTCCGGGCCTCCTCTGTCTCCTACGTGGGCTCGGGGCGACCCTGAGGCTGCCGGGCCTGCCCTGAGCTCACCTGGGCTCCGCGGCCCAGCACGGCCTGCACCTGCCCCGCCCCAAGCCCGGGGCCTTTGCACTGGCCCTGCCGGCTCCTCCGGCTTCCAGGGGCCCCTTTTACTGGGGTCCCCTCGGGCCCCTGCCAAGGTGGGCCTGGCCCTGGGAGGTGGGCTCGGCCCTCATCGCCCCCTCCAGGGCCCCGGGCACGTGGCGGTGTGTGTGGCCAGTGCGTCCTCTCCCGGGGACAGCCCACCGGCCTTCGGTCAGGGGCAGCGACCCCTCCTTGCGGGCGGGCGCTCGCACGGGGCCCTCCCCCGCATCTGAGAGTGGGGGTCCCCTCCTACATGCTTAGGAGGCTCCCGCAGGCTGAGGCCCCCGCTTCCTGCACTCTGTGATGGGGCGCCAGCAGCGACCCCGTGACCCTGGGCAGGGTGACCCGGCCCCACCCTCGGTCCCCTCTCCAGTCCCAGTGGCAGGTGGGAGGCCAGCTGCGAGGGTTTCATGATCGAGCAGAATCTAAAAAAAAACCCCCAAAAACCCACCAAAAAAATGGGAGACCGAGGGAGGGCTGCCAACCTTTAATTTTGCCAAGTAAGGGCGTCACGTGGGAGGCCATCTGGCCCCTGCCCTCCCGGTGGCTTCGGGGGGAGGTGCTGGAGGCCCAGACCGGGGGGGGGGGTGGCCGGGCCTCGCGTGGTGGGGGAGCTCCCGGGATCCCCCCCATCCCACGTGCCCACCTTCTCCTCTGGCCCTTGCGCCACGGCTCCCCGTGGGACCCCTCCCCGCAGATGGCAGCGGGAGGCCCGGGAGGCCCAGCTCTGGAGCCCTGGGGGAGCCTCCAGCCTCTGCCTGGGGCCCTGCTGTCCACCCCCCGGGAAGGGACAGTCCTTTCCACTCGGGCACAGGGGGGCCCGTCGGTGGGGCTGACGGCCGAGGCTCAGAGGGGTTTGGGGTGGGCTGCAGGCCATGCAGCCAATGGGGCTGGAACGCCTCCCGGCCCCTCCCCCACGGGAGCCGCGCCAGGCCCAGCCTGCCCTCCCGCCCCCACCGCCCGTCCTCCCCCGCCGCAGGTGCGCGGGCACCCGTGCACCCGCCTTGGCGGCCTGGCCTGCTCCCTGGGAGGGGCTGCTGGGCAGGGGTCTCTCCGAGCCACCTCTGAGCCGGGGAGGGAGAGGCAGCTGGGCCGGTGGGTGGGGTGGGGGGGCGGAGCCGGCAGCGCCCTCCAGCCGGGCCCCAGTACCTCGGAGTCCCACGCCTGCCCCAGCCTCCAGCTCCTCTCGCTTCCTTGTCCGTGACGCCGGCCACCTGGCACCTGCCCCTGCGGTGGGGCTGGCAGACTCGGGGCCCGACGGTCTTCCTGGGGCTGCTCTGGCAGGGGACCGCAGACCGAGGGCCTGAAGCGGCACAGGTTCCACTGTCCGGCCCTTCCCGAGGCCGGAGTCTGAACACAGCCCCACGGAGTCAGGCCAGGCTGGCGGCCGGCCTGGCTCCTGCTGGGGGCATCCACCCCCCGCCCCCCGCCCCCGCCACCTCCCCCAGGACTGCAGGCCCCCGCTCCAACTCAGGGCCCCGCCTCCAGCTGCTCGGCAGCCCCAACCTCTCCCCGCCGACCTCTGCTCCGTTGTCCCCGCCTGTCCCCCCGACTCTGACCTCCCGCCCCCCTCTCTGAGGACCCTGTGATGGCCCCCGCGTCCTGCAGGGTCACCTCCCGCCGCGACCCCCTGCACTCGATCATGCCCGCGGGGTCCCTCTGGCCGTGTGAGGCCCCCTCGTCCCAGGCCCGGGGACTGGGGACCTGGGCGTCTGTGGGGGCACGGTCGGCCCACAGGGGAGAGGGGGGCCTGGCCCGGGCGCGGCGTGCCCTCACCACGCCCCCCTGCCCCGACCTCCCCCCCAGCCCAATGACCCCGTCACCAACATCTGCCACGCGGCCGACAAGCAGCTCTTCACGCTGGTGGAGTGGGCCAAGCGCATCCCGCACTTCTCGGAGCTGCCGCTGGACGACCAGGTCATCCTGCTGCGGGCGGGTGAGTGTGCCGGCCCCCCCCCCTCGGCGGACTGGGGGGCGCTCGCCCGCGCGGGGGGCCAGTGGCCAGGGGCGCGTGGGGTGCTCCGTGAGGCAGCCCGCCGGGAACCCTTCCGAGCGCCCGGGAGGGAGGGCAGCGGCACGTCCTGTGACGGCCGGCGCTGACCGCCAGTGGCCCCGTGTCCCCCGGCGACAGGAGCGGGGAGATAGCCGGGCGCGGGGCTGCCTGAGGTGGTCTTGTTTAGCCCCCCGGTGCTCGCTCCGGCTTCTCGGCCGCCTGACCCGGGCGCCGCGGCCTTGTTCCCGACCACAGGCCTGTTTACTGGGGTGAGGGGGTGTCCACGAGGCCCACGCCGACCTCCGAGAGTTTGCTGGGAATAGCGGCCGGCCCAGAGAGAGTAGGGGCGCTGTCCCGGGCGCCCCGAGGGGCCAGCAGTGTGCTCTTGCAGGAAGAGCCCCCCACCCACCCACCCCGGGGCTGCTGAGTCTGGGAGCGCCCGGGTTGCACGGCCGTAGCAGGCGCTCGGTGCGGGGCCTGCGTGGGCACCTCGGACGCGTCATCCCCAGACGTGGGGGCCTGGGAGCTTCCCCTCCGGGGCGTGTTCGTGGGGTCAGGGCTCCATGGAGACCCCTTTGGGGACCCTGTCTTGAGTCCCCGTGGCGGTGGCTCTGTGCTGACACCCGCTGCCTTGGCAGGGGCGGTGGGTGCGGGGGGCGTGTGCTGGCGGTGGGGGGGCGCGGCTGTGGGCCGGCGGGGGTGGGGCGGGAGGCAGCCACTGAGCGTGTGCACCCCGCCCCCCCAGGCTGGAACGAGCTGCTCATCGCCTCCTTCTCCCACCGGTCCATCGCCGTCAAGGACGGCATCCTGCTGGCCACCGGGCTGCACGTGCACCGGAACAGTGCCCACAGCGCGGGCGTGGGCGCCATCTTCGACAGGTGGGGCGGCCGCCCGGCCCGCGTGCCGGTCCTCGAGGTGTGGGCTCTGCGTGCGCGGGTCTCCTGCGCAGGACTCAGAGGGGAGTGTGGGGCGGAGGCAAAGCCCCTCCCGAGCCCGGCCCCTGGGGTCCCCCCCCCACATCCCCTGGAGCCCCGTGTGTGGGAGGGAAGGCCGAGCTTGCTGGAAAGCAGAAGCAGCCCGTCCTGTGGACGAGGTTTCACCGTGCCCGGGGGGCGGGGCTCATCCTCGCCTGCACAGCTGGGACCCTGAGGCCCCCCGGCCCGTGGGGGCCACACCTGTGTCAGCCCGCTGGAGCGGGCAGGGCTGTCACCAGCCGCCTGGGTCCGCAGCTTCCGGGTGAAGTCCCAGGTGCAGACCCCTCCCGACAGAGGGCAGAGCTGTCGCCTACCCCCGCCCCCCGCCCCCCGGGGGCAGCAGGGGCCAGGCCCGGTGTGGCCCTGTCGGGGCGGTTCTGCGGGTCGGCCCGGCCCTCCCCAGCGGCCCTCCGGGGCCACGCCGGCCTCCCTGAGTTCTGCGCGGACTCCCAGGGGACCGGCAAGGGGCACGGCCTGACGCGGCCCTCGGTGTCCACCCGCAGGGTCCTGACCGAGCTCGTGTCCAAGATGCGGGACATGCACATGGACAAGACGGAGCTGGGCTGCCTGCGGGCCATCGTCCTCTTCAACCCGGGTACGGCCGGCCTACCCGCGCCCGCCTGGGCCTGCTCCACCCCAGCCACGCGTCTCCTGCTTGCGGTGGGGGGCCCTGCCATCTCCTCCCCAGCCCCGAGAGGGTCTCCCTGTGCGGCAGGGCCCCACGAGCCACTCTCGCCCTCAGGGGTCCGGCGAGGCCTCCGCTGGCTTTGCTCCGGACCCCTGGGGTCCCCAGGGGCCAGGCTCCCCGGGAGCTTGTGGTGCCGAGGGCCTGGAGCCCAGACCGTCCGCTCTGTCACTGACGGGCGGACCTGCCCTCGGTCCCGTGGGACCCGCCCGTTCCCCGCCGCAGGTGCTCTCTGGGGGCTTCGGTGCTGCGTGGAGGGGCGCCTCTCGGAGCCCCCCGGGGGGAGGGGCGGGTGCTGACCCTTGGCCCTTCTTCCTTGCAGACTCCAAGGGGCTCTCGAACCCGGCCGAGGTGGAGGCCCTGCGGGAGAAGGTCTACGCGTCCCTGGAGGCGTACTGCAAACACAAGTACCCGGAGCAGCCGGGCAGGTGAGCCGGGCCGCCCTCCTGCCCGGCGCGGGCCCCGCGGGTCTCCTGTCCAGCCCCCACCCTGGGCCGGCGTGCCGCCGGCCAGCCCCGCAGGCCCTCCTGTGTGCTGAGACGGTGGTGCCCTCCTGGCGTGCCCGAGTGAGGACGGGCCCTGTCTCGGCCGGCCCCAGTGCAGACACGCTTGTGCATTTTCCTGTAGCCCCACTGGAAAGAAGGGCCCCGTGTTGGCACACAGTAGGTGCTTGCCTTTGCAGAGGGCGCAGAGAAGGTCGTGCTTCCCCCACCCCCGCGGGGGCCAGCGGAGCAGGGCCTTGGGGCTCGCCCCCAGCGGGGATGGGCGCCAGCGCATAGTAGGTGCTTTGTGAACCCGCAGAGCAGAGAGGCGAGTGGGCCCAGAGCAGAGCCCTCCTCCCCCTGCCTGGGTGGGCCGGGCCCACGGCATGTCGGGAGGAGGGAGCCGTCTCAGCGACTGCACCCCCGTCCCTGGAAAGGGGCACCTCCTGGCGGGGGCCCCGGACAGCAGCCCCCCCCGCCCCAGCGCACACAGACCGGCGTGCACACGGTTAACAGCGGCCAGCTGCCGGGCGCTCATCTGGTTTGTTTTAAGGCGAGACTTCCCGGATGGAGGGCCGGGGCCCGGCTGCAGCGGCAGGCTGGCTTGTTTTTCCTGGCTCCCGCCCCGGCCGCCGCGCCAGCTCAGCAGAAACGGCTCGGGCTCTGGCCCCCGTCCAGGCTGGCGGCTGCGTCTCTGCCTAGAAAATGCGGGTTGCGTGGCAGCCGACCGCAGGGCCTTCGCCCCCCGAGCACAGGCACTGTTGGCCGGCCTTGAGGCCCCGCAGCCCCCCGAGGGTCCCAGTGGAGAGGCCCGGACAGCACGTGGGCGGGCCTGGGGCGGACGGGGGCCTCCCGAGAAGGGACATGGGCCCGCCGGCCGAGCGCCTCATCTGCCCTCCTAGGGCAGGGCCTGGGGGGCGTCCGGGTGCGGGCCCGGCTCTGGCAGAGCTGTTGCGGGGGGAGGGCTGGCCTGGCGTGGGGGTTGCTCGAGCTCAGACCTCTCCCCAGCTCGGGGCCAGCTCCACCTCCGGCCTCCCCGCTGCGGCCGGAGGCCCTGCTGGCCGCCTGCTCTCTCCCGTGTGCAGCCCTGCTGTGGCTCCCTATCGCCGTGGAGACGGCCCATGCATGCTGGCTTCCCCACAAAGCCCTCGGCAGCCCGCCCCCGCCTGGCCCCCCGCCTGGCCCCCCGCCTCACCACGGGCCCTTCGTGCCCGATGGCCGCCCTTGGGCCTTCTTGAGGGGTCTCCGTGCCCACCCGGGGCCCGTCCCCAGACACCCCATTTCCGCTGCCTGAGGGCCTCTTCGAAGGCTGGGCACAGGCAGGGCTGGTGCAGGGGTGGGGGGTCGGGCGGGAGGCTCAGGCCGGAGCCCAGGAGGCAGCGGGGCCCGGGGCGGGGGCAGGGGCAGGGGCAGGGGCAGGGCCGCCCTGCTCACGTCCGGCTCCCGCAGGTTCGCCAAGCTGCTGCTGCGGCTGCCCGCCCTGCGCTCCATCGGCCTCAAGTGCCTGGAGCACCTGTTCTTCTTCAAGCTCATCGGGGACACGCCCATCGACACCTTCCTCATGGAGATGCTGGAGGCCCCGCACCAAATGACTTAGGCCCCCGGCGCCCGGCCGGCCGCCCGCTGCTGTCCTCGGCGAGCCCGCCCCCGCCCCTCCTCTGCGGGCCCGTGTGGACCTGGGGGCGCGGCCTGTCACTGCTAAGCCTAAGAGAGATGTTGCCACCCTCGTTATTTTCAATACTGCTTGTCTTTGGACCCAGCCGGGAGCGGCTTCCCGGGGTGGCCGCCGCAGTGCAAGGACTGGTGTGACCCCAGCCAGGCCGGTCCGGTCCCGGGACTGCGCGCAGGGCGGCCCCCGGGGTCGCAGGCCCCGTCCCCGGAGCCGCAGCACCCCCGGGGTGTCCAGCCCCCGGGGCTCTGGAGCCACAGGTCGGAAGGGCAGCTTCGTGTGGGTCACCGTTGTCCCGGTTTCCCAGCCTCCTGGGCCCCACCCACGATCGGGGTTCTCGGGGACGGGTGAGGAGGAGTTGGTGTTTTGTCCCAGAGGACCCCCCCACTCCCCGGGAAGCCGAGGGGCTCTGGGGCCAGCAGACTCCTCTTCCCGCACAGTGGGGGGCCGGCAGTCCTGCTTCCAAAGATCACTCACAGCCCTGCCCCCGCCAGTCCCGGCGGGAGCCGCCTGCTGTGCCGGGTGCGGGGCCACCTCCTGGCTGCAGGGACGGTGGTCGCCCCCACCTCATTTTCTTTCTCCGTTGTCTCCGTTGCCACCGCTTACGTCACCCTTGCCCTCCCGCCCCTCCGGGCTCCATCGGACCCAGGGTGACCCCCCCCCCTCCCACCACACGGCGCTGGCCTGACCTCCGCTTGGCCTCCGATGCCCCCTCCCGGGCCCGGGCGCCGAGGCGGCCCCTGCTCTGGAAGCCGAGCCCACGCGGCTCTGCTGCCCCCTCCTGGCGGAGACGGCGCCCGGCTGCCTTCCCAGACGGGTCCCTCCTGCTGTGCCCACTCGCAGAGGCCTGCGGGGCTGCGGCCTGGGGCTCTTGGGGGGGGGGACCCCATCTCGGGGGGCTGCTCTGTCTACCGGACTCTGGGAACGAGGGGCCGCTGAGTGCCACCCTCCTGCGCCCGGGCTCCGATGCCCCTCGGGCTGTGGTCGGGGGCGTGGAGCCTTCAGTGGGAACCCCATCCCACGTCCACTCTGGTCCAGGGCGCCCTGTGCGGCCCAGCACCCCCGCTGCAGGTTGAACTGGCCCCTGGCACTGCAGTCCCTCCCCTTGGTCCGTCTGCTGGACTCGCACCCACCAGCCCCACGGGGCCTGAACGGGCCAGGATGTGGGGGTGCGGGTGGCGTCCTGTCCGCTGAGCCCCGGGGGGCAGGCTCTGGACCAGTGGCTTCCCTTCTACCGCCCCCGCCAGCAGCTCTGGGCGGGGTGGGGGTGGGGCGGGGTGGGGGGGTTGCCGTCCCCAAAGTTGGTGTCCCCCCCGAGGGCACGAGGTGCCCCTGGCGGGGAAGAGGCCCCCCTCCTCGGGTGCGGCCCCCCGAGCACTGTCCAAGGCGGGGGCCAGGGGCTGCCCCGCCACCCTCTCGCACTGTCCCCGGGCGTCTCGGCACCCTGCGGGGCACGGTCGTGACGGGCAGCGGTGCTGGCCTTCTCGAGCCGTTCCCTTCGGGGCCCCCCAGCGGAGGGGATGTTAAACCACCCCCCGACACCCTGGTGCCTTCTGCAGCCAGACGCACCCGCTGCCCGTGCCCGGCTCCCCCCTCCCCCGGGCCTCGTGGGTGGCTCCGGAGAAAACCCAGGTGTGGGTCCTTGGTTGGGGGTCAGCTTCCCGGGAGCGTCACGGGCACTGGCCCTGCTGGCGGTCCGTGCAGGAGGGAGGCCCCCAGGCTGCCCTGCCCCCACCGGCGTCCAGGCCCCCGGGCCGCCCCCCCCCCACCAGCCCGCGGTCACCGCCGCCCTGCACGCAGTTCTGTCTGGACAAGGGAGACCGGGGAAGGGGCGCATTACTCAGTAGAGCGGTAGAATTCTTCTTTAACCAGATCCCCTGTAGTGATACCAATCTGGTTCAATTAAGGTGATTTTTTTGTAATCATTATTGTATCGGTGGGACAATCTTTAATTTTCTAAAGATAGCACTAACGTCAGCTCGTTGGGCACCCCGTGCCGGTTCCCGCCTGGACTCGGCCGGACTCCTCCCGGCACCCGGCAGCGTCCCCGCCCCTCGCTGACATCCGACGGGGCTCCCGCGGCCGTGGCCGAGAACCAGAGACGTGGCCGAATCCTGTGCTTGGAAGGTGCTGGCAAAGCCAGCCCGCCCCACCCCTCGCCCCTCGGAAACTGGCCTGCCAGGACGCTCGCCGACGCGGCCCCCAGTCAGCCCTCAGCCACCTGGAGGACGGCGGCGGCGGCGCCGCGAAAACCCGGCCCCTGGGTGTCTCAAGTCTCGGCGCGCCCGGGGGATTCGGGCTGGTGCGGGGGAGCGGCCAGGCCGGGCGCCTCCTGTGCGGTGCCCGCGGGTCCCCAGCTGGCGGTGTCCCCGTCACGGAGCTGGGGCGCGGGGCCCCGGCCCTGCCCACGCGGGAGTGCGGTGCCAGGCGTGTGCGCCGCACGGAGGGTCTGCCGGGGGCCGCCCACCGCCCACGCGCGCGGCTCCTGGCGTTTCCTGCTCATCTTTAATCGAGACTTTCCCCCCTTCCCTATAAATTTGCTTCACACGAGCAAGTCCGTAAGGACCCCTCCTTTGGTGAATCGGGTTTGAATGACTTATCTCGAGGCGAGGAGCTGCATCTATTTTAAGATGCGTGGGCGCGAACGGCCTCAGGCGGTCCCCACCCTTAGCCTTAGCGGGGACGCGCGGCCGGCGCTCGGAGGGGACAGATACAGAGAGTAAAGATAAGAGAAATGTCTAAAGCATCGGGAAAGGTAAAAAATCTATTTTTGTACAAATGTAATTTTATCCGTCATGTATACTTGGACGAGACGGGGTGGGGAGGGGGGCTCGTTGTGTTTCTGCTTCAGCATGAGGAGAGCGCCCTCGGGGACCCGCCGGGACCGGAGCGGGGTGGGGCCGGGGCCTCCCCGGCGTGGCGGCACCCCCTCGCGCACGGGGAGCTTGCCTTCGGGCTGTGTCCCCGCTGCCACCGCCTCCGGAAGCTCCGACTGTAAATGCCATCCCGGGCTGACTGGTCCATGGCGCTGGCCGCGGGCCGGGCCACAAGGGGCGGTCTGCGGGCCGTGGACAGGAGAGAGAGAACCGTGAGCGGAGAAACAGAACATGAGCGTTTGAAACCACAGCGTCACGTCCGGGCCTCGTTTGTTCCACTGGGGTTTCGTGTCCAGGGGTGGGAGTTGGCAGTGCCGGGGGGCTGGGGGGGGGCTGCCTGCTGTCCCCAACCCCACGGGGGCCGGGACCCCACGCTGGGCCGCCCGGGGCTGCTTCCGGCCCGGCCCACTGTGTCCCGAGGCCCTCCCGCCAGCCCCTCTCTGGGCTCCAGGGCCGACACGGCGGCCTCCAGAGAGGGCCCCCGGGCCCCTGCCAGCCCTGGCACAGCCCTCGTGTGGCCTCACTGGCCGCGGCGTCCACTGGCCGGCCGGGTGGGCAGCAGCTGACAGCGGCACAAAGTGAACGGTGCCCTCTAGTGGTCCCACAGACGCCTGCACGGCGCCCGTCTGCCCCGTCCCGCCTGACAAGTGCCCTCCGTCCCCGCGCCCGACGTCCTCACCCTCCGGGGAGGCTCCGGGCAGCCGGGGTGGGGTCGTGGAGGGCGGGGGTCTCGGCCCGACGGCGCTGAGAGTGAAAGCCGCTCGCTCTCAGCTGGGGGCAGGTAACCGCCCGTCAGGTGGGGACTTTCCTGGCGTGCTCCAGGAACGGGCTCGCGCGTGTGCACGCACACACACGTGGAGGTGGGCACGCACACTCCTTGCAAGACGGGCGTACTCACACTGCTCCCATGTCCCCCCCCACCCGTGCCCAGCAGGTGCTTGGTTTGGGAGCCGTAGGGACGGAGGGGCCTCCCAGGCGCCCCGTGGTGGGTGGAACTGGACACCCACGGCCTCCCCGCCCCCGGTGGTGGCTGCACCCTGCACGTTGCTGCTGCCCTCTGGCCCCCAACGGCTGGGTGACGAGTGCCAGCGGGGCCCTGGAGGCGTGGGAGCGGCCGCTGTCTCTGTGGGACCAGCAGCCGAGCCCAATGCTGACTGCCGGGCCGTGGGGGCCTCGAGTCCCCCCACCCCCACTCGGGCTCTAGACTCCCCCAGCAGGGCCCAGCTAGGACCTCCTGGGCCAGGTCGGCCGTGGGAGCCACGGGGGCCGGCCCTGCTCCCCCCACGGGCCTCGGGGCCTTGCTGGGACTGGCCTGCTCCGTGTTCCCGTCACGGAACCTCTCACGCTGGTGCTCTGGGCGCCTTCCCGGGGGCCCGGGAGGATTGGGGGTCTCCTCCTGGCCAAGGGGCCTCTTCCGCCTCCCACACACCCGAACCCTCTGCCGGGCGCACCGTGTGGGGCCCTGGTCCCCGGTGGCCCCGTTCCCTGAGCAGGCCCCCGCTGGCACTGGGCATGGCCGCCTGGAGTGAGCCAGCGAGCCCAGCGGGGGGACAGCTGGCGGGGCTGGAGGGCTGCAGGTGGGGAGGGCCGGGGGTGGGAGGGCACTTGAGCCCCCACACATACACACACACACACACACACACACACACACACACACCAGTGTTGGGAGGACTGGGTCCCGACCTCCTGACAAGCCCTGTGGAGGCCCCCGGGTGAGGGACGCCTGACCGTTAGGGGCGGGGCGGGGCAGTGACCAAGACGACCCCCAGGGAGCACACCTGGGTGGCGCAGGTACCCAGGGAGGGCGGCAAAAGGGAAGCAAATGCCCGCTGCCTCCAGTCGCCATGGCGACGCCCGCCCAGGACAGCCACCCTGGACCAGAGATGCTGAGCTTGACACGTTTCTCTCCGGCAGGAGCAGGTGCTGGCAGCGAAGTCAGCAGGGCGTGGGGTCCGTGACCTTGGAGCTGGGGGCGGGCCGGGGCTTCTGGGCGGGAGGCTGCTGAGTGCCCGCCCGGGGCCGGGGCCGGGAGCCCGGTGCTGGGCGAGGGCCAGCCCTGCCGCCCAGCAGGCAGGAGGGGCGTGTGTGGCCAGTGGGGGCATCTTGGGGGGAGACCCTGGGACCAGGCAGAGGACGCAAAGGTCAGAGAAGTGGATGCCACTGTGGGGCCCAAGGGGCATCAGCACCCACCCTCAGGGACAGGGACACAGCGGAAGCAGAGGATTCATGGGGACTTCAGGTGTGTTGGGGGGGCCTCTGTGAGGATTTCAGTCCCCAGCCCCTTCATGCCCAAACGGCCCCATCTGTCCCCAGACTTGGGGCTCCCCAGGGGCAGCATGGACTGACCCTGGCCAGGACAGGGGCGAGGCCAGCATGGCACACTCCCAGTGGCCCAGGACAGAGCCCAAGGACAGTGGCCAGACTCTGTCCCTAGTGGGTGTCCAGCCGCTGGTGACATCTCAGACTCCAAGCGTCAGAGCAGAGCGCCCATTTGACACGTCCACTGCCCGCCCCCCCAAGCCACAGCACCTTGTCTGAGCATGCCCAGAGAGCACCCCGAGCAGGCTGGGAGCGGGAGCGGCCGCAGCCCCAGGCAGCAGGCACCCCTGCCTGCAGACCCCTGGGCGGGGGGTCCGGGGGCCGAAGGTGGGCCCAGGGGCAGGACCCGGCCCGGCCCCCGACCTCTTGGCTTTGACGGACACCCACGGGAACCCCAGGCCGTCAGGGCTGCCCTGGGTCCCTCGGAACCGAAGCCCTGGCCCCAGGTGCCCCAGGTGCCCCAGGTGCGAGGCGGCACTGCCCCCTTCTGGTGTCGCTGAGGGAAAGGCCACCCAGGTCCTGCCGTGTCCCTTCCCACCTGCGGTGTCCCCTGCAGCGGGCCGACTCCGTGGATGTGAGGCTCACCCGGAGCTTTAGGGGACCCTGGCCCCCAGGCCCCCCCCGGCCCATTAAATCAGAAGGTCTGGGGAGGGGCGGCTGGCCCGGGCTTTATGAAGACACCAGGAGTGGGCTCTGCAGCCCTACTGTGTGCATGGCCTCAGGTTCCCTGTTCCCACAAGGACAGGAGTCCCCCGTCCCAGGGCCCCTCTGGGGAAGGTGTACGGGGCTCGGGTCAACCAGAAAACGCTCGGAAGTCACCATTTCCCGCCTCATTCTGGTGCTGGGGGGGGGGCCTTCACGCAGGGACCTGGGCCGGGGGGGCGGCGGGTGAGGCTGGACCCTTGGAGCTTTGGCCGGGGGCTCACCTCTGGCCTGGGTTCCGGGGCCTGGGGCCCTGGGGGTGGGTCGGGAGGGGGCCTGGGAAGGTGGTTGTGCCCTTGAAGGTGGAAGCCCAAGGGCAGGTCAGAGCTGCCCGTGGGGGTGAGTGGAAGTCACGGAGAGGGGACAGTCCACTCATTCATTCACTCACTCCATTCATTCATTCACTCACTCCTTCACTCACTCATTCATTCACTCGCTCATTCATTCACTCACTCACTCACTGGACAAACTTATCAGACCCAGCCCCCCACTGAGGGACTGGCTGCCCCACTAGGGCAGGAAGGCAGGGGACAGCTGTCCCTGACCCTGAGCCTCAGGCCCTGTCCCGATCCCTGGTGGCCCTGACCTAACTCGAGGGGCTGGCTCTGGAGTCTGTGACCCAAGGCACTTGCACACAGTGGGGCCGAGAAAGCCTTCCGCCCATGGGGGCCGGCGGTCACAAGGCTGGACAGCATCCAGCAACTGTGCCCCCGGGGCTTGTGCCGCTGGCTTGAAGCCGCACGTCCACCCCAGAGCCGGCGCAGGACACTGGTAGCAGCGTGGTCACCGTGGCCGAAAACTGGGAGCCGCCCGGATGCCCTGCGGCAGGGGATGGAGAGCGGGTGGCGGGATGCGCCCAGCTACGAGGAGGGAGCAGCTGCCGCGCCCCAGACGGAGGCGGATGAGCCGTCCAGGTCCGTGGCCGCGCGAGAGCAGTGCGCTTGGGAAGAAGAACGGCCAGTGCCGCCGCGTCCGTCCGTGGGTCGCCCTGGAAGAGGCAGAGCTGTGGGGTGGTCCGCGGAGCAGCGGTGGTGGCTCCGGTTCCCGTGGGGGAGCCCCAGCGGTGAAGCCACTGGCTGTGCGCGGCACCGTCCCGGTGCATCCGGACGCCAGGCACCCTCTGGAACCCTCCGCGCCTTCCAGCACGGAGGGGGCCTTGCTGTGGGCCAGCATGAGGACGGCTCAGGAGGCGGCAGGACCCCGGGACAGAGCTCGGGCTGTGGAGCGGAACGGCCTGCCTGTGGCACAGATGGGCGGAGGGGACTGGCACTGGCCCGGCGGCTTTGGGGTCTGTGTGCGGGGAGGTGGCAGGAGCTGAGGGGGCAGCCTCCCATATGTGGGGGGCCAGCTGTTTCCCGGGACCGAAGGTTCACGGCCAAGATGCTGCCTTCCTGGGGCCCCAGAGAGGAGCAGGTGACCGAGGTGGCATCCAGGCTTGTAGGAGTGCGGGTGACAGATAGGGGTGGGGTGGGGGGGCTAGAATAATTCGGGTGGTGCAGGGTCCGAGCCGCAGACACCGTGCTGAGCGTCCCGCAGCAGGCTGCCAATAGCAGCCTCTGTCTGTCCGTGTGCGTCACGCAGGTTAGGAGGGTGCACGCGGCTCCTCGCTCCGGGGCCCGGGGCCTGGGAGCAGCCCCCCCCTAGGGCAGCGAGCCCCCCGCCCCCAGGCCTCGGCCTCTACCGCCACCTGCCACCGGAGGACCAGGGCTCGGGGGACACGGCCACTCCGGCACCGGGCAGGAAAAGCTCCTCGTGGGGCCCAGTGGTGAAGGAAGGAACAGCAGGGGCACGGCGTGGGGACGTGGAAGGGGCGTGGGGCGCAGCCGGCCCACGCTGGAGCCAAGGAGAGAGTCGCTCTGGATTGTGGCTCAAAGGAGAGCGGGAACACTCACGAGTCCGCAGCCGTGGAGACAGGTGGCGGGACACGTGAAGCCGTGGGGGAGAGGACAGGTCCCCTCGCAGGAGGGTGGGTGTTCTGGGGCGTGGCGCCCAACACCCCACTCCTGCCGGGCCCAGGGCGTGGTGACGTGTCTGTGAAGTGGACAGTGTGGGAAGGGACGGGGGACGCCTGGCGAACACGCCTCAGGAAGTGACCGAGGTCACCACTGCAGTGACGAGGCAGGTGACGGCACGGGCCCCCGACTCGAGCTGGTGACCGGGGCCCCTCTCCTCTGGGATCTTGCCCCCAAACGCACCCCAGGGTAAGTGCATGAAACACACCGGGCCAGTCCCCATGAAGGGCCTGCTACAAGGACGTGACCGTGACCGTGACTGGTCCCCCTCAAAGCTGTCAGGAACACGGCAAGGCTGAGCCGGGGGCTGTCCAGAGGGTCCTGAGGAGAGGGCTGCGGCTGTAGGTCCTGGGAGGGGCCCCGGGCCCCGAACACCCGAACAAGGTAGGCCCAGGAGTATCGCCCCCACCGCGGGTCCATCAGCTCGTGGCCGAGCTAACCTAAGACGTCAGCCCAGGGGGCGGGGTGGGGAGAATGGGGGGGCTACTGGGTGGGGTCAGGGTGGTGCCGGGGACTCTGCGCTATGCTCGCACCTCTGGTCACTCTCCAGTGATTCTAAAACAGAAACGTTTCCCTAGAAAGCGAAAGGACTGTGTATCCATTAAAAACAAAAGCCCCATACCGTTGCCCGCATGCTTGTGGAGACCGACTGTTGACCGTGGCCCTGGAGGGGGTGCAGCTGTGGCCAATGCGGACCCGTCTGTCCCGAAGGGAGCCGCGTGCGGCCTTGATTACCACCCCCTGTCCGGGGGGCCCGGGGGGACGGGGAGAGGGAGAGCGCGAGGAGACGGTGGGCGGGGCTGGGGTCCGCTGGGCGCTGGGCGGGGACTGACGGGCCCCCTGCTAGGCTCGCCTCCATCTCTCCCCGCCTCTTCCCCGCGCACCGCCCCCCCGAGGTCGGAATCCCTAGCTAGGCCCCTGTGGCTTGTGCGGGAGCCCCAGGTTCCCCAGCAGTGAGAGCCGTGCGGGATGGGGACGGTCCCCGTGGCCGAGCCGCTTCTGTCAAGGTTGCACGCGGTGGCTCAGGCTGCAAGGGCCCAAGGTTCTCTGTGCGGGCGGGTGGGAGCAGCCTGGAGAGCCAGGCGCAGGCAGGGTGGCAGCCTGGCCGGGCGGGTGGCACCCAATTCCGCCACCAGGGGGCAGCATCGCCCCGCGCAACGCGCCCTGTGCGCAGCTGGGCGGTCCCTGCTGATTGGCTGAGTCCTGCTTGTCTCCCAGGCAACGGCCCGCCTCCCTCCCAGCGCCCCGCCCTCCGCCAGAGGGGAGGCTGATGGGCGGGGCCGAGCGAGGGCCCCGGACTGAGGACCGCGAACCGTGCTGCAGGCCGCCGCAGTAGCCAGGGGCCACCTGCCAGCATCTCTGGTTTCACCTTGGCTGAGGGGCCCCCCTTGTCCTCCAGCTTCTGTCTTCCCCACATCCTGCCCTGGAAACAGCGGGAAGAGGGAGCTCTCAGAGCCCCAGGGAAAGGCAGGGGCGCCCAGCAACCTCGTGGTCCCCACAGGGCCCCTGTGTCCCCCTCCTGGCCGGTGTCGCACACCCAGAGCTGGGCAGTGGGCGGGAGGGGACGGCTGCTGCTGCCGGCGGCCGAGGGGGTGCAGAGCCCAGGGGAGGGGAAGGGAGGGGAGTGGGGAAGTGGGCTGTGGGGCGTCCTCCCTGGCTGGTCCTGGGCAAGGCCCTACGGGAGCCCCCTCCAGGGCCAGACCTTGTCAGGGGAGAAGAGACGATGCATTTCGGCCACTGGGACCCCAGTGTGACACCCCAGCTGTCCCCAAACCTGCAGAATCCCCGAGGAGGGCCCCAGCCCCGTTCAGAGTGAGTCAGAGAGAGGTAGCTGGGGGTGCGGGGGCAGCCTGCGCCCGGGGGCTCACCCCCATCTGGGGCCCACCCCCATCTGGGGCCAGGGCCCTCGGCCCCAGATGAGCCCTGTGGGGCAGGTGGGGAGTGAGAGGAGGTGGCTGGGCGACCACGTGCACAGCGTGGTCAGGGCGGACCCCCCAGGACCCAGCCAGGCCAGGAAGTAGGGAAAGATAGCCCAGCAGGGAACATCGGGTGCAAAGGCTCAGAGTCAGGAGGAGGGGAGCGAGGCAGGGTGGGGGGGAGGCGGCGGGGTCCACGGGGCAGGTTAAGTGAGGGCAGGAAGGCCCCCACCATGTCGTGGGCGCTCCTGCTGCCCTCGGTCTAGAACCTGCTGCCGGCCTCCGCAGCTGCTCGCTAGGCGTTGGGGCCCCGTGTCTGCCCGCCCACCCACCCACTCACTCATTCATTCACTCATTCATTCGCTCATCAAACACGACCTGGAAGCCACATGGGCCAGGCCCTGGGCCGGCTCTGGAGACAGCAGAGTCAGTGCAGCGTCGGCCCCGTGGAAATACAACCGGGCCCTCCATGTGATTAAAATTTTCCTGGTAGCCGTATTAACATCCACACGAATTCTACTCATCTGCTTTATTTAACCCGATATAGCAGGCCACGGTTGCTTCGCGGTGCAGGCGACACAGGCCCGACTAGCGAACTGTTCTATGCCCCCACTGCGGGGGCCGCGTCCACGAGAGTGGGTGTGTTTCTCACCCACGGCCCCTCTCCGCCCGTGCACGCCGCATCTCAGGTCCCGAGAGCCACCTGTGGCTCGTGGCTGGCCTTTTGTGCAGTGAAAGTCTAGAACATTCTCACGGGGCGGCGTGCAGGCTGGTCTGTGCCGGGAGGAGGCCGTGTTCAAGGTGCTGTGGGAGCACGGAGGAAGAGCAGCCGGGGGGTGGGGGGCTGGAAGGCTTCCCGGAGGAGGTGGCACTTGAACTGGGCACTGAAGGATGAATAGGAGCTCTTTGGGCACAAAACAGGGGACAGAAAATCTTCCCATTTCATTCCTGGGACCTCGAGGAGGGCTCATGGGGATCAAGGGCCTTCAGGGAGGTCCCCCGGGGGCTCCTGAGGACCCGCTGGCTTAAATGCCACTCTTCCCGCCCCGGGGCGGTGTGGTGGGCATTTTCTGTCTCTGAGTTACATGCCTTCAGGTCTAGACTTGGGGCCACTCACAGGCAGGCCGTCCGTTGGGAGATGTATCGCCCAGGCCGCTGGACGGTGCTTCCTGGTCCTGCCGCTGTTTTATGAGGCCATCCAGCGCCCCTGTGACCTCCCAGAACCTCCGCACGTGTGTTACAGGGAGGAGGTGCAGGCGTGGTCTCCGGGCTTCCGCTTGCGCGGTCTTCCTTGAGTCTAACTGAAATCTCTCTTGCTGCTGTGGGGACCGCAGGCAAGGCTGCTCCACTGGGCGGCTCGGAAGCTGCCTGCCCAGGAGGCTGTCCCCAGGGACGAGCCGGGAAAGCTACTTGGTCCCCCAAAACCGAATCTTCCAGAGCATTCCCACAAAGACTCAAAGCTGAAACCCACGTCAGGAGCGTGGGAGGGAAGGCAGCCAGTGGGGGGTGGCTGAGGGCTGAGTGAAGAGGCCCCTGTCCGCGCTCTGGGGGTGCCGCTGCCCCTTCTGTAGCAAGAGGGGAGTTGTCCTGTGACTCGGGCAGGGTGGGGGGGCAGCACGGCCTCCCCCGAAGACCTCCCTCCTCTGCCGTCTGGAATCCCAGCCTCAGGCCCTGACAGGGGGCCCCGTGCCGCCCACCCCGCCGACAGACGCCCGCTGCCCACGGTCCCGCTGTGTGCATCTCGGGGTCCTGAGGGTGCTGAGCAGGGCCCAGCAGTGGGGCCACTGGGAAGGGTGCTCCGCCTGAGGCTGAGGGGAGAAGTCCCATAGCGATTGGGGGCCGCTGGGCCGCAGCGCCCCACCGCGCCCCCATCTCAGAGTGGCACGGCCCCGTGGGCTCTCCCGGACCAGGGGCGTGGGCCACAGCGGGGAGTGGGGTTTGGATTCAGGTTCCGTGATCCCCGCTCAGCCTCCATCGTCATCTATAAGACGGAGGGGACAGCAGTGCCACCCTTGCCTGACACCTCCATCCCCTCCCTCCTGCACCTGGGCTCATTCAGGCCGACCGCCTCCCTGAGCGGTGCCCGGTGGGAGTGGAGGGTCGACCCGGCAGACCCGGGACGTCCACACCCCACAGGCGTGTCCAGAAAGGTCAGGGCCTGGCCCAGCCCCGGGAGGGAGCCTCGGGGTCCTGGGGACGTCCTGCCTGGCAGAGTCCCCGTGTCCCCCGGGGCCTCGGGCCAAGCCGGAGGGTCTCTGCTAGTGAAGCACGTGGGGACCCCGGGCCACACGGAGCAGCCCCCGCTCTGGAGGGGCCGGAGCCCAAGGTCAGCGGTGTGGGGGGTCCAGCGGTGTCTCTGGGACAGACTCCCGGTGAGAACTGGACACCGAAGTTCGGGGGGCGGGGCTCCCCCGGTTGGCAACACACCACACAGGTCGTCACGCAGCGGCCGGGAGAACAGTCACCCCCGCGGCCCCGCTGGGAGGGGGGAGCACCAGGGGCCAGAGCCCGGCCTCCCCGGGCCCCGCCCCGCCCTCGCACCGAAATGAGCCGTGACGGTGACTGTGGGAACAGTGGCCTCTGGCCGTGTGTCCCTTCTGTAGGCACAGCGCCGAGGGGGGTCTCAGGTGACCCGGACCCTCAGGGTCAGTGTGACTGAAGTCAGGCGAGGGGAGCGGCCCCCGTCGGGCCTGTCGGCGCAGCGCCGGCAGCCCCCTCCCAGGAGCCCCTGCGGTGCACTTTCAGACCCTTTGACCCTTTGGGCTGACGGCCTCTGACCCCCTTCTGCCCATCTTCCTTCCCAGGTCTGCCCGCCCGGGCGTCCGCTGGCACCCCAGAGGCCCCAGGGACAAGCAAGCCATGGCTGCTGGGGGACCTGCTGGCTGAGGTGGGGGGCACGGCTGCCCCGCCTGCCAGGCACAGGGAGGCCGACCGGCTGGGTGGTCTCAGAGGGCAAGCGCGGGGGGGCTGGGGGTCATGTTGCCCCCAACGCCGAGGCATTGCTGGTGTCCCGGAGAGCCTGGGGGGCCTGGGCCCCCCTCGCCGCCTCCCTAAGGGCCCCGCGCCAGCCTCCCGGCAAGGGCCTCTGGGCCGGGCAGTGGGTCCGTCCGCCCCAGGCCTTAGCTCGAAGTGCCTCCCCTGCCTGGCAGGCCTCTGCCTGGGGAGCCGGGCCTCCCGCAGGGCGCAGGTGCTCCTTCCACCACGCGCCCACGGAACCTGCCCTCCGCGCTCAGCCCACACCTGCCTCCGGGTGTGCAGGTGTAGGCGGGGCACTCCCTGCCGCCGGCCCCAGCGTGGGGGGCGGTGGGGCTGCTTCAACTAAAGCTCGTGTGGAGACGTGGCTTCCCCACGGCCACAGTGGGGTCGGGCGGCTGGGAGCCGCGTGGCCCCGTCGGAGCCCCGGGGCCGGCCTCGGGGCCACGCGGCCTCTGGCCCGCAGCTCGGGCTTGGGCCCCGGCACGCGGGGCAACAGGCCGCGTCCTCCCGGTGTCCGGACCAGGGCGCGGGGGCGGCCGAGCACGGGGAGCCGGCGGGAGCCGGACGCCGCCCCGGCCGGCCTGCAGACGTGGCCGGCCGCCCCCGGCTGCCACGTCGCCGTGCCCCGCCCGGCAGGCAGGAAGCCGCAGGCGCTCGCTGTCTCCGGGGGGAGCTGGGGAGGCCGTGCGCAGGAGACATCTGGCCGCGGGCCAGGGAACATCATAAAAGAGAGAGAGAGAGCGAGCGAGAGCGAGCGAGCGAGGGGGCGGGCGGGAGGTTCGGAAGGGCCATCTGATTCCACTTTGCGGAGACGAGGGCTCTCGGCCGCGGGGACCCTCCTGCTGACTTCAGATTCCAGCCGCGCGGGTGACGTCAGCGGGGAACTATGGGGCTCGGGCCGCCGCTGCGGCTGCTGCTGCAGCGCACGCGAGGAGCGCGGAGGGCCCGGCCCCGGCTCCCGGCCCGGGAGGGACGGCCCACGGGCTCCGCGGTTTTCCATCAGGGGGCGAGCGGCTGCGGGCCGGAGGGGCCCCTTGCTCTGGACTTCCGGGGGCGTCCGGTCTCCGGTGCCAGGCCTGGCCCCACGCCCGGTGGGAGGGAAACCCCCCCGACTCCCCCCAAAGGTTCAGTGTTTCTCGGCCCCTCCGTGCGCCCCAGGGCCAGGGCCGGGGGCAGGGGGGCACCCGGCTTTCCCAAGCCCATTCTGCTGTGCTCTGCACGCCCTGGTCCTGGGGGCGGGGGGCTCCCAGGCCCGGGGAGGTGCTCCGGGCTCGCCCTGCTGCTGCCGGCCTGCCCCCTGCCGGGTCTCCAGCTCCCAGCCCCCGTGGGGGTGAGGAGGGGGGTCCATGTCGGTCCCTGCTGCCTGGGAAGGTTCCGGCCCCTGGGTTGGGACCTGCCTCGTCCCGGCACCTCCTGCCAGAGTCTCCAGAGCGTGTGTCCCCGAGCCAGGGCCCCGGAACATGACAGGAGCTGCCCAGAAAAGGGTGCCCCTTCCTGCCCCCAAGATTCCAGGGACTTTGTACCCCGACGGCACAGCCTCGCCTGCGGACCCTCCCCAGACCCTTCCTGCTCCTAGAGCCCAGGGTCCCTGGGGCAGGAAGGGCGTTGTCTGCCCCTCGTAAAGCTGTCACAGCCTGCCGTCTTCGGGACGTCCCAGCCAGGGGATGAGCACGGGTGGCCTAGCTGAGCGTCACCGCCGTGGTTCACCTTGGGAGTCAACTGAGTCCCAGGGGGCGTGTGACACACAGGCAGGCCTGTGCCCGCCGGGGGTGCGGGGCCAGGGGCAGGGGCCATGGCAGGGCCAGGCGGGAGCAGGCTCTTGCGGTGCCGGGCCCTGCCGGCGGGGGCCAAGACTCTCCGTCTGGGAAGCTTCAGCGCCGGCAGCAGAGCCCCGAGTCGTGGGCTGGGGCCTCCCGGCCTCTGGGGGTCTGAAGACATTTTTTCCGTGGAAAGTAGCCTCTGGCTGTGTGCTAGCAGGCGCTCAGGGCCCCTCCCGCCCGCGGCGGCCTTGGCCGCGGCCGTCCTCGGCCTGGCCCTCTCCGCCTGACTCTCCGCGGCCGAGGGGGGCCGGGGCGGCGGGCTGGGGCCAGCCTCCGCCAGCGCCCGTCCGCTGAGCCTGTGATGTGCTGTCCGTCTGCACCCGACTGTGGAGTGAGAAGGGACAGGGAGGGTCAGGGCCCTGGCTGTCGGGAGACCAACCCGAGTCCCTCGTGAGCTCTCCGAGGGGAAGCTGGGGGGGCGGTGCAGGGAGGCCCAGGGCGGAGGTGGGGTGGGGGCCACCCTCCCGGGCCCTGCAGAGCGGGGCGCCGACAGTGGAGGTTTGTGGGTGCTTGCCGGCAATGCCGACTTTGGGAGCAGCCGCCGGATCCCGAGTGAGGGGCGCTGACCAGCCTCGTGTGGTACCCCCAGGGGGACCCATTCTCTTCGGGGGGCCCTGGCTATGAGCACGTTGGTGAGAAGCCCCCGCTGGAGCCCCTCGAAAGCCTCATTCCCCCATGAGCACCCCAGGAGCCCAGCACGTGCGTGACACCATCTGCATGGCCTTGGGCAAGGTGCCCCCGGCCCTGAGCCTCAGTTTCCCCCTCTGTGCAATGGGCTCGCAGTGGACTGGAGGGGTGTCAGGGACGATGGACGCAGGCCCCAGGCCCAGCGGCGGAGGATGGGTTCCCAGAGGCGAGGCCGCCGGGTCAGGCCGCATGGACCCCCACCCTCGGCGTTCACCGGGACCCTGAAGGGCGTTTCGGTCACCCGAAGAGCTGTGTCAGGACAGACACGCCTTATGTACTTGAGGCGGCATCGGTGAGTTGGGCCAGGTGCTCTGCCTCATCTTCCAGAAGGTTCCGCCTCCAAACCAAGCTCCACCAGCCCCACTGTGGCCCTGTCCTGCGGTCCCCCGGTCACATGCTTGGCTCCTCCCCTCAATGGGTCCCCTCAATGGAGTATTGGGGTTGCGTGGGCCTCCCGGCTTGCCGTCTGCCCGGGCCACAGGCCGACCGAGCCCCCCTGCAGGGCCTGCGTGGGCTGCCGTGTGGTTGGGGGATGGGTCGTGGGGCGGGCAGGGCCGCAGCACGGTGTTGCCCGGCTACACGGCCGGCCGTGCACTCCAGCCCTGGCTGTGTGGCCTCAGGCATGTAGCTGGGCCTCAGTGTCCCCACCTGTGAAGTGGGGATAAGAACGAGGCCCCCCGCTCTGGACGTCGGAGAGTCGCACAAAGGCTTCCGCGTGGCGGCTGGCCCGGTGTCGGACCTGCGCATGGACGCTGTTGCCGTGGCACCTTGGTCCAGGCTCCCGCCTGCGCTCCCGCCCTCTGCCCTTGGACGGCCGCCCGGGCCACGGGGCGGTAGGAAGGGCCACGGGGGAGCCAGGGAGGCCCGGCGCCTCCTCGCGCGGGCAGACCGACCAGACCCGCGCGGAGCCGCCCTGCGGCACGTTCTGCTGGAGGGCAGGCGGCGGCCCGCAGAGCGAGGGCGTCGGTTGTGCTGGGGCGAGGGAGGAAGTAAACCTGACAACAGCCGCCCGGCGTCCAGCACCCGGCCGGCCGACGCCCAGCCTGGCGGACGTGTCGCTGGTGAAGCAGACGGTGCCGGCGGCTGCGACGGGGCGGCCTCTGGTCATCCAGGGCCGTCTGGCTTCCATCGGCGGGTGTGTCTCCCCGGCCTGCCCCATGTTCCAGAAGTTTCCATATTTGTGCAGGTCACTGGTCTGGAGTCGGTCCCACAGGTCGCCATAGTGACAGCCTCATTCCTGGTGCCTCAATGCTTCCCTTTATTAAAAATGAATAGAAAGTTGTAGAAGGACAGTGGGTTTCCACCCCAGCCCCTGCGGGAGCTGACCCCCGCGGTGGGAGGCCCAGGTACCCCCGAGCCCCTGGGGGAGGGGGTCTGGGGAGCCTGCCTCTGCTCTGTCTCCAGGTCCCCAAGTCCAAGGCCACAGGAGGCCACTGTCACCACCCACCCGCCAGAGTTCCCTCCGCAATCGGTCTCCTTCCCATGGCTGTCAGCCTTCCCCTTTGCCCCCTGCTGGAGACCCCCAGGGGGGTGGAGCCCAGGGCCCAGGCTGAAGGCGGTTGGTAACTCCCTGCCCGGCAGCCCCCTGCCCTCCCCGAGCTCCTGCCTGACGCCCCAGCCCTGCCACCGGCCAGGCGAGAGCCGCGAGGCCCGTGTCCACAGCTGTGGCTCGTGCAAGGCTAAGGCCCTTCGGCGGGCTCCTCCCTCAGGCTCGGCCCCGCTGCCCGCTTGGGGCCGAGGGGGCCGGCTCTTTCCGGGGGCGGGGGGTGGTCCCAGGCCCCAGAGACCCCACGGCAGGCAGCGGGCCTGTTCTGGGGAGGACACTGGGGTCCCAGTCGAGGGTGTCGGGTGAGACAGGGTGGCCCGTGATGCTCTGCATCCCCAGCGAGAGGCAGAGGACACAGGTGGGGAGCACTCTGCAGGGCCCGAGGTGAGTCGCGCGGTTGGTTCCCAGCCACGTGCTGTGCTGGGGAGGCCCTGCCCCCACCCCCGGGCCGGCCCGTGGGGCGGACGCTGGGGCCTGCGGCCTGACGGACCCCCGTGGAGCTCCGTGGGCAGGAAGGGAGCCCAGCGGCCTCCCGGGGCGGGGCTGCAAAGCCGGGGCGGTGGCCTGTCCCTTGTCCCCTCTGCCTGTCCTGCCGCGGCGCTGTGTCCCACCCCGGCCTCCACCCCCACCCCCGACCTGTGGCTCCGGCTTCAGTGCCCACAAGCCTGCCGGCCTCGGCCCACGGGCCCGTGTCGGGCGCACAGACGGCGGGCGACGTCACCTGGCGCGGGCCACCTGGAGGCCAGACGACGGCCAGGACCCCGCGTGGGGGCTGAGCCGGGTGGGGGTGGGCAGGAAGCGGAGACCAGCGGGGGCGCCCTGCGGCCTTGCTGTACTGGGCTGCCGGCCACGCATCGGGCTGCGGGCCCAGGGTCCAGACTCGAGGGGCCCCGGTGTTTGGGGCCATCCCGGCGTCTGCGGACGAGGACGGGGGCTCAGAGAGCCCTCGGGGCTGAGGCCTGAGCTGTGCCGCCCGCCCAGGCCACCTTTGGGGACAACACCTGGGCGCCCTCCCCCCCCCCCCGGCCTGGCCATCTGCTCTGAGGTCCAGGCAGAGCTCCGCCCTCTCTCTGGGCCCCAGCGCCGCCCCCCCCCCTGCCCCGGGGCGCCACGGGGTGTGCACGGTCCGTCGGCGAAGTCGGCGCGGCATCCGAGCCGTCCGCACCGATGGGACGGCGCCGTCGAGCAGAAGCCAGCTCATCCAGAGGCAGGTTTTGGCCCTGAAAAGAGGCCATGCGAAGAAGGGGGGCGCCCCCCCAGCCCCCTGCCCCCCCCGCCTGGTGCGTCCGGCGGCCAGGAGCCCAGGCGGGCGGCAGAGGAGGGCCGGGCCGGGCCGGGCCAGACGCCGGCCAAGCTTGTTCCGTGTCAGGGCGACTCTGGCCGAGGAGCAGCCGCGGCGTTGCCAGAACCATGTTTAAAACATCTCGGAAAATGTGCGGCCACTTCTTTTCCACGGGATCCGCGCCGAGTGCTCCCTGCTCCCGGGGTGAGGGCGGGGCCCCGGGCGAGCAGGGAGGGAAGGAGGGCCGGACACCCACTCGGACAGCTGGGGAGGCCGCGGGCCTGGCCGGGCCCAGCTTGGCCCTGCACCTGCCCGCCCCCCCGGCCCGCCCCTCCCCCTCTCCCTCCCCCTCCCCGCCTCCCCGCCCCGCTCCCTGCTCTGCTCTCTGGCCCGCCCCACGCCGCCCTGGGAACTGGGCATCGACCCACTTCTCGGAGGGACGGCGGCCAGGGCCCGGTGGGGCCTGGCTGACAGCGACCTGCAGGGTGAGAGCCAGGAGCCGGGCCGGTTCCTCGGGGGGAGGGAGTGAGGGTTTGCGGTGAGGGCGGCGGCCGCAGAGCGGCGCCCGAGCGTGGGCCCGCGGGGCCGTGGGGCCGTGGCTGAGACGCCCTCGGTGGGGCTGGCCTTCCGCCCCACTCCTCTGCGGCTGCTCAGACCCCACTGCTGGCCGCCCCTCGAGTTCGGGCCTGGGGGGCTCACAAGGGGCTCTCTCAGAAGCCCAGACCTCCTGCCGCCTGGCCGACCCCATGGATGGGGGGCAAGTGCCTGTGGCCCCTGCTAACTGCCGGGTCCCCGACGCTACAGGGTGGAAGAGGCCACCCAAGCAGGGGCCTGGCCAGGGGCAGCCCAGGGGGTGGGTGGGGGGGCTGGGCTGGGTTGGGGAACCTTTTCTCTGATAGGGCCTGGGCCTCGGACTTGGAGGGGCTGCCCGGAGGCTCCTGGAAATGGTCCGGCCTGGCCCCGCACCGCTGGAGACAGGTGCCGGGGCAGACTGGGCATCCCCGCCCCAGACGCCAGCGGCCCAGGCAGGGCTGCAGCCCTGACGCACGGGTGCTCCTGAGGGTCCATCTCATCACAGGCCCTCTGTCCCACCCACCGCCTGCCAGGCCCTGTCCCCCCCGAGGCTGAGCGGCCGGAATAGGGTCTGGACAGGCCCCTTCCCCAGCAGGGCCTTAGGGCGGCCCTGTGGTGTGGCCATGGACCTCGGGGCCCCCTCGGACCCCTGAATCCCAGGCTGGGGAGGGGCCTTGGCCCCCCCAGGGCCCACGTGGGGGGCGTTCCTATGGATATAGAAGAAGTCAGGGCGGGAGTGAGGGAAGCCGCTCAGCTTTCCTTCCCTGTCCACTCCTCTTCCTCTTGCATCTGGGCACCTCACACCTCCTCCAGGAAGTCTGCCCTGATACCCCCACGGTGAGTCTGTGTTCCATGCTATATCTTGGTGAGGCCGGGGGGCGCTGGGGCGGGGCTACCTTTGAGGAGAAGCCCTGAGGTGCCCTGACGTGGGCTGACTCGCTGTGGCCTTGGGGCGGTCAGGTGCTGACGCGGCTCGCTCTCCACCGGGCTCGCAGCCCAGAGCGGGCACCCAGCTTGGCAGCACCCGGCTGAGCCTGGGTGGCGCTGCGTGACCGGGGAGGGTCACTCCCCACAGGGTGGCCGTGTCCCTGGCTTTGGGGTGTTGTGAGGTCTGGTGTATGTGGTGCCTGGGGACCGCAGCCAGCCCCGGCCAAAGCCGCCATGTGACTCTTGTACCTCCTTTGGGCCATCCCTGCGGAGGCTGGGGCGGAGAGCTGGGGTGAGCGAGGGGGAGCAGGGAGGGGGGTAAGACCCCCACCAACAGGAGCCCCTACACTGCGGCCTTGCAGACCCCTCGGGCCGTCTCCAGGTCCTGTTGGGGCTCCGTCCTCGTGGGATCCCAGAGCAGCTCACGTCTGAGGCGGGGGGGCAGCGGCACCTGGAGGGGGCCCATGCAGGTGCCCGGCTGAGACCCTGAGCTGCCGAAGGGGAGCCCCCCACAGGGCCAGGCACCCCGCCGGCCAGCACCCGACGATGGGTGTGTGGGAGAGGGTGTGCGAGGGTGAGGAGGCCGGAGGGGGCGGCTTTCCTCCGTCCTCCCTCCCTCCCACGGGGCCCATGCGCCTCAGCCCGTGCGCCGCTCCTCAGGGCCCTCCCCCTTCCTGGGAGACAGGGAGACCCCCGGGCAGAAGCGGCGCTGAGTGGGAGGTGGGTGGGGGTGGGCAGGAGCGGGAGGGCCCCCGGGAGGGTGGGACGCAGCTGCCGGGGCCTGGGGACGGCCACGTGGACGCCGCCCCAGCCCCCAGGCTTGCTCAGGAAACCGGCTTTCCCCTCCTGCTCCTCTTCTGGGCGGCGTCCCGGGCCTGTGGTTGGGGGAGGCCCCGGCGAGGGAGTTGCTGCCGAGCACGCCCCCCCCACCACCCTGCCTGGGGGGCTGGGGCAGAGCTGGGGGCCCTTGATATCCCCTCCGCCCACCAGTCCCCAGCACGGGCTGCACCCCGATGCTGCCCACCCCCGATCCCAGAAGCCCAGCGCACGTGGGGGTTTGCCAGGAGCCCGGGTCCGGGGACGCAGCCAGGGCCGGCTGCTGCGCCCGCCCCCACCCCCATGTGCCGAGAAGCCGCACCTGGGAGCTGCGGGGTGGCAGGGTGACAGGAGGGGACACGTGCGGGTTATTGAGACGTAGGCCTTGCCGGTGACAGCAGAGGGTCTGAGTCCCCACTGGCCACGTCTCAGCGGCAGCCCACAGCCTCGGTTTCCCCACCCGTGACCCTGGCACCCAGCAAACGCTCCGTCACGAGGAGGACTCGCAGCCCGGAGCCTGCCGGCCCGGCCCTGGGGGAAGGAGCCGGCACCAGGCCACAGGAACCAGGGGGCGCCCAGGGCGGCCAGGGCCCTGGAAGGAGGCGGCGTGAGGGGCACCGCGTCCCCACCCCGCTTCTTGGGGGTCAACCCCCAGACGGGCTGTGCTCAGCAAGTCCAGGAGGAGCCACCCGTCCTCCTGCGAGGGGTGACCCCGCCCGGGAGCCGGGGGGCCGGGGCGGCTGGCGGACTGCGGGCCGGGCCTCGGGCGGCCTCAGTGGCCAGAGCCGGGCCCCGAGGGAGTCGGGTCGGAGTGCGGGCTGCCGTCCGACCCTTGGAGCTGGGCACAGGTTCTCATCATCTCTCCCCACTATCTCCTCCCCGGCCCCCCGCCACCCACACCAGCACCCTGGGACTCCCCCGCCCGCCCCTTGTCCCCGGCTCTGGAGCGCACTTCGGAGTCAGAAAAACGCGTCAGGTCTTTGTGAAGTTCATTTAGGCAACACAGAAACCAGGTGGACGGAAGTGGCTGCCGTTTGGCCTGGAGCCGCCATGGCCAGGGTGAGGAGGGCTGTGAGGGCGGCTTCTGGAAGTCCCTTTGGGGGGGACAGGAGCACCCCTTTCTCTCCAGTATTTGAGGAGGGTCCAAGCCTGTCCCCTGAGCTTTCTTGCTGCCCTGGGAGGTCCCTGAAGGAGCTGTGGGGGCCACCTCGCCGGGTGGGGCCAGCCGGGTGGGGCGGGGCTTCCTGATGCCCCTGAGGCCAGGCCCGCGGAGGTGGACTCGCTGTCCCTCCTACTGAGGTGACTCCCTCTGTGCCCAGCTGGGCTCCCCCGCTGCGGGGTCCCACACAGCCGGCAGTGGGGGAGGGGCCAAGCCACAGCAGAGGGGGCCGGGGGCTGGGCATGCGCCACTCAGGCCCGCTCACTCAGGTCCAGAGGTGTTGCCCCCCAGGGCTGCCCCGGGCACGTGGTCCGGCCCTCGGCCTGCGCCAGGCCCCCGTGTGCGGGCGGCCTGTCCGAGGGTGCGGGGTCCTCCCTGGGGATGGCCCACGTGGCCCGGGGCCCTCCTTTGTCCACCGGCCAGCATCAGCCCTGCCCTCCCCAGGGCGGGCCTGTTCCCGGGACACTGCTGTGGCCTGGCCCCTTGCGCCAGCCTCCTGGCGCATTCGAGTCCATGTCTCTCCTGGCACCCGCCGCCGGTCTCTGCCCCCTGGGCACTGTCCCCTTTCCGAAATCGGGCTGTGATGTGACTTAACCTGGGCAGAGGCCCAGCGTCCGGCGGGGAGGGGACAAGGCTTGTCCTGCCCCTCACTGGGGAGGTCTCAGGGCTGGGAGGGCCCCAGCTGCCACCTGGAAGCCTCAGAGGACCTGGGGGCGGGGTGAGCGTCTCCAGACAGGCCAGCCCAGGTGGGGTGGGCCCAGGTTCACCCAGCCAGGCCCGGACCCCGGCCCAGGGGGCCTGCCTTGCGGGATGCGTGGCTGCCTGTGGGGCCCCGTGCTCCGGCCAGCCAGGAGCCTCCACCCCCCCACCCCCCCGCAGGTCCCCGGCCTGTTGCCTCCGGCTCAGCCGCCTGCCCCTCGTCTGTCTCTGGATGACCAGCGCACTTCACAGTCCCCATGCAGCCGCTTGTCCCTCCCGGCCGCACCCTCCCGCTCTTCCTGGCGGGGGTGCCTGGCCGGCCAGCAGGGCTGGGGTCCGGGGTAGCCGCCCCCACACCCCACAGAGGGGCTGCCTGCTTCTACCCTGGGCGCCTCTGTCTCAGTCTCAGATGCAGAGCTGGACTTGGGGGACAGGCGTGGATGGGGGTGCCACACCGCAGGGTGGGGGTGGGGAAGGGGGCTGCAGGGGCTGCAGGTACTGTGGTGAGTCTTCCTGGCCCTGTGGGTGCTGGTGGCCTGTCACAGCACCCAGTGTCGTGAGGCTCACTGGCCACACCTCGGCGCCCTCCCGGTTTGGACGGGGCTGACCTCCTAGCTGACCCCGCCTGCAGGAGGTGCCGGCTGGAGGCTGAGCGCCGTCCCTGGCTGGGACCCTGAAGGAGGACCTGTCCCTCCCCCCACCCCCTCCCCCCAGAGACCACGCGTTCTCTCGTGCTCCGGCAGGCCTGCTTCCCCCTCTTCACAGACCCCAAAACCCAGCGCGTGGGTGACAAGCGTGGCCACAGACCCGCGGGCGCATGGAGAGCGGCGCTCCTCCTTGCCCCTCCCCCCGTGGGCCGGCGGCTTGGGCGGCAGGGGCGGTGTCTGTGGTTCGCCGCTGTCTCCGTGTCTGGGCGTCGCCGAGCCGTCTGTGTGCGGAGGGCCGACCCTGTGCCAGGTTCTGGTCGCCGCCCCCAAGAGTGCCCGCGGGCTGCGGCGTGGCCGCCGTGCCTCCTGCCGGGACCCCCACGCCGACAGGGCTCCTCCGAGCCCCCAGGGCCAGGCGGTGACCAGGGGCCACGTCGGACCCTGTGGGGTGAGGGTCGCTCCTGGGGCTCCGCCCAGAAGCCGGGCACCGGGAGTGGGGGGCCTGAGCAGGGGGCTGGAGCCGGAACAGCCCCCCCCCCCGTGGGCCCCCTTTCAGATATCGGCGGGGAGGAGAGCTCCGCGCTTTAGCTGGCTCACGGGTCCGCAGGACCAGCGGCCTTTCGGACCTCAGACTGTGCCCGAGGCGGGCACGGCTTCAGGAAGTGTCTCCCCGGGGCGGGCGGGAGACGCGGCGCCGACCTGGACGGGCCCCCTCGGGCTCCCCGTCTGCTGGAGTCGGTGGGGCTCCGCACTGCGCGCTGACTCCTCCCACCCCCGGGGGGGACGGTGTGGCCCAGTTCGGTGGCTGGAGGTGGGAGGAGGCGTGGCCACGTGGCGTCGAGGCCAGAGGACCTTCCCGAAGCCACCCCTCCAAGGCGCCTCCCCCCACTGGGTGCCGGTGCTCGGCTCACACGTGGCAAAGCCCCAGAGAGGACGTCCCCCCGCCCCCTGCCCCGCCCCGCCCCGCCCCGCCCCGCCCCGCCCCGCCCCGCGCCGCACTCCGCGCGGTGACCCCACCCCCTGCGCTGTAACCCCGCCCCCACACTGTAACCCCGCCCCTGCACTGTAACCCCGCCCCCAAACGTGCCTCCCTGTGCGGTCCTTCCGTGCCCAGGCGCCCGTGACCCCGCGTGCCCTGGGATCTGATGGGAGACACCGGGGCAGGCATTCCGGCAGTGGTCTTCTTTATTGTCCAAGGGAATGGAGGAAGTCCGGGGTGGCCGTGGCGGGAGAGACATCCGACCCCCCAATTCCCACGCGGAAGCCCCACCCCCGAGGGTGTCAGGAGCGAGGGCACCTTGGGGCGGGAGACCAGAGCACCGCCCCTAAACAGACACACACCCATTCGACAGATGGACAGACCGAGGCTCAGGGAGCCGGGGCCCACACTCACGGCGTGGAGTCGGGGCGCGGGAGACCCTGGCCGGCTGCAGGTCCCCGCGCCTGGCCCTGCTCTAGCCTTGCCCGCCAGGGTTCCCCGGCTCCGAGGGGCCCGCAGACTTGCCCCTGCGGCTCCTGCTCCGGAGACCATGGTGGGAGGGGGGTGGGGCGCGGGGGCCGGCCCGGGTCCTGGGCTCCTTCACAGCGAGAGGCCTGCGGTCGCCGCAGGCCCAGACTCACTGGTCTGAGACTTCATTCAACCCCACTCAACCCCGGGGCCCAGAGCCTAACGCGTCCCAGATGCCCGGGACCGTGGACGGGATTTTCCGCGTCAGGCCCTGGGGTTTCGGGGCCACGCCAGCGCGAGGCTGGCGCGGCGAGTGTGCGCGCACGTCCCACACGGCTCCTCGGCTCTGCGAAGGAGCCCCCACACGTGGTCCTGGGGGCGGCAGAGTTCGTCCCGGGACCCTGGCCGTGGGCTCCTGAAATCACAGGGTTCCGGGGGCCGGGCGGGGCCACGGGCCTCTGCTCTGGCTCCTCGTTGGACACTCAGAGCGCGTGGCCCCGGGCGGGCAGGGCAGGGCAGGCTGTCTTGGAGCAACCTCGGGGTGGGGTGGAGACTTATTCACGACGGTGCCCTGCCCAGAGCCTCTCCCCAGCCGGGTCACACTGGGGGCAGCATGACCCCAAACCTGGCCACCAGGCAGCCCCGCCGGAATCCCAGGCCCCGAGCTAGCCGGGCAGGTGGCCTCCCTGGGGCTGGGTGGGCGTTCCGGCCCGGCCGTCCTCCGGGCGCCCGCGGGGCCTGTGCAGAGGGGGCCTGGCCGCCCTCGCACCTCTACTTCCTCCCACCTTCCAGAGCTGGGAACAGGTCCCTTGGCCCTGCCTGCCCGCTGCAAGGGAGGCTGGGAAGCGCCCCGGCCCGGCAGCAGCTTCCCGGCGATGACTCCGCACCTTGGACAGGGCGTCAGACCCTGGCCGGCCAGAGGGCCGGCCGCTGCGGCCGCGGGCTCGGCCCTCCGCCTCCTGGCCGGCAGCCCTTCCTGGGGGTGGGGGGGCTGGAGCTGTCTATGATCTCATCCCTGCTGTGCTGATTTATGGGCCGGCGATCGCAATGTGGGGACTTCTGCGGTGTGCCTTACGGACTCCCGGGTCTCCCGTTTCACTCCGCGGCCGCCGAGGGGACGGTGGAAACCCAGCCAAGAGCCGGGTTGCGCCCCGGGCCCCACTGCGTGGGTGAGCCAGCTCTCCCATCTCCCCCACGCCCACCCCCCGCTCGCATTCCCCTCCGTGCTGGGACCAGGGGAGAGGGAGGGCCCATCTTCCTGGCTGAGGCAGGGGCCAGCGGGTGAAGGGGGGCGGGTTCCGAGCGTCTCTGCCCCTCCTGCAGGCAGTGGCTTCGGCGGGCATGTTGCTCGCGGACCCCTGAGCTCGGAAGCAGCCTCGACTTTCTGGTCACAGAGTGCCCCGGGCGAGGACAAACGGGAGAGCAGCGGCCTGGGGAGAAAAGCAAAGGTTGTGCCTTCCGTCCACGCTGGCTCCGACCAGGGACTCGGGGGTCATGACTGTCACTTAGAAAGGGACTCAAGGGCAGGCAGAAAATGCGGAGGCTCTCGGGGGGCCTGTGGATGCGGCAGGCCGGCCAGCGAGGGGCGGGACGTCCCATGTCAGGGTAGGGGGCGCGTGGGATCTGCTCTGGTGGGTCCGCGCTGAGGCAGCTGCCGGCGATGAATCGGGCCCGTTAGGGGCTGACGGTCACGGGGTGTCCACGGGCTTCCTGGGGGGCCGTCCCGCGTGTCTGGTTTGCAGCCCGCTGCCGCCTGGGCTCACTCCCAGGGACAGTGGGTGGGTCTCCCCGGCTGGGTGCTGCAGGCTGGGGGTCTGCTGGCTCTCCCACCCGGGAGGCGGGCAGGCTCTGCCTCTGCGTGAAGGGGTCTCAACATCCAAGCTGTTCACCATTCTTCTCGTGTGAGGCTGCCTGTGCCGTGGTGTGCTGCTCCCGACCCGACCCGGCCCGGCCCGACCTGACCGCTGCGGAGTGGAGTGCGGCCCTCCCCAGCAGCGGGCGTCTCCAGCGTCGAGGTCGGTCCTGGGATGAAGCCGACGCAAGACCGAGGTCCTGCCTTGGATGAGCAGACTCACGCCCTCCTGGGGGTCCCGCCCCTGAGGAGACGAGCTGTGGACACAGCACCCCAGGGTGACAGGGGAACACGGAGAGCAGACCCCGGTCTTAGGAGGCCCCGACCTGGGTGCAAACGCGAGCTGTGCTGCCCGAAGTCAGGTCCCCGCTGGGCGCCCGTGTCCCCGCGTAAGACGGGGCGCTGCCCCAGCGTGCAGCGTCGGGGGGCTAAAAGGAATCGGTCCGCAACACAAACCCACGGGCTCGTGGAAGATGCCGGGTTGGGTCCTTCCCTTTGGTGGCTAGTCCTCCCTCTCAGCCCCTGCTCTCGGCGGTCGCGGTGAGGGGCCTGCTCACCGCGCATCCCAATGCCTGGGCGCACCAGCAATGGAGGGTCCCTGGCTCGGGACTTTGGGGGCCGTGGAGTCACGAGTGGCTGAGCCCACACTTTGGTGAGGAAGCTGCGGGGGAGACCCTCCGGAGTCCACACAGACACGTCCCAGCAGCACCGGCAGGGACAGGCCACGGGCGCCAGGCCGGTGGCTGCCCAGAGATGGGCCTGCAGACAGGTCGTGGTAAACCAGGGTGGGACCCTGTCCCGGCCCCGCAGTCTGGGCCGTGGGTGTCCCAGGGGCCTGGCCCCATCTGCGGTGCTTCTGGCTCGTGAGGCCGGCAGCCTAGGGGAGGGACGGACCCCAGCCACACCCCCGGGCGGCCAGAGGAGCAGGACCCCGGCCCTCCGGAGGGGCCCGTGCAGCCAGCGAGCCCAGACCAGCTTCTGTAGGACGGCAGCGCCAGCCCGGGGAGAGGGGCAGTCCCTGCAGTCCAGGCCAGCCACCAGCGCCCGCCCGGCATCTGCTGCGGATTAGGGACCAGCGAGTTTGCCCGGAGGCCCGGCGGGGCCGGTTCACATGCCGTCCAGACGGACAGTCGGCTCTGAGCCGCCCTCTCAGATAAGACGTCCGGTCCGGCTTGCCGCGGAACTCTCGGTGCCGCCAGGGCATTCCTGAGGGCCCAGAGGCGGGGGGCCGTGCTGCTCCCCGCGGCCCGTGGGGAGCCGGTGGAGGGCTCAGAGCCCACTCCCTCATTCACTCACTCATCCAATCCCTCCCTCATTCACTCATCCACTCCCTCATTCACTCATCCACTCCCTCATTCACTCATCCACTCCCTCATTCATCCACTCACTCATTCGCTCATTCATTCATTCTCACTTTCACTCATTCACTCACTCACTCACTCACCGGTCCCTCATTAGGCAGCTGTGAGTTCCAGCTCAGTGCACAGGTGAGAAAGGAAAAACCACGCAGCCCGGCCCTGTCCCAGAGAAGCGGGCTGTGCCGAGAGGGAGAGTGAGCCAAGTGACCGGAGACCCGAGTGTAACCCCCCCAGCGAGAGGTGCCGAGAGGGTGGGCCTGCGGTGCTGTGGGAGGGGGTGACGGGGCCCGATCTCACCTTGGGGGTCCCAGGGGTTTCCTGGAGGAAGTGGCATTGGAGTGCAGTTTTTTTTAAGATTTTATTTATTTATTTTAGGAGAGGGAAGGGAGGGAGAAAGAGAGAGAAACATCAATGTGCGGTTGCTGGGGGCTGTGGCCTGCAACCCAGGCATGTGCCCTGACTGGGGATCGAACCTGCGACCCTTTGGTTCGCAGCCCGTGCTCAATCCACTGAGCTACGCCAGCCAGGGTTGGAGTGCAGCTTTGATGAGTGGGACTGGGTGAGGCGGAGGGGTGGGCTGTGATGCCCGCTGGGAGGGAGCGTGGCGGCGCTGGGTTCCGGGACAGGCGCCGAGGGGCCGAGGAAGAGGCCCGGAAGCCCCGAGGCCGGGACCGAGAACGGCGCAGCGCCCGGCTGGCGCGGCTCCCAGGCTTGGCCCTACTCCCTGAGAGACCCCTGGTGTTCGCAGGGTGGGGGAGGACGCAGAGTCACTCGTCACCAGCCGGGCAGGCGGGGCACGGCGGCCCGGGAGCCACGGCGGCGTTCAGCGGGGAACAGAGCGTGGGGGGTGGGGGGGTTGGATCTGGTGGCATGTGGTTGAGCTCCCCTGACCGCCGGCGAGGACAGGCGGCGGGGACACCAGCTGCGAGGCTCCTGCCGTCCTCTGGGGGGCGCACCTGGGCTGGGGACGTGGCCCAGGTGGGCAGGGTGGACGGAGAGCCGAGGCAGCGCCCGGCTGATCAGGACGCGTGGGGTCAGCGCCTAGAGAGGGCCGGGCTCTCGGTGGGCCTGGGAGAGTCCAGTGGGAGCCTCTTTCCCGGCGTCCTCAGCACGGTGGCGGCTTGTCCCTTCTCAGTGAAGTTGGAGTGGCAGCGCGTGACGCAGCCGTGTGGCGTCTGGCGGAGGGCTGCGCCCAGCGGCCACCGTGGTCTCGTCTCCGTGGCCCAGGAGCACAAGTGCGGTGGTCTCGTGGCCGCTCCGATCCTGAGAGCCGAGCGGTGGGGACCCAGTGACTGTCCTTCTCCCTCTGAGACGCAGTCGGCACCTTCCTGCCCAGGACAGCCCTCGGGGTCCCCCGTCTGTCACAGGAGGGCTTTTCCCCAGAAGGGACCCGAAACAGGGACTCGAGGACAGGCCCTGACTCCACAGATGTCCCCCTCCAGCTGCGGCTTTAGCGGAGCCGTGCGGAGCCTTTGCATGTGCCAGTGGGCTGGTGGGTCCTGGGTCACGAGGTGCACGGCAGGACCTGGGGTCCCGGGGCCTGTGTCACACCTTCACCACTGGGGGGGCCCTTGGTCCGAGACTGCATCCCCCCGGATCCTGTGTCGGTCAGTGAGGTGCCGTGGGAGCCCTCGGTGGGGCCGTGGGCGGAGGCCACGGGGATGGATGGGGAAGGCGAGCCCACACCCGGGACCCCGGTCGGTGCGGAGGGCAGACCGCCACCAGGGCGGGAGGCCCCACGGGTCCCAGTGTGCTCCCCTCATCACCAGGGGTCTGCACGGGGGTGGGGGAGGAACGGCAGCTCGCCTGGTCTCTGCTGCCGATCGTGACGCACTCTGCCGCCGTGGCAGAAGCTACAGCGGCTTTGGTGGGAGGGGCCCCAGGGGCTGGGCGGACCCCAAGGTCACTGTGTGGACCCTAAGGTCGCTGAGCCTGCATGGAACCCTGGGCGCCACCAGCTTGCTGCTGCACCGTTCAGAGAGCAGGGCTCAGGCCCTGGGCGGGGGGGAGAGGCCGGCGGGCGCCCCCGGGTGTGCGCCCTGTCGTGGCTGCGTCCGCGCCACTGCCCCCCCCCCACGCCTGCCACCTGTGCACCCTGGCCCCGGCCTTGGGAGCCCACCCACCCCCAACCTCCTGGTCTCCGACCCCCGACCCTGCCCACCCCAGGGTGACTCTACCCCCAACCTGCTGCCGCCTCTTCCTCCGCGCAGAGCCGAGGACCAGTGTCCTGCTGGGAGCTCCGCCTCCCGGGGCCGCCCCCAAGGAGTGGGTCTGAAGCCTGGCGGGTGCCCTTGGCACTCGTGGGCCACCAGGGCACCGTGGACGGGCCGGTGGGAAATGGCGCGTGAGGAGACGGGGGTGCGACCTGCGTGGGGGACGGAGCCGGGCCACCCCGACGCGGACAGAGGCCGGCCGAGCTCCGCTGCGCTGGGGTCTCGTTGTTCCCTTTAAACCTGTGGCGGGGTCCCTGTCAGTGGCCCTGAGCAGGAAGGAGCGGCGCCCTCCTTAATCGAAGTGTTGAATTTCGACTTCCTGTTCCCAGGGGCGTCCCCGAGGAACCCCTGACCTGGATGCCACGGGGCTGACGCTGCAGCTCGGACTGGCGCCCTTGGGCGCTGACGTAGGAGCTCAGCCCCGCGGGTTCCCAAGGTCCCTGTGTTTCCCGTCCTGAGGCGGGTCCTTCCTCCCGACCCCTGGCCCGAGGTCAGGCTGGCTGTGAATTCCGTGGGGGGAAAAGAAAACAACAAAAAAGAAGAAGGCTCCGACACTGAAATTGTGTCTGTTCCGATGGTGGTGACAAGAAGACGGTTCTGGTGGATGGCCGCCGCCGCCCGGTGACAAACTGCCCCCCAGCTGACTACGCGAAGAGCCGTCGGTGCTGGGGCCTGGCTGAGGGCCACCGACATCCCTGACCGCGCGTGAACCGGCCCCGCGGTCAAAAGGCACGCGTGCTTTCATTCACGCGCAGGAAGTCTGGTTCCGAGGCGGCGCGGGAGCCGAGAGGAGACCCTGAGGCTCAGCCCCGCGGGCTCCCCCGCGTCCGCAGCCCCCCGGGCCCCCCAGGAGTCCCCCACCGCAGTGTGGAGCGGTTCTGAAAGCGAGGCTCTGAATGCCGGTTTTGTTTCACTTTGATTCACGAGGAAAGGTTTAATCGAACAGTTTGACATCGAACAAAGCACTTGAACCCTTGCATCTCTGAGAATTCTAAGCCCGGAAACAAAGCCGGCGGAGCTGAGCCCGCTCCCTCCCCCTCGGCCCCGGGAGGCGGGGGAGGGCTTGGACCCGGAGCCCCCCCTGCACTTCCAAGTTCTCACCCTGCCTGTGTTCTTCGGGGTGGGGGGCGGCGTGCTGCCGGTGCTTTCAGGGGAGATCGGACACATTTATGCTCTGAAACTAAAACGGAACGCAAATTGAAACAGTCATCCGAAAGCATTCGGGGCCGGGACGACCTATTTGAATGTTGCCGCGGCAACAGACTTGCCGAGCAAGGGCGCTCTGAGACCGGAGTCCGCACCTGGGAGGAGGTTTGCGCTGCAACATTGAAGCGAAGCGGAGAAAAACCACCACCAGCAAACAAGCGCGGGAAAAAAAAAAACAACCCTCCGAAGAAAGACGCTAGAATCGCGAACAGCCCCCAGTCGGCAGAAACTGCCCCGGCGCTCCGGAAGCCCCTCAGCGTCCGCCAGGAACGCGGGTCCTGGCGTCGGGCTGTGGTTTCCGGACAGAGAGCTAGCGAGGGTCTCCGAGGGTCCAGTGGGTCCACGTAAATCTGAGCGGTCGCCCAGCAACCTCATAAAAGGAATAAAAAACAAGTTCACGTCGAAATCGGCCCCGGCGACAAGGGTCGGACCCCCGGCCGCGGGGCTGGCGGCGTGGCGAGGGCGGCGTGTGCGTGAGCGTGGCGTCCCCTGTCTCTCTGACGCGCGCAGACATGGGGCGTGCTGGCGAGCGTGTTCCTTCGGAAAGCGGTGTCGAGCGGAGCGGCCTCACGGGGCCGCCAGAACGGAGCCCCCGGTGTGCGGACAGAGGGGGGGGGGCGCGTTCAGCCTTGATAACCTTAGTGGTGGCCGGCGCCCCAGCTGTAGTGGTACCGGCTCTGGGGACCACTCCCGGGCAGGTCGCCCTGCTGGGGGCCGGGAGAGGGACCCACCGGCCACCCACCCACCACCGTGGACCGTCTCAGGAACACTAGCCCTCAGCCCCCTTTCCTTCTTTCTCGATGGTGCCCTGACTCTGGACTGTGGCCCCCCAAGAAGGGGTGCCTTCAGGTCAGACTGCTCCTTGCTGTGTCCCCACAGCCAGGACCTGGTGGCCCCGAGCCCACCCTGCAGGCACCCTTCACAAGTGAATGAGAGCATGAATGGGCACACGAACGAATGAATGAATGAATGAATGAATGAAAGAAAAGTGACCCTCCCACCTCAGGCTGCCGTCCTGCCCTGGGACCCCTCCCTCCCCGTCCCTCCCTGCCCCGGACGCGGCCCAGCCACCCCAGGGCACCAACCCGCGGGCTGCTGCCCGCAGTTCTGGGAGCTGGCCCGTCAGACCCCCTCGCCCCTGCTGCATCCCCTCCCAGCGCCTGGGGGACAACGGGAGGGTCTCATGGGCTTCCGGGCACCTCGGGGTGCTGGGCAGGCTTGCCCAGGCATTTAGGAGTCTGGCCCATTTAAATCAAAACTCTCCCTCCTCCCAGATTCAATGTTCACCTCTGCCCCCTGCCCCGGCCGGTCTGGTGGGGTATCAGCCCCACAGGCCGAGGGGCCGCAGGGCTCTGTCCAGCTTTCCTCGTCCACCCCCCTCCCCCACTGGTGCCACCGGGCCCCCAGGTGCGGAGAGCAGAGCAGGCGGCAGGAAGGGCTACGGGGTCGGGGAGAGCCCAGCGGCCCACCTTCGACTGTCTGTCTCCTGTGGGGGTGCCCGTGGGACTTGACTCCCAGGAGGAGCCCGGGCACCAGACTGGCCCACCAGGCCTGAGGGGGTGGGTGGGGGGCGTGGTCAAGGCGCAGCCACCGGCCCGGCCCCGGGCTGCTGTCCCTGCCTTTCAGACCCCAGAGCTCACCCAGGTTCCCACCGAGCGAGGCTAGGGAGGCCCCGGGCCCCGGGAGGTGCAGAGTGGCCCGGGGGAGGGCGGGAGGTGGGGACATGGCCGGGGACGTGGCTGGGGACGTGGGAGGCCGGCGGGGCTGACTCATCGGGAGCCGAGCAGAAAGGGGCCCAGCTGTCCGCAGGGCCTGGGGGACCTCCCTGCACTGCGGCGAAGTGGACGGGACGGGGAGGGGACGGAAGGAGAGGGTTACTCACAGCGACATTCCTGCCTGCTGACCTCCCTGGGAAAGGCCGTCTGGGGCCTCGGGCTGGGGCAGTAGGAGGCGGCCAGGGGGCAGACACAGCCCCCCCTCCCCCGTCCAGCCTGTGCTGCCAGGGACACGGAGTTTCCGGGGACACGGGCCTTTGGTGCTAAAGCCAGGAGCGTCCGGGGCTCGTGGGACCGTCGGTCCCCGGCTTGGGCGGCCCGGTCCCTCCCCACGCAATGGCTCCGGGTGGGAGCCGAGGGTCACGGGAGCGGAGAGACAGACCCCCAAGGTCCTGAAGTCACCGGGGCAGGAACCGGAGTTTCCTGAGTGTAGACGCTGCCATCTGTATCGGCGGGGTGCAGCCCACCCTGGGCGCTGATTCAGGTGCAGAGGGTCCCCCAAATCCACATTTCCCGGGAGCCCCCGGGCAAGGCCTTATTTGGAGATAGGGTCTTTGCAGCCACAGTCAGTCGGGGGTCTCCAGATGGACCAGTCCTGCGTGAGCAGGGCCCTGACGCCAGCGCCTGTGTCCTCACAAGAAGAGAAGGGGACACGGGGAGACACCGGGGAGGGGGGTCGTGTGCGGACAGAGGCGGAGGACGGGGGGGTGCGGCCTCGGGCCACGCGGCAGGGGGCTGCCAGAGCGGCGGGAGAGGCAGAGAGGACCCTGCCTTCCCGAGTCCGCAGGAAGCACGGCCCTCGACGCCTTGACCTTGGGCCTCTGGCCCCCAGGGCTGGAGGAGGATGGTGCTGCCGTTTTAGGTCCCCAGTCGTGGCCGCCGGCCACAGCAGCGGGGACCTGACCACCCAAGTCGGCCAACTCGCGGGGGGAGGGGCTGCTTTGCCGCCTTCTCTGTGCCACACCCCCCCCCCAACCCGGCCTCTGCCGTGGGGGCGCTCGGCAGCCCGCTGCAGAGAGCAGCGCACAGGGGCTCAGCGGCGTGGGGTGGCTGGCCCAGGGCGCACTGCCCGCAAGCGGGGTGCCGGCTGCAGGTCGGTCTGGCCCCTGGGCGGTGCTCGCAGCCCGATCCGTCCGCCCGTGGACTCCACGGTGGGTGCGAGGTGGGCGGTGTGGGTCCCCGTTTCCTCCCCGCCCGTGGGGGGCCTCCCCCTGGCTGGTCTCTCAGCCCCTCCCGTCCTTCCACTTGGCGGCCCCAGAGCGGGGCTGAGCCTTCTCGCTGAGCCGATGAGGTAACGAGGCAGCGGCCCCCGGCGCTAGGCAACTGAGACACAAACTCGAGCCGCCAGCCTGCGGCTGCAGGCAGGCCAGTGTGGGCCCGCCTGCACCGAGGGCCTCTGGGCCCCAGCCCACCTGGAGGACCCGTGGCAGCTCTGGGGACGCCCCGGCTCCCACCCGGGCCTCGGGCTGGCCTGTCCTTGCGTCTGTGTGGTGGCCACGGGGCAGCCCCTGACCTCTGGGGCCCCGTCCGAGCTGACCTGAGAGTTTGCCGAGTGTCCTGAGCGCTGCTTCGCGGCACTGCCGGTGGGAGGGCCCGGCAGGGTCCGCCTCCTGGCCAGGCTCGGAAACTCCCCTCGCCCACGAAACTCAAAATAAAGTTTGTGCTGAGCCGTACAATAAGACGGAGCACGTCTAACACAGTGCGGTTTTGCCCCAAATTCAGTCTTTTTCTCCATTACTCACACCTCCCTGGTTAGTGTGGGGAGACCCAGCACGCGCCCGCTCTGCCTCCGGGGGCCGCAGGGGGGAGTCTCTTTCCGCAGGGGACGCCCGTGACGCCCCCCAACCCCCGCTGGGCCCAGCCCTCTGCCGTCACCCCTCTCCTTTCCGGATTTCCATCCCCCTCCCACCCGGTTTTTGTTAGGAACGTTTTCGGACGTCCCCCATTTCAGACAGAAATCCAAATAGGATGGAGCCGCGGTCGCCCTTGCCACGCGGCCACCGCCCTGGGCCCTGCCCTGCAGACGGGGGGACGGGGCAGCCGCTCCCCCAGGCCGGCACCCCGCACGCCCTGGCCAGACTCTCTGTGATGAGTCCCCTCTCTAACGCCCTCTGTCCCCCCGCCTCACGGTGCCGCTGTCTAGACCCTGACGGACGGCTGTGCTCAGCTCTGCGCCCTCCCCCTTCTTGCCCCTCCCCCTTGCCCCCCGCCCCCACGCTTCTCCACCCTCGTCGCCGATTGAGAGGAAGTTCCAGACGTCAGGACACTTGGCCCCCAAACCTGCCGGCACCCCCCTCGGAAGGAGGGTGTGCTCCCCGCAGGCACAGCACCCCCGGGGCGCCCCAGTGGTCGCCGCACACCCCCCGCTGTCCACCCGTGTTTCATCCCTCGACTGCCCAGAACCACACCGACGGCTTTCCGAGGTGGGGGCATGGGCTGTACATTCTCACCCCCACCCCGTCTGGTCTGGTCTGTGACCGGTTTCACTGCAGAGCGCACCCGCCCCTTTGAGGTTCCCCCACAGCGACGTTTGGGGACATTGCTGGGGGTGGGCCAGAACGCCCCGGCCTGGTTTCCCTGGGCGTCGCGCTCCTGGTTCCCCCGCCTCAAGGCCCAGACGCCGTTCAGACAGAGGCGTCTGCCGAGAGCACCCTCTGCCCGACCAGACGCTGGGTGCCGAGTCCTGTCCCCAGCCCAGGGACGGGATCCTGCCACGGCTGGCAGCGGCCTCCCACGAACACTCGCCTCACGTGGCGGCCGGGCCGGGGGCTGCAGCTGTAGGAACGTGGACGAGGTGTGGGGCGTCCCCCTCGCACGAGCCCCAGACAGCAGCCACTCGGGGCCCAGCTCGCGGGGAGGGGCCGAGGCTCGGAGAGGGAAGCGCTTGCTCCCACCGCTCCCACCGCACAGGCACTCAGAGCCCAGCCTCAGAGCCCAGGCCGCCCCGTCCCGGCCCTGCGGGCGCCCCGGCAGCGCAGCCAGTGCCCCAGTGCGGTCAGTGCCGCGCCAGCCGTGGTGGGGCATCACGGGGGGCCTCACTGCCCTCCCAATCCCCCCCAACCGCCCCGCAGTGGAGGGGCCTGGCTGGGGCGGGGGCGGGGCAGTGCCTGTGGGGGTTCCCCTTCTGGTTTCTGCTTCCTGTGGCCCCGCTGGCCCGCCTGACTGGACAGGGTTCGGCTGTCATGTCACAGGGACCCTCATGTCACAGGGAGGACAGAGGTGGAGGCTGAGAGGGTCAGGAGCCATCTGCATCCCCAAGGCCTCTCCTACTTACTCCCCCCCCTCCACCGCCTCCTCCAGGGAGCCCGCTGGGTTCAGATGTGCCACCGAGAAGGCAGGGCTGGGCCTCTGGTCCGAGATCTTGTTCGTCTCCGCAGAGGAGGACGGCCCCAGAGGCGCCAGCCAGAAGGCCGTGGTGAGAGCTGTGCACCAGGACAAGATCGCCGTGTTCGGATCGCTGCCCTGAGACGCAGCCAGAGCGACTCAGCTGTTTCCACTCAGGGTTTGGCAGAGGCGCGGAGTGGGGAGCAGCACCACGAAGGCGGCGCCTCCACGAGCAGGGGGAGGGGCGCTGCCCCTCAGGCGCTGGGTGGGGGGACCTGAGTGCCCTCCCAGCAGCCCTGGGCCGTGACAGCGGGCAGCAGGCTGCCGCGGACCCCCGGACCTGTCCAGGGTGCAGGCTGCGGCCTCTGCCCTTGGCGGCGGTCCGTCTGTACTACACAGAGCCCACGTGCAGAGCCAAGGGGACGAGACTTGTGTGTGTAACTCAGGGAAACGGAAAGTGCGGGGTCGGTCTGCGGCAGCTCCGGGGAAGCCGGCCCCGCCCAGGGCCGGGAGCCCGGGGGCCGGAGTCGGAGCGGTCCCCGGAAAGAGACCCGGGGTGCCACAACGCAGCCGGAGCCCCACGGGGGCCGCGTCCGCCCAGAGAGCCTCAGCTCGCCCGCCCACCAGCCGCGCGGCCTCAAGGCTGTGCCGGGGCTGCAGGGGCGCGCACGGAGCGGCCGCGGTTCGGGGGCGCGCCTAACGGAAGCCTCGTCTCCTTCCGCGAGGATTTGAGCCAACACCGCCCCCCCCGCCCCCCCGCGCCGCCCGCCAGACGCAGAGCGCAGAGCGCGAAGCTGCAGGGTGCGCATGCGCGGAACGGTCCCGAGCCGCGCCCCCCGAAACCCGGCACAGGCCCGGGTGCATGTCGCTGCGAACGGGCTCGGCGCCCCTGCGCTGCACGCCTGGCAGGGGCCGAGGGGGCGATTGTTGTGTGTATTCTGCCACGATAAATAGAAGAAAAAAAGGTGGAAACAGAACAAAACCCAGGGCCTGGGAAGCTCGAGTCTGCAGGGGCAGAAATGGAGGCAGGTTCCTCGCCTAACAGCCCTCTCGGCGGCGGCGGCGGCGGAGCGCGGTTCGCCTCCCATCCCCCCGAGGCAGCCGAGGGGGAGGAGACCGCATTCCTCTGCATCCTGAGGGCGTCACCAGAGCCCCTACTGTGCGTCGGGCCCTGCACAGTAGGGGGACACACACTGATAATGAGACCAAAATGGTCCCCACCACCTGGGGGTCTGCCCCACCGCCAGAGGAAGCCCACCAGGTGGTGGCTGGGTCCACGAGGACGGCCACGTGAGTTCCACGGGGCGGGACAAGGGCGCCGGTCCGGGCAGGGGACTTTCCCAGAGATTCCACAGAGGGGACAGGGGGCCACGGACCCCGTGGGGCCCAGACCCCGACACCAGGACCTGAGGGTGAATGAAGAAACTCGAGCGAGACGTCGGGGACGACACAGAGGCCTGGGGCCCAGAGACAGATGCGATTAAGGGGCTGCCGAGGTTCAAACCTCCCGGGGAAGGGAGTGGGGGAGGGTGGGGGAGGCGGCGGGGCCCAGGTGGGTCTGCACGGGCTGGGGGCTGTTCTGCAGATGCGGGAGCCCGGGCTCAGGGGCACCATCGGTCACCGCTGGCCTCACGGGGGCAGGTGGCCGGGCAGCCTGCTCGCCATCCAGGTCTCCGTCTCCGAGCATCCCCTGCGAAGTCCCCAGCGCGCGCCAGCCTGAGACCCTGCCTCGGCCTGCAACTCCAGGGTGTCCTGGGGGGTGAGCTGCCACAGGTCCCTTCGAGTGCCCAGGAGAAACCCCAGGGAAGCCAATGTTTCCGTGGTTGGTCGGCGACCCCAGGGGCCCCTGGGATGGGCCCAGGCCCGCTGTGCTGTGGGGGGTGCGGCCGGGGGGTGGGGGGTGGGGGGGGCCGTGCGCGGTGGTGACGGAGGAGTCAGGTCTCAGGCGGGTGGAGGGGCGGCGGTGTCTCGGATGCTTTGCTGAGATGTCACCGTTCACCGTGCGCCCACCGAGTGTCCGTCAGTGGCCTTCGGTGCCTTCACAGGGCTGTGGTGTGACCCTGGCCGCCGCGTGGCTCCAGCATGTTTTCATCCCCCCCACTCCACCCCCCACCACCAGGGGAGCCCCCGCACACCAATCCCCTCCCTGAACCTCCCCTAGCCCTTGGCAACCGCCACGCACGTCCGAGGAGCCGCTCCCGAGGCTGTGACAGGGGGCTGCTAGGTGGGGCTGCCGGGTGTCCTCGCGCCGGCTGGCTGCCCGGAGAGAGACCCCAGGGGGCAGGGGGCACTCCTCGGAGGGATCCCGGCCGAGACCACCTGAGAAGGACCAAGGACGGGCGCCTTCTGATTCGGGCGGCTCGGCGAGGGCCCTTAAAAGTTGAAAGTGGGCCCTGGCTGGTGTGGCTCAGTGGATTGAGCGCGGGTTGTGAACCAAAGTGTCGCAGGTTCGATTCCCAGTCAGGGCACATGCCTGGGTTGCAGGCCATGACCCCTAGCAACTGCACATTGATGTTTCTCTCTCTCTCTCCCCCCCACTCCCTTCCCTCTCTAAAAATAAATAAATAAAATCTTAAAAAGTTGAGCGTGGGCCCCGGGGACACAGGGCGGCAAACCGGGGCTGGGAGTGAAGAACGGCCTGTTCGTGGCAGGGGGCGGGGACAGCGGTGCCCCGGCAGGGACGGCTTGGCTGACGACAGGCTGCCGGCAGCCACAAAGGATGAAACGCACTCCGAAAATCGCTGTCCCCCCCACTCGCATGTGGTTAGGTGTCCCTTAAATGCTGCTGGGGGGCGACGAGTTTGGACAGGCAAGCCGAGCCGGCGTGTCCCCCCAGACCCTCCCTGGGGAGGAACTCCGAGGGCACCAGGGGCCGGGAGGCCTGGTGGGCAAAGGTGGCGCCCAGCGTGCACTTTTTCGGTGTGCGTCGTGGGGCGTGTGGAGAGGGGCGTGTGGAGAGGGGCGTGGGGCGTGGAACGTGGGGCGTGTGGAGTGCAATGTCACATAAGCAACATGTGTTTCTGCTTTCACGGTGCTGGGGGTCGAGTCAGTGCCAGTGGGCCGGCCCCTGCTGGAGGCCCCTGGGGGCCGCCTCCCCAGGACTGCGGGCCTCACACCCCTCCGCGGGGGCCAGTGGGACTGCCCCCACTGCCGCCCTCTGCCACCCTCTGGGGGGACGGTCCTCACGCTCATTTTTCTTTCTTTTTTAAAAAGATTTTATTTATTTATGTTTAGAGAGAGGGGAAGGGAGGGAGAAAGAGAGGGAGAGAAACATCAGTGTGTGGTTGCCTCTCACACACCCCCACTGGGGACCTGGCCCGAAACCCAGGCTTGTGCCCTGACTGGGAATCGAACTGGTGACCCTTTGGTTCACAGGCCTGCGGTCAGTCCACGGAGCCACATCTGCTGGGGCTACACACGTATCTTCTGAGGCGAGAGTCACATAACATGAGGTGAACCCTTCGGAAGGGAGTATCAGTGACTTCAGCACAGTCCCAGCATCGTGCCGACAGCCCCTCTGCCTCTGGTTCCAGAACGTTCCCACCGTCCCCCCCATAACCCCGCCCCCGTCAGCTGTCACTCTCCCTCCCCCCTCCCCGAAACCCCGGGCGACCACGAACGTGTTGTACTTCCTGTCTCTGTGGGTTTTCCTGTTCTGGTCACTTCACGTGGCCGGAATCGACCACTCGTGGCCTCGCGTGTCCCGCTGCCGACACAAACGCCGTGGGTGTGCGACCCCTCCGCACTGTCCTGAGGGCTGGCACTTCTCCCCTTTCCGTGGCCGAGGGATGCCCCACTGTGTGTCTGGGCCACACTCGGTGTGTCACCCGTGGGCGGGTGAGTGCCGGGGCTGCTCCCACCTCCCGGCCGATGCGGCTCGTGCTGCTGGGACGCGGGCGGCCGTGAGCTCCTTTGGGTGCTGCCTTCAGCTCTTCCGGGTGCGTGCCCGGGCTGCAGGGGCCGCTGCTACCCCGGGGCCTTCCCCCCGCTGCGCCCCCCGCCCCCCAGCTGTCTGGTCCTCCAAACAAGCGTGCTCACGAATCCCCGTCTCAGGCTCTGTTTCTGGAAACGTCGGAACTTCCCGGGGCTGGGGCCGTGTGGCGCCTGTGTCACCCTCTGCGCCTGAGCCGTCCCGAGTGGCAGCCCCCCTCCGCGTGGCTGTGTCACAGCTGGGCAGGGCTGGGCCTCGGGGGCGGGTCCTCAGGCACCCTGGCCACACTGCGTGGGTGCCGCCCCGTGGCTCCCGTGCCGGCCGGGGCAGGAGGTTGGACGCGGCTGCTGTGGCTGTTGGGCTGGCGGACGCCGTTGGCCCCGGTGTGGGCGGAGCTGCCCCGTGGCCTCAGCCTGGAGCAGGGCCGGCTGAGCTGGGTGGGACTGGGGACGTGGCCGGCCGGCTGGCCTGGGCGGGGTTGGCACAGGCGCTGCTCTAACCCCTGTGTCCCCAGACAGGGACCTCGTCGGAGAGCAGAACCGGGCCGTCACCGGGCCGTTGGTGGCCGCTGACGCTGCAGGCTGAGGAGAGGAGGCAGAGCAGGGCTCCTCCCCGGGGGCGGGTGGGCTCTGTGTCTGCTGCCCCCTCACCCCCAGGGCACTGGTGCCGGGGAGCAGGGCTGAGCCCTGTCCCTTCCACAGAGGGGTCCAGTCCCAGGGGGCTCCTGCCCACCAACCAGGCCACCGGGCAGGCCCTGGAGGCCAGGGGGGCGCCCGCTCCTGGACCCCTGTCTGTGGAACAAGCAGCCCCTCTGGTTGCCCACAGGGCCAGGCCCTCCTCCTCCTCCTCCCTCGTGCATTTCCCTAATTTAACCAGCACCCCGGGGACCAGCCCCGTGCCCCCGCTGCTGTAAAACACTGCGGGCTGCCGCTCACTCGGTGCACGACCTCCCAGGAGACCCCCCGCTTTCGTGAGTCTCACCGCACAGACCTGGACGCCGAGGCAGCCGAGGTCACAGGTCACACGGTCTGTGGAGGGGCTGGGGGTGGGCTCTGCAACCACTCCCCCCTACCAGGTTCGTACACAGTGCTGCTACACTGCTTGATGTAGCGTCTTCTGATGTTGTTGACCTGCCGGTGGGGGGGGGGGGGCACGCCCCCGGCCTTGCACGACCCATGTCGGCCGAGCTGCAGGTCCGCCGGGGTCCGCGTCTGAGGGCAGAGGGGGCTGGTGGTCCACAGGCCCCGTTGGCCAGTGCGGCGCTCATGGGGGCCGCTCCCGGGGGCCGCTCCCGGGCAGGGCTGCCGTGTCCCGGACCCCAGCAGCCCCAGCACGTGACTTCGTCCGGCCCACACCCCGGCTCCACCCCGAGCCGACCCCGTGCGTCCGCCCCTTGTTCGGGGGTCCCTGGGACCCCGGGGACACGGGCCCCGCGCTCGGGTCTGGGCCGTCCGTGCAGATGGGGCTCTTGCGTGTCCTGAGGTCCTGCCTCCGGGGCCTCAGGGGCCTGCGGTCTTGTCCCCGGGACGGGTGTTTCGGAAAGGCTCGACGCGCAGCGACGCGACTTCCAGCCCCTGGAAGGTCCTCACTGTCCTTCTTGGGGTCTCCGGGCCCCCCCGAAAAAGTGACTGTGGCTTTTTCGTCCACTGGCCCCCGTCCTCTGAGGCCAGAACTACTGCAGGCTGGTGACAGTCCCACGAACCACGTGGGGACAATCACAAAGAAGGCGCCAGGTTCTGCAGGGGGGGCCAGCGCTGCACTCAGCCCCCCCGCCCCCCGGCTCTCCCGGGAGCCGTCACGTGGAACTCGGGGCGCCGGCTGCCAGGGAGTTAATGAAAACCGCCTTTCCCGGGCAGCTGTTCTCGGGTGTGAGCGCCTTGTCAAGGGGCGGGCGTCCAGGGGTGAGCCAGAGAGGCCCTGCCCTGTCCGTCTTCCTTCGTACATGAACCTCGGGACTGTGCCACTGGCCGGGCGTGGGTTGGGGGCAGCCCTGAGAAGGCCCTCACTCGGGCGCAGCCGCGTGGCTGACCCTCTGAGGAGACAGACACCCAAAGCGGGCGGTCCCTTACTAGATTCGGGGTGTGAGGCTGGCCCGGCATGCCGACATGCGCACCCAGCAGCCCCTCCTGCAACCGGTAGCTGACCGCACGCTTTGGGTGCCGTTTCCCCATCCCTGAGCGGACGATTAGACTCAGTTCCTAGAACCCCCCCGATTTCCAGCCGCTCCTGGGGCAGCAGCCCGAGCCATGGCTCAGTGTGTTACAAGCCTCCCTGTACTCGGTGCTGGCAACCGTCTGCGGGGGGGGGGGGGCCCTCTCTCACCCCCAGTCTAGAGAAGGGGGGCCAGGACCAGAGGGGGAAGCAACCCCCCAGGCCCCCCCCCCTGCTGGGCTGAGGGTCCCCACGTGCGTGCTGAGGACCACCGCGATGCTCGTGGGGGTGGGGTTTGGGAGCGGCCCCCACCCTGGGCCCGACGGGGCCGAGACGAATGCGGGTGTGTGGCTCCTGCTCCCACCCCATGACGTCAGTGCCTGGCCCCAGGGCAGGCCCGGCGGTGGGGGGGGGGGGGGGCGGCCCGCCAAGCCCTCGGTTTATCGGGGTCCAGATGGGGGCAGGCCGTGTCGCCAGCAGCTCGCCCTCTGGCCTCTCAGCCAGCCCGTCTCCCCGACCCCGAGCTGAGCTGTGGCGAGGGGGACGGCGCTTCCCGTGTGTGTGTGGGGGCCTCGCAGATGGAAATAAAATATTTACCATTTGGAACGAAATCCCAACCGGAGTGAAAAGCGCTGGGAGCGGAGGATGTGGGGGGAGCGGCGGGGGTTTCGGGAGACGGCAGCTGCTGCCCAGCTGTGGCCGGGGGAGACGGGACCCAGGCGGGGGCCACGGTGTCCTCCTCCGGCCACGCTGGGCTTCTCGGCCTCACCCGGGGGCGCGGGGCCCGCCCCCCAAGTCCCCCACGGGCGTGCCCCTGCTCCCTCCCCCCCTCCCAGCCCACAGCTGCCCTTTCATCTGCCTCCTCCCGGTCCCTCGGGGCCCTGTCACCAGCCGGCCTGCCCCGCGTCCCCGTGTATCCCGCCACCCCACGGAGATGCCCAAGGAGACCCCGGGGGCCCGGAGGTCCCGCTGAAAGAACCTACGTGGACCCCGGCGCAGGCAGCCCCTCCTCTGGGGACACTGAGGCCTGAGTGGGCGGGGAGCAAGCCAAGGTCACTTCTGAGTGCAGGGCTGGGGCCAGGCCCCGCCCCTTGGCCTCGCCTGGTCCTTGGCCTCGTTTGTCTGAAGGGACGTGGATGCAGGCTCGGGGGGCGGTCACGGCTGAACCACACGTGGCCGAGGACCGTCACTTCCCCGTTGGTGTGAACCCCATCTCCTAGGATTGGGGGTCATGTGCCCGGGAGGGGTAGACCAGTTGTCTGGAGAGTGAGCCCCTGCCATAGAGCTGTGTCACTTCCCCCTGGAGTGGTTCCTGGTGGCCACCCCTCCCACCGGTGCGGACCCAGGCGATGGTCTGGGGGGTGGCTCCAGGGAAGGGTCCTGGAACCCCCCTGGTGGAAGGACCCCAGGTCTGAGGACACGGGAGGCGGTTGTCAATGCCTCAGCGCCCGCTGCCGGGCCCTGCTCCCCTCAGCGACCTCCAGCTGGCCTTCGCTGACCCAGAGACCCGCCACCTGGTCTGCGGGACAGACCCCCGTCGATTCCCTGGTTCAGTGAGCAGAACGGCCCCTGGACCGCTGCCAAGGGTGTGGGTCTGAAGGGCCTCCAGAACCCGGATGCGGGGGGGGGTCGGGGGGGACACTCCCAACGGTCTCCACTTGCTTCAAACAACTTCCTAGGAACGGCCAAGTGTGGCTCCCGGCCCTGTGGGCTCCGGGAGCAGTGACCCCGCAGGGGACAAGGGTCCCGCCTGGGTGCCGGCCGCTCGGCCAGACGTCCAGACTCCTTGGAGCCCTGGGCTCTGGACGCGAGGCTCCTGTCCAGGACCCTGGAACCTCCGCGTGGTCCCCAGGGCAATGACGGTCTGCTCCCGTGTGCCGGAGTCACCAACCCATCTGTTTGACGGTGCCGCTCACCTGTGTTGGGTGCACCCTGCGATTTGCTGTTCGTCAGAGTGCTTCGGGGAGCAGAATTAGCCCCACACGCTTTGGAAGGATGATGTGCATCGTTCTGATAAGTAACCCATTACCCAGAACCCTCCATGCCCACGGCGGCAGGACCAGCCCCGGCCCAGCACCGAGGTCCGGGGCAGGCTCCATGGCTCCCTGCTGTGTGACCTCGGGCAGTTACCAAACCTCTCTGTGCCACCCTGGTCTGAAGTATGAGGGCGATGAGGGTGCCTCCCTCCCAGGGCACTGAAAACGGTGCCCATGTGGGTGCGCCCCGTGCCAGCCAAAGCTCCGTCCCGTGTGGCCTGTTGCCTGGACGAGCGGTGGGCTGCGTGCGCCCCCTCCGTGGATCTCAGCTACTTCCCTGTGGCATCTGGAGCGTCGGCGGATGTGGCCTGAGTGCCCCGCCAGCAGGTACACCCACGGGCACCCCGCCCCGGCGCCAGGAGTGCCTGTCACCGCCCCTGCCCCCACCTCTGTCACTGCCTGTCACCACCCCCCACCCTCTTGCTTGCACTGGGTGTTGAAAACTTGAACTTTTTGCCCACATAGTAGGCTGAAAAAGTGTGTTGGGCCACGAATCCCTTTACACAGCTGCAGGCGACGAGCTCTCTCTTCCTGTGTCCGTCTGGCTGATGGATCTGGGTGAGCTCTGGGTTTACTAAGGGGCTGAGCCTCGGTCCTGCAGCGAGTTCTGTGGGGCTTTTGGCCGGGTTCCCTTCGTACTGGGCACACACGGGCTGCATTGGCACATATGTGTAAGTGCACACACTCGTTCCTGAGCTTGCACGTGGCACGCAGGCATCCACAGGTTATGCAGCTTCGTGTACATGTACACGTGTGTGTGTGTGTCCTGCAGAATTTCCACATCGTGCGCACTCGTATCGCCGACGTTTTCTGGCACAGCTTTTCCTGGCGCTGCCGGAGGGGCCTTTCCTCCTCCAAGATGGTGTCACACCCCCACACGCTGCCCCCTGCTTCTTCACGGTCCGTTTTTCACGGTTAAACTCGCTCCTCCTGGAGTTGGTGTCGGGGGAGGGAGGGAGGGAGGAGTCCGGTCCTTCCTTCAGTCTCTGTGCCCCAACGGAGTGGGTCACTGGCCCCCCACCCCCCGCAGTTGGCAGGTCGTGTCCCGTTAGCCGGTCACACTCGAAGTCCCCGCGTCTCCCCGGGGTCACTTCTGCCTCTGCCGGGCCCACCGACGGGCCTGAGCGTCCGGCACCGGGCCGCGCGGCGTGTGGTGGCTTCCCTGCCGCACCGGGGTGTCACCGGGGGTGACGTCGCCCCTGTCGCCGAGTTTCCTGGCCTGACCTCACGATGAGCTACTTTATCTGAACCCCAAATGTGTGTGCTCGGTGCCCTCCGACCCCCCACCCCCCAGAGTGCACCGCTGGGGTTTTAATTGGCGGGTGTAGCCGAATGAACAGATCTTCTGCGGAGGAGATGAAGTGTTCGCACTTACTGGGCGTCCTGTCCACGGAGACTCTCCCCTCCTTCCTGCTTTGTTCTACGGACCTCACTGTCTGTGTTTTCTTTGTTTTAAATATTTTATTTATTTATTTTTAGAGAGGGAAGGGAGGGAGAAAGAGAGAGAAACATCAATGTGTGGTTGCTGGGGGCCGTGGCCTGCAACCCAGGCACGTGCCCTGACTGGGAATCGAACCTGCGACACTTTGGTTCGCAGCCCGCGCTCAATCCACTGAGCCACACTAGCCAGGGCTCCATGTTTTCTTCGTGTGAGGCCCGTGCGTCTCCTGTGACGTCTGCCTTGTGTTCTGGAACTTCCTGGGGTTTCGAGAACGGGTTCCGTTTTCCCTTCGTGCGTCCCGGCTGGCCGGTCCCTCTGCAGGCGGGCCGCCGCGCCCAGACTCTGCGAGCAGGCCCCGTGTCCCATCCCGTCTGCGAGGACGGCACTCGGTCCGCGCTCTCGAAGGACGGGGGGCGTATGAAGGGGAGACACGGGTGGGGACCGCTGGTCGTTTGAGCCCCAGGCCAGAGCCTCCCCCAGGCTGTCGAGAGAAGAGCAGACACCGAGGGAAGGGAGGGGAAGAGTTCACTGGGTCCCCACCCGTCCTTGACCAGCGGCAGGGGGGCCGCTTGTCCTGAGCCTTGAGAACCCAGTCCCTCCCCCCCCACTCACTGGAGCCCTGAAACACAGCGGTGGCCTGAGTCACACACGGGTGTCACTCACGGGGGACGGGCTGGGGGAAGCATGCGGAGGCACCCCACCCAGAGGGCCACCTGAGGCCTCTCCGTCCAGCCACCAGCTGAGTCTCTTTTCCTTCTTTCTGTGAAAGGCCTCGCGCCGGCGGACAGCGCTGGCACACGCGGTGACGGGGAGGGGCCCCACGGGCGTGGAGCAGCGGGGTCCCCTACTGCCGGGCTCCTTGCGCCTGCAGCAGCGGTGACGGCACAGCGGCGGTCGCTCTGGGGACCGGTGAGGGGCAGGGGACGGAGGGACGCCCAGGAGACGGCCCTGCGGGAATCCCTCGCCTGCGCCCCCGCTCTGTGGCTGTTCACTGAGCGACACGGTGGCGTGTGCAGGTGCCCCTAGCGTGCGTGCGACCTGTTTAAAAAAAAGTTGCAAAGAGTTCCAACGTGCGTTCTAGCCAAATTCATTTTCTGAGTTGCACGTCCACACGGGGAAACATCTGGATTTCCAGGTCGCAGGAAATTGCAGGCCACGTTGGGATCGCCGACGGCACGGTCGATGGAGGCATCGGTCAAGGCCCGGAACCGGGAGGAACCCCGTCCTCCGAAGCCCCGCCCACGGCGGGGGGCGGGCCCCTGCCTTTCCCTGAAAAGTCCCAGAGGATCGTCTTCAGCATCTGAAACTCATCTCTCCCCTCTCGGTGTGAACTTTGTGCTGCAAGAGGCTGCGTGTGTGTGTGTGTGTGTGTGTGTGTGTGTGTGTGTGTCTACCCCAGAGAACCAGAGACTCGCTGAAGTCACACACAAATGTTTGTGGCTTCTCCCAGCGAGACCAGAAAGCGCCCCCCGCCCCCAGGCTCCCATCTGGGTTGAAATCTCACTCCGGCGAGTCAGTGCCACGGCGGTTTGGCCATCAGACCCGCGGCCGCGCGGTCAAGTGCCCCTTCTGTCTGAGGGGGGGCTTCCGGCGGGCGGGGCGACCCCCAGTTGGACCCGTGGGGACCTGCTCCGGGCGGTGGCCCCGGGCCGGGCCTGACGAGCGAGCGGCAGCCCCTGCGGCACCGTCCCCGGGACGCGGCAGAGCGCCGGTTGGCGGGGCGGAGCGGAGCGGAGCGCGGCGTGCGCTGCTCCTCGCGGCCTCTGCATTCTTTCCCGGTGAAGTGTTGTGCGCGGAAACCAGAGTATATGGTCAGCATTCCTCCCATAAACAGAGTGATTGTGCATTGTGGGAGAGCCGCCGCGCGGAGACTGGGGGGGGTTGCCGTGGTTACCCGCCCCCCCCACCCAAGTGGCCCCGGCGAGCTGCCTGCGTGGAGCCAGGGAGTGTGTGGGGGGGGGGGCCCGGCGGCCCTGCGGCTGCAGAGGCACCCCTGCCCTGCGGCTCCGCTTCTGGCCGGGACCCCGCCGCCGGGACGGGAGAGCGTGCCTCTGGGCTCTCGGCCACGGGGCCCTCTGCCCCTCGGCGTCCTGTGAGGGGGCCCGGGGTGTGAGCTGGACGGGGGTGGGGAGCACCTCTCGACAGCCCCCCAGGGCGGCCCCCCAGAACCCCCAGTGGGCCCCTCAGGGCTCCAGAAAACACGGTTTGGACCCTGCCAGACCCATGTGCCGCCCCCCTCCTCCCCCCACCGAGGGCCTATTTCTCACTCCGCTGCACGCTGCACGTGATGAGACGCTCCGCCGCGCGCCGGGTCGAGCCCGGGCAGGCCTGGTCCCCGCATGCTCGGGGCCGCTCCAGCAGGGGGGCCGCCCGATGCGTGGGCACGCAGCCGCTGTCACGCCGGTGGTCAGCGGCAGCCCGGGCGACTTCCCAGAGGACGGGCGGGCCGGCTCGGGACCGCGCCGAGAACCCCGGCGCGTCCGGCGCGCGCGCGCACGGGGCAGCGCTCCACCACAGCTGGTTCACCTGCGCGGCCCCTCCCGTCCCGCGGAAGGGGGTCCGTGAGCAGCCGTGCCCCCGCGCGCTCTGCGCAGCCGGCTGAGAGCACGCTCACCGCACATCACCACGGGCCTCGCAGACGAGCCTCCCCCGTGGGAGTGGGGGCCTCTGGGGGGGGGGTGGGCACCGCGCCGTGGAGAGTGCGGAGACGCCCCGGGTTCTCACGGACCTTCCTGGCAGCCCAGGGCCCTGAGGCCCCCACCTGCCCCAGACCAGCCTCGCAGGAGGGAGCCCTGCGGCTTGGGGCGCGGTTCTCTGGGCGTTCCGCCCTGCCGCGGGCGCTGCTCCGGGCCCGGGTGCGGTGGGCTGGAGGGAGGGCCGGGTGCTGGCCTGGGAGGGGCTGCGTGGCCGCCGCAGTGCTGTGGCCCCCAGAGCCGTGGGGGTCCTTCGTGGGAGACGGCCAGCCCCCGGCCCCGGCCCCCTGCCGGGCTGAGATGTGGAAGGACACGGGGCACACGCCTGGCCCGCCCGGGCACCGGAAGTAGATTTTTTAAGCCAGAATTTTTGTTAGCGTCAAGTCAGTTTCAGGCGTGCGTTGCAGTTGGATGTCCGCCTGCTCCGTGGTGGGCCCAGCACCCAAGGCTGGTTTCCCAGGGCCACCGTGCAGAAGCCACCACGTCCCACACGGCAGGGGAGGTGATCTCTGCCTAGAAGGGGCAGGCAGGCCGCCCTGGGGCTCAGTGGCACCAGCCCACCCGCCCGCCCACCTAGGAGCTGCTGCCTTTAGGGGGTGACGGCCGTGCGGCTCCAGGAGCCCCTCGGGGGTGTCCACACTTCTGGCATCTCTGCGCCACACTCGAGGAACAAGAGCTGTCATGGGCCACACAGCAAATGCATTTCGGCACAAAAGAATCACAAAAATATCTCTTCGTGTTTTAAGCACAGTTACGATTTTGAGTTGGGCCGCATTCACAGCCCCCCTGGGCTGCGCAAGGGCCGAGGACCGCAGGCTGGACACCCCCGCTGGACAGAGACAGTCTGGGCCACCACGTCCCTCCCCACCCTGGTCTCTCGCTGCAGCCTCGGGCAGATCACGCCCGCCCTCCCTAGGACCTGGAGTGTGGACGGGAAAGGGCCGAGTGCGAAACCTGACCAGCTCGGGGGGGCGGGGGGGAGGCCTGCGTGGGGGCCTTGCAGACGCGGACACCAGGCCGCCACGTGGGAAGGCCAGACCCAGAACTTTCTAGCTGAGGGCCAGCCGTGGCGGGCAGCCCGGTCCTCCCGTCACCGAAGCGAGCCCGAGTGCCGGCCCTTTGCGTCCGAGTCAACGTCCTGCGGAACTTCCGACCATTTCCTGTTGCCGGGCCCTTGGGTGCCAGCCCCTGCGCACCCCTCTCGCTGCCGCGGCTCACCGCCGACTGTCCCGCCCCCACGCGTGGGAGAGACGTGCGTGCCTGCTGTCCACTGCGTGTCCACTCCCAGAGGCCGCCCTCCTCTGTCACCCACGGAGTCCGTGGCGTCCCTTAGGCTTCCCCCTCGAGTCTCGTGTGTAAAATAAAAAAGCTGCAAAACTGCCATGTTTCCGGAGCATTTTCTGCGTCTGCTGAGACTTGGCTTCCTGGCTACCGTCGTCAGTGTGGTTCAGACACACTCGTGAAAGTTCTCTGCGGGCTGAAGAGTCCGTGTTGACGGGAAGTTTCGTTTTCACACATGTTGCCGTTTCTGCTTCGTCTCAAACCCCCCCCGCCCACCGTCCTGCGAGGCTGGGCGCCGGCCGGGGACGCGGAGCGGCAGCCACGAGGGGCGGCTGGGTGTCTGTGGGACAAGGAGCCGAAGTGCGAGCCGGTGGCGGCCCTGGCCCTGGCGCGTGGTCCGGCCGGAGGGGCGGCCAAGTCGGCCCCGCCCTGCATGTCGGGAGCCCACGCTCCCGGCGGAGAAGGACGGAGAGGCCAGGACCGGCCGCGCCCGCGCCCTGCCCCCAAGCGCCTGGGAGAGCCCCTCCCTCCCGCCTCTGCCCCGGCACGGAGAGCCGAGGGACAGCGTCCTGCGGGGCAGCAGACTGACCGCTGTCGACCGTTGACTCACAGTCTACAAATGTGCGCCCGGCAGGGCCGTGGCCGCCCAGCCTGGGCAGCGGACGGCCGAAGGCTCGCTGGGCTGGGCCTTCCGCAGAGGGCTGCCCTGCCCGGCACACGCGGCCGCTGGTGCCCTCGGCGGCTCCTTCCCCATCTTCGGCTGTGGGGTTTGGCCGGGACCCAGTGGAGGGGGCCGGGGTGGGGGAAGCCATCTGGAGCGGAATCTGTGTCAGACGAGAAAGGAAATTGCCTGAGATGGCTGGACGGGCGCACGGGAGGGGGGCTGGACGGCCCGGGGAAGCAGAGGCATGCAGGGGCGGGGGTCGTGACCCAGCTCTGCCCACCTCCCCCCCCGTGGCCATGCCGTGCCCCCTCTGCCGACCCTGGGGGCCGGTGCACAGGGCTCGTGGGGGGCACCAGCCGCCTGGCCGGTGGGCATCCTGGGTCCACCGGGCTGGGCACACACAGACGGGACCCCAGTCACGGGGAGGTCCTTCAAGAGCAAGTAGGGGGTCAGGGTGGACGGACCAGAGTGATCGCTCTCCCACAGGACTGGCTCCTGAGGACCTGACACGGTGCAGGTTGCTACGGGGCTGACCGGTCCGCCCCCTCGGGGGCCCGGAGAAGGCAGGCCCGGGCCCATGGGGAGAGGCAGAGGGAGCCGAGTACTGCAGGCGTGGCAGAGAGCCGGGGGTGGGGGTGGGTGGGCGCTGCAGGTGGCCCACGGAGGGAGGGACACGGCAGGGGGCGAATGTCAGGGGTCAAGGAGAACGGGGCGGTGGCCCAGGCCCGGCCCCGACGAGGCCGGCGGAGGGCGGGGCCTCAGCCAGGAGCGCCCTTCTTGGGCCGCAGAAAGACTTGGGTTGGCGCCTGCCTTGACCGTCCATCTCCCGGGCCCCGGGGTTCGGGTGCCGGCTGCTCTGCCCCGCGGTCCGTGGCAAGGATGGAGGGGGCGGTTTGCACGACCACACTCAGCAGGTCCCTCGAGGGGGCGGGTCCGTCTGGGAGCCGTCTGCCTTCAAAGAGTGCCCCCAGGCGGAGCCCCGGACGCAGCCCGGCGAGACCCCGCTCTGCCCCAGGCAAACCCGCGGGGGGTGGGTAGGGGCACGAACGCCCTCCGGAGCTGGGTGTGGCCCCGGCCTCAGACAGGGGAGCCCGGCCGACGTCTCCCGTCCACCCCGGCGCCTTCTTGCGCTGTAGGAGGCCGACCTGGTCGGCTGTCCTGCCGGCCCCGGGCGGCCACCCTGGCGGCACACCAGGGGACACTCAGTGGCCCTCCGAGCCGGCCACGGCGCAGACGGCGGCGCGCGCGTGACGTGCGGCCTCTGTCCTCTGGGGACGGGCTGAGCAGCGACTGCTCTGGGGCAGGATCGGCGCCGTCCGGGCATCTGGGGAGCAGACGTGGAGGCTGGGCTCGCCGCCATGCGGGCCCGGCCGCTCCCCACCAGGCCTCGCCGGGCCGCTGGCCTGGGCTGGGCTGGGATCGCCGAGCGCTCCAGAGAAGCCCAGGGTGGGGCGGGGGCAGCCGGTGGCCATGCGTCCACGGGAGAGTGTCCGGCGGCTGCGGCCTGTGGCCCCCGGTCGAGCCCCGGCCTCCCCCAGGGAGCGCGGCAGATCGCCGAGACCCGGGACCCCACCTGGACACAGGCGAGGACACCTGGAGGCCGCGTCCCAAGACCCTGGTGGGGGGGCAGTGCCGTGGGAGCCGGGCCAGGAGGGGGATGGTACTGCCCTGGTGACCTCGATAACCCAGCAGAGTTTATGGGACGTCCGCGGGTGGCAGACTTTGTCCTGGTGCGTCTGTGAGTCAGATCGAGCCCCCTCAGGACAGCACCCCCCTGGTCGGGCTGTTGTCCTCGCTTTGCGGTTGGGGAAGCCGCTTGCCCAGGGCCCGAACCGCTGCGGGGGTGTGGCGGGGCCCAGGCGCGAGTCCCGCCCTCCGGTTCCTGCGTGTGACCAGCCGCGCAGTGCTGGCCAGGCCCCTGGCTGAGAGGCCGCGGGCCTGACTCCTGTGGACCTCCAGGTGCTTTTGGTTTGGTTAGTTGAGCAGGAGACCTGTGTCGCCCACTGCACTGCCCGCCCCCGCCCCCCCCGGGGATGGCCAAGTACCGTAGACCCGAGGGCTGACCAGACTGTGCTTCCTCCACGGAGCGGCCCGCACGTCACTGTCAGAATCCGGTGACCGGCACCAAAAATCGAGCGGCTCAAGTGCGGACCCAACAAAACCTGCGTGGGACCTGCACGCGGGGGGGAAACCCCGAGAGGGGGACTCGGGAAGGTCTCGCTGCTGCTTGGAGGGTCGGGGAGGGGACAGGAGGGTGGGGGAGGGGAGGGGCGGGGAAGGCGTGCGCAGACCCTCCCGCGGTGCGGGACGCGTGTCTGGAGCCTGCCGAGAACCCTCTCAGCCCAGAGACAGGAGAACAGCCCCGTCGGAAATGGGCGAAGATGTGAGCATGTCCTTCCCCGAGGAGGGTCCCGGCCAACAGGCCTGTGGGGGGGTGGGGGTAGAAACCCGGGGGGGAGACCCCGGGGAGGCCGCCTGCAGGGGTGGCCGAAATCCCAGACGCTGGCACCACCTAGGTTGGGGAGCCTGTGGGGGCGGCAGGAAGCCCGGTCACGGCTGTGGGAGCACTCGGTGACACAGCCACCTTGGGCGACCGTTCAGGGCGAGCGCAGACCGACTGTCCGACCCAGATTCACCTGTGCGACCCTTGTGAATCGGGACCTCGCTCCCGCCCAACACTTGGGGACGCAGCCACGACGTCGGCCGGCAGGAGGGGGAACGAGGGACCGGCCGCGATCCGTCCAGACAACAGAGCGTCCCCAAGTGTCCGCCACAAGGGGTGCGGCGAGAATCCTCGCACCGTCGTGGGCGGGCCTCAGACGCACTTTGCTCGGTGGAGGAGCCCCCCCACCCCCGCACTGGACCCCCTGCGTGCTGCAGGACCCACGGGCACCGCGTCCCCTGGGCAGCGGACAGATGGGCGGTGGCCCGGAGCTGGGCGTGGGGGGCAGGGGGGGACGGTGCTCTGGGCGGCGGGCGCCCGACACGGAGTGTGTGGGTGAGTCAGAACCCCCACAACGCCCCAGCCCAAGGAGTGAACCTCCAAGCAGGAAATTTCAAAAAGTCACCCGAAGGCGGGGAGGGGTCCCCAGGGTGGAGAGCAGACTGGGGCCGATGGCTGTCACTGCGCCGCACACGTGTGACCTGTCGTCAAGGCTGGGGGTGCCCCCCAGCCCGGCCGTGCCCTCTGACGCCACCTCCAGTCCGGGGGGAGCCGGGGCTCCTGAGCTAGGGCTGTGGGGGGGCAGGGGACAGGAAGTACATGCGATGGGTCTGGAGCGTGTAAGGGTACACCCCCCAAAAAATACAGAGGTGGGTGTGCGCCAGAGGGACTCAGGAGCCAAATGGAAAGAGCTCCCGATGGCCAGTGGCCGGAGCCAGGACGGCTGGAGCGGCCAGATAAACACGGCCGCACTGCAGCCCAAACCCGCGGCGCAAAGTAAATACTGAGAGCTCCGTGCCGATACACACACATGACGGAACAGATAAATAAATGAGGAGAAGGGACAGATTTTCGGCACAGAGCCCCAAACGCGTTGTGTGGCGGCCCCCCTCCGCAGTCCCCACCCCGGGGTGGGGGCGGGGCCCGGTGGCGGTGTCCTTCCGGAAGGGACGGAAACCCCGGCCAAGGGACGTCCTGGAGACGACTCGGACGCTGGACGCTATGTGACCTGGAGGGCCCCCCCCCCACCCCGTGGCCTGCTGCCCACCCAGAGCCCCCTCCCCTGCACCGCCGCACCAGCAGACACACACCGGACTCAGCCCCGTTCAGGGGCGTCCCCCGAAATCCCAGACCAGTCCTCCTCGAAACGGCCAAGTTCACCAAAAACAACGACAGTGTGAGGAGCCGTCTCGGCCCGCAGGAAGTCGAGGAGACTCGGCGACGGCGTGTCGGAGTGTCGAGTGCCGTCCCGGGTGGGGTCCGGGCGCAGCGGCTGCAGCAGCAGCAGGGCCTGGGGCGGGGGGGGCGGTGAGCTCAGAGCCGGGTGTGGGGTTCACCCGGCAGCAACGCCGCCAGTCCAGCCCGCCGTGTTCCGTGTTCCCACGTCCCTTCCGAGGCCCGACCAGCGCTCCGCGGCGGCCACGGGAGAGGCTCACGGTGGGGCGGCGGGGGCGGGGCCTGCGGGAGCCCTCCGCACCACCTCTGCCACTTTTCTGAGACGTCCGCATGACCCTAAGGTTCAAAGTGCACGTCACAGAGCAGTGGGGAGGAGTCTCCCCGGGTGGCCCTGTTTCTGGGCCTCCTCGCGTCCCATTGTTCTCCGAACCCGTCCTCCTGGGAGCACGTGGTCTGCAGCTGCCCGGTGTGCGCCGGAACGGGCACCGCGGGTCCCTCAGGAGGGTGGGGCCGGGGGCGGTCAGTCTCCGGGTCCCCGAGCGCCCGATGCTGGGAGAGCCACGGCCCGGAGCCTCCTCTGCGCAGTCTGAGCCGTGCGGGGAGCCGTGTGGGCGTGGCCGGTGCACTTCTCCGCTCTGTGCCCGGCTGCTTTGCCCGTCCAACCGGCAAACGGTGGGTCTCCCGCGAGGGGCTGCGTGAGGGTGAAATGGGGCGGGGCTACGGCCGCCGAGGGCAGCACCTGGCACGCAGGAGTGACCACAGCAGGACAGCCGGCGTGGTGGCCTGCAGGACAGCCGGCAGTGGCAGCGGCGGCAGCGGGAACGAAGGAGGGGGTGGCCACGCTGCCTTGTCCCACCAGGCCGCAGGCCGGGTGCCCGTGAACGGGGGCTCCCGTTCCTGAGCCCCGTGCGTGGACGGCGTGGCCACGGTCACCCGGGCCAGCTCACGGCACCGTGGGAGGCGGGGTCAGAGGTCGAAGCCTCGGGTGTCGCCGGATGGGCCAGGTGCGCGGGGCCGGTTCACCGCCCTCCCCCCACTCTGCAGCCTCAGCAGAAGAGCGAGACAGATGGTATCGCCCGCCCCAGGGCTGTGATGGTGAAAACTAACGGGACCGAAAATAGAACGGGGCGGGGGTGGGGCCCTGAGGAAGAGGGTCGGTCGGTGCGCAGTACTGCTGACTCAGTGACCCTGCCCTGGGAACCCGGCTCCCGGGTGCTGGCCCCTGAGCAGAGATGGGCCGGCAGGTGGCCGGACAGGAGGAGGCCCAGGGTTGGTGGGGACGCAGTTTTGGAGACACTGTACCCCCGAAACCGCAGGACCGGGCCGGCCAAGTGGGGGGCCCCTGCCTGGGAGCAGGGGTTCCGTCCCCAGAGGCACGCCCTGTGGTGCCCCAGCTCACGTGGGGCAGGAGACGGGTCCCGGGGTTCGGAGCGGCCTCGCCAGGACCCACGCCCACGGAGAGCAGGCCGTCGGTGGCGCGCGGCGCATTCGTCCCGTGAGACAGCATGCTACAACCCCCCCACACGCACGCACACGTGCGCACACACACGCACAGGGGTCCTGGACCCCGTGACACAGCATGGGGAAACGGCGGTGGGGGGGCACGCAGGGAAGACCACCCCCTGCACGGCTCTGCGGCTGCGGCGTGAGAACAGAGGCCGAGCCGGTCTGCGGTCGGGGCTGCGTAATTAGACAGTGCGGCCGAGGAGGGGACGGCGGCCGCGGTCAGCACAGAGGGCAGGTGGTGGTTAGCGGCCGGGGTCAGCGGGGCGTCAGCGGCGGGGGGGGGGGGTGGCCGGGGTGTGGGCGGTGGCCTGTGTCGTGGCCGGCTGGCGGGCACTCGGATGTTAGCTTCGGAACGAGGTGCACACTCTTTTCTGTGTTGTCGTTGAGAGCCGGGAGAACTCGAATGTCAGAGGTGAGGGGGGCACTGAGGCCGCTGGCCCGACCTTGGCGAGCTGCCCTGGGCATCCTGGAAGGAGGCCCCGGCCCTGGCCCCGACACACCAGGGTGTGGAGACGGGGGAGACCTTTGGGACAAGGTGGGGGAGGTGTCAAACCCTGGTCTGGCTGCCTATTCGACACAAAGTCTCAGGCAGGACCCTGGGCCCCCCGGAACCCCGGTTTACCCATCCACAAAATGGGGACGGAAGTTTGTACCTCAAAGGGCCATCGCCCAGTGCGTGGTGCAGATTCACCCTGACAGGTGACACCCATTCCTGTTGACACTGATGTCAGGACACATGTCTGGGGACGGCCGCCACCCGTGCCTGCCTTCTCGGACACTGGTGCTGCCTCCCTGGGGAGGGGCGGAGTCAGTGCCCCCCTTCCCCCCTTGGTCCGGGTGGGCCCTGTGAGCGAAGAAGCCGGTGGCCGTGCCGTCCAGGAGCCTCCCAGGCCCCGCTGCAGGCTGGGCAGAGGCCACTGGGATGTGGGCTGCCCCCCGCGGCCGCAAAGCCCAGTCCCAGGGAAGAGGCTCCCTGGTTCATGGGGTGCCCGGGTCCTCGGGTGCCTCTGGGGGCCTGGAGGGGCGCAGGGAGGCCCAGGGCAGCGCACGCCTGGCTGAGGGGCATCGGGGGGTTCCTGCCGAGCGTGGAGCCTGAGAGACGCCGTGGCCTCGGTCGTGTGCATGTGGTCGGTGAGAGAGACGGGAGCTTCCTGAGCGGGGACTGTGCTCGGGCCCGGCCCCGGCCCCAAAGTGCGTCACGGTGACCTTTGCTCTCACATCGCACCCGTCCGACCTCCGACTCTGATCGCCCACCTCCCTCTTGTGGGGGCTCTGTGCCGACCCTGGGCCCACCTGGGCCACGCAGGGCAGCCCCATCTCGGGACCCTCCATCAGCCCTGCCCGGTGTGGCCCGGGGCAGAGCTGGGGCCCCTCCGCTCCGCTGTGCCTGTCCCCGGGACACCGCCCAGGAGAGCGAGACGGAAGGAGAAGCCGCCCAGACTGGGCCCGGAGGGCGGTCCGAGGAGGAGACCCCCGGAGAGAAAGGGCCCCTGGAGGCCCGTGGAGGCGCCCCCCAGGACCGGCGGTGCGGGCCGCTCTGCGGGAGACCGCGGCACCAGGCCGGAGACCGGCCCTCTGCCCGTATCCGTCACGGCCTTCACTTCCCGTCTCTTGCGGTGCTTTGACATCTTGGGGACCCTGCTGGCTGGGAAGAGACGCCCGCCCCCCCCGACTGGGAGGGAATCCCTAGAGACGACCAGCCACTCACGTCCAAACCCACCTCTCCGTACAGACCAGCTGAGCCCGAGCCCCGAGTCCCACCGCCTGCCCCTCTCACCCTCGTGGGGGCCGGTGTTCCCCCGCCCCGACCTCGGGGTCCTGACCCCAGCTGCTGGAGACGCCCCCGGAGCTCCGAGAACGCACCCACACGGAGCTCGCTGGGACCGCCTCCCCTGCCTCGCCGGTTCCTCCGCAGAGACTCCGGGCCACCTCTGCCCCCGCCCCACCCCGCCCCCGGTCTGCCCCGGCGCTTCCCCGGGTGGCCCTGCACGGTGTGGCCGCTTCTCCCGAAAACCGTGAGTGGTGGACTCCGCTTCCATGTCTTGGATCTCTCTGCAACACCCCTTGGCCACCTGCACAGATGAAATCCCAGACACGATCAGAAACCCGGCCCCCCCACCCCGGGGTGTCCAAGCCCCCCTCCCGCCAGCTTGGTTTTCACGGATGTGCGGCCTGGGACCACCCGGCCCAGCCTGGGACCACCGGGCCCAGCCAGCGAGCGGACTGGGCTGCCCCCGCCCGGCAGGCGCCGTCCTTGGGGAGAGCCCACCCAGCGTGCGGCTGGGCGTGGGAGGCCTGCGGGAGCCCGGACACTTACTGACTCTTTCCTGGGTGTTTTCCCTGAGTCCTTTGGCCACAAACATGCCCAGGATCATGAAGAAATCCGTTCCCAGTGGCGATGTTCCGTCTGGTGCCTTTGGGGACGAATGAGCCGCAGAGGGTGTTTTTCTGCGCGTTTTTCTCTGGGTGGTGCGGTGCAGCCGAGGTGGGGGCGGGCTGTCGGCGGGGCCTCTCGGACCCACTCTCCAGAGCCCGGAGGCCGTGGGGTCCTGCCCGGCCGCCGGCTGAACAAGCTGGGGGCTTGTCATTGCGGAGGCCACAGCCGCCCGGTGACCCCGAGCTCGCAGGGTGCCCGGCCCGCGTGGGCGGCTACTGGGGCCCTTTGACGGGGACCCTCCACGTGCCGAACGTCCACGCCCTGAAACCGGTTATCTTTAGCCGCCGCTCCGGGCTGGCCGGGCGAGACGCTGGGCTGGCGGTGCCCTCGGCGCCCAGCGGCGGCCGGCGGGCGGTTCGAAGGGACTTGGGCTCTTAGAACAAAACACAACTTCCTTCGTGTCAGATGCCCGCTCCCCCGCGCTGGCCCGCAGCCACCGGCCGTGCGTCTCCGAAGGCTTTGTCTGTGGCTGCCGTCCCCGCCCCTCCCGGGGCCTCCCTCTGCCCGGCGGGGGCAGAGGCCTGGGTGGGGGTGGTGAGGCCTGGCCGGCCTGCTCTCCCACGCGGGGGGCGGTGGGCAATGAGGACCCCATGTTTGCTGTGACCCACTGTGCAAACGTCCCCCAGGCCTCCCTGCCCACTCCCGGTGCAGCCGGAGACACCCGGGGCTCCCAGCCCCAGGCCGCGCCTGGGCGATGCGGGGTCATGGACGGGCCACCCCACACGGACAGCTGGCCACCCGATTCTGGGAGCTGCCCCTGGTCAGTCTGACGCTCACCACTGGCCACCGGTGCTGGGGCCCGGGGCTCTCCGGGAGAAATGGGTCCCTCATGTCTGTGCTCAGGGCCGGCGCAGGGCGGCTGGAGTGGGCGTCCACGTTCAGGCCGGTGTCCACCCGCCACCCTGCAGACATGCCCGGCCCGGCCCTGCCTGGCGGGCCCCTCCTCACCAGCCCTCCCGCCCCCTCCGGGACCCCACCGCTTCTCCCTGCGGTCCTGCGCGATGGGCATCTGTCGTTAAAGCGGCCTGGGCCACAGTGTCTCGTTGCACAGCCTGGGCCGGCTAAGGCAGCCGGTCACGGTCGGCCCCGGCACGGCCTGCTGCTGGCCGTGTCCACCTCAGGGCCTGACCGAACGCTGCACGCTTGTGCTACGACTTAAGGGGGAGGCGCTGGGCTAAGAACCGGGGGACTGGACAGAACCAGAGCCTCGTACAAGCCGTTCCCCACGCGTGCCTCGGTTTCCCCCTCTGTAAAGTGGGACTAGGCGGCGTCCGTGGTCTCTCCTGCGGCTGAAGCCCTGTGTCTGTGACCTTGGGGTTGAGCGTGAGCTGCGGCCTGCCGCCGGTGAGGCATTCGCTCTGCGTCTCCCAGGACGTGCCTGCCCCTCGGCCTGTCCGGCTCGGGGTCTCTCTGGGGGCACAGACCCTCCCTGGCGCACCCCGGAGGGCTCAGCCTGGCCTCGGGCGGGCGGGGTGCCCCTTCCCCTCCTCTCCTCACCCCGCCGGGGGAGGGACCGTGCCCTGGGCGTGCCGGTGCCTTCGTGTAAGCTGGGATCGTTTTCTCTCCCTTTCCCTCGTTTTCCCTCTGTCTTCCCGCTTTCCTGCCTCGGACACCCGGGTCCACGGGAGTGTTCGCTTTCCTGGCCTCCAGTCCCATCCGCGTCCGGCCTCCCCGAGCTGACTTCCCCGGACGGGTGCGTCCCGCCCCCCACAACGTCAGGCCTCGGTGGAGGGGACACACGCGTGTCCTGCTTCTCTGTGCAGGGGTGGCCGGCGGGCTTGGTGGCCCTGGGATCCCAGCCGTGGCCGCTCTGCGTGAGGGACAGGCCCCCCGAGGGCAGGGACGCCCCACCATGCGGCTCCCCGGCAGACGGAACGACACAGCAAACGTGACCACCCGGGAGGGAGACCTGGTTCCGTCTGTGCCGGCAGGCCCAGCGGCATCTGCAAGGGTCATCAGCCCCGACTCCCGCCGCTGCCGCCGACACTGCCGCCGGCTTGTAACCACGGCTGCTGGACCGGGAGCCCGGCAGCCTCAGGGGGGCCCTTCTCCACGAGCAAGGAGCGCTCTGGGCTCCCAGGGGCCCCCCGCTGGGGTTGCAGGGGCCTGGGTGCTCTACGCCAGGGAGGGGGGGAATCCCCAGATGTGGCTGCTTTTCTCCTGTTCCCCTGAGAAAGAGGGGGTGGTTCTTTCCTAAACACGCCAACAGCGAGGATCCTTCAGACACGCAAGCCAGCTGCTTGGGCTCTGAGTTACATCATGCTGTTGTGGTCTGCTTCGGGGAGGGAGGGAGGGAGGGAGGGGGTGGGGAGGGAGGCAGAGAGGGGCAGAAGCAGAGAGAGACAGGGAGAGACAGAGAGACAGGGAGAGAGAGGGCGGGAGATGGAGGGAGGGAGGGAGGGAGGGAGGGAGAGGGAGACGCAGACAGAGCCGGAGACCACCGCAGGAAGCCCCAGCCCCTCGCACGGCCCCGCTGAGGTGTGCACCCCGCTCCCTGGGGCTTCTCCCTCGAACCCAAACTCTCCGACCCCAGTCCTGTCCCATCTTGAGCTTGAGAAAAAGACAAGTTGGTTTTTAAAGATCCCGAAGGAACCAGAGATTTAGAAACTCAGACTGTCTGTTTTGCCTTCTTCCCCTGTAGAGGGGTGTCGGTGGTGACGCCCCAGCGAGGAAGGCCCCGGGGTGCGTGGAGGGAAGGGAGGGAGGAGAAGGGAGGGAGGAGAAGGGAGGGGGATTCGCCCGGGCAGCTGCGGAGCCAGTGGAAGCCCCGCCTGCCCCTCAGGCTCTGCTGCCCGCCAGCGTCCAGCCCTCTGGGTCTCCATCTGAAACATGCCTGCCCCCAGGCGCCCCCAGGCACCTCCACTCGGGTGCCCTGTCTGGGCTCCCACAGCAAACAGACACCCATGCTCCACCTTCTGGAGTCTCCAGCTTCCCCCCAGAGTCGGGGCGGGGCGGATTCTGTGGGGAGCCCGCCTGGCTGCCCCTCTGTGCGGTGGGCGCGCTGGGCTGTCCCCACACGGCGGGCAGTGTCTCCCAGCTCCTCCCAGCCCCTCGGGGGGGGTGTGCTCCCCCACTTGGTCGGCACCTCCTCCCCCTGTGAAGTGCAGGTGGCCACCCGGCTTGATCTGGCAAAGAAAACACGAGTGGGAGAGACTCGTCTTGGGAGAGGGGGCCGGTCATCTCCCCGCCGCCGTGGAGACGGGGATGTTCGGCACCAGGGTGGCCCAGCCCAGGTGTTGGGGTGTCAGGGGGACAGTGGGCGTGAGTGAGAAACGCTGCCTGTTCTGGGCCGTGGAGGCGTCTGTGGTCCGTCCAAGTGACGGCGTCCACACGGACACACACAGGGAGGGTGTGCCCCCTCCCTGCTCTGCAGGGGCGACAGGTGCCCCTCAGAGGTGGAGCGGCCGCTCACGGTCACCAGCCCGTCAGCGACAAGGCCGACATGGGCCGACCCCCCTGGCCCTCGACTCCACGCGGGACCCCGGGAGCTAAGGGTGGGGGCGGCGGGATGGGCTGGTTTGCTCTGACTTTCTTGGGGGAAAAGCAGGCGCCTTTCTCGTGGTGTGGCCCCCGTGGGGTGGAGGAGGGGTTTCTCTACAAAGGGGGGAAATCAGGTTGGTCTCAAGAGTTGTCTGCAGCAGGGATGCCGAGGACAGCCACATCCTCATGACCTCCAAGGTGAAGGTCGCGCCCCTGAATTCCACGCCAGCCTGTCCTTGAACTTCTGTGACGGGGACCCAGAGGTGCCCTCCTGCAGGCAGCACAGCCTCCCAGAGAACCATTCCCGAGGGGTGTGGACGGCCGGGGGTGGCCGGGGCGCGGCCGGCCCCCGCGAATCCTCACACCTCTGGGCGTGAAGCCGGAAAGCGCACCTACGTCTTCACCGCGTCCCGAAGGAGCAAACCTACTCGCGGACATTTCTAGAGCACGTGGCTGCCGGCGGGTCTGTGCCGCGGGAGGCTCTGGGAGCCGGCTGGGAGGGGAAGGGTCCCTTTCCCGGTCTGGGCCTCGGTCCCCTCGTTCATGAAAGGAAGACGCGGCCCTCCTCCTCCGGGTGGCCGTGCTGACCCGCAGCCGGACCCCCGGGGCGGGGGGCCGTCTGCCTGCACCCCCACCCCACGCCCGTCGCCCACCAACCCTCGGAACGTTCGGTGCCGTGAGTCACTGCAGGGTTTGCGTGCTGGCCCGAGGGCCCGTCTTGTTCTGGGAATGTGGGGCACCCCTGGAAACCGTCAGAGGATTGTGGAACTTGGAGGCAACGGCTACTACACTTGTGGTTTGAGACGGGAGCCGGACGGGTTCCGATTTCTGGGAACGTTGGCTGTGACTAAGTCCTATCTGCAGCTGGACAGGACCCGCCCCCCCGCCCCCCTCCCCAGACAGAGCAGAGAGGGGTGCCGCTCCCCGGCTTCCAGAGCAGCACCCCCCCCACCCCACGCCCCGACGCCCCGTCACCACGTCTGGGTGGGCCCCCCCCGCCGTCGGCTTGGATTCCGCCACTTTTTCCAACCCCGGAGTGTGATTCACACCCCAGGCCGGTGTGCGGAATTCCTGAGCGCTGAGGGCTGCGGGGGCCGTCTGTGCTTCTGAGGGGCTCCCCGGCCCCCGCTGTGGGGGCAGCGCGGAGAGGGGGCTGGGGCTGGGACCCGTGCCCACTGGGGCGGGGGGCGGCGGGGCGGTGGTCCCGGCGGGCTCTGCGGGTGCGCGCGCACTGATTTCATCGGAGGGCCCTGCAGCTCTCTGCACTCCCGGGGCAGATCACAGTGGGAGCTATTGTCCCTGGGGACAAAGATCAGGGCCCAGCCCTTGTCCCCACCACGGCTGCTTTTCTTCTTCGAGGAAGAGAGCGCCGCCCTTGTCCGGGCCGTGGACGCCGCCGCGGCCCCCGGAAGGACTCCCTGTTCCAGCAGACCCCGGCTGATGGCGGTCCGATCGCCCCGCGGCCACGGGAACATCGCTTTTCCCGCGCCTTTCATCCCGAGCGCCCCCGCGGCCCCCGGGAGCAGAGCGATGGGAGATAAACCCGCACGGAGGCGGCGGGTTCCTTGGGCCTGGGAGCTGCCCGGGGGCGCAACAAGGCGGCCATTGTGCGGCCTCCGGGGGCCAACCTCTGCTCTCCCACGGGGGCCGCGGCAGAGGGCCGGCCACGGGGGCCGGCGGGGGGTGCTGTCCCGTGGGAACCGAGCGTGGCTGGCGTTCCGCCGGTGCGTGAGGGGCTGACCTCGGCAGGCGCGCGTGGGCACCGCCGGGCGAAGGCTGTCTCCCCGAGACACCAGCGTTCCCCGGGACCAGACTCCAGGCCACGCTGGTGTTTGTGCGCCTGGTGGACCCTGGACGGGGGCTCGGTGAGCGAGCAGACTCGAGGGAGCGAGGGAGCGGAGGAGGGGGGAGCTTCCCGTGGAAACCCCACTCCCCCCTCCTGCCACTCCTCTGCCCGGGGACGTGTCCCCTTGGCCTCCCCTCCCCTGTCCCACTCCGGGCCCCGGGGACCACGGAAGGTTTGTGTGATGTCGACATCATCTGTGGGTGTTCACTGTTGCGTACTGGACATATTTTTTTTTTTTTTTTGGCGTAAGGTAGAGCTCTAACTGACCATCCTTCTAGATGAGTCAGCAGGGACGCAGCCACCGGGTATGTGCTGACGAATTCCCTCCGTGCCCGTTGGTTTGAGAAGCTGCTACCACAGCGTCTGTTTCTGGGCCCCTTGTTCATTCTCACTGACCTCCAGCTGGGACGTGAGCCGGTGCCGTTCCCTCGAGAGTATCGCGGCGTTGACGTCGGGGTCTCCAGGCCCGCCGAGGCCGTGGGACGGCCGGGCGGATGGATGGGCAGGGGGATGGACAGGCACAGGGGCTGGCTCACAGCCCTGGCCGGGCGGCTCAGCTGGCCGGCTCACCAACAGGCGGCGAGTTCGATCTCTGATCAGGGCACACACCGAGGCTGCGGGTTCGATCCCCGGGGGGAGTGGGTACAGGAGGCGACCGATCAATGTTTCTCTCTCATATAGATCTCTCTCTCTCTCCTTTCTTCCCTCTCCTAAATCAATTAAAAAATACACTTGGGGGGTGAGGATTAAAAAAATTACCCTGAACCTATAGACACAAACATGAACATGCAGAGCCCCAAAGACTGAGAGGAGCGCTCAGAAGCAGCAAAGAGAAAAGACACGTTTCCCGCTGCGGAAGTGGGGGGAGGGGTCAGACCGACGCACACCGTGGCAGCGTGGACGGCGGGGCCAAGACAGGGAGTCACTTACCTCCTGGCGAAAAGGAAGGACCCGCCCCGAGTGTGCCTGCCCGTGGGGAACCTCTTTGCAGCACAAGGGAGAAGTAACAACGTCTCCACCAACATAGCTTCCCTGGAGAATGTTCTAGAGGGTGTGCGTCGGGCGAACAGAAGTGATCCCGGGCGGGAGCCGAGGGGCGAGGGGACATTCGGAGTGTAGAGAGGGTCCAGTGCCGTCAGACGTGGCTTTGCCAGGCACCAGCAGCGCCGCACCGAGGTTCCAGAGCTGCCGTGGCAGGAGGGTCGGGAGCACACGGTCTGAGTTAACGCGCCCGACACCTGTACAGCGGGGTGGCGGTCACGGCGGACTTCACGTTCGATGAATCCAGCCTACGCGCTGACATGTCTACGGGGGCCCCGGACAGTAGCCACTGTGTTCGTAACCATCAAGGTTTGGAAACTGGTGCGAAAACACACTTGATCAGAAGAAAGGCAAGAAGAGAAGAAAAAGAAACAAAAGAAGCCAGAGAAAGGTAAAGTAGTGAAATAAACCATGTAAATGAATCCACACAGGAGTGGGCGGGTTTCAAGCGTCACCCCGAGCGGAAGAAGTCGGACGCAGGGGAGCGCAACAGTGCATGTCCTCTAGTGGGGACCCGGGAGCGGGCCAGCCCCGTCTTCAGGGGTCGAGGTGAGGGCAGCAGCCCCCCGCCCCGCTTCCCACCCCCCATCCCCCGCTGGCGTGGGACTGGAAGGGGCGTGGTGGCACCTTTTGCAGGAACAGAGACACGTGTCCGATCTGGGTGCGAAGGGTGAGGGTCACTGAGGCGCACTCGGAAGACTTCTGCATTTTCCATGATTTAATGATATTTTAATAAAAATGCTGCTAAAGCCCCCGGCTGGCATAGCTCAGTGGATTGAGCGCGGGCTGCGAACCAAAGTGTCACAGGTTCGATTCCCAGTCAGGGCACATGCCTGGGTTGCAGGCCACGGCCCCCAGCAACCGCACATTGATGTTTCTCTTTCTCTATCTCCCTCTCTTCCCTCTCTAACAATAAATAAATAAAATATTTAAAAAATGCTGCTAAAATACCGTTAATAATAACACTTAAAAATATAAAGCACTTAGAAACGAAGCTAATAAAGCATGAGCAATAGCACCTTTCCTGGAGAAAATTGTGCATTTTTTAAAGAGCCTGGAAGGAAAATCTAGCTGGGTGTTGACTTACGTTTGGGAAAGAGAGGGTCACGTCCGTTCTTCCCACATTTACCGGTTGACAACCGACTCCAGCCAAACCCCCAAGTGTGCACGTGTGTGGGTGCGTGTGTGCTCGCCCAGGTCACTTACACAGCACTCTGGGCCAGGGGCCTGTCCTGCAGTGAGCCAATCACAGCCCTTCTGGGGCAGGAAGGGGTGGGAGGGGAAAGGGGTGGGGGGCGATCCTGGGCACAGCCCTCGGAGAGCTCCCCTCTGCCCCTGAAGGCAGGGTCGTGGGACACCCCTGTGCACGGTGTGGTGCCCGGGCGGCAGGGCCAACCGGCCCTCTGCTGCCCGACCTTCCTGTCCTTGTCCCCCGAGGCCGCACCGCCCTCCGCTCTGGGGCTCCTAGCATCCTGTGACCGCAGACAAAGCCGGCCCGGTGCTGAGACCAGTGCCCCTTTTCACCCCCCCCCCCCGAAGGACTGTCATCGCCTTCCATCCCGAGCGTGCAGGCCCCAGCCCCCTCCCCAGCGTGGTCAAGGCCTCTGCGTGCTGGCCCCCCTCCCTGGGGGCCTGCTGGTCTCCTTTGGCCCCCGAGAGCTCACTTCCAGGACCCGGCGGCTGGGACCGATCTTGGGAGACACAGGAGAGAGCAGGCCCTCGGATCTGTGTCCCTGTGGTCGCTGGAGACCCCGGTGGGGTGCCCTGGGAAAGGCCGCTGTCCTTCCCCTCTGCCTCGCTCCGGTCCGTGCCTGCTCCGCTTTCCGATTAGAACCCGGGGCTTCCAGGAGCCCCTTGGGCGTCTGCACGTGAGGGTCTGTGTCCCCGACCAGGACCCCGAGTGCTGGCTCCCACCCCCTCCGCCCTCCCGCTCTCACCGGCTGCTGCCCAGCCCGGTGGCCGGGCCGGACCCTGCCTGGCTCTGCTCAGCCTGCTCCGCGTTCTGCTGCAGAGAGAGGGTTCGTGTTTTCCAGCTCCTCCAGGTCCCCGGTGTCCATCTGTCCCAAGGCGCCCTCCCTTCCCTTCCTAGGCAGTCCGGGATGAGCCTGGCCTGCCCGGGCCCCTGGTGACCCGGGTGGATGTGGGGGCCATGTGATTCCCACGCAGGGACCAAGCCTGTTGCCCACCTTCAGGGACGAGGGTCCGGACAGTTCGGGGTGGGGTCTGGGTCCCGGAGGACGGTCCGGCTCCCTGGACCAGGCTGTGCCGTGGAGCAGGCGGGGTCCTGGTGGGTGGAGGCTCGGCTGAGCCGGGTGGGAGGTGGCCCCTCTGCTCTGGGCTCCTGCCACCGCCAGCACCCGGCTCTGCGCCGGGCACTCGCTGGCCCAGGGCTGGGCCCAGCTCTCCCGCCAGCCTGCAGAGTCACTGGGCCAAGTCCACAGACGTGGTGGCCGGACTCTGGCCACGGTCAGTGGTAGGGTCGGGGTTCACCGGGTCTCACGGGGTGCCCGCAGGTCCCTCCCGTCTCCTCCTTCTCCAGGGGGAAGTAATGCCCATTTCTACGTCTCTCTCCTGCACGAGATGGGGACGCCTCACAGGTGGGGGGTGCTGCTTCATGCCTCCTGGAGCCCCAGGTGGGTGACGGGCCCGTAACCTCAGGAGCTGGACAGCTGCGCGTGGAGACCGGGCTGGGTCAGGGTGGGGGAGGACGCGAGCCCCAGGCTGCGTGCCGGCTTCGTCCTGTGAGGCCCGGGCCCTGCAGGGACACTCAGAGGGACACGAATGTGTCCCTCAATGTTTGCGGCCCCTGTGTCACCCAAGATGGCACAGCACACGGCGACGTCGGGGCCCCCGGCCTGCGTGGGGCCTGAGGGTGGCCTCCACCCACACCGCCCACCGAGCGGCCTGCAGTCTGCGTGTCTGGCCGCCTTCTGGGAAGATGACCAGTCTGTGTTGGGACTGCAACCTGGACCTCGTCAGGGTCACCCCTGACACTTCCGGGCTAGGGAGGCGCTGCCTCCTGGGGACCAGGCGGGGCCTGGCCCTCTCTGGGGGGAGCGGGGGCGGGGAGGCCGGGCCCAGAGGCGGGCCCCTGCCAGCTCAGCGGCCTTGGCCGGCACTGGGCTCACCTTCGGTCACAGGCTCCCGAAGGAGCCGGGGCCTGCGGCAGCCAGGGCTCAAACCCGCAGCAGTCCAAAGCCGAGCCCCAATCCTGTACCCCCCCCACCCCGTGCCACCAGCGTCCAGGAGGAGTCTCTCAGATCTGCGGGGCCAGGCTGGGGAGGGAGGGGGGCAGGCACTGCGGGCTGGATGGGAACTGACCCCCAGGGCCATCTAGCACCGGGGTTCCCTTCTGTGACCGAGGGAAAGGCCTTGAGCAGCTGTCCGACGTGCCCCAGGCCCCCAGCCAGCGGGTGGCTGCGCTGGGACCAGGCCTGTCCCCTGGAGCCGACCCCGGGAGCCCAGCCTGCACTTGGTGCCTCTCACCTGTCCCCCCACCCCGCTGCCCCCGGTTTCTCTGGTGTGACAGCAGGCAGGTGACCGTCCGGCTCCTCGTGCCCACAGGGGTCCTCTCAGAGGCCCTGTGTTCGGTCCGTGTAGTCCAGTGGCCGGAGTGGCCCAGACCGGGCACGGAGACACTGGGAGCGATGTTTTCCTTCGTCCCTTTGGCACTCGGGTGGGTCTGATCCGCCCACGTTCATGTCTGTGACGGGGGGCGGGGGCGGAGGGCAGGGCACACACCAGAACTCTGTCAGAGCCGGTCATCCCAGGTCCCTGCGCCTGGCCTGGCCTGGCCTGGGCGAGTGGACTCACCCGGGCTGCCCTGGCGTCCTCCCTGGGGCCTCCCACCCGCACACCCCGTGACCTCCCGGGCTCCACCCTCCCCCACGGCCGACGTGTCCTGCCCTCGGAGGAAGGCCGCTGCCCGCCCGGGATCCTAATTGTGTCCCGGCCTTGGCAGCCCCAGAGGGGCGTCCAGCAATTGTGGTTCTTGGCCCTTCTCCGCTGCCCTGCAAGTACCGGTTTGCAGAGCTACGGACGGGCACGAAATTGCCGTCTGGAGAAGGCGCCGGCGGAGCTATAGATAGGGCAGCTGGTCCCTGGAGGGCAGCTGGTCCCTGGAGGGCAGCCGGTCCCTGGAGGGCGAAGCTGTCGAGCGGCGGGTGTCTCGGGCCGGCGCTGGGCGTTGGGGTGGCGCGGCACGGCGTGCAGACCAGCCCGGTGGACGCCCATGCGCAGGAGGGGCGAGCCTCCCTCCCCAGGTGGACGAGTGTCCGGGGTTCTGATAAGCCCGCCCCGCGCCGCCCGCCGGCGCTCCTGACACCTGCTGTCACAGCAGAGGACTTTGTCAGCCGCGTGGGACTAACCCTGGGGCGGTCGTTAATCCAGCTTCTTCCTGTCCGGGTCCATCCCTCCCCACGCACCGCCAGATGCTACCCCCCCCCCGCCCGAGGAGAATGGTTTCTCCCACTTCGAGTGTGTCCAGGGCAGAAGCCAGCTGGGCGCTGGGTGGGGCCGGGCCTGCGCTCTGCTAGCAGGGGCGGGGCCCGCCGCGTGGAGGGTCGGGGCGCTGGGCCGCGTTCCCTGGGGTGCCACTCTGGCCTCACAGCGGTCCCCCACTGTCGCATCTGCAGCAGGACGTGCCTCCGCCTAGGGCGGGGTGGGCGGAGCCCGGCCACCGGCCTGTGTCGGCACAGCCCATGGGCTAACGACGGTTTTCCACTCCCAGAAGCCGGTGGAAACAGAGCAGGACTGTTCCGGGACACATAATGATGAGACGAAATGCGAAGGTCAAGGCCCGTAAATCAGGCTGAGCGGGAGCCTGGGCCTGCCCGTCGTTAGCACGATCCAGCCTGGCCCCCCCCTGCAGCCCCAGGGTCCCGGGGGCCGCCGCCAAGCCTGGGCGGCCTGTGGGGGCGAGAGTGGGTGCTGTGCGGGGAGAGTGGGTGCTGTGGGGGGAGCCCGTCGCCCAAACCGTTCCCCGTGCGTCGAGGGCTCGGGTCGGAACCTCTGAGGGCTGTGAGCGCCCCCCCGGAGGGGCCTGCCAGGGACCCCCCAACCCGTGCATTTCAGAGCTTCTCAGCCCAGGGCAGTGACACCCTGGGGCCATGTCCTCAGATGCCCTTGTTGTTTTCCCTGCGGAGGGGAGGCTGCCGGCGTGTGGTGGAGGAGGCCGGGGGTGCTGCCGCACAGCCCCCCGCAGAGAACGGTCAGCCCCACGCGGCGGCATGCGAGGCCCAGAACCCTGCTGTGGAGGGTCGTCCGGCCCCACCTGTGTCAGGAGTGGGGGGCGGAGTGAGGGCCGGCCGGGGGCAGGCCTGTCGGGAGGCCGGGCGGGAGCACCCAGGTCCCGGGGTGGTGAGCCGGCACCCTTCAGGGGGCCTGCTCAGGCCCCTGGGTGCTGGACGCTGAGGAACAGGGGGAAGAGCAGGGGCTGGCTCCTGCTTCTGGTCCGTCTCCACGACAACCGGGGGCAACAGCCACACCGTTCACGGCAGACAGGCCCTCCCTGCCCCCACCTCGCCCCCCACACCCCCTGCGTCCTCGAAGCACCGGCGCCCACCCTGGTCCTCGGAGGGCCCAACTCGCTCCCTTTGCAGTCGGAGGTCTCCCGGGTCCTGGAGCACAGGGGGGCTCCTTCCCCTGCAACCTTCCCGCCCGCCTGCCCGCCCGCCCTCTTTCTGCCCCCGGAGTTGGGCGCGGCCTCCTTGGGGTGCACACCCCACGTTGTAGGGACTTCTGAGATGGTGCTTCTCGGGGGGCTGGGCGGTGGCTGCAGATGGAGCCCCCGGAGGCCCCCACCTGGGGCTGCCGTGCAAAGGGCCACCCTGGCCGGGCCGGGGCTCAGCTCTCTGATGCCTGAATGGGAGCCGCTGCACCCTGCACCCTGCACTTTGCACCCTGACACTGTGTGGGGTCAGCGCGGGGGCGGATGAACGGTGCGGCGTTGGATGGGGGCCGCCGTGGGCTCCAGGGCGCCGGGACGCTTCCCTGACGCTGGTCACAGCCCAGGGAGGACGGGCGGGGCCGCCCTGGCCTGGGGGGGATGGGGGGGCAGCAGCACACACCCGGAGCCCCCCTCCGGGCCGCGCTGATGGCTTTCCCAGAGCTCGGGGGAGTCGGAGCAGACGTTACAAGCTCTGAATGGGCAGAGCGGAGCGTACGGCCTGGCTGGAGCCAAGTCCGTGATGCGTTTTCCAGACGCTGGCTCCTGGCCCCTGGCCCGCCCCGTCTCCGCGCGAAAGTCCTTTCCATGAACACGTCCGGGGGGGGCCGAGCATGTTTCCCGGCGGGCTGGGCTCCAGGACACCGGCCTCCCGCCGGGCCACCGGTTGTAACGGGGCCCCGGGGGCAGCAGCTGGCAGCGCGGGGCGGCCGAGGCGTTCAGGGTGGGACCCCATTCCACCACATAAACGGGGGGCCCCCGAGATGCAGATGGGAGACAGATGGGAGACTCTGGGGCCCGGGCTGCTGAACCCCTGATGGGCGCTGGCGAGGGGGCCCCCACAGCTAGAGCTGAGGCTCTGTCAGTGGCCTCAGCCTCGCCCCAACCCCTCACCCCCAACCCCCACCCGGGGGGCGTGGCCTCTGTGCCTCACCTGTGCAGAGTGTCTGTCAGCTCTGGAAGCCGCTCATCGGAATCACGCTGCAGCTTCTTAAATGCGCAGATGCCCGGCTCCAGGGTCTGGGCTCCTCCGGGCGGAATCCCTGGGTGGGGGAAAGCACAGGGTCCAGGCTGACCTGTGTCCAGGCCTGTCGCGGTTTGGGACCGACGCTGTCCAGTTCCTGGCACCCTGCATGGATGGAGCTGGCCCCTGTCCGCGCGGTGCACCTGGGAGCCCCCAGCCCCCTGCGGCCGCTGGGGCACTGGGCAGTGCAGTTGCAGCAGCCCCCCCCCCCCGGGCTGCTGGCCCACGGTCTCCGTGGCACACACGGGGGGCCAGGTGTGGCTTGGACAGCTGAGACGCGCAGGTCACCCTGGGGGCCCTTCCGTGTCGTCCTCGCCAGCCCAGGAGGCGGAACCGAAGTTCAGAGGGGATGACTGGAGCTCAAGGTCAGAGGACCGGCCGGGGTGTACCCACGGGAGTTTGTCCGTCTCCAGAACCACCCAAAGATTCCCGCTGCCTTGTAGGGAGCATACTCAGTTATTTTCTGTGTGGGCCTGCAGATTCTCTCGGAGAGATGTGTTCCTTCAGAACTGAAACAGTAGGAAAACATTCTTCAAACCCTAAAAAAAAATGAGACCCAAGCATGCTCTGGCTGCCCACGAGGGCATCTGTGTACCAGGGGCCGACAGCTCCCCAGACGCTGCCACGATGTTCCGCCGGCCCCGGGACAGCCACCCACCGCCTGGCTTCAGAAAGGCCCATGCCGCCCAGGCGTGTCCTCGGGCGGGCCGCCCAGATGTCCAGCAGCCTGTCTGTGCCCTCGTGTCACCCTGAACCGGCCTGTCCCGGTTCAGGGCCGACCGGCCTCCACCTCAGCAGGACGGCCGGGCAGCGCAGTGACCAGCCGGCCGGGCGCTGGGGCCGGGCTGCGAGCTGCATCCAGTGATGTCCGTGCTCCGGCCATCGAGGATGGGCGTCCCGCGGAGGGCAGCGCGCCCCCGGGGCTCCAGACAGCCGCCCCCGGCAGCACTGCCCTCCGGAGGGTGGCGGAGACTGTCCTTGGCTCACGCCGCCCGGACGGGCCGGCAGACGGGGCCGGCTCCCCAGGGCAGCCGGTCTCATCCCAGGGCGGAGGGAAGTAGGTCAGTCGCATGGACCAGGCAACGCGCTGGCCCCACCGGCCCTCCTGCCTCGACCACTTTGGCGAGCAGACCTGGCGGCCTCCAGGTCGCACCTGTGTGGGCATCTAAACCTCGGCCTTGAGCTTCGGTCTGAGCGAGGGCCGTGGTTTGGCCAGAGCCTGGCTCGCTCGAGCCACTGGGGGTCAGGGCACACGGGAGGGAGCTGGTTCAGGGGACCCGAGCCACCAGGGCGTGGGGGCGTGAGGACCGAGACCCGCGGTCGGAGACGCAGTCACGGAGCTGGGACGCCGGGGCCCACACTCCAGCCTGGACCTGTGCCTCCCGCCTGGAGGCCCCGGGTCTCGCCCGAGCAGCAGAGGTGGCCCGGCCCTCCGCCCTCCGTGTGCCGGGGAGGCTGCAGGAACTCGGCACACTCTGTGTGTCAAGCAGCACCGGACCCCGGCGCGCAGGGTCCGGGGTTGGCGTCTCACCGCTGCTTCTGTGTCTCCGGAGGGGCCGTCCCACGCGGCGGGCAGAGAGGCCGGGGTCGGGGCTCCGGCGCTTTGCCACGGCTTTGCCCACGCGGCTGTGTGGTCCGGCATGTCCTCGTGTTTTCCTTCTTGTTCTGGAGAGTTTCTTGCGAAGCCCAAGAGAAAACGATGTATCTGAAGCAGCAGGTAAACTGTCCACCAGGAGCAGATCGGACCAGCGCTCACAGCCCCTGTGCACTGCCCACCCTTTCTGGGCGGCCGGAACTAAAAGACCGTGCGGCGAATGCAGGCACCGCCCCCGCCATGGCCATACAGCACCCCGATTCCAGATCTGCTGTTAGTTGTTCTGTTCTGGAAGCGAGCGGAGCCCCAGGGTGCTGCGTGTCCGGGACACCGGGTGCTGGTCTGAGCAGAAGCCGGCACTTTGCCCGACCCAGCACGGCCGGGGCCGCCTTGGGGTCCGGGGGCCTCGGGTGGAGGCTGTGAGGCACACGGTCCCCGGGGTGTTTGCCGAGTGCCACCGCAACAACGCTGGCACTTAGCCCAGCTCCGTGGACAGGGCTGGGGGTCGCCACGCAGAGGTGTTTCCACGGGCCATGCCTGCGCCGGTCACGAGTTCCCGGGGACCGCTGGCTGGTGCAGACAGACGGGAGGACACGGGCATGCCCAGCATGGGGCACGGGGGTGTGTGTGGGGGAGTCCGTTCACAGTCAGTCAATCCCCTCGCTCTGAGAACGCTCTGCGTTTCAAGGAGCCCCCAGACCCGCAGGGCCCTGGGAGGGGCCCCGTGTCTCTGAGACACCCGTGGAGCGAAAGGACTGCTTCTCCACACGTCTGGCCCCACATTCCGGGCCCGCGGGGAATCAGCCTGTCCCCACGACCGTTCCTCCGGCGTCTGAGACAGCTGCGGGGGAAAGCCGGCTCCTGGGGGAGGAGGGGCCGCCCCCCTGGAGATGCGGGCCTGCACACAGGTAAGGGGAGGACCCTCCCTTCTCACCCCTCCCTTAGCACCGGCGTGCTGCTGGAGGGCTTCGGGGGAGGGGGGCGGCCACTTCTGGCCTCAGGGAGCACACCAAGGTCAGGTCTGCTTGGGGCGAGCCCGTGGGCTGCTGGTCTGTGGCAGTGACCGGCTGTTTAAGGAGACAGTCCCAGACCGAGTGTTCGCCGATGTCCATGGTGTAAATATTTCCCCCCCGTGGCCGACTTCACGCCCCCAGCACGAGGGCCCGGAACACAGGTCACAGGGCCGGCTGCTCTGTGCCGACGCACCCAGCTCCAGCCCGGCCCTGGGCCTCCCCTAGCAGCTGGCGAGGGGGCAGACCTCGGGCGAAGCCGCTGGGTCCAGGTTAGATCCTCCCGAGTGGGCAGAGGGCCAGTGGGCCACCTGGCCCCCGGGACGGTGGGCCAGGACCCCTGCCAGCTCTGTAACGGTCACCTGTCCAGACCTCCAGTGTCTGAGGTTTGTGTGATGCCGGTTCCGGAATGAACTCGCCCCCGTCCAGGCTGAAGCGTGAGTGGCATCGGCAAACGTGGGCTGGGCACCCTCTGCCCGCCTGCTGCAGGCCGTGTGCCACCTCTCCGGGTCCTCAGGGCCCCCACGAGGCCGCCCGCCTTCCAGACGAGGACACTGAGGCAGGGCCAGGCCGCATGTCTTGACCCAGGAGTGCGGCCATCGCGGAGGAGGTCCTCTGTCCTGGGTGCCTCCCTCTCCCAGCCCGGGAAAGGGGTCAGGCTCCGTCCCCGAGGCCACCTCAGCGGCAGGGGCGTCGGAGGGGACGGTGGCATCGGTGCCCACAGCCGAGGGCCAGTGAGCGGAGGGGGAAGATGGGGTGGGCCCGGTGGCCGGGAGAGAGATGGAGTCCGCCAGACGTCCACCGCCCCTCCCCCGCCCCACCCTGTCTTCCTCCTCCGGGTGCGGAAACCTCCGGAAACCTCGCAGCTGTCCCGCCTGGGGCGGGGGCGGGGAGCGGGCGGGCGCCGCCGTCGGGACCTGCAGGAGTGGAAAGTCCTCGAGCTCGGTTCCGCTGGTTCCCATTAAAACTCATTTCCCTGTTGACGAAAACGGAGAGAACCGGACCGGCGCCAGTGTCGGGCGAGGCAGGGTGCTTCTCATCTCCCACGGGAGCCGCGTCCCGAGCTCCACGCTGGCGCGGACCCGCGGGCTGGGGATATTCCTCGTGGGGCTCTGGCGGGGCGCCTGGGGAAGCAGGGACGTGCCCCCGGGGAGCGGCCTGGAGGAGCCCACGGTGGAGGCCTCGGCAGCGCGGCTCACGTCCTCTCTCCCGCTGCCTGGCTCGGGGCATGGGTGACACGGGGTCCGGGTGACAGGGAGTCCGGGTGACACGGAGTCCGGGTGACAGGGAGTCCGGGTGACATGGAGTCCGGGTGACCCAGGGTCTGGAAGACACAGGGTCTTCCCAGGCTGGGAAGTGGGACGTGACCCCAAGCGATGGCCATGCGACCCCGCCACCCAGCCAGGGCTGTCTAAGCACCGACAGGTTGGCGAGGGACGGGAGGCGGGCTCCCGGGGCCGGGCACTGGGGTGGGTGGGCCCCCACTGGGGAAGGCCTCTCGCAGCCCTGAGGGCGGGGCCCGTGCGGGAAGGCAGGGGCCTGCTCTGGCAGCAGTGGGCCTGTGCCCCGCAGCTGCCCTAGCGAAGGGACCCGGACGGGGGGTGGTTTAAAGTCGCTGGAATGTGATCTCCTTCGGTTCTGGAGGCCCAAGGTCTGACATCAGGGGCCGTGGGTGGGGCCGCACTCCCTCCGGAGGCTCCGGGGGAGGGGGGGTCCTTCCTGCCTCCCGGCTCCTCGGGCCCGGGGCTCCTAGGCTGTGGCTGCATCACCACGGCCTCCGCCTGGGCCTCTCCTGGCTGTCCGTGCCATAACCTCCCTCTGTCCCCCTCTTGCAAGGACACTGGGGATGGCGCTTGGGGCCAAACCCGGGCTGAACCAGATGATCTCTTTATCTCCAGGCCCTCAACTCAAGCCCGCCTGCACCGACCCCTTTCCCAAATAAGGGCACAGTCTCAGGTTCCGGGGATTAGACCCTGGACCTGCTCTGGGAGCCTCTGATAGCCCCCTAGGCCCGTTCCCCACGCTTCCCGGCAGCCCCGCCCACCCCTTCAGGATCCGTGTGTCCACGTGGATCTGACCGGTGTCTGCCAGGAGCGTGCACCCTGGGGTGGACGGCCTCGGAACCCACCCTGGCCGCTCTGTGGGGGACGCGGCGGCTGGGGGGCCATCCTTAAATGCCCTGAGTGTGGCTTCTCTCCTGCATGCTGGGCTGCCCTTTGTGCGCTGCCTGAGTGAGGGTGGGGGTCAGGCGTGTTAAGGCAGCTGCCTGCCCCCTCCTCCCCTCCCCCCCACCCCGCCGGGGCACCCCGAGTCACGCACGTCCTCAGGGGGGGCTCCGCGCAGGGACCGGCGCTCGGAGACTTGGAGGGACGAATGCATTGGGTTTCTGGGTTTGGCTCCAGCTCAGCCGACTCGTTTTAGATTCTATATTCCCTTTCATTTCCTCTTATGGAAGAAAATCGAATCGGGGACCTGGTTCCATGAAAAACATTAGTTTAATGCTAAAAACGAAAACAAATAAAGCCAGCCCCGCTGGAAAAAAACAGCAGTCCCGGTGGGCGTGGGTGGGTGCGCCCGGGCAGAGCGCCTGGTCCCTCGGAGTCCCGCCCAGCCCCCGCCCCTGCCAGCCTCAGCCCGCCGCTGCCGCCGCCGCCGCCGCCGCCACCGCGGGGCCTGGCGCTCGGGATGCAGCTGCTCCGCAGGTGCCGCCGGCCCCCGCTGCGAGCCACAACTGGCCCGGTGCCCCCTTGGCCTCAGACACGGGCCGTGCCGGGCACAGAGGCCTGTCCATGGTGTCCGGGATGGCGGCGGGTCGGACGGTGGCCCCCAGGCAATGTGACCTGATCTGGAAAAAGGGCCCCCTCGGGTGCAGCTCGGTGAAGGATCTGGAGACGGAGAGGTCACTCCGGAGCACCCGGGCGGGCGCTAAATGCCTCCACAGGGGCCCTTCCAGGAGGAAGGGAGGTTCAAGCACAGGCACCCGGCGGGGGTGGGGGTGCTGTGTCAGCGGGGGGAGGGGGGCAGGCTGGAGCCATGCGGCCACCAGCAGGGCCACCCAGGGTCCCCCGGAGCTGTGAGAGGCAGGACGGACCCCCTCCAGGGCCCCCGGAGCGGGTCACCCGGCACACACACCTGGATTCCAGACTTCCTGCCCCAGCATGGATTTCTGTCATTTTAATCACGCCGTTTGTGGTCACCTGTCGCACCGGCCCGGGACACTAATACGAGGACTGAGAAGGTGCAGTGACAGGCACAGGACTGGAACATGTAAGAACTAAGCGTGGGTGTTTCAACGAACGGGCCGGTGTGCCCGGGTGTCAGGGTGGCGCCCCCTGGGCGGGGCGGGGCCGGGGGACGCGGCTGGGGCTTCCGCAGCCCCCACTCTCGCAGGGACGCAGGGGAACATGGCCTGGGGGACACCCCGGCACCCACTGCGGACGGGAGCAGGGAGCAGGGCCCTCCCTCCTTCGCAGGAAACTCCCGCTCACACACGTGTCACCTCTCTGGGCCCACAGACCAGAGGGGATCCCCATGACCGGCAGCACGCACCGCTCAGATGTGGGCTGGGGGGGTCCCCACCGTGCCTCCACTCACTGGCAACCCCTGAACCCCGACCATAAGGCTTTGGGGAGCCAATGGGCGGAGACTTCCCTGAGCAGGTGCCCCGCCCAGAACAGCCCGCGCATCCGCGAAGGGTGGGGCCGGCCCGGCCCCGATTTCCTGACGAGACGCTGGGGTCCGAAGGCCCTTCGCCCCGGGGCCCCGTGGACACGGCCCCCCGCAGTGAGGTGACCCCGTGGGGAGGACCCAGTGCGGGGTGCCATCACAGGCAGCCGAGACATGCCGTCTGTGTCTGGGGAGCCGCCCGCTGCCCGCTGGGTGGCTCTCCCCAGGGTCCGGGTGGCTCTCTACAGGAGTTAAGGACAAGGATTTTCCTGCCTGATGTTTTTCCGGGGCTGCCAGCTCCGCTTCTGTCCGTCAGACACCGTCCCGGGGGAGAGCCGCCCAGCGCACCCCGGGGGCGACGCGCATCCACGCAGCACCTTGTCCCGGCAGGCTCCCTCTCCGAGCGACTGGCGCCCGCCGGGGGCCGCTCTGCCTGGAAATCCGTCACGGTGCCGAGTGCGCTTGGCCCCTCAGTGCAGCGGGATGGGAGGCTCAGTGCTGCGGCCTCTGTGGGCTGCACCTGCCGTGGGGACACGGCCGTGCGGGGAGTGGGGGCGGGCCAGGCGCAGCCTCACCCCTCCTGTCTGTGGCCACGGCCGGTCCTGGGTGCGCTCGGCTGCCGCAGCGCCCCTGCCCCCCCGGGGGGACCCCTCGGCTGTGGGGAGCCCTGCCTCCCGGCCCCTGGGGGTGCTCTGCACTGGCCGCAGTGCAGCCCCCGCAGATGCACATGCACGGGGTGGGCAGGGCCGGCCCCCGACATCGGTTCCAGACAAGGAGGACTGAGTGCCTGCCCACGCAGGTGTCCGTCCATGTTGCTGGGGCTCGTCAGGCCCGGGCGGACGGGACCGGGTGTTGTGTGCACTGTGACCCCCTGGAGCGACCTGTGAAACAGACCCCTGTGTTAACCAGGTGCGGGAGGGCGGGGGCTGGGCGCCGGCCTCCACCGGTCGTCCCGGGTCAGGTGACCCGCGTCTTTTCTTTCTGCCCGAAGGCAGGCCTGGGCTCAGACACGGGCTTGCCACGGAGCAGCCGGTGCTTCCGCCAGTCCTGACCCTCTCTGCTCCCCGTGTCCTCAGCTGTGAAGGGGAGGGGTGCTGGAGTCCCCGCTGCCCCCGAGACCCTGGCTCAGCGGAGACAAGAGGCTGAGGGCCGCTCAGCCCTGGCAGGTGCCCACGCTGCCCCCGCAGCCGCCGGAAGGCCATCGCCCCCTGCAGGCCTGGCCCACGGGCCGGGCCGCCGGGTCTGGGGACTCTTCCCTGAGCTTCCCGGTGGGGCAGGAGTGGCCTCCCCACCCACGCCAGGCTGGACCAGGTGGCCCCCCGAGTCTGGCGGCGCGGACAAGCCATCTCCCCCCGCCCCGTCCCCACGGGAGGGTACAAGGCACGTGTCCTGTCTGCTCGCTGCCGCGAGCCCCGGGGCTCCTTCTTGTTACGGGGGGGTGGGGTCAGCTCCCTGGGTGACGCCTCTGCGGGGGGCCCCAGGGGTGGCCCTGCTTTCAGCTTCTTGTCGAGGTCAAAGTTCAGACACCCACTCTGAGCTCCAAGGGTTGAAAGGGCAGGTGACGGGCCCAGTCGACCGTCAGAGGGGACCGACGCGTCCCCGGTGAAAGCTGGAACCCTGAACGCCGGCACTGTCTTCTTTAAAAATTATTCTATTGATTGTAGAGAAGGAGGAGGGAGGTGGCGGGGGGGGGCGCGGAGAGAGAGACTTGTTGCCCCCGTAGTACTGCTGCTCTCATTGGTTGATGGTTACATGTGCCCTGGCGGGGGACTGAACCGGCGCGCCCTCGGTGCATCGGGCCAACGCTGCATCCAAGTGCGCCCCCCCAGCCGGGGCCTGTCCTCACTTCCGACAGCCAGGCTGCTGACGCGCCAGAGCCCCCACGTCCGCAGGGACACGGCCTTCCCGAGGGCGGCGGCGGGGCTCGGGGAGGGCCGGATGGGGCTCCCTCTCACTGAGTGCACAGGTGGGCCAAGGAGCAACAGCTGCCGCTTAACGGCTCCCCGACACCCCCCACACACGCATGCGACTCAAACACAGGTTTTTCCCGATCACATACATGACTTGTGCAAGCTGTGGAAAACAAAAAGTCAAATAGTAAAGGGATACGAAACCCTGAAAAAACACTTTTGCTTGACTTACTGTATCTCACACCTCGTCCCGTCCGCGTCCCACCGCACCCCCCCCCTCGATTCCGGCAACGCTGGGCACCTGAGAGCACGTGGCACAGACGGACCGCGGCCTGCCCTGCCAGGTAGCACCCACCACCCACCACCCAGCCCCCGGGGCAGCAGGCGGCCCCCAGCACCCCCATCCGGTCCTGTGTCCCGGGCGGCGGGAATCAGGGGGCGCTCGAGGAACTTCGCGCCCGGTCTGCAGATGTCGCTGGAGCCGGGGGCCCAGCCGTGCTGCGGTGGCGCGGGCCGGGGTGTTTGCGCAAAGGGGGAGAGGGTTCAGGGTGTGAGAGGCCCTCTTACTTCCCCTCGCTCCTCCTCGTTTTAAAAGCCAGGGTCTCGCCCTGGCCAGGGTGGCTCCGTCGGCCGGGTGTCACCCTGCAAAGTGAAAGCCAGTGTCTCGACTGACCCGGAAGGGCTGGGATCGGCCTGGGCTCGCTGTGCCAGGAGGCTCCCTGGCCAGGCAGCCCGAGGGGTGGGTGGGGGCGGGGGCCTCCCACGGGAGGCCAGCAGCCTGGCGAGCCTCACCAGAGGGAGACCCCCCTGGGCGCTGAGGAGTGAGGTAGAGAGGCAGCACCCAGGGGGTGGCCATCCGTCCCTGTCATCCCGGGAGGGCCTGCCGTCAGCTCCGGGGGGTGGCTAGGGAGTCCCCCGAGGGAGCAGGGGAGAGTGGGGGTGTGGGCCCAACTCCGGGATGAGTGTCCCGGACGGGCCTCCTGCCGTCTCCCCGGGGGACCTGTGGGAAGTTAGATCCGACTTTGACAGACTTGACGTGGACGCGCAGTCCGCAGTGAGGGGGCCGCGAGGGCGGGGCCGCGGGGGCGGGGCCTCGGGCCGGGCTGCAGTCTTGGGCGCCCCATCTGGCTGCATGGGAAGTTCAGCCTCCACCCAGAAGAGGAGCCTGAACTCCACGTAAAAGAAAAGTTAGGCGGAGTGAGCTGTAACTTTTTTTTTTTTTTAACGCGAAGTGATCAAACCCGGGGCCCCTCTGCAAAGGTTCCTGGAACTTGGCCAGTATGGGCACCTGGGGCAGGGCAGGGAAGCTGGAGGGGCCAACGGACTCCGGGGCCGGGCCCTGCCCCTCTGCGCGCGCCCGCTGAGGGCTGGGGGCGCTGCGCGCGCTCGCCCCACGTCCGCTCCCGCCCGGGCCAGCCCCTTCCTAGCCGCGACTCGCCGGCTGTTCCCACCCCCTCGCCCGCGGCGCCCAGTGGGAGGCGGGGGCCGGCCCGGCCTAGCCCAGCGCCGGGCTCTGATTTGCTGCGGGTGCCGAGGATCGACAGCCAGCTCGGGTGCCTTCCAGGAGAGAGGGAGGGAGGAACCCGGGGAAAAAGTGTGGGGCGCCCCAGGCGAGGTCGGCACTCCTGCTCCCCGCCGCTAGCGCAGGACCTCACTCGAGCGCAGCGCCCACGGAGAGCGGGTCGCGGGGCGGCGGCGGCCAGGGGGGGACGAGCAGGAGTCGGAGGGGCTGCAGGAGGCGAGGACAAGCGAGCCGAACGGGGTCCCGGCCGCCCCGCGGGCCAAGGTCGAGCCTTCCTGCCCGTAGGCGAGCGCGCCCGCCAGCGCGTGCTGGAGAGCCATCGCCACAAAGAGGACGGGCGGGCGCCTGCTCCCCATGACTTCCTGAGGTCCCGACTGCCCCGCTGAGTCCGCTGCCCGGGCCGAGCCCCCGCGCCCCCGCGCCCCCGAGCGTCCCTGCGCGCCCCAACCCGCGCCCGCCAGCATGGATGTCCACACCCGCTGGAAAGCGCGCAGCCCGCTCCGTCAGGGTGCCCAGCTGCTGTCCCCGCCGGCGTGGCTGCTGTGGCTGCTGCTGTTGTGGGCGTCGCCTCGGAGCAGCGCAGGTAAGGGCGGTCGGACCCGGGGTGCGGGGGCGCCAGCGCGACCGCAGGATGCGGCGCGGGCTGGGTGGGCTGGGTGCGGCTGTCACTGGGCGCTGGCCGCTCGCCTCTCCCGCGCCTGCCCCGCGTGCACCCCTTGGCTGTGGAATGTTCGGGCCGGCATTCCGAATGCCATCAGCCCTGCGGGCGGGCGGGGGGCCCGGAGAGGGAGACGCGCCAGCACACTGCCTGGTGCGCGAAACGCGCCGGCCGGGTGGGGCTGGCACGCGAGCTGGCGGCTGCGCGTGGGATCAGCCAGAGGGTTGTCCGCGAGGCCGGCAAACTTTTGTCCCGGAACTTTGCATTCTCTGTCCCACATCCCAGCTCTGGCCGGCACAGCCCTGCAGAACTTCCTCTCCTGAAAACCGGGAAGGGTCGCCCCCTAGAGTCACAGCCCGTCCATTCTTGGGGTGGGGACCACTGTGGGGGAACCCCAGAAGCCTGAGCCCCAGCCCTGCCTTTGACCCCCGAGTGCAATCTCCTTCTGCCTCTAGACCCAGCCCGCTCTTTGCTCCCCCAGGGAGCTGGGCCTCTCCGGGTCCTGGTCACCTAGGAGCTCAGGGGTCCTGGGAACCCTGGGAGGGGGTCCAGCAGCCCACCTCCTCATCCCACCCCCAAACCCCTGACTCGCTGGGAGGCAGTGGTCCCTGGGTTTGCCCCCTGGAGGCGGGTTGGTGGCGCAAAGCCAGGAGATGGTCTTGGAGTCAGACCGTGAGCAGCTCAGAAGCTCAGATGACGGACGGGCGCGGGCGCTCCCTGCCGCGGGTCTGCCCTTAGAAGGAGTCTTCTCCCCGGGGAGCTGCCGCCGCCCAAGGGCCTGCTGCACGCGAGGCAGCCGTGCCCCAGCTCCCTGACGGGACCGTGTCTTCCCAAGCATCGCCTTCGGCGGCGACCTGGGTCTGCGCACACCCTCACACATTGGCGCCCAAGGCTCCGGAAAGTCACCCTAAAGGGGGAGACGAAGCTGAGGGCTGCTGGGAGAGGTGCAGGCAGGGGCATGGGGCCGTGGGAGAAGGGGTCACCCGACCGGCCTGGCCTTCTCCCCTGCTTGTAGTGTGGAGACGTGTGGGAGAATGAGTCTCCATGTCTCCCCGGCCAGTGAGCTCTGCCTCCCCTTCTCCCTGGCACAGGGAGTGCACGCCGGGCCACGGAGGGCCCGCGGGGTCAGGGCACGCAGCCCGCCAGCGCCGGGACCTGGGGCCTTTCCCCTGGGCCGCCGCCGTCGTGCCCGCGGGCCTGGACTGGCTGGCTCTGCGTTTCTTGGGGTCTCCAAGAAGGTGGTGGGCCGCAGGGTGGGGGAGGTGGTCGGGGACCCCACGGTCGCCCAGGGACTCGGCCCTGTCCCAGCTCCCCTGACGGGCTGTCTCCCAGGAACTCAGGAGGAAACCCCTTCCGGGGAGTCACCACCCCCAAAAGCTGGGGTTGGGCACGGCCCGGGTTTGGGGTGGGCTGTTGGCTCCGCATCTCTGCCCCCCTGCCCACCGCCCCCCCCCCCCGCTTCCTTTCTGACCCCCCTTCCCAACGGAGGGGCTGCCGTGGAGGCTGAAGCCCAGACCCCCGGCTGGACATGTGGTCACAAGGACACTGGACGCCTGTGAAGAAGCCACTGCGCAGATGGCTCCCGCAGACCTCCCCCCCGCCGCCCAGGGTGGGACCGCTGGGGAGCCGCCGCCGTCGTCAGTGCGAGGCCAGAGAGGGCGGCCGTCCCCTCGAGATGCCGGGGCGGGGGGCGGGAACGGGTCAGCAGCCAGCGCCTCTCCTCCACCCCCTCCCCCGCCGGTGTTGGGGGGTGCCAGATGCTCTCCGAGGTTCCCCTGAGCACTGCTCCGTCCCTGCCTTCTTCTCGGCCAAGTGTGTGCAGGAAGGAGCGTAAGACTGCGTTTGGGGCCGGCTAACATTGTAACGGGCAAAACGCGAGTATGTGAAATGAAACATGACCCCAATATTTGGAAATTGAGGTCATCTCCTCCGCACGCCATTGGCCGGCCCCAGTCACGTGACTGCTTTTTTTTTGGGCAATAATTTGGGGGAAGAATCGTCCAAGTTTGGTGGGACTTGACTGAGACCAAATGGTTAAATGTTCTCTGACTCAGTCGAGTTGGCCGGACGGACACCCTTTCCATCCTCCCCTCCTCCGCCTCCCCGTGGAAGAACAGTGGGTGGGCGGAGCGAGGAAGCCCTGCCCCCTGGCCCCCTGTCCGAAGCCCGCTCCGCGTCAGCCCCCGATTTCGGAGGCCGGGAGGGCTCGGGGCTGCGGTCCCTGTGCGGCGGCGCTGACCCCCGAGCAGTGGGCCCGGCGGGCGCTTCTCCCCCAGCCGAGGGGCGGCTTCTGCTCTGATGTTCCTGCCTCGGGGCTGTTCTCGGGGTGCTGGCCAGAGCCTGCCCGCCACCCCACCCTGCAGATATTTCTGGATTCTCACCGCGGCCATGCCCTCCGCAGAGCACAGCTGAGGCCGCCCCGCCCCTGCCTTCTGGCTGTCTGGCCCCGTCTCCCATTGTCCCTGCCTCCTCCCTGGGTCACAGGCCTTTTTGGGTGGAGTGGAGGCATGTGGGGAGCAGCCACCCACTGCCGCCACCCCCACGTGTAAGAACAGCGACAGAGCGGCCGGCCAGCCTGGAGCCCCGGGAGGGTCCGGGATGAGCCACCAGGCCCCGGGGGCTCTGTTGCGGAGCCCACCCTGGAGCCCTGGATTGGCCTCGGGTCCCGGGCACCAGGATTCCTGCCCCCTGCGGGACCAACAGTCGTGAGGGTTTGTGGGCACCTGCCTGGCCGCGCCGGGGCCCAGACCCCTGTCATCTCACTGGGTCCTCCCCCATGCAGCCCCCAGTCCGGGCGGACCTGGCTGGTCCTCAGAGAGGCCCAGGAAGCGGGGCGCGGGGACCCCAGATCCCGGGTCTGTCTGACCTCCGTGCCTGGGCCCGAGGGAGCTTCTCCCTCCTTCCTGCCCTGCAAGGGCAGGCCTCAGTGTCTTGGACTTGTTGGGGTTCACCTTCTTATCTCACCCTTCAGTACAGGCTCCCCCCTGAGCCTGGTGAGTGAGGCGTTCCGTTTGGCCACCCCACGGCTTGGGTTCCCCGCTCCCCTCCTCCTCCTCCCTCCCTCCCTTCCTCGCTCTCTTCCTTACCTTCCCTCCTTCCTCCTTCTCTCCTTCTTTCCTTCCTCCCCTCTTCCTTCCCTCTTTCCCTCCTTCCTTCTCTCCCCCTCCCCCTCTCCTCCCTCCCTCCCTCCTTTCTCACTGGGATGCCTTCCAGGGGCCCAGCCGCCTGCAGTCCCCATTCCTTGTCTTCGGCCAGGCCCTTCTCCCAGCTGCACGGCCTGCTGGCCCCTGAAGGCTTTTGCCTTTGCACCCCGGCCTGGAGGGTGTCGCCGAGATTGCGGTGAGGGTGGCAGGTCCCCGTGCCGGGAGCTTGCAGTCCGATGGGGGGCACACATGTGGGCATGGCTCGTCTCCCTGTTCCTGTTTATGCCCAGGGCCGTTTAAAGCAGCCTGGGAGGGTTGGCTCCACTGGGGAGATCTGGGGGAGCTTCCTGTAGGAGGTGACGCTGAACTTGGCCTTGCCCTTTCCCATCTTCCCCTTCCTTTTATCTCAGGAATGCCCGCACCCTCCTCTGGGGCATGCCTCCTGCCTGGCGGGACACCCCAGCCTGCCAAAGGGTTCCCCTGGGCCAGGCTGCTTCCCGAGGCTGGAAAGCCCCTCGTTAACTCGGCTGGCGGGGCGCCCCCCCACACCACACTCGCCCCGCTTGTCCTGGGAACGCTGTGCGGGCAGAAGTGGAGGCTGTGAGACGCAGGGAGTCTCTGAGGGGCGCCGTGTAGGGCCTGGGGGGTCCTTAACCCTTTCTCTGCCCCTGCACGTGAGGCCGGGCCACTCTGCAGCCAGACTGGCAGACGCTGGCAGCTTTGGCTGGGGGTGTGAGGGCCCCTGTGCTGGGGACAGGCCACTGGGTGTGGGAGGGGACAGTCCCCGGTAATCGGATGTCGAGCCCTGGGGCAGCGTGGCAGTTGCGAAGTCCTCCAAGTCGGAGCGAACTGCCTGTCTTTCTCTGAGAGAAGCTGCCAGCCGGTCGGTCGGCTGGGCTGGGGCCGGCCCCTGCCTCCCTCCCCCTCTGGAAGGGGGAGAGAACCGCACTCATGGGCTCCGAGGGGAGGTGGTGGACACCGATGGCGCAGGGGACGCCTGGAGGGGGCTGTGCAGCACCTGACGTGTCCTGAGTGCCGGACCGCCCTTTTGGGTGGCCTTTTTGCAAAAGGAGAAGGCACTGTGTCGCTGGTTTTCGTTCCCTGCGAGTGTCCCGGGGGGGGGGCACAGCAGGGCAGGGGGTGTCCTGGAGGCTCCGGTCGCTGCCGAGACCCGGGGGCCCCGCGGTCCAGCAGCCACACGGGGCTGGCTTCTCCCTCGCCTGCTGGGCAGGCTGGCTTCCTCCGGGGTGCCAGACCAGTCCCCCGAGGCCACACACAGGGAAGCGCTTTACAGGCCCTTTGGAGGTTGTAGGCGCGCATGTGTGTGAGCACGTGCAGTGTGGATGCGCGGGTTTGCGGGCACACGTGCATGCAGGAGTGTGCCCGTGCACACACAGGCACACGCACACACACACACACACACATGTGTGCTCCTACAGGCAGGGCCTGCTGTTTGGGGAGCGCGTGGCAGGACGGGGTTTCTCCGCTTACCAAGCCCCACCCTGCCCGATGGGCGACGCAGACATGAGACGTGGCCACGGAGCCTGCTGGGCCATCAGGAGGCCGCAGGGCCCGCCCCGCAGGGCCCGCTGGGTCCGCTAATTTGCCGAGTCTTTTTTTACTCGCAGGAGGGCGGTGTGATGTTATGGCTCCCGCCCGCCCGCCCGCCCGCTATTTATACTCTCCCTGCAGCCCACTCCGCTGGTGTCAGCACTCTGCCACATGCTTGCCCGGAGATCTCCGGCCCAGCTGGGGATCCGGGGATGGGAAGGCGGGCCGGCTCTGGCCCTTCTCTGGCCCTTCTCGTGGGCGGGGCTGCCACCACCACGGGACGCAGCTCGAAGGCCAGGGCGTGGGGTGGCGGACGGGGCCCACGGCCGGTCCTGGCGCCTCTCCCACTGGCCGTGCCCTCGTCCTCCCGTGCCTCGGTTTCTCCGTGGGGGACAAAGGGGGTGATGATCGTCACGTCCGAAGGATGTCGTGAGGGTTCAGCGCGTCCCGTGTGTGGCGCGCAGAGTCAACCCCATTGTCGCTGTCCCGTCCTTCCCGGGCCCCGGGGAAGCGCACGGCAGAGGGCCTGGGGCCGGGCTCCCAGCCCCTGGCTCCGCTCGACGGCTGGCTGTGTGAGTCCCCCCCCCCCCCCGCCTAACGCACGGTCCCGCCAGTGCCTCCCTCACGGGCTGAGCGTGAGAAGGGGTGACACAGACCGTGTCCCCTGGTGAGTTTATTGGACCCCTCTCTGTGAACCCCACGGCTTTGAGCTCAGCAGTGGGGGCACGTCCTCGGGCAACACCACGCTGCCCATGCCCCTCCCCATCCTCAGGCCACCCCCACTTCGTAAGGAGGGACTAGGGTCCAGGCACGGGCGTGGACCTGCCCACGTTCCACGCCCTGGACACCACCAGGGCGAGGGCTGATGCCTCGGAGGGGTGCGTTCCCGGGTGGGCACAGCCAGGGGCTTGGCCGTCCCCAGCGCCGTGTCTGAGCCAGCCCGTCCCCAGGTGGCTGGGGAGACGTCTGTAGGGTGAATGGGCGGACGGGTGGATGGACGGACGTGCGCGCACGCGCGGTGTCGGCGACGGGGTCACCCGGTGTCATGCAGGCCCCATTGCCCGAGCCATCATTTCATCAGCTCCGGCTCACCCACTGGCTTTCCTGGCAGGCGCCCAAGTCAGCAGTGACCCCACACTTGGAGGGAACGCTGCCACCCTCTGATGACTCAGACCTCAGGAATGGGACCGCGGTCTGACCCACTTCTCTCCAGATCTCATTCCACAGACGCCCGGCCCACCTCCCACCGTGTCTCCGCGCGGGGAGCGGGGGTTCCCCGGCCCGTTTCCTAGATGTGTGTCGTTCGGGGAACCCCGTTCCTTTGTTCTGGTCCTTCCTGCCGGCGCCTTGGCCGTGGGGCCCCGGCAACAACAGCTCTGTCCTGTGAAGAAAGAAACACACCACCGAATGACGTCAGGACGGGTGTGGGGCGGGGCGTTGTAACCGCGAAGACTCGGGCCCTGGTGCTGGAAGGAGAGAGGTCTCTCGCGATGCAAAAGAGCTTTAACCTCAAGGGAAGGCAAAGCGATCGTCTCCCCTGTGGCTGGGGGCGGGGGGCACGGGGAGCAATGGAGAGGGCCGCTGAGCCTGGGGCGGTGAGCTCGGCTTCTGGGCAAACGTTTCTTCCCGTAGAAGGTTCCGGAGGGAATACAAGAGAAGCCGGCCTTTGTGTAGAGAACCCGGAGGGACAGTGGCGGTGCCCGAAGTGTTTGTGCTCATCTAACCGAAGCCGGGCCCATGCTGGGCCTGGGGTGGCCGGGGCTCGGGTGAGCAGTGGGGGAGCCATCCTGCCCTCCGGGAGCTTCTGGGGCAGAGGGGCAGTCAGACTCCTGAACAGGCGGGGGTCCCCAGGGACGTGCAGGTGGGAGGAGAGAAACACCAGCAGGTAGGGGGTGCCACTGGCCAATCTGAGGGAGCCCCCTGTGAGCCCCTGGGCCACCAGACATTCACGGGGAGGCACCTGCCAGTCCAAAGGGGTGCTGGCCAATCAGATGGAGGCAACGGCCAGCCCAAAGGGGTGCTGGCCAATCAGAGGGAGGCAACAGCCAGCGTCCGTGGGACACTGGCCAGTTGGGATGAGCTTACCTTGCCAGGGCCTGAGGCCTTTGGGGTGCACTGCGGTGAGTGGGTGAGTTGGAAGTGAGGCATTTCTCGGCACTTTCCCGTGTGTTTTTACTCTCCTCCTGCGCGCAGTTAGTCCCCCTGCTCTGGGGCGTTACCTGTGGAGTGCATGTGGTCCTCACACCAACCCTGGGCCGGGTGGGGTTGGCCCCATTCTGCCGGGGTGCCAGTGGAGGCTCTGCGAGCCCAGCTGGCAGGGCGGAGTGACCGTCGTACGCCCCGCCCCCCCACGGAGGAAGCATGCCCCGTGTGGTGTGGGTCCTCAGCGCCAGGCGCACGGATGCAGGTCGCCTTCTCCGAGCCGGGGGCGGGGCTTCCACAGCAGCTTCCCCCTTCGCCTGCGGGGAGAGGCGCCCCCTGCAGCCAGGGGCCGGTGCTTCAGAAAGAGGTGCGCCGCCCCCGCCAGCCGTGAGAACAGTTCCGGAGCCCCAGCCTCAGCGCTCGCCCTTTCTGCTGTGGCTGTGTCTGGCACATGTCAAGGCCTTCTTCTCCGGGGGGACAGTGGGACACCTGCGGCCCTGGCCCACGTGCGTCAGTGACGTGGGGAGAGCTGGCCGGCTTGGAGCCCTGTCCGGAGGGCTCCGTGGGATGGGCGGGCCCAGGAAAGACGCGGGCCGCACAGCCCTGCGCCCCGAGTTCAGTCTGACCCGGGCAGCTGGAGCTTGCTTTGGGGAGACACTCCCTCCGGTTTCCTTTTCTGAGCTGTGTCTGGGTTTTCCTCCTGGCACGGGGCACGCAGCGTCCGTGTCAGCGCGCCCCTGTCGAGGCCGCCCTTCTTTCTGAGCAGCGTTGCCGTGTTCTGGTCGGTTTTATGCAAAGAAGGGCCAAGGGACACTGCATCTTCTCGCCCCTGTAGAAGGCGGTCGCCTCGAGGAGGCGGGACGGAAATGCAGGGAACAGGGTTCCCAAGTGTAGTGAGATCCAGGGAATCATTATTGTTACCTAGGTTCCTAGTTTACATAATGGCCGTTTGGCACAGAAAGTACCGCTCCGGGCACTCAGGCTGGTGGTGCCCGCGTCCAGGAAGGGCGGGAGCGCGGCATGTGGGCGGGGCGGTGGGGGGGAGGTGGGGGGAGCGGTGAGTGAGGGCGGAGCGAAGGGCGGAGCTGTGAGTGGGTGGGTGGGGCGATGAGTGCTAGCGCATTGATGGGCGGAGCGGGAAGGAGGTGGGCGGGGCTGTGGGCGGGGCGGTGAGGCGGGTGGGCGGAGCTGTGGGCGGGGCGGTGAGGCGGGTGGGCCGGCCCTGCTGAGGGCCGCCTCGGTGCCGTGCCGGAGGAAGGACCCCGAGACCAAGACCAAAGAGGGGGTGGGCGCGAGTGGGAGGGAGGCCAGTGTCCTCTCAGGACCATCCTCCCTCCCCCGAAACAGGTAGACTGCAGGTTTCGGCATACATGATGGGAGGAGGGAGGGCACTGCAAGGGGGGAAGGGGGTGGCCCCCCCCCCAAGAAGCCGTGATGCTGCGGTTTTCCTCTCCTGCCTGGGGGCTGAGGCCCCTGTTCTCCGAAGGGAAGACTCCGTTACTGTGCTAGGGGCCCGGGAAGTGGGGAAAGAGAGCTTCGAGAGGAGGCCCTCGCTGGGGCAGGGCAAGCCAGGCCCGAACCCTCCCGCTGCTCTTCCAATCAGCCTGTCCTCACGCGCCCTGCTGCGCCATGGGCCCCAGGGCCCCTCCGTGTGGACAGGCTCCCACCTCCCCTTCCTGGGGCAGGGCCTGGCCGATTACAAACAGCTGCTTGGCCTGGGAGCAGGGCTTACACACATTGGGAAGGCTGTTCTCCAAGGGCTGGGAGGCACATGGGGGCTTCTTCTGCGGCCTGCAGAGCTGGGAGAGGTGGGGACAGGAGTCCACGTGACTGTCCCACAGGCCATCGGGCCGCCCTACCACCGTGTGGGCAGGTGGAGACCCCCTGAGGGATGGGCAGGCTCTGGGCCTGGGGTGAGGGTCGGCTGGGCTCTGGGTGGGCCCTGCGGCCCCAGCACCCTCCGCTGAGCTAACAGCTGGATGTGCGTTAGGGCAGAAAGAGCTCGTGACTCACGAGTGGGACTGTTGCCTTGAAGGTCAAGAGTAAGGGTCTCTGGCACGCTTTGTTTTTTTTTTTTACTTTATCCTCAGGTCTTTCATTTCCCACACAGTTGAATCCTGATGACACCTTTCCAGGGTCAGAGGCGTCACCCACCTTGTGCAGGCTCGAAGGCCGAGGCCCACAGGGGCCGCGCCACTGGTGTGCACCCCCCCGGAGCATCTGAGTTCCGGAAACGTGGCTTTGGGGGCAGGGGCGAGGCTCAGAGTCTGCGCGAGGTGGTCTCGGCCCCCGAGGAGGCCCAGCACTTCCTCCATGTTCCCTGGGGTCTTCATCCCGGCGGCAGCAGCAGCAGGGGGCTGAGGGAGGAGGGGCGCGCGTGGTGAGACCTGGGGGCCACCCCGGTGACCTCCCCACCCTCACCTGTCTCCTTGGGCTGGTCAGTGGTGCATGCTGGGGCCTGGTCTTGTTGCAAGGAAGCGGTGCTCCTGGTCCCCGCCACTCGGTACCCACTTTCCAAAGCCTCCTGAGTCCCCCTCACACGTCGTAGCTGACGTGCGCGGGATGGAGCCCTGCGTTCAGCTGTGTACAGAGTGTGCGCGAGGGGCGAGCCGCTCGGGGCTGAGTCAGTTTTTCCATTTTAGTGGGAAGGAAAGAGTGATAGGAGAGGGCTCCTAGCCAGGTGGGTCTTTCCTGGTTGGTGTCAGTTGACACACGATGAGAGGGGGGTGCGTGGGTCGGTGCCAGCAAGCCACATGTAGCAGACAGGGTGGGGGGGCAGGTGAGGGAGCCCCCCTCGGCGGGCAGGGTGGGGCCGAGCCATCTGCCAGGCGCTCCAGGAGTTAAACCGGTTGAGGGGGAGGCTGGACCAAGACAGGATCCACATCTTTAAACCATCAGCATTTCAGAAGAGGAAAATAAAAAAAAACCCAAGAGAAGCAGAGCGGGGGCCCGATTTTGGAGCCTGCCCTTCATCTGACTGGGAGACCCTGTGACGTGGTGGACAGCCGGGGGGTGGGGGGCTTGCCTGGGGCCGGGCCTACAGGCCTTCCACCCTTGTGTTCCCTTAGAAGGGGCCCCGAGTCCGGAGAACTGGCCACCCCCTCCGAAATTTCGCTGCTCCGGTGGCCCCCACTGCATGGCCCCGACGGGTTCTCCTGGGGAAAGCTAGGGAGCTTCAGTTTATTCGGCATCGCACATCAAGGGCGTAGGGCTTACTCCGCACACTCAGTCAGCCCTGGGCGTTCCGAGCTGCAGGTCCCGCCAGCGGGCGGGATTCGGGGTGAACGGTGGGGAATTCGGTTGCTGTGATGATGCCGATGCCTCCAAGCTCAGGACCGGCCGTGAGTGGCGCACCTAGAGGCCAGGAGCGGCATTGCACCCCAGCTCTACCGGACCTTGCGAAAACCTGGGCGTGGCCTGAGGCCCCGGTGCGGCCGCCCTCTCCCAGTGCGACCTCAGATACGCCATCCTTCTTCTGTGCCTCAGTTTCTCCATGCGCCAGGCGGAGCCAATGATGTGCTCCTCGTAGGTCGGTGGTGGGAATTCAAGGAGGCGGGGTCTGCCTGGGCTGCCGTCGGGTCTCGCGGCGCCCGCAGCGGAGGAGCGGCCGCGCAAACACCGTGGAGCTGCTGAGCGGAACGTGCTCTGTAGACGCCGGTGCCAGCCGGCCCGATGTGAGTTGGCTCACCGAGGCTGGGTGGGCAGATGTGAGGAGGCCTGGGCCGTTCTGGGGGAGGGGGGCGGGGCCGCAGTGCCTGGCGGAGGTGGGGATGGGCGCTGGGCTGGAGCTCCCTGGAAAGGCTAGGGGAGACAGGCAGCTGCGGGGCTGCCCTGGGCCGTTCTGGCGTTTGGTCAGGGGTGCTCGGTCTGGGGGCCGTGGCTGGCGGGGCGGGGTTTGCTGGATGGGAGTCTGGGCCCGGGGCGCTGCTGGTTATCCCAGGCGACATCGACCCGGACTTGGTGACGTGCCACTAGTCCTCACACAGCAACGCCAGCCACCGGACTTTCTAAAGGGACCCCGGGCAGATGGCCAGTTTGTGGCAGGGGGTGTGCGCGGGAGAGAGACGTGTGTTCCTGATCGGGTGTGAGCCCCCATCTGCTCTCCGGTGACCCCAGTGCCGTGGGCACACAGCCGGCTGGCACACCAGAGCCCCCTGCGTGCCGGCTGCTTAGACGCACGGCTCCCTGCTCCGTACCACAGCCCCGTGAGGTCAGGGAGGGTCTGCCCAGGCACCTCAGCGGACGTGGTTCCCTGTGGCTCTCAACTCAGCCCCCCCCTCCCCGCAGCATCCGGGCCACCCCCCCCCCGGCTGCCCCCCCGCCCCTTTCATCTTCCAGACATTTCTCCCGGCCGGCAGTCCCCCTGCCCCTTAGCCGTGACGATTCTCCTGGCCGGCTGTCACCCTGCCCCTTAGCGGTGACGTCTCCAGATGACTATCTCCAGGACCCTTTCCCCACAGGCTCCTTCAACTCTGGGACTCACCCCTCCCCCTGCAGACGGCTTCCAGACACCCTTTCAGCCCCGCTCTGGAATTCCTTGAATACCGCCAGCGCTGCCTGCTCTTCTTCAGGCCCCGCTCCCCCCTAGGCCCTCGCCTGGAACCGCCCTGTTCTTGCCGGGGGCGCTGGGTGACGGATTCCTCCAGGCTGCTGCTGCCCTGGTTCTCCTGCCCTGCCGGGACCCGCCGGGGCCCCCAGGGTCACCACCCTCCCCGGGGGTGGCCGCTTCACAGAACCCCGGCTGACTCCCCTGCCGCGAGGTTCCCACAACCTAGCCTTCCCTCGGCTGAATCCGGTGGCAGCGAAAGCACTGGGCTCCAGGCATGTGCCGTTTTCCGTGAACTCGATGCCTGGTCACTATCTTGGCCAAAAAAAAAAAGAGCCGTCCTCTGAGCCGGGGCAGCCTGGGCTCTGCCCAGCCACTTGTGAAACGATTTCCCGGTGGGAGCTCTGTGGCAGGGAGGCGGCCCGCGGTAATGGCGCCCAGGACAGGCCCCGACATCTGCTTCCCCAGCAGCCGGCACCTCCGGGGCATGTCGGGCCCAACGCCGAGCACATTTTTCTCGGGCGACTCACTGCTCTCTGTGTCTGCCTCGCTGGCCAGACCTCTCCTCTGCAGCCTGTCTTCCCCGGCGGCGCCCGGGGAGGCTGCGGGCCGGCCGGTGCCAGCTGAGCAGGCGCGGCTCTCGGAAGCCTCCCTGGCACTGGCCAGGTGCACTGTGCTCTCTGCCCGGGGCCCCGTGGACCCTCTCTGGCGGGGACGCTCGCTGTCCTCGCGCGGCTGAGCGGGGGTCAGGGCTGCTGTAGGACACGGCCCTGCTGGGAGAGCCTCCTGGGAGTCCCGCGCCACCGCGGCCTTTGGCCCCCAGCTCTCCTGTGCCCTGTCCCCGGACTCCAGGGGGCTGTGGGGCCGCCGGCCGGGTGGGAAGGAGGTGCCCCTGGGAGCCGCTCTGGCTGGGAGGTGGAGCCCTGCATCCGTCGGTCGCCGTGTCTTCGCTGGGCCGCGAGTTCAGGCCCAGGTCTGTGGCTGGGAACTCCGGAGCCGCGGGCGACGGGAGCAGCTCTTGCTCCGAACCTCACACCTGCCCGTGCACACACACCCACCACCCCGGGCGGCTCCTGGTTGGAAGTGTACTGGACATCTGGGAGTGGACTCCGTCAACCTACTGAGTGTGGGCCCAGGGGGTGCAGCCGGACGGGGGTGTGGACGGGTGGGTGGCGCCGTGGAAGGCGGTGCTGCGTTCCGCCCCCCCCCAGCCTGTGGAGCCCCCCGGGGGGGTTTGTTGCGCCACCGCTCAGCTCCTGTCCACGTGGCTGCTTTGGAGTCCCAGCTCAGGGTGTCCGGCCACTGGCAGGGCTCCAGTGGTCTGCTCGGCCTCCTGGTCCGGGGGGGAGTGATGTCACCCGCTCCTCCCAGGGGCGGGCGGCCCGTGCGATGTTCTTGTACTTGAACCACAAAAAGGAGTAAAGAAACTTCCAGGCCGCATCCCCGGCACCAGTGCCGTCCCCCAGGGTCACTTGGGCCCGGGCTCTGAAGGCAGGGCGCCCTGGGGCAGAGGAGGAGCCCCGCATTTGGGCGGGTTCGGGGAGGGTGGCGCACAGACAGACTTTAATTCGTAACAGGAAACATTCCTGTAAACTTCATCCATCGTGCTGTTTGCCCTGGGACGTGTAATAGGTCTGGAGCCGTCTCCAGGGGCCAGTTCCCTTCTGTCCCGAAAGCTGTCTTTTCCAGCAAGGATTTCAAGGCAAACACCAGCCACGGCCAGTGCTGAGTCAGCAGACACGCCTGCCTGGCGTCCACATCTCAGCCCGAAAGGGCAAGGGTGAGGGCGCATGGGCCTGGCCGAGGGGCCCTGTGAGGGTGCGTGGCCCGGGGTGGCCCGCTTAACCTGTCAGACTCCAGGAAACCTGGACGGGCCTGCGGCGTGCAGTGCGGTGTGTTTCCTTGAGAGTGCCCACTTCCTGCCCTGGCTGCTGTGGCTCAGTGGACTGAGCACAGGCCTGTGAACCAAAGCGTTTCGGGTTCAATTCCCAGTCAGGGCACATGCCTGGGTTGTGGGCCAGGTCCCCAGTAGGGGGCGCATGAGAGGCAACCACACACTGATGTTTCTCTCCCTCTCTTTCTTCCTCCCTCCCCCTCTGTCTAAAAATAAATAAATAAATAAGATCTTAAAAAGAAAAGATTGCCCACTTCCAAGACAAGGACCAAAATATCTGTGACTATCTCGAGGTTTTCGGTAGACAGGGAGAGGACACTTGCTTTATTATATAACGCTATCTCCTGCTGATTTTAATCGGCATTTATCATTCCGTTAATTGGCTGTCAAAGCGATGCACCCATCGTAGAGATGTTCAAGGCGACAGGAAAAGTACAAAGAGGAGCATAAAGGTGAATCACAAATCCTTTTCTCGTGTGACCCATGACGCCGCCGCGGGGGACGTCTGTGAGTCCAGCCCCACCCACCCCTCGCGGGGCATTGCGATTCACTCGTTTCCCAGCATCTGTCGAACGCCTGCATTCACACAGTTGGGATGACACGCTCCTTTGTGATCGCTCGAAGCTTGACATGTAACAAGCGCGTCCCGGTAAAGGCGGGGTCGAAGGGAACTCCCTGAGGCTGGCGGAGGACACCAGTGTCGGGTCTGCCCGCCCGCAGCTCCGCCCCAGGACCAGCGACGAGGCAGACGGCTGCCCTCACCGGGCGCCAGTTCCACCTGGCGGGCTGCTGGCCAGCGCGACATGGCGAGAAAAGGAAGTGAAGGCCGTAGGATGGAAAGAAGAAGTGGGGCTGTCTTTCTCTGCGGACCACGTGATCGTCTGGGTTAGCTATTTGGGACGACTTGCAGGAAAGCTTCCGCCACGAAGAAGAAAGTGTAGCACGGCCACAGGCGTCAAAGCCAACACACAGGGGTCCGTCGTATTTCCAGATGGCAGCACCGGTCAGCTGGAAATAGAAAGCGTTGTCTGAAGAGTATTTATTTATACTTCTAGAGGGAGAAGAGGGGACGGAGAAAGAGAGGGAGGGAAACATCCATGTGTAGTTGCTTCTCATGTGCCCCCTACTGGGGGTCATGGCCTCCAGCCCAGGCATGTACCCTGACTGGGAATCGAACCCGCGACCCTTTAGTTTGCAGGCCGGTGCTCAATCCACTGAGACACACCAGCCAGGGCTGGAGATAGAAATGTAAACAGCTGTTTACATTAAAATCGCCTCAAAATATAAGTGACTTAGAGATATATTTGACAAAATACCTACACACCGAAAATCATAAAATATCGGTTAGAGATACTAAAGAAGATCTAAAACGGCAGAGAGATAGACCGTTCTGACGGACAGGAAGACAGGACTGCTAAGCCATCATTTTGTTCAGAATTGATCTGTGGCTTCAATGCAGCCCCAGTGAAAGTCTCAGCAGGCTTTCAAAGAATTAAATGTGGACAAGACGACTCCGACATTTACACGAAAGTGGAAAGGGCCTGAAGCAGCTGAAGCGGTTTTGGAAGGGACACGGGCGGTCTCGGGCTCTGCGGCTTTAGGGCGCGCCCCACAGCCGCACTGGCTGGGCAGCAGGGTGCCGGCGCGGAGGGAGACGTGCAGACCGCGGCCCCGGGGTCTCGCCGGTGAACAGAACAACGCAGACACGTTCATTAGGTTCTGACTGGTGCTGGCTCAGCAACGAAAGGATCGTCTTGGTCAATGAAAGGTGAACCTGGATCCTTCCTTCACATTGTGTATAAAGGCTAAGGTGGCTCCGCTGACCCCAGGAAAGAAGACACCTGTCAGGAGGGGCGCCTGGTGGACCACTGGGCTCAGGTTTAACAACAGGTTTGCTGTTTTACGTATGGGCGCGTTCACTGGGTGATTCTTGCATGTGCCCTGACCGGGGATCGAACCCACAACCTTGGTGCATCCGGATGACGCTCCAACCAGCGGTGCCCCCGCACCGGGGCCGGCAGCTGTTTCCAAACAGGGTCTCTCACGCTCCCCTGGCGTCAGGGGGAGTGGCTTTCGGGTGGCGGAGGGCCCGTGCCCAGACGGCCTTTCCCCGGGGCTGGCTAGTTGGTCCGGCTGTCTGCTGGAGCTCAGCCGGTCTCTCTTCCCACGGGCCCTCCGAGGGGGGGGGCTTCCTCCCAGCGTGCTGTCTGGGCCCAAGTGACACAGGACATGGGACCTACCGGTTTCTTAAGGCCTCTATCTGTAAGCTGGCACGGATCCCTCCCGTCACGTTCCCTGGGTCGTGCAGGTCCAGGGCCACCTTGATGGAGGGGAGGGGCCTGGACCCCGCCTCCTGACGGGCAGCTGCGGGGTTCGTGGCCGTTTGGGAATGACCACACTGAGACCGTTGTTTCGGCGCTTTCGGCGAGCAACACGGTGTGTGTTTTCTGCGGACGCCCACCTGGAAGGTTTTCCAGAACAGAGGCACACGGACAGCGGCGAGGGGGCGGGCCCTCCGCCAGCCGCCCGCTCTCGGCTCCTCCCCCGCCGAGACCCCTCCCCGCCGCGACCCCGCCCCGCTGGCTGGCACCGCCGGGTGCCGTGGGCGTGCGGGACCTGGTGAGGCCTCGGGCCACGCAGACACGGCTCGTTACCTCGGCGTGAGGCGATGCGCTCTAGGAATGCTCCTGAGACCCGACCCGTTTCACGTGCGGGCGCGTCGCGCCATCTCCCCGCGTCAGGCCGTCTCAGCCGCCCCCTCCTGTCCCGCGTCTGCGGGGCAGTTACCCAGCTCCCGGCCGAGCGGCGGGTGCCTGTGTTCCGTTCCCTGCCGGGGGGGTCCCGCGGGGTTCAGGCCTGAGGGGGGCCAGGAGGGATTCGGGTCCACGTGCCCACGTGCTAACAGGGCGCTGGGGGATGGTCCCCAAAGGCGTCCTCTCCTGGAACGCGCTTGCGTCCGGTTGGCTTTGTCCAGGGGCTGGTGGGTGGGCCCTTCTGTCGCTGTGTCCAGGGTCTGCTCTGGGCTCAGCTCTCTGCTCCCCAGTACCCCCTCCAGCCAGTGCAGTGCAGGGAGGGTGGGGCATCGGCAGGCGGGGTGGGTGCTGGGGAGACACGGGAAGTAGAAGCCCGGCACTGTTTCTGCAGGGGGGAGGCCCTTGCTGGCCTGGAGCTCCGGAGGTGAAGGGTCTCTAGTGGCAGCCACTTCTGCTTGTCATCACCACCTTGGGGACAGGCAGAGAGGGACCGGGGAAGCCAGAGCTGTTCGCACTCCTAGTTCCATCTGCCGTCCGAGGCCTCCCTGACGTCAGACCCCGCCAAGGCCGGGAAACCGAGGCCCGGTGGTTTGGGGGCATCCCAGTTCCTGCTTCCACGAAGTGTGTGTCGGTCCATTGAGTTCTGGGCCAGGAGTTGGTGCCGCTCTGCGGGGTTGTGGGTGCTCGGGTCACGGCCGCCAGGCTTGCCCGCACCCTGGACGACAGGGGGTGAGTCCGGAAGCGGCCTGGCCCCGTGCTTGGGGGCAGCGGGCCTCGAGGGACACTGCTGAGCGAATGGACGGAGCTCCCACTGCCCCCGCTCCGTTTCAAGAAGCCGCTGGGGAGTCCGAGGGAAGCAGGGGTCGCTGTGGAACTGGCCTCTGCCAGTGAGACCCCAGCCGGCCCACCCTCTGGGCCCCTCGGGGAAGTGGGCGGAGCCTGCCGCACACACAGCCGCCCCCAGCACCAGCACCGAGAATCCAGCTCCTGCGCCATCCCCACCCCTTCCGCCAGAACCAGGAGGAAAATCACCCCAGGCAGCTGGCACCGGGTTCCCCTTCACGCTCGTGGGCTCCGCCCCTGGGCCAGCACCTGCTGACCACGCCCGTGCGCCCAGCCCGCCCGCCCCTGTGCCCGCGCCACCTCCGTGCCTGCAGGGTGGCTGCGTGCAGCTGTGTCCGTGGCACTTCCAGGAGTGACGGGGGGAGAGACACACACAGTCACTGGTCTCCACATAGGTGCACAGCCGGCTCTCACGGCCCCCGGCGGTGCTCCGTGGTAGAGCGAGGAGCTGGGTACACCCCTGACTTCGGGGGCTGGTTGGGGGGACCCCCTTCTCCCTCAGTGTGACGTTGCCTCCCGGTTCATAGCTCGGGGGGCCCGGGTCTGGTGTGCGGCACCCACAGCCCTCGGGGCGGCAGGAGCCAGGCCTCTCTGTGTGGCTGGGCTGCCCCCTGACGGGGACCTCCTGGTGCTGCCCCCCCGGGTGGGTGCATCGCCTGAGCCTGGAACCTTCCCTCCTGGCCCCGCGCTCCCCGGCGGGGTGGGGGGCTGCCGTCAGCCTCCGGCACCCTGTCTTCCCCCTCCCCCCACTGCGGCCCCCTGCCCAGCCGCTCTGTCTGCGTCACTGTCCCTTGTGCGAGTCCCTGTGGGTGAGTGGGACTGACTTTCCGGGACCGGCGTGTGAGTTCAGGGCTCACTTCTCATCGGGAGGGGCCACCGAGCTGGCCTGCGGGGGCCTCAGGCTGGGCCGTGGCACGTACATGTGTCTGGGCCCGGCGAGGGCACCCAGCCAGCACCTGGCCACAGCGTGGGGGCGATGTGGAGGTGCCAGGTGTCGGGCCCCCAGGGCCACCTGAATGACAGGAGCAGATGGGAGGACACCGCCTGGGGGAGCAAGTTTCAGGCTGACGGAGAGAGGCGCCTCCCACCCGGCCCGGCCCTGGCGGTGCTGTGTGTACAACTGGGGTGGGGTCCCCTCCCCCGAGTCCGCTGGGATGTCTCCGTGAGGTGTCCCACCAGTGACCCGTCTGTCAAGCCTCCCAGAGCTCCTGGCTTTGTGGGCAGCAAAGGAGAGCTGCCGGCTGGGCGAGCACCAGGGCGGGGGGGAGGGGATGACCGAGGACATTTCCCAGGGCTCGGATCTGGGAGTTGGGGCAGGGCCCGGCGGCACCTGTCCCCAGGTCCTGCTGGCGGGGGCTGCTGGGCAGCAATCCCCTCTGTCACCCGGCTCCCCTGGTCCATCCTGAACCACCTCACCCCCCTGCTGGGGACCAGGGACACTGAGGAGGTCTAACCACTGAGTGCACCCTGTCACCCCGGGTGCACCCCCAAAGGCCCGGAGCCAGGGGTGGCTGGTGGTGGCCATGGAGGGAGACACACACACCACACAGACTGCACCCTCAGTCCGGAGGGGCCAGGGGGCCGTCCAGGCCAGGGAGAGGGTCGGGTGGGAGGTTGGGGTCGAAGTCCTTGAGAAATTAGTCTATCAGCTGAAACTTCAGGATGGTGGTGCTCCTTCCTTCCTTCACTCACCCTCCTCCACCGTCCAGCCCGGCTATCTGTCCGTCTGTCCACCATCCCCCATCCATCCACCATCCACCCACCCACCATCCATCCACCCGCCATGCAGGCACCATCCACCCATCCATTCCGAACCTGCTGAGTTGACCTCCCACAGGGCCACGTGGAGGCCGGTGTGGAGGTGGCGGGGTGGGAGGGCCCCAGCCCCCCCATCCTGCAGGAGCTGTGGCTTTCTCTCCGCCTCCAGGGGACGTAAGACGGGAACTAACGAGGGCAGCAGGGAAGCAGCTGTGCTGCGTGGGCTGCACTCGGAGGTGACCACCGGGCCCCTGCCTGCCGTGGTTTACAGCCCAGTGGGGCAGCGGGGCCCCGCTGGGGTTTAGGGGCCCCGTCACTGTGCTGATTGGAAGGGAGGCCGGACTGGGTGGCTCAGAAGCTGAGATCCAGGGCTGGGGGCGTGAGGCGCTGAGGTCAGCACGCGCCCAGGGTCCCCCGTCCCCCAGGGTCCCTGCGCCCTGGGGCCGGCGGTGCGCTGGCAGCATCGGCTGGAGGGCCGGTTGGGGCGTTCAGGTCTCGTTTCGGCCACACTCACTTGCAGCTCCAGGGGGCGACCCCAGGCCTTCGTCCCCTGTGTGGGGGCGACCCCAGGCCTTCGTCCCCTGTGTCCTGCTTTACTCCTTTGTCCCCTCCTGACCGCGGGCTGGCCGCTGCGGCTCTGCCTGCATGCAGAGGAGTGGTCTGCCTGGGGGGGTGGGGGTTCCACGTGCAAAGGGAGGGGCTGCTGGGCTTGAGGGGCCCCGGCCACTGTCCTCTGTCCTTGTTCCGAGCACTGAGGAGGGGCGGGCAGAGGCCAGCCGACCTCGGAACTGCTCTGCATTCCTGCTGACCCAGCCACCCCTCCATCCGCTGCCCTGGGTGCCAACCGACGCCCAGGCCAGCCCCCCGCAGCAAGCCTGTTCCCCAGAGACCCGCTGTGCCCGGGGCTGGCTGGCTGGCTGCGGGCCCGTCCTGCTCCCAAAGGCCGTGGTCTTGGTCCTGCAGCCCTGCCTCTGCACGCTGGGCCACAGACGTGCACTGGTGGCCATGCCGTGTTCACTCTGCGTGGCCGTGTCCACGTTTCGTGTCCCGCAGCTGTGTGGTGAGGGGGTGGCATGCCCTGGGGTGGCCCGGCGCTGGGTTCCCCCGGGGTCAGCTCTGGAGGAGCCGGGGCCGCTGGCGTCCTCCGGTGGTCGGGGACGGACCGTCCCGCCAATGTCCGTCCTGCGCTTCTCGCTCTGAGCTCCTCCGAGGTGTCACTGCGGTCATCCCTGCGCCTTTTTCCCGGGTCTTCGTGCTGCCTTCTGGGCCCGTGGCTGCAGGACCTCAACTGCGAGATCCCAGGGCCCTTCCCCCGCCTGCCTTAAAGCATCCGCTCTGTCCCGGCCCCGAGTTGGTCCGGGATGCCCAGGGCGCTAAGACTGAGTCTGGCTCCTCGCCCTGTGCGCCTCTGGGAGCGGGGCGAGGGGCCTTCCCCGGCCTGTCCCGGAAGAAGACCAGCCCCCTGCAGGCCCCAGGCAGACCCCCGACCCTGGGAGCGGTGGGGGGGGGGGGGGCGGGGCGCAGATCCTGCGACTCGGGCGGCGCGGAGCTGGCCTTTCCCCTGGAGGGCGGCTCCCCTCACCGGCAGGCTCAGAGCCCACTGGGGCGGGAGCGGGCTGGTTCGGGGAGGCGAGGGCATGCTGGGAGCCTGGCGCGGGCCCAGACCCGGGGAGAGCTGGAGAGGCGGGGTCCCGGGCACCCAGGCGTCAGACGTCTCCCGGCAGATGCCTCTGGGACCCGTGCTGGGGGTCCCCGCCCTGGCACGCAGCCCAGACCCTGCAGCGGGCACCCCCTCTCCCACACCAGCTCCCCGGGACTCCGCCTGGGGCGGACTCTCTGGCCCCCAGACCCTGACCGCAAAGGGGGCTGGGACACGTAGTCTCAGCTCCCAGGCCCTGAAGAGCGGGAAGGCCTGGGCGGTCTGAAAGGGGGCCTTCCCCCCGGCCCACGGGTGACCCCGCCCACGGCAGCTCCGCAGCAGCATCGAGCTCGCTGCAGGGCACCCTGGGTGCACCCCGAGTCTCAGGCAGAGACTGTCGGTTCCTTCTCTGTTTTCGCCGAGCAACCGGGGCGCACGGGGAGCCCCGAGGGAGGCGACCCCTGAGGCCCTTGCTCAGCCCTCGAGCAGGAGAGAGCGTGGAGAAGGTGCTGCTGGCCACGCTCCGGGCACCGGGGCCACGCTGGGGGCCCGCGTGGAGCCCCTCTCACTGGCCTCGGGCAGGACGTGCCCCGCCATCGTTGTGGGGGTGATGCCGGCCTCCGCACACCTGTCCCAAACAAAGCCGGGGCCGTTTCCCAGCGGGGCTGCCATCCTGAGGGAGCAGCCAGGGCTCCTGGTTTCTTGAGAGACCACCCTCGAAGGGGCCACGGTGCGGGGTGGGCGGGCGGCTCCCCACCCAGGGCGGGACGGCGCATGGAGGACCCGCCCTGCCGGCTCTCTCTCGGGCACCTGCCGCGCCCTCTCTACGATGTCAACACACGCTTTCGGCTGCAGCCCAGGGAGGCCCTGGCGGCAGGCGGGGTGGCACGGGGCCTGGAAAGGTCCACTGGCCTTTTCAACTCGTTGCAACAGCGGGCTGTGAACAGGCCCGGTGAGCGCCTGCGGAACAGCTTTGCCGCCGGCAATCGAGAAAACTGGGCCCCGGGCCTGTGCGCCTGGGAAGAGCATCACGGGCGGGATCGTCCGTCCCTCCCCTGGCCACCGCCAGTCTTGGCACCGAGTGTCAGAGATGAGCCAGCGCTCGGCACGGTGTCCCCGCGGCAGGTGAGCCAGCGGCTGGCACGGCTGCCTCTTCCCACGGCCGAGTCCAGGCCTGGGGCCGTGCCATGCGTCTGCGCCGGCCTCTGCCTCTCCTGTGGAGGGGACCAGCTTCGGCGGGGGCTGCGGGAGGGGTGGCCGGGGCTGCGCCCTCTGGAGGTGCTGCGCCCTCTGGAGGTGCTGCCCCCTCTGGAGGTGCTGCAGATGTGCCCGGGGCTGGCTGGCCGCACTTCCACGGGGCTGGGCTCTGGGCAGGAGCCCGCCCCCCAACCCCAGGGAGACCGGAGGGGCGGCCGGAGCAGGGACGCCAAAGCCATGCGTCCCTGGGGGCCAGCCTAGACTGTCAGTGCTGCCCCTGCCTCCGCCCCACCCGGCAGCGTCCCCCCGACATGGGAAATCCTTGTCCCCAGGTTTGTGGTCTCTTGATTAAAGTGGCAGGGGATGACGTCTCTGGAGGCAGGGGACTCAGGACTCGGGGGCCTGGGGACACTGCGGACCGCGCTGTGCTTTGCGACAGACAAGAGCGGCGTCCCTGTCCCTCCACCCGGTCTCCGTGCCCGCCCTCCCCAGCCTGCGAGTTCCCCTCCCTCCCAGCTTGTCATGGCTGGGGGGGGGGTGGAGGGGCTGCAGGGTGCCCGCCCCTCCGTACCACCCTCTGGCACCGCCCACAGTGCCACCCAGGCCGGCCCTCTCGGGCCCAGGGCCCCTGTCTGCCTTGTCTGGACAGGCGGGGAGGCCACACGGCTGCCTGCGCCCCCACCCGCTCCGACCGTGCTCCCACGTTCCAGGGACAGCAGCCGGCTGCAGGATCCCTCGGGAACCGACGAAGGGGGAGCCGCGTCGGGGGTCCTTTCTCACCTGAACCTCCCACCCTCGTTAGAAAAGTGGGGCTTTGCTCTGAGTGAGTCCCAGGGACATAGCAAGGCCGGTGAGCTGGTCGGCTGGTCGGCTGGATAGTTAATAGTTAAGCGGGGGGCAGGGACCCAAGGGGCAAGATTGGGAGCGGTGCGCGCTGACCTTCTGGCGGCAGGGGTCAGACTCGAATGCAGCTTGGTGGACGCATTATTGGCTTGGGCAGGTGATCGCTGCTTCTTCAGGTACAGCTTGATCCAGGAGCGCAGATGACGTGGTGGGAGTCTGTCTGCGTTCTGAGACAGGTCCGCTCCCGGCCCGGAGACAGCCGCCGCCTGCAGCCGCGGGCTCGGGGTCCATGAGTGGCCACAGCAGGGCTCAGACACCCCCTCCTTCCCAGAGCGCGAGTGGTAGGATGGAGCTGCCTTGGCCTGGCCTGGTTTTCTGCCCGCCCGGCACAAACCACCTGGGACTGGGCGGTGCTGGGCTCTGATTGGCTGGGTAAAGCTCAGGCGCCCCAGTGGAGGGGGCGTGGCTAGACTCACCACACCCATGTGAGTGCCTGCCGCTGGGTTCCCCAAATATCCAGGGTAGCTCCGCAGCTGCATGCGTGCTCTGTCACTCTGAGTCCAAGCGTGGGTGCGTTTGCTCCGCGGGGACCCCGAGGGGCCTCTTGTTTGTGGTGACATCAGCTGAACGTTCCTCGTGAAACCGGCTTTGTTTAGGGCTGGGCCGGCAGGCAGTTGAGCTGTGCAGTCTGTGCAGGTCTTCCTGGGACGCCAGCGTCTCCCCTGCCCTGCACGGAGGAGCCCTGGGGGAGGGTCGGGAAATTTGGGGGCGGGGCGCAGGCACCCTCTCCTCCCCCGCCCTCGGTTCTGCAGGCCGGCGCGGTCTCCCGGGGCGGCGGGAACAGGATACTGCTGTAACCTGCGATGTTCCACCCGTGCGCCGCGAGGGCTTTTGAAACACGCGAGCACGCGACCATCTAGTCGGGGGCGCTGGCCGCCTTTTGCTTACACTGGCAGGTAAAGAGTGACGACAGCCCGGACAACGGTGGCCGTCCGGCGGGGTGCCCTGCCTCCACCCATGAATACACAGGTCACAGAGTAGTTGCATCTTCTGGCCCCGTCGCGTAATAAGGTTGCGTCTGATTGGCTGATTCTTGGTTCCAGAAATCCTTATGTACAAGTACGGGCACCCGAGTTTTTGAAAAGTCACTTTGGAGGAAAAGGGGTAGGAGGTTTGGTAATCAAAGTTACACCTTTTTTCATGAGACAAAAAACAAACAAACAAACCCAAAACGTCTTTCGGTGGGCCGCAGAATTTTAGTGATTAGTCTTGTGTGCCGTGAGATGAACAAGGTTGGAGCCAATGTTGCCGCCGCCGTGGGGAAGCTGCGGTTTCCCCGATCACGGTGGGGGGTACACTGCGCCGCCCCCTCCCCCACCGGCCCCCACCCGGCCTGGCCTGCCGCTCCCCTCGCAGCCGCTGGGAGGCGCAGGACAGATTTTGTGAGCTGTCAGTCACTCCCAGGCCCGAGCTGGCCTCTGCACGCCGCCGCCCTCCGCCCTCCGCCCTCCGGAGCCGGATCTACGCGGCCTTCCAACCGCGCTTGTGGGGAGATTTCCTGAGGCTGCGGGAAGAGGTGTCTGGAGCCCGGGTGCTGGGCGGGATCGCGTGTGCGGCACTTGCCCCCTGAGCGCTACGGAGGTGATGCAGTGTCGGCTCGGGGTGGCCCTCGGGCGGAGCACTCAAGGCCTGCTTCCGGCGTGCAGACCTGCGGCGCGACCTGGGCTGCCCACTCGGACACGCGCGTTTCTCCCAAGTGGGACCCCTGCCTGCACCCGGCACCGGCTTCTGGGGCGGCTCCCAGCGGGGGGCACCTACCCCCGCCCACCTGCGCTCCTGCAGGAGCCTGTGGCTAACCCCCACCTCCCCTTTGTCCTTGCAGCTCAGCCAGCAGACCTCCTGAAGGTTCTAGACTTTCAAAACCTGCCCGACGGAATAACCAAGACAACAGGATTTTGCGCAACGCGGCGATCTTCCAAGGGCCCGGATGTTGCTTACAGGGTCACGAAAGACGCCCAGCTCAGCGCGCCCACCAAGCAGCTGTACCCTGGTAAGAGGTGCAAGGCGGTGTGTGCCGGTGGGGGGGCGGGGGGCATTGGGAGGGTGGGTGCGTCTCCTCCCGCCTCCTGCCGGGGCCTGCGTCCAGCGCCAAGAACACGCTCGCTCTACCGGGACGCCCCTCCCGTGAACCCCGCTTGATCTCATGTCAGGGAAAGCCCAGCCCCGGCTGCTGACACGGCCCACCAGCCAAGGTGGGCGCTGGGGGGGGGGCTCGCTGTCCCTGCCCCTCCCCCCAGCACGTGTATGTCCAGCACAGACAGGCTGCCAGCACCCCGGATGCATCAGGGGGTGCAGGTTCCCGGGGTGAGGTGAAGGGAGCCCTCGGGGTCATGGGAAAGGACACGCTTCCAGACGGAACCTGACCGGGGGCGGTGACGCCAGACACGGGAGCCACACACGGCGCCTCCCCAGCGAGAGGGCGGGCTTTGCGCGAGAGTTGATTGCCAAGCGCCGGAGCTCTGCTTCTAATTACTGACCCGAGCGGGAGCGGAACTAGCGGCCGAGACAGGCACGCAGGTTGTCCCTGCCACCCTCCCAGGCCCTCGGTCGCGGGGGCAGTCTGTGACACCCAGACTTAATTACACGCTCAGGGCTTGTCTGGACAAGGGTGGACCAGCCTTGAGAGGTGATGGATAACCTCTCCCCGTGGCTCAAAGGAGCCCGCCTCTCTGATTAGGATCGGAAGGGGCCCGGGGCTCGGGGCGGCATGCCCACCTCGGGAGCGCGCCATGGCGGTCAGAAGGCTGCGCGCAGTCTTTCTGGTGCCTTGGCCGTGACCCGGGCGTGCTCAGGCTCTCCTTTGACAAGTCGTGCTCCCCGTTCATCCCAGGTCCCCACAGGCCATGGAGGACACGCCCCTCCGCCCAGTGCCAGTGGGCGGGGCCTCCTCCGGCCCCTCTCCCCCCAGTCGGGGCTGCGCCCCTCTGTCCTTCCGCCATCAGCCCTTTCTAAGGACGTTGCTTCAGGTTGGTGGGATCGCTCAGGGGCGCCGAGTCCCTTCAGGATCTCTTAGGGAGCCCACCTTTGGGCGCCCGAGTCACCGTGGGGTTGGGTGTCTCTGCATCATTGCAGATGGAGGTCACTGCCAGGCCCCTGGGTCACTCCCCATAAGGACAGTGGGGTCTCAGCCCCCATACATCCATAGACGTGCTTCTAGACCTTTTAGGGCTTGGTCCTGGCGTTGGCTGTAGTTGCCTGCTTCCTCCCCGTGTCCCCAGTTTGGAATTCCTGTCCTGGGGAGACGGAGGGCACTGACGGCCCGGGCCCATGGTGGCTGCGCGGTGGGGCCGAGGCCCGAGGTGCCGGGCCTGCCCGGTGCTGTCACGGCGGAAGGCCGGAGGGCGAGAACAAGGCGTCTTAACCTTGGCGCTGACCTGGGGTCCATTGCTGACGGTTCCTTTCATCGGACCCCTGTCACCCAGGTCAGGGGCAGGGGCAGGACGTACCCACTGGACTTCGGGTCTGCATGCCCGTCTCCTCCTGCGTTGTCCTGTGGCGGGAGGGCCCCGGGGCTCTCAGGACACGGGCTGGTTGTTGGAGGTCCGGGAGGGATTCCGGCCAGTGCGGCACGGAGTTTTTTAAACCCCCCTTTCCCCGAGCCCCCACAGGAGGCCCGGTGAGACCCCTGCAGAGCCCTCTGGCCTTTGTCAGCTTACGTGGGGGGCGGGCCCGCCAGTGACGGCCCCTCGGCACAGCCCCATGCCCCGGAGGCCGCTTCCGGCCTGTGGACGTGGGAGTGTCTGTGGGCCCTTCTGTGTGCGGGTCCCCAGGCGCCGAGTCAGGGAGCTCTGGGAGGACGCCCTCAGAGGGCCGTGCGGTGTGACTCTGTGCACCCCCACCTGATGGGGCCACACAGCTCCTCTGCTCCCCGGAGCCTCGGAATAACAGGCCACTTGTCACCTCTTGGCTTTGGTGCCCATCCCCCAGAGGGTGGCTGTGTCTGGTGGCATCTGGGATGCCAGTGTCTGATGGGCAGAGAAGGGACAGGGTGGTCCAGTGGCTACAGCAGAGTGGGGGCGCAGCGACCCCTCCTGTGTTCCTGTGTTGAGGATTGAGGTCCTCTCTCTATCTTGTTCCCCCCCCCCCCGGCTAATTGTGGGGTGCTGAGACTCCCTTCCTGTCCAGGATCCGAGGCCGGGCTGGACGTGGTGACGTCCCCCGGCCCCTTTGGCCATTATCCTGGGCTCCCCTCCACGTTGGGCCCGGGGCTGCAGCGTCAGCCGCCCTCCAGCAGCACACCCTGGCTTGGTAGGGTTCAGTTTACTAGCACGTGCACACAGCAGACGCCAACTGTATACCACCACTGCTCTAGGCCCCGAGGGCCTTAGCCCACGGGAACTGGACGTGGCGTGAGAAAGCAGTGACGGCCCCTTGCCCAGCCCCCCCACACACTGTGACGTTTCTCTGAGAGATAAAACCTGCAGGGACAGAGGCAGCTCCGTGGTCCCAGCCCGTGTGATGGCGAAGTGTGTCAGAACTGGAGGGGACCCTCTCTTGAGTGACAATAAGTCTCGCTGACACAGGTGCCTGAATCTTTCCTCATTGGCACCTCAGCCAGGGCTTGGGGCCCACGGCCCACGGACGGATTTCCCAGCCCACCTTCCTCCCGGCCTCAGGGCCTGACCCGGCTCTCCCAGCTGGCCCGTGGGGGACCCTGGGTTTCACTGCCGGAAGCAGCTCTCTCCCCTCCCACCCTCCCCCACTCCTGCCCCCGCCCTGGCAAGATCTGGCCGCCCTGGCCCTACGGCGGACCCCGAGGCCTCAGCAGGCTCGCTCCCCCGCCCCGGGAAGGCTGAGGACAGCCTTGGACTGGTGCCCTGGACGCCCCCTCCGCCCCCGCGTGGCACCGCCCTGCCCCACCGGCCAGAAGCCGAGGCCCGCTTCCCCGTGGTCACGTGGCAGTTCCGCCAGCAGAGGGCGTCCACGGGCAGCGTCCTTGCTGGGCCGCGTGCTGGGCCATCCGGCTGACCTTCTTACCTTCCGAAAGGAGCAGCTGATAGTGGACCCTTGCCTCCTCCGGGCGCTGAGCCAGGTCCACTGCCCTCGCTGACTGCACTGCGTGAGAGCGGCGGCCGCGCGGGCTCCGCCCCTTCCCGGCTCTGGGCGCTGCTCGCCCCGCCCCCTGCGGGCGCTGCCCCTTTGGTCGGTGCTGAGAAGCGCACGGTCCTGGGCCGCACTGCAGGCCGATGAGCCCACGTGCCCTAGGTCCTCCGTTGGCCCCGGGCTCTCAGCAGAATTGCAGATCGCGCATGGCGGCGGGGGCGTCGAGGGGTTGCCTGGGCGGGCTGTGGCGGGGGCGGGGGGGCGGGGTCTGGAGCCTGTGGGGCAGGGCCCCCTGGGGCCTGGCTTTTATGAAGCTCGAATGGCCCCTGGCCTGTGTTGCAGGGGGCAGCCCTGCCGGTCACCACAACAGGCTTCTTCTCCTGCTTGTTTCTCTCTTTGTTCTCTCTTTGTCTCTTTCTACTCCTTTCCTGGTTTGAGTGTCAACCAGGAAATGGCAATAAGTACAATTCGCCCCCTGCCTCTTGCCCCTGCTGTGGCCCTCAGAGGGCGCTGAGCAAGACACGGCCCGGCAGGCACAGCTTTACACACTAACTACACGGGGTCCAGAGATGCACCTGAAACAGCCCCGCCCCCGGGAAGCTCCCGTTCTGGGAGGTTCTCACGAGGACTTACACACACATGTCTTAAGGTGTCGAGACTGAGAAGACAGGTGGGAGGCTCACAGCTGGCAGGACCAGTTAGCTTTGCTTTTGACCTGAGCCTCCAAGGGGTCAGGCCTGGCTGTGTGGAGGGAGATGGGCTGCAGGAACCGTTTGATCCAGGGGCAGCCGAGGGCCGGGAGCCTTGGCACGCAGCCAGTGGGCGGGTTGAGTGTGGTGGTGGGGTGCAGCGGGGGGCTCCCCGGCGGCCTCTCACCGCCGTCCTCCCTTGCAGCGTCCGCGTTCCCGGAGGACTTCTCCATCCTGACCACTGTGAAAGCCAAGAGGGGCAGCCAGGCCTTCCTGGTCTCCATCTACAATGAGCAGGGCATTCAGCAGATCGGCCTGGAGATGGGCCGCTCCCCGGTCTTCCTCTACGAGGACCACACCGGGAAGCCGGGGCCAGACGATTACCCCCTCTTCAGGGGCATCAACCTGTCGGACGGCAAGTAAGTGTGGGCACCACTCTGCGGCCCGGTCCTGCCAGGGGGTCTGGGCAGGCCCCCCAGAGCCTGCAGGCAGGTGGAGCGAGCCCTGGGCTTGGAGTCTGGGGCGCTGGGTCCCGCTCTTCCCTCTCCCTGGGCCCCCGTTTCCCTGGCACGGCGCATGGAGGCACGCCAGACGCCGGCCTCTGAGGTCAGAGGGCACTCAGGAGACAGTGTGGCTGTGCCCAGCTGGGTCTGCAGGGGGTGGAAGGAGTCCTGGTGGGCACAGGTGCGGGGAGCGGTGATGGAGAACAGGCGGGCCTTCCCGGGAGGCGTCAGCCCATACTTGAACCCTGGTCGGGGGGAGCGCCCTCGGTGGGACCCGCCCCTCTGAGGCCACAGGCCAGGAAGACCTGCAGGACACAGTGCGTGGGTTTCGCGTAGATGCCCGGGTCCCATCCTCCCCCGCCAAAATCAGCTGCTCCATTTGCTGTCGGGGTTCAGATGGCCCATATGAGGCTACACCCCCATGTGTCCCTGCCTGTGCCCTACTCTCGAGTGCACTGCTGGCTTCGGGGCCTGTGGCTTCAGGCTGCAGACCCAGGCTGGGAGACGGGGCGTCGGGGGCTCCCACAGGGTCGGGGGGGGAGCCTCTTGTGGCGGCGTGTGCTGTGGCTGGGACTTGAGCAGAGGCTCTGCCCCACCGCGGTGGTGCGGGAATCAGATCGGGGCTCCTTCCCCGGGCCCCCAGGCACGGGCCACGGGGTCGCCTGTGCCGGTGCTCCACGACGGCCCCCTGCACCCACCGCGGCCGCCTGTTCCTCGCAGGTGGCACCGAGTCGCGCTCAGCGTCCACAAGAAAAACGTCACCTTGATCCTGGACTGCAGAAAGAAGGTCACCCAGTTCCTCGACCGCAGCGACCACCCCATCATAGACACCAACGGCATCGTCGTGTTCGGCACCCGCATCCTGGACGAGGACGTGTTTGAGGTGAGCGGGGGGGCCGGCTGCCCCCCACGCCGCCCGGACAGACGCCGGCGAGCGGTCACTGCCCGGGGGGAGCCACGGCGGCTGCCGTCCACAGCCCGTCTCCCGCGTCGGGGCCGGCCGGCCGGCGTGCTGCCGTGGTTCCTGCTGGTCTGAGGTCTCCGCTGCAGGCGGCAGGGCCGTCCCCGTCAGTGGGGGCGGCTTCACGACTCTCCGGGGAGCCTGGGGGTCGCACGGAGTGGGACGGAGCTTTGGCTGGTGGAGGTACAGCGGGTGGCGTTGGTGAGCTTGGGGACGCTCGTTCATAAAATGTGGGGACCAGTGATGACACCCCAGAGATGGTGGGGCGCTGGCCGGGGCTCACCCATGGAGCTTGGGCACCTGCTCAGTGACCGGGTCCCTGCCGGGGCCGCTGCCGCCACCGCCCGCCCTGCTGCCGGCGGAGGTTCTGCCGAGGTGGAGGCAGGCGGGCGGGCCGAGGGCGGCGGCGTGTGGCAGGTGTGAGTTAGTTGGACGGTAGCTTTTCCGCGGTGGCTGTGCAGCTCTCGGCAGCTCCTCGGGCCTGGTGGGCTCGCGCTGTGACTTGTATCGCGAAGAGTCAGGAGACAGCTTTATGGACCTTTAAAGAATTAGGACCGCTGTGGTGGTCTGAGGGACAAGTGTCCGTGGCCCCCGACCCCCTGGCTGCCCTGCGACCCGTCTCTGCCCGTGGGACCGGCGGAACCCATGACGCCCGGGGGCCCTAGTCCGTTTTTTAAAATCTTTTGTCCTTCCCGGGAGCCAATGTGATAAAGTTGGGTGGGGCTGCCTCATACTCCCAGCCGCCCGCCCTTCACCTTGTAGCTGGCGAGACAGAATTTTTATTTCTTTTAAAATAAAAGAGATTTACCTCCCTCCACACTTGACCCACATGGCTTCCAGAGGAGGCTTTCCGAAAGGAGAGGCCAGCACCCCGGAAGCTGGGTGCAGCAGCCACCCTCTCCCCCGGAAGGGGGGATCCCCTCATTTAAGAGCCGGTTGGTCCCGCAGGATCCTGGGGGTTTGGTGGAGGGCCCGTCACCCGGGCACCAGGCGCTGCGTTTCGTGCTCAGCGCTGTGTCCCAGACAGGAATTTGTGAACCCGGGAGTCTGTTGGGGGCCCTGGGGTGGTGGTCCCTGGGGTGTGTGGGGCCGCACAGAGGCCCCCGTGTTGGGAGCGAAGCACCGCTAAGGGGGAGAGCCTGGGAGGGAGGCCAGCAAGGCCGACGGCACCTTCCTGCGGAGCAGCGCCCGGTTTTAGCCGGGCGGCACCGGGGCCTCCTGGGTGCGGGCACCAGCCTGGGTGCGGGGCCGAAGCAGCGTCGGCCACCTCCGCGCTCTCGGCCTCCCCAGACCCGGTGCGACCCTGGCGCGACCCTGGCTCTGACCGGGCCGCCCTGCGGTGCGGGGAACATTGGACATTCCAGTCCCTTCCGGAGCCACCAGCTCGCTGTTCCTGGGGGTTTGCGTGTCCCGGGCCCCGCCCTCCTCCTGGACGTGGCTGTGCTCCTGTCCGGCGAGCGGCAGGGGTCCCACCGTGAGGCTCCGCCCCGTGGGGGGCAGGTGCCCGGCGGGGCCGGTTGGGAGCCCTTCTTCGGACCCCTGGTCAGAGGGTCCTGCGGCCGGCTGGCCGCCCGGGCGGGGCGGGTCTCGTTGCAGGCAGGGCCCCGGAACGAGGGCCGTGTTTCTGGAAACGGCCGGCCTGCCTGCCAGGGAGCGAGCGTGTGTGCCCGGTGCGAGGGGACGGGGGGGTGCGTCTCCTCGAGCTGGGCGGGAGGCTGGTCTGGGTCAGCGCCCGCCGGCGGGGTCCGAGACAGCACGCCGCCTGTGTGCCCAGCCCCCGCCAGCCTTCCCGCCCCCGGGAAGCCGTGCCAGGCCCCAGAAGCAGCCCCTGCGCCTCTGTCCACCTGACCCCGGGAACTGGGTCCTCGGAAACCCCGGGCACCACCTTCCCCGGCCAGTGTGCACCCCAGTGGCGGCTCTGGCGCCGTAGCCCTGGCGACGCCCTGGCCCGTGGGGCGTGCGCAGACCGGGAACCTTCCAGGAACAGCCAGCACCAGCTGCGCTCGGGGACAGCGGCCTTCCCTGCGCGATCAGTGACCTCACCGCCCATCGGCCTGGACTCCTGCCCAGTGGCGGTGGCGGGCAGCCTGCTGGCCGCGGGCCCGTGACCAGCTGGGCACCGGGAGGGTGTGGCTGCTCAGCAGGGTCAGGTGGGAGCGGGTGACACGGGGACACGGCGCGGTCTCCTGGAGGTGTTGGTGCCGAGGGCGCACCCCCCTGGACTCGCGCCTCGGGGGGCCGGGGCGGGCGGCCAGCCCTGAGGACGTGCCAGTGCCGGCCTGGGTGGCGCTGGGCGCTCGCGGCCCAGGCGCAGCCAGCAGCTGGGGTGGCTGTCTCTGCCCGGGGGGCCAGGGACACCCCACGAAGTCACCAGGCCCTGCATCTGCTGTGGCCTGGCCCGGACGGGCTGACGGGGCGCCTCCAGCCCGGTCCCGTGGAGTGACGTCGCCGTGGACTTCCCGACGCGTGGGTCCCGTGGGAGGGTCAGCGCCCGGGGCTGCAGGAGGGGGGTGTCCCAGCGTGGGGGCCTGAAGTGCTTCAGGGGCTCCAGAGGGAGGGCGCACACGTGGGGACGGCGGGGTCTTGCCGGAGGGGCGGGCGGTGGGCGGCTCTCCTGGAGGAGCGGCCCGGAGCTCTGGACGCTGTCCCTGGGCCTCGCCCGCGGCAGGGGCCGGGGGAGGGCCGGGCGCCCAGGGGGCTGTGGGCAGCTCTGACAGCGCCCGGCGCCCCCCCCCGCCCAACCCTGCCTGGGGCCTCGGGCCAGCCCGGGAAGGCGGGGCTGCTGGCTGCTGGTGAGGACGACGGGAGTGGACGCCTGACCGAGCCCTCCACTGGGGTCCGCATGGCGGGCACACAGGGCGCCCGACCCCACCGCGGGGGGAGGTCGGGTGTTATTAGAGCCACAACGACAATAGCGGTGACCCTTCCTGTCACTAGCTCCCCTGCTGTGCAGATAGGGGGCGGTTGGGGACGTTGGCCGGCCCAGCTGGGAGGGAGCGGCTGGACTTCAGCCTCCCCTGCGAAGGGCCTGTTCACCGTCGCTGCCCTAAGGGTGTTTGGGTGGGGGCTGAGACCCCTCCGAGGAGGGCCGTCCCGGGCTGTGGGGTCTGCACCGCCCTGGGAGCCCTCTGGTGGCCTTGGGAGGAAGTCTCTGAGGCGGCGGAGGGTTCCCCCCAGCCCCCACCAGCCTGTCCCAGGGCTGGAGGGCGGCCCAGCCGAGTCGGGCAGCGTGTCCGCCGGCCCCCGCCGTGAGAACACGGAGACCCTTCTCAGAGGCGGCTCGCGCCCGCGCCGTGCTGGCTTCGTGCGGACGCTCTCGGCCCCGGGGAGGCCAGGCGCCTGGGGCCCCCGTGCGCTCAGGAGCCTGCCGGGCCGGCCGCTGCCGGCTCAGACGCCCGAGGCCCGGGTGGGGTGGGGCGGGCGACGGGCCACGAGGACGCCTCTGGTGGCCGTGAGTGGGCAGAGAGACCCCGAGTCAGGCCTGACCGTCAGGGAAGCCGAGGGCCGGCCCCGGTTGGCGGGAGGGAGCCCGGGACGGTCTCCTGGCAGGACACCAGACCACAGATGGCTGCTGTCCCCCCGGGGCATCGGGCCGGGGCAGCCGAGGGGAGTGCCTGAAAGAGTGTTGGGCGCGGTGGCAGAAGCTTCTAGTGGCTCGGGCAGAGCCTGCTGACCCGGCTGGGGCAGGAACAGGACAGAATGGAGACCGTCGGAGTAAGGGTTGGTGTGGGCAGAGCGGCCAGCGGCTGCCCCTCTGGGCAGGCGACCCGGGCGGCCGCGGGGAGGCCTCCTGGGGTTGGCACCCGCGCACCTGCGTGATGCACGGGCGTGGCCTGGGCGCCCGAGGTGGGGCCAGGTGCATGCAGCCTGCATTCCCCAGGCCGGTGGGGGTGGGGCCACCTCTCCGCCAAGGGCTGCCAGGGCGGCATGACGGTGTCGGGTATGGGGACTTGGGGCCCAAGGTGGCTGCGTGTGCGCAGGATGCAGGACTTGACTCCAGGGGGACCAGGCGGCTCTGGGGTGCGAGCCGGGGGGCCACAGGTGATGACTCAGAAGTCCCCTCCCCCCGTGCCCTTCCCAGAGGGCTCCTCACTGAGCCCCGGTGCGTGCACCTGTGACACGGGATGAGGGGAAGCTGGCCCTGGCTCTGTCCTGGAGCGGCTGCGGGGACGCGCGGGGCTGGTCCGTGGGACGCACAGAAGGGGACAAGGACGGGAGATGCGGGACAGCTAGGCTGCGCTGGGCAGCGCCCCCGAGGAAGCCCTCCGGTCGGGGCTGCGGGGGGCCCAGCACTGGGTGGGCTGCGGCTGTGGGTGGGGACCCAGTCCCGGGCCCCTGGTGACGCCCCAGCACCTCCGAGGGCAGCAGCCCGGGCCGGCCAGAGGTGGAGTCACCCTCCAGTGTCCTGCAGGCGCCCAGGGACGGGGCTCCCCTTCGGTTTCCACTCAGAAGGGGGTCACCCAGAGCAGAGTTGTGCACCAGTCCTGTGCACACACACCACACACACACGTGTGTGCACACAACGCCGCACATACATGCACACATGGACAGGTGTACACGTGTGTGCACACACACCACACGCACACAGATATACGTGCATGCACGTGTTTATATACTGACACATGTAAACATGCATGCAGGCACACACATGTGCACACACACATAAATGCAAACCAGACACTGAAGATCCTAAAAGTGGGCGGTGGGCTTGCAAGTTGGGGTGCAAGGCTGCCTCTGGCGGGGGACGATGGCCCTCCCAAGGTCGAGGCCCGGCTGCTGGAGGGCCCGGGGGGGGGGGTCGGAGCCGCCCGCCTGCGAGGCCACCTGGAACGGAGAAGCCCTGGGCTGCCCTCAGGAACGCCCAGGACTGTGCCCGCCAGTGGCGCTGACCCGAGGTCAGCCTCACGGAGCTGGCGCCAGAGGCCACAGGCCGAGGCCTCGCTGTGGGTGGTCCCCACAGTCGCAGCGGGGGGGCTTGGGGTCACGTCCCGGGAGGCCACCTGAAGATGCTCTCGGAAGCGTCACGGAGCTGGAATTGCTGGCTTTCTGGGTGGGAGGAGGCATGTGCTGGGTCAGGGCAGCGAGGGGCGTGCCGGCTCCCGGTCAGTGGGTGGTGGCCGCAGCCCCGAGCACGGGGAGCTGGGCTCGTGAGGGGTCAAGTCCAGGGAGCTCGACCAGTGTGCGGTCGGGGTTCGCGGCGTCACCAGGGCAGGGCGTGTCTCTGTGCCGGCGTGGGGGACGCAGGGGTGGCTGAAGGGAGAGGCCGAGGCCCCCAGAGGCTACGTCCCGTCAGGGGTCTCCAGATTGGGGGGCGGCTGGGATGGACAGTCTGGCACGCGCCCCCTTGCTTCAGACGGGAATTTCTTGGCTCCGATTGGACGTTTTGGAAGGAACCGGAGGGTGTCCTGAGGTCTCCCTGGGACGGAAGGAGGGGCACTTTCCAAGGGGCCGCCCGGGGCTCAAAGCGGAAGGTGGGACTTGGGTGAGGACGGTGAGGGCCCTTGTCAGTCCGGGCTGCGTGTTCAAACGGCCGGAGCGTGTGGACCCTGGTCACTGTGCCTCAGTTTCCTCCTCCCCGCGGTGGGGCGGGGCAGCGGCCAGATCCCCGCCCTCGGGGAGAAGCATTCACGAAAAAAATGGGCGCGTTTTCTCGGCGTGAAAACCCACCTGGAGATTGGTGGGAGGAACGATTTTGAGCACGTACCAACGTCTGCAGGGAAGGTGGGCGCCGGAGAGGAGGGGGCCTCGCGCTCCCTGGGGAGCTGGAGCCCATGGCACTGTCTGTGTGGGGACGGGCTGCCCGCGGCGTTCGGAGCTCCGGGTTCAGCGATCAGGGCTTTCAAACCTGGGCGTCGGGGGGCCCGTGGGTGGAACCGTGCCTCAGGGGTCAGGGGTCCCGTGGGCCTGTGCTGGACTGGAGGACGGTCACCCGTTCTGCCATTGGGTCGCCCCCACTCCCCCCCCCCACCGTCTCTGGGCCAGATTTCCCACAGAGCCTTTGGGGAGTGGGGGACGGTGACAGACTCCCTCCCTGGGACCATGTGCTCCGCTAGCACTGTGCTGCACATCCCCCCGGGGGCCATCCGGGGCCCCACGCTTCGTGACTCCGGGGGGACAGGCCACACCTGCTCCTTCCCGCACCTGTCTCTGCTGTCCAGGTGCAGGACGGACGGATGGCGGGTGGGTGGACAGATGGCGGGCGGGTGGATGGGGGGGCAGCACACCCCGGCTCCAGTGGTTTTGGGGGGCAGCCGCTCGGAGGGGAGGGCTGGCTGAGGACAGGCTCCTCCCCTCCTGTGAGAGCCCAGGCTAGCGTCCTGGGTCCCGCGGGGGTCCCTGCGAGCCGCCTGTTCACGGGCTCGTGTCCTTCCCCAGGGCGACATCCAGCAGCTGCTCTTCGTCGCCGACCACCGGGCGGCCTACGACCAGTGCGAGCACTACAGCCCCGACTGCGACACGGCCGCCCCCGAAACCCCGCAGTCCCAGGACCCCGGCCCGGACGACTACGTGAGTCGGCGGGGCGGGCAGGGTGGGGCGGACGGACACAGACAATGGGGCAGCTCCCTGTGGCATGCCCCCTGGGCGGGAATCTGGGCCGAGCCGCAGAGGACATTGGTCCGGAAGCCTTCCCTCTGACCTTCAGAGGGTTTCTAGGCGAGGAGGCGAGGTGTCTCTGGGCCCTCTGGCCTGTGACCGGACTGGTCAGGCCGTCTGAGTAGGGATGGGGCGGGCACCCTGGGGACTGAGTCTGCGGGGGGTGGGGGGTGCTGCCTGGAGCCTGCCCAGTAGGGGGCGCTGAGGGCCGTCCGCACAGAATGGCGGGTCCTCTGACCCCCAGCGTCCGCGCGAGGAGCCGCCTGATCCGTGCGCTCCGGGAGGGCGCCCTGGGCGTCGCCCCCTGGCCGCGGCCCGCTGTGGTCTGGGGCCGGCTCTTCTCGCCCTCCTTCCCGCACGGGGGGTGGAGGGGGGCTCCTGAGCGGCGGTCCTTTCCCGTCCCCGCCGGCCCCGCGTCCTCAATGCGCTCATGCGCCGGTTTCCCCCCAGTACCCGGACGGAGAGGGCGAGGGCGAGACCTACTACTACGAGTACCCCTACTACGAGGACCCCGACAGCCCCGGCAGGGAGCCCGCTGCCACCCAAAAGCCAGTGGAAGCTGCCAAAGAGACCACGGAGATCCCCGAGGTCGGGGCGGGCCCCCGGGCGGGACACGGGGGGCGGGCGGGAGGAGCTGTGGGAGGACGGCGGGGTTCCGCAACGCCGCCCCTCTCCGCCCGGCGCGCAGGAGCTGACCCCGCCCCCCACGGCGGCCCCTGCGGCGCCCGACACCAGCGAGGGGGCCGGGAAGGAGGAGGACCCCGGCATCGGGGACTACGACTACGTGCCCATCGAGGACTACTACACGCCGCCCCCTTACGAGGACATCGGCTACCCCGAGGGCGTCGACGACCCCGACCAGCCCCCCGACCACGGCGCGGGGGCGGAGGTCCCCACCAGCACCACGGGCGGCGCCTCCAACTCCTCCAATGTAATTGGTCTCCCTCCCTCTGGGCGGGCGGGCCCGGGGAGGACCACCGCGCGGGGGCGCTCCTCGGTTCCCTGCCTCCGCCCGGGTATCCCGGGGCGGCCGTGCCCCCGGGGACGCCGAGCGGGGCTGGGATCTCCGACCCGCCGAGTGGGTCTGTAGACTGCAGAGCGGGCAGCGTGAGCCCCGTGCCCGGTTCGGGTGGCGATGGATGCGGACGGTGCCCGCAGCCCGGGCCCCTGTGTGTGGCCTGGGCGGGGTCGGGCGGGGTCAGGCGGGAGGTGCGCGGGCGGGCGGTGGGCCCGGATGGGAGGAGCGAGGCCCGCCCTCCGGGGAGCGAGCGACGGGGGCGTTCCCAGCGGGCGGACCTGGCCCGAGGGTCCGCCAGTGACCGCGATGCGGTCATTTGCAACATGGCACCGATGTGCGCCCCCTCCCCCCGGGCCTGTCACCCGGTTTCCAGATTAGGAAGGAATGCAGCCCCCCACGCGACACGGAGCACAAGCTTAAAAATAGCCAGATTCTCGTGGGCCACAGAGTGGACCCACGGGGTTCTGATGGGGCCAGACCCCTCTGCGGTGGGCGGGGGATGGGGGACATGTTGGCCCCAGGCCCCGGGGCCCGTGGAGGGGGCCCGACGTCCCCGAGGTTCCCGATGTCCCCGGCACAGCCCCAGGCAGCCGCGGCGTCCCGGCAGGCGGGTGGGTGACAGCGCCTCCTCGTGGTGACGGTGAGAACGTGCGAGCAGAGCGCCGAGGACCCCGGGAGCTGGCTCTCCTGACAAGCTGGACTCCAGGCTCCTGGGAGGCCGCGCCCCCGGAGCCCCGAGGTCGTGGGCCCTGCAGCTGACCTGGCGCCCTTGGCCCCTGGTGACCCTGTTCCCTCTCGCTCCCAGCCGGCTCCACCCCCCGGGGAGGGGAGGGACGACGCGGAGGGGGAGTTCACCGAAGAGACCATCAAGAACCTGGACGAGAGCTACTACGACTCTTACTACGACCCCACGGCCTCCCCGTCGGAGGTCGGGCCGGGCATGCCGGCCAACCAGGACACCGTCTTCGAGGGGGTGAGCGGCGGGCCGGCGTGGGGAGGGCGGGGCTCCCCCCGCGGGGCGAGCCGACCTGCTCCGCGAGCAGAGTCTCCGGCTCCCGCCGCCCCGCCCCCCTTCCCCTCACCCTCTCTTCGTCGCGTTTCCCTCCCCAGATCGAAGGGCCGCGGGGCGAGAAGGGGCAAAAGGGAGAGCCCGCCATCATCGAACCGGTAAGGACGCTTGCTTCCCCTCTCTCGGGCGGGGGCGGGGGCGGGGACAGGGCGGTCACAGTGTAGGGGGGCGGAGCCGGACCGGCCGGACCCCTGCGCCTGGCCCTGGGCCCCTCCGAGGAGCCCCGTGACCCCGGGGACCGCCCGCACGGCTCATCGCTGAGACGGGTGGGGGTGTGCCCCACGAGGGTGCAGGCGGTGGGGGGTGGGTTTCGAGGTGTCGGGACTCTGTGCCCGCTGTGTGGAGTGGGGCAGAGCCTCTGTGGAAGGTGGCAGAAGGCTGGGCCCCCCGAGCTGCAGATCCTGGGGGGTAGTGGCCGGGGCGGTCCACCACGGGCTCCTCCCCCGTGGCCTGCGGTGCCCCCGGAGCTGCTCACGAAACCCGTTGGGGGGATCCCGCAAACCACAGTGCACGGCCTGGTTCAGTAAAACCCCGCCCTGCCGGGCAGCGGGGTCACCCGGTCTCCACGAGTGGAGCCGCAGGGAGGGGGCGGTCCTGATGCCCCGCATGGGGCGAGGGGGCTGGCGGGGCCCCCTCAGCCCTGGGGTGCTCTCTGACCTCAGGGAGCTGGGCTAGGCTGGTGGCAGTGGGGTGTCCCTATGGCCCGAGAGCGCCCCAGTTGGGGCCCGCAGCCCACCCACCCCTGTGGCAAGGGGCCCCGTGATCATCTGGGTGGGCGGGTCCCATGTGCTGCACGTGCAGGGCGTGAGGGTGGGCCGGGAGGGGAGTGGGCGGGGCTGGTGGCCGAGGTCCACCCCGCCACGTCCTCCAAGTGCGGGAGGGAGTGCCGGTGCAGCTGCAGGCCGGTCGGGGCTGCGGCTGGGCCGAGACCGCTGCTGGGACCCAGTTCCTGTCCGACTCTGGGCTCCTGGGCGGGGGGCCCAGTGGCCTCCACGCTCCTGGACACCTGGGGGCTCATTCAGACCCTTGCCCGATGGCTCCCCAGAGAGGCCTGGAGCCCGTGACCGGGGCCCCTGGGACGTGACCCGTCTCAGGGTGGAACTCCCCGCGGGCAGAGCGCCCTCACCGGGCCTGTTCCCAGCCAGGGAAGTGGCCGAGGGGCCAGGGCCCTCTGGTACGGCTCTGTAGCACCCCCGCCCCCAGGCCTGTCCGGGATCGGGGACCCGGGACAAACATCTCTTCCTCGACTGGGAAGCCTCCTCTCCGGTGCTCTCTCTGGGTCCCGGGAAGACGGGCTTGTCTGAGGGGTTGGGGAATGGGGCCCAGGGGAAGGGTGCAGAGGCGCCCGGGGGGCACCGAGGCCAGGTAGCCCCTTGCTCAGCCACGAGGAAAGTCCCGGCACCAGTGTCGACGGCCCACTGGGTGCAGCCCAGCCTGGGGACTGTCATGGAAGAATGGGGTGCAGGGAGCCACCCCCGTCGCCCCCCCATGGTCGGAGCTGGGCTTAGCTCACAGGGCGCAGGGCCCGGCGGTGAGGTCTCCCCGGATGGCGGGTCCCCTGCTGGGCCTGCTGGTGACTTGGGGTGCCTTGTGGGGTGCTCCAGTGCTCCAGCGAAAGGTGTGTCTTGCCCTGGGAGGCCAGGGGGGGCACCCGTCTGTGGAGTCCGGGTCTGGGCCCCTCGCTCTGGGGGGCCGGGCTGCACCCCTGTCTGGAGAAGCTTCCTGGTTGCTGGCAGAGCCCGTGAGGAGAGCCCTGTGTCCCCTGTGACACCTGGGTGGGGGGGGGGGGGAGGCAGAGACCCCCGGGAGCTCGTCTGCAGGAAGCCCATCCCGTCCTCACGGGGTGGGGGGGGGCCCGGCCATCTGGGCGCGGGCAGGGGGGGCTGCCCTCCCCTCCGGCCCGAGTGCCGTCCCGCCCAACCCGGTTGGAGTGCCCGTGGGCCCATGGCCATGTCCCCGGAGGGACCGTGCAAACACTTGGCGTTTCTCAACCCGGAGCACCGCCAGCTGTCCTCGGAGTCTCCGCTGCATCAGCAGATGGCCGGGTCCTGGGAGAGGCTGACGTGGCCTCCCGGCCCGCGGAGGTCGGGGGGCTGTTTCCTGTCCCCCCGCCTGGCCCAGCGCCCTCCCTCTGGGGGACGTGACTCACGGTGGACGGAGCGGAGCTCTTGGAACTGGCTCCTTCTCCCCGTCATCTCAGGGGCTGGCTGGCCGTTCCCACTCAGGCCCGGCCCCTTCTGTGATTTGTCGGCGATATTGGGGCCTCCCTTACAGGGCGGGAATCCCCCCCCCCGCCCCAGAGTGTTCTGGGTAATCAGCGCTGGGGCTCCCGGCCGGCCGCCCTGGGACCTCGGGGACCAGGATGCCGCAGGTCGGTGGCTTCCCTCCCCCGTGAGCCCCTGTCGTAGCCACAGAAGCCACGGGAGCCACCGTGCCTGCCTTCCCCCCGTGCTTGAGCGCACGGCGGTTTTCCTGCGGTTTTCCTGCGCACGGGGTGGGCCTCCACAGAGAGTTCCGAGCGGCGAGCTGGCTGCCCCCCCCCCCCGGCAAGCGGGGTCCGCACCCTGCTGGCCCGTGGGCAGGGCTGGCACGCCACGGCAGGGCCCCCTCCCTGCGGCCCTCACTGCCCCGGTCGGCGGTGGCCCTGGGGGTGCGCCCCTGGCTGGCTTCGCCTGGGAGAGCGCAGGCCCCCGCCGCCAGGCTCGCCGACTCCGCGGTACCCGGCGTCCCTCTCGGGAGACCGCCGCCGGGAGAGCCCCAGTGGGCCGAGCGCAGCAGCTGGCACGGGCGGGAAGACAGCTGCGGCCCCGGGCCCCCCCCCCCAGGCCCGTGTTCCACCCCCCCCCCCCCCCCCGATCCCGGCTCAGGCGCTGAGCCCGCCGGCTGCCGCGTCCCGGGAGGCGCCGGCACGCTGGCGCGCGGAGGTGTTTGCACAGCCCTGTGTACATCTCGAGGACAAACATTTCTCCGCGTGCGCATCTGTGTAAACACAGCGTCCATCCTCGCAGGGACCGTGGAGCCCTGGTGAGGCAGGGGCCCCCACCGGGCGGCCCCGGGGCTGACCCTGCGCCCTGCTGGGCCCGACCCCCTGCTCCCAGGAGGTCACACCAGGTTGCACAGGGACAGACCCTTTCTCAGACAAGTCCAGGGCACGATGGCGGTGTGCGCCCCAGGAGAAGCTGCTGTGCTTCCTGGGGAGGGGTGTGGGTGGGGTGGGGGCAGAGCCAGGGTCAGTCTGGGGCCCCCACACCGTCTCGGCCACCACCAGGACCGGCAGGGAGGAGGCCATCACGGTGCTACCAGGTCCCAGGAAGACCAGACACCACCTTTGCTGCGTCTGCAGCCAGCGGGTCCCGAGGAGGCGCGGGCCCTTCCTCCCCTGCAAGGTGGTGCGCTGGCTCAGAGCCCCCCGGGAGTGGGCGTGAGACCCAGAGCACAGGGGAGGGGGCCAACATGGGAGGGGGCCGGAAGTGCAGGCCCGAGGTGGGCAGCCAGCCGACTCCCCCTGTCCCTTCTCCAGTGGGGCACTGACGCCCATGGTCCCCTCTGCTGCCCACACCCCCTCTCGGGGACGGGCAGCCTTGTCCCCATTTTGGGGTAAAGATGGTGAGGCCTGGTGGGGCCAGAGGCAGGTGGGCGGCTGGAGGTGGAGGTGTCCGGGTGCCCCTGGACTCGGCGGTGTGGCGCTCTCGCCCTGGGCTGCGGCCGGGCGGCGGGGCAGCAGTTGCTCCCTGGAGGGAGGCGGGGGCTGGAGGGTCCAGGACGGCCTGTCTGAGCAGTGACGGTCCCTCGGGCGGGGCCTGGGACCCCTCCTCCCTCAGGCAGCTGTGGCCCAGGGCCTGCGCAGCCTCTGCCCCTCAGGGAGACGGGGAGACCCTGCCTGGGACTGGGCTCTGGGTCCCCGCTCCCCTCTCCGAGTCGTGAGGGGCTTTTGGAGCTGCTCTGAAGGGCCCGTGGGCGGCTGCCCTGGCCATGCCGCTGCTCCTGGGAGTGCTCCGGAGGACGGTCACCGTGGCTGCACCCCAGCCCCCTCCCATCCCCAGCATGGAGCCCGCAGACCCCTGCCGGGATGGTGGGCGCCGACCCGGGCCTTGGGGTGGGGCCGGGCTCAGACTCCCTCCCCCTCTCTTGCAGGGCATGCTGTTGGAGGGGCCCCCCGGCCCTGAAGGCCCCGCAGTGAGTGTCCCCTTCCGGTTCCGTGGTGTGGGGGGGTGGTCAGGGGCGGGCCCTCAGGGACGCCCCCTAACACCCCCGGGTGGGAGAGAGGGCGCCCCCTGCCCTTGGCAGACACCCTGGGGCGCAGCCAGGCAGGAAGGGCTCTTGCCTGCGGCTGCGTCTCATAAAACTCTGCTCTGATCCTGCTTTTCCTCCTAGGGTCTCCCGGGCCCTCCAGGAACCATGGGTCCCACCGGCCAAGTGGGTGACCCCGGAGAAAGGGTAAGGCGCCCCGGGCTGCGCAGGCTCGTCTGCACGCCCCCGCCACGCCGCCCCTCCCGCGGGTGGCCCCGGCCCCGCGTGCGCGCTCATGCCGCCCCTCGGGGGTCCCGCCCCTCGGGGGTTTAGGGAGCCCGACTGGGGCCTGCCCTGCGCTGGGGGCAGGGGACACTGTAGGAGTTAGACCTTGGGGGCAGCGTCCCACAGGGGCCCACAGCGGGCCCCGCAGCCCCGCGTCCGAGTGACCGTGACCACGGCAGCTGCCGCGTCCGCGCCCCACAGAATCTGCACGGACCCCCCTCCCCCCCGCTCCATCCAGCTCCCCCTCCGTGGAGGGAGCTTGCTCCGGAGCAGACGGCCCGTCCCGGGGTCGCCCTGGCCAGAGGGACGCCCCACAGGGTCCCTGCAGCAGAGATGAGGGCTGGACCCAGGAGAGCGCAATTTCACTCTGACACCTAGTGGGCCTCTGGGGTACTGCAGCCTGGGGGTTCCTGTCCCGGGGGCCTGATTTCTTTTCCTTTCGTTCCGTGCTCCCCGCTGTCCTGGCCGGACTGGGCGTGGGCGTGGGCGCGCTCGGTGAGAGCTGAGTGCCGGCTAGGCAGCGGAGGAGGGAAGCTGGGAGGGTGTGTCCCAATAGGGGGGCAGGCGGGCGGGCGCTCACCCCCCCGGGGCCCGGCGCACGGCCCGGGGCAGAGCAGGCCTGGGGCTGTCGATGGCTGGGTCTGGTGGTGTGGAGGGGCCGGTGGCTGCCTCCTCGGGGGCTGCTGGCGGGGGGTGGGCCTCGGGGCGTCCAGGCGACGAGGCAGATGGAGCAGCCAGGTCCTGGGTGAGCGGTGGGACAGGGACAGGTGCCCCTCATTCCGTGTGGCCGGGTGACCTCAGCCCGGGGGGTGGGGGGGCCTCCAGCAGGATGCCCCCACCGCTCTGTCTCCCTCTGCCCAGAGGCTTTGGGGGCCCGGAGCGGCTGGGTCTCGCGTTGTGGCAGGGACTCGGCGGGCCGCCAGGACCGGAGCCCCCGCAGACGTCCCCTCTGCCGCCGCGGAAGTTCCAGGCCAGCCGGTGGGGGCCTCTGGCCTCCCCACCTGGGGACTTGAACTCTGCAGCGGGGGCTGCAGTCTCGAGCCCAGCACGCCCCAGAGGTCTGCGTGAGGTGGGGCGACGGCCACGTCCCCCCCCACAGAGGGTCACCAGGTGCACCCAGGGGAGTGGCTGAGCATGCACATCGAGGGGAGGGGACCCCACGGCACAGCAGATGGCAGTCCTCCCTTGGGAGCGGGCCAGGGCGCCGCGCCGTGTCCGTGTGCGTGGGCGTCGACGGAGCCCTCTCGGCCTCAGCGTTGACCCCTGTCCAGGTGTCCGTCTGTCCACCGGTCTGTCCAGCAGCACAGACACCCACCAGGTCTCCGAGGGGCCGAGCACAGGTCTGGGACTGAGGCTGTGGATGCTTGTGGCCCGAGGGCCGCTCCCACCCCTGGGTCCTGGCTCGTCGGCGGAACCGGCTCAGGCCAGTGGCGGCGGCCCTGCGGGTGCCCGGCGCCCCGCGGCCCGACCCGCTGCTCCGTGTGGGGGGGGGGTCCGTCCTCTCCGTGGGCGCCCTAGTGCCTGGTGCGTCTCGGCGGGGAGAGCGGGAGGAAGAGGCCGGCGCGAGGGCCCCCGAGGATGGACTCGGCGGACGTGGGGCTGCCCACGTGTCCCTCCCGGCGTCCGGTGCCACCGGGCACGCCCGCAGGAGTGCGCTCTTCGTGCAGACGCCGCGTGGACGGCGCCCCGCCCTGGGAGACGCAGACCTCTAGGTTTAAACTGGGGGGTTTCATTGGGGGTCGGCCCCGAGGCAGAAAGTTCAGCCATGAGCAGCCGTCTGCGTAGATTTCCAAGAGCCCCGCTGGGCGGCAGAACGTGTTCCAGATTGTTTTTTTAAGATTTTATTCATTTATTTTTAGAGAAGGAAGGGAGGGAGAAAGAGAGAGAGAAACATCAATGTGTGGTTGCTGGGGTCCGACGCCTGCAACCCAGGCACGTGCCCTGACTGGGAATCGAACCTGCAATGCTTTGGTTCGCAGCCCGCGCTCAATCCACTGAGCTACACCAGCCAGGGCTGCAGATTTTTTTTTAAAACAAGTTTTTTTATAAAAAATCTGAGAGCTGCTTCTGAGATGGCAGACAAGGGCCATCGGCCTGGACCGATAAGCAGTGAAGACGAGAACGACCCTTTGACCCCGCAGCCCGCCTCTGGGCCTGCCCTGAGAAGGCACCCAGATGCGCAGCACGGCAGCAGGCACGTGCCCAACCCCAGGGTGGCCCCAGGGCATGCAGCCGCAGGACGGGTCATCTTCGATCCCTCCAGGGCCCCTGGACGGCCGGGCACAAAACGAGGCCCAGCTCCGAGGTGGGCCGGGGCTGGCAGGACAACACGCAGACGCTGGTCTCACGCGAAGGGGGTCCCGCCTCCCAGGCCACGTCCCGGCCCCCGTGGGCTTCCTCTGCGTGGACGGACGTGACCCCCGGCGACCTCCGGGGCAGCAGCGAGTGCACTGTGTCTGAGTCCACGGGAGGTGGCATCGCAAGAGGACGGGGGTCGCTCCCCTCCAGGAAAGGGCAGGTTCACGCGGGAGTGCGGCCCCGGACGGCTCCGCTCCCTCCCGGGGGTCCCAGGGCAGCCGCCCCGGGTCTTGGTCTTCCCGGCCGGGCATGGGTCCCGTCTCCTCGCTCCGGCGGGGTGAGCGCACGCCGTCCTCCGTGCAGGGGACTGGAACCCATGTCCCCGAGTTCCCCGGGAGGACGGCGGATGGGACTGCTTGTTGGGTCGGCTTGGTGAGCTCTCGGCTCGATGAGAAACAAACTCCGTCCGCCCTGGGCTTGCGGGGCGCCTGCCCGCGTGGGCGAGAGGCTGAGTGATGAGGAGCCCTGTGTGTCCGCTCGGTCCTGGGCCGGCCGGAGCGGGCCCGAGGGCCCACCCTGGAGGGGCGTCTGTGTGGGGCCCACCTCAGAGACCGGGGCAGCTGGACACGCGGAGGTCCCGGCGGCATGGTCCCTTTGCTCCAGCCGGCCCCCTGCGACTGTCCGAGCTGTGGACACGCCTCACGGCCTCGTCCGTCTGAGCAGTGCCACGTGGGTCGGTGGGGCCGGATGAGGGGCCCCGACTGACGGTGCGGGGGAACCGGGCCTCGAAGCAGCCCGCGGGGGGGGCCCACACGGCCCTGGAAGGGGTGTCCCGGAGGGGTGGGCGCCCCGGTGCTGCATCCCTGCTCTGTGCCGGGGGGTCGCCGCCGACACTGGGTTGCAGCCCCCACCTTTGGTCCTTCTGTCTGGGCACCTCTGGGTCCACCTGGACCCCCCTCCTTCCTCACCCCTCCCCCTCCGGAGCCTTTCCTTATCGTGACCCCACAGCGATGCCGTCCTTTTCTGGAACATCCTGGGCTTCAAGGTCGCGCACTTCTTCGTGGGTGTCCAAGGTGTTTCTGGCTGGGCCATGGCTCCCAGGCGCCCCCTCCTCCTGGCCCAGCGGCTCCGTCCCTCTGCGCGCTGACCAGGCTCCCTGGCCCCTCTGTCCGCAGGGTCCCCCCGGACGTCCAGGCCTCCCTGGGGCCGACGGGCTGCCCGGCCCCCCCGGAACCATGCTCATGCTCCCCGTGAGTACCCCCGTGTGTGTGTGGGGGGGTGGTGGCTGCTGGGCAGTGGGGCCCCCGGCTCTTTCCAGGGAGAACAATCTCTTGACCACAGACTCGCCCCATTCTGGGCCCGAGTGGGTGTGCCTGCCAGCAGGCCCCTCCCTGAGCCTGCCCTGCCCGTGACCTTGTGGGCGAAGGTCACGGGCTGTCTCCCTCACGGGATCCCCGGCCCTGGAGAGAGAACATGTGGTTGGTCTGGACGTCAGTCTTCTGACTGATGCCTGTTTCCTGTGAGCCCGAGCTGTCCGTCCATCTGTCCGATGCCCGGGGTGCCGGGCCCCTGGCGTGGAACCCGGGCCGGCCTTGCTGGGCCTCCTCAGTGCAGCCGTGGGCACGGGCCCTCGGCCTCTCCTCGCAGTAACTAGGGGCCGTGGGGGCTCAGGGTGAGAGGCCGCAGGCGCCGGGAAGGGTTCCCCAGACGGGGAGGGTCCCCTGAGGCCCCGGGGCTGAAGGTGGCAGGTGGGGCTGGGGCAGCCGTGAGGGGCACAGTAGGGCAGCCGTGTGGAACATAGTAGGGAAGCCGTGTGGGGCATAGTAGGGCGGCGTGCACCACAGGGGTGGGGTAGGAGCTGCCCAATCAGACCGCCGGCTCCAAGGCCCCGCTGTCCCCCTGGGGTCCGGCGTGGGCACCCACGTCGGGGCACCCCCAGTGACCCCCGTCTTACACCCACAGTTCCGGTTCGGAGGGGGTGGTGATGCCGGCTCCAAAGGCCCCATGGTCTCCGCCCAGGAGTCCCAAGCTCAAGCCATTCTGCAGCAGGCGCGGGTGAGTGGGGTCGGGGTCTGGGGGTGGGCACTGGGGGGCAAGAGACATGGGTGAGTGGGGTCTGGGGATCCAGGGGGTGGGACACTGGGGGGGCAGCAGGCGTGGTGAGTGGTCCCTGCGGTGGGCTGGGTTTAGCTAGACACCCCTAGGAGCCCCCATGGGCCTCAAAGCACCTTGCGTGGCCTGGGGCCCACGGGACCCCGGTCCTCTTACTGCACACCCGCCGACGAGTGAGCTGAGCTCCTCACCGACGAGGCCCAGATCGCCGACAGCCCCCGATGCGTGAGACGGCCCCCCGGGCCGGGGCCCGCAGCCAGCCGAGTGGCACTGACGGCCGAGTGCAGAGTGGCGGCAGGACGGTTAGGGCAGTGCGCGGTCACCGCAGGACAGAGTGCCCCGCGAGATGCCCTGGAGCGTGTAGCAAACCCCGCCGTCCAGATGCCTGACCGGGCCTGCCCGCTGGCCTATCAGCCTGAGCGCTTTGTGATAGGAGCCAGGTGGGCGGCGGCTCAGAAGGTTTTACAGCCGCGTTTTCCAAAGCCAAGCGGCGCTTTGCAGTGGGGGTGACACAGCCACGTGCGGGAACCGCAACAGGTGCTTTAGGGATGCAGGTGGGCTGTGCGGTGGCGGGCGCAGCTGCCCTGGGGATGGGCAGGTGGGACGGGGCTCCCCCGCAGCTGTCGGGCTGCCACTTCTGGGACTGGTTTAGTTCACCTGCAGCAGGGCTCCCCGGCCACTGGGGGGCGCCAGACGTGCCTCTCAGGATACAGTGTTACTCGGAATACAATGTTACTCAGCTCGATGGTCCCGTGGAGCATAGGCCCTGCCCTGCCCTGCCCGTCAGGGAGGCCGCTCTGCAAGCTCACCCCAAGGGGCAGAGGGCTGGGGGGCCCGTGGAGAGGTCAGCAGGAGGCTCTGAGCACCCCAAGGGGGTGGAGCGCCCCTCGCCAAAGGGGGAAGTGTCACCGGCCTGGGTGCCACCCGCGCCCCCCGTGTTCCTGTCCTGGTCGGCACTGAGAGCCCCGGAGGAGCAGGGGGCGGGCTCTGGGCTGCGTGGGACCCCCTGCAGCGGCGCCGGCCCCGGCCCCTGCCCCCTGCCGGCACGGGGCACCCGCCGGCCCGGTCTCAGCCTGTCCTCTTGTTTCCTGCAGTTGGCGTTGAGGGGGCCGGCTGGCCCGATGGGTCTGACGGGGAGACCCGGCCCCATGGTGAGTCACCGGCAGCAGGAGGGGGGGCATGTGGGGAGGGACGGGCACCCCCCCCCCAGTTTCCTGCCCTGTAGTCTCCCCACTCCGTTCAGAGTGGGGAGGACCCACTTTAAGCTGTCATCCACTCTCACTCCATCACTGGCACTGGGGTGGGGGGCCGCCTGGGCAGGTGGGGCCTGCCGTGGCCTGGGGCTGGGAAGCCCCCCACGCCTGCACTGGCTGTGACTGTGCCTCGTGACACAGGGGCTCGGGCACTCTTCCTTGCAGGGTGCCGCCGTGGGGGTCAGCCCAGGCTGCCAGCCCCCCTCTGCCCAGCCCTGCCGCATAGCTGGGTGCAGGGTGTGCTGGGCCCGGGGCCTGCAAATGGGACCCTCGGGGACTGAGGGTCCCCTCACAGTTGACACGGGGACGGAGGATCTAAACACCCAGTGTCCCCACTGCCGTTCCCGGGGGGTCAAGGACTCAGCTGCTGCCCCGGGTCTGCAGTCAGGGCCCCGCCCCCCCTGCCCCCGCCCCCCAGTGCGGCTCAGGGCCGCCCTCCTTCTCCTGCATCTCGCCTTGCGACAGGCCCAGAGGACGCCCACACACTGTCCCACGCCACCACGGGCTGTGACCCCGTGGTCGCATCCGTCTGGGAGAGGGAAATGCATGTCGCTGTGAGCTTTGTGGCTCTCGTGTCCCCACCGTCCAGAATTTCGTTCGGAAGCGGGAAGGGGTCCAAACGACGAGCCCTTTCCCCGCCGCGCGGGTCCCGTCCGAGGCGGGCGGGGCTGAGCGTGCGCCGGCCCTCGGGGGAGCCCAGCTGGCGGTCCCGAGGGGTGTCCGAGGCCCCCACCCGGCCCCCCACCCCCGAGGCCATTCCTTAACCAGCCGTGTCTCCCTAGGGCCCCCCCGGCACCGGAGGCCTGAAGGGCGAGTCGGGAGACATGGGTCCTCAGGTACGTGGGTGCCCCGCCCCTGCTCTCCGCTCTCCGCAGGGGCGTCTGTGCTCAGGAGGTCATGACTCTGGGGGTGGCGGCGCCCCAAACGCGGCCTTTCTCCGGGGCGGTCAGTGGGAACTGCCGCTTCCTGCAAAGCTGCAGCGGAACAGACGTGACGCGGGCGTCCACGGTGGGAGCCGCGGGCACTGCTCCAGGCCCGGCCCTGCCTCCGGGCAGCGGGTCCCCGCTCCGTCCCGGGGGCAGCCTGCAGCTGGCAGCTGGGAGGACGGGCCGCGGGCCAGGTGGACAGGCGCGGGACAAGATTTTGCTTTTGTCTGAGACTCAGGGACACGCACTGACCCTTTGCCCTCTGACTCCGGACAGGGCCCCCGAGGTGTGCAGGGCCCGCCCGGGCCGGCGGGCAAGCCTGGGAGAAGGGTGAGTGTTTCTGGGCGGGGGCAGCCGACAGGGGTGGGGGGGGGACTCCCGTGGGCCCGCCCCCCCCCCGAGCTCCCCCCCACCCCCATGCAGACCTGGCTCGGGGGCAGGGAGGCCAGTCGCTGCTCCCGTCAGAGGCACGTCCGTGTCCAACTCGGGGCACCCTTGGGTGGGGCAGCGAGCCGAGCCCGTGGGCGCTGTCTCCTGGGACTCAGCGGCCTCTGCCGCCCCGGCCTCCGTCCTGAGCGAGTTCATTTAGTTTAATGACCCGTTTAAACCAAAGCGGTTCCCCAGGCCCTTCCGGAGCAAGCGCCGAGAAGGCAGCACCGTCGGTGGGCTGCGTTCCAGCCGCGTTTCCGCCGAGGTGGCCCGGGTGAGGGGGCCAGGCCGGCTGCCCCGGCTCTGTTTGCGGGTCGGCGGACGGGCCCAGGCGGCTCCCGTGGACCGCGGCCACTGGGAGAGGGCCCGCGTTGATCCGTCAGCTGAGTTCACGAGCAGCGTGCAGACGGGCTGGGGGGGTCCCAGTCAGCCCACGGGGCGCTCGGGCCTGTGGGTGTCCCTAGCGCACAGGAAGAGTTTGTTCCCGTGTGTGCCGTGTGGACATGTATGTGCGCAAGGTGGACGTGTGCGAGACGTGCCGTCCACGTGAGCCGCCGGTTCCTCTCCGCCTTCCGACACCCGAGGCGGGAAGGAGGGGTTCCTGAGCGGTTAGAGCACTCCCGTCCTGGAGCTCCTTGTCGTCAGTGAGGGGGCGCCCAGGAAGCCACCCGTGGGGGCCGCAGGGCCTGCAGGCCGCAGGCCGGGGCTGGACCGGGCCGTCCCGCAGGGGCCAGCGAGGCTGGAAGCGGGGGTCCCGGGCGGAGAATGGGGGGGTTTACTTCGGATCGGATTCTGCAGAGCGTTTTTGTTTCATTGCGCTTCCTGTCCCTCTCTGAGCGCTGACCCACGCCTTGCCGTGTACGACGCGCAGCTTTCTGCCCAAACTCTTGAGGGAAGAGTAAGGACGCACGTTACACGGGGGCAGCGCTACAACATGGGTGGGGTGCATCACGCGTGGCAAGGTACGGTGGTGCCGCGTTGCACTGGTCCGGGCTGCTCGGTGCCGGCGAAGCCGAGAAGGGCAGAGGCGCGAGGGTGGTCCGTCCCGGGTCGCGCTGCAGGGCCAAACTGCGGGGCCAGGGCTGTGGGTCCGCCCCGTGGGGGGGGGGGGCGTGACCTTTGTCCCAGAGACCCACCAGAGAAGAAAAGACAGCGGGGGCGGGGCCAGGGGTCCCCAGTGTCCCTGCTCCTGTGGGGGGGGGGCATCTGGGCACCCCGCCGACGCTGCGGCATCCTGAGAACTCTCGGGCCAGTCTCCCTTGTTGTCCCTTGTTAGTGGGCAGCTTCCCGGAGAGAGAGGCTCCCCCGGGCTGGGGTCCCGTCTGTGCCTCCCCTGCGGTGACTGTCCTTCCCGGCAGCTCCCGGGGGGCGCTTTGAGGTGGTGGTGGGGGGCACGGCCCAGCTCCCACGGCCCACGTGGGTCCCCGGCCCCTTTGTCTCCCAGTGCCGCCCGTCCCGTCTCCGCTGAGCCTTGAGACGCAGGGCGGCTGCTCTGCAGGCCGTGTCTCTGCCGGTCACGCATCCCCGCGTCCCCGGGGGTGGCCTCCTTCTCTCGGGTGCTCACGGGCCGGGGAGCAGCGGGAAGCCACCGGTCCAGGCCGGCTGTGACCCTCCGCTGGCTGACGGCCAGTGGCCTCCTGGCCGCGTCCCTGGCCCTGTCGGGGTGACCTTGAGCCTGCCAGCCCCACCCCACCAGTGCCTTGGGGTGGTTATAGTGGACTCGGGAAGGTCCAAGCCCTGCCCAGCAGCCCCGTGGCCGGGCAGGAGGGGCTGTGGGCTGGACCTTGGCTGTGTCCACAGCTGGAAGCAGCAGCCGCGGGAGTGGCCGTGGACGGAGCGTCCTGCTTATGGCCCGGACCTGCCTTTGGGGGGCCGCGTGGCCTCAGTGGGACAAGCCAGCCCTCGGCCTCCGTTTCCCCTTAGTCACGTGGGCCGACAGCAGGCGCCCGCTCACCCTCGCCTGTAGCTTGAGTTCCTCGTGGTGGAAGGAGCCTCGGCTGCCTGTCGGCCACCCTCCCTCCTGAGCCGCCGGCCGCCGGGCCCGCAGGCTGACGGGCCCTCAGTGTCTCCTCTGGCAAGGCTCACCTGCCAGCTCACACCACCCTCACGGACACAGAGGGGCAGGTGGCCCGCCCCCTGGCAGTTCCAGGTGGCGAGGCCCAGAAGGACCAGAGTCACATGAGAGGCGCCCGTAGCCCCGGCCGCCGGGGCCTGGCCGCACGGGGCGGCGCCGTCTCCTCGGTCTCCCAGGAGGCCGCTGCGTGGTGCTGACGCTCTGCCCACCTTGTTCCAGGGCCGGCCCGGCAGTGACGGCGCGCGAGGGATGCCTGGGCAGACGGGCCCCAAGGTAGGGGCAAGGCGAACTTCACGGGCACGTGTGGACAGTTCCAGTTAGTGGGGTGGAGCGCACGAGGGGACGACTCGGCGACCAGGGCCTGCTCCCCTTTCGGCCCTGTTGCTGGTGCCTGGGGAGGGCAGGCAGGGATGTGACCCCAAGGTGGGAGGAGGGAAAGGGAGAGGGGGTGGCCGGTTCCTGGGGCCCAGGGCGCTCAGACGCTGCCTGGGCCGTGTGGGGAGGCAGGGTGGCTGGCGCCGGGTGCGGCCTGGGGCCCTGAGCCGCCCTCTGTCCTCCTCACAGGGTGACCGTGGCTTCGACGGCCTGGCGGGACTGCCGGGAGAGAAGGGACACAGGGTAAGTGCCGCCCCGGGGAGAGGCCCCGATGGGCCTCCGGCAGCACCAGGTTTTGGGGGAGACCCTTCCGGACGGCCCCGGGCTTCCTGGGCGGCCACAGAAGGGGCCTCGCGGGGTGGGCGTGGGCTGGACATACATGGGAGCGACAGCTTGGGACGGAAAGTCGGCCCAGAGGAAGTGGATTCCTCTCCGCAGCTGCGGACAGGGAAGCCATGGGCGGGGAGGGCCCCCGTGGCCGGAGGGCGGGAAAGGGCCGGGGAGCCAGCGACTCCGGAAATCCTAGTCCGGCTGAGCGGCCTTTACTGCCTCGGGGGGGCCCCCCGCGGCTGCCATTTGGGAGGTGCAGCCGGGCCAGCGGCTGCGGCTGCTGCAGAGGGTGGGGGCGCGGCCCCCCCGCCGTGGCCGGGCTCGCTCTCCGCCCGAGTGAGTGTCTCCGAGTGACGGGCGCAGGCGGCTCGTGGGTGTCTCCTTTCCTGTGACACGGATGACGCCTCTCTCATATTTGTACACGTCCTGGGCGTGAAGGCACACTCGGGCACATGCACACATGTGCATGCACACGCCCGACATGCCACACACGTGTGCATATGTGCACACAAAGTGTGTGCATGTGCTTGTGCCCATATATGCCCTCGCACTGTGGGCACACACACACTTGTCCCTGAGGTTTATCGGTCACGTTCTGTGCCGCACTGGAAAACGGTTGTTGCGCCTTAGCCGCAGCCGCCCCAGCCGCCCCAGCCGCCCCAGCCGCCCCAGCCGCCCCAGCCGCCCCAGCCGCGGGGGACGTGGAGGGAGGCGGCGCCCAGGCCGCCTGGTCTCTCTCTCGGCCGACCAGCTCGCGCTGAGCAGCAGCTGCACGGGAGGCCCGAGGCAGCAGGGGCGGAGGGGACCGGCGCCCGCCCCCAGGGTGCCTGCAGGCCAGGGCGGTGCCCCTCCCTCTCAGGGGAGCGGTGTGGGGCGGGGGTCTGGCACAGCTGCCTGGACACGGTTTCCCCGGTGACCGTCCCTACAGCCAGCACGCACGCCCCCAGGGGTCTCCCGTGGCCCCGGGGAAGGCTGCAGCGGGTCTGGGTCAGAGAAAGGCCGCAGGGGGACTCGGGACGGGCACGTGGGGCCGCTAACCCTGGCTCTGGTTGACTTCCTAGGGCGACCCTGGCCCTTCCGGCCCGCCGGGCCCTCCGGGAGACGACGGAGAAAGGGTACGTATCCCGTGCGTCCGGCCGCACCTGCCTGCCTGCCCGCCCTTCGGAGTTTGGCGGGAAAACTGCGTGTGGCCTGCCGGTGGCCGTGACGTTGGCGTGTGGAGGGCGGGACTGCGAGGGCGCAGGCCGGGAACGTGCAGAGACAGGCCCCCAGAGCCCTGAGACAGCAGCAGCGAACCACGGAGGGCGGGGGCCGCCCCTCCCAGGCGTAGGAAGAGCGCCTCTCGCTCCGGGGCAGGCGCCCCAGGGGACCCCGGGGTGGGGAGCGTCAGCGAGGTGGTGGGGGGTGGCGGCGCCCGGGGCCGGGCAGGCTCCGAAGGGCACTGAGCAGCCCGGGAGCCGGGAGGGCAGCGGGCCTGGGGGTGGGGCAGGGCAGGCGGGCGCTGCTGCCTGAGGCTGGGAGCCTGGGCTGGGGGGCGGCTGCTCGCACGGGCGGGCTCTGCGCCCGGGGCCTCTTCCCGGGGCTGCAGGCCACAGGTGGTCCTCAGACCCCGCGGCCAAGGAGCACACAGCGGGGACTCGGAGCCCCGCCCTCCACACGCCCCGCCCCCTCAGGCGGTCTTGCCAGTGGTTGGCGTGTTTGCAGGAAAAGGTGTGGCAGCCCCGGCCCCGGGGTGGGGGGGGAGGTGCCAGGTCCAGGCCCGCCGTGACCCTGTCCGCACCAGCTCTCGGGTCGGCGTCCTCAGGGCCCCTCCTGGCCCGTGTGGGAGGAGGAAGGACAGGGGCCTCCTCTGGGTGTCCGTGCTGCCTGCCCCAGGGTGTGTGTGGTGTGTGCGTGCATGCGTGCATGCGTGTGGACATGGCTTGTGTGTGCGTGCACACACACGTGTGGTGAAGGACGGAGGAGGGCGCAGTGGGTGGACGGGGGGGGGGTGAGTCCGAGTGTCCACGGGCCGCTCCTGACCGTGCACCGACCCCACCCGCCAGGGCTGCGCCCGCTTCCGGAACCAGGGCCACAACTTGGGTGGCCGTCCGGCCGTGCTCAGGACCCCGGTGGAGACGTCAGGGTCCTGCAGGGTTGGACCAGGGGCCTGGTGCTGCTCCCCAGGCTCCTCCCCACCCAGTTTTTGTCGCTCCCGTTCCTGCCGACCCCCTGCCGGCCTGTCTGTCCATCCGTCTGTCCCCCTGTGTGCCTGTCATCAATCTCCGTCTCCTTTCTGTCGCTCACGCCACCGTGCGTATCTGTCACCGGACCTTGGGCCCCGTGGTTCTTCCCTCGAGGTGTCCCCTCCTTGGCGCTGTGGTCTGCGAGCCCCGAGCCGCAGTGTCCCCACGCCCTGGCCCTCACGGTCCACCGCAGCTTTCCGGGAGCGAGGACCCCGGGCCTTCCCCTCGGGCCGGGACTCGCAGCCCCGGGCGAGCGCGCTGACCGCAGCCCCGGGCCAGAGGCCCTCCGTGCTGCGGGGGGAGGTGTCTCCTGGCGCCCGGGCGTCGGAGCCCGTCCCTGAAACCCTGCCCTTTCCCCTCCACAGGGCGACAACGGAGAAGTGGGGCCCAGAGGGCTGCCCGGGGAACCCGTAAGTCCGCCGACCGGGGGTGCGGGGGACTTGGTGTCTTGTCACCGCGGGGCACAGGTGGCACAAGGGGCCGCCTCCGAGCAGAATGGGGGGGGCGGCTTAGAGTGGCGAGAGCGAGGGGCTCAGCAGGGACACAGAAACAAATCTGGGGGTGCCCCTGGGTGGGGGCAAAGAGGAGCCAGGGGAAGCCGGGGGGACCACTCTAGGATGTCCGTCAGAGCCTTCCGGGGGAGGCCGCTCAGGTCCCCGCGGGCGGTGGCGGGTGTCCAGGGTCCTGAACTGTCCAGAGTTCGCCGCCCTTTCTGCAGAGGCGCCCCCCCCCCCCCGCGTGCCCCCGGCCGGGCGTCGGGAAGCTCTGCCCCCCGCAGCTGGTTTCCGTTTCTGGCCGAAGCCACCGACGCCCCGAACAACAAAAGGACGTGAATTACGCCCCCCTCCCTGTGACTCCCGTGCGTCTGGCTGCTTTCATCCTCGCCCGCGGGGCCGGCCGCCGCTGGCCGTGCTAATTGAGGAGAAATGTTGAGAGCGCCGTGCAGTGGAGGGGGCGGGGGCCGGCACTCACGGGCTCGTTTGGGGCTGAATTACACACTCGGCGTGTGATTAGCCTCGAGCGAGAATCCATCAGCACAGCTCGCTCTCCTGCACACGTTTGAGCCGTGCCTTCCAGGCCGTTAACTTCCCAAGCACACGCACACACACGCACACGACTGGGTGTCCACGTGGCGAAGGCGCCCCCTAAGTGCAGGGCACGTGGGCGGGGTTCTCACCCACCGCGTCTGAGCGGGTTCAACGGGAACTGAGGCCCTCGAGGTCCCTGTGCCTCGGGGAGAGGCTCCCGGACTCCTGGGGGGGCGGGGGGGGCGCGAGGGATGCAGGCCTGGGCTCCCGTGGCCGCCGCTGGGGTCTCAGGTCCGTCCCAGGGCCGTTCCCACACACACACACCTCACCGCCCGGGGCGGGGGCTGCACTCGGGCCCTCCCCCAGAGGTCCGAGTTTCCTCTCGTGCGTTTGGTCACGACGCCCCCCCCCAGGACCCCGGTTTCTCTGTCCCCCGTGAACCTTCGGGGTCTTGTGTCAGAGGCGCGGTCGCATGGTGCTGCAGAGGGAGGGCCCAGGGCGCTGGAGGCGAGACCTGGAGCCCGGCGCCCCGGGCAGCGCAGCACAGCTGTGCCCTGGCGGGGGCTTGCGGGCCGACCTGCCCCGGGCGAGTGTGTAGGGCCCCCTTTCCCGCCCGCCGGGTGGGTGCCCCCTGACCTCCCGTCTGAGCGCCCAGCCATTCCAGGGACCCCAGGTGCACAGGCGGGCTGGGCAGGGGCCGTGGAGCCGGGTGGGAGGGTCCGTTGGCCACACTCCTGGGGCAGGTGGAGGCCTGTGCGGCTGCAGGGGCCCCGGACACAGTGGGGGCCGAGCGCGGCCCGGGGACCTCACTCTTCCTTGCTCTTCCCTCTCTCAGGGGCCACGTGGTCTGCTGGGGCCGAAGGGGCCCCCGGGCCCTCCCGGACCTCCCGTAAGTCCTGTCCCCTGTTTGCACGTTTGTCCCCGTCCCTGCCCTCGAGACCCGGGGCCCAGCTGCGGCTCAGGCCACTGACTGACCGCCGGGCACACTTGCCCAGCGGCCCTGGGAGGGGCCGGCGGGCGCCGAGGCTCCCACGGGACTGCAGCTGTGCAGCCCGTGTGGGTTTGCAGGGGGAGGCCCCGGGACCACCGGCTGGCCTGGTGTCCCCTCTCAGGCACACAGCCCGGGTGCTACAGAGTGACCCAGGCCCCACATTGCCTCGCTGCTTGAAAGCACTTCCAGCAGCTTCTGGAAAGTTCTGGAAGTGGGTAGAAGTCCATGGTTCCCGTGGGGCCCTGTCTGGGTGGGGGTCTTCCCGGGGCCAGGCGTGGCCTGGGCACCGTTCCCAGCCCGTGGGCCCTGCTTCCTCAGAGCTCGGGCCTGCCCCACGCAGTGAGGGGCCTGGCAGCCCCCCGAACCCCACGCCGACCACGGCTGTGGGATTTACTTGGGGTGAAGCCCTTCCCCTTCCCCAAGGTTGTGACACATTGCGGGCAGGGGCCCGGCCGTGCCAAGGGGGGGTTCCTTCTGAGCGTTAGTTCCTCGGCTCTCAGCCCCCTCTCTGACCCCCCCACCCCCCTCACCCCGCAGGGCGTGACTGGGATGGATGGCCAACCGGGCCCCAAAGGGAACGTGGTGAGTTTCGGGGTCCCTACCACCTGGCCCCAGAGTAGGGGTGCTCCTGGCCAGGCCGGGAGGTCTGTCATCCTGGAAACCAGGGGCGTGTGGGAGGAGGCGCAGCCCCAAGCCCCAGGCCCACTGCGGGGCGCTGGCCCGTGCCTGCCGGGGCGTCAGCCAGCCCACCGCGGAGGGCCGGGCCCTTCCTCAGCGCTGCGGCCCCCACAGGCCCCGCGTTGGTTGGCACTCAGGGCCCCGGCGGGCTGAGCGTGGCGGGGGGCGGGCGGCTTGGGGATTTGCTGCCCAGTGGAGTGTCTCCCGCTCAGCCCCTCCACGTGCTTTCCTGGCGGCCGTTGGGGCGCATTTGCAGAAACAAGGGGTGCTCAGGGCCGAGGGCGGAGCCCTGCGGGTGGTGGCCTGGTTCTGCGCTGGGCCGCGGGGCCGCCCGCCTTCTCCCACTGGGCAGCCTCTCCTTCCACTGGGCGCTTGCGTCGGGGAGGAGAGCGGTTTCAGGGGGCGGGGGGGGCCAGGATGGGGGGCCCGGGCCCCTAACGAAGGGGGTGGGGTCACCCCTGCCCACTCTCCAGAGCTTCACCAGCGCCTCCACTTTCATCCCCTGTAGGGCCCCCAGGGGGAGCCCGGCCCCCCAGGACAGCAGGGCAATCCCGGTGCCCAGGTGAGCGAGCCGGGGGCGGGCTTCCGGGCGGCGGGCAGCGGGCGGCAGGGGACTCCAGGCGGGTGTCTGGGGCCTGAGCAGCCGCCGGAGTGCCGCCCGTGCGGCTGGCCTGGCCCAGAGCGGCCTCGGCCTGGAGGTGGCCTGGCCTAGAACATGGGGCGGTGTCCGGACGAGAGCAAGGGGACAGTGGATGACGGCAGGGAGAGGTTTGGAGCCGCCGGTTCTGACCTTTCCGCCCCATCTTCCCCTCCAGGGTCTTCCCGGCCCCCAGGGAGCCATCGGTCCTCCGGGAGAGAAGGTAGGTGGGCCGAGCTGGGTGTAGGGGCACCACCGCCCGCCTGTGGGGTGCGCTGCAGGCCAGGAGGGGCGCTGGGCATTGGCGGCTTGGGGTGTGAGCCATTATCCTCCCCAGACTGGGGGACACTCAGCACGAAGCACCGGGCACAGGGGCCAAGCGGAGGTTGTGAACCTTTGTCATTCACTCACTCACTCACTCATTCATTCACTCATTCACTTGCTCACTCATTCATTCACTTAATCAGTCAGTCATTCACTCAATCGCTCGGCTATTCACTCATTCATTCACTCGCTCAAGCACTCATTCGCTCGCTCAAGCACTCATTCATTCATTCATTCACTCATTCACTCATACATTCGCTCACTCATTCGCTCATTCATTTACTCATTCACACATTTACTCATTCACACATTTACTCATTCATTCACTCACTCATTCATTCATTCATTTACTCATTCATTCACTATTCATTCATTCGTTTACTCATTCATTCATTACTCACTCAGTCATTCATTCACTCACTCATTCACTCACTCATTCACTCATTCATTCACTTGCTCACTCATTCATTCATTCACTCGCTCACTCATTCATTCATTCACTCGCTCACTCATTCATTCATTCACTCGCTCACTCATTCATTCACTCGCTCACTCATTCATTCACTCGCTCACTCATTCATTCATTCACTCGCTCACTCATTCATTCATTCACTCGCTCACTCATTCATTCATTCACTGATTGACAAATTCATTCACTCACTCACTCATTCACTCACTCATTCACTCGCTCACTCATTCACTCACTCACTCATTCACTCACTCACTCATTCACTCACTCACTCATTCACTCACTCACTCACTCACTCACTCGCTCACTCATTCACTCACTCACTCATTCACTCACTCACTCATTCACTCACTCACTCACTCATTCACTCACTCACTCACTCATTCACTCACTCACTCACTCATTCACTCACTCGCTCACTCACTCATTCGCTCGCTCACTCACTCATTCGCTCACTCGCTCACTCACTCATTTGCTCACTCGCTCACTCATTCACTCGCTCACTCACTCAGTCACTCGCTCACTCATTCATTTGCTCACTCACTCACTCGCTCACTCACTCATTCACTCGCTCACTCATTCACTCGCTCACTCACTCACTCATTCACTCGCTCACTCACTCATTCACTCACTCACTCATTCACTCACTCACTCACTCACTCATTCACTCACTCACTCACTCACTCACTCACTCACTCACTCATTCTCTAGCCGTGGGTAGGGTTGCCAGATTTAGGGAGAAGAACTCACGGGGTGCCTGGTTGAACTTGAACTACGTGTGCTTGTCTGAAAGCAGATTTCCCTGGGCATCTCGTTTTGCTGTTTGGTTGGCCCTGCCTGAATTTGGCAGCTCTGATTATATCCTGGGCACCTGGGCCCTAGGTGCCCGGGACAGAACACCTGGGTGGGATGAGCAGAGTGACCTCTTGGGGGTGTTTCTCCGTGCGGCATGACCCCCCGGGGGGCTTGTTCCAACAGCCCGCTGGGCCTGGGGTCCCCTCTGCCCCGGCCGGCCCTCCCTCCACCTAGCCAGGGCATTCATTCCCGTCGCAAACCCGAAGGCCCTGGAAGCTGCGCCTCGCTGGCGCTCCGGGTGCTGGAAGCTTCCGTGCCAGTGTGGGTGGGGCACCTGTGAGCATCCTTTTCAGCAAATGTTCCTTGAGCAGAAACGTCGGCAAGTGACCTCGGGGGCCTGCAGAGCAGACGGGCAGCCGGGGTCCCCGGGACGCCTGCTCACGGAGTCTGGTTTGTTCTAGGGCCCCCTGGGGAAGCCAGGCCTCCCGGGAATGCCCGGCGCTGACGGACCCCCGGTGAGTACCCCTTCACCCGGCCCCGGGGCCGCCCCAGGGCAGCTGTGTGTGCCGGTGTTCGAAGGGAAGGGCTGCGTGGGCCGGTGTATTTTTAGGGCTCGCACGCGGAGAAAGGGGGGACGAGCACACGCATCTGCCGTGTGGGAGCGCACAGCTGTGTAGCCAAATCAGGCGCCGCCTGGAAATAGCGCGTCGGTGACAGATCCGACCGTGCGAGGGGGCGGGGGGCGGCCTCCTCCGAGGTTGACTCCGGCCGTCGCCAGGACCGGGCCCGATGACCCCCGTGCGAGAGAGGCAGCCGAGGGTCAGGGGCTGTGGGACTCACTCGGGCCTCGAGGCTGGGAGGGTCCAGGGCTGTCTGCTTTTGTCTGTGGGCGGGAGGGAGCCGGATGACACCTCAGGGCACTGCTCTCCCACCGCGGGGCCACTGCAGGGGAGGCGGCGCATGTCCACGGGGCACCGACTGACCCCAGCCTCTCTTTCCCGACAGGGCCACCCTGGCAAAGAAGGCCCCCCCGGAGAGAAAGGAACCCAGGTGGGTGCAGCCGCGCTCCGGCCCCTCCAGCCCCTCCTGCAGGACAGGGCTCGGGGCTGTCAGCCCCTCTGCTCCAGGACGCCCCCCGAAGCCGTGCCCTGTCCCTGACGGCTGTGCTGTGGGGTCGTTCCCCAGGGAGCCGGGTCCTCCCCCCACCCTTGGGTCCTGGGCCCCTCCCCAGGCTCGGTTTCTGCACAGGGGGGTGGGGGTGCAGCCCGACCTTGACCAGGCGGAAACCGGTGACCGTGCAGGCTCCGGGCCGAGGCTCCTCCCGACCCACTGGCGTGCATGTTCGGGCCCCAAGACTTGGGGGTTAGAGCCATTGGGGATCTCCCGGCGTCCTGAGCAGCCGGGAGCCCGCCCACTGTGCTGTTTGTGGCGAAAGTCACGGCCGCCTCCCTCCCTGCTCCCAGCCCCTCGGGCCCGCACCTGCCCCAGGAGCCCTGGGCAGTCGTCCGCAAGGAAGGCCCTTGGGCCGGCAAAGGACACCCCTTCCTCGGGTGGCCGGCCGGGAGCTGACCCGTCCCGCTCCGAGGCCCCTGGGCCAGCAGTGCGTGTCTTCAATGGCAGCGTGGCCCCTCTGAGTCCCAGCACCCGCCCGGCCGGCCCGGAGCTGGGCCACGCCGTCCTCCCCGGGGAGAGACTGGAGCCCCCGCTGCAGCTCGGGGCTGGTGCGTGTGACCCTGGGACTCGGCCCCGAGTCTCCTCTGGGGTCCCCATCTGCTCGTGGCAGCAGGGGGCTTTGCCGGTGGAAGGCGAGCTTCCCACTGGTGGGCAAGGACCTGGAGGGGACTGGACGTAACGGCCCTCCCCCCCACCGAGAAGCAGCTGCTAATGGTGTTTCCCCTTTGGTTTCAGGGTCCGCCTGGCCCCCAGGGCCCCCTCGGCTACCCCGGCCCTCGAGGAGTTAAGGTGAGGCTGGTGCCGCTGCGGGTCTGCGTGCAGGGCGGGGTTGGGGTGGCGGGGCAGGGCGTGCCCGGCCTGGAGCAGGACCTGCCCCCCCCGCCCCGGTCTGCCTGAGGGACTCCGGGTCCGGTCCCTGGGCCTGAGCAGGGCCAGGAGTGAGCAACTGGGGCCAGGAAGGGCAGGGCCTGGGTGGCGGGATGGTGCCTCCTGCTGACTTTTTTGTGAAGATTTTGTTTATTTTTAGAGAGGTAGAGAGAGTGAGACAGAGAAGGAGAGAAACATCAGTGTGTGGTTGCCCCTCAAGCGCCCCTTACTGGGGACCTGGCCTGTAACCCAGGCGTGTGCCCTGACTGGGAACTGAACCAGCGACCCTTTGATTGGCAGGCTGTCACTCAACCTCTGAGCCACACCAGCCAGGTGCTCTGGCCTTTCAAGGAGTGCTTGTGGCACGCGGCTGCCCCGTGGGGCAGGGGACCTCAGTTTCTGTGACTTGCCCCAAACGACCCTGAAACCCATGCCGCCCTCAGGACCCAGGCCCGGGCTCATTCCAACCCGGTGTCCGCCCCGGAGCCCAGGGGGCCTGACTCCCGTCTCCCAGGAAGCGAGCCCCTGCAGAGAGCCCCGGCCCCCATGGGGGGGCAGGGGGGTGGGGGGGGGGGGGCGGCCAGGCTCCTCTGTGCCCGGGCCTCACCCCACACCCAGGGCGCCCCGACCCTCTGCCGGTCGCCCACGTGGGCTGCAGGGCGCTCTCGGCTCGTCTGTCGGATGAAAGCCCTCTCCCGGCGGGAGCAGTCCGGGCAGGCCTGCAGGCGGGGCGTGGAAGGGCAGGGCGCGTCGGACGGTGTGTGGATCAGGGACGCAGACACCCACCGTCCCGTGCACTCGGGGCGTGGCCAGCAGGCAGCTGGCCCGGGTGGGCGTGGGGGCCGAGCGGGCGCTCTGAGACCCTCGGCCCTCGGGCGGGGGTGGGGAGGGGGCGGGGCGAGCCGCACGGAGTCCCACAGAAACTTCCTGAGCAAGGGGCCCCTCCTGTCCTGTGATATCCCTGACTTTTAGGCCCCCTCCCCCGCCCTCGTCTTGCCCCCTGCCCTAGGGGCGTCCATCGGGGCTCCAGTGGCTGCAGAGTCCCAGCCGCCTGCCCTGAGCTCACAGGGGCGGTGTCGGGGAGTGGGCTGCCGGGAGACCCTGGCTGCGCCCCCGCCCCGGGCCGCAGGTGGAGCCCTGCCCCCTGGGCTGTCACGTCCACTAGGTGGCGCTGGCCCCTGTGTCTCGCCGCCCCAGCGTGGGCCACCGGGGCTGTCGTGGGCGTGCTGGGCCAGGGGTTCTCATTGTGGGGGACACCTGTGGGCACGCCTGACGGTTCCAGTTTTGGGGGGCTCCATCATCAGATAGGTAGAGGCCAGGGACAGTCATTGCACCGCACCCCTCGTCTGGGGACCGTGTGCAGGGCAGCCCCCTGACGAGGAGCGGCCTAGCCCCGGCGTCCGCAATGCCGGCGCCGAGGGACCCCGCCTGGCCTCTCGCGGGCCAGAACACGGCAGAACTTCGGGTCGGGAGGGCTCTCGAGGTTCTCCGTCCCGCCCTGCTGTCTTCAGCGGGCGTGGGCAGGGAGCCCTCCAGCGAGGAGGCGGGGAGCCGGTGCCGGAGGCCCCACGACCTAGGGTCTCGGGGTGGCCGCACGCACGCCTCTCCTCCTTCCGGAAGCTTCTTGTCACCGGGGCGGACGGAGCCCAGGGCGCCGGTGGGGTCCACAGTGGCCCCCTGCGGAGGCCGGCTCCGCTCAGTGTCCGTCTGTCTGTCTGGGTCCGTCGCTCTCCGCAGAAAGAGGCTCAGAACCGCACAGTCGCTCCCAGTTCCCGCCACCAGAGGGCGGCGGGGAGCCCGAGCGCCCGGGAGGCAGCCCACCGTCCCGGCTGCAGCGTCAGCCGGAGGACGGAACCGGGAGGCCGGCCTTTGTCTGGGGCCCCGTGCCCCGTGGGCAGGTGGCCCGGGAAAGCTCCTGGCAGGCGGCTGGCGGCACCTGTCCCCTGCTGGGAGGTCGGAGGGGGAGGGGCGGCTGCCTAACTCCCCCGGGGGCCGAGCCGCGGGCCCAGCCAGGTGAGGCCTGGCCCCGTGAGTCGGGGGCAGGAGGACACGCCCCGCTCTCAGGTTCCGGCTCAGCCCCGAGACCACGTGTGCCCTGGGCTGATGGCACTGATAGTGACCGTTGTAGGGGTTGACGTGTAAAACAACGGTGCACGGGGTTGCCACACGTCAACGACGACGAGGGTGCAAGTGACCGAGAGTGAGCGGACGGCCCCTCGCTGCTGCGTCCCGAGTGCCCACCCCGTGCCCCGAGCACAGTCCCAGCGCTTCGGAGGGGTCCCCGCCCACCAGCACCCACATTCCTGCTGGGGGAACTGAGGCTCGGGAGCCGGGGGGGGGTTGTCAGAGGCCACTGAGCAGGAACCAGGCAGGAACCGGGGGGCCCGGGGGCCGGAGCTCAGGCCTCAGGTCCGTGCTGCGCAGGCCCCGGACGGACAGGGGCCCATGGAGGCCGGTCCAGGATGGCCGTCACGTGGGTGGGCGTGGGGCCGGGGGCCGCCCGCCAGCCGGCCGAGCCTTTCTTGCTGAGGGCGAGGTGTGGGGGCTCCCGTGTCAGCTGCTGAGCATGCGGCTCACCTTGGCATCAGGGGCTGGGGCCCAGGCCCACGAGGGCTCCTCAGCATGAGCCCTCACCCCCCTTTTTGTCTGTGTAGGGAGCGGACGGCATCCGGGGTCTGAAGGGCACCAAGGGCGAGAAGGTGAGTGTCCCTCCCTCCCCACCCCAACCCCCGCGCCGGGCCACCACACTCCTAGGCACCAGCTGGCGTGGGTGCCACCCCTGAGTATGGAGGGGACCGGTGCCACCCTGGGGGACACACCGTCTGCAAAGGGATGACAGCCAGTGGAGGGGGACAGGCCCTTGGAACCATGGGTGTGCCCCCTGGAGGGCAGAGGGCGGGGGTCTGGGGCTTTGCACCCCTGCCCAAGGTCACATCCCCAGCCGGAGGCAGCCCACAACCCCCCCACTCTCCTGCAGGGGCCGGCAGACACCCCATGCTCCCCTCCCGGGTGGGTGGCCCCTCAGGGCAGCCGGCAGGCGGGGCCACTTTATTGTTAGACCTTCTTCCCCGGCAGCCTCCAGGCCACGGCAGAGCCGGGCGGCGGGGGCGGGGTGCCGGGCCCTGGGCTGCGGCTGCGTCCGGCAGGCTCCCTGCCCGCAGCCCCCGCCGTGCCTGTCCCCGAGGTGGCCCGCCCAGTGCCACGCTGCACCGGTCTGGCGCAGCAGCCGGACTGTCTGTACGCCGGCCGGGGCGTCCTCGGGCCATCCTGCCCGGGCTCTGTTCTCAGTGGACGGCTTTGTGGGAGAAGCCCGCTCCCCCCCAAACACACACAGGCCCTCAGCTCCCTCCAGAGCCCCCCGAGCCTGGCGGGACCCGGAGCACGGCTTCCGAACAAGCCGCCCTCGTCCCAGGAGACTCGGGGAGCCGGGAGCCGGAGCCTCACCCACCCCTGGACACTGCTCTCCCCACAGAGCCGGCCGGCCGCGGCCCAGCACCTTCCCCGCAGGCGGGCCCCGGCCCTGCCACCGCCCCGGGACCACTCACAGGCTCCGGCCCCTGAACCCCCGCCACTGGCCCAGGGACTTTGTCCTGGTGCAGCTGGCTTCCCAGAGCCCACAGCCGTCCTGTCACATTCGCCCCTTAGCCAGAGACAGGGCTGCTGGAGAGATGTGGGGTGGGGTGCCGTGGGGACACCTCCTGGCCAGGACGGTTCGTGCTCCGTCCCCAGGGGCCCTGGGAGGTGGGGGTGGGGAGGGGCCGCATCTCTGGGCTGCAGCCACTGCTGCTGAGCTGCTGCACCGGGCTGGGCACCGCGGGCCTGGCGGCTGGCCGGACACGACCAGGCTCGTCCAACTCAGAAAGCTTCCCCGGGCCCTCTCCCCAGTGTGTCCCGCGTGGCCCGGAGGCTCTGGGCTGGGGCATGGGAGCTGCGTGGGGAGGGGAACGCTGCTGGGGAGGCGGGTGCTCCGTCTCCACCAAGGCCCACCCCCTTTCTCTCTCTCTCTCCCGCGTCCAGGGGGAAGACGGCTTTCCCGGCTTTAAAGGAGACATGGGCATCAAGGGGGACCGGGTGAGTGTGCCGGGCAGGGGCTGGGCGTTCGGGGCCACGGGGCGGCTTCTCCGCAGGCAGGGCCCGCCGGGAGCCCAGAGGCCTGGCTCTCCGCCCCCTCCTCACCTGGCACTAACCTCCTGGTCACCTGTGGCCAACGTGTGGTCCCCTCCCCTCTCCCTGTGTCTTGGCCCTGCCCTGGTGGTCAGTGGGGACCAGTACTCTGGACTGTAGAGCAACTCGTTTCGCTCGAGCGAGGTGCCCAGGCGAGAGGGAGCAGGTGGCAGAGGCGACCCCGGAACGGAGCAGCCTGCCCATGGCCACAGGTCGCCGGTCACGAGGTCTGGGGGTCCCTGCCCGACCCTTGGGGCACTGTGGCTCCCAAACATGTCCTAGTTGTGTTTTAGGGTGAGGACCCCCCCATGTACTGCCCCCTGTTCTGTGACCTCGCACTGGGCTCCGGAGCACTGGCGACCAAAGGAGGGGACGGCAGGCCCGGAGGTCGGGGTGGGCCCTCAGGCCGGGCGGGGGCTCTGCTGGGGCCTCGCCAGGCCCCGAGGCTGCCCGTCTGTGACCTGGGGCAGCAGGACGAGGCCCCTCGGTCTCTGGGAGGCCTCTTGGGGTCTGCCGTGGGCCAAGCTGCGCACAGGAAGTGCCCGGCCCTGAGCCACCGCCCACTGCGGAGCCTCCTGGGCTTTCGGAAAGGGGGAGGTAGCATGTCAGGGCTCTTGTTGCTAAACGGGGTTATTTTGGCCAAGAGGCACTCTTTTCCCAGAAGGTGGGAGGGTACCTGGGCCGTGGCAGTGAGTGGGCCAGGCCCAGGGCCGGCGGCCACCAGCCCTACGCGGGCGGGATGCAGCACGGCCCCCCGGCAGGGCCCTGCGGGTTGCTGCAGGAGTCTGCTTGCGGGGCCCGAGGGCCGAGCCGGCTGCACTGGCCCCAGGGGGAAGCCTGGGATCCTGCCCTCACTGCCGGAGCAGCGGTGACCGTGGGCACCGCGGGGTCCCCCTCACCTTCTCTTCTCTGCCTTGCAGGGGGAGATCGGCCCACCTGGCCCCCGAGGGGAAGACGGCCCCGAAGGCCCCAAGGGTCGTGGAGGTCCGAATGGCGACCCTGGTCCTCTGGGACCCTCCGGGGAGAAGGTACGGACGGAACACGGGGGCTCGGTCCCTTCCCGGGGACAGACCGTTCCCAGTGGCCCCGGGCGTCCAGGCCGGCGGCCCCGTCGGGCCGAGCCCCTGAGCCTGGGGCGCGGTGGTTCCCAACGTGGGTCCCTGTCCTGTGTGCTTCACCCTGACACTCCCGCCGCCACCACGCCCTCCCCCCAAAGTTGGTGACAGGTCAGCCCCTTTCTTGTCCCGAGTGTGGCCCTTGGGGGCGCTTTGCCAGTCCCCGGGAAGGGCTCCTCCTCCGGGAGCTGCAGAGCCCAGGGTCTGAGCCTGTCCACCCGCCACCGACGTGCTGTCCCGGTGCAGGGCCCTGCGCCCACCCTGCTCCTGCGCCCCCCCGCCCCAGCGGGAACGGGCCCCTGAGTGCCCCCGTGTGTCCCGTCTCGCCCCAGGACTAGAACTGCTTCACCACAGGGTGAAGCGAGGTCTCACCCTCGATTTGATTCACACCCTTGCCTCAGGCCACTTGGGCTTTGCAGACGGCGGGGGTATGGGAGGGACCACCCAGGCGGGCAGGCAGGGCCTCGGGGACCGAGAGATGCGTGTGGCCCTGTCACTCGGCCCCTTTTCTCTCCCCAGGGGAAGCTCGGAGTCCCGGGGCTGCCCGGCTACCCAGGAAGACAAGGGCCAAAGGTAACTCCCGATGGGACGCCCCGGCCCCTCCCCGCCCCGTGCCCTGACCCCTGACCCCTGACCCCTGTCCCCCAGGGCTGCCCTCCCAGTCACCTTCTGCGTTCACGGGGCAGCCAGTTGAGCCTCTCAGAGCAAGGGGCCCGCCCCCGGGGGTCTCAGGTCGCGGGACTTGAGGCTGAGCCCGTCCCCGCTCCGCCCCCCGGAGATGGGAAGGCCGTTGGCCGGGAGTGGGAGAGGAGACACCTCTCGCGCAGAGTCTGCCTGCTGTGGAGAAGCAGCCCCGTCGGGCTCTGGGAACCCTTTGAAACACTCCTCTTTTTGAAACCTCACCTTCTACTGTTCACGGTTGTTCCTTGAAAATGGCCGTGTGCCTGCCCCAGACACATAAGTAACCTCGAAGGAGGGCTGTGTCCTGTCTCAGGCCTGCCCCCCAGGCTCCCCTGTCCTCGGCGCCCACCTGCGTGCGGACTCGGCTCAGTCCCGGTTGGGGGGGGCGGGGCCGGCGACCTTGAGGTGTCTCCGTTCTGGTCCGGACACGCCTACCTCAGCCCTCCGTGGACGCCCGTGACCCCACTCGGGGTGCAGAGTCGCCCCCACGGTGCGGAGGACGGTTCGCCGAGAGGCAGGAGTTTGTTCAGTGTCCGACGGTGGGGCGCTGAGCACGCCGTGCCGTGGCTGCCCACCGCGGTGGCGCCCGCCGTGTCCCGATGCAAGGGGCGGTGCACACGCTTCCTCTTTGGGGAGGGGAGGAGCAGAGTCTGGGAGAGGCGGGGCCGTGCAGGTGCAGTTCAGGCAGCGTTGTGGACGGGCGGGGGCAGGCCTTGGCGGCCAAGGGGGCGGGGGTGAGACGCAGCCTGGCCCTCGTGCGCGGCGACCCGGCTCCTGAGCGGGCAACGTGGGGCCTGCACCCCAGGTCCCCTCGGGGGTCTCCCGTCTGGTGGCGGGAGGAGGGCGCGTGTTCGGGTGAGGGTTTGAAGACCCTCGGAGGGGACAGACCTCTGGGGTCACCAGGGGGCACCCCCACGGGGGGCGCGGCACCACGCATGGCCAGCGCTCAGCCAGCGGCGGGATCGCGGGCCCTAGGTCCCCTGTCTGCCCACGGGCATCACGTGGGGGGGGCCAGAATCACACAGTGAGCTGCTGGTCGGTGCCCGAGGTCACGGTCACTTCCAACTGGACGAGCCGCCGGGCTGCAAGGGGGCGGCGACAGCGTGCCCTCCGTGCGAGAGTCACGCCCCGTCTCCAGTCTCCGCTGTAAACGCCCCCTCCTCTCCCACGGTGCCAGCGACTGGGAGACACGGCTGTGCGGGGGCGGGGGGGAGGGGGGTGGAGAGACGGAGAAAGGGGGACGTGGGTGGGGCTGCACTTCAGTTTTCAGGTGTGGGGTCTTTGAGGTGCTGAGGGTCTGCTCCTGAGGGGGTGGTGGGTGGATGAGGGGTGGATGGTGGGTGGGCGGATGGTGGGTGGATGGGTGGTAGGTGGATGGATGGTGGGTGGTGGATGGATGGGGGGCAGAGGAGGCCGTGTCCGAGGCCGTGTGTGCCCTGTAACAGGCCCCCCGACCCCCGCCCACCGAGCAGAACCCACCCCCAGCCCAGCACTCATGCTTCTTCCCCCGTCTCCTCTTCCAGGGCTCTATTGGATTTCCTGGATTTCCTGGCGCCAACGGCGAGAAGGGAGGCCGGGTAAGGACGTCCCGGCTGCGGTGGCGGCACGCTCTGCTGCCCTGAGGGTCGGCGGGCACTTCCCCGGGCCTTGGGGTTTCTCCCTCCGGGGCTGCCGGCACTGTCCTCTCTCTGGAGCAGTGACCTCACTCCGGTGGTGGCCGGCACACTCAGCAGGACGACCCCGCCAGCCTGGGGTGGGGTGGGGGCGGGGCAAGTTTGTTCAGCGCTCCCGCCTACACGCACAGTGGGTCCGCAGCGCCGCAGGACGGCAGCCCGCCCGGCTGCTGCTTTCTCCTGGGTGTCTTCTCCTCGGGGCTGGGTTTAAAAGGAAGGAGAAGGGAGTTCTCTTTCCCTCGCCGTGTAGCTCCCCAGCGCTGCCGTCCAAGTTCCGGAGGCTTCCCTTCGGTCACTGGCGAGCTGCCCCAGCCGAGCACCCCGGGGTGCGCCGCACTCCCGTTCCCTGTGTCGTCGCCCTGCACGCGAAGGGGGCTGGCCGAGCGGCAGAGGGAAGGAGCCCAGGGCGGGGCCTGCGGCAGTGGGCAGGGCTGGTGGCAGTGGGCGGGGCCCGCGGCAGTGGGCGGGGCCCAGGACTCACCACCCCCGCGGAGCTGGGCGAGGTCCCGCCCCCGACATGGAAGGTGCCAGGCCGCATTTCAGACGCCCCCCCACCCCAGCCCCAGAGGGGCCTCCCTGGGGAGTTCAGGTGGGGGCTGTGGGGAAGGCGATGAGGAACGGGCCCGCAGCCTGGGTGCTGGAGCCCGACCCCCACCCAGCCGACCACCCAGGCCCCGGGGAGCGGACTCAGGTCGGGACAGATGCCCGGCCAGCCTCCTGCGCCCAGCGTCTCTGTGGCTCCGTCTTCGGGGACGAGCTGGACGGTGGCCCGAGGCTGAACTGAAGTCCTGGGTCACGCAGACGTGCTGCTCCCGCCCGGCACCAGACGCCCCGCAGACCGAGCCGGCTGGCCGCTGCGCTGGGACTCGTGTTGGCCCGTCCTGGCTGCAAGGCGCAGGTTCTGGGACGGCCGACCGTGGGTTCAGCGGGAAAAACACCAGGGGCCTGAGTATCCCCACGCAGCTGGCGTGACGTGACGTGAGCCGCCTGGCCGCCCCCAGCAGCCCTGCCTGGGAAGAGCCCCCCCCACCCCCGTCGCGTCCCCTCCGGCCACCAGGAGGTTTCTCTCACCCGCGTGCGGCTCCTCGCCGGAGCCAGGCCGCCTCTGGGACTGTGTGAGGGCGGCGGGCGCCCCCAGGCAGAGGCTGGGGCTCGTGGCACCTCGTCCAATGGCGTCAGTCGCCGGGACCGAAACCCTTTGGTTTGGGTTCGTTTACGGAGAAGACGGAGGAGCAAGGGGGCTGCCTGGGAGCCCGGCGGGAGTCGTGGCCGGGACCCTCTGGCTCCCCGAGCCTCGCACCTGGGGGTGTAGGGCGGGACCTCGAGCCTCGTTAAACCGCCCTGGGCCACGGTGGTGGCAGCCAAGGGTGGCGGGTGGGAGCCGCCCACGGGCAGACGCCAGGGAGTCGTGGCGGGGCCCGCGTGAAGTCCACGCGGGGAGGACGTGGGCGCCTCGTCAGCTTTCTGTGCAAACGTTTATCTGAAGCCAAAGGCTCTGGCATCGTTAGGAAGCCACATATGTCATTATCACAAACAGTTTTATTTTATTTATGTTTTTAAAAACTTCAAAGACTTTATTTTTAGAGAGGGGAAGGGAGGGAGAAAGAGAAATATCCATGTGTGGTTGATCTCGAGCGCCCCCTACTGGGGACCTATACCGAAACCAAGGCCTGTGCCCGGACTGGGAATTGAACCGGCAAACCTTTGGTTCACAGGCCAGCGCTCAATCCACTGAGCCACTCCAGCTGGGGCTCGGTTGCTTTCAAATGGGAGACTAGCAAGGGGGCTGGTTCCAGACGCAAGCGGAAGGAGGGCGGTGAGAGGAGACGTGGGGGGGCCGTGAGCATGCGGACCCCTCCTCCAGCTTGGCCGTGGGAAACCGGAGGACGAAGAGTCCAGAAAAGGGCCAGGGGAGCGGCGGAGATCAGGGCCCCAGCCAGCCTGTGGCCTCCCCGTGCCACGGCCCGTGGCGGCCACCGGCCCTCGCGCTGCTGCTGCTGCTCCGGGAGGAAACGGCCTCGGTGTGGGTCTGTGGTTCGGAAAATGCGAGAGAAGACAGAGGCGCCTCGGGCTGTTGGGAGAGGAGCACGCGGCCCCGGGTGTAGGATTTATGGGTCGCGTCGCCCGTCGGCTGAGCTGCAGCCCTGCTGAAAATTTAATGGCTAATATTCGTAACTGTAGCCGAAGTAAATTATGTATGAAGCGGTTGACTTCCCTCTCTTTTCCCGCAATAATGGCTCCCCCACCCGTGGCGAGAGCGCGGCGAGGAGGGAGGTGGGGGGCGGGGACAGAAGCTTCCAGGGGAGAAAGCGGAGAAGGGTGGTAAGTGTCCAGACAGCGGGGAGAAAACCGGATTTCAGCGAGCCTCGTGCGTGCCGAGGGCGCCCCGAGTGCCCCCCCCACCGAAACTCTCCCATTAAAACAAAGATAAAGTGGGGGCCTGTTCTGGTCTCTGGTTTCAAGGTGTCTGCCCAGGAACCAGGAGAGGCCACCGTGCCGGTGGTGACAGGCAGGGACTGACCAGCCTCCGCCTTTTCTGATTCTAGGGCACGCCGGGGAAGCCGGGACCGCGGGGGCAGCGAGGCCCAACGGTAACCTCCCCCTGGGTTCAGGGCCGGCCCAGAATCGTGGGCACGCTGCAGGGGGCGCCCCGGGTGCGGGGGAGGTGGTCTCCGGGAGTCTGAGGGGTGTGAGCTGACCTTCCTCTTCCCCTCTGTCCAGGGCCCGAGGGGTGAGAGAGGCCCCCGGGGCATCACCGGGAAGCCCGGCCCCAAGGTACGTCCCCCCCACCCCTGCTGTCCACAGGGGGCGACGAGGGCCATCCGGGCCTTTTGCCCGTGAGACAATGGAAGGAGGAGGGATTCTTGGGGGACTTAAGGGGGAGCTGGTCACCTCCAGCGGGCGGTGGGCGGGCTCGGTCAGACAGGAGGGTGGGGCTGAGGTGAGGCCGGGGCGGGGCGGGGTTGGACAGATGCCCCATCCGGCTCTGGTGGGGAGGCCTCCGTTCTTTCCTTGGAAGTGGGTTGGAGAGCTGCTGAGAGCTTGGCCGGAAATCTAAACAAAGGTCTTGCTGCCTCGGCCGAGGGGTGGACACCAACCCCCAATGGTCAGTGTGGAAGGGATCTCGGCCACACGGGGCCGTCCTGTCCTGGACGTAGTCCCAGAGCGCCTTCCCGCCACGGAGAGGGGCCTCCCGTTGGGCTGAGGTCCCGGCCCGGCCTGTCCCCTCGCTGCCCGGACGCACCCACCTGGAGGCCGCAGTGCGCCCGCCCGTGCCGAGAGCGGGGACCCACGGACCGACAGCAGGGCACGGGCGGTGGGGCCAGAGTCCCCGTCAGAGGCAGTGACAGTAACAACAACAAGCTTTCCTCCCTCTCTCCCTCCCTCTAGGGCAACTCGGGAGGGGACGGCCCGGCCGGCCCTCCGGGTGAGCGGGTAAGCGCCGCTGCCTTTCCTGCGGGGCGGGCAGGGCAGAGGGGCCCTACCCAAGGGGGGAGGTCTCCCCCAAGTCTGGAGGGAGAGCAGTGGCGGCTGTGCGGGGAGTCAGGTCTTGTCTTGGGGGTCGGCCCCCTGGCCTGGGGATGTGGAGGCGGCTGGGACACTGGGAACCCAGGTCCTCCGTGCCATGCGGCCCGAGGGGCTGTGCCCTGTGACCTGGCTGCCCCGGGCCCCTGACCGGCCTTTCCCCTGCGCTCTGGGGAGGGAGGGGCTGACGTCAAGGGGGCCGGGCCTGCGCTCAGAGCAAGGACTCTGGCGGACGTGGCCAGGGGCTGCCCTCAAACTGGCCATTCTCTGTCCCCAGGGACCCAACGGACCCCAAGGACCCACCGGATTTCCTGGGCCCAAGGGCCCCCCTGTAAGTAACGCGTTTTCCTGGTTTGGCTCCCCGGACGTCGGGCTTTTCTGGAGATGCTCATTGGCCCCCGGGGCCCATGCAGCCTCCTCCAGGTGGGGGGTGGGTCAGCAGAGAGGCGGGGCTGCGTCCACCGCCTGACCCTCCCGCGCTGGGGAGCCAGCGCGCTCTGGGCAGCACGAACCGCTCTCCCCTTCGGTCGGCCGCCTTCTCTAGCTGGGGCCCTCGTGAGGGTCCTGGGGCTGCCGCTTTCTTGGCCGAACGACACAAGCAAACACACTCTTTCCGAGTGAGGCCCCCCCTCCACAGGCCCCGGGGTCAGGGACAGCAGTCCCATTCATGACAGGTATGGCGTGTCTCTCCAACACCCCTCTGGCAGGAGGGGACACCAGCCAGGGGGAGGTTCTGCCAGCGGGGCACGCCTGAGGGCCGTGGTTAGGAAGGGGCTGACTTCCAACCTGGGCCCCCGTCCGCCGGCGCCCCCTGCTGGTGGACCTTAGGGAGCTGGTGACAGCTCCCTGCCTCAGTTTCTCCCCTGGGAGATGAGGGTGACCGCAGGGCGGCCCTCTGGCGGGTGCGAGGCTCCCATTGGTACTTCGTCACCGGGACTGATGCGGTGGTTACCCTAGAAACAAAGTGGCGACTTTGCTCCCTGGGCAGCGTGAGCTTCTCAGAACGGAAGGAGACTCTGTCCCTCTGCTTCCTCCTCAGGGCCCCCCAGGCAAGGACGGGCTCCCGGGACACCCCGGACAGAGAGGGGAGACCGTGAGTACTGGCGGTGCGGGGGGACACGGGCTGGCCTGGGGGGACCCTATCTGGGGGGAGCCCCGCAGGCCCCAGTGCACATGACGTCTCCGTGCGGACCGCAGGTGCCTGCTTCCAGGGTCACATGTAAACACGTCATAACACGCACACAGGACACCATGGGCACCCTGGGTCCCGTGTGGCCAACCTCCCCTCTGTCCGAGTACCCTCGAGCACAGCTCCTGGAGAGGCATGCTCTCCAATGGCAAACCAGGGGGGCGCCCCCATTTCTGCCCCAGTCGTGCGGTGACTTCAGCTGTAAAAGTGCCCGAGAAGGGGTGGGGGCCCGACACTGGTCCCAGCCTCGACCGGCCAGCTCCTTTCAGCTGAAGGTTGGCGGAAGGGCGTCCGGCACACTCCTTCTGTCCCTGTTGTCGTGAGGACAGGTGGCCCGGTGGGCCAGACGGGGGCACCAGACACACCCCTGCCCTGCGTCTTGGCCATTGCGGCTGACCTCTGACCTTGCCCTCGCTGTTAGCAGTGGCCGTGGTGGGCTGCGGCACCAGGGCGTTAAGGGAGTCTAACGTTTCTGGTTTTAAGAAGACAGCCTTTATCTCCTTGCCCTCGGGCCGCCTGGGATGTGGTCCAGCCCCACTCTGTGTCTTTTCTCAACGTGTCCCAGGGATGGGTGTGGGCACACTGGTGACCTGGAAGCTCCGGGCTGAGGCCATTCTGGACTCAGGTCAAAGGTCTCTGAAGTTTCTCACAGAGGCAGCCCCCCCCTCCCAAGCCCAGTGAGGTTTCGATGCCGTATTTAATATGTTCTTCGGTGCCTGCCGGCTTTAAAAAAATCCCTTTGTCTCTTTCATTCATTGTGATGGAAGCTCACGTAATTACACCTTCCCCGTGGCCGGCCGCCCGACTCCCGGAGAGCACTTTGCTCTATTGTTTATGGAGAGAAACTAAAGCGTTGGCCTGGGCGGTGCCCATGTTTCTCCAGAGCCGTTCTGGGCAGACGCAGGGGAGGGTGGCACGGCCCTGGCTCGCTCTGACTTATTCGAATGGAGGCTGGCAGGGTGTCTGCGCGGCTCGTCCTTGCGGGGAAGTAGTGCGGCGCTTCCCGCTGCGTCTGTCGTGCCGGCCGCCCGCAGACGCAGGACAGCCCTCTCCAAAGCGAGCCGGGGGAGCCAGCCGTCTCCCCCTCGGGGTCCAGCCCCGCTGTCCAGAAAGGCCCTCCAGGGTGCCGGCTCCGTCCGCCCTCCAAAACGGAAGCCGTCCAGGTCGCCCCTTCTCCTGAGCCCAAAGCCCCTTACTCGGCCAGGGCGGACCCCACCCTCAGCAGCTGCCGGTGGTCCCACGCCACGGCCCACACCGGGGAGGGGGCTTTCTCCCCTTCCTTCCCCCAGGCTCCTGCCTCCGCGCGGGCGCTCCCGGGACGCGTTCAGCGCCCCAGGTTTCTGCCCCGGTAAAAGGCCCTGCGGAGAACACGGCTTCAGAAATGGCCCTTCTGGCCCGTGCGTGCAGCCCGGGGGCCTGGAGTGCAGAGCCCCCCAGAAGTGCGCCAGGCTGCCTGGAGTCGCCGGGGCCTGCCGGCCGGGCCTCCTGCCCCAGGGCTGGACGGCGCGGCGCTGAGCGCCCCCTGCGCCTGCCCTCCGGGCCCCGCGGGGCCCGCAAAGCAGCCGCGTCCCTCTGCAGACTCCGACTGGCGTCTGGGCGCCACCTGCGGTGTCAGGAGGCACCTTCTGGGCCGACGGGGCGCGTGGGCGCAGCCGGCGCCGGAAGTGACGCAAGTCGTTACGTACGCGCCGTGCGTGCACAGAGCAGAGACGTAGGGGGTCGCGCCGACAACGCGCAGCTGGGCCGAGGGTGCTGGCCGAGTCACCTGCGCGTGCGCATGCGCGTGCTGTGCGACCGCCCGTCCACACCAGCGGCGCGGGCGGCCGGCGGCGCGGCCTCCGCGGAGTCGCCCACGAGACTCAGCCCGGAGGCAGCGCCCAGGTGCGGCTCGCTCCGCCGCCAACGGCGCCGCGTGTGCCCGAAACAGACACGCGTAGTGAGGCTGCAAAGACGAGCAAGTGCTGAAGTCGTCTCTGCCACGGAAGCGTGCCCGTGGGAAGCGGCCGGCGGGGCCGGCGTGCTGGCCCCGTGAGCTCCGGGGCTGCACGCAGACGCGGTGGAACGAGGGAGACAGGCCCCCCCCCCGTGAAGTCTGGGACTCCGGGGTGGGGGCCGCTGCGGCGGCAGCGACTCAGCGTGCCCCTCTCTCTTCGCAGGGTTTCCAAGGCAAGACCGGCCCCCCAGGCCCGCCGGGCGTGGTCGGCCCGCAGGTGAGAGGCAGCTTCCCCGGGTCTCACGGGTGCACTCGCTGGAGGCGGGGTGTGGGGGGGCACGGCTCAGGTGTCGGTGTCCCCGGGGCTCAGAAGGTGTGGGTGCTGCTCACGGAGACGGAAGCCTGGCGGTGCCCGTCCACGTTCAGAGTCGTGCTCCGCGTGGGCGGGGGGGGGCGGGACCTGGCCGGCTCTGCCTGCGCCCTTGTTCCTTGCTGTTGGTGCCCACGGCAGCCCGGCTGTGGCCCCGGGTCCTCTCACTGCCCTCGGATCCTTCCGGGGTGGCTTGCAGCCAGAACCGCCAGCTTAGACCGAGGGGCGGGGCCGGCCACCCTGTTTCAGGGTGCTCACACCTCACCTCCCTCACACTCTCCTTTCCTTGCGATACCCGGGAAACCTGGGACTGCCGTGGGCCCTGTGCCTGGCGGCCAGGGCTGTCCTGAGGCTCAGGAACAGAAGGTGACGCCCCTGTGCGTCCCCTGACATGTGTGGCTGATGCTGATTTTCCCCACAGGGTCCCACAGGAGAGACGGGTCCGATGGGCGAGCGCGGCCATCCCGGGCCCCCGGGGCCCCCAGGTGAACAGGGGCTCCCGGGCCTCACCGGGAAAGAAGGGACGAAGGTGAGTCCGTCAGACCGTCCGCGCCCGGCGGGGCGTTCCCCGAGGGGTCCTTTCGGCACCTGTGTCCTTCCCGCTGCTCTGTGCTGCTGGGTGCGCGGTCTCTCGGGCAGACGCTCCTTACGCCGGCCTGCTGCCCGCACCGTGAACCTGGCTATGCTTCTGCCCCCTTGGAAGGGGGGCTTGAGCTGACCCGCCGCAGGGGTGGGCGTGAAGGGTCTGGGGGTCAGACCCCCTTGGCTTTCTGCCCGGGGGCTGTGTCTTGTCCCCAGCTGTCACGCCTGCTTGCAGACACACACGAGATGCCCTGACACCTCGTACGTCTGTGCTTACTAGAAAGTGACCTTTTAAAACGCTGCCCACTGATGCAGGCAAAGGATAAGCAGTAGAGACAGAGGAGGGATGCGGTTCTCTCCTGCCTCCCGGCACCCGCTCTGCCCCTCCCTGCTCCTTGGGGGCCTCTTCTCCGGCCTGCGCCCCTGTGGTGGCCCCAACTCCTGTGCGCTAGCACCCGAGTGAGCCCCCTTCCCTCCCCGTGTCTCGGTGAGAGGCGTGGGAACACAGGCCCCCCAACCTCTTGTTCGGCCACACATGGGGGCGTGTACTTCACAGTGAGGTACAGTAGGGCTGGCCAAGACGGTGAAAACGTTAACACACACACGTGTGCTCATATATATGTAAATTTGGGTGCAAATGTGCTTGAGAAACGTGTCTGTCCGTAGAGTGTGGGAACAGACATTGTCTCCGTGCAGATACGGGTGCGGGTGTGGGTCCCGGGCACAAGGAGGCCCCTCTGAGTCCGGAAGGGGGCCCGGGCCGGGCTGGGGGAGGGGAGGGCCCTACGCTGCCGTGTCGGACCCCGGAGGAAACACCGGAAGCGATCCGGGCTTTCATGCACCTGCCAGAAGGCGTGGGCTCGGGGGGCGCACCTTTCAGAAAGTGTGGCCTGGGGCCTGAAATGGGAGTCTCCAGTGATGCGTGGGTGCAGGGCAAGGCTTCCAGCCTTTTGGCTGTGGGTCCCCTTTCAAGGACCCCAACCCCCGGGGAAGGCAGACCCCCCCAGGCGGAGCAGCCGCCTCCCCCTCTGCTCTGCTCCGCTCACACGGCCCCGAAGGACGGGGGAGGGTCATGGGTGGAGTCGGTCACTAGGCCCACACGCGGCGGCCTGACAGCCCACCTCCAGGGCGCACGTGCGGGCCGTGGCCAGGGCCCAGCGGTGCCCACTAGGGAGTCAAGTTGGCGCTCAGAGTCCTGCCAAGCCCAGCGCCCGGGAAGCCCCACGCTGGCCCCACAGACCTGGTCCCGGGCATCGGCCAGAAACCAGCCTGTGGCTCTGATTTCAGGGGGACCCGGGCCCCGTCGGCCTCCCCGGGAAAGACGGCCCGCCGGGACTCCGCGGCTTCCCTGGGGACCGAGGGCTCCCCGGCCCAGTGGTGAGTAAGGGGCCAGGCGGGGGGTGGGGGGGGCGGACACTGCCCGGCCCGGGGCCTCTCCCCGAGGCACCCCTGACCCCACTCTCGTTGCTTTGCAGGGAGCAGTCGGACTGAAAGGCAGCGAGGGGCCCCCCGGCCCGCCAGGCCCCGCGGTGAGTGGCGCTGCTCTCTAGCTCAGAGCGCACTCGGCAGGGGCGACGGGGGTCCCGCCGTGGGTCCTCAGAAGGCCGCGGTGGAGGTGTGGGCTCGGGAGGGTGCGGACAGTGTGCCCTGGGCTGGCAGCGGGGTGAGGAAGGGTCCAGGAGCAGGCTACGTGAGGGGTGGTGGAGGACCGGGCGGTTGTGGGGAGGGCTGGGCCCCCCACTGTGCCCGAGAGGGGCACGGAGCAGCTGGCACGCTTCGTGAGGCTGGGCGGGGGGCAGCCGGGAAGGGAGTGGATGTGACCCCTGTTGCCCCAAAGCGTGGGCTTGAGGTGGGCTCTCCACATGCCCAGGGCCACCAGGGGTGGGAGGTCCACTCCCAGGGCCGGGGGTCAGACTCTGCTCAGCTGCTGCCGGTGGAACTGAGTGGTCCCTCTGACGTTGTGGTTCCATACCCTTTGCTGCGGTCTTGGGGGCGGGGCCGTCGGGGGCACGCCCGCCCTCAGCAGGCACGCCCCAGACCCCCGTTACTGGCTGATGCTTTACAGAAAGTTAACGTGAGCTTTAGCCCTGCCCAGCTGCACAGATTTGGGGCTTCAGGGACAGCCCCGGCCCCAGGCTGGGACCGAGAGGGAACCCCACAAAATAGCGCCCACTCTCCCCTGTGGAGTCAGGGGACGTTTGAGAGAGGTGGTGACCGGGAAGGCAGGTGGGAATGAAATGTCCCCTTCTCGACGAAGGCCGAGTGCAGGATGACCCCCTAAAACTAGGCCCAGTGCTCCCGGGGCAGCACCCCCATAAATCATGGGGGAGCAAGGCGGGAAGGATGCCGGCGGGCAGGCACACCCCACGGAGGGGGCGGGGGCAGGGCACAGCCCCAGGAAGAGCGAGCTCCAGGGCTGTCTCAGGGAGGCGCGCTCTCCATCGCTTGGGGGATCAGACACGCAGACCCTCCGATGCCAGACGGGGCCCGAGGGGCCACGGTGGGCTCCAGGCTGAGAGGGGGTCAGCGTGGCCGGCGGGGCTCTGGGAACCCTGCCCCTGCTGCGTGAGGGCCTTGACGTGAACCTCTTTCCCGCCCCGCCCCAGGGATCTCCAGGGGAGCGCGGTCCGGCCGGCGCCGCCGGGCCCATCGGCATTCCTGGGAGACCCGGGCCACAGGGCCCTCCGGGGCCTGCTGGGGAGAAAGGAGCGCCCGTGAGTACCACCGCATGGGGTGGGGGTCCCTGGCCCAGCTCCCCCCACCCCGGCCCCCACCATGGGTGTTCCACGGGGCTTCGCAGGAGGCGGGGGGCGGGGAGCTAGAGGATGGCCCCCAGGAATGCGTGTGTGTTCCCGGGGCCCTGACGGAGGTACGGGGGGGCCGGTTCCCCAGGTGGGTCAGGTGCTCTCCCCGAGGCTCCTGAGCTGGAGGGGCGCCGGGGAGCATCCCGGGCAAGGGTCTGCCCGTCACTCGTGCTGCCTGCGCCCCGGCGCGTGCAGACATGGGCAGGGGCTGGGGACACGCGTCCAGACACGGCCCGGCCTCCGTCTGGCCCAGGCTGCGGTGCCACTCGTGATGGGCCACCGCCTGGTGGGACTGGGGGCAGGTGTGGGGGGAAGAAGGGACAGAGACGTGGGATAGGAAGATGAGAAGCTTCTTCCCGGGCCCCGATAACCCCCGTCTCTGTGAACCCCAACAGTGTGGAGGCTTTGCGAGAGACCTCACGGGGGGCTCTTGAGCCTTGGTTTCCGTGGGGGAACCTCCTGGGCCACCCGCTGCCAGCCCCTCCTTCCACACCCCATTTCCCCCCCCATTGTGACCCACAGACGCCCCCACTTCCCTGACCTATGTTCACCCCCACGTGTGACTCTGCCACACAATTTTGCAAATGCCACCTGCCCCATGCTCAGTCAGCTGCGGGGACAAATTCCGGCTCAGACGCCCCTTCCGAATTCAGAACGTCAGAGTGAGCGAGTTCTGGGGCGCCGGGCAAAGGTCAGCGGTCAGCTGGTCTGCGATGCAGTGAGGACGCGAGTGTGGGTTGGTCCGGGTCAGGAAAGTGGGGCTCCCTTGCACGTTTTGCTCCGAGAGGCTCATGGGTAGAGAGGGGCCCTGTTCGCCTCCCCGGGTGGGACTTCCCCGCTGAAACCACGCGGGACTCCCGGGCCGTCGAGGGTCTGCCCGTGTGTGGTGGGCAGCTGGAGGGTGCCTGATCAGTTCTCGGGAGGCCCCGGGGGACGCGGTCCGGCCAGCTCTGTCGGACGCCTGGCGGGCCCTCGGCACACACACACGGTTCCCACGGCGCAGCCGGGGACGGTTGGGCTCGCTGTCTGAAGAGAGTGAATGTTGGAGCAGAGAGCTCCCAAGAGAGACAGCGTCCACAGGAAGCCCGTCATTCCCCAGAGCAGCTGCAGGGGGGGAAGGGTCGGGGAAAGGTCAGGTGTCTCCCAGCGTGGCCACCTGACCGGGGACCCGGGGCGGAGGGCCCCCGGCACCGGGGCTGGGCGTCGCGGGCTCAGTGAGGGTGGGAGCCAGTCGGCGGGTGGGGGGGCTCCCGGGGGCATGGGGGGGACGCCGTGCCGCAGGGCCCGGGTGGTGTGGAGTCCCGACCCTGCACGAGCGGCCCCCTGTCCCGTGTCCCGCCCCCACGTGCACCCCTCATTCCATGTGCCCGCCGTGGGGAGGCGGTGGCCGGCCCCAGGGTGAGCACTGCAGCCGCTCAGGGCGCCCTGCCAAGCGGCAGGGGTGAGCGACGCGGGAGCTCAGTGAGGGGCGCTGTCAGGGGCCGCCTCCAGGAGGGCAGGGCGGCGGGGTGCGTGGCGGGCGTGTGTGTGACGTGTGGGTGTGCGCGTGAGAATGCGTGTGCATGTACGAGTGGGTGCGCGTGACTGAGTGTGCACACGTGGGCGCCATGTGCATATGTGGGCATGTGTGTGCGCACAAGGGTATGTGCATGAGCCTGCACGTGCATGAGTGTGCATGCATGCGTGTGGGGTGTACGCGGACCGGTGCACACGTGTGCAAGGTGTGCGCGTGTGGTGTTTGGCAGGGCGGCGTCCGCAGAGGACTGGGGCCGTGGGGGTGCGGCGCCTGGGGCCCTGCCCTCCTGCAGGGAAATGGGGAGTGCGGGCGAGCCCAGAGGGTCTGGCTGGCATCCTCAGGACGGTGGGCACGGCCACTCCCTGGGAGCTGCCGGCCCCCTGCCCGAGGGCCCCTCTGGGGACTGCGCTGTGTCTGACCACAGGTCTCCGCTCCTCTGTAGGGCGAGAAAGGGCCCCAAGGCCCAGCTGGCCGAGACGGTCTCCAGGGCCCCGTGGGGCTCCCCGGCCCGGCCGGCCCTGTGGGCCCCCCCGGAGAAGACGGAGACAAGGTGAGGAGGGCCCGGTGGCCAACCCAGACGAGGAGTGTGGGCAGCGAGGTGGCCCCAGGAGCCCCCTGAGCCGGGCTGGTTGCGGAACAGCTCTGGCCTGAGTGGTGATACGTGAGGCCTCCTCTGTTTGTGAGACGTCGTAACAAACGTCACACCCGCCCTGAATCATGAGCCTGGGAGACCTTAGGAGCCGTGTCCCCCCGCGTGGGGCTCGTGCGGGAGGCAGCAGGGCTGGGGAGAAGCTGCTGCACCCCCCCCAGATCCGCCCACGTCCTGAACCCGCCTCGGGGAGCCTGGCTCATGGGCTCCCCTGGAGGAGAGTCTCCGCGGCCATCGCCCGGGCCCTCTCTCCGGGGCGTGCCTCGTGACCCCCGCGTGGCCCTCGCGGCTGCCGCTCCGGGGAGGGGGCTTCGCTCGGTGAAGACGCCGGGCCCGGCTCCGCAGCCGAACTTCCCGCTCACGGTGGGGGCGAGCGGCATGCACTTTGGCGTCGCCGGTGGCATTTCCGACGCTGTCACCTCGCGGCAGACGGCACCAGGCCTCCAAGGGCGGGGGCCAGCCCTGTACCGCAGAAGCTCCGGGGGAGGGGGGGCTGCGGTCACTGCTCCAGAAGGAAGCGCGGTGATCGAGGTGTCGGCCGGCTGGCCGGGCCGAGCACACAGCCCCACCACGGTGTCAGACCCGCTCCGGCCCTGAGTCGCGCCCGGTGGGGGCTTCGTCCCCAAAGGAAACCGAATGAACGGAAGCGTGTCCTCCCGGGACATCGGCAGAGCCCCCCGGGGAGGCGGGCCCGCTTACTCGCCTGGGAAGACGAGTTCCGCTGGGGAGCGGGCAGGGTGCGGGTGGTGGGGGGCTGGCTGACGGTCTCCCCCCTCTGCCCGCAGGGAGAGATCGGGGAGCCGGGGCAGAAGGGCAGCAAAGGGGACAAAGGAGAGCAGGTAAGGACCGCGCGGGGCTGCGGGGCTGCCGGTGGTGGGGTGGCCGCGGCACAGGGCCACGTGCCGGTGGGCCGGGCAGGCTGCCGACGCCCGTCACTGCAGCTGGCGGAGCGACACCAGCCGCCGAGAGCAGACGGGACAGCTGACGTCCGTCCTTCCTGTCGTGACCCCGTGCGTGTGCGTGTGTGTGCACAGATGCGACGCGCTGTGTGCGTGAGAGTGCACGCCGTGTGTGCACGCCCGTCGGGCGTGGTCCCCTGTTGACCCAGGACCAGGGAGCGCTCACGGGCTCTGGGAAATAGGAGGAAACCAGGCGCTTCAGTGTGCGAGCTGGGGGCGCCACAGGGGGCCGCAGCACGCCCTGCCGCCTCCCCACTTGCCCCATCTGCTCGTCCGTTCAACGCTGGGGTGTCCTCGCACACACCTGTCCCACCACCGCCAGCTCCCTCCGGGGTCGCAGAACATGTCCTGCCTGTGGCGCACGCAGGCCTTCCCGCCGGTGCCAGGCGGCTCCCAAGGACAGTTGTGCCCTGCCCCCCCGACCCCGTGACCCCCTGACCCCCCGCCTCCCACGCTCCCTGTGCCGGCAGCGAGGTGTGTCTGGGGACACGCCCAGGGACAGGGAGTCACAGTGTGAGGCCCCAGCTCGGCCGTGGGCGAGCCGCGCACTCCCCTTGTCGGTGACGGGGGCCCCCGGTGACCCGAGTCGTGGGTGCCTGGGCGGGAGCCGCGCTGAGGCACGGCGGCCTCCAGCAGGACTTCTGCGGCAGCCAGCGCTCGGGGTGGACCTGGAGTGTCACGGGCTCCAGAGCTGCAGGACGGCCGCCTGTGGGGACTGAGCCGATGACCTGGGGCACCCGCCCCCTGCGCTGCCCAGCCCCTCTCCCTGGGCCTCAGCCGGGATTCGGTGAGCGACCATGCCTGCCTTCTCCCTGCAGGGTCCGCCCGGGCCGACCGGTCCCCAAGGCCCCATCGGACAGCCGGGCCCCTCCGTGAGTACCTGCGGTCGGGCACACCGGCACAGCCCCGCCCCCCGCCCTCCCAGAGCCGGTGGGCGCCGGGCACCGGCCCTCACCCCGGCACCGCTGTCTCCCGCAGGGAGCTGACGGGGAGCCGGGGCCTCGGGGCCAGCAGGGCCTCTTCGGGCAGAAAGGGGACGAAGGTCCCAGAGGCTTCCCTGGGCCCCCCGGGCCCGTGGGGCTGCAGGTGAGTGCGGGTTTGGGCAGGGGCGGGTCTCCGCCTCAGGGGGTCCCCGCGTCCCCGCCCCCCCATGTCCCTGCCCTGCCCCCGTGTCCCAGCCCTGCCCCGCCCTGCCCTCCCCTGTCCGTCTGAGATTGAGGACGCTCAGGCTGGGCGACGGGCCCCCAGCTCCCCACACCTGGGCAGCGCCGCCAGGTCCCGTCGCCCCAGGTGCCTGCACGCTGGCTTCTCACCTGCGGCGTCTCTTTCCACGGTCCCAGCGGAAACACCAGAGACCACCGATGAGCTGTGGGGAAGAGGGCGGGAACGGCCTCTCCTCGAACCGCCTGGGAACGGCGGCTGCACACTCGGGCACGTCCCGTGTGCCTCCTCGCCAGTGCATGGGGTCACACGCCCGTGTGCACACACACCCACCCGCATGCACGCACACACACGTACACACCCGCATGCACACACACGACCGTTTGGTGTTTGCAGATTCCCATGCTGTCCTGCGGGCGGGGAGTTTAGACCCCGCTTCCCCCACCTCCCTGCCCATCACGCGTCGTGTGGAAGGTCACAGAACGTTCTCTGCTCGCGGCAGTTCGTGTTTCTCTTTGGAAACGTGACTTCTGGTCACTGCACAGCCCTGCAGCCTGTGGTGGCCGCGGGGGGCCCCTCCGGCCGCTGCCCCGTGGGGCACTGCGGAGGCACCTCTGCCCCTCCGTCTGCCCACGTCTCCCTGCATCTCCTCGGGCCGATGCCCAGACCCGGGGTCACCGGGCGTCGTCCTGGTCAGCAGTGCGCGTGGAGGCACCCCCACGAGGCTCCTGACGCCTGCGGCGGCGTGGTGCCGGGAGCCCCGGGGACGGCCGTGTGTGCTGGGCGGGGCTGTGCGCCCTGCTCAGCTCTGGCCCCTCCCGTCCGCAGGGCCTGCCAGGACCCCCCGGAGAGAAGGGCGAGACCGGGGACGTGGGCCAGATGGTGAGTGCACCAGGGGCCCGGCCAGGGCGGCCGCTGTCTGTTTCCCCAAAAACCTGAGTTCCTCTGTGCTCAACGGCGCTCCTCCTCCTAGGGCCCGCCAGGTCCCCCCGGCCCCCGCGGACCCTCCGGAGCGCCAGGTGCAGACGGGCCGCAAGGCCCCCCCGGTGGAATAGGCAATCCTGGAGCAGTGGGAGAGAAGGTGACTCGCGCCCCGTAACTGTCCTCACGTTCTCTGTGTGTGTGTGTGTGTGTGTGTGTGTGTGTGTGTGTGTGTGTGTGAGAACCCGGGGCGCGGTGGTGTGTCCACGCGTGCGTAGCCGTGTGTGTGTCCAGCTGGTCCGTGGACACGTGCAGGTGCACTGCCCGGCTGTCCCTGTCCGACGCAGCGTGACGGTCAGCAGGTCCCGGCGGCGGGCCTGGGGCTGGGACCACCTGCTCACGGCAGCTTCGCGGACGACGGGCCGCCAGCAGAGGCCGCGGCTGCAGGGTCCGGCCTGGGACGGGGGCTTGTGCGCCCCACGGAGTCCGGGGCCCCGGGCCCGCACCGCCGGCCCTGGGGCTGATGATGAGCACACCTGCTCGTGTGTGCACGCCTGCTCGTGTGTGCACGCCTGCTCGTGTGTGCACACCTCTACGCTCGAGTGCACGGCAGGCGTGACAGTGCTCACGTCTGGCTCCCTGCACGCTCGGAGATCACCAGGCTTCTGGAGCACTCACCCTCGCTCCCGGGGCTGACAGGGACAAACGGTGCTCCCGTCCGTTTGCGTTCCCTGCGCGCCGTTTCCAGAACTTTCCTTCAGACGTCGGCCACTCCCCTGAGAAAAGGGCTCCGTCTCCCACGACCCCAAACCAGCCACCGCGCTGCCTCTGCTCACGCCCCCCTTTCTCTCAGTGCCCCCGTCCCCTGCGTCGGGCCCAGCCCCGGGACACCGCCACCCCCCACCTCTCACTGCTGCCCCCACCCCTGCCCAGCTGTGCCCCCACGGGCAGCGTGCCCTGCCCCGTCCCCCAGCCCCTCTTAGCTGTCCTGCAGAGCTCACTCGGGGCCACCGGGTGCCCCCATGCACTCTGCACTGCCTTGTCCCTGACCGTGACCGCCAGCTTCTTCCCGGGCCTCCCCGCCCCTCCTGGGGGCTGTCACAGGACACAGGACAGTGACCACGGTCTCAGCCCGGCCCCCTCCCCAGTGCCAGATGTCCGGGCGGCTGTGACACGCTCTTGTCCCGCCCTGACCACTGCGTTCCCTCCTCAGGGCGAGCCCGGCGAGGCTGGGGAGCCCGGTCTTCCCGGAGAAGGCGGCCCCCCGGTGAGTGCGGGGCTCGGGGGCGGGGCTGCCGGGCACGGGCTGGTGGGGGGCCCATCCACGAACGGGGGCCACACGTCCTCTGGGGGCTGCCGCACGGGGCGCCTCAGAAAGGGGGAACATGTGTGTGAGTGTGCACGAGCGTGCACGTGTGTGTGCACCCCCGACGTGTGTGTGACTGCCGTGTGAGTGTGTTTGCACGTGTGCACACAGGCACGTTAGCAGTGGCCACCCGTGGCCATGGCTGCAGGTGGCTCTGCCATCTGTGGGGTCCGGGCCCTCCTGCAGGCGCTGCAATGCGGGGCGGCCATCCCTTCACCAGCCCAGACCTAGAACGTCCCGACCCCTGCCGGTCCCACACGGAGTCCTCCGGGTTTGCCCATGCAGGGTCCCTGCCCGGGAGGGGTCCAGCAGGCGGCCGGTGGACAAAGGTCTCCTGGGCGTCAGGCGGCTCCCTCCACCTGTGAACCTTAGGGTGGGCGTCCCGACAGGGTCCTTGATGCCCGCTGCCCCGACCCAGGGCCCGTCCCTCCCGTCTAGAGGCAGTCGAGGCCTCAGAGGGTCCTGGGAAGGCAGGGGGGCCCCCAGCCGCCTGGTGGCACCGGCGGGGCCAGCCCGTCATGGGGAGCCCAGGCAGCAGCCGAGACCCACCCTCCCAGCACCTGCTCACTGCTGGGCCCCGACGACCCGGGAGAGGGCTGCGGTCCTTCCGTGGGACACCACCCAGGGGCGCCCGTCGGGCCGGCGCCTCCGGGAAGCTGCGTGGTCGGCCCTGGGCCCATGGGCGCACTGGTCTTTCCCCGCAGGGACCCAAAGGAGAAAGGGGAGAGAAGGGCGAGGCGGGCCCTTCTGGTGCTGCTGGACCCCCTGGACCCAAAGGCCCCCCCGGAGACGACGGCCCCAAGGGCAGCCCCGTGAGTAGCCGTCCCCGGCACCCGCAGCGGGGGCGGGGGCGGGGGCTGCCCTTAGACCGTTCTCACTCCCCCGAGGGCACGGAGCCTCCCGACCACCGCGCGTCCTGGGGAAGCTCCCGGTTCAGAGGTTTGCGCCCAGCTGCTCAGCGGGGACAGGCAGCGTACCGGGTGGGCTCCTCGGTGCCCACACCCGTCCCTGCGGCCGCCGAGGCCCCGAGCCCCGGGACAGGAGGGGCGGCCTCCGGAGCTCAGGAGGACGGGTCCTGCCTGCCCTCTTCCGGGCTCGCCGCCTGGCTCGGTGGGTGCCGTCCCGGGAGGGCGCCCGGGCTGCGGAGGGCCCCACAGTCTCCGAGCTCTCAGGACGTCCCGGGGGCGGTCGGCGGGCAGGTGGACTTCACGTGGCGGCGGCTGGGCCGCGAGCTGAGGGTCTGGACCGGCCTCTGTCTCCCTTTCAGGGCCCCGTCGGTTTTCCCGGAGATCCCGGCCCCCCCGGAGAGCCCGGCCCCGCGGTAGGTGCTGGGGTCCGCAGGGCCCCCGTCCCCCGTGGCGTGGACCTGCCCTTGCCGGCCCCGTTGCTCTCTCCCCTCTTTGGGGCCCGGCGCCCTCCCATGCGGCACCACGCGCTGGCGGTCAGCTGGGGAAGCGCGTCCCCACGCTGGCGCGTGCCGGGTCCTGGCCCCCCCGGGCGGGACTGGGAGTCAGCGCACGGCCTGGGTGCCGTCTGGGAGACTGAAGGGACCTGCTCTCGTCCCCACAGGGCCAGGACGGTCCCCCTGGCGACAAAGGGGACGACGGCGAGCCCGGGCAGACGGTGAGTGGGGGCCTGGACTCTGGGTCGGGGGGAGGGCGGCGGTGCACTCTGGGGAGCGGGGTCCCCCCACTTCGCTCGTGCCCAAGGGGAACCCAGACCCAGTCCCCGTGGCACCAATCCTGGACCGAGGCGGGGCCGGGCTCCCTCTGAGGGTCTGTCGAAGGCAGGGACCCCATTCCCAGAGGGGACATCGCCCGCCCGGGCCTGCCGGCACGGAGGTCAGAGCAGAGACCTGTAGGGGCGGCGTCACTCGGGACCGGGTGTGCCAGCGCTGCCGGGGGTGGGGGGACGAGGGGTCGGGGTCCACGGAGACGCAGTGTGTGGCTGTGGCGGTCGGTCGCAGCCTCCGTCCTGCAGACCCGCCCCTAAGCCCCGCCTCCCCTCTCTGCCCGCAGGGCTCCCCCGGCCCCACCGGTGAGCCCGGCCCGTCGGGGCCTCCAGGAAAGAGGGTAAGTGGCCCTGCGCACCCGGCCTCTCCCGCCTGCCTGCCTGCCTGCCCGCGTGGAGCCCGCGCCCACGGCCCACGGGTCGGAGCGCCCGTGCCTTTCCGGGGAAGCCCACTGCTGACTCCACCAGCGTGGTCGCCGTTGGGGGGGGACACCCACGGGGCTGAACATGCCTTTTCCCCGGGGCCGGGACTCCCGAAAACTCAGAGCGAGCTGCAGGCTTCCCTTCGCTGAGGGGTCAGCCTCCTGCCGGGGTCACAGGACACCGAGGTGCCAGTGGGGGACCGAGTAGAGTTGGCTCCCCCAGCGCTCACAGCCGCCGGGCGCCTGCCCCTGCCACACTGACCAGAGGCCTTCGCCAGCCCAGGGTCCTTCTGGCTCGTTCTCGGGGCGCACCACCCCCCACCCGGGCCTGTCTCCCCGCAGACCCCGCGCTCCCCGCCCGGCTTCTGCAGCCCACTCACCTCCAGCGTCTCTCTCTCGCCCATCCCAGGGTCCCCCCGGGCCCGCCGGCCCCGAAGGCAGACAGGGGGAGAAGGGAGCCAAGGTAATGTGCTCGCAGCCCGTGGGCGAGCTGGGCGGGCGGCGGGGGCGGGGCGGACCGCAGGGAAGTCATGGGGTGGCGCGGAGCTGCGGCCCAGGGGTCCTGGCTGTCCCTGCAGACCCGGGCCGGACCGCTGGTCTTCTCCAGACTGGAAGTGGCTCGTGGGTGGCCTTGGACACCGGGGGCCGGTCTGTCGCCCACCGGCCCAAGGGAGGGGAGTGGGTACTGCTGCTGGGGAGACCGGGGTGCTGTGCGATCTCAGGCTGGTGTCTGCACCCCTCACCCCCACCTCTGCTGCCTCACCTGTGGGGCAAGGGGACGAGGGTGCCCACGGCAGCGGGGGGGCATCTCAGAGGGCAGAACACCGGGACCCCGTGCAGTGAGCTTGCGGCCAGGCACCCAGGGTACCCGTGGGCCGGCCCCGGGACTCGGGTGCTCTGCTGGCCTCCTGCTGGGGACACCCGTCACGGCTGGACCGCGGTGGCCGCCGCCAGCCCTGGGTCTGCCTGGGAAACGGGGGCTGTGCCCACGCACGCCCAGGGCCGCTGTAACCGCTGCGGTGGCCGAGAGCGCCGCTGCCCGCACGGTCCCTGGGGACCGGGAGCCCCGCCGGCGCGGGGGATCAGCAGGGTGGGGGGCTGGCTGGGCCGCTGCCCCTGGAACGTGGGAGGTGGGGGCAGCCCCCAAGGTGTCTGGGGGTGTCTGGGGCTCTTGCTGAGACTCCTGAGCGGCGCCCAGGGCGTCAGCACGGGGGACCCACTCTGCCCGCCCTGCCGCCCTGCAGGGGGAAGCCGGCTTGGAGGGCCCTCCTGGGAAGACTGGCCCCATCGGCCCCCAGGGGGCCCCCGGGAAACCCGGGCCCGACGGCCTGCGAGGCATCCCCGGCCCTGTGGTGAGCCAGCGGGGAGGCCGGGGGAGGGGCACGGGGGCACGGGGGCACGGGTCCTGGCACGCGGTCAGCGGGGCTCACGCGCAGGGCCCGCTGTGTTTCAGGGTGAACAAGGCCTCCCGGGATCCCCGGGCCCCGACGGCCCCCCTGGCCCCATGGTGAGTGACGCCCGGAGGAGCCCTGGCGGGGTGAAGGGCGGGGCGGGGCAAGAATCTGACCCAGCCCTCCCCCCGCAGGGTCCCCCAGGACTCCCCGGCCTCAAAGGGGACTCTGGCCCCAAGGGGGAGAAGGTGAGTAGCACACAGACGCCACCCCGTGACTCGGCCGCTTCGCGCCCGTGGCCTCAGGCGTCCCTGCGTGCCCTGCGTTCGCTGGGGCCCAGGCTGCACAGCGGCCCCTGCGGAGGGCGTCCAGGCCCCGAGAGGAGCCGCTCGCTCTGTGCTCTGTCGTGGGGTCTCTGACCCTGCCCGCAGGGAGTGGGCGGGACCTCCAGGGGCGGGGGGAGGGTCTCACCTCCTCTCACGGCGGGGGGGGCACAAACGTCCCGACGCCCGGGAACCCTGGGAAGGGAGGCGGCGGGGGGTGTTCCTCTCTCCACTCCGACGCCCAGCCCGCCCCCAGCCTGTGGAGAGCTGGAGCACCTTCCAGAACCGTCCGTGGGCTCACAGGGACCAGACCTCGTGTGACCCCACGTGGAGGGCTTTGCTCTGAAACAGACAAGGATGACGATAATCCCGTGGTGGTCTGGGGCTCCCCCCGGGGGCCCAGGGACACCGGCCCCGCCCCGGTGCGTGCTCGCCGCGGACAGGACGGGAAGTGCATCTCGGGGACGGTTGTCACTCAGGCGCCCTCGTCCCCGTGGCCTGTGCCTGTGACTTCGCTTCTCAGGGTGGTTTCTGCTCGCACCCGCCGAGTGTCCCCCGACCTGCCCTTTCTGTTCCAGGAGGCGTGGGTGACCCGGAGGCACCCGCGACGTGGCGTGCTGCCCCGAGTGGTGGGACCAGAGGCTCTGCCACGGCCGCCGCCCTTCACGCCTTTCTTTCCCACAGGGTCACCCCGGCCTGATTGGACTCATTGGCCCCCCCGGGGAGCAGGGCGAAAAGGGGGACCGCGGCCTCCCCGGCCCACAGGGCTCCTCCGGCCCGAAGGGCGAACAGGTGTGTGGCGCGGCTGTCCCCGAGAAACTCCGCGCAGGCGGCCCTCTGGGCCCACGGGCCAGGTGCTGGAGCCAGGACAGGGGACACCCCAGGTCCCTCCGGTCCCAACGGAAAAGGGAGCCGGCATGGCCTGCAGTGCAGCCCGGCCCTGACTGCGGCAAGGCCCCCTGCCCGTGGCCCGTGGCCACCACAGCCTCAGGGGTGCGACGATTCACGCCACCCCCGTGCGGGAGCCCTGACCCAGCTCCTCGCCCGGGACACCAACGGCCACCCTCATCCCCGTTTGCCAGGGGCGCAGAGCGGGCTAGCCTCTGTCCCGCACTCCCCTGGGAGCCTCTGCAGCTCACTGGAGCTTGCAGCCCCAGCCCGGCCCGGGAGGGGGCCTCAGCCCAAGGGCTCCGTCCTGCCTGGGAGCCGAGGGGGAGGCCCTGCCTGGGTGCGGGGGGGTGGCGGGAGGGCACAGGAGACCCTGGGCCCCAAGGCCCCAGAAGGGCGACTGGAGCACAGGAGGCAGAGATCTTGAGAATGGGAAAGGCGTCCAGGGCACCCGCCACCAGAGGGCAGCCCCCTTCTGGGCCCTCAGCCCAGATGGGCCCCGGCAGTGTCGCCAACGGAGGTGCCGGACGGAGTCTCTACGGCTCTCCCAGTGACCCGAGTCCTACCCCCCACCCCTGACCCCTGACCCCGCGCCCCTGCCCGCTCCACAGACACAGGGAGGGGAGGCCCCGGGCTTCGCCCCGTGGGTGGCCCTGCGCCGGCTCCGTGTCTCGGACTAGGACACTGGAAGGGGTATCTCCGAGCGGCCTTACCGCCCCGGGGCCCTGCCGAGGCCAGGGGTTCCTCCCAGGCGGCCTGGGCGGCCGTGCCCGGGAGCAGTCAGCTCCTCGCCGCACTCGGGCCCCGAGGGCCGCACGAAGCAGGTGTCTCCCTGTGCGGAGCAGCCAGCCCTGCGTCGGGGGGCAGCTGTTAAGGGGACAAGACTGGGGACCGCGAAGTGGCCATGTGGACGGGACGCATGTCTCCACGGCCCCGTCCTGTCTGACGGTAACTGCGCTTTCTGCTCCTCCACAGGGCATCTCTGGTCCTTCCGGCCCGCTCGGCCCCCCGGGCCCCCCCGGCATGCCGGTGCGTATCCGGGCGGGGCGTGTGGGCCCCGGGTGCTGCTGGGAGAGCCGGGAGGGGTGGGCCAGCCCTGGGCCTCCCTGGGCAGACGACCCCAGGGCGGTGTGAGACCTGGGAGCGGGGCCCCAGTGGTCTTGCCTGCTCGCTCTGGTGGGGCTCCGGCGGACGGCAGCCAGGCAGCGGGTCCTGGGCCCTGGTTTCAGGCGGGGGAGGCCGGGCCGAGGGCCTTGTCTCTGGGTGGTCGGGGAACACGGACCTTCCTCTGCGGGCATTTCGGGGCGGTACGCCTCCTGCCACCCCGAGCAAGGCCAGCCCGGCCCGGACAGGAGGAGCGGGGGCCCTCCCTCTGGGCCCCCCGTGTTGTCGGGAGACCCAGTACCACGACATCTTTCTCTCAGCCCGGAGTCCCTACCTGCCCACCTGGGCCTGCGCCCGGTCCGTGTGGCCAGGGGACCCCTGGGCAATCCAAAACTGCCCCCAGGGCTGGAGGGCCCCCTGTCAGGGCAGGAGGCCAGCGCAGCCTCTCTGCCTTCTGACTCTGGCTGCTGGAACTGGGGGTTCCCAGCTGGGGCGGCTGTGGAGGTCGGGGGCTGACCTGCGGCAGACAGGGCCTTCCCTGCCCGCGTGTGGGCGTGCACCAGCCGCACCCCAGCCCCTCCCCCGCCCCCGCCCCCTCCCCCGCCTCCCCACTTGAGCAAGGGCAAGTGAGGACGGACTCCCGGGAAGAGGGACATGGGGGCGAGGCAGGGGGGTGGTGGCCAGGCTGGCCCAGGCGGGTCCATGGGCCAAAGGCGGGCGCTCGAGCAGAGGCGCCCCCACCTGCTGACTTCTGCCCTCTGACCTCCGCCCGCTGACCTCCACCCGGCTCTCCGCAGGGTCCTCCGGGTCCGAAAGGTGCGAAGGGATCCTCGGTGAGTGGCGGGCCCCCCGGCCTGGGGGAGCGGGCGCCCCTTGGGGGACGCCCACCCTGGACACCCCTCCTCCCTGACTCCTCTGGGTCGTCCGGTCCTTCCAGCGCCCCCCCCCCCCACTGAGCTCGTCGGCCGCCTGTCGTCTCGGACCCGGGGCTCGGGCCCTTGTCCCCTGCCTCCCAGGAAGGGCCTTGTCCCCCGAGCCCCCGCCTCGGGGGCTCCGAGGGGAGCGGGGAGCCGTCCCTGTCCCCGGCCTGTTGAACCTGCGGTCGCAGCCCCGGTGGTCAGAGTCCTTCTCTTCTCTCCCCCGCAGGGTCCTACCGGCCCGAAGGGTGAGGCCGGCCACCCCGGCCCCCCCGGCCCGCCGGTGAGCAGCCTGGGAAGACCTGGGAGTGGGGATGGGGCCTCTGACGCGGGGGGCGTCCGGGCGGGGACCCGTGTGCGGCTCCCGCCCCGCAGCCTGACGGAGCCCGCGGCCAGCGGCCTGGGGGTGCCGCCCGGGGAGGGAGCGGAGGGACGGGCTGCCCCGGCGAGCGCCGCGGGGGGTGCGCTTGGCCAGAGAGACGGGGGTGGGGGGGTGGGGGGAGGGAGAAACGCATGTGTGTGTGTGCACAAGTATCCGTGTGTGCCCTTGAGTGTGCGTTGCACGTGTGGGGGCAGGCTGCGCTGGGCGGGGCCCTGTCCACCCTTGGGCAGCACGGCCAGACCCCCGTCCTTGTCCTTGGCTGGGCCTCCTGACACCCCCCCAGGACGTGGGGCTCCCCCAGCATCAACGCAGCCCCACTGCGCGCAGCCTGCGTCAGTGGCAGAGGCGGGAGGGGGTCCGGGGGCAGAGAGTCCAGCCGAGGGCAGACGCCGGGACGTCGGTCCAGGCTGTGGCCTGCGGGTGCCGGGCCTCGGGTGCCTGGACGCGGTCGGGGCGGGACGCTCGGTGCAGACCGGGCCCGGCAGCGGGGACGGGCGCGGAACGTCCCCGGGGGCGGGGGCGGGGGCGAGAAGCGCGCCGAGAGGGACAGCACGTGCAGCGCGGGGCTCCCCCGTCCTCTCGCTCCCCAGGGCCCCCCGGGCGAGGTCATCCAGCCCCTGCCGATCCAGGCGTCCAGGACGCGGCGGCACATCGACGCCAGCCAGCTGGTGGACGACGCGGACGGCGAGAGCTATGTGGACTACGCGGACGGCATGGAGGAGGTCTTCGGCTCGCTCAACTCCCTGAAGCTGGAGATCGAGCAGATGAAGCGGCCCCTGGGCACGCAGGAGAACCCCGCCCGCACCTGCAAGGACCTGCAGCTCTGCCACCCCGACTTCCCCGACGGTAGGGGCAGCGGCGCGGGCAGGCAGCGGCCCCCGGGGCCCTCGCCCAGCTTCGGCGTTCCCGTCCGTGCAGTGGGGGTGCCGGGCGTCAGCCCCGTAACCTGACGGGGACGTCACACCGGGGGAGGAGACACGCGGTCCTGGGGGGGCAGGGCTGGGGGGCCCCACGGCCAGTCCCAGTCCGGGCTTCGGCACTGCGCGCAGGCCCTGCCCTGAGCCGTGCGTCCCCGTCTGCCCGGTGGGAGTGCGTACGCACCAGAGGGCAGGGTGGAGAGGGACGTGGCCTGAGTGTGGTCGGCCTGGCGTGGGCCGGCGTCAGTGTGGCAGCAGGTGGTGCACCCGGGGGCGTGCCCTGAGCTCCAGGGCGTTACAGACCCGCAAACCTCTGCCGTGCTCACCCAGTGAGCCCACACACTGCCACCCACTGGAGACGGAGCGGCCCGGCCGGCTGTCTCCCCCGGGAGCCTGCTGGCCCCCCCCTACAGCACCAGCCAGCCCCGAGAGCCCACGTCCAGTGTGTTCTTGGGGCCGGGGCTGCCCACGTCTCTGGGGGGCCCGGTTGGGAGAGAGCGCGCACCCCACCAGCCCCAGGGAGGCTGTGCTGGCGGCACGTGGGCCCGGCGGGGGTCAGCCGCCGACCAGACACGGCAGCTGCTTCTGGAGCCGTTGGAGTATGGGCCTCACGCTCCGCTCCGCTCCCCACGACGCAGGCGAGTACTGGGTGGACCCGAACCAGGGATGCTCCAGGGACTCCTTCAAGGTCTACTGCAACCTCACGGCCGGAGGCGCCACGTGCGTGTTCCCAGACAAGAAGTCCGAAGGGGTGAGTGCCCGCCCGCCCACCGGCACCCGGCGCCGGGTCGACCCAGGCTCCTCCCCCGCAGGGAGCCCGGGAGGCGCCCCAGGAGAGTTTTTAGCGGCAGGGGTGGCGGGGAGGCTGGGGGGGCACGCAGCCCGGGTTACGGCCGTGCATGGGTGCTGGCTGGGGGCGTCCCCGCCACCGTGGCGGGCTGCTCTCCTGACCTCAGACCCCCTGGACCCACGCGAGGACTCTGGGGCAGAAGGGCCCCCAGGCGTCCCCGAGCGGCTGGCGTTGGCCCGAGGCCTCCCATCGCTCACGTTTGTGGCCCTGGACCGGGGAGGGGGCCCCGCTGGGCGCAGTCAGAACGCAGAGCTTGGCCGAGCCGAGAACTCCCTCCCATTAGTGAGGTTCCGCCCCCTGCGGTTTCGTGGGTGTCGATTTAAGTGACCTCTGGTCTTCCGGAAGCCTCCCCTGGGTCTCGGGAGTCGGGTGTGAGCAGTGTGAACGTGTGTGTGTGTGCACACAGGTGTGTGGACGGTGTGTGCGTGCAGACGGGGCACGGATGGTGTGCGTGTGTGCAGACGGGTGGGCACAGCAGGCGCGTGGTGCTTCCCGTCGGGCGTGAGTGGGAGGCGGGGCCCGCCGTGCCCGGGGCAGGTGAAGAGGTCGCGGTCTCTAACGCGGGAGGCCACGGAGTCGTCGACCACGGTGCCCTGTGCATCCGCCCGGACAGACCTGCTCTGGCGGTCCCTCCCGGATGGACGGCTGCCCTGGGCGAGGGTGGCCGGGTCCCGGGGCCCGTGTTTGCCGAGAGCGCTCGGGCTCCGGCCAGCGGAGCGGGCAGCCCACCGTCCCGGCCTCCCAGCGGCCTCGGTGCCCAGGCAGTGTCCTCCGGAGAGAGAGCGGCCTGTCCCCGGGCCCCTCCCTAAGCCCCCTGTAGCCGGGGGGCTCTGGCAGGAGCGGAGGCTCCCCAGGGACAGGGACGGCCTGAGGGCCTCCCATGTGTGTGGGCTCGGCCCACCCGGTCCGAATGCCCTGGTCCCCGGCCTCCAGCAGCAGAGCCCCGGGGCTCGAGGGAGGGTCTGACCCCAGGGCCTTCTGCCCGCCAGAGGCCCAGGAGGGCAGGCAGGTGCAAATGACGCCATTTCTCGTCTTTTTTGTCACTGTCCTCTGCACATTGCCTCACTGGCAGACACCAGCAGGACACCCTGACCGGGAGCCCTGGCTGGGGGCGCAGCAGGCAGGTGGGGGGTGGGGTGCTGAGTGACCCCACAACCCCGTCCCTCCCCCACCCGCACCCTGACCAGCCAGGTGTCTGTGGGCTGGGAGCCTGGGCTCGGGCCACAGCGACGACAGCCTTATGCGGGCACACAACCTCTGCCCGGTCACCCGGGCCGCGGGAGGTGGGGGCTGTAGGCAGACGCTGGGGACAGGCGAGCAGTGGCCCTTCCGCTCCTCGGGTTCTGCCCCTCACAGGGCCGCCCTCTGAGCCGGTCTCACAGCCGCAGGTTTTGGAAACCAAAGCAAGAGGGCTGGGAGTCCCAAGGGGCCGGAGGCAGGCCTGACACCCTCCTCCTCCGGGAGCCCCCTTTCCCAGCCCCTGCCCGAGGCCAGCTCAGGGGAGAGCCGGGGGACCAGGACGAGAGCACTGACCTGGGGCCCAGGCAGAGCCCCGTGGGACCTGGCAACAGGCTGGCCCAGTTTCTGTCCCGCAGCGGGTGGGCCCACGGCAGCCAGGGCTCTGCACCCTGCTGTGGACCGGCCTCACGGCCCCTCCGGGGGTGTCCCTCCCTCACTCCCCCCCTCCCCCACTCACGGCTGCACAGCAGAACTGTGGCCCCTGTGGGGAGCAAACTCCAGATGGGCACCCCCCCCACCAACAAGCCAGATGCCGTCATCCCTGAGGACGCCCCCGCTCCACGCCAGCTCCTCGGGGACACACGGGAGGCGCCCAGGGTGGTGGTGCTGCCACCGCAGACACTTGTCCCCGGGCACGCACCCGCCACACCCATGGCCACCACACACACAGTCCAGGCACACACACACACACCGCACGCCCAGCTCACGTGCCGACACCGCACGCCCAGCTCGTCCACCTCTGGCTCCAGCAGGGTCACCTGCCCACCCTGCGTCCGGCAGGGGCCGTGCAGACGGAGCCACAGCCCTGGGAGCCAGGGCTTGGGGGGGCGGGGGGGGCAGCACGCCCGTCCTTCCCCAAGCCCGTCCGGAGACCTGGGCCCCCGTATCGTTGGCATCGTCACCCCGGCCTGGGGCCGCCCGCCCGGTCACACCCGGTCCCTGGGTCCCCGAGCGTGGTCCCGCAGCTGGGAAGGCCGCGCCGTGTCTTTGGTGCCGGCCGGGCTGACCGGCGGGGGCACGGGGCGCGTGTGCAGGACGGGGCGTGCCGCGGGGGCCGGGAGAAGTAACCCTGTCCTTCTGTTTCTCTCCCTCCGCACCCGCCTGCTCCGTCCTCGCCCAGGCCAGAATCACGTCCTGGCCCAAGGAGAACCCGGGCTCCTGGTTCAGTGAATTCAAGCGCGGGAAACTGGTAAGGCGCCCCGGGCCCGCGGCGGTGCTTCACCGCGCCCCTCTCCTATCTTGCAGAGCAGGCTGGCCCGCTGGCCCAGAGAGCAGCCCTCCACCTGGTATAGTCAGTACAAGCGGGGGTCCCTGGTAAGTGCCGCCGGCGCCGCCCGCTTGGCTTGCCGCACGGCCTGGCTCGGGGCTCTGCATGGGGCTCGTGGCCGCGGTGGCCCGGCCGCTCCCGCCACTCTGGCCCACCCGCTGCACAGCACGTGACAGCCGGACACAGCCTCGGGCCCCCCACACCCCCCACGGCGGCTCCTTCCAGCCTGGGAGCAGACACGGGGCTTCCGTCCCGTCCAGGGCACGGGCCGGCCGGCGTCCGGGGCTCCGGCTGCCGGGGACCCCGACCTAACTCGGCAGGAACGGACGGCCTTGTCCTGCTCGGCCCTGGGGGCAGGTCCCAGGTCACGGCACCACGGGACTCTCCCCGGCACCCGTCCCGCCGGCCCCTGCCCAGCCGGAGGCACCGCCCGGGCTGCCGAGCTGGCCCTGGGCGTCTCAGTGGCGTCCCAAATGGCCACCGGTCCCTGTTGAGCCTCTGGGAGCCCGTCTTAAATGGCCCCCCTGAAGTGAGAAGGGTCACCCCCTCTGAAAGAGCAGAGGAAGACTCTTCTGGCCGGTGGGGGACAGGGAGCCGAGCCAGCCCCCTCGGCCGGCGGCTGCTCATGGCAGCGGCGCCACCGCGGCCCCCGCGCCCCGGGCTGCCGCAGCGCTGGCTGGGAACGGAGCAGGCCAGGTGCCCGAGCTTCCGGAACGGGACCTGTTGCCAGGCCACCAGCGCTGCCCCCAGCCTCTGGGGGTCCCTCCCCTGGGCCCGTCGTCCCGCCCTGAGCGGCCTGTGAGGGAGGTCCTCTGTCGCTCGGAAGCCAGCTCTCGGGCTTCACGGCCTCACGCCCGTCACCACCGGTGCCACCAGCCCCGCCGCCCAGCCTGTCTGCGGGGCGCAGACTCATGGAGCCGTGGCTCCCAGGCGGCGTCTGCCCCATCGCATGTCGGGACACCTTTGCGCCTAAACGCGACATCTTGTGGCTGACCATTACCATCTCACGCCCCGGTGCCGTTACTCCTGGTCACCGTGGGTCCTGGCCGGCACTGCGGGCTGGCGCTCCCCGGGCCGCGTCTGCGGAGGCCCCTCTCTGGCTGCCTGCTTGTCCCGCGCTGTCCCCACCCCCACCCCCACCGCTTCCTCAGAAAGGGCGTTGCACGCAGAGGACCGGAAGCGGGTGCCCGCACAGGGCAGCAGCACCCAGTGCCCGGGGGCTCGAGTTGGGGGGACAGAGGGTCAGGGGGAGCCACCCAGGCTGGGGGCGTCCCTTCTCAGCCGGTTGGCCCGGCCTTCCGCAGGCAGTGCGGACGGCACCTTCGTTCCCGCCCACCGGCCCCCTGGCCCCCTCAACTCTGTCCCGGTTCAGACAGCCGGACGGGGCGGGGGGGGGGGGGGACTGCCACTTGCCTTCCGCATTTCCCCGTCGTTATTTCTGGGGAAGAAATGCAGGCCCCCCTTGAAGGATTAGGGGCGCTCTCTGGGCCGGGTGGCCCTGGACTTGCCCCAAGGAGACGGTAGTGCAGGGGCCCGGCCCTCATGGGGCCGGCCGGGGCTGGTTCCCGCCCGGGGTCCCGCTCAGCACCGGGCGCCTGGGGTCCTCCGCGTGCAGCCCGCCCGCCGCCCACCCTGCATGCACCCACCCTCGAGTCAGTCGCCCGTCTTTTCCGAGGAGCTCCTGGCGCCCAGGCTGCGGTTGGTATTCCGTCGTCCTCCTCGTCCTCCTCCTCCTCCTCGAGGCCCTCACGGGGGCCGGGGGCTGCGTGAACAGGTGGCGTGGGCCGGGGGCACCGTGGGAAGGAGCCAGTGCAGCCGGCCCTGCCGCCCCCCCCCCCATGTTGTGTGCGGAAGAAGCGGGGGTGGGGGCGGGTGGGCCGTGGAAACTCCCCCCCCCCCCCCCCCCCCGGGCTCTTCGCCGGCCCCGCCACTGCGGCCGCCCCAGCTCGGCGGGCGTCTGAGCGGAGACGGCTTGCGGGCCGGGGCGGGAGGAGAGACCGGCCACCGCAGGGCTGAGGGGCAGCTGCGTCAGCGTCCCGGGTTCAGAAAGCTGGAGTCCACAGGGACGCGGGACATGGGGACTTGTCTCCCAGGACGCCCCACCCAGCCCTGCACCCCCCTGTGCGGAGAGCCCAGTTCGGGAGACCCCCTGAGACCCCGCCTTCCCCGACGCCCGCCCTGGGGCTGCGGGCAGAGACGGTGCCCGGCTGCGGAAGGCCTCTCTGCGCTCCCCCGGGCGCTGCGCCCAGGGCGGGCAGGGGTAGCGGCACTGGGCACTGTCCCGGGGCTCCCTTGTGGCTCCAAGAAGGTGCCTGTCACCCCAGCCCTGTCGTTCGTGGCCGGGTGGCCCGTGACTGCCCTTTGGGGCAGCCTTCCTGCCTGCCGGCCCGAGTTACTCCCCGGGCCGCCCACCCTCCGTATGTGCCGTTCTCCCGGCCCCTGGCCCGGGCCTCGCACGTGGCTGGCTCTCAGCTGTGGTTTTCCTCTATTGATACAACGTAACGAGCCCTTTCGCCTGCCGTGGGGCACCGTGACAGGGTCGGCCTTACCCTCAGGTGCTCACAATCCAGGCACCCGGGACACCCGCCCCTGATTCCAGCGCTGGTGCCGAGGGCCTCGCGTCTGGCAGGGAAGGTGCTGGCTGAGACCAGCCGAGGTTGGGAGTGAGGGCATCTAACCCAGAGGGGCTTCCTGGAGAAGGAGGCACCGGCATCGAGCCCTGACGGATGAGTAGGGCTCGGCCAGGCCCAGAGAGCAGGGCGAGTGACTCAGGTTCCTGAGGGAATCGCGGCCCAGGGACCCCGCCCCCACCAGTGCGTGCTGGCCTTGGGGGCTGAGTGTGCGGCCACTTCCAGGCGCGGCCCCTGGTGGGCATGGCTCACTCCGCAGAAGGGGGAGCCTGTGGACGGAGCCTGCGAAATGCCAGCCGGAACCTCGTCAGGGCAGCGTGCCCCCTCCCAGCTGAGCAGCCTCCATCCCCCCCCCCCGCAGCTCTCCTACGTGGACGCCGAGGGCAACCCCGTGGGCGTGGTGCAGATGACCTTCCTGCGGCTGCTGAGCGCCTCCGCCAACCAGAACATCACCTACAACTGCTACCAGTCGGTCGCCTGGCAGGACGCCGCCACGGGCAGCTACGACAAGGCCATCCGCTTCCTGGGCTCCAACGACGAGGAAATGTCCTACGACAACAGCCCCTACATCCGCGCCCTGGTGGACGGCTGCGCGGTGAGTGTCCGTGCCGCCCCCGGGCGTCGCGCCGCAGGGGCAGGGGCAGCACCCTCCCGGCCAGGCCAGGCGTGGGAGCCGGGCTCTCCCTCCCGCCCTCGGAGGAGGTCCAGTGCGCGCCGGCCAGGCCAGTGTCCCAGGGCGGGTCTGCGGGCGGGCTGGGTCAGGTGGAGGCCGGCGGGCGGTGCTGACCCAGGGGCCAGGGCGGCAGGGCGGGCGCCAAGAGCTGGGCCCTTCATCCGGGAGAAACTCCCACGGAAGCGTCTGGTTACAGCTCCCGCGCCAGGACCCTTCGGGGATGAGGGCGGGTGAGGGTGTACAGGGCCAGCATGAGGCCAGGGCGCCTGCCCAGCCCAGCAGGCTTTGGCAAGGGCCCGGCCTCTGCTCCCCGCTTCCCCGCCCCGGGTCCCCACTTCAGAGCGGACCGAGGACTTGTTCCCGTGTGAGGTCAGGGGGACCCAGTCCCCGGGAAAGGCGTCTGGAAGTCGCCCGGCGTCTGCCCCTGCCCCTGCCCCGCACCCGGGGCTGCCCCAGCGGCCTCGTGGCAGCGTGAACCCACCTGCCGCCTTCTGCGGGAGGAGGCCGTCACAGCGCCTGCCTCCCGGCCGGCCCCTGGCGGAGAGCCGCACTGGGCCCACGAGGAGCCCCGGCAGAGCCCCCTCACCGGGGACTGTTTCCAGGCAGCAGGGCCACTCGCGGACGGCGGCGGTGTGGCGGGGGGCGGGGGGCCCCGGAAGGAGAGGCAGCCCTGGGGACCGGGCCTGGAGTGGGCCCTGGGTGCGGCCCGGTCCCGGCCACCCGGGGAAGGGGTGCAGTCTCTCTCTGCGAAGGGGGGGAGTTGACGGCTCCGAACAACATCACAGTCCCCACGGAGCCTGGGCCCCGCAGGCGGGCTGCACGGGGAGCTGCGGGCGGCCTGGGCCGGGCAGACGCGGACAAGGGGTGCGGGACGGGCTCGTGGAGCACCCGGTGCTCTGCCCGCCCCACCCAGAGCTGCAGCCACAGTTTGGAGAGTGGCCCCCCCAGGCCCCCCACCCCCGTGTAATCAGCAGAGGGGTGGGGCGCCACCTCAGCCCCAGGCCTGCTCCGCTGGTGCTGTGGTGAGGGCCACCGGAACTGGGGCTCCCCCGTGGGGTTCCTCCCGTGGCTGCGGGGCCGAGCGGCAGCTGCCGGCGTCCCTGCCGCTGGAGAGGCGCCTGTTGCTGGGCAACGGGTCGGGTGTTCGAGCAGCCCCGCGCCCCCGGGGAGCCCCGGCCGGCAGCCGTGGGATCTGCGCCTCGGGAACAGCAGGGCGACAGAGCAGCGTGCACTCCACCTGCCCCTGCGCGCCCTGAGCGCCGGTGGTGGGCGGGACCCCACGGACGCAGGAGAAACCGCCCTGCCGGCTCAGCAGAGCCCCGTCCCCTGGGTGGGCCCAAGCTCCTCGTGGGGAGAAGGCGGGCCCTGCCCTGCTGGTCAGCTCACTGGCGTGGGAACGCTCGGGCACCTGGAGCTGAGGCCCCACAGCTCCCTGTGACAGTCAGGGCCCGGCCAGCCGTCCTGTTCGACCGTCTGCCGTGCTCGGTGGTCGGACGGGCGAGGGGAGAGGCCCAGAGAGGCAGGCGGGTTGGCCCGGCCAGGGAGGATGAGGGGTCAGCTGCCTCCCGGGGCGTCGCCCCAGAAAGGGCACACGGGGACGTGACTTTGGGGCTCACTGTGTCCTGCCCCCACTGCCCTCCCCGGAAATGGGGCGCCTCGGCCGCCCCTGCAGGCCGGCGTGAGGCTGTGTCCTGCCAGGCTGCGGCCACACAGCTTGAGGCCGATGGCACTGGCCTGGCTGAGCTCCCGTGACAGGTCCCACAGGACACGGTGGCTGTGAACCACATCGGTCACTGTTGACCGAGACGCCAGCAGCCCAGGGCTGGTTCTGGACCCCATCCCGGACCCCCGGACCCAGACGTGGGCTGTGCCTCCTTCGCACTGTGCTGATGAGCCCCTTGGGACTCGTGGCTCCAAAAGGCCCAGCCCACTTCGAAATAAGCCCCGGTGGCCGAGCCCCTGGTGACTGAGCACGCCTTACTGAGTGAGGCAGGGGCGTGGGGGACGGAGTCTGGGCCCAGGGCGTGCGTGGGACAAGGGAGGGCTCCAGATGCCTGGGCGGCAGAGCCTCCTGGGAGCCCCGGGCAGGTGAGGGTGCCCGCCACGCTCAGCACCCCTTGGACGGGTGTGGGCCCGTGTCCAGGTTGGCAGCCTGAGCTGCGGAGGGTGTCCGTTACCTGGTGCTGGGAGCCAGTCACCCCCCGAATCCACTCTTTCCAACGACAAACCTTCGTTGTGGGACAGTTTTCAAGGGTCGGGCCGGGCGGGACCCCGCTGGGGGTGATACACCAGACCCCACAGCTTGGCAGCGGAGACCACACACGTTGCTTCCTCATGGCTCCCAGCCCAGGGACCGCGCCCTTCTGGCCGGTGCTCACGTCGGGGAGAAAGCAGGCTGCTTCCAGGCTGCCTCTTTGTGGGCGTCCGTCCCGTCCCCAGGGCTCCACCCCCAAAGACCCCTTGTGGTCTGGACTTGGAGGGGCACAGTGCTCAGTCCCTGACGGGGTGCCACGAGGAGAGGCTGACCTGGGCAGGCAGGTCGGCCGTTCCCCCGCCCCGGAGGATGGCTAGAGGGAGGGGTGGGGGCCGGGGACCCTGGTTTCAGGGAAGTGAAGTGTGGGTGACCTGCACCAGGATGTCCTGTGTCCTCCCTCCCTGGTTCTGGGACACGAGGGCCCGCAGGGGCGGGCAGACGCCCCCCCCGCCCAGGGCAGTTCTGTCACTGCGGGTGACAGGGTGAGCCGAGGGTAAGACGGGAGGTCTGGAGGGCAGCCTGCGGTCTGAGCGGGGGAGGTGCCAACACCCCCCCAGCAGGTTGCTCCCTCCCTGTGCCGCCCCCGCCCTCCCTCCCTCCCGGCCCCCGTTTGCCCCGCCCCCAGGACCAGACAGCCGCAGGCTGCCTCCTCTCGCGCTGTGAGCCTCTGATTGGCCAGCCTGCGCGTTGTGAGTCCCCTGATTGGCCAGCCTGCGGGCACCGACGGCCGGCCGGGGAGCAGCCCCCGTCTGGGGGTTCCGAGTGTTTGAACGGGGAGCCTTGCCGTGGGTGGGGCCCCTGTTCCCGTGGGGCTGCCTGGGGCAAAGCCTCTGGTGTGACGGGGGAGAGGGGTGGTCCCCGCGAGACAGGGCAGGGGACGCTGTCACAGCTGTCCTCCCGGCTGTGGGGGGCCACTGAGTGGGACGTGGCTGGGTGGGGCCAGCTCCGGGGTGGCCCATGGCCCCCCCCCGGCGGGAGTGGGAGGGGCGACCTAGAGGCCCCGCCCGCTGACGGGTCCCGCCCCTGTCCCCCGCAGACCCGGAAGGGCTACCAGAAGACGGTGCTGGAGATCGACACGCCCAAGGTGGAGCAGGTGCCCGTGGTGGACATCATGTTCAACGACTTCGGAGAAGCGTCGCAGAAATTCGGATTCGAAGTGGGGCCGGCTTGCTTCCTGGGCTAGGAGCCGCCACCCCGGCCCCGCGACCAACCTCGTGACCTCAGCGCGCCGCCGCCGCCTGTGGGCGTCCTGGACAGTGAAGACCCCTCGTCCTGCCCCCGACCTCGTCTGCACTCGGCACCCGCCGGGCCGCACCCCGGACCGGAGAGAGCAAAGGGAAAGAGCCGCGTCCACGCCCCGGAGCCGAATCACATGACCTAGAAGTCCCGCAGCGCCCGGGCCCGCAGGCCGCTCTCCCCAGCCCCGTGCATCTGCGCCACAGCCCACGGGGACGGGACCCGGCCACACGTCTCGCCGCCGGACTCGCCGACCACGCCGGCGGAGGATTCGCAGGGCCGCGGCCGCGGTATTGGAAGATGACGTGTGTTTAAATTCAACTTGAAGATGCGCGTCCCCTCTGACCTTCGAAGAGCGCTCTGAGGCAAGCCGCCCCCGCCCGAGCCTCCGGCCCCAGAGCACGCCCCGTCACAGGCCCGACGCCCTCCCCGCGTGCCTTTCTGATGGATTAAAGGTGCTTCCGTCTCTGTGAGTCGTACGTAGATGTCTGTGTTGTCCCGTGCTCAGTGTTCAGTGTCCCTGACTTTCAATCACGGAGGTGGCCCAGCTCCGGCCCCACGGGCGCAGGGACGGCCGGGCGGCCCCTCCGGCTGCCCTCCCGTCCGGTCCGGTCCGGTCGTCTGGGAGCCCCGCCCCCTGCCCGGGGCCAGTGGCGCCCTGAATTGGAATCGGCCCAGAGCCGCGGGAATGCACGCTGCCGTTGGAAAGCAGGTGCCAGGGCTCTTTTTCCGACAACTTTTTGATGAGCGCTGGATTTTTTTAATGGGGAGGGGAAAGAATGCCACACGTTGCCTTCTGTGCGTGCACTTAGACGGAAAGGCGGGCGTGGCGAGCCGCACGGCCCCCTTGTGGCCCCCGTGCTCCTGCAGCGCGAGAGCGTCCAGGGTGGGAGGCCGCGCTCTCTGCGGCCGAGTGAAAATTGGTGCTTATTTCACACTCTTTTTGTGGTGCTACCTGTTCCGACGTTTTGAAGGCGACCCTGGGGTGCTGGGCCGGGCCTCCGTCTCCCACCTTCCTCCGCAGGCTGGGTGTGCCCAGGCTGCCAAGATGCATGCGTGTCCCCTCCCTGCCTGCACCCCCAGATCGAGGTGCGGCCCCTCCGAGGCCGGTGACCAGTGCCCGGCTCTGCTTCCGTGTTTTAAAGTCCTGTACACACCACCCAAGACGCTCCCACGCCGTCCACGGTGTCCAGGCAGCTGCCTGTATCCGGCTGCCAAACGTTTGTGGTGCTAATTCCTGCGTTTGTCCCGCGAACGGCCCTGAAGCCACTCGGCGGTCCCCCTGCTGTCCGGGGGGCTGCCCTGGCGCGGCCGCCGCAGTCAGAGACACGCGCAATGGATTCTGTGAGCCTCGGCGGGGCCGGCATTCCGACACCGCCTGGATTTCCACCGGCAACACCCCGGGTGCGGCCCTCGGCGCCCGGGAGCGCGTCTTCTCGGCGAGCGCCAGGGGCTGCCTTCCGTGGGCGAGGACGCGCGTCCTGTGGACTGTGAGAAGCCGCCCGCCTCGCCTTCCGCGGCGGGAGAGCCCCGGGCCCTGCGTGGCCCCACCCGGCTCCTCCGTCGTGGCTCCCGCTTGGGAAACCCCGGCACGGCCACCCAGGACACAGAGACTGTGGCCCACGGGGGTTTCCCCAGCGCTTGTGGGAATCCAGCCCCGCTCTTGCCAAGGAAGAGTCTGGCGTGGAGAGACTCCCGAGCCCAGCCCTCCCCCGCTGCTGCCTCGGCCCCGCCTGCCGTGCGCACTGGGGGGGCGGGGTCCTCTAGGTCATGTGATTCCGGTTCGATTTCTCATTGGCCCCTCCTTTCACCCTCCACCTCCTGCCTCTGTGGGTCCCTCCGCAGGTCCCTCCCCAGCTGTCGTGGTTTGTGCCGAAGTCAGAGACGTGTCTTATCCCCCCCTCCCCCCTGGACCACTGGGCTGCGGTGTATTGCAATAAAGTTACTTCTATATTTGCAGAAGTTCTCTTGGCGTAGTTTTATTTTATTGCCTCCCAATCTACCTAATTGGACACACGTTGACAAAGGAGACTCGGAAAACAAGAAACCTGTGCTGACAATTGGAGGACCCTGGGCCTTCCCGGATGAAATGTCGAGCCACCTAGTGCAGGTTTCCTGAAGTCCGACGGACGTGTCCGCAAGTGTCAACTGTGATGCCCAGGAAAGGGCGTTTTAAATATTCTAAACCCGTGTAAGAGGAGAATCATTGTAGCGGTTTTTCAATAAATCACGTTTACTGTTCCCACCGTAAACGCACGCGATTGGCTGTCATCTTAAGTGTGCTCAGGGCCTCCCCGGCCCCTGGCCCGTGTGTGACTCCGGCCACAGGACAGCAGACACGCCAGCCCTGACAGTGGCCGCAGAAAGAGGAGGGTGGGCGCGGCCCAGGCCAGCTGCCGCTGGGCTCGCTCCCCAGAGTGGCCTGCCGGGACACCGTGGCTGCCTGGGTGTCGTCGGCACGTGGCTGGGTGCCAGCACGAGGCTTCCCGGGGACTTCCCACAATCCCAGGGTGTGCCTCACCCCTGGTGGGGGTCGGTGCCTTGGGACAGCATGTCCCCAGGGCGGGGCAGTCCTGCCCCGCTGTCCAGCAACATAGGGGGGTGTCACTTCCTAGCCCCTGGGGCTGCGTGGGACCTGTGGCTGCCCAGGCCCTGACCCCGAGCAAGAGCGATGCACGGCTCTTTGTCTGAAGTAGCGGTTCCCCCTCACACGTCACCAGCCTGGTTCTCCGTAGTGGCTGCCCCCACCGGGTCCCTGGAGGGAGCCCTGCCCCCCCCCATCACGGAGGAACTGACAGGACTGAGACATGCCCTCGTGCGGCACCTGTTTGGATGACAGGTGGACGTGGGGACCCCGCCGGCCTCAGCCCACCAGGGGTCCTACTGACTTCTGGGTCCAGGAGAGGCTGGCGGCTGAGCGGTGGCCGAACCGGGGCGGACAGGTGTCCTGCTGGGGGAGCCACATCTCACCGTCTGGGGGCCAGGGAGGCAGGGACGGTGTCCGGTGCTGGCCGCTGCCTCGGGGTAGGACTCCTGCAGGGGGCCTGCTCCCCGCTGCCTCTCCCTCCAGCCGCCCTCTCCCATGCCCCAAATTCCTTTCATTCGTTCAATGACAGTTTATCGACCCCCTGCTCAGTGTCGGGCACTGCACCCCCCAAAAACTGGACGACGGGGGCCTCAAATGGGCACAACTTGGAAGTGCTGGTGTGCAAACGTGGACACGTGGACACGTGCAATGAGGACGTGTGTCAGGGCTCCTCGCCTCACCACACGCCTGTGCCCCAGCAGGCCCCCCGGCCCACAGTGAGAGAGGGGACATGGGCCCTGCAACAGAGGTCCTCCAGACGGGCACGCTCAGGGAACACGGCCTGGCCGGCATGTCCTGAGGCCTGGATGACCCCCCCTCGGGCCCAGCCGTGCGGCCACTCCCCTCGCTCCTCGGCCCGAAGGCGCTGACGGGGCCTGGGGCCTCCTTCCGGCTCGCCAGACACGGCTGCGGCACGGGGCCCGTGCCTGCGTCCAGCCAGGGAATGGTCACTCTCCAGTGATCCCCAGGGCAGATGCTTCAACAAAAACCACCTGCACACAACCTCCTGTTTTTCCTCATCTTCCCTTTTTTACGCGACAAATGGGTATCACGTGGACCTGGGGAAAGCCTAATGATTCTCCCGCACGCGTGGGGAGCAGCGGTGTTTGAGGGTGCGGGGGCGTCGCTGCCCTTTGGGGCGCCCTCAGACCTGCTGGAAACGAGACACCCCCAGGCCAAGGGGCCTTGGTGGCCGGGGGCGTCACACTCACTTTCACGGGGGCCACGTCAGCCTGCGGGGGCCTTCAAAGGGCCGAATGTAACTTCAGGGCTGTGTACGTGTAACTGCTCCTCAACTAGGGGCACGGAGCTCGGCCCTGCCGCCGGGTAGGAGCCAGGTGCCGGGCCGGATGAACCCAGGTGGAGGGCATGATTCGGCCCACGGGCCTTGTACTTGCCACCCGTGCTTTAAGAGACTCATTAAGGGAGCAGACTGAGTAAAAACACCTGCCAGTGCCCGTGTTACGTGTTGTTGCAAAACAAGTTACTCGAAAACAGAGGCTCACAAGGACGCACACCTGTTACCTCACGTTGCCGTGGGCGGGGAACCGGGACACAGATCACCTGGGTCCTCGCTCAGGGCGTCTCCCGAAACTTCCAGCAAGGGGTCGCCTGGCCAAGGTGCCATCTGGAGACCGCACTGGCCAAGCACACTTGATGAGACGAGCGTGCGTTGAGTGTGTGCGAGCGTGCATGAGCGTGTGTGTGCACCGTTGCATGTACAACGAGGGGATGATGCTCCCCCCGGCTCTGAGCCTTGGGCACGTTCCGGCCGCTGTGCTCGGGACAGGCCGGAGTGAGGCGCCCGCCGCCTGCTCCCTGCCAGGCGCCAGGGCCCTGTGAGCGCCGCAGAGACGTGCTCTGCACGGGGCCTCCGCCTCTGAGTGGTGGGAGAGCTCTGCGTCCCCAGTGTCCAGCCACCCCGTGCCGCCCCCACGGTGCCGGCGCCCCATCTCTGCCGCAAAGCATCATGGAGCAGCCTGCAGTGGGGAGCGCCCGCTGGGCGTGCGGGTGGGCCGGGAGGGAGGCACCCTGGGTGGGGTGGCACGCCCAGAGCCCGCGTCCCGCGCTCAGGCTGGGGGCCGCGGAGGCTGGAGTGGTGGGGGAGGGGCTTGTGGAGACGCACGGAGACGTCTGGGGATCGCGTCTGCGCCCTAGTTGGCCTCAAATTCCCTCCGGGACTCTGAGAGATAAGGAAAGTCTAAAAATAAAATAAAATAAAATAAAAGTGACTGTAAATGTGTGAAATAAAAAGCTCTTTGGCCGGACCACACGCGAGGACTAGCAACTGTGAACGCGGGCCGGCGTGGGCCGGGGCTGAGGGTGGAACACGAAGTTTATGTAACCCGAGGAGGAAGCCTTCGTGACCCAGGGGAAGGCGTCGCGCGGACTCCAGGGGCCGACGGCTGCCCAAAGGCAGCGAGGCAGCAGGGGGAGGAGAATCGGAGACACGTTGCCCCGGAGCGTGGCCCCGCGGGGCCGAGCAGCGCCCCTGGGACGGAAGGCGCGGGAGGAAGCGTGTGGGCGTGGCCAAGGGGGCGGGAGCCCGAGAATGGGACGCACCTGGGACGCCAGGCGCGGCCCCGACAGCGCCCCCTCCTGGAGCCTGGGCCGCAGGGCCCCGCAGCACCGGGGCCCCTGCCCAGTCACCAGCAGGCCGCCCTCCCCAGGGTCCTGGGGTCACTGGGGCTGAGTCCAGGGCCGGCCAAAGGGAAGTGGGGAGGGCAGGGCAGAGCAGGGCAGTGACCGCCAGCCCCAGCCGCCCCTGCAGGTCTCCAGGCCCTGGGCCCCTCGGGCGGGCCGGGTGGCTGGCATGCGGCTGGCCGTCAGGACAGGGCCGGGAGCCCACACGCTGGCCTGCTGGGGCCTTCACACGGGAAGTCACAGAGTGGGTTTCGGGTCCGGGCCTGCGGGGCCTGGGCTGGGACGCTCTGCTGCTGTCCCGAGCTGGGGCTCTTCTTTCAGTCGGCCGCACCACGCCGTGTGGCCATGCGGCTCTGCGTCTGCCTTCCCTCGGTGGGGGCGGTCCCACGGGCTCGGGGCCCTGTCTGCTCCATCTCCGTCCCCCACGTGTCACCGGGCACTGCCCCGTGCCGGGCACCCAGCGGGTGCTCAGCAAACACCCGCCCTCTTGCTCATGAGGCCGGCACGTGAGGACGCCGGGTCGCCGTGCCTTGGCCCTGGGGATGTTTTTGGAGTGCCCAAGGGGAAGGAACCCTGAAATTCGGGAGCAGGGACACCTCCCCGTGCAAGGCAGCTGAGGACAGGCCTGTCCTTTTGGGTCACCGTCCCCGAGTCCGCCCTTCACCTGCTCCGTGAGCGGTCTTTCGGCTCCAGGGGACCCTCCCGAGGGCTGGAGGGCACGTCTGACTCCCGCTCCCGCCCATTAGAGATGACCTCGGGACCTGGACTCCGTCTCTGGGTGGGGGTGGCGGTGGCGGCCAGCGGGCAGGTGTGGGCAGCGTGGCAGAGGGAGAGAGGGGACGGAGGGCGGCCCAAGCGCCCCAGGGAGCTGGGCTCTGACCCAGCCCCCCGAGTCCAGGCTGTGAGGCCCCCCGCTGCCTCCCTCCTTCTCCGCCCCCCCCCCCGTGTCCCCATCCGTAACCTGCAGTGCCCCCAGGGACACCTGAGCTGGGCCGGGCCCAGTCCTGGTTCCGGACCCCCCCAGTCCTGTCCCGCCCCGAGTCTTGTCCTGCTCGGGGCTCAGAGAAGCCTCCTCGGCATGTCACCGTTTTTTTAAATGAATTCAAATGTAGCCCGTTCGGTTCATTAAAACGTTAACTCCAAAAGTCCGGCGATCCCTTCCCTAAGCTTTTAAGTCTGACGTGTAAACCTCATTCCACACAAAACAGGCAGACTCTAATAACCTCCTTCGAGAGGCCTGTGAATAGGTCTTGTTCCATTCGCTGACACAGTCCGTTCAGCGGCTGCAAGCATGTTACTTGCATTGACAAAACGAGCAGATTGAGACCGGTGTCGCGGCGGCCCAGGCGCGTCCCTTTCTGAGATGATCCCGTGTGTGAGCGGATTTCTAGAAACTGTGGAACACAAGCCTGGGATGAACTCAGGGGTCCCCCAAACAATCGACACAGCGGGACCCGCACATAAGCCACCCCCTTGTTCCGAGACTCATGCCCACATTCCCCCTGGGTCACCAAGCGACTGCTCTCAGGGGCCCCCTGAAGCAGCGTCAACCCTCGAAACCCCAGACCCGACCCCCCCCCCAACCCCCGCCAAGGGTACAGGCGCGCCTGCCTGCCACCCCGGGGGCGAGTCCCCAGGAGACGGGGGCCAGTGGGAGGGAAGGGGCTCTATCCCCCCGCCGGCAGCCTGAGAGACGGCGGGGCGGTGGGGGGGGCTCTCGTCCCCTAAGACCATCTTAACCACAGGAGCGAGGGCGGGCAGTTGTGAGGAGGAAGGAAAAACACAAACAGAGCAAAGGTCCAGGAAGAACGTTGGCAGTCCGTTCAAATAACCCGTTGGGGGCGAGCAAACATCTCAAAGCCGGAATGTCAGAAGGTCAGAGTTCGCCTCTTTTGAAGTTGCTGCCCGTAAGGCTTGAGCAAACAGGCAGTGAGGTAGCAGGCCACCGTGGACGGGACCAACGTGAAAAAGTGCGGGGTGGGGTGGGCTTCGGACCCCTTCAGGCCAAAGCCGTCACCCTGCGAATTCCGGGCTCCGGGCCCGTCCTCACCCGCCCCCACGGTGGGAAGCGCGGGAGAAGACAGACAGACTGCCACCGACCGTCCTCCTGGCCCTGCGAGGCCCTCGCCCCCTCCCTGTGAGGAGGGTGTCATCCCTGGGACCCCCCGAGCGTGTCCCGTGGGCACACGAGCCAGGTGTGTCAATGAGCTTTCTCTGTTAGTCTCAGGTGACCAGGTCTCTGCTAAGCACTCAGTGGGGACAGGAAAGTACTTGTCCTCTCTCCGATGTCCAGCTGTCCCCTTCCCAGGCCCCTGGGGACCCTGACATGGTGCTTGATCCTCACGGGGTTTCGTCGGACTTGGGCTCAGAATTCTGATGTCACACCCGGACAGGAACTGGGGCTGGGACCACACACCTGCCACCTCCAACTCTAACTGGACTGGCCACCAGGTGAGAGCGTCTAGAATTAGCCATAGTCTCTGGGGTGTGGAGGGGCCCAGGCAGCCGGGCCCCTGCTGGGGGCAGCTAGTGCCACCTCCCTCAGCCCCCCCAGACAAAGCTGCCTCTGCCTAGTTCCCAGTCTGGCCCCTCTGCAGTGCGGGCTGGGACGGCAGGCGTCAGCGTCCCAGGCAGCCACCCCCTTGGCCTGCCCCGGGCCTGGCCGCGGCTGGAAGCCACCCCTCCCTCCAACCACCCTAGACCCCCAGAGGGTGCTTCCAACCCCCTGCAGACTTCAAGCCCACTGTATGCAGACGACACCCCCAGTCCCGCCAACCCTGCCGCCCTGGGACATCCATGCAGAACCTTCTCAAAAGACAGTGGCAGGCAGGCAGGCCCGGCCGCTTCTCGCTGGGAAAGTGTTTCCATCAAGGGGGAGCCACAAGGAAGCTCGTTACGTGGGGTGTGGGGTGTGGCCCCTCAGGGTCCCCTGAGGCCACGCCACCTTCGGGGGACACCACGGGTGGGGGAGGAGGTGCCCTGCCCCCAAGGGTGACAAACAGAGCCGGGGGTGGGGCTCCGAGCTGCCCATAAAGGCGGGAGCTGCCCGCAGCGGCCAGGACCCAAGATGCAGGTGAGCCGAGCGGCGGTGGCCTTGGGGCCCGTTGTCCTGGCCATGGCCTTCCTGTGTTCTGTGGCCTCGGCGGCAGACACCTGTGTAGGTGAGTGAGGCTGCAGGTGAGTAGGACCCAATGGGGTCGGTCTGAGAGCTGACAGCCTCCACCCACCGCCCCTCACGGCGTGCCCTCGAGAATATTCTTCTCCAGACGGGCCCCCCCTCACTGTCTGCAGGGGACCTGCCTCACAGCCCTCGTGGGGGGTGGCAGCATCCCATCCCAGTGCACAGGCGAGTGCGGGGGTGAGGAGGGCACGCCTGCCGGGCCCAGTTTTGCAATATCACCAGCCCTGGGAGACGGCCCAAGAACTCGCACCCAGCACTGTGGGACTTCCGAGCGGAGGGGTCACGGGTGGGGCTGTGGGGCTGGCCCTGCTCAGGGCTGGTGCCCACCCAGGCCTGAAAGGAAGAGCCAGTCCCTTAAGAATTTTCTGAGCTCACACCTGGGCCTATTTTCACGGAGTATCTGAGCCCAAGCCGACGCACCGGGCCTGGGGTGTGCACGTGAAACGCAGCTGGGCGGGGGGGCATCACCTTGGAGGCAGGACGCATGTGTCAAGGGTGTCCAGGCTCAGGGGCCTCCGTGCAGGTGACCCGGGAGGCCAGGGGCCCCACCTCCCTCTGGAGACGGGGTAGAGCCCGCACGGAGGCCCAGCCCAGGGGCTTGGACGCAGAGTGGACTCCTCCCGCGGGGGACCACGGCGTGGGGGACTCACCGTGTCCTGTGGAGGCCTGGTGACAGGGTGTCCGAGGACGTGGTCCTCGCCCCAGGCCCATGACCAGGTAGTGGAGCTCCGCGCAGGCTCCGCGCAGGCTGGGCCGGCTGCCGGCATCAAAGGCTGGAACCCAGGAGGTACCCCAAGGAACCTGAGTTCCAGGTGCCACCCTGCTCTGCACCACGCAGCTGGCCGCGGGGTCACCACCAGCCACGGTCACCACTGGGCTGTCCCGGGCGGTGATGCTGAGGACCACTGGGGCTGAAGGGACGGGTCAGGACTGCACCCCGGGAAGATCCCCAGTGAGAAGTGTGGGGGTGCATTTTCCTCAGTGCCGTGTGTTTGGAATTCGCAGGACAACGGGGTTACCCTGGAACACCTGGGATGCCGGGGGCAACGGGGCCCAAAGGTAACCACGTGACAGAGAGCGAAGATCCCCAGTGAGAAGTGTGGGGTGCATTTTCCTCAGTGCCGTGTGTTTGGAATTCGCAGGAGAACGGGGTTACCCTGGACTACCTGGGATTCCGGGGGCAACGGGGCCCAAAGGTAACCACGTGACAGAGAGCGAAGATCCCCAGTGAGAAGTGTGGGGTGCATTTTCCTCAGTGCCGTGTTTGGAATTCGCAGGAGAATGGGGTTTGCCTGGACTACCTGGGATGCTGGGGCCAGTGGGGCCCAAAGGTAACCACGTGACAGAGAGCGAAGACCCCTGGGCGCCCCGGGTCTGCCTGCAGGGAAATGAGAGAAAGATGGGGGCGGGGCAGGGGGTGATGAATGAGCAAAGGGAGGGACAGGTGGAGGGAGGCGGCCAGAGAGACAGAGGGACCCAGAGGGCGCTTGCTGCATTTTCCATTTCTAGGGCACCTGGGGGAGGGGCGGGGGGGTGCACACTGAGCCCCGGGCCCAGGGACTGGGTGCCAAGCCAGCTCCCCTCACCGGGCGGGCCCCCGGGCCCCAGAGTGCCCTCCCCTGCGGGGGGTGCCCGCATAGTCCCACCTTCCTGAGCCCACGGCAGAGCGAGGAGTCTCACGGCCCTTCCCACACACCTGCTGGAAAGCAGAGCAGTTGGGTGGTTTCCGGAGCAGACGGTCCGTGTCCCACCGACCCGGTGTCCTAGCAGCAGGGTCCTGTTGTCTTGTCTTCTCCAGGAGACCGCGGGGAGACCGGTGCGCGCGGAGAGAAGGGTGATCGTGGACAGAAGGGTGATTGTGGAGAGAAGGGTGAGCCCCTCCCACCATCCTGGGGGCTCCCTGGCAGGCTCTGTGCTGGGGAGGTCTCGGCCCAGGCCTCCGTGACACCCAGCACGGTCCCCTGGGGGAGGGTCTCCTGGCCCTGCCCCTCCAGGCAGCCGGTGGGGGGCTGGGGGGTGTCTGCACCGTGTTATGCGGTCGCAGTCGGTGAGGGCCCCGAGCCCAGCGAGGACCCACGTGGCGGGCAGGCTGCGCTGTTGCGTGCACCTGGAGAGTGACTTGCTTGTTTTCTGATCGACACTCAACATGAACATATTTATAAAAACATCTAAAACACCAACCCAAAAGAACCTGTGCACCCCAGTGTTCACAGCAGCACGATTTACAATAGCCAAGTGCTGGAAGCAGCCTAGATGCCCATCAGTAAATGAGTGGATCAAAGAACTCTGGTACATTCACACAATGGAATTCTCTGCAGCAGAAAGGAGCTCCTACCCTTTGCAACAGCGTGGATGGAGCTGGAGAGCATTATGCTAAGGGAAACAAGCCAGATGATGAAAGACAAATATCATGTGATCTCACCTTTGACAGGAACCTAAACAACAAAACAAACAGCCAGGCAAAATATAGCCAAAGACACTGAAATAGGGGACAGACTGACAGTGTTCAGAGGGGGGAGGGGAGGGAGTTTCAGGGGAGAATGGGAAGGGTTCACGGGAACAAATTTAAAGGACACAGGGACAAAAACTAGGGGTGGGGCTGGTAATGGGAGGGAGGTGGGGAGGGATGGGTGGGTGGGCTGGAATGGGAGTAAAAGGGAGAAAACTGTACTTGGACAAGGATTAAAATAAAATTTAAAAAAATCTGAAAAGGCAACAGATCTGCCCACAAGTACAAAGTGCAAGGCCGGGGCACAGAGCCACATGCCCGCCCCCAGCACTGTCCCCTCCACAGACTCTGCTGGGGACAGGGCTGAGCTGGGGAGGACCGGGACAGCCCCGGACGAGACGGCCGTACCGAGGCCCGGTCCCTACCCTGAGGGGCAGGGCTGACCCTCAGCCCCAGTCCACCTGGGACTCGGTGGCGCCGAGCTCACGCAGGCGTGGTGGCCCCACACCCCGGAGACAGCGTCTGGGACCTGCTCGCTAGGACAGGGGCTGCGTGTCCCGGGAAGAGCTTTGTCTGTTTGGGGTCCGTGGAGCCACGAGGGCAGAGGAGGACGGGGACCTTGATTTCTAGACGTGTGACATGCGTGTCTTCTCTCACAACCCACAGGAGACTCCGCACAATCCCAGTCCTGTGCCACAGGTGACTGACCGGGCCCTCACCTGGTATCTGAGCTGGACCTGCTCCCGGCTGGGGGCGGTCGACCAGAAGGCCAGCCTCCCAGGCCCGCGGGGCAGGACCTGGAGGGCCCACACTCATGTTCACTCCTTGGCTACTCGAGGGGCAGGCAGCTCATGCTTAGAGAACCTGGTGTAGCCCCGGGAGTCTCCTGGTGGGAGGGACACCGTTCCCTGAAAGGCCCAGACCCTGGGGACCAAGATGGGGGCACCTGGGGGTAGGAGTGCCCTTGGGTGCCGGGCTACGTCAGTCCCAGGCCTTGGAGCCCTCCCCGTCCATGCAGACAGCCGCTGCCCCTGCTTCTCCCCTCCCCCCCAGTCCCCCCGCCCCCCCCTGCCCGGGGCCCAGCCCCAGCACCCACCTCCCGGTCCCCTCCCAGGACCTCGGAACTGCAACGAGCTGCTTACCAGGGGGCACCTCCTGAGCGGCTGGCACACCATCTACCTGCCCGACTGCCGGCCCCTGGTCGTGCTGTGTGACATGCACACGGACGGCGGGGGCTGGACGGTGAGTGTCCCGGGTCAGGGCGGCTGCGCAGGCCGGGGTGGGGGCTGCTGTGTTGGGGGGGACTCCCGCTCTCTAGCCTCTGTCCCACTGTCCAGCTCCCAGCTGTCTCAGCTGCTGCCCCCCATTCACCACGGACAGAGAGAGCCAGACAGTGGGGCGAGGCCCGGGGGAGGCCCCGGCCGCTCCAGCTGTGCCGCTTGGGGCGTGTCCCCCACCCTCTCTGAGCCTCCTCTTCCTCCTGAGTCACCAGTGGGCACCGTCTGAGCACCCGGGGTCTGTGCTGAGGCTCAGGTGGCCTCGTGGTGGCACTGGGCGGCACCAACCGACTGCAGGGCCGCCCCTGCCCTCCCGCCCCCACAGGTGATCCAGAGGAGGAGTGACGGCTCCGTGGACTTCTTCCGGGACTGGGCCGAGTACAAGCAGGGCTTCGGCAGCCAGCTGGGGGAGTTCTGGCTGGGCAACGACAACATTCACGCCCTGACCGCCCAGGGTAGGCCCGGGGCCAGCCCTTCGAGGGCCTGGGGCCCCGAGACCCCCCTGCCCCTGACCTTGGCCCAGGGCCATCCTGTCGCTGGGCCCGCCCTCTGCTCCCTCCCTGCCGCCCTGAGGCCCTGTCCCAAGCCAGCGCTCCCACACAAAGGGTAGAGCGGTGAGTGACATCACAGCCCGCTGCTGGCCGGTCGGGGGACAGCCCGGGCCGTGAGCCCGAGTAGGGCCCTGGGGGCTCGGCGAGGGACCCGTGGGAAGGGCGTTCCCGTGCCCCTTACTAGCCCAGGACGTTCTGTGTGACCCTGAGGAGCTTCCCCTTGGATGCCCAGTCCCCAAATTCCCTAAAAGCGTAGCCAAGCCCCCGAGGCAGAGGGTCCCCGCTGCTGGCGCCTGACCGCCTCTGTCCACAGGAACCAGCGAGCTCCGCGTCGACCTCGTGGACTTCCAGGGCGGCTACCAGTTTGCCAAGTACCAGTCGTTCAAGCTGGGGAGCGAGGAGGAGAAGTACAAGCTGGTGCTGGGCGCCTTGGTCAGGGGCAGTGCGGGTGAGCACCCGGCCGGGCAGGGGCACTTGGGGGGCGGGGCAGGGTGGGCCTGCTCACTCTCCCGGCCCCGCGTCCTCCGGGCGATGAGGGGCAGTGGCTTCTGCTCACCCCGGTTCCTTCATCCACACGTTGGGACAACACGGCCCCCACCTGCTCGTCCCCACGAGGATGACACGGGTGGGAAGCCCAATGAGTGGTGGTGCCGTTCTCAGCCACCGTCGGGGTGCCGGTGGGAACGGACCAGGAGTCGGCCCATTCTGTGGTCGTCTCGGGCAGTGTGGCCCCCCTCTAAAAGTGGCAGGGTGTCCGCCAGCCAGCGGGAGATCCGGCTGGGGGGCTCGGAGGCCGCCGTGTCGGCTGAGTGGGGGTTCCCTGGGGCCACGTCAGCGGCCCCCTCGGACTTTGTGAGGCTCGGCCCGGCGCCCAGGACCCCCCCAACCCCGCGCTGTGTGTGAACGCCCGCCCTCCCCCCTGCGCAGGTGACTCCCTGATGCAGCACAACAACATGGCGTTCTCCACCAAAGACCAGGACAACGACGAAAGTTCTTCGAACTGCGCCCAGCAGTACCAAGGAGCCTGGTGGTACAAGAACTGCCACTCGTCCAACCTGAACGGCCGCTACCTCGGGGGCTCACATGACAGCTTTGCAAACGGCATCAACTGGCAGTCGGGGAAAGGGTACAATTACAGCTACAAGGTGTCGGAGATGAAGGTGCGGTCCGCCTAGGGCGCACGAGGGAGGGGAGACACATCCCTGGTCATTATCCTCGTGGAAGCAAAGAGCTTCATCCCGTTCCCCGGCCCCCCTCGGGGACCCTCAGCCTCAAGCCTTCAACCGGCGGCCAGCCCTTCTCCCCCGCCTGCCTGCATCAGAGCGGCCCATGCCACCCCGCCCCGCCTCGCCCACAGCACCAGTCCTCAATAAAGGTGTTGGCTCGCTGCACAGGCGCCGTCGTGAATTGCATCGGCCGGTCCCTGGTCGTGGGCCCCTCTCTGCGTACCTATCCACGCCCCTCTGTGACGTGGCCTAAGGCCAGGTGGTCTCAGCAGGAGGTGTCTGGTGGTCTAAGGCATCGGCGCGGCAGGGCCCGTGGTACCTGCGTGCCAGTGAAGTTCAAGGACACACAGCCACTGTTGCCCCGCTGTGGCCTGCGGCTGCCTTCCAGCTGCAGGCAGAGCAGGGCTGCAGACACAGGGCTGATGTGGCCGCCGGACTGGGGTCCCCCCTAGCCTGGCGTCCAGTCCCCGTCCCAGCCTGCCAGCCACACCGGCTCTTCCCGTGGACCCATGTGTCCGGGCCCTGCGTCCCCGGGGGGCCACTGGGCAAACACAGTCACTCCGCGGGAAAGGGTGGGCTGCGTGCGGCCGCCCGAGACGTCGGCTCACGGCGGTGGGCTTCATCTCTGACCTCGCGTCAGAGCAGGATCCGCCCTCCTGACGCGTGCCTGGCGGTGGGTGGGATGCACGAAACTAATCCCGGACACGCGTCGCCAGGGGAGGACCGCTGGGCGGGAGGAACAATTTCCCGCATGCAAGCACTTTCTCCTGCCTCCCCCTCCCCAGGGCCTCGCCTGGTGCACCAGGTCCTCTGCCCGGTGGAGGGGACACGGGGCCCGGACACACGGAGCTTCCTTCCACCCTCCCAGCACCCCGAATCCCCGTCATCCCAGGGACAAGAGGCGGCCGAGGGCAGGTGGGCGGGTTTGCAGGCTTTTTCCAGCTCAGTCCCCGCTGGGGTTCCTTCTCACCTTTTACAGAGGACAGCTGGCAGGCAGGCAGGGAAACCCAACCACGGTCACAGGGGAGTCCCTGCCATCTTGCCCTGTGACTGGGGAGATGAGAGAGCATGACCTAGCAACTGCGAGTGAAGAATCCCAGGGAAGCTTCTGATTGGCTGGGCACTAGCCAATCATCATGATGGAGGGAAATGGGGGTCGTGCTGCTGGGCCAGCACAGGGGACCTTGAGCAAGGCTCAAGCAGGCCGATCGACAGGTCCCTTCTGCCTGGAACTGTCCCCACGTCAGCAAAGTTCCACGTCCCAGAAACCCTTCGGTCCTTTACAAACCAGATGGTGGGTCACTGGACAATTCAAGGCTCCACCTAGAAACTTCCAAGTTGAGCGAGTCGGGTGGGGAAGTTAGAACCTGCGTCTCCAGCATGTCACGTGGGTGGTCCCCCACACGGCACCGTGAGAAGAGCCGCTGCAGAAAGGAACGACCAGAAGGAGGTGCGACAGGGTCAGAGGGCGGCCTGTGGTTTCTCCGCAGCGTGGGAACCCCGCCCGAGTTCCCAGTGAACCAGGAACCACCGCTGGGGAACCGGAGCCCCTGCCCGCCTGGCCTCTCAGGGACACCAGCTTCCGCGTTCAAGGGCGGCCGGCCGCGGACAGCGTCACCACCCTGCTGGGGACCGCAGCGCAGCACAGACACCTTCTTTGCTGTCCTTGGCACGGGCACGGGGCCTCGCTGTGCGGGGCAGAGGCTGGCTCGCGGCTTTGATCAGAGAGCAGAGCCGCCAGGAGATGGACTTAAAGAGCTGATTACAGGGACCGGCCTGACGCGGTGGCTGGAGCCAGCGGCAGGGTCCGCGGGAGCCCGCCACTCCTGAGCCCGCCGCTCCTGAGCCTGATTTCGTCAGGGCAGCCGGCTGGTCGGGAAGGAGGGACAGCAGTTGCTGCTGGGGCGGTGGCTTCGCCCCACAGCCCATAGCTCCTACTCGGGCAATCCTGCCAGGGCAGCTCCAGCCCCTCATCAGGGGCACGCTGGCCCAGGAGGTGGAGACCCTGGGACAGAGCCCGGCGGGTGCTGCAGCTGCCACCCACGCCCACAGGACACGCCAGCAGACAGGTGACAGCGGGCCTGAACTGCCACCGTGCCCGTGCCGGCCCCAGGCATCAGCGGTCAAGCCACGGCCTCCTGCCTCCCAGCCGCCCGCACAGCCCCCCTGGGGGCCCGACTGACCCAGGGCCCGGTGCTGGACAGCCACTCGGCCCGGGTGGGTCGCCGACAGAACCCCGCCGCAGCCCGCCCCGGGCAGCCCGGCAGCGCTGTCAGGCCGGTTTAAACCGGCTCGGAGCCCCAGGAAATGCAGAGTCCTGGTGTGGGCCCCACGCAGGGCCCCATCCTTCTCACCAGGGGACACACTCGCCCTCCGTCCCCCGTCCCAAAGCAGGCCCAGGGCCCCTCGATGCCGGGTGGGCCAGAGGCCAGCCCTCCGACCGATGGAAGGTGGGCGCCACGCCCAGAAGCGGGGGTGCGGGCTGGGAGTGATGAGCCTCCTGCCAGCCCTGGTCCATGCAGAGATCCCGAGAGCGCCCCAACTTCTCTGTCCACACAGACCCCCAGAGCCTGCGAAACCCGCTCCTCCAGACCCCCAGAGACGCTCACCTGCCAGCACTGGCGGTGGGGGGCTTGGGGACGGACCAGCTGTGCGGCCAGCATGGGGGAAACTGAGGCAGGCGGACCAAGGGGCACCGGCGGGGTCACCCAGGCAGCCAGACCCTGGGGAGGGCCTGTGTCCCCCCGCCCAGCCGGGCCTGCCCCGGGCTCAGAGCCTCCTCCTTGGGTGGAAGTAAGAGGCGAAGGGGCGGGAAGAGGCCCTGACCGTCCCGGGGACCCGTTCCCGGGCGTGGCCCCGAGGGGGAACAGCCCCCCAGCCTGCCGGGGGCTCTGAGTCAGAGCCGAGGAAGGGAGGGGCCTGCCCACACGGGGCCACGGAGGAGCCACGGGCTCTCCCCCTCCTTCCCCTGGAAAGGTGGGGTGCAGGCCGCCACGCTGCAGGATTAGGACGGAGCCGGCTTTAATCAGTAAGTGGGCCTTTTCTGCAGAGCACGCTGAGCAGGCAAGGGCAGGGCGACCTTCCTCCCGCGAGGCCCGGCGACACGGCCCGGTTCGCCAGCCCGCTGCAGGCTCTCGGCACAGCTGCCTGACTGACAGGACGCCGACCAGCGTCTCCACTCCTGGGCACAGCCCCCGACGGGGGTCCTGCTGACCTCTGCTGCCCGCCTGCTTCCCGCCCACATCACCCTGCACCGCGGACCCACCCACGCCTGGGGGGTGGACGCCACAGCGGCCCCTTTGGAGCCAGCGCCCAGCAGATGTCGTGACCAGCTGCCTGGAAAGTGCTCGGAGCCTCAGAACGCCTCCCTGACCCTGACCCTGACCCTGACCCTGACCCTCCCTGGCGTGGAGGGAGCCGCGGAGAGGGCCGCCAGCAGCGCCCACTCCCCCAAATCCAGGGCTGGGCTGCCCTGTGCTGTCTAAACACCACCACCCACCCCGTGTCATCCAGCCATAGAACTTTCTATCCGGCCCCCCCTTGGGGCCTACTGCCCCAGCCTCCTGGTCTCCTCCGTGGGCCGGTGAGGCTGCGGGCAGCTGCGGCCAGGGTCACCCAGAAGAGGCTGGTGGCCGAGCTGAGACCAGGCCCCGGGACTCCTGGTTCTCTGTCTGGAGCCCTTCCTGACGCTGCAAATAAGACGCTAATCGTCACAGCACTTGCCAACAAGGACACAAAAGAGATTTTCCAAGAGGACGTCTTTGTGGCTTTTAAAACCCCAAAGTTCAGCCCTGGCCGGCATGGCTCAGTGGATGGAGCGCGGGCTGCAAACCAAAGTGTCGCAGGTTCGATTCCCAGTCAGGGCACAGGCCTGGGTTGCAGGCCACGGCCCCCAGCAACCGCACATTGATGTTTCTCTCCCTCTCTCTCTCTCTCCCTTCCCTCTCTAAAAATAAATAAGTAAAGTCTTTAAAAAATACATGATTTATAGCAAAGATACACTATATTCAGTGTTTAAAAGAAATTTAAAAAAAACAAACCCCGATGTTCCTGATGCCGAGAACCCCGTCCAGCCGAGCAGCCGTGAACGTCCCAGGGACGCCGCCCTCGCTGCCACCGCAGCCCCACGCAGTGGCTCGCCGCTCAGCCCCTGGGGGGGGGGGCGCGCCCAGCTCCCGGGCCTCTCCTGCAGGCTGCCTGGGCCTCTGGACCTCCCTCCTTCCCTCTGCCCCCGGCACCTGCCCGTGGACACGCAGTTCCTGGGTGGCCTGCCCGGCCAGGCGGCAGGCCCCGAGGACAGGCCTGGACGTCTGTCTTTCGTGTGCCCCTCGCAGGGGGCTCCGCCCGTGGCAGTGGGGGCCCTGCTAGCTCCCCTCCCCTGTACAGGGAGGGGCCTGCCGCCTGGGCCGGCTCCCCGACGAGGTGCAGCTCAATGGCGTCGGGGCCTGTTGTGCGAGCCGAGTGAGCGCCAGGGAAGCGGGTGCGCCCGCCGTCCCCAGCACGGCGCGTGCTCCTCCCAGTCTGTGACGGGCACACCTCCCGCGTGGGGTGTTCTCGCGGGCACAAACGAACACAGAGAACTGCACGGCACACACCCAGTCTCACATGCTTGCACATGCTTGTACATCCTGTGGTCTCACACACATGCACGGCACACACCCAGTCTCACATGCTTGCACACACATCCTGTGGTCTCACACACATGCACTGCACACACCCAGTCTCACACGCTTGCACACACATCCTGTGGTCTCACCCACGTCTCACCCACATGCACTGCACACACCCAGTGTCACATGCTTGTGCACACATCCTGTGGTCTCACCCACGTGCACTGCACACACCCAGTCTCACATGCTTGCACACACACCCTGTGGTCTCACCCACGTGCACTGCACACACCCAGTCTCACATGCTTGCACACACATCCTGTGGTCTCACACACATGCACTGCACACACCCAGTCTCACACGCTTGCACACACATCCTGTGGTCTCACCCACGTCTCACCCACATGCACTGCACACACCCAGTGTCACATGCTTGCGCACACATCCTGTGGTCTCACCCACGTGCACTGCACACACCCAGTCTCACATGCTTGCACACACACCCTGTGGTCTCACCCACGTGCACTGCACACACCCAGTCTCACATGCTTGCACACACACCCCACAGCCTCACCCACGTGCACTGCACACACCCAGTCTCACATGCTTGCACACACATCCTGTGGTCTCACCCATGTGCACTGCACACACCCAGTCTCACATGCTTGCACACACACCCCACAGTCTCCCCCACATGCACTGCACACACCCAGTCTCACATGCTTGTGCGCACACACCCACGGCCCCAGACACGTGCACCGCACTCTCCCTCTGACTCACCCTGGGCACACCCCTGCCCGCGGTGCCTGAAATAGACCGAGGAGCGTTCGGCGCGAGGCCCTCGTGCTGAGAACTGCGCTCCGCGTGGGGTGCGACCGGCCGCCCGGCGCCCGGTGCTGGCAGTGGAAGGGAGTGAGCCGCCGTGTCAGGTGCGGGAATGAAACTGCCGAAACGAGGCCCGGAGCAGCTAACGAGGGCGAGTCGGCAGCTCCAGAGACAGAAGGGGATCGTGGGAGCTGGACTTGCGGGCAGGGGGCCCCCCGCAGCCAGGCGGGGGCATGCGTACCGGTACTGGGGACAGGGACCTCCTCGGATCCTCCCGACCTCGACCCCCCTCGTCGCATCAGCACTGCCACGGCGGGGCCGGCCGGCACGCTCCACAGAGCCCCCCGCCTCGGTCTGCGCCGCGGTGGTGGCCATGAGCTCCAGGACAGCGGACGTTCACGGTCTCATCTCACGTCCTGGGGGCCGGACGTCCGAGGCCCAGGCATGGGCAGGGCTGGCCCCTCCCGGCTCCCCACCCACCCCGGGTGTGCAGACAGCCGACCCGTCCCCGTGTCCTCCCACGGCCGCCTTCCCTCTACTGCGTCCGCGTCCAAACACCCCCTTTCATGGCGGGCGGCGGCCGCACGGGGACAGGCACGTCCGCTTTGCCTGGCTTTCCTGACCCGCCGGGAGACCCAGTGTCCGCGCACGGCCGCACTCGGCGGTCCCGGGGTCAGGGCGACACAGAGGGGCGTGGGGGATGCCGCTCAGCCACAAGGGCGCCCTCGGCCTGGGTGCCCTTCCTTGTCACAGACACCGCGCCCATGCCTGCCGTGTGCTGAGCCGGGCCGAGGGACGCCGCCCCACCCCCGGCGCCCAGCACCCAGGGGACGCTGGGATGGAGCGTGGCTGAGCCGCAGCAGGGGTGGGGCGCCCCTGGCCCCGAGCGCACGGCCGCCCCGGGTGACCACCCCTCAGGACCAGCCCGGAGCAGGCTCCTCATGTGCACATTGATTCAAACGGAGGCCCTGGGCCAGCGCCCAGCAGGCCCATCGGTGACCCCCCCCCCAACAGGGCACCCACGGTCCAGGAGGGTGGGGACAGCCGGGGAATTGAGAGCAGGGTCGGACTGGAAGTGCATCCGGGAGGCCACCCCCTGCCTTGTCTGCGACCCCTGGTTCCCTGAACCCGGACCCTCCTCTGCACCGGGCCCGGTGGGAGCCCTCGGCAGGTCCCTGCGGGGTGAGTGCGGGAACGCAGGCAGGAGGCCCCCCCCCTCTCTGGTCCCGTCTGCTGGGCCAGCACACATGGGCCCCACGGCCCCGGGGGTGCAGGGTGCGGAGGGAGCAGGCCGACCGAAAGCCTCATCTCTCTGAGGACGGACTCCGTGGGGAGCAGGCGGGGAGCCCGGGAACCCACGCCCGAAGCCTCCTGTCCCCGAGCCTCAGGCTGTGCTCACGCTGCCCGCACCCCCTGCAGCGCTGGAGGCCGAGTGGTTCCTGGGGCGGAAGCGGCTCTCTGCTCGGTGAGAAGAGCCGGTCCGAAGGGACTGGGAACCGTGAAAAGGAGGTTCATGGAGCCAGATGGTGCATCCTCCTCCCAGCCACTGGACAGACCGCCCACCCATGGGAGGCCACTGGGGGGGGGTCCCGACGGGCTGAGCAGTGCTCAGTGCGCCGAGGCCGCGGCCGGCAGAAGAACCGCTTTTCCACGCGAGCCCTTCCACTCCCCGTCTGGCGTGCGTGCCGGGTCCGGGCCTGCCCGAGGGGCTGCAGGCGCCGGGAGCCTGCCTCCCCGGCCCCGCGGTCCCCGGCCAGGTCTCGGTGAGCAGTGGCACCGGAGGTCTGGGCGGGGACCCCTCCGCCGGGGGACCCGGCCCCGCGCCCTTGTCTGGGAGAGGAGGAGGCTGTGGCAGTGCCGGGGGCTCCGGAGAGGCCCCGCGAGGACGGGCCCAGGGGACAGCCACGGAGCCGGACAGGCCGACGGGACAGCGGCCGCTGTGCCCGGCGCTTCCCAGCTCCGGAAGGGCAGCCAGGGGTCACCCGCTGGAGAAGGACAACGGGGTGCAGGCTGCCCCCCTGCACCAAGGCGCAGCCCACGTCCGGGCCTCGGGGGCGTCAGCCGGGAGATTGGGGGCACCATGGGGGCCTCTCCCAGAGCCCCCGCCAGGGTGGGGCAGGCGCCGATGTGACCCAGCCGAGCGTCCCCACCGGGGGGGCGGGGGGAACAGCAGAGCTCCGAGCTCACCCTTCCCAGCGAGCACGCCACCGTCCTCTCCTCCACGTCCACACCTGGGTGCCCGAGGGGAGACTCCCCTCCCTGGTGGCGGCCGCGGCTCCGCCTCCAAGTCCCAGGACCAGAGAGAGAGCTTCTCCTGCAGTTATGAAAAGCGCGTCTGTGTGCAGGCACTGGGCCTGGCGTGGGCAGCCCCCGACGGCTTCCTAGAGGCGGGGACGGCGGACTGGCCAGCCCCCCAGCGGGACCGTGCTCCCTGCCCACCGGGTGCCCCCTGCCACGGCACCCCCCCACCCCACCCCCGCCCCCCGCACACCAACCAGGCTGTTCAGACGACCCCGTGGTTCGGCCGCTCGTGGGAGGGAGGGCCGTGGGGAGGAGCCTTATTTTTCTAGTCCTGCTTTCTCGTATTTTAACGTTCTGCGGTGTCGGATTCCGGTTCCTTTTTCTTGCAAATAGAAGACACCATTGGGACAACCCTCTGTTCCTCGGCCCCAGAGGTCGACTTCTCAACAAGCCAGCGTTTGCTCCGTCGTGGGCAGGATGTGAGAGGGAGAGGACAAAGCCAGCTTTCGGCAGGACATCGGAGCCTGGCTGGTCCCCGAGGTAGGAGGGGCGAGGCTGCGTCCCAGCCCCAGAGCCGCCGCCCTGCCGGTGCGGAGATGCAACCCCCACCTCCCGCCCGAGCCCTGCCTGAGCTCACTGCCGTGGGCGCCTCCCCCAGGCAGACCAGATGGGACCTGCTGGGCCCCGGGGCTCGGCACGAGGGCTGTGCACCCACCAGCTTCCGCTCAGTGACGGGGACCGAGGATGGGACACTCGCTTTGTGCAGAAACACCAAGTGGAGGGAGCTGCCGGAAGCAGGGCCCCCAGGACCACTGCAGGGGCTGGGGGTGGGTGACAGAGCTGCCCTGCATCCCCCCCGCCCCGTGAAGGCTTCTCCCGCCATCACCCCGCGCCCCCTGCCGTCAGGGCCCCTGGGTCCCCCCGCACAGCGTCCTCTGCCGACTGTCCTCCAGCCTCAGCTGACCGCGCTGCTGGGGGTGGGGGCGGGCTGCACCTGCCCTGAACCCACCTGCACTCACTGATCTCGAAGGAGCAAACAAGTGAACGAACAAACGCTGGCCGGAGGGACGCCCCTCCCTGGGCCCTGACAGGCCGGGCGTCTGCTCAGTCCGGGCAGAGACCACCCTGATCTCTCAGGGCCTGGGAGGGGCGTCTCCTGCCCTCGGCCCCCATCGCCCTGCGTTCCACAAGGAGGCGACGCTGAGCCGCACGCAGCGTCTGAGTGATTAAAACCAGAATTCGGGTTTTCACGGAGACACTGAACGCACCCTCAGCTCTCGGCCGCTGGGCGTGGGCCTGTGGCTCCAGGAGGCTGGGCGGCCTGGCCTGGCGCCTTTGACCCCCACGCCGACCCTCCGTGCGGCCTGGGCACCCGCCCCCCTGACTGTCTGGACCCTCAGTGGGGTGGGGGGGGCGGCCCGCGGTGGTCCCAGAGTAGCTCTGGTACCGACTCCGGGAGCCAGGGCGGGACCGTTTATCAAACAATTAACGGTGTCGGCAGGGCCATTATTTAAATGGCCAGCCACATGTGTAATCAATCCTTAATGAAACAATAATTGGACTTCCCAGTCGATGATTGCCCAGCCTCGCCCAAAGCCTCCCCGGAACAGATAATGCTGGGCCCAGCTCCCGCCCGCAAGGCCAGCGAGGCGGCCGGGTCCTGGCCCAGGCGGTCTGGGGCAGGCCCCGCAGGGCTGTGGGGAGGAGCGCCAACCACGCACATGGCACCTGGCGTGCCCATGGGGCGCCCACGGTTGCCCATCCACCCGCCCTGCAGCTCCGCCAAAGAGCACGGGGCCCTCCCAGACCCACGCCTGCCCTGAGACCGCCCTGGCCGCCTGCGTGGGGGGAGGGGGGCACTTGGGACAAGGCCTCAGGGCACTGGAGCACCGGGTTTGCCTCCCCGTGCAACCAGTGCTGATTCTCGGCCGCCCCACCTGAAGGGAGGGCGTGGGGGGCACTAGGCCCCCGGGCGGCTTCCCTCCCATAGTCGGGTCTGGGCTAGGAGAGGGAGGGAGTAGCCAGAAAGGGGCCCGGGCCCAAGGGTGCTGAGGCCACTTCCCTCCTGGGCGCTCCCCTGGACCCCAGCCCTGCCGTGGCTCGCCATGGCCGTGGTTCGCCGTGGCCGTGACTCCCTGTGGCTCGCCGTGGCCCTGGCTCCCTGTGCAAGAGCGAGCCTGGAGCACCCTTGGCCGTTTCCCAACTCGGACACCCTTACCCCCCTTAGTGCTCATACTCCCTCCGGGGAGAGAGCTTCCTCGGCCTCTTTTGATCCTGGAGGCGTGTCTTATTTGTCTGTCTGTCTTGTCTGTCTGTCTCGTTCTTGAACTCTCCGCACGCAGCTGTCTGGCTACACGTGGGGCAGACAGCACCTCCCTGGGGGACTCGTGCGGGGGCGGGGGCGCCAAAGCCCCGCCCCCTGCCCACCGGGGGGGACCGCCTCCCATCCAGAGCACCCAGGGCCGTTTGGACCTGCTCCCCCTGCTCTCTCCACCGGACTCTGCAAACGCACTCCTCACAACCCAGCTTCCAAAAGCGTACACACACCTCCTGGATAACCGCAGTGACGGGACCCAGGCAGCTGTTAGCGCCCCCACACGTCACGGCTGGAATGTACGAGCTGATGGGAGACTCACCTGGCGTCCCTCCAGCCGGGGAGGGTGGCGGCCGGGACCTGCTCTCCGCTCCGCCCCGCCCCCCCGGCTGAGCCGCCGCGGGCGCCGGAGGCGGTGGACGCGCACTTGCAGAGCCGTGTGTTTCCAGAGAAACGTTCTCCAGGCCAGCGCAAATTAAAAACTCATCTGGCTTCCGGCCAGGAGGAAGCAATAAGAACCTCCGGAGACGACCAGCAAAAAACACCCTCCACAAACACAAAGACACACTGCAGCAACCGTGGTCTAAGGCCATCTCGCAACAAAATAAACACGCCCTAACGAGGTGAACAAAGGAAGCAAGCCCTGTGGGTGTCCCGGCTTGTTCTAGAAAACTCCCAGGCTGCAGCGAGAGAGGCCGGCAGGAGTCCAGGTCTTGCAAGGCCAGGGGAACGCTGGGGCAACGCTGGGGGCTCCGGGAGGCCCAGGGCTGAGTCCACGGAGAGTTCCGGAAGCCCGCGTGACCCGGCGGGACCCGCCGGAGCCCAGGGAGACGCCACCACCGAGAAGGCAGGTCCGGGGCCAGTCCCGGGAACACGCCCAGGGCCGGGCCAGCCAGAGCGTGAGGCCTCCGGCGTCAGAGCCAAACCCCCGCAATGAGAAGCCTCGCTTTGGGTGGGCAAACAGGCTGCACCCGGCGGACCCCGGCTTCCGACAGGCGCCCGGGAGCCCGGAGGGCAGAAACCGCGAGAAGGAGGGGGACAAGGAGGGGCGCACCGGGCTGCCCTCGTCCGGAGAGAGCTGGTCTGGCCGCATCGCGTACGTGACAAAGACGGTCGCAAGGGAACTCTTCCCAGGGACAAACGGGTCGACGTCTCTCGTTCCCACGTGGGAGTCGGTTCCCGCAGCGGCAGGGACAGCCCAGCACCGCCACCGCCGCCGCCCCAAAGACGCAGCCTCAGAGGCACACGGAGCGAGTGGGGCGGCCCCGCGGGGGCGGGGGGCCGGGGGCCGAGCACTGGTCAGCAGCTGCTTCTCGCTCCCCCTGGGCAGCTTTCTGAAGCAGGCCAACACCCCCCACCAGGCTGGAGTCCCGGAGCCCTGAGCGCCGCCTCCCCCGGGGTGAGGAGGGTGCGAGCCGGGGTCAGCTGTGGGGGCGTCACGGAGAGGGGGGCCCTCGGCTGGGTGTGGGAAGGGGCTGGCGACTGCACTGAGGCGGGTGGTGCCGACTCACCAGGACGGGGTGCGGGGGGGGCTGTCCCCTGACCACGCAGTTCGGCCAGAGTCTCCGGAAGGTCGCATCCGACGCTGACAGTCGTCATCCCAAGTTTTCCCCAGAGTGTCAGACTGTTCGCGCAGACAGACCCGATTTCTCCCGAGGCCCCCCTTCCGGGGGCCTTGCAGCTCCCTCCTTGAGGGGTGTGTGCTGCTTCCCAGCCCCCCACTTCTGGGGGGGACCTGGAGACCTGCCCTGACCAGTAGGAGGCAGGGGACCAGCTGTGGGACGAGTGGGTCTCTCCCTCATCTTGCCGACTGGAGACACGGAGGGCCCAGCTAATGGCCAGTCTCCCCGCCGGGGGTGACAGTGAGGCCGTCCGGGGCCCTCCGGACCACCAACGGCCAGGGGCCTGTGGATGCTGAGGGGCCCCGGGTGCGGCCAACAGAACCTCCCGGCTGACCCACCACCTCACTGTGAGCAAGCAAAACGGTCGCTGTTTCAAACCCTGGCGTGAAAGCCACCTCCTCCAGGAAGCTTTCCGTGACTTGCCCCCTGCCCTCCCCAACACACTGTCTCTCCTCCCTCTCGGCTCCTCTGCGTCCTGGTGAGACCCGCACTGTTTGCTGGTGAATCCCTTCCCGCCCGAGCTGCCTCCGCTCCCGCTCCCGGGGTGTGCGTGTCAACTCCACGCCTACCCTCGGAACAGCCCCGGGCAGGCCACTTCTGCAGAGCGGGGACTCAGTGGGTGGCTGCTGGCCCTGGCTCGCCCTCTCTCCAGCCCCGGGGGGGGGCCCACCTGAAGGGCGGGGGTGGCCGTGCCCTCGCTGCAGGAGTGCAGCGGTGGGAGGTGCAGCTCACAGGGTCCGTTTGTTTGCACGCGAGGTGCGCGGAGGGGCCCGCCGTGGTGCGTGTGGGCCGTGCCCCTGTGTTTCTCGCGTGGCTTCCCAGGGCCGAGGGGGCAGGGACCCCGGTTCTCACTGCTCCCAGCTGTCACCGCAGATCATCCCAGCACTCGGCTTCCGAGGTGACATTTCAGCTCCTTCACCAAGCGACGCCCACGGCACCTTGGCACGCACAGCCCCGGCTGGCAGAGACGCCGCACAGTGTCCCGGGGAGAGTGACAGAATGAGGGCCCCCAGAGAAAGAACAGAAGGGTGTGGGCAGAGGCCCCGGGGTTAGAAAGGAGCGTCTCTGGAGGGAGCCGGCTTCCTCCGCCGGGGGGGTGCGGGGTCGAAGGAGCGGCGTGACCCCCCGGGCCTGCTCCCGCTCCAGGACAGCCGAGGAAAAGCCACGGGAGCCCAGAGGGGCGTGAGGAGGCGGGGGAAGGCACGGGTGCACAGCGGCGGCGGCCCTGCGGGGAAGGGGCTGTGATGTGCTCGCCCCGCCTCCATCCGGGCCCGGGTCCGAGCTGGGCGGCTGGTGGCAGGGGGCATCTTGCCGTCACTGCCGACTGGTGGCAGAGGCCCGCGGGGGCCCTGCCGGGTCGGGGCCCGCTGCACACAGGGGGAAGGCGGGTGTTCCGTGCTCTGGGGCCAGTCTCTGCTATCCACCGGCCGGGAGGCAGCCCCGCCCTTCCCCACCGGGAGGGGCGACTCCCAAACCCGACTTTCCGGGGACCCGCTGACCCCCAAGTCCCCAGCCGGAGGGGCCACCCCCGGGGTTCCCAGAAGCTGGGTGGCTGGCTTTCTCCACAACGCTGCAGACCACCCGAGACCCCAGCAGGCCTCTCTGCCGCCGCTTCAGAAAGCCGCTCGCCCTCGGCCGGCAGCACCCAGTGCCCCCGACACGCCAGGCCGGCACTGCTCAATCCCCCGATGCGCCCACTTTACGGATGGAGGAGCGGCTGGGGCACAGAGGAGTTCCGTCACCGGCCAAGGATGCGCAGTCGGAAGGGGCAGGGCCCTCACCCCCCCTCGCCGAGGCCTCCTCTCCCGGCAGCTTCTCGCTGCGACGTCCTGGCACTGGGGGGGGGGGGGTGGAGGGCAGCAAGCATTTCTGGCCCCTGGCCCCCCCCCCACCGCCTCTGTGGAAGACAGTCTCCGCCCTCCACCAAGTGGGGGGCCCACGGGGGCGCCCAGCAGCGTCCCACGCTGGTCCTCTGAGCTCTAACGCCGCGGAGAAGGGCGCGCTAGCTAGCGAGGAGCGCCGGCGAAGTCTCGCGCCGACCGTCGTTTTGCCGTTGCAGCCGGAGCTTTTGGAACCTCCGACCTGCTTCGTCCTGCTCGGGAGGCGGCACAGCTGAGCGCCCGACACGCAGCAGCGTTTGCCGACGTTCCGATGAGCAGGGACCGGAGACGGCCCGGGGACCGCTGTGCGGGGCCACAGGGACTCGCCTGCCGGCCTCCCGTCCGCGGGCGCCACCTCGTGCAAGGGCCACACGCCTGCCCCGGCTCGGTGGACCCCGAGTCGGGGGAGGTGGCGATGGGAGATGGGAGGGAGGTCGCGGCTGCCGCTTCAGGGACCTCCCCGGGCCCCGGGACTGGACGGGCCCTGAGCCTAGGGGTCATGGTCCTCGTCCGGTGGCCCAGGACGGTGGCTCCGAGAGGCACGGGACTCCCGGAGGCCACAAGCCAGGGGGACAGAGGCCAGGTGGGCCCACGCCAGGGCTGGGCTAACCCTTTGCTCCCCCGCCAAGGGGCCTGGCACGCGGCCCGGGAGCAAAGGCAGGCTGGCATCTGCGGTGTCTTGGCTGATCTGCAGGAACCAGGTGCCACCCAGAGCTTCCCAGCACGGGTGTCCCTGGGTGAGGCCACGGGGACCTGGTGCAGGGGATGCAGCCCTGCTGGGTGGGACATCCTGTCCCTCTTGCCCTTGACCCCCCCTCTTCTCACGGCGGGCGCTCACTGAGGACCGGCCAGGCGCCGGCACTGCGGGAACGCAGAGTGGCCAAAGCCTACTCTCAGTCCTGGGCATCCCTTCGTGGACGGAGTCAGTGGTTGGCTTATTTCACAGATGCCCCCAACCCCTCGGGGCCAGGCACTGCGCCCAGGGCACAGGGTCCCCGTCCTCCCAGGGTGGACGGCCAGCGCACAGGCCGGGGAGGCGGGGAGGACACGGGCCAGGAAGTGCCGGTGCAGCCGAGGCGCCCGGGCGTCTGAGTCAGACCCGGGCTGAGTGGAGGTCAAGGCTGAACAGGTGACCAGGGCTCAGTTAGACCAAGACGGCAGAGGGTCCCGCCCTGCACAGCTTTGGGGACAGCCCCAGAAGTGGGGTCAGCACCCGGCCTGACCACCCACCAGCGGTGTAAACTTGACCCTTCCCGTCCCCACCTCCTGCCACTCACAGGTGCGGTGGCGTGCCCCGAGGGCCCCAGGCCGCCGTGAGCATCGGACGGAATCCCAGCCGGAGAAACTGTGTGGGTGCGGCCCGCAGGCGTGGGGAGCCCCTGATGGACGGAGCTGGGGCCCTGAGGTGCCAGTAGAGGGGTGCCTTCCCCGGGGCCGGGGAGTGGGTGAGCCTGACCTGATGCGGGTCGCCCCAGGACCCTTACCCTTCCTCCACCGGCCCAGCCAGGGTCCGAGTCACCCAGCAAAGTGCCCACACAGAGAATCCTGTGCCCTCCACGCGGCCCCTGCGGGGTCCTCCCGGCTTCCCGCTGGGCCTCCTCAGTAACTTTACGGCAATGACTTTGGAGAGAAAAAAACGGAGCTGCTAATGTTTGCAAAATTCATCTCCAACTGTATTAGGAGGTGTTAATTAGAATGGCTCGTACCGCAGTGAACGGAGCCAGATCAATCGGGTTTCTCAGCGAATTAAAGCCTCCCCTCCCCCCCCCTTGCCGTGCTCCCGGAGCAGAGGGGCGGAGGAGGGAGCCCAGCTGTGTCCCCTGCAGGGCGCAGGCCTGGGCAGGGGCTGAGCCCCCGCAGAGCAGAGCGGCACAGGGGGCCTCCCCGCGGCCTGGCCCCGGGGCCTGCTCTGGCCCCCCGCAGCCGGCACTTGGCAATGTCGGTTCTGTTCGTTTCCGGGGAACCCCAAAGACTTCAGGGGTTCACCGCATCCCTGCCAGGTGCCCGGTGGGAGAGATCGAGGCGGGTGGATGGGACACCTTGGGGGTGGGAGACGGGAGGATGGGAGGTGGGGGGCAGGTAGGAACGGGGTGGGGGGAGGGAAAGAGGCGGGAACAGGAAAGAATGGGAGAAGAGCTCATTTTCCAGGAAGAAGGCCTGGGAGGCCCACGGGGAACCACAAACTGGGTGCACGGTGGGGGGCCCAAAGAGGTGGGGGACGGGAGAGCTTTGCAGGAGTGAGGGTCCCCAGAGCACACTGGGTGGGGGCCGCCCAGCAGGCAGGGCTGCAGGGAGGGGTGGGGGGGCTGGGGGGTGGAGCCTCCCTAAGAACCCGGGTTTTCCCGAGCTGGGGTGGAGCCTTCCGCAGGCGGGGCGTGGTCAGCCCCTCGGTCAGCCTGCGCTGCGGGCGAGGACAGCGCACCCCGTCCCGGCCATCCAGGCGCTGGCTCCGGACGGCGGCCTGCTAAGGAGGGTGACGCGCCCGCATCCTGGAGATGGGCCGGCCGGTAAGGACACGCGGGGCGTCGGCTGTGGGCTCGGGCACCGTCTCGCTGAGGCGACCAGGACGGCGTCCGAGGCGGGAGGACAGCCAGCAGCAGGAATGGCCGGGGACAGTGGGGGCAGAGGGCTGGGGGCCTGGCGATGCGGCGGCCACCGGGGGGCTCGCACGGTCGGCGTGGACGGCGGAGGAGACAGAAACCCCGCCACAGCCACCGGTGCATCCCGGCCACGTGCTTGAGAGACGCGGGCAGCCCCGTGACCCCGGCCCCAGCTGGCGCTGCTGCGCGTGCAGAGGCCCGGCACGCGGTTCCCACGCGTGCGGAGGGAGGAGCCCGGGATCCAGGCCAGAGGGGCCGGCCCCACCCGCAGGAGACTGGGAGCCCCGGCCGGGCAGCTCAGGTGGCTGGCGCGTCTTCCGACGCACCGCGGCTGCGGGTTCGATCCCCGGTCAGAGGCGACCAGCGAATGCATTGATAAGTGGGACAACTCGGTGCTTCTCCCGCCCTCAAATCAATCAATAAATTAAAAATATTTTACAAAGAGGGAGAGCCTGGGAGGGCTTCCCCGGGGAGGGCGGGGGTGAGAGTGGAGGCTCGGGGCCCGTGGGCGTCTTCTGGCTCAGGAACTCCTGAGCAGCAGGACACCCGCGCCCCCCCCCCTCCGGCCCCAGGGCCTCCCGGGGCCTCCAGATGCCCTGGGACACCTGGACTTGGGATTTCCAGCCGCCGGAACTGGGCGACAATAAGCTTCTGCTGCAAGTCACCCGTGACGGCGGCCCGAGGACACTGACACAGGGGAGCGAACCGGGGTGATCCCCCACCCCCAGAGCGCTCCGGGACCCCCAACGCAGTCATGGTCCCTTCCCTGGGGGTTCCTGGGAAGAGGAGCGCTTGACCTCACGCTGTGTCTCTGGATCCGGGCACAGCCCTGGGCCTCCAGGCAGGTGGGGGGGAGGGGCCAGGCCTCCTTTGCGTGGGGGAGGGGCCGCTCCTGCCCCAGCCCCAGCCCCACCGGCCAGGCTCACCGGGAAAAGGCCCCCTCCTCTCCCCGCCCCGCCCCACACTGGGCCGGAGCCGCGCTGGGGGTGGGGGGGCGAGGGGCGGGGCCTACACCCAGCCGAGGGCTGGCTTTCCAACGCTGTCATGTCATAACCGAGAAAATAATTTCCCCGGAGAAGCCTCCCGTCTACAGGGTACAGAATAATTTGTTATTTTGAAACAACTCCCTGCAAGATTTATTTGATTAAAAAGCCATCAACGGGAGTTTTTAATCTGCACATTTGCAGAGAATTCTCGAAGCTTCCGTCTTATTAAAGCGGAGAGACGAGCTCGCCGCGGGCCCCCGTGGCGCCGTCCGCCCCCCCACCCCACCCACCCACCGCGTGCAGCCAGCCCCGCGGCCCCGCCACACGGCCCGTGCGCTCGGGACGGACCCGAGAGGAATTCTTCACGGGGCACTGGACTGCGAGTGGTTTCTCTGTCTACTTGCGCGGCTCCGACGTAGAAGACGGTGGTATTTAATCAAACCCAGGCCCGCTGCAAATCACGCTAGATAAACAGTGTGAAAACTCAATACGCTGTTGACTGTTTGTGCGCACACGCGCATGCATGACTGGTCCGTGTGTTTAGGAGCGGCAACCTCGCTCACACCGTTAACTCTCTGCGGGCCGCCTCGTATTCCCAAGGGGTTGGCTGGGGTCCAGACCAGTTCCGTGCGGTTGCAGTGCGGGGGGCGCACCTTGTGGTGGGCTGCCCTCCGCTCGCCCCGCCCCCTCACCGCAGAGCGTCCGGGAAGGACCTAACCCCCCACCCTCACCCCTTCCGGGACCTTCCTAGCATCTGATGGGGGCGGCGGAGCCCCCCCAGGGCCACCCGCCCTGTCCAGAACTCGTTCTGGTTGTCGCAGCGTCTGCTGGCGTCCGCGGGGCGGAAGCCAGCGCTGCGGCCAAACCCGGACAAGGTCAACGAGGCGAAGCCAGCGGCGCGGGCGACTCCGGCGGCAGGAGCGGAGTGCTCGCCGGGCCTCGGCTTCTCGCGGCGCCGGGCTCCCCGCCTCTCCCGCCCCCTGGAGGGTCTTGCCGCCGCATGCTTGTTCCGTAGCCAGCAGCGCCCCGTCCTTCCTCAGGACAAACCCCGGGGCCACCAGAGGGGGACTCCCCGCGGGGCTCCCCGGGCCCACCCGCAGCGCCTTCGGCGAGAGCGCCCTCCCAGGACGGCGCCGGTGGGGCTCGGACGAGGCTCGAGTCTGCTCCTCCATCGCTCGGGAGCTCCCAGGAGGCGTCAGCTCCGCCTTGTTTGCCTCTGGCTCCCCAGGAGCCGCGCGACAGCCAGAGCCTCATGGCTCTGAGTGAATGTTTGCTGGCTGGGCACACGGGTGGGTGGGTGGTGGGTGGGTGGTGGATGGATGGTGGGTGGTGGATGGATGGCAGATGGATGGCAGATGGATGGTGGGTGGATACACTGAGGGACAGAGGAGTGGCCGAATGGGTAGGGGGCAGGTCAGCAGACCCAGCTGTATTCTTTTTCTGCCACCAAAGGGCTGTTGGACTCTTGAAAGCTCAAGGAGGCCCTCTGGGGCCGCTTCCTCACTGGGCAGCCGGTCTGGCGAGGGCACGTGGCGTTTCCAAGCCGAGCCGCACGGCCCCGAGAGCTCCCTGGCGGTGACCGGGGGGCTAGCAGCGGGTGTGCCGGGTCCCGGGGGAAGGGCTGCCTCACCATACACAGAACTCCTCATTCATGCTGACTCACGTGTCAGATCGCCTTAATTGTTTCATGTGGGTGTATTCTAAACATTATATGGGACACACGCACACTGAAAAATTATTTGTTGTTTACCTAGGATTAAATTTTAAACAGACACCCTGTAGTTTCCTGCGCTGGATCCGGCAACCCGAGGGGGGGGAGGGGGAGGGTTTTCTGTGTCCTGTGCAGAGTGACCTCTGATGCAGGAATAGAACACCGCTGGCGGAAAGGACCCCCAGTCTCTGCGGCCGCCCCCACCCCCCCCACCCTGTCCTGTGAAGCTGGCAGAGGCGCCACCACCGCCGCCACGCAGGCCCCTCCTGCCCCAGATAGGGGGCCGCGCCCGGCTCGGCCTGATGCCCGCAGGTGTGACCCCAGCACGGCAGCCCGCCGCCCCGTCCTGGTTCTCGGCTTCCTTTCACCAGCAGGCTCCCGCGGGCAGAGGAGGGGCCCCTGTCCGGGCCTTTTGAGGACAATCCCAGGCCCCGTCTCCTGCAGCCGCAGCAGCGTGGCTTTGAGACACAGAGCCGGTGACAAAGGGCCAGGCACACAGCAAGACGCTCCTGGCGCATCACGCTTTTCTGTGGGTTGTTACACGCCCCAGGAAACTGATGATTAAAGGCTGCCGGGGAAATCGCTGGCCCCCAGAAAGAGTTCTAGATGGAAGGTCAGGCGTGTGGGGAGCCAGCCGAGGTGTAGCAGAGGTGGCCGCCCGGGGCCGTGGCCGTAAGCATGGCCGGGAGGGGCTCAGCCCCCAGCACACCTGTAGGAAACAGGAGACAGGCTGGCCCTCCCGCCCGAGTCTGAGGCTTCCATACCCCACCTCACAACCACCCCCTGGGTTTCTGGGGTCCAACTTTGCCCGCTGGAGCCCATCACCTGTCCACCCAGAAAATGTCCCGTCCGTGCCCGACACTGGCAGACACCGCCAGGGACAGCGAGATTTTCCCTTGGGTGGGAGGGCTGCGGGGACTGGCCGCTGCGGGGCAGATGGCTCTGGGGTCCACCAGGACAAGGTGCACAAGTCCATCAAAGCCATCACCCCAAATGTCCCTCCCGCCCCATGCAGGCAGTGATGGAGCTGCCTGTGGTGGGGGCGGCGGCAGTGGTGGCGGCAGAGACGGAAGGCACCGCACCCATACAGCAATGTCCCCGCGGACGACTGGGACGACTGAATCCGGCCAGTTGGTGGCTCAGAGCCTGGGTAAGTGGGTGTGAGGGTCCCTCTGAGCCCCCTAAACGAGCAGGTTCCTGGACCGCAGTGCTGGGTCAGAGGGCCAGACAGGCCGGGCGCCGTAGGTCATCCAGCCTGAGCTCGCCCATCGACACTACATCCCACGGCCCTCGGGGCTGAGGACTGGGCCCTCCAGCTGCCCCCCGGGGCCCTGCCTGCTCCGTAAGTCTGAGCCCCTGGCAAACCCTCCCATGGGTGGGGGGCACCCAGCGCTCACCTGTAGCAAGCTCTCGACACCCGTGCCTCAGTGTGTCCAATGGGAATCTGCCCAATGGGGATCACGTGGGCACCCGCCGAACCGTGAGCACTGAACGTGGGGCCGGCCCGAGCACTCGCTCCGTGCCCGGGGACCACGGTGGCCGCGGCGCTGAGCCGGCTGCTGTGTGGGATACATCCGGCCATGACGGGAGTGAAATCCTGCAGCAGGGGCGGTCCCCAAGGGCGTCACACTCGGTGAGACCGTCGGGCGGAGACACACCAGCACTGCGCAGTCTCCCCCCCCCCCCGACGTGGAGCCCCAAAAGTGAGACCGTCGAGGACACAAAGCGAAGGCACACGGGTCCACGGGACCCAGGCCGCCGGTGGTCGGAGGGGAGGGTCGGGGACGAGGGTCAAGCCTCTAGTTCTAGAGGCTGAAGAAAAAGACCCACCCGTAAGAAAGAACCAGCTCTCCTTTCCGAGAGAGACGTCTTGCAGGGGAGGAAGTGTTCCTTCCCGTTCATTTCTCAAAGGCGGTGAAAGTTTTATAAATACTGAATCCATCCATGGACGAGGTCGACACAACGCTCCATCTTGCAGGCATTTAATTAAATGTATGCGTTACAGAAACAAAGCGTCGTCTCAGGCCCCGCATGCGAGTGTGAGGAGACGCCCGGGGCGTGACGGGGAGCAGGAGGGACATGTCTCTCGGGGGCCTGCCGCCCCCGGGTGGGGGCGCGGGGGCGGGCGTGGATGGATACGAGCGGGGGTTTTAATGACGCGCTTCAGACTAGTCTCAGATGTTCAGAAGAGTCACACAGACAGTGCAGAGTCCCAGCCGGGCCCCTCTGCAAACAGCTTGGGTGACCCCGGCCCACGGGTCCCGAGGAAGAAGTCACACCGGTACAAGGCACCTGGGGACTCGACTTCAGACGTCAGTGGGGACCCCTGAAGCCCTTCTCTGCCCCAGGAGCGCTCCAGGACCCGCCAGGGGACCGACCGGGAGTCCCTGTGGGCTTGTCTGGGCTGGCACGGTGTCTCAGACTGTCCTTGTTTCCGATGACCTTGTCGGGGATTTCGAGGAATGCCCCTCCATTGGGACGGGTCTGACCTCGTTCTCGGGTTGGTGCTTTGGGGCACTGCCCCGTCTCCCCAGTCGCCACAGTGCCCGGGAGCGGGGTGTTGGGGGGAAGACCGGAGGGGAGGGGCCTGCCTCGTCACACCGTCAGGCCTGGCTGCGGTCCCCTGCGGCCACCTCTGCTGCGGACCCCGGCCACCTGGCCCAGGCCGTCGTGCCCCGTGTCCCCTCCGGGAATTTGCCTGTATCTCCCCACAAGGGTGCACTTCAGGGTCAGCACTTGGTGCAGGCCCAGACCCTGGGGCCCTCCCCCGGCCGGGAGTCCCCCGGAGTGCCGCGTGTGAGACCCACTTCCTGCCTGTTGCCTCCTCACGAGATTGCGCACGTGAGCGCACGTGGGACCACCGCCCACGAGGACCCCGTGAAGGGTCCGGGGCCCCCTCCCGAAGAAGAATAGCGAGGAAGCCGCGGCATCGGCATCCCGGGCGGCTGCTGCCAGCTGACCTCACCCTGGCCGGCGCGGCCGCCTGCCCCTTGGGCCCCGGGCCTCCCTCGGGGGCACGGGGGTGAGACCCTCCGGGCTCGGACCCCAGCTTAGGAGGCCCAGGCCGAGACTCCACAGCCCCCCTGCCCTCTTCAGGGTGGACGCCCCAGCCCCACCGCTCTGTGCCATCCCAGGGCCCGTGTCTAGGCATGTGATTTGGGGCCAACAATGGTGACCGTCTAACCCTGGTGGCCCAGCTCTAGTGAAACCGGCAAAGGGGGGCCAGGCTGACCCACGGAAGGAACATCTCCCCACCTGTGGCCCTTCCTTGGAGAAGGACGGGGCGGTGAACCACCGGCACCTGTCACTGGTGCCCTGGATTTGGGAGCCGCCCCGAGGGTCCCGCTCAGAAGCCACACCGGGGCGCCCAAAGCCAGGCCGCCCGCTTCTCTGCTCCGCGCTTCCGACGGCCGGGCTGCCCAGCCTCCTCCCTCACACCCTTGGCCCAGGCCTGGCGGCTCTGAGCCTCCCTCCCCCCCCTCCCCCCTTCACGGCCACTCACGGCTGGGTCACAGGAGGGGGAGGGAGCTTGCACGGGAGCCCACAGAACGGAACGCCGTAAGGACAGAGACCCAGGTGGCTGGGAATCACCGTGGGCCCCGGTGTGCACTCAGGGGCACAGGTGTTCCAGGAAGCAAAGCCAACTGCCGCGGTGCGCGGGCACCGGGAGAGAGCCGGAGGCCGAGCCAGGCTGCTTGTCCCCGGCCCCGGGGCTCGCTGAACCGCATCACCTAGGGGAGAAACTCCTGGGAAACGACACCGGCATTCGCCCCTCCGTTTCTCAACGTCCCGGACCTCCGCAGGGCAGGACTCGGCACACAGCCGGCGCACCACCACCCAGCTCCCCATCGTTGCTGTCGACTGAGTCCGGGCCAGGGCCCCGGGTGCTGGCACACGGGTGCCACCCCTCTCTAGGCCAGACACTTCAGTTCTTTGAGTCTTCCAAAGTGCCCCATGTCACCGGCCGTCCCTGGGCGGCGTGACTTCGTGGGGATCAGGGAGCTCGCCGGCTGTCTGGGGTGGGACCAGGGACTCCCCTGTGTCCTGCCTGCACTGGCCGGCCAAGTGCCCGAGCTGGCCAATCCCCTCGTGCCCCCCACACGGGGAGGTGTGGGGAGCCACGGCGACGCTTGGACCCCCGGGAGGAGAACGGCGGAGCCCACCGCCAGGACGGGCAGCGATGCCCAGGGCCCGGGGGCCGGGGGCGGTGCAGCCGTGTGCGCGGTGGCAGCTGCCTGAGCCCCGGCCACGGGGGTCTCTCCCGAGGCCCCGAGCGCCCACCGTGCTCCTCCCACGCCACCCGGGCTCCTTCACTCGACCCGCGTGTGCTGGGCAGCGGCGACAGGCCAGCGGGGCTCCCGGGCCGCACTCCACCAGGAGAGATGCACGACCTCGAGCTCTCGGCTGCCTGCGCCCCGGTGTGGGGGCCCTGCCGACCCTGCTGGGACCCCCGGCTCCTGCTCCAGCCTCTGCAGGCGCCGCTGACCTGGCTCGAGGCACTGGACGGAGGCCACGGGGCCCGTGGGCCTGACCCTCCAGGCAGCCTCGGCTGGACGCCCACGAGCACCCGGGGCGAGGAGGGGGACAGCCATGGACACTCCCCGGCGCCCCCGCTCCGTCCTTTTGCGGGGGGGAGTGCGGTCTGCGGCCGCCAGCTGGCCCAGAGTCTCCAGAACGCCTCTTTCTCATCGGACCCCGCACTTTCGTCACTGAAGCCCCCACGTGCGGGGAGCGGCCGACGACGGGGGAGCCCCACCTAGTTTCTCCTGGGTGAGGGTCTTCCTCAGGGGCCAGGTCTCCCCGGTGCGCTGACTCCCACACAATGACCCCCGAAGGCCCTCGGTGGGAAGCCGCTCCCCTCCATGGGTTTCAGAGCGTTTGGGGGCTGAGGTGCGAGGCACCCCCGGGCAGACTGGCCCCTGCCGCAGCCGCCCGCCGTCTCTGCGCCCGTGGTCACAGCGATAACGATGGTGTTAGCCTGTGTCCGTGTGGGCTTGTCGGCTTGCTGGCCCACCCTTCACCCCATTTCACCCAGAAGAGACCCCAGAGACGGGGGCCGGGGGGAGAGGCCGCTGGGCTGCCGTCACAAAGTCAGAGCGTGAAACCCAGAGGCAGAGAGACGGGTCACCGCGGTGCCCGGGCCGGGGCCCCAGTCTTCGGACCCATCACAGGAGGCTCTCCCGGGCCCCAGGGACCCCAGCCTGATCCCGCCCTCCCTGGAGCCCTCCACCCACCCCGGGCCCTGAACCCAGGGCTCCGGCCGCCCTGCCCGTGAGCTCCCCCCAGCCCCCGCCCGCTGCCTGCAGCCCCCCGGAGACCGCCAGGGAGCAGGGAGCTGAAGCAGCAGCCCCAGGGTCTTCGGTCCCGGCCACCGGGCCCCCCACGGGCCGTTCCAGTGGTGCCGGCCCTCGGGTCAGAGCTGAAGGCACCCCGGAAATCACCTGGCCGTTTCCAGATCTGAGGAAACCGAGGGGCGGGGAGATGGACGCGCGGACCCACTGACAGCCCACCCAGCGGCCCCGTCCCCCCAGGCCCAGGCGGCCCCCAGCGCAGCCCCCGAGATCCTGAAGGCCGGCCCCCGTGACCGGTCGACCGAAAGCCCCTTTTCCTACGGGGTGGGGCCCCCTGCCCCTCCCGGGGCTGAGGCTAGCTGAGAGGACCACTCTGGGGAGAGCCCCCCCCCGGGCTGTGCCCCCGCCCCCTCCGCGCCGTGCCCCCTGCCTGGGCAGCTGCCTGTGAGCGCCCTCGGGACCCAGCCGGCCTGGCTCTCGCCCTCTGTCTGCGGCAGCTCCCTGGGGGGGCCCTGCCCACCCACCGCCTGTCACTCGGTGCCGTGTCTCCAAAGGGTCCCCTCCGCCAGCCTGCCACCTGCTCTCCAGCCCCCTCCACCCACCCACCGCGTCCTGGGCAGCCGCTGGCGCTGCCCCCTTGAAATGGAAATACTGACCTACACGCCTGCGGGTGCGCAAAGGCTGCTCTCGAGGGCGCCGCCCCCCGCCCCCGGCTCTGCCGCCCCGGAGAGCTGCAAAGGGCGTTCTCCCCCCGGATTCCTGACACACGCAACTCGCCGGCCCGTCTCAGCGCCCCCACGGCTCACACAGAGTTTACGGAGCAGCCGCTCTGCCCCGGGGGGCCGAGGGAGGGACACTGGCGGCTGTGGTGGGGCAGGGTCCCAGTGGGGAGGCCCCCCCCCCGAGGGTGACCTGGGGGCCGAACGTTCCTGGGAGAGGCTGTGGGGTGGGGGCAGCTGGGGCGGCACCCCCTCACAGCCCAGGGGGAGCCTTCCCGTCGGGGACAGGAGGAGGGGACTGGGAGAGGGAGCCGAAGACCCCGGGGCTGGGGTGGGACACTGGCTCGGCGGACCTGGGGACAGGGAGTGGGGACAGGAGGGGACCCATCCCCAGACACGGACGCTCCGCCCTGGCCACTTGCCGTGCGGCTCTGTGAGGGGGGAGTTGCTTCCACTCGGGCACTCACGGCACCTGCAGCCGAGGCTCTCAGGGCAAAGTGGGCGTGACCCCCGCTGGGGGGCTGCCTCGCAGGCTGCCGGGCGCTGGCCCACAGGGTCCCATTTCGAGGGGCAGGGAGGGCCTGGGGGCCCGAGTTCCACGGGGACCCAGAGATGCTGGGCCGTGCTCGGAGAAGCGCCCTCCCGGGGCCCGGTCCCTGCCAGTGGTCGGCCCCCCGGTCACAGGGAGCCAGGGCTGGTCTGCAGCCAGTGGACACGCAACTGTGAGCGTGTCCGGACCACAGAACTCTACGGGACAGTGAGGGACGGGTCCCCCGACTTGTGCTCAGACACTCCCGGGCCCCCTGCCCATGACCACTGGCCCGGGCTGCTCCGCTCCTGGCACCTCAGCCCGTGGGGGTCCCGCTGACCTGCTGCCCCACCCTCCCCTCCTCCCCCATCTGGAGAGCAGCTCCAAGCTCCCTCTGGGCACCCGGAGCCCTGCAGGCCAGCCCCCCCCACCCCCGTCCCGACCTCCCCCACCACTTCCCGCCTCCCTGCCACCTTCACGCTGACGCTAGGCCACCCCTCCCCCCCCCCACGGGGAGGTCACCGTGTCCTCATCCACCGCCCCGGCCCCTCCTCTCCCTCCAGGCCCACCCTCTGCCGGCTGCCGTCAGCACACAGGCGACCAGCGCTGGACGGGTGTACGGCCTGAGTGCACGCAGGTGAGTGCACACTCATCTCCCGGCTCCGTGGCCGAGGGGCCATGGGCCGCACCCCTGGGCCCAGACCTTGGCCTCTGGAACCGCCTGCCCCCGGAGGACCAGGGCTCCCGGGGTCGGGGCCGCTCCGGGGCGGGGCAGCAGGAGCCTGGCGCACCGGCGGGAAGTGAGGGGCGCCCACCCGCCCCACGCTCACACCTGCCCACGCTCTCACACGCTCACACACACAATCACACCCTCGCACGCAGGCGCACACGAGGCTGGGGCCTGTCACAGGGACGGGGTCGGGGACGCAGGGCAGACCCGAGAGCTCCTGGCGGCTGGGGGAGGACGACCCACCGCCCAGCGGCAGCGGGCAGGAGCGCGGTGTCGGCGCAGGATGAATATGCATGAGCCGGCGCTGCCGGCGGAAGTGCCGGACCGGATCGATGCGCGCGGAGGAGACAGGTCTCTCCCGCAGAATTCCAAACACGCCGCAGCCGCCCGCCCGCCCCCCGCCCACCACCGGGACTCCTGCGCCTGCCGGCTGCTCCGCACGGCTTCCCTCCGGAGAGGACGGAAAGGACAGCCCGACCCTGCGCCGGGGCCCCCTGACCGCGGGCTGCGGCTGCTTGGTGGCCCCGGAATCCGGGAGCGAGGGGCCAGGCGCCGCAGGCCCGTGGCGGGCCCCGGGGCAGTGGCCAGCAGGCGTCCACGGGTCGTGGCCCCGTGGCCAATGGTGAGCAGCGCGATCTCTCCCTCGGAGGGGCAGCGGCCGGAGCCCTTGCGCACGGCTCCAGGCCACTTCCTCTGGACGTTCTCCCGATGCCCGGCCGGATCCCGAGAGGGCGGGCCGGCCAGGCCCGGCCCTGGGCCCAGGCCGCCTTGTCCAGGAAGCACTCGCGCGGCAGCCCGGCCGCCCCGAGCGGGCCCTTCAGCGCTTGCCGGGTCCTGCAGGCGGGCGGAGCCGAGGGGCACTCACCCCGACGACGGGATGTGAACAAACAGACTGTGTGTGTGGACGCGACTCTGGCTGGAGCCTCCCCGCCCCACCCCCCACCCCGTGCTGCTCCCTGGGGCAGCAGACACGAGGTGCCCCGTCCACCTTGTCCCCGGGGAGAGTGGCCCGGGGCAGAGGGAGGGGACCGAAGGTGGGGCGAGAGTGCTCCCAAAGGCCTGACGAGGTCTTCTCCAGGTGGGAGCTCCGAGCTCCGCCCCCCGGCTGGGCCTGAACCCCACCCTTCAGCCCCACACGGGCACAGACGGGGTGCCCTGTGGTTCCGGTGGGAAGCCCCGCCGTGAGCACAGGAGACAGGAGCTGCGCTGTCCCCGCCCCCCCTCCCCGAGTCCCAGCCGTCCTCAGCCACCCCTGCCCTCTCCCGCCGACAGCCTTACCCTGGACTGTGACAGGTGCCCATCCCGCCCCTCCACCCAGCCCCTGACCCCTGACCCCTGGCCCCACTGTCCCAGGAACGGATCACCTCTGTCCCCCAGGCTGAGCCTGCCACTTGGTGCAGCAGGGAGAGGGGACGGGGTTGGGGGGATTGGGACAAACCGGAGAGGAGAGGACGTTGTACCTGCTGTCCAGGGGGGCAGCCGGCGGAGGTCAAGCATGTGGGGCCGAGAGGGGCTGTGACTGGCAGGAGGAGCCGGAGAGGGCCCCGTGGGGGCCCCGTGTCACACTGCCGTGCGCGCACCCCGCGCCCACACCCGGCCTGGCCCAGAAACGTCCCTCTGTGTTTGGGAGATGCCCCAAACCGCGGCCAGGGGCCACCAGCCACACTTGTCCAGGGGGACTTTCCACTGAGCACTGGGCGGGCCGCAGCTGCTCTGCGCCAAAGACGAGGGTGAGCTGTGACAGCTGGGACCAAGCCGGCATCCCGGGCGCTGCCCTCGTGGGTAGGCAGGCCTGCTGCCCCTCCCCACACCGCCCCCTTTGGCTGCCCCTCCACCGCTCCCTGTGGCTGCCTCCCCACTTCTCCCTGTGGCTGCCCAGGAGGTCTGTGCGGGGCAGAGGGCGGGCCCGGCCTGTGGTCTCAGGGAGCCTCGGGGAGTGCTGGGCCCTGCAGACCCGCCTGACCGCCCTTCTAGAAGCCACCCCCCTTTGGGGACCGTCTCCAATGGGGGAACGAAGGCCTCCGTGGCCGTGGCTCCTCCCTTCTCCCACAGACGTGGGCTCTGGGGAGGAGGCCCAGCCATGGCGCACCTCCGATGGGAAGTCCCAGGAGGCCCCCCAACCCACCCACACTGGCTCTGCATCCTGGAGCCTGGCCTCAGCTCCTGACAGTGGCCGCGCTCGGACACCGGGCACAGCGCCATCCCCACGGCGTCCATATTGCAGCGAAAATGAGGGGACTTCATTTTCGCTGCAACACGGCCTAAATGCCCAGCGACGAGGGGCTGCATAGCCGGGCTGCGGGAACTGCCACCCGAGGGTGGTCCCGCCCCAAACCAGGGCTGGGGCCTTAAGGAACCTGTGTGAGGGGTGTGGGCGGGGTCTGAGTGCCGGGAGCCTGTCTCCCCCTCCCTGCCCGGCCTGGCGGGGGCAGCACAGGGGCAGCTCAGCTGCTGTGGCCCCCAGGCGGCCAGCCCACGCCCTCGCCCTGCCCGCCGGCCCAGCGTGGGCACCCAGCCTCCTGCACGTCCAGCCCCCTCCTGGTGAATGCTCTCACCCTCTCCAGCCCAGACCCCAGGCCACCCGGCTCCCCTGGGTCCCATCCTGTCTCCCTGCACTGTGCTGTTGCGCTGCTCTGCCAGAAGTTTCCAGGAGACGCGGCACCATGGCCCGGTTCTCTCCTCCAGGCCCTCCTGCGGGGAGCCCACGTCCACCCGGGGCAGCTGGTTCCCGGCCAGGCAGCCAGCTGCAGCCTCCGCCTGAGACAGCAGCAGGCCCGCCCGCAGGGGCCAGGTGGGGGCGGAGCCACAGAGAGGTGGGGGGGGGCGCTCTGTCCGCGCAGAGGCCCGGATCCCGCCCACCTTCCGCACCCTCCCAGGGGCCGGGCAGGCGTGTTCCCCAGTCCTGGGGTCCCTCCTCCCACCCCTGCTGCAGGGACCCTGTCTGTCCCCGTGGGAGCGGACCGTCCCACCCCCCAGTGGGGTTCAGACGGGGTTCGGACGGGGTTCGGAGGGCGCTCGGCCTCCACGGCTGCCCGGCTCCCGCCCCGCACACCGGGTCACGGCAGTTACGGGGACAGCCGGTCGCCATTCCGCGGGGAGCCTGCCTGCCCCTCAGCCCGGGAGCAGGGTCGCCTTTATCGGGGGTGACTCCTTCCCCAGCAGGGCCCACCGCCCCCCTCGCAGGGGGCAGGTCCCTTCATCTGGTCTCCTTCTCGCCCGGTGGTCTCGGGTCAGCGCCGGGTGCTCACCCTTTGCCCCCTCTTCTAGATGTTTATAAACGTGAGCACGCGCCCCCCGCCCCCGGGACTCAGGGCGAGGGAGGCGCAGCACTGTGGGAACGGGGGGAGGGGCACAGAAGGCGTGGGTGGGGGGCAGGGATGCGCGGCGGAAGGGGCGGACCTCCACCCAGGGGGGGGGAGGCGGCTGGGGGAGGCGCCCGGAGCAGCCCCACCCGCTGGCCCAGGGCTGGGAGAAGGGCCGCCGCGTCCCCAGCCCCCGGGCCTTCTGCCTGGAGGAGGTCCGCGAGCCCCCGAGACGGCGGCCGTGTTCGCCGAGCCAATTAGGGAGGGGCGCTCCCTGGGGCGGCGTCCGAGCCCCCCCGGGACGGGCTCTTGCAGAGAAAGGCGGCCGGGAACCGGGCGGTGCACGGGTCAGCGTCCTCACTTGGCCCCGGTGAAGCGTGCGAGGCGGAGGGGCCAACAAACGGGAACGTCTCTCTCTGAGTGGCTCCCGCAGACCCGCGGGTGCGCTGCCCGGGCCACAGTGCCCCTGGGTCCTGCCTGGCGGCCTTGGGGGGGGGCACGCGCAGGGCACCCGCTGTCCTCGCCGCCGCCCCCAGGACGGCCGGGAGCGAGCACGGCCTCCCGTCTGCGGACGCGCTGACCCTCGAGAGTGCTGGCCGGGCGCCTCACCGTCTGGCCTTGGCCCGGGCGGCAGGAAGCTCTCCAGGGTCACCGGGCACGTGCCCGACTCACGGCAGCTGCCCCTCGCTGGCCCCCCTCACGTTCCTTCCGAGTCACACGTCGCGACTGGTGGGCGAGTTCCCGGGCACAGCCCCACCCTCTCTCCCGGCGGGGCGGGGCGGAGCTCGCAAGAGGCCCCTCCCCCCGAGACCCGCCCTCTGCCGGCCCGTGCCAGCGCCTTCCGCGAGGTAAAACACGGAACAGTGACCGTCCCCAGCCACCCTGTCTGGGGCGCGCACGGCTCAGCGGCCTCAGGGACAGTCCCACCGCTGTGCAACCTCTGCCGCCGCCACCGTCCTCTCCAGGACGGTCCCTCTTCCCACACGGACGCTCGGTCCCCGTGAACCCCCCACTCCCGCCCCTGCCCCAGCCCGGCCCCACCGTGGGCTCCCTGTCCCTGTAAACTGGCCCGTCCGAGTCCTTCCCGTGAGCGGGGCCACAGTCCCCGTCCTTCCCCATCTGGCCCAGCCCCCTCCACACGACACCCTCTGGGCGGGTGGGAGAGAGAGCCAGGGTCAGGGCTGCCTTCCGACTCGGGCGAGACCATACCCCACTGTGGGGACTGACCGTGGGTGGTCCACCCACCACCCGTGCCTGGGCACCCGTGGGGCTTCCTCGTGTTCGCTCTCGTGGCCGAGACTGCCGTGCACGCGGGCGTGCGAGTGTTTGTTCAGGGCCCTGCCGCAGCTCTCGCGGGGGCCCACCCAGAATCGGGGTGACGGGTGAGGGATGGCGGCTGTTCTCGTGCGGGGGAGGGGTGGGGGAGGCCATGCCAGTCCCCGCGGCATCTGCACGTCCTTGCCGACACCTGGCGTTTTCCACTTTCCACACAGCGGCCGCCCTCAGGCCCCTGCGGACACGTTACGCGTGGAGGTGCCCGGCCATGTAACATGAAAACAGAGACACTTACTGAAGGAGACACAAGATACAAGAAACCCTGTACACAGGACAGTGACCCCTCAGTCCCCTTCAAAGGGGGCACCTCGGGACCTCACACAGCTCTCCCAGTTGCCATCAGCTGCCCCGTCGTGTTTTCCTGAATCTTATCGATGGTCTGAAACCTCTTCCCTTTCAAAGGTGACTTTAGTTTGGGGGAAAAAACAGAAGCCGCAGGGCGCCAGATCCGGGCTGCAGGTGGGCTGAGTCACCGGGGTGATTTGCTGTTTCACCAAAAAGAACTCAGCACAAGACATGACGCCTAAGCGGGCGCCTCGTCGCGACGAAGCTGCCAGTCACCCGGTGCCCACAGCTGCAGAACCTTCCGAATCACCGAGCTGTGTCCATGGGCGAATGTTCGAGCTTAAAGCAAGATTCGGTGCAGATTCGCTGCTCTCCTCGCTCAGTCATGTTGAGTGCGACGGCCACACAGTGCACATGCTCACTCAGTGGTGTCTACACCCCCACCCATTAGGACAGTCCACCCTCCTTGGCTGCCCGGTCACATCGGTCGATGTCCCACACACCCTTCTCATCATACTGACAATGGCTGGACAGACTCGGACGTGAGGGACTAACCCGAGGTCACCGTGCAGTGTGGCTGGTGGCCCCTCCTGGGCGAGGCTCGGTCTCATGGAATGGGACAGCCAGGGGCTGGGGTGCTCCGGTGTGGGGCCCTGGGGGGCAGACGAGCCGGAGGCTGCATTTCACAGGGATGGGGAGCAAGTTCACCTCTGGGCCCCCAGAGACCCGGGGCAGCCAGAGCCAGGCAGCCGGGGACGTTCTCCAGGCCAGTGGAGGCCCAGGGGCCGGCAGGTCAAGGTCAACAGATCCACCTGCTGAGCAAAGGGCCCAGGGCCAGGAGCCCGGGAGCCATCCCCCCAGAGACCCGGGGCTGCTCTTAAGGACTGCACACGGGTCCCGGGGGGATGCGTGTCGGGAAGCCCTTTGCTCAGCGGATGGGTCTGTTGACCTTGACCTGCGGCCCCTGGGCCTCCACCGGCCTGGAGAACGTCCCCAGCTGCCCTGCAGCACCTGCAGCTCATCAGCTCTGCCGCCCACCGGGCCCTGCCGGGGCCACGGAGGGACTCGGAGGGACTCGGTGTGAGGGCAGGTGGGGGGTCCCCCGCCTCTGGGGCCGACACAGCTCTGGACGGGGTCAGGCAAGACGCAGGGGGAGGGTCGACCCACGCTCACAGCACGATGCAGATGCCTCCCAGCCCCAGGAAGAGGCCGCCGCAGGCCAGGAGCCGGCCGACGGCACCCAGGCGCCCCAATTCCGTCCCGGTCCCATGCCATCTGCACTCCCACAGGTACGGACTCCTGGTGCGGGCCGGAACATTCCACCTCGGCGGGACCCGGCTACGGAGGGAGCACTCTCTCTGGCTTCGCCTCCCGGCTCCCCCTGCCCTCCCCGCGGTGGCTGACGGGGCGGGGCGGGGGGTCCAAGGACCTGCTTGTCGGGACGGAAAGTGAACGGCCCCCCGCGCCCCTGCGGGCAGGCGGGCGGGCGGCGGGCAGCCGGGGCAGGAAGGCGCTGTGGGCGAGGGCAGCAGAGGGCGGCCGGCCCACGGGGGGCCGTCGCTGGAAGAACGGCTGCTCCGTGCTGCAGCAAATGGGGACGGCGTGACCTGCCCGCGCTGGGAGAATCGAGCTGTTCGATCAATACTCCTCCTCGGTGACAAAACACTCTATTATCTAAATCCATCATCTCTCCCTGAAGATGGACTCCCTCCGGTCCTGGGAGGCACGCGTCGAGAAGCCCACGGGCGGCGGCGTTGGCGGAGGGAGACTGGGCCGACCCCATGGCGGGAACCCCGATCCGGCCCCGGTCAGTGGACTCGCCGGCATCGGGGTGGGGGCCGTGCTCACGCTTCCCTCCCACCAACACCCCCACGTCCAGGAATGAAATCGGTCTGACCCCGAAACCGCCCCTCCGCATCGCCTCTGTCACGGGAAACAGAAACCGTGGGCACCGTGGCCGGTGCCCCGCCTGCCCGCTCGCCTCGATCTCTGGGTCACGGGAAGGTGAGGGGACTGAAGGAAAACTCGCTGTGACCAGACGCAGGCGCCCCCCTGCCCCTGGTGCAGCAGGGGGCGACCGGATGGGACCCGCCACGGGGTCGCGGGTCTGCAGAGGAAGGCGCCCCTCCCACCCGCCCCACGGCAGAGGGGCCGGGGTCAGGTTCTGCATGTGGACCTTGGCCCCCAGCTCGTGGACGCTGTGAACAAGGCCAAGAGCAGTGTCTGCAAACCTGTGGCGGAGGGAGGCCACGCCGGGGCGACCCGGAGGGCCGGGCGGATTTGAGCCTGGAGAGACTGTGGATCCCTCTAGTGCGAAGCCGCACCCGGAGCTGAGGGAAATCACCCGGGCCTTTCCAGCTGAGAGACCCCACCCCCCGGGGCTCCGCTCCGCCTTCCCACCGACCCTCGGCCCGCCCCGCTCTGAGCCCTCTCGCCTCAGGTCATGACCTTCAGACAGACCCGATGTCATGACAGTCCTTCACGCGGCTCCCGCTGTGCCACTGGGCCACCTGCTCAGGGGTCCTCAGATCCCCACCCCCACCCCAGGGACCCGAGAGCCAGGACCAGGAGGAAAACGGAGCGAGGGGAGGTGGACAGCGGGGGTGGGGGGACGGGGGCGGGGACGGGAGGAGTGACTCTGAGGGCCTGGGAGGCGTCGTCCATCCGCAGCACAATTTTCGGGGTCGTCCCCTGCAACCCGCAGGTTTCTCACAGGCGACCGGCAGCCACAGGACCAGCCACGGGGCCCTTCAGCAGCCGCCGGTGCCCACTCACCGCGTCGTCTCCCGTAAAACAGCGGCCACCACTGCCCACCGGGGGCCGGGAGGCTGGCCGGGCGCCCGGCCGGGCGCCCAGCACAGAGCTGTGACAGCACAGGCGTCTGACGGCCGGACCAGTCGGGGCAGCGCCGTCCCAGCCCTTGGAAGCCAGAGGCACGGTGGCTGCCTATTCACAGCAGTCGTGACTGCCCGGTCACTCACAAGCTGCCCCCGGTGGCAGAGTCACCAGACGTGGCTGCCCCGGTGTACCCCACCTCCCAGGCCCTCTCCTTCGTGGCAATAGCCCGCTCTCACCTCGTGGCCTGACCCGGGTCCTCCGTCCGTGAACCTGGGCCGACGTCCTGCTGCCCCACCCGGCGGAGGGCGGGGGAAGCGAGCCAGGTCACGTCCTTCCGTTGGAAGGCCGCCCTTGGCACACAGCACCGCTCGGGAGGCCGCCAAGCAGCAGCGGGGACAGGCCATGCGCCGCAGGTGCCCTGGCCAGGGCAGCCCAGCTGCGGTCCCCGCCGACCGCCAGGGTCGAAGGCCAGGGTCGAAGGCCAGGTGTGTGCGGGATGAGCGGCCACGGCCTCCACGCTGCCCCTCCTGAGCCCAGATAGAACGCAGGTCCGTGATCGGAGGGGATCGCTGAAGTCCCAGCGCTGAGTCTGGGTGACTTACCCACGGGACAGTCCCCAAGGCAGGGCCTGGCCACCGGGGCGCGGAGCCGTTGCAAACAAAGCCCCACCCACGAATGGGCCCAGACACCAGGGGGCAAGAGGGCGCTGAAGAAGCGTCGAGGAGACTTTTGTCAAGACGAGTGTGCGTGACAGTTTTGTGGGTGGCCCTTAAGGGGCCGCACGTAAGGGGCGGCAGGGAAGGCCGGTGCATCCCTCCGGGGCACGAGGCCTCGGCCCACCGGCGCGGAGCGTCCGGTGCCCCTGTGGTCTGTGATTTCGTGGGAGATGGGAAACAAACTCAGCGAGCTCCACCAGCTGCGAAAGGAGCGTGGGGACAGAACCCGCAGGGCACCGCGGGGCTGCGTGGGCGGGACCTTGGGGAACGCCGGGGGCGGGGCAACGCCGGGGGCGGGGCATAGGCCGGACCAGTGGGCTGCGCAGGCGCGGCTCTGCAGGACGCGCAGGGCTGGCTGCGTGGGCTCCCTACCCTGCAGGAGGTAAAGGACTCTGGGAGGACTGGCTTCCCGGGGCCACCTCACCTCCAGCGCAGAAAAACCTGCACACAGATCCTCCCGCAGAAGACAACTGCAGACGCCGGGCCAGGACAAAGGAGAATGCGCCGAGGCTCCGGGGAGGGGGCGAGTCTGTGCCCAGGGGGCCGGGCTGGGCAGCCGGAGCGCCGAGCGCAAATCCCGCCAGGCTTCCAGTCGGAGGAACCGCAGGAGGGGACCCGCATTCGGTGCGAACCCCGGGGACGGCCTGGGACTCTGGCTGGGCTCCGGAGCTCCCGTGCGTGGGGCTGAAGAGAAGCAGGCCGGGCAGGGATCTGGGCCCTCATCGCAGGCGGGACGCAGGTGGCACCTAACTATGTCACCTCCAGGTCAAGCGCCAACCCTCCGGACAGACACCGCAGGGTGAGAGTCTCATCCCTACGCAGCGACAGTCTCCGGTGGGGCTCAACCACGGGGAGCCGGGAAAGAGGGACAGGATCACAACAAGGAAAAGGCCCTGAGAGGGACCCGGCGTGGGAGTCACATAAAACCAGCACGGCCTTTGGAGGTCGGCTCAGGAGGAAGGGGAAACGCTTTCAAATGAGGGGGCGGGGGGAAGCAAGCAGAGACACAGAAAATGGAAAAGTATCCAAACGGAAAGTTTAGACCCGAACCACCAAACACGCATTTACCACGCACCAGACGCGCTCGGCGCGCAGACCGGAGGTCGCAGACCAGCCATCGGGGAACTTGAACCTCGAACGCTGCAGTTCGCTCGCCGCGGAGAAGGCGACAAAGCCGCGAGGAAGCAGACGGCAGTGCCAAGGCTGGCGGCCTCAGTGCGCGGAGAGGGAACGCAAGCGCCCCCCCCTCCCCGCGGACTCCGCCCAAACAGAGGAGCGCGGGGAGCCTGGGACGGCGGAGGAGGAGACGCGTCACTGGCTTCTGGGACAGCGCGCGAGCTTTCCCCGGGGTCCGGCCGAACAGGACCGCGGCGGGGCGCCCTCGGGCAGCCGGGAGGACGCTGGGCGGGAAGGCGGGCCTGCGGTCGGAAGCAATGGGCGAATAGGTGGATAGAAAATGCCTGTTTCCCCTTAAGGTCTTTAAAACAGAGACGCTTGGCTAAAGCAAAAGTGGGCACGGCCTGGGGGCCGAAACGCGTGCGAGGCAGCGAGCGGGACAGCTCCAGCACCGGCACAGGGCGGGGCGCGGCGGGGCCGCAGCTGTGGGCGGAAGGATACGGCGTTAACCCTCGGCGGCCGGGGACCCATTCGGGAGCGCGCATCGTCAATCCCGAGTGATCGCGACAACCCAGTGCGACGATGTATAGCGTACAGGTTAAGAGGTTCGTGATAATGGAATTATTTTTTAAAAACAGTCAAATGGCCCAAAACAAAGAAGAAAAGGAAAAACAAACAAAAACAAACATCAAGCGACACCCCTAAATGTTAATGGAATAAGCACCCCAATGAAAAGGCGGGGCTTCTCGCAATAGATCTTTTTTTTTAAAAAGCAAGACCCCGCGCAGACCTGGCCGCAACAGATAAAGCCAGAAACAGGCTGGGCGCGAATGGAGGAACACACGCGCTCCGTCCACGGTGAGGACAGAGGCCGAGGGGGTTCTCGGTGGGCGGAACAGACGCCGCCGAGGCGGGGGGAGCTGCCGGGGTGAGGACGGGCGTTTCACAAGGAGGAAAGGGTTTGTCGGGAAGACGCCACCGTCCTCAGCGCACGCGCACCTGATCCCAGAGCCTCAGGCGGCACCAGGCGACCGCCCCAGAACCGCAGCAGCACGGAGAACGGTCTCACCGCCTCGGTGAAACGTTAGCACACCTCGCTCCCGGCGGGGGACAGGGGAGCGAGGGAAAGGGCGTAGAAAAGGGAGCCCTGAAGGACGCCACCCATCACCTGGACACACCTGACAGCACCCGGTCGGAGCCCCGGAGTTGCTGGCCCTGGCCGGTGTGGCTCAGAGGGTTGGAGCATTGCTCTGTAAACAGAAATGTCGCCGGTTCGACTCCCGGTCAGGGCGCAGACCTAGATTGTGGGTTTGGTCCCCAGTTGGGGGCACCTATGGGAGGCAGCTAATCAATGTTTCTCTCTCCCTTTGATGTTTCTCTCTCCCTCTCTCTCTCCCTCCCTTCCCCTCTCTCAGATCAATAGGCATGTCCTCAGGCAAGAATAAAGATAAATGAAACAAAACGGTAAAAGAATTGTTGTTCCCCGTCCACCGTGGAAGCTAATTAGAAATCAAGAGTGGGGGCCCTGGCTGGCATAGCTCAGGGGATTGAGCGCAGGCTGCAAACCAAAGTGTTGCAAGTTCAATTCCCAGTCAGGGTACATGCCTGGGTTGTGGGCCATGACCCCCAGCAACCGCACATTGATGTTTCTCTCTCTCTCTGTCTCTCCCTCCCTTCCCTCTCTAAAAAAATAAATAAATAAAATCTTTAAAAAAAAAAAAGAAATCAAGACTGATCAGATATATCTAGGAAATCCCCAGCGGAGGTCAGCGGCACGGACACGCTCTCAGAAGAAGCCACGGGGGAATCAGGCAGCATTTCAGGCTGAACAGCAGTGAAACGCGCCGCGTGACAGCTGAGGGGCCGCGGCCGAGGCGGCGCCCGCGGGAGAACGTGTCGCTCTCAACAGCTTGTAGGAGAAAGGAGGAAGGCGTCAAATCAACAGCCCGCGGCTCTGCCTCCACACTGGGGAGAGCAGGAGCCACCGGAGTAAGCAGAAGGGAGAAAAGACTGAAAATAAAGGAAGAACCCCGGCTGGTGTGGCTCAGTGGATTGAGCACTGGCCTGTGAACCAAAGGGTCACCGGTTCAAATCCCAGGCAGGGCACATGCCTGGGTTGTGGGCCAGGTCCCCAGTAGGGGGTACACTAGAGGCAACCACACATCAATGCTTCTCTCCCTCTTTTTCTCCTTCCCTTCCCTTCTCTAAGAATAAATAAATAAAATGTTTTTTTTTAATAAAGAAGCCAAAGAAACAGGAAACCAACAGAAAAAGAGAAAATTAACAAAATTGAAAGCTGATTCTTTGGAAAGGCCACACAGCGGAGGTGACCCTAACTAGATGGACCACAAAAGAAAATGAGAAAAACAGATCATTAATCTCAGGAAAAGAAACAGGGTGGTTATTTCAGATCTTAAAAAGAGGAGAAACTATTACGAGTAACTCCGTGCCAATAAATTCAAGAACATCAAAAATGTACTAACTTCATGCTGACAAACCTGACAACTCCGGTTGGAAAGGGCAAATTCCTTGAAAAATGCCACCTACCCAGACTCACACCAGACAAAAGAGAAAATCCAAATGTCTCTGTAGGTATTTTTTTAAATGTGTTTTTTAATTAAAAACAATCCATCCTTTCCACCAAAAGCCAAATAACAAACCCAGGCCCAGATGGCCCCACGGGTGAATTCTCCCAAACGCTCGGAGAAGCAGCATCGTCACCGTCACACAAACCCCGTCAGGCTACGGGGAACAGAAGGGAAAGCTTCTCGACTGGCTGGACGCGGCCGGCGCAACCCCCACGCCAAAGCCGGCCGGGGCCTCGTGAGGAAGACCCGCCAGGACAAACCCACGTTCCTCGAGATCGCAGGCGAAGTGTCCCCACCGGGGGGGCCAGCAGTGCCCACGAGGACAAGGCGTGATGGCCGCACGGGCGGGGTCCGCGTCAGGAAGCGAGGACGGTGCGACCTCCAAGCGTCAGCTCTGTGATTCCGCCGCAGCAACCGAACGGAGGAGAAAGCCCATCGGAGCATCGCAACCGACACAGAGAGGGACATTTGACGGAGCTGAACATCCGGTGACAGTAGCAATGCTCTTGGCGAAGGAGGCTAGAACGGCACGGCTATCACGGCACAGACGTAAAATCGACAGCGAGCGCCGAACTTCACGGGGTGACCGCTGTCCCCCTCAGCTCGGGAGCGGGGCCAGCACCCCGCTCTCGCCGATCCTGGGCCCTGGGTCCCGGGGGCTGCGGGGACGGAGCGGGGACGACACAGACCTGCGAGCCCACAGGGCCGAACAGGAGCAAACCAGTCCGCCGGCGGGAGGGACAGCGGCCTGTGCTGTGGCCGCGGGCGCAACGACCGGCGGCGGCAGCGTCTCTGGGCCCTGGCTGTGCCGGCCCCTCCCGCACTTCCTCCGGATCTGTGGCCACCGAGCAAACACCAGGGACACGCGGCGCCGTGTGCATGCGACCCTTCACTTGGGCCCGGACGCTGCGGGGGTCCCTCTGGGCCAGACTCAGGTCTCCGAGCCCCCGAAGGGGCTCTGTCCCACCGCTGCCACTCCCCCGAGTGTCTTCGCCCGGGTGAGGACTCTGGGGACAGAGCTCACAGGCCTGGCCCCCGCTTGCCACTCTCCCCACCCCCAGGAGCCCGGGGGGGGGGGTGGCCGGGAAGGTCCTCAGGGATGTTCCCGAAGCCGCAGGCCCGCTACAGACCTCTGGCCTGCCTCCAGTTTCCTTCTTGCCGCTGACAAAGCGCTAGCCTGAGAGGCCACGAAAGGGACCTGTCTTCCCGAGTCGCCTGTTTCGCTAAACCAGCGACCTTCAGCGTTCCTGCCTGTTTGTTCTCGATGGCCCCCCGGGGACGAGCGGGGGGCAGGGTCCGGCCTCTGGGAGGTCTCCGAGGGTGGACAGTCAGGGCTGAGCGGGGTCCCTTTCGAGGTGGGGCGTGCTGGGAGGACGGCGGGCGCGGGGAGCCCTGAGGGCCCAGGTCTGGGCAGCCCCTTCCACGTCAGGCCCCGAAGCCCTGAGCCAGTGACACCCCTCGCGGCTGCCTCCGGTCCCTCCTCGTCTGTGGGCCAAAGCAACGGCAGGGACAGATGCCAGCTGCGGAGAGAGAGCTCAGCGCGGGTCCTGGGGCCCGTCCGCTGGGCGGTGGCACCATCTGGGCCCGCGGCGGCTCTCCTCTCCAAGGGCGGGAGCCACACAGAGGCCGGCCCCCAGCCCGGGGAGGGGGCGCAAGGTCAAAGCTGACCTGACCCCAGCACGGCCTAATGCTAGAGTGAGAGCAGGCGTCTGGGGACCCCCATGGGGACCAGCCGCAGGCTCCAGGGTGACTCTCAGGCCAGACTCGGGGGCACCGAGCCGGGACCCTGCCAGAGCAGCCGTGGATGGCGCCCTGGCCTCGCACTCCGGTGCAGCCCGGCCCCCCCCGCCCCCGCCCCCGCTGGCCAGCCCAGGACAACTGCCAGAGGCTCCCGCCGCCTGCTCCTCGGTGCCTCTGCTTGGTGCCTCCCCCCAGGTTCCTCGCGCCCACGACACCCCCCCCGAGCCCCTGACTCCCCCTAAGCCTGCTTCTCCTCTTCACCGGGAGCCAGCGCCCACCCAGAGCCCCAAACCAAGGCTCCCAGACCGTCCCCGGCCCCCCAAACCCACACCCACACCCAGTCATCAGCACATCCCGGTCCCCTGCGCTCTTTCGGGACACGGCCCTGCAGGCTCCCCTGCCCCGTCCAGCGCTGCGGTCACCCTCGGGGCCCTGTCAGCAGCCTCCCGGGTCCCACCGACGACGGCCCCACGGAGACGGAGACACAGAGCTCCCCCGGTGCAAATCACACCCCACAGCCGCCCTCCTCCCAGCCTGCCGGCCGCCTGTCCCTGGGAACAACGTCGAAGGTCTCCGAAGGCTGGCAAGGCCCCGGGCTCCGGGCCCGGCTGTCCACTCCCCCCCCACCCCCGCTCCCTGGCCCTCTGCCTCTCTCTGCCCGGGCTCGCCCCCGCCGCCGGGCCTCTGTGGGCGCTGTCAGTGAGCCTCCAGCCCCGGCACCCCATTTCTTGGCTCACAGCACTCCCCACAATCAATATTTGCCTGGTTCTCTCATTTGCTGGCCGAGTTTGTACACCTGCCAGAGGCTGGAAGAGCCGCTCTCCCTCCGAACGCCGTCCCATCTGCAAGCCGGCCCCGCGGACCTCACCTTCCGAGGAAAGGGGTCAGTGCCAGCGCGATCGAGGTGGGGATCTGGTCGGAGGAACGGCCCACAGACGGGCGGTGTGAACGCGCCGGGGGTGTGGCCACCGGCCGAGGGACCCTGGCAGCCACCGGGAACTGAGGCAGGCAGGCAGGCAGGACCCTCCCGGGAGCCTTGGGGCGGGGGGGGCGGGGCCAGCCTCCAGCTCCCAGAACCAGGAGGGAACACCCGTCTGCGGGTGGACGCCCCCCAGCCCAGGGCCCGTGGCCCCAGCAGACGCGGGACACAGTTGGGTCTCACACAGGGGCATCTGCTTTGCCTTCGGGGGCAGGGGGGCGGGCTCTGAAAAGGGAGAGAGGAAAACGAAAGCGATGAACGTCTGTTCCTCCAAACGGTATCCGGGCGAGGAAGGAGACAGAGCAGTGCGACCCCAGGGCGGTGCGGGGAGACCCAGGCTGCCACGGGGGAGGGGAGGCAGCCGGCCGGGGCCAGTGACTGGGGCCGCAGCCCACAGAGCGGCTGTGCGGGAAGGACCCCCAGGGTTAGACACCCACCTGCGGGCCCACGGGGCCCCAGGGGTGCAGAAAGGCAGCCTTGGGTCCCGGGAATCAGCCAGTCCCCATCGCCCGGGCGGTGCCTGTGGCCCCGAGGGGGAGGCTCTGTCTGGTCCCACGTGTCACACAGTAGGTTCTCAGCCTACTAGGTTCACGAGCCTCAGTTTAATGAGGACCATGGGGCCAGGGGGAGGCTGGGAAGGAAGAGCCAGGCCCGTGGGGACTCCGTGGGTCACGGGCTTGGCGCCCGGAGGAAGGTGAGGTCGGGCAGCCTGCCGCTGCCAGCACACCCAGGACACCTCTCGCGGGTTTGGCCCCGTTTGCTAGCAAATTTGCAGAGAGAGAGAGAGAGAGAGAGGAGAGTTGGTGCCGTTGCCTTGGCAACCACTCTGTCACATTGTAACGAGCTGGCGGGGAAGGAGGCTTGTCTTAAAGGAGCACGAAGCCCATCGATTGCCCGCTTCCCGGGTCGCAGCGGGAAGCGGGCTCCTTCCCAGGCTCCGGCCCGAGTGCCCCGTGGGGGACAGCAGGAGGGGGGGTGCGAGGGGGCCAGCCGTGCCAGCCGGCGTCCCGTGGCCACCCACCCACTGGGCCACGTCCTGGAACCACGCAGGGCCCGGGGCTGGAGTGCAGGGCCAGGGGCCGCCCTGCCCAAGAGGCTGCCCCTCGGACCCCAGCCGGTGCCCGCCTCCACGTGCCCGCACTCTGAGACCCGCCGTGGCCTCCCCAGTGGGAGGGCCGGCAGCTGAGAAGGACACGACTCTACACTGGTCAGCGGGGAGGGGTGGCCGTGTCCCTGGCTGCGGCCGCCTGGTGCTTGGACTTCAGACCACCCCAAGGGGTGACCGGAGGCAAAGACCCCGGGCCACCGAGGACCACTGACCAGGGGTGGCCGTCGTGGGAGCGAGTGCAGACAGGACCACCCCTGACCCCCCGACGGGGTGAAAAGAGCATGTGCACCGCCCCCGAGCACGGCCCTCCCCCACCCTGCGGCCGCCCAGAGGCTCCTGTCCTCCGCCCAGACAACCCCGGGGCGGGTGGAACCGCAGGAGGGGCCGAGAGAAGTGGGACTGCGCACCCCGTCTTTCCCGTTTCCCGACACTCTCACCTCAGGGCCTCAGGGCCCACCTGCCCGAGGCGCCCCACTAGGAACGGGCCGGCGGGGGGGAGGGGGCGGGGAGCCGGCCCCCAGGGCAGTCCAGCACCCCCCCGGGCTCCCAGGGCCTACAGGCTGCACGGGGCCGTGGCCTCAGGGCTCCGAGAACAGCGTCCCCAGGGCAGAGCCCTCCCTGAACCCGTCACCTGCGTTCCCAAGGTGCCTGCACTCAGGTCCTTCCCAGGTGCCCACGGGGCCTCCCCCTGTGCCGGGTGGCAGGGTGACAGGCAGGAGGGAGCCGGGGAGCCCTGTGCCAGCCCCTCCCCCGCCCCGCAGGCCCCTTTCCCCGCCAGAGGCGGAGGACAGGCGGACACCCCACCCCCCACCAGCGCGGCCTTCGGAGTCTGTCTCTGGCTGTCAGCTGTGTCCCTCACAGAGTCGACTGTCCGGAGACCAGACAGGAAATAGACGACAGAGGTGCGGCTCAGCAGCTGTCGCCACCTGGTCATCCCGGAAAATAAAGGTGGTCTGGGGTTTCTCCCCCACGAGGAGGCACTGAATGGAAACCGTGGGCCCAGGAGCGGCTCCTGCGGCACCTCCGGCAGCGAGTGCATTGGGAAGGACCGAAGGGTGCCGAGGGCCGGGAGGAAGGGAGGGAGCCTGTCTCCGCTGGGGGGCGGGGGGCGTGGCCAACCCCTAGGCCGGGGCTGAGAGGGTGGCCCCGCTCAGGGGATCCGGAAGCCCACGCTGGCTGGAGGGCTCCCGTCCCAGGTCCCGGCTGCAGACAAAGCTGCCTGGGGAGGCAGAGCTGTGTCCTCCGCTTCCTCCACAAACTCAGGTGCACCGCCCAAAGCTGACCCACCGGCTCCCGCCCGTGCCTGTGTGCCCCACCCCCACGCGTGCGAGCACAAGCCCCATGCTGGCCCCGAGCGGACAGAAGCCCCCGTTTGCAGGGCCGTTCCCACCCCAGGAGGGAGGCACAGGGGCTCAGGCCCTGCCCTGCAGCTCAGCGTCCAGGTGCCACCTCAGCCGGGGAGCCTCCTGCGGGGGGGGGGGGGGGACAGGCGACGCTGGGTGTCCCCGTGAGGGGCGACCTCTGGCCGCAGGTCTGCCTTTTGTCCCCACCCCCTAAGGGGGTGGTGAAAGAGACACCACCCCTTTCTTCTCGGGCCAACACCCCAGCCGCTCCCTGCCCCCTGGCGCCCTGCCTCTGGAAGGCGCTGGCCACGGTCGGATCCTGATCCCAAATCCCAGGACCAGAGCAAGTCCCCCCCCCGCCCCCCCCACGCAGCTGTGGCCCCTCAGGATGGACTTTCTTTCCGCGTTAAATTCCCCCGCCTTTTTGATGTCACATCCTGTCCCAGCCTGCTTCCCCGCCGGCGGCCGCCGCCCTCCCCGCTCCCGCGCGCGAGCGTGGCGCGCGGGTCCCTCTGCGCCACCCGCCCCCGCCCCTACCCGGCAAACTTTTGGCACCGCCGCTGGGCCGCGCCTCCGAGCCGGGCGCCGGGAGCCGCTGGAGGAGGAGGGGCCGGAGCCGCCACCGCCCCGCCCGCCGGCCCGCCCCGCCCGAGAGCGCGGAGCGGGGACCGATCAATATGCAGAGCGGACGCTCCGCGCAGCAGAACCCGCGCGCCGCCGGCTCCGGGTGCTGAGGGCGCGGGGACAAGGCCAGGCGCCGCCGCGGAGCCAGCCGAGCCGAGAGCGCGTCCGCGTCCGCGCACCCGCCGCCGCTGGCGAGCACCAGGCTCCTGCATGCCAGGACGTTGGAGGTGGCAGCGAGACATGCAACCAGCCCGGAAGCTCCTGAGCCTCCTCTTCCTCATCCTCATGGGCACCGAACTCACTCAAGTACGTGCATCCAACGCCATTTTCCTCTCGGCGCGCGAGAGGCGCCCGCCTGGTCCCCGGGGAGCCCAGCGAAGTCGGGGAGCAGCTCAGCTCCGCGCAGCGGGCGCGGAGCCGGGCGGCTGGGGCGGACGTCAGAGCGGCCGCGCTTGGGGTGGAGGGAGGGGGGGTGCACACTGGCCGGGGCTGGTGCCGCCGCCGAGCTTCCCAGGACCCCCGCCCCAGCTCGGCCGCGCTGCGCAGGGGGCCCCACTTCCCGCTGAGAAGTTCGGAGACCCGTGTGAGGGGTCCTTTGGCTGCTATTGTTTCTGGGGCGAGGCAGGGCAGCGCGTCCGAGCCCCTGGCGTTTTCAGAGGCGGCTCTGCCCTAACTCCCAGCCCGCACCCCGCACCCCACTCCTCCGGAGCAGCCCCGCCTCTGGCTGTAGGGTTGCCCTTGGGGCTCCTGAAGCTGAGGGACGCTGGGGCTCGTGCCTCCAGGACCAGACCGGGGAAAGGCAGATGGCATGCTGGGCTGGAGTGCCTGGGGTGGGGGGCTCGGCGTGCAGGGCTTGGGGGGTGGCGGCCACGCGCTCGGGTGGAGTGTGAGCAGCAAGCTGCCGTGATCGTGCGGGGGACAGCTGGGCATTTCGCGTGGGCTCGCTGTCCCCCGAAACAGCGTGCCAGCGGAGAGCCTGGCTCCGGCTGGGTGCTCTCCATTTTAAAAATGCATCTCGGGCCGGCGGGGCCGGGCCGTGTGGGAGCACCGGCCGGCCGTGCGGCTCCGGCACCAGGGCGCTGGGAAGAGGCTGCTCGCCTCGGGAGCCAGGCTGCTCGCCGGTGACATTAAAATGCCCTTTGGATGGTGCCACGGTGCCACGCCGGGAGCTGGGACACCAGCCCTCCGCAGCGGGGGGCGGTGGGCATCAGCACCGTCGCCCCGAGCCTCCCCCCTCCCCCCCGCCGACAGCCCCTGCCCTCCCTCCCCCCGCCTCCCTCCCTCTCAGAACAAAAGGGGAAACAAAAGACAGAAGGTTAGAGGTGGCTGGCGGGAGAGAAGGCTCTGGAACGAGCTCCCCTGGTTTTCCTGAAGCCCCGGCTGCTCCCTGGCTCTTCCCTGGGAGGGGTGGCCCCGGCCCCGGGCCCGGGGGGCTGGGTTCTTGCTCCTTGTCCCCTCGGAGGCCCCGGCCCGTCGGCCGGGTCCCCGGGGAGCCTCAGGCTGGCGTGAGAGGCAGACAAGCCTCTTGGCCGAGGGGCAGGCTGTGCGCTGTGGACGGCCAGGCGCACGTGCATCCACACCCACGGACAGGGCGCGCCCGGGCGGGTGCCTCACGCACACACACACCGCAGGGACCCGAGGGCCCCCCGAGCCTTCGCCACGGCCCTCTGACTTCCAGGCACCCCGAGCCTACATCCCCAGACCAGAAGGCAAACTCCAGGGGCCCCCTCCTAGCGTCATTTTAAAGGTGCCCCGTGTTCTCGCAGAAAACTTTTGTTCAACTTCGGTGGGAAGCTTTGTCTCGGTGGCGAGAATGTTTGCCCGTCCACGCGAAGGGTGCCAGGCGTCCACCTCTCGGCCGGCCCCCACCGCACCCTCACATGCGGGCGCCTGCACCCTCACAGGGCCGCCCGAGCGTTTCAGGACCCTGGGCAGCTCCCTGGGCCGGGCCGGGACCCGCCTCTCCCTTCCTCTTGCTGAAGCTGAGCCGCAGGGTCTCTCCGGGGACCGTATCCCTCAGCGCAGGCAGCCCAGAGGCACCCGCCACCCGCGAGGACGGCCCCAGTGCCCTGGGCCACCTCTGAGGTTCTGCCTTTGGGGGGCAGCCTCCTTGGGAGGCCCATCGTGCCTGAGGGTGGTGGGCGGTTGGAGCAAGCTCGGTGTCTGAAATCTCTGCAGCCGTTCCCAGGCCGAGAAGGGGGTCAGAGGCCAGCTGCCTGGGCAGCCAGCTCCAGGGAGCCGGGCGTCACCGTCCCCGCCGGGGAGGCTGCCAGCTGGGGTGGGACGGAGCTCCTCTCCCCTTTAACAGCGGCCCGCGGGCCCGGGAGCGGGGTGGGTGCGGGGCTGCCGTGCGCTCCGCCAGGGAGCTGGTGGGGACACGCATGCCCGAGGATCCTGCCTTCTGGGTCCCAAAGTGGCTCGACCCGAGGAAGCCCCGGGCAGGGTGTGTCGAGGGCAACACCCGTCACCTCGGGGAGGGGACCCAGCACCTCTGGGCTTCAGGAGGGGAGGCCGGGGCCCCGGGAGCCGGGGGCCGAGCGGTGTGGTGTCTGCCTCCCAAGCACCCTTTCCCTCGCCTGCTCTAGGGGACCGGCTCCCACAGCCGCGCCCGCTTCCAGGGCCCTCCCAAGGGACCCGAGGTCCCAGGGCCGCCTGGATCACGGATCAGCCCGGGGCGAGAGGGGAGCGAGGCCGGGACGCACGGGCGTCACCTGCGGGCTGGAAACACCGCCAGGGGGGGCGGGGGGTTCGGGCAGACGGGCAGGGGTGGGGAGGGGGCGGAGCACAGGGCCGGCCATCTGCTCTCCCCGCAGCTCGCTTCCAAGCAGCCACTCCCCTCACTTCCAAGGAGCCACTCCGTCTACTGATCCACGGCCTACTGCGCGCCAGGCCTGTGGGCCCGGGCGAACTCTGACCTCAGACGGAAAGAGGCCGGACGTGGTCTTGCTCTGTGATTTTCGGTATAAGGGCTGGCATGTCCTGTTCCTGGGAAAGCATCGGAGAGAGCTTCCCGGACCGGCTGGGAGGGCTGGTGTCGCCGTCCTGGGGTGGGGGGGCGCTGGGGCTCCCTGCGCTCCCCCGCCCGCCCCAGACCCCTCGGCACAGAAGCAGGTCCCCTCTAAGGGGTGGCCTGAGAGGGCTGGGAAGCTCTGGGACAACGACCTTGAGCCCAGCTGCCCTCACTCTCCCCCCGGGGCCACTGGGTCCTGTCCCATGACCTTGGGAATGCTCTTGACCTCTCAGTCAGAGCTCGAACCTTTGGAACTGGCTGGCGGCACTCGGCAGTCCCGGGGCGGGGGAGCCCCCTCCTGTGGACGCAGCCCTGCCCTTTCACCCGCTCCCTTGCCGCCGCTCCCCCCCCCCAACGCCCGGCTCCCGGGTGCCAGCTGGTCGGGTGGAGCTGCCGGGGTCCGAGCTCCGGTGCCGTGTGGCACCCGGGGCTGACGGGCTCTGTGGGGAGACCCGGGGCCCTGCCAGGGGGGTTTACTTGAGAAACTCAAGAGAGCAGAACCAAGTGGGGCCCGAGGGGAGGGAGGAGTGAGGCATCCTCCCCGAGAGCCAGAGAAGGCCTGGGGGCGGGGGGAGGCATGTGCCAGGGCAGGAGGGCAGGGCAGGGCACGCGGTGAGGGCTTCGCTGAGGAAACCAGTGCCGGAGGGAGGCAGGGCCCCTCTCAGGAGCTGCTAGCCCCCGGCCGACATGGTGGGGGGACGAGGGGGGCCCAGGGGGAGGGGTCCCAGCTGTAAATGGGCACGCAGCCTCCGTGAGCGCCCGCCACGCAAGTCGGGTCTTCAGGCCTCATGGGGCGACCACTGCGTGCTCAGCCACCGGGTGTGATCCGCCGTCTGCCGGCCCAGGCACCTGAGTGGACAGGGGACCCGACCCCGGCCTCCCCCGCGGGGTGGGCAGATGGGGCGGGGCCACAGAGGAGCCCCTGGGAACCCCACCGTGCCCGCCACCCTCACGCTCGGCTCCTTCCGCCGTGGAAGACCCCGGCCCACACCCCTGGACAAATGTCACGAGAACAGACACCACAGTCTGTCCCCTGACGGGTGAGCCGCCCGCTGCCCACCCGCCCCAGCTTCCGGGCCACACCGGCCCTGGACTCGAGCCGCAGTGGGCCTCGGGGGTTCGGAGAGCAGGAGGTCTTTCCCTGAACTGGGTGGTTTGCTCTGCCGCGGCGGGGGGGCAGGGGCTGGCCCCGGACACGCGAATGCACCCCACTGGGGCCAGAAGCCCCCAACCCCGGGCCTCCGCCGGCACGTCCCCCCGGGCTGCGCGGACATGGGCCCCTCTCCGGACGAGAGGAAGGCCGTGCTCCGCCCGGGGTGCTGGCGTCCCGACAGCCCCGGGCCCGTCACCAGCACTCGCAGCGCCGGACGCGGCCACACAAAACCAGTCACCCGCCAAACGGACCCAGATCCCCGGCCGCCCCACGCCGGGCTGGTGCTCGGTGGGTCCTCCTCACACCCTGAGCCCAGCGGCCACGAGGTCACCCCCCGGCGGGAACGGCCAGGGGAGGGGGGCGCCCAGAGGGACAGACCCCTGACGTGCGGAGGACACGCGACAAGGCCGGGATTTTTGGGGGCGTCGCCGCACCTCCAGCTCCAGCCCGGAGCTCAATCAGGGCCACACTGTGGCCGTCCCCCCCACCCGTGTCACCGTCCTCACCCCAGAAACCGGGCAGCCGAGGCTTCCTGCGGCCGAGCGCCCCGTCCCGTGGCCCGGAGCAGGTGACAGTCCCAAGCGCGGTCCCAGCTCCGTCTGGCGCCCGTGACGTCGAGTTTGTGTTCTTGTCAAGAGCGAGCCGTGAAAAGGAGGGAAGACCGCTCGGTGTCACTGAGAATGTGACAGGGAGGCGCCTGGCGCCGGCGGCCAGACCACACCGACCTGTGCACGGGCGATCTGGGAGCCGGGACTGGGGGGCAGGGGGTGCTGCGTCAATTCGGCCGTGCGGCCCCATGCTGGCCCGCCGCCACCGCCGCCGACCTTGAACCCCGGCGTCAGCTGGGGAGCAGCAGGGCTCGGGGAGGGGGGGCTCGGTGGGGCCCCCAAGTGCCAGGCCCTCCCCACCACTGAGGAGGGGTGACCTGGGACGAGGCCCTGCCCTGCCGAGGGGCCGGGTGCCGAGGAGACCGGGGCCCCGCTGTGCTTGGCTCGGGGCCCCCAGGCCGGGGAGGCCTCCTCGCCGGCGCCGTCTGTCCGTCCCGTCTTCTGCGCCCGGGCTCAGTCTCGTGCCGGCCGCCGCGGTGACGGTGGGGGGACGGTGACGGTGGGGGACGGTGACACCGGTCTCCAGCAGCGTGGCGAGGACCCGGCTCCGCTCGCTCTGCCCTGGGCACGGGGGCTCGGGCCGTACTCAGTGGCGTAGGTCCGGCGCCATCACAGCCGGCGGGGGCGCCTAGGGTCCCGGCTGGAGGGTCCGGGCGACTGACCAGCCTTCGTCCGCCTCCAGCTGGGCCGGCGAGAGCGTCGCCTCGGACGCGCTCACCGCAGCACCGCCACCCCCACCGGTGGGTTCAGGGGGCACGCCAGGGCCCCTCCGAGCTCAAGGCTCACGCAGACAATCCTCCAGTGTGTGTGTGTGGGGGGGGGGGGCTCCTCCCGGGGGCTTCTGGGGAGAAAGTGACTCCCGCCGGCTTCAAGCCCTGCTCCGGCGTCTCGCGTGGAAGGAAGAGCGGCGGTGCATTTATGAGCGTGACCGGCAACTCGCCGGACACCCCAGGGTGGGGGTCTGACTCAGAGGCACGGAGCCGGCCGCGTGCCCACAGCTGTGCGCTCGGACGCCGAGTCCCCGTGCCCGGCCCCCCACCCCCGGCCGGCGGCCCGAACCGGGTCCTGCTGGCACAGTGGCAGCTGGGCCGAGGGCGTCGGTGAGTGTCACCGATTGAGTCACTGGATGAGCAACTCGCCAGGATGTCAAACCAGGCGGTTTCTCCCATGACGACGGCAGCCTTGGGTGGCGGCGGCCGAGTCTGTGCGGCCGGGTCTGGCTCGGCGGGCAGGGGTCCTGGTCGGTGTGAGGTGGCCATGGCCGCAGAGTGTGAGCTCCAGGGGAGGGAGCCCCGTCTGCAGAGCGAGCGGGGGGGGGCCCTGGAGTCCTCTGCTCCAGACACACGCTGCACCCCGGGCACTGGGCTGGCCCCCCAGGCTCACCCCGGGGCGCTCGTGTGTGTGTGTGATGACACCCCTTCCAATTCACCCCGGCGCCCGCTGTTCGCTCGAAGGTCAACAGCTCACTCGTGGAAAACGGGCCGTGCGTGTCCCTGCCCGTGGGGGCCAGGTCCCTGCCCCGGAGGGCAGAGAGGGTGCCGCGGGCGGGGCTCCTGGCCCCGGGAGGCTGCCCGCCCAGGGGGCGGCGCCGTGCCTGCTGGTTCTCCTGTCCGAGCCCTTCCCAGGGCTTCCCAGAAGGGGAATCGTTTCTTCCGCGCAACCACGGGAACAGGGTCCTGCGGCCTCCCGGCCTGGACCTGGGCCAGCCCGAGGAGGCGGCAGCAGCCGTGAAAGCAGCGTGGAACTTTCCAGAACAGCAGTCCCGGGGGACAGAGGGCCCGGGGGTGGGGAGGGGCAGTCCAAGCCACCACCCAGCTCCAGCCCGAGCGCCTGCTCTGCTCGGCCCCACGCACTCCGCGCGAGGCTCCGAGGCTTCCGCTCAGACCCGGCAGCTGTGCCCTCAGCCCCCCTGGCCACAGTGTCGGGCCGCACAGCCAAGCCGGCGACGGTGGGGAGGCCCCGCGAGGCGCCGGCCGTCAGCCAGAAGGACAATCCTCTGACAGGAAGTGCGCGAGAAGCCCGCCCCCTGCAGACCCTGCGGCCACAGAGGGGGCAGGGTGAAGGGGACAAGGGGTGGGGTGGACTGTGGGGGTCCTCTGAGGCTGCCGGGAGAGGGGACCCCCTCCCTCTGCTGCTCCGGGAATGACTTCCCCAGCAGAGGCAGGGCAGGCCCAGGGCGCGCCCAGGGCGGCAGGGGGCAGGGCACTGCGTGTGCCCCTCCCCCCTCCGCCTTTCTGCCCCCCCCATTTTGTCTTTCTCCGTCTCTGCCCTCCCGCCTTCCTTCTCTCCCCCTCCCTCTGCCTGCCGCGTGCAAACAGCTTGAGGGAAATGTGGCGCGTTCGCCAACAGCCAGAGAGCACCGCACCTCATCTTTGGGGGGTGTCACCTGCCACGCAGCAGGGCCACCGGCGGGACCCGTTTCCTGTCCGGACTGCGGACACTGGGGTGCGCCCCACAGCTGTCGTGGGGCGCCCGTCCCCAGACAGCAGGGTGCTCCCCCTGCTATGTGACGCTGACGGAGCGCCGGGAACCCCGCCGGGGTGGCGAGGCCGGCGTTCCCGTCGGCACCGGTGCTGGTGAACCGTGCGGGGCCCACCGCCAGCAGGGCTGCAGTCTGCTGCCGTGGGGACGGAAACCGGGCGGTCCGGCGGGTGCGCCCGAGCCAGGATCCCGCAGGGTGGGGCACACCTGGCCGTCCCACGAGGGCCTAGGAACGTTCCCGCAGAAACGCATCTGGTGGGCGCCGGGCGCCTGGCCGTGCGGGCAACAGAGCGTCCGAGGCCGGCAGATCACGCCCCGCCGGGGATGCGGGAGACTCCCCAGGGGCCGCGGGCTGCGGTGTGAAGGTCTGTGTGCCCCTCGGGTCCACCTGCTGGAATCCTAGCCCCCGATGGCGGCCCCATTGGAGGCGGCGCCTTCGGGAGCGTCTGTCCTCCTGAAGGGGATCCGAGCTTCGTAAGGGGGGCTCCGGGAGCCCCCGCCCCTTCCACCGAGTGCAGGCAACGAACCGGGGAGAGGTCCCCACCGCGGCGTGACTGTGCGGCCTTCTCGGCCTTCCGGCCTCCGGAGCCGCCGCAGACCCACCTGCTGTTCCTCGTGGGTGGCATTGTGTCGCAGCGGCTGACGTGACAGGGACAGCGTGCGTCCAGGGGCAGCGGTGGGCCCGGGAGCAGCCGGCTCACCCCGTGACCCTGGACAGGCCTGGTCTCCTTCTGAGCCTCACGTGGAGTGGGGGGTGGTCGGTAAGGGTGTCCGCTGGAGCAGCTGGAAAGGTCAAGGGGCGCGTGCAGGTCACGGAGGGCGTGCGGGCGCCGCGGCTGCCCGTCGGGACCGTGGCGGCCATGCGCAGCTGCACACAGGAGCCCCGGCCTCCAGGGCGGCCCTGTGCACACCGGGATTTAGACTCCTCCCCACCCCGGCACCCGCGGTGCCGGCCGGCGCCTCGGGCCCCATGTCCCGGACGCGGTCCTGCTCCAACGATCCACGCCATGTGCCTGGAAACGCTGGGCAGCCTCCTGGATCCGCTTAGACTCGCCCGAGGCTTCCCGGAACCCTTCCCAAGGCGTCATTCACAGCGGCGTCTGTCCTGCGGAACCACTGGCCGCAGCCCCTGGGGAGGCCTTCGCTGAGTGGAGTGGCTGCCCTCCACTGCCCAGCGGGCGCAAGCAGCCGGGCGCGGCCACGGCACGCCGGTGCAGCCCCGTCCCGTCCCCACGCCGCACCTGGGGTGGGGTGGGAGCCGTGTGTCCGTTCAACTCTGTGAACATGGACAAGTGGTGAAGGGGCCGTGTCTGGGAGGCAAAGGCGTGGGGGGGGGCAGCTTTGCCCCCCCATTGCTCTCAAGGTCTCTGACCTCCCCGGTCCGCTCAGCCCCCAGGGAGGCAGGGGTCCCCAGGCTTGGGGCACGTGTGACAAGCCCAGTGGGAACCGCATTGTTAAAAAGCTGCTTGTCAGGTGGCTTTAGGGAGCACCGGAGCCCTTTCCGCCGCCCCCCCCCAACATGACTGTGAGCCCAGGAGCGATAGAATTGGGGGGGGTCTCAGACCTCCAGGATGGCCCTGACTGCCTGTCTCCTGGACGGCGGGAGGGCCTCCCTGGGCCGGGGGGTCACTGATGGCGGCCCAGTGGCCCATCCGGTCTCCCCCGCTGAGAAGGGAGCGGCCGGCCGAGATGCCCTCCCCACACTCAGAGCGCCCGCCGCCGAGTCCCCGTGGGACGCGGGGGACGTGCAGTCAAGCAGAAGCTCTTCGCGACCGGGAGAGCGTTTTCCCGTGCACCTGCCCGCCGGCGGTGTCGCCTTCCCGGTGTGCACCCAGTGGCATTTCCATACCCCATGAGGAAACCCCCACAGGAACACCCACGGGATCTCCTGACTGTGGTCTTTAGCCACAAGCAGCTCTGAAGAGAGGTGGGGGGATCCCTGGGGGCACGGAGCCCCGCCCCCGCCGCCCCCCTCAGCACCGGTCTCGCGGCCGAGGGTCCTCTCTGGGCGCATTAGTCTGGTGCCCAGCGGGGAGGACAAGGACCGGCACTCTCACGGGGCGGGGTCCACGCTGGCTCCTGCCGGGACTACCCGGTCCGCACAGCACCCGGAGAGGAAGGTCACTATCATTAGACCCATTTTAGGGGTGGGGAAACTGAGTCACGGAGGGCTGGTTCCCTTGGCCAGGGTCCCATAGCCAGCAAGCGGCAGAGGCAGGGCCCTGACCCCAGGCTCCCCGGCGCCGGCGTGGGGGCACCGAGGAGCCGACCCGAGGTGCCTTTCTCCAGCGCGTCTTTGATTGGTCGTGAGAAAGTGTCCGATCACGCCGGTGTCTGGCTGTGGGACGCGCCGGGACCTGCTGCTATGGGGGGGGTCACATCTGCCCTGGGTTTAGGGCCAGCTGCGTCCCTGTGGGGACTTGGTCTGGGGTCGCAGCCCGCTGTACCTTGCATCTGGCACTTCAGTGGTAAATATCTGTGGCTCCTGCGCCGACCGCCTGAGGGTTTTGTCGGTTGGAGTGGGCTGGATTGGATCCCAAGCTAGGTGGTCGCTGCCTCTTCCGCGGGGGAAAGTGGCGTGAGCTGCCCGTGCGTTCGCGGCTGGAGCGCGGGGCAGCCGGGAGCGCGGTGGGCCCGGGAGGAGGGGGCGGGGCGCAGCCGGCCGCCGGCGAGCTCGCAGTACCGGCGCGCGCTGGGAGAGGGCGCCCTTCCCCAACAGTTCAATCGGTGGCTCCCAGCCCGGCCGCTGCCGCCGATCCTGGGTAAGAATCCGGGAAAACAAATCGCCGAAACCCCGTCTGCTGGCGGATCTCACGCCCAGCGCTCCCGCCAGGGCCATCCCCGCGGTAACCGGGTCCGCTCTAGAAGTAGGGGCCGAGCCCCGAGGTGGTGCCCCTGGCAGGGGGCACCGGGAAGGCCGGTTCCCCCGCCCCTCCGACGTCCACCCAGGACGGGAGGTGCATTTGCACCGGCGGAGCGTTCAGCTGGGGGCCTGCAGGAAAACCTCCGGCCGCCTTTAGAAGAAACAACCCCCATGACGGTGTTTGACCCGGTCACCCTGAGCCCCCAAGGAGACGCCCGCGTCCCCCTGCTGAAGCCGCAGAGGGCTGGCGGCTGCGGCGGGCCTGCCCTGCCCCCTGCCTGGGCACGCGGACTGGGGCCCCAGCCCAGCCCCCAACCACAGACCCCGGGCCCCACCACCACACCGCTGGTGGGCGGGTCGGTGTAGCGCCCCCGGCTGGGAGTGCTTGAGCGCCCAGCCCACAGCCAGCTCCGACTTGGTGTGTGCTCGCCCCGCCACCCGCACCCAGGAGCCCACGGGTGGGTGCCCGCGTGGGCAGAAGAACCCTTCTCCCCAGGGGCCTTCCAGCACCTGGCTGCCCAGGGCTCCCGAGAGGTTCTTTCCCTTCACACCCCGTCCGCCTCCCGCAGCGCTGGGCTGCCTTTGGAGCGGGCTAGTAGCTCGCCCTCCGGACCGCCGGGAGCCTGGAGCTCCCCTGAACGCGGTCCCCAGCAGCGGGCCCTGGAGGAAGTGTGGTGTCTGAGGTCCCGGCCGGGTCCGCCCGGCTCGACCCGGCTGGAGGGCGGCGTGCGGGGGGGAGGGGGCGGCCCATCAGCGCAGCTAAGCCGCGAGCGGACTTTTACTATTTCGGGGGCGGCGGTCTGTCTGTCTTCCACGGTCACCCCATCCCAGCTCCTGGCGACTGAGGTTTGCAGACCTAACAGCCAGCAGCCAGGGGGCGGCGGGGAGCCGGAGCCGGGAGGAAAAATCCACCCATTTCCTGGGCAGATTGCGTCGCCGGCCTTGTCCCCGCCTCCCGGCCCCGGCCCCCGCGCGCGGTCCGCCTGGCGCTCAGAGTCGAGCCGGCGGCCCTTCCCGGCGGAGGCAGGGCGCGGAGTGGCGCGGAGGGCGCGGCGGCACCGGTGCCCGCACCGCTGCGGGGCGCGCAGAGGCCGCCGGCGGCCCTTCTCCTTGCTCCCGGAGGCGGCGAACCATGGCCGGGGAGCGCGGGGCGGCGGCGGGCGTGCGGCGGCGGGCCGAGGGGGCGCGGGGACACGGCCGGGCGCCCCTGCCCGCCGCGGTGCCCGCCGCCTGAGGCTGCCCGGGGGCGCGGAGCCGGCGCGGCGCGGGCGCAGGAGGCGACTCCAGGCGCGATGTCGGTGCCGCTACTCAAGATCGGGGTCGTGCTGAGCACCATGGCCATGATCACCAACTGGATGTCCCAGACGCTGCCCTCGCTCGTGGGCCTCAACACCACCCGGCTCTCGGCGGCCCGGGGCGGGACGCTGGACCGCAGCACCGGTGTAAGTGCGCCCGCCGCCCGCCCTCGCGGCCCCTCCCTCGCGCCCCTTCCCGACCCCAACCCAGGGCTGGGCGGACGCCGCGGGGGAGCCGGGCACGGGGCGGGGTGTGGGCAGGGGTCAGGGGGCGGCTCCTCCGCGCTGCAGTGGCGACCCTGCTCCCCACGCGCCCGGCCGGCCACTCCCGCCGGTGTCCCCCCACACTCCGGCCACGCTTCCCTGCTTTACCCGGTCCCCTCTCAAGGTGGGGGGTGCCGGCCCCGGGACTCACTCAGGCTTGGAGTCCTCACTCAACTAATGACAAGTTCCTCCTTGGTAAGGTTAGGGCTCCGAGGCAGGGACTTGGGGACTTGTCCAAGGTCACTGGGCAAGTGAGGGCTGGAGACGCAGCCGCTCCACCCTGGTCTGGCTGGATCCGCCCAGGGATCCCAGCGAAGCCCGCCCTACTTTGTAAAAGCCGGACTCGACCGGCCTGGCCCCGGGCTGGGGAGCTGGTGCCCTCGGCCGCCTGCGCCTCCCGGAGTCCCCAGGCGCCTCCCCCTCCCTACGCCCACCAGAAGGTCCGGCCAGAAAGGGTGCAGAGGGGCCCGGGCCAGGCCCGTGGCCGCCCCTGGGGGCGGAGCTCGCCCCGCGCCGTCCGCCCCGCGCCCCCTCCCGCCCCGCCTCTCTTCTCCAGGCCTGGGGGTGGGGGCGCGCCCGGCTGCTCCTGGGCAGGGCTGACTTGGCGGTGGCGGAGCGCGACCACCGTGAGCCCCGGGCCGAGGCCCCAAGGAGGGGTGCGCCCGGCCGGCGGGCCAGCCAGCGGAAAGGAGAGGTGAAGGACACGGGCTCCCGCGCGCCTTTGTGGCCGTGGAGGGCGCAGAGCTCTGGGAGGAGGCCTCCCCGGGACCCCTCCTGAGACGCGGATCGCCTCACCTGACGTGGCAGGAGCCGCACCTACCGCCTCCTTCACAAAGACTTGGCTCCGCCTCTGGGTCCAGAGCGGCTGGGCGGGAGATGAATGAAGTGAAATGTATCCCCACTCTAATTCCTCCCCACCCAACTGTCAGGTCCCGTGCTAAAAATAGCTGCGGTGACCTGAGGGCACTGGGCAGGCTGCAGGGGCCTCCGGAAGGGACCGGGGCTGTGCTCTGGGCGTGTGTCAGACTTCCGCCCCGCGTCCCCGGCGGTCAGGGCCACCTGAGCTGGGCTGCGAGGTGACACCGGCCGGCCGTTCGCAGTTCTGGTCTCCCGGTAGCCCTTGGGCACACCTCAGGACTGGGTGTGACACCCGGCACAGCCTGCCACCAGAAACTTGGGTGTTGGTGCCATCCACCAAATGGCTGGTGGGTGGCAGCTCGCGCCGAGGTGGCCGCCCGGTGTTTTCTGGGGCGGGCTGTGCCGGGCGGCCAGTGGGGAGACCGTGGGGCGCGGTGCGGCTCCCCGCTCCGGGCTGACAGGCTGCTGGGTCCTGGCTGTTAGCAGCGTGCCAGCAGGCCCTCCGTCTCCGGAGCAGCCAAGGGAGGCTGCGCCACCCCCCACCCCCACCCCCCAGCACCCGCCTTGGGGGGAAGAGATCCTATTTCCCAGTCCCGTGCCCGTGCCCGGCATGAGTCAAGCAGCCGGCCCTTCCTGCCTCCCTCCCCCGCAGCCTCGGCCTGCGCCCGCCCCTCCCCCCTCCACCTCGCGGCCCGCTTGGTCACACGCCAAAACTCCAATAACCCTTGCATTTAAAAAAAAACTGAAAGAGTTGTGCCCGTTTGGCTCCCTTCCAGCCCTGGGGCCCCTGAGGGGAGACCGTCTCTTTGTTCTCGGGGACCCCTTCCCTCCCCCAGGTCAGAACCTGTCTAGAGATCAGTTCCCTCTGCTTCTCCCCCCGCCCCCGCACCCCGGGGCAGGGGGCCGGGGTGGCCAGCCTTGCCCATGCCCTGCCCCATGGCTCACTTTGTCTCCCTCCCCTCCCCGCCCCTCCCCCGCCTCCAGGTGCTGCCCACCAACCCCGAGGAGAGCTGGCAGGTGTACAGCTCCGCCCAGGACAGCGAGGGCCGGTGCATCTGCACGGTGGTGGCCCCCCAGCAGACCATGTGCTCGCGGGACGCCCGCACCAAACAGCTGAGGCAGCTGCTGGAGAAGGTGAGTCTGTGCGGGCCGCGTGCATGCCCACACGTGTGCGTGCGTGTGTGCGGGGGCGCAAGCGTGCATTTGCACACGGACTCCGAGGCGTGGCAGCCTGCAGGGTCCGTCCCAGCTCCGCCGCCTCACCGTCTGCCGCGGAGGACGGCCGGGAATGAGGGGGTGGCCGGGGGGAGATGCCCCAAGGGGGGCCCAGGGCGATGCGCTGGCCCCCCCCCAGGTGCAGGTGCTGTCTCTCCCAGGGGTGCCCTCCCGCTGCAGTCCTGGGGGCTCCTCCTGAGCAGCTCCCGGGGGCCCAGGGGCGCACGGCCACTTGGATTTTACCCTAGGGGACTTGTTGCCCGGCCTGCCTTTGCGTGGTTGGAGGTGGCTGTGCCCCGCCGTGGGCGCAGGAGTCCTTGGTGCGGGAGTAGACTGAGTTGCCCCCTTTGTCCCCCGCCCGAGGACAGCACAGAGCCGTTCCCATCCACGTGTTCAACCCCTCGCTTCACGCATCTTCGCGAGAGCCGTGTGACGTGCATGAGATTTCCGCCCCGTTTCAGGAAGTGGACATTCGGGTCCGGGGAGGGGGGCTGACTCACCCCACACAGACAGCTGCTTAGCGGCGGGGGGCGCTCACACCCGGGTCCCGGCTGCCCACAGCCCAGGTGGCCTCTGCCCCACAGCGGCGGCCGCTCTGGGCGGCAGGACCACCTCGGCTCCTGGCGCATTCCGCCCCAAGAGCCCTGGACGCTCGTATCCCCAGTGTCGGGGCCCCCTGGGAGCTCCCGAGGGGGGCGGGAGTGGGTGGGCCCTTCTGTCCCGCTCCCCACCCTGCCCCAAGGACCGGAGGCCCGCACACCGTGAGAGAGCGGGGCCACAGCACACACGGCTCACACCGCACAGCAACACCACACAGATGGATCACACCCGCACACAGGCACTCACACACACGCACACACACCACACACCCTCCACACACAGAGACTCAGGTCACAACCTCACACAGGCGCTCACACACACCCACCACACACAAATGCACGCACCTCATGTACACACCAACACACACACACGGCAGCAAAGCCGTGGCTCTCCCTTGGGTGGGCACAGGACAGCAGCCTTCAGTGGGGGCGGGCCGGGCAGAGCAGGTCCCCAGCGGGTCCCCTCCCTGGCCACCGTGGAGGGCGCCGGAGGGGCCCCGGTGCCTCTGGCAGGCGGTGGCACGGCTGCGGCCGCGGTGGCACGGGCCCCTGAGGCCTGCTCCCCTCGAAGGGGCTGTGTCTGTGTCCATTAGCCACCGAGCGAGTCGTTTAGAAAGATTGAATGTGACCGCGCTTACTAGATCCCACGGACATTCATTAACGGCAAACAAGACGCAAGGCCTAATTGAGCCTTGAATTATTCAGAACTGCGGAGGGAGGGGGGAGCCTGGCGGGGCCTGGGGGGCTGCGGGGGCAGCGGGTCGCTGAGACCAGGACCTCCAGCTCCCAGGAGGGGACGGAAAGCCGGTACGGGGCTTCCAGAAGGCTCCGGGAGCCCTGGACCGCCGGCCTGGGAGCGCCCCTTCCCGCCTGCTCACGGGCCCGGCGTCAGCGCGGAAACAGGGCCGCCCGGTCCACAGCCGGGCAGGCGCCTCGCTCTGCTCGGCGGGGCAGAAGCCATTTGCTGCGAGAACGGTCCGGCGCTCTGCTGGGAGGGGGCGGGGCTGCCATCTGCTCCTCCTCCGCCGCTGCTCAGCCAGGCTCCCGCCACCCTCCTCTTCCCTTGGGTGGGGGCGGGGGGCGGGGGGCAGAGCCGGGCGCACCTGGGGGCTGCCGTGGGGATGAGTCCCAGTGATGGGGAGACCCCCGCCCCATGTCCGCACAGCGGCTCCAGGTGGGCCTGGGTCCCGCACCCAGCGGCTCTGGCTGTCGTCCGCCCGGAGTCCTGGGGAGGCTCCGGGGTCAGGGTGGAGGACCACTGGGGCACGGAGCACGGAAGGGGCAGGGCCCTGCGCTTTGCAGATGCGCCCAGGCCGGACCCTGAGCTTGACGGGGTGGGCTGGGCGGTGAGGCCAGGCCTGGGGCCTCGGCGGACCGCTGTGTGAGGGCAGAGCAGTTGCTCCGCCTCTCTGAGCCTGGACTCTTAGACTCGAAACGGCGCCCTCCTCCCAGGGCGAGATAAACCGCTGACGGGCTCAGCGAGTGGGACACATCCCATCAATATTAGCAATTAGTTATCCCCCCCGGGGCTGGGTGTGTCCGCACCCCACCCCCGACGCTGTCAGAGACGGGCCTGCCATCCTCCACCTCCTCCCGGGCCAGAGGACCCCGCAGCTGGGGTCACAGGTGTGACGGAGGCCTGGGCCCCCTCCCTCGGCGGGTCTCCCGCCCAACAAAGTGGTTGCGACAGGTGTGCAGGCTGCTGCTGTGCAGGCACTGTGCCAGCGAGGTGGCGTGGTTTCCCAGGTGTACGCAGCCACTTCAGGCTCTGTGTGCATCAGGGAGGACTCCCTGGAGGCGGTGCCGTTTGAGCTGGGCCTTGAAGGGCCAAGGAAAGCAAACGTGACCACTTTTCTCAGAAGAATTGCCGCCGTTGTGCGCAGGGACAGAATAGCAGAGGGAGATGAGAGGTAATGGAGCGGGTGTATCGTAGCTCCCACGAGGCGCCCGGACAGAAAGGGTCGGAGGGAGTCTGGCTCCCGTACTGTATCCTGCCCCTGGGGTTTTCGGCGGAATCCGTGCGCGTTACTTTCGAGTAACAAGTCATAAAGTCCCTGGCGTTTTTAAGTGCGTGACGAACACCACCAGTTTCCTCTCGCCGAGAGACTTTCGCTTGTCTCTTATTTTATTTTACTTTATTTTCCGGGGCTGGGGTGCAGTAGGAAATGGAAACCACACCGCCAGGCAGAGCTGAGCCTCAGACCCCAACGACCGCGTTCCTGAAAGGGGGGGTATTTCCAAAATCAGCAGAAACTCAGAAAGGACGGTTTGCGGCTGGCGGGGAGGTCCCTTCGTCCCCCTGGGCCGGACCGGACCCTGGGCAGACACTCGCCCGCCGCCCGCCGCCGCGACCTGGCGGAGCCTCGCCCCGCCACCCCTGTGCTCCCGCCCGGAATCACAAGCCGGCTTCCTAAAAATAACGAGCAGGTGGCTGCGCAGAAACGGGTTATCTTTGGAGCTCCCTGGGACCCTGTTGAATATTAAAGTTCCATCTCGAGGCGAGACTCCGTTCAGACCTGCCTGTGAGGGTGTAGAACAGCGATTCTTCATTTGCTGAGTGATTGATTCCTGACTCCGGCCCCGAACGCGCCTGTTTGCAGAGCGGGCGTCTCCCTGTGATGTCGCCGGGTGTGATGGATGGCGCTCGGGCGGGGGCGGGCAGGAGGGCCTGCCGCCAGGGCCGACAGCGCGGCCCCTGCTCCTGCGTCCCCCCCCCCCCGCGTGCACCCCCGACCGACTACGTGAGGCCCCCGGTGAGGCTCAGGGGGGCAAGAGAAGCTGCACCCGCGCTGGGGGGGTGGGGTGGGGAGGTGGGGGCCGCCCTCATGGGTGTTCCTCCTCACGGGTGTCTCTGCCTAACCGATGTCACCCTGCAGAGGAGAGTAGGGGCCGCTCCCGAAAAGGAAGGGAGAATTCGCCCACAGCCGTCAGCCTGGACCTGGGGCTCCCCCGGCCCATGCAGAGCTGGGGCTGGGCCCCGGTTTGCACCCCAGTTGGGCGCGCACGCAGGGACGGGGTGAGGGAAGCGTCACCAAACCAATGGGCTGCGTTTGCAGAGCCCGTGGTCCCCACAACCCCCAGTGTGGCGGCCATGTGGAGAGGCCACTGCCGCGGACTGGGAGGCGGGTCAGATCGGCGGGCGCCTGCCACGGCTCCGTCCTTGAACCCGTTGCCTTTTTGACAGGTGCAAAACATGTCCCAGTCCATAGAGGTCCTGGACCGGCGGACTCAGAGGGACTTGCAGTATGTGGAGAAGATGGAGAACCAGATGAAAGGGCTGGAGTCCAAGTTCAAACAGGTGGAGGAGAGTCATAAGCAACACCTGGCCAGGCAGTTCAAGGTACGTGTGTTCCTCCCCCTCCGAGACGGGGTTGTCCCCCTCCAGGCCCCCCCTTTCCCTCTAGAAGTAGCAATTGCCCGTGTGGGGGGCGGGTGGCCAGCAAGGCTTGCTCTCTGCCGTCCTTGGAAAGGGGCGCACCGCCCTCACCCTGAGGGGGAGGCCAGGGCCGTGGCTGCCTGCGCCTAGGGGCTTCTGCAGCCGAGGTGAGTCCCGGGCCCCGAGCTCCTCCAGCCAAGTCCCGGATTAGCTGGGGGAGGGGCGTCGTCCGACCCTGTCCTTCCACGGCCGCCGCAGGTAACACCCGTTAGCTGAGGATTAGCTTCATTGATCAGAGCCATTTCTGAGCTGGGCTCACTCAGGGCCGTTTTTCACATCTGACCTAATTTGGCTGTGACACGGCTCACTGTAGCGTCACAGGGAAGAGAGAGAGAGAGACACCAGCATCTTTCTCGCTCTGTGGTAAGTGCTCCTCCTCTGCAGACAGCTCAGCGTCTGAAAGCCACAGTTGGCCCTGAAATTACCTATATACGTACGGACAAGTATGTATATATTCGTATGCCCAGAGTGAATGCAGCCTCCAAATTACTAAGCTGAGAAGGGGTATGCACTTTCGTTAAGGTATACATGCATGCTCATGAGCACTCGGGCCCGGATGTAAATGAGCGGCTCCGGCAGCCGCCCCGCTCGGCCGAAACCGCTGACGCTGCTGCCGCCGCCTTCGGGGCCCTTTCCCTGCCAGCGCTTCCCTTTGATGTGCTCCTGCGTGAAGCGCGAGAGCGAATTCGCTCTTAAAGCCGTACCTGCCGTAGACCCAATGGCAAGCTAATGAAGTTATGAGTCTGCGTTATGAATAAAACAACAGCAGGCCCGCTCCCGTGCAGGAGGAAGGCGGGCGGTCCAGCCGGTCGGAGGCAGGCGGGCGCCCCGTCCTTGCCCCTGACCGGCCACGGGAGCCATCCCGGAAAGAGACGCTGACCCGCCCGACCACAGAGAGTTTGTGTCTCTCCCCGAAAGGCCGGCACCCCGCTCCTCCGGGGTAGCGTCAGGGTCCTTCAAAGGTGAGGGTGCCTCCCGCCGCCAGGGCCAGCTCCCCGGCCCGGGCACGGCCGCCGGCCACTCGGCCGTCTCTCCCCTGTCCCCCAGATTCCGGGCACAGTGCCCCTGGGGGGGGGGCGGGGAGACGCAAGCCTTGGCCTGGCACCGCGCCCTCGTGGCGTTAAGCACGTCCCCGGCAGTCGTGGCCAGGGAGTCTCCGCCTCCGTCGGGGCCGCGGAGAGTGTCTGGACAAACGCTAGCACGGAAGTGTGACTTTTTTAAGTGGCCGTGAGCGTCTCTGTCTGTGAGTGGCTGGCTGTGTGCAGCAGGCAGGCCGGCCGGGCAGCTCTTCAACGGTATTTCGTTTTCTTGCTTGCAGGGCTAACCTAAAAGCGTTTTTTCAAATGCCGCGGTGACTGAAGACGCGTGTGTCCGTGTCCCCATGAAAGAGGGCCAGACAGCTTTTTGCACCCTGCATTTTTACTCTTACTTTCCGACACTTAGCGCCATTTCACTAAGGAACCTTGACACCGACCGCCACCCTCTTTTGCATGCGACTCTAGATGCATCCCGTGAGCCCTTTGAACCCTGCCGATGCATTTTTTTGAACACGAAAAGAGAGAGAAAAAAAAAAACTTTGTGTATGTGACTCAAAGCATGTAACCTTAAGATGTTGCATTCTACCTTGACAATAAAGACCTTCCCAAAGATGTTGGTGTTCCGAAGACTGTTTAATGTGCTCTCCTAACTCGGTGGGACCGGACGGTCCAGAGCCGTGCCTGAGGCGGGAGCGCGCACGCAACCGCGCCCGCGCCCCGGGGGGCGGCCAGGCCCAGGCAGGGTGTGACGAGTTTTTGCACGCATCGCACTGAACCCAGCTTATTTTAACCTTGCAGGCGATAAAAGCGAAAATGGATGAACTTAGGCCTTTGATACCTGTGTTGGAAGAGTACAAGGCCGATGCCAAATTGGTTTTGCAGTTTAAGGAGGAGGTCCAGAATCTGACGTCAGTGCTTAACGAGCTGCAAGAGGAAATTGGCGCCTATGACTACGATGAGCTGCAGAGCCGAGTGTCCAATCTTGAAGAGCGGCTCCGTGCGTGCATGCAAAAGCTAGGTAGGCCCAGCACCCTGCGGGGCGGGGCGGGGCGGGGCGCGGCGCGGCTCCGCCCACCGCGGCCCCGCCCACCGCGGCCCCGCCTGCTGCGGGGCGTGGTGCTGAAGTGGACAGCGCCCGCCTGGCTTCCGGAGGAGCCGCGGGCCGGCTAGGGCTCGGGGGCAGGGCCACCAGGACCGAGCAGAGGCGCGCACGCCGCACCCGAGTGAGCGCAGGACCCCGCCCTGCGCGGAGGCCAGCCCCCAGAGCCCCGCTGAGCTGCACATCCGGGACAAATAGGTTGATGTTAGATGTCACAGAACCACCGGAAGAGTGTGTGTGCACGCGTGCGTGCGTGTGTGTGGGGGTGAGTTCTTAAGACACGAGGTGCTTAGGGCTGGACGAGGACACCTCAGATTCCCTCCAGGTCGAGGACGAGGGCTGGGGAGGCTCAGGCGCGGCACCAAGCGTAGAAAAGGGCACATCGGGTCACACCGCCGTGGGACGGGTCCCATCCTGGGAGGGTGGAACCTGGGAGCCCCACCCTCTGAGCTCCGTTTGTGTTTTCCAAAAGGCCCCGCAACGTGGGGCGGCCCCTCTGGGTTTTTCCTGGTGCTGGAACACCCACCTGCCGCGTGCACCTTCCTGTTAACCGCTCGGACAGACCTCCACGTTGGTGTCTGAGTCCACTCCCCTGCAGCGCCCCTGAAATCCCGGTTCCCCCGCGAGGCTTTCTTCGTACAGCTGAGCCGGCCCTCCGCGCCCCCGGCTGTAAGACGAAGGTCCCTCGTTTCCAGAGTATCTTTCGTAGAGCAACTCGGGGCGCCTCTGCTTCAGGCAGGAACCACCCTTTGGCTTTTCTTTGATGTTCTAACTCGGGTCCCTTTTCGTCCACCCCACCCACCCGCACCCGCTCCACGTCCCTTACTATGGGCTCAGCTTCTCTCCCAGAAGAAGGGCCGGGCCCAGGTCAGTGGGGGAGGGAGAACCAGCCCCGGGCCAGGGCGTCCAGCCGGCCGGCCTGCCCTCCCTTTGAGCGGCTCCCCGAGTCCAGATGACCTTCAACGCTTTTAAGACCCCAGCTCCTGAGAAAGCCTGTGGCGTGTTGGCGTGAAGAGTGAATGCGTGTTAATGAGTGAGTGTCTCCTGCGTGTTGTCAGAGACAGGCCTCCTGGTGCCCCAGTGCCGGCGTGCAAGGGGCTCGGTGCCGGGGACAGTCTCGGGGGGCTGTGGGCTGCACGGCCTCTGCCAGCTGCCCAGTCCACCTTGGCATTCCCGGAATGTGCGTGATGCTGGACGTGCCAGTGGGTGCGGGGCCATGTCCGTGGCGACGGGCTGTGCGGTCATCTCTGTCAGGCACGGTGTTTGGCCGGCTGCCCACGATGGCCCTGAGCTCCCTGTCACCACTGTCTCTCCCAGACCCTTCTCACCCTTTCACCGTGGGGTCTCTCTTGGGCCCTGAAGAACCCAGAGCGGGGAGGGAGGGTCCGTATTTATAATGTTTTGCCCCCAAAACACCCCCCTCCCGGTATTCAGGCTGGGTATACCAGGGAGAAGACAAGGAAAAACCTCCGTAGTTTGCAATGACCGGGTCCAGGCGCAAGAGGGAAATTCAGGGCAACAGGTTACAAATGACAAGCCCTGAAGGGCCTCTCAGAGGGGCGCACTGCCCCTCCCGGGACGAGCAGTCTCGCCACCCGGGCCGGGCCCGGTTTCAGAAGCTGGGTGAGTCCTCCTGCTGGCCCAGGGTCCTGGGCCTGTCATGCGGTCGCCCTCGGGCTGCTAAACGGCTCACTGGGGAGTAAGGAGAGGGTGGCTGGGCCCTCAGGGCCCGGTTCTCCCTGCAGCGGGGCCACCCCGCGACCGGCCCTCTGGGTTCGTGCTCTCTTCCAAAGCCTGGACGTGCAGGCAGACCTGCTGAGCCAGGGTCTGCGGCCGGGGCCCGGGGTCCGCATGGAGGCAGCGCCAGGTGGACTCAGATGAACGGAACCGGGAGACCCCCATCTGGGGGAGGCAGCCGGTGCCGCCGGGGACCGGCTCGGGCTTCCCGCCTCTCTCCATCTGTAGAACGAAGGTGGCGGGGTCGCTGCACCCCGGGGTCACGGTGCGTCCACGGGTGTCATTCGCATCACATGCTCCACACTGTCATCCCCACGGCACAGGTGGTAGGGCAGGTGGGTAGGCAGACGGGTGGCTAGGTAGATGCATGCATGGACAGACAGACAGACGGTAGAGGGTCTATAGACAGATGCACAGACAGATGACGGGCGGGCTGACTGACAGGTCCAGCAGCTGCCGCTGCTTCCCCGTCCTGGGTCTCTGTTCACGCTCAGCAACTTAACTCCCCACTGGGTGCCCCGTGGCCGCTCCGTGGCCGCCCCGTGGCCGCTCCGTGCGGCCTTTATGTGAGCCTCGCAAGTGGGCCGCGTCTGAGCCGCCTGTCTCCCTGCCTGGGGGTCGCCACAAGCCCAGAACCGCGACGGCAGCCCTCAGCCACGGAGCCTGTGCCGGCAGCTGTCCCCCGCGGGCAGATGTAGCTGTGGTGGCCGCAGGCGGGGGTGGCTGCATGGCCTTCCCTGCCCCTCTGCTCGGGTTCCTGGGGGAAGGGGGGGGTCTGACCAGGTTCCCTGGGCTGGTGCGCAGGGGGTGCGTCCTGGAGCTCAGCTCCTGCGAGGTGCACGTTTGCCGAGACTCCCCCTTCTCCCCCAAACCCCCCAGACACACCCTGAGCGTCCGGACCGCAGAGCAGGGCCACCCCGTGGACTGCGTGTGTCTGCATGGTGCCTCGCGGCTCTGCCCCGGGTTTGTTTAGGTCCCGGCCGTCCCCGAGGTCTCAGCAGAGCCATTCTGGACGGAGAACCAAAAATAACTCCGGCTCGGGCAGGGTGGACTCCAGGCCAGGCCCTGCTGCTGCCAGCCGCGGGGAGAGCGGGACTCCGGGGCAGCTGGGCCTGTCCCTGCCCGCTACCTTCTGCGGCTTCAGAGGGCGGCACCGGCCCGAGCCGGGAGACCTCGGGGGAGGGAGGGGCGGGGGCGCCCAGCCCAGAGAGCCACCTGGACCTGTGACCGGTCCCCCGAATCGGCCGGCTCCCCTTCCGTGCGGCCACAGGCCGGGGGCCCACGGCTGCACTCACGGCGGTGACTGCGGTGTGGCCTCCGCTGAGTGCGCCCCCGTGTCCGGCTCGCTGCCCGATGCTCTCCGTCGCCTACTGCCACCCCCCGGGTGGGTGCCTCGCTGTAGACCAGGGACGAGGACAGCGGTCTCTGTGCCACACACTCTGCCTCCCGCCCCCTCTGCCGGGACAGACGGTGAAGCAAGAGACGGTCGAGGACTTTCCGAGAGCGGAATGACGTCATCTCGGAGCACCTGCGCGATGATGCGTCATCCACTCCTTCACTCACTCATTCATTCATTCATTCATTCGCTCCCCCGTCCGCTCCGGGCCACTCCCAGGCTGAGTCTCAGGGGACAGGTGACCTCGACGAGCTTCTTGCCTGTGGCACTACGGCCCCGTCACTCCTGTGCGGCCCCAGGACACGTGCGGCCGCTCGCACGGGTCCGCGAGGACGGAAGGTAGGGTTCGGAAGGGAGAGGTCCCTGCAGAGCCGCCAGCCTGAGCCCAGCCCCGAGAGAGAACAGGGAGGGGGTGGCGCCGCAGGTGGAGGGACAGCTGAGCAAGGGTGTGGGGCAGCGGGAGGGCCCGTGGCCCGGCCTCTGTGCAGAGCTGGGGCGCCGACCCGCCCGTTCACCCTCGGGGGGTGATGCAGAAGACAGAGGCCGGCCCCCCCCACATCTCCTTCGGCCAGGCCTGGAGGAGGGGAGGGCGGTTCAGACAGCACAGGTCCCCAGGGCACCCTCTTAGGACTCAAGAGCACGCTGCCCCGGAGGCCGGCTGAGAGCGGCTGCGTACGCAGGCCGGCGTCAGGCGGGACAAGAGGGGCTTTGCCCGGTGTGGCGGCTGCCCAGGACCGAGAGGCGCGGCCTGGGGGGCCCACGGCCCCGGGAAGGGCTGGGGCTCAGGCAGGAGGGCCGGTGTCCAGCTTCGGCAGCACCTGTGTGACAGGGCGGCGCCCAGAACGTGCCGCCCCGCCTCCAGCCTCCGCCGGTGAGCTGGGAGGGCCCTGAGGTCACCTCCAAGGTGCCCTGCCTCCCTGATCTGTCCCTGCCTTTGAGCCCCGGCTCTCTGGCCTCTGGGCGTCTCGTCCAGGCAGAGCGGCCACGCTCACCCTCTGGGAAACTCTCACAGGCTGTGGGGGCCACCAGCCCTCCTGGGGTCGGCTCTGCCCGAGAGAGGGGGGCAGCGTGGGCGCTGCGGGGGAGCACCCTGCCCTTGCTCTGCGGACCGAACGGCGGCTCACGGCGCCCTGCATGGAGTCTCACTACCTGACCACTGGGTGCCCAGTATGGGGGGAGGAGAGGAGGTGGGGGGCGGCCGCCCCTTCCTCCCCCGCTGCTCTGGCCTCAGGAGCTTCTCGGGCCCTCGGCTCTAGGGCGTCGCCAGGAGGAGCCGGGGCGTGAGCCGCCCCCTGGCGGTGACCCCAGACCAAGAGCGTGGAGGGCACCCTGCGTCCTCCAGGGTGGGCCGGCCGAGGGACTCACGGGTCTCCTGCGCTCTGGCTCTCTTCCAGCCTGCGGCAAGCTGACCGGCATAAGCGACCCCGTGACCATCAAGACCTCCGGCTCGAGGTTCGGGTCCTGGATGACGGACCCCCTGGCCCCAGAAGGCGATAACAGGGTAAGTGCCCCTCCGCCGGGGCTGGGCCTGGGCCTGGGGGTCGTCGTAATGAGCGTGCCCTTGTCGGACCAGGTGGTCTCCATCCCCGGGGGTCTGGCTCTCACGCCGGCGCCAGCGTGCCCACCCGCCCGGCGTAGCACTCCCGGGGCGTGGCAGAGTGTGGCGCCCTGGCGGGCTGTCACAGACCAAGGGGCCGGACGTGAGGGTGACGGTGGCCGAGGAGGGAGCAGCAGACCCCGGGGGGCCTCCCCAGGCCGCGTCCCTCGGGCCGGGTGGACGCCCTGCATCTGAACCCTCTCTGCTGGCTGTCCTGTCCGTCCGGAGCCTCTGCCCCGGGGGGGAGGGGGGCGCGGGCATCGATTAGGCCTTTGCTGCTCTAACGACGCGTCGTTTGCATCTCGTTCGCCGTTCCTCTCAGTTCCTCTCATGCCAAGGGAAACTCCTGTCCCTTTTGATTTAGGAAAGAGGCCGAGTTGTTTTATTTTTTTCCTGGACTTTTCCCACTGGGGTAAAAACTGGAAACAGAGAAAGAAGCAAGCGCCACACTTATCTTGGTCGGGGGCCCCTCTGGGACGTGGGGAGCCGGGGCCAGCGGGCTGAGAGCTGGGCCGCCACCAGGCGCTACCACGGCCTCAGCTCGGAGCTTCCTGTGGAGGGGGGATCCGCCCGCGTTCTCGGCGGAGGAGGGAAGCCCCGCGAGTTCTGCTGTCCCTTCCTGTCCACCAGCCGGACCGTTGTCACCCACACCCAGCAGTGGGGAGCCCCGTTCCTTCCTTCAGTGGCCTGGGGGACACGTAGAAAGCCAGCACTCGGTGGGGGGGGGGAGAACGGCACCAGACCCTCTGAGACCCTCCGAGCCGCTCTGGAGTGCCGGCCCCTCGCTGCAGAGTCTCCGCCCAACATTCCTCCTCGGGGGGCACCAGGCACGGCCTCCTGTCCGTGAAATGGGGCGTGGCCCCTGCCCTTCCGGCACCCGCCCTCCTTCTGGGAAGGACAGATGTGAGGACGGGACTGTGGGCTCCTGGGAACCTCCAGGGGCAGGAGAGCCCGGTGTGCCCCGCGCGGGGAGCCGTGTCTTGCTGGACTCTCCCCCCGGTGTCTGCCGGAGGAGGGGTCCGGAGGGCTGGCCGCATCTGCACACCCCGGGCACGGCGGGGTCCCAGCACGGCGGGGGAAGGTGGTTCTCCTTTCCCCTCCTGCATGGTGGCCGCCAGCTGGGGCCCCCAAGTTTCTCACAGTTTCATTGGCTGGTGGCCCACGTCCCACCCAGAAAATCCAGCCTCTGTCCGGGAGTGGCTAGTCAGGAGGGGTCACGGGACTTGCCCACGGTCTGGGGAAAGCCAGCAGGGGCTTCCCTAACACCCGTCCACAGCGGGCTGAGTCTCCCGATACGCCCCCCCACCCCGCAACCACCCTCTGCCCGCCGCTCCGCGCGCAGCCCACCGGCCCGGGTGGGGGCCTGGCGCCAGGATGGCCGGGGGCCTGGCGCCAGGATGGCCTGGCGCCAGAGTGAATGACCTTGGTGCCCAGGGACGGGCCCCACGCCTGGCACCGCAAGCAGGCCCCTGGGCCCGGCTGCTGGCACCGGAGAGCGTGCGCTCATTATCAGTGCCGAGGCGCGGGGGGCCGGGGGGGTGGGGGAGCCCACGGTTCCCCTCCCCGGCACAGCAAGGGTGCCGATGTGTGACGCTCTTGGGGCGGTGATGGACGCGCCCGGTAATTAGACATCTGCTCTCTGCCTGATGGCTTGCCCGCCCTCCAGGAAGGCGGCCCTGGCGAGGGGCAGCGGAGGAGGGGCGGGGGGGGGTGGGGAGAGTGTGGCTGGCCGGGGTGTGGGGGTGGGGGCCTGCTCGGGGTGGGGGTGGGGGCGGGGAGGCAGTCCGAAAGCCGGGCGCCAGCTCCCAGCCAGCCAAGTGGCGTGTCCCCGGGTGCTGCCCGGGCCCTGGACGAGACTGCTGTGTTTGGATGGATGCTTTCCCTTCCCCATCCAGGTCTGACGACACACTCGCAGGAGACCAATAACGTGCTCCAAAGAAACAGAAGAAAATCAATGCCTGGTCCGTGCGGGCTGGCACAGAGGGGCAGGGGGGCGGGGAGGGGGCGTGGCCAGCGGCCGAGGGCTGCCCAGGCGCCCTGGTCGGGGCCCAGCTAAGCTGTGGCAGCTGCGGAAGAGCCCGCCTGGCTGCCAGGCATGGGCCGGCGGACCAGCCTCCCTCGGCACCCCCGGGGGGTGGGGGCTGGGGACGGGAGCCCCTGAGCGGTCACTGACAGGGAGACCCGCTGCATTTCTGCGCTGGGCTGCGCCCCGAGCGGGGCCCCAGTAGGGACACGGGAGCAGGGACTGGCCTCGAGTTCTCACTGGTCAGCCACAGCGGTGGTGTCCAGCTTGGCTTGTGCATTACGGTCCGTCAGTAGGATCTTAAAAACCTCGGTACCAAGGCCGCAACTCCAGCCAGTCAACTCAGTGGGGCGGGGCGAGGACCGCACCCCGGGCTGTTTGGGCCCCCGGGGGAAACAGACAGAGCCCAGGACACCTGCGGAGGACCGAGCGCGGTCCAGCCCGGGGTGAGCGGCCGAGGCCCCGCCAGAGCGTCCAGCCCCACACCTGGGAGCTTCCCCCGAACCCCGGTGCCCGGCTCACACCTGGGGACTGGACTGTTCTGTGTGGCGTGGTTCTGGGCGAGGCCGGCAGCAGGGACGCACCTGGAGGTGACAGGTGGGGGCTTGGCCAGGAGGGGAAGAGGGAGGAGGAGGAGGCCGGGGTGCCCACACTCCGGGACGGGAGCCCCGATCACGAGGCCCCTCTGCTCTGCTCAGTGGCTGCTCATCGGGGACCTGGGGCCCCCCCGGCCGAGCGCTGGCTGTCAGACATGGCTTTCCCTGCTCCCCGAAAACTGCAGTCTCAAGATAAGGCGGTCTAAAAACCCTTGGTCATTTGATGCCGATTGCACCGGGTCCCGTACGCAGGAAGGAGGCGCTGCTGGGCCTGGGTGCGGGGACACTTCGGACCCCGCCCGGCTGCCAGGGGCCCTGTCGTGGGCGGGGGTGGGGGCAGGAGTTCGCACACGGCCACCGAGTGCTCACCTCGCCGAGACAGGGGACGGTGTGGGGGGTCAGGAGGGGGTTCGGGGGCGTCCTTGAACTGTCTTCAAAGAAGCAGTGAGCTCCCCGTCTCGGGAGGCAACCAGGAGGAGGCAGGAGGGCCTGTTCCGGGTGGCGAGGTCTGGGGCACACCGCCCCTCGCGCAGCCCGGCGCTGCCCTCACCCTTATCCGAGACCTCGTCGCCGAGGCCGAAAATATACGAAAAGCCTCAAATAGGACCCAGTTATTTTTTTAATCTCATGAAAAACAAAAAGCACATCTGAATGGATGTCTCAGGAACACGGTTCTGATTTCCAAAAATTGTGAACAGCTGCATAACGCCGCGTCTGGAAGCTGCCGCGCCCAGCCTCCCCGGCAGCGGGGGGCAGTGGAGGGGGACCCGGGGTGGGGGCCACACACGGGGTGCTGCCCCCAGCGCCCCCAGCTCCCAGCGCGGCCTTCTCCTGGCTCCCACACTGAGAGTGGCTGAAGCGTTTTGTAGAAAGCGTGGACAGTTCTGAGGCGGTCGGCGTCTAAGCGACAGTGGGAAACCTCTTCCTTTGTCACCCCAAACGGGGGTGGCTCCTGGGGTCGGGGTGCTGGTGGGTTCTGGCAGCCGGGGCCTCCGGAAGCTCGTACTGCTGTCGGGGAGGCCGTCTCCCCTCCGCCCCCCAAATGACAGAGCGAAGGTCCTCCCCTCTGCGTCCCCAAGGCCGGCTGCTGCCCCAGACGGCCTGCCGGCCGGAGAGCGTGGGAGGGCGCCCCTGCCGGCGACCTCCATCCCGGGTCGGCGCCGAGATGCCCGGGGCCTTCGCCGGGTCAGGCGGCCGTGCCCTTTCCCACGCCGCCTTGCTGGCCTGGGCTCCGTACCTGAGGGAGCTCCTCTCCTCCCCAAGTGAGTGTGAGCCCCCACTGCGCGCCCGGGGCCGGGGCGAGAGCAGTGAACACGCAGGTGAGCCCGCAGCCCCGCAGCCCGGGGGCTCCTGGCAGAGGGCTGGCCCTGGTCTTCCTCGCAACCCGCGGGAGACTCGGGTGCCCCCTCCCCTGGCCGGCCCCCAGACCGGCCGCCCCTCCGTCTGGAGTGTGGGGAGGAGGACGCAGTGTCGTTTTGCTGTGCTCACCGCCCCCCCCGCCCCCCCCGGTCCCTCAGCACCTCCGGACGCCGCCCCCGGCGGGCCGCTCACCGTCTGCTCTGCCCGCAGGTCTGGTACATGGACGGCTACCACAACAACCGCCGTGCGCGAGTACCGCTCCATGGCCGACTTCATGGCCACGGACAACTTCACGTCCCACCGCCTGCCGCACCCCTGGTCCGGCACGGGCCAGGTGGTCTACAACGGCTCCATCTACTTCAACAAGTTCCAGAGCCACATTGTGATCCGGTTCGACCTCCGGTCGGAGAGCATCCTCAAGATGCGCAGCCTGGACTACGCCGGCTACAACAACATGTACCACTACGCCTGGGGCGGCCACTCGGACATCGACCTCATGGTGGACGAGAACGGGCTGTGGGCCGTCTACGCCACCAACCAGAACGCCGGCAACATCGTGGTCAGCAAGCTGGACCCCGTGTCCCTGCAGGTGCTGCGGACCTGGAACACCAGCTACCCCAAGCGCAGCGCCGGCGAGGCCTTCATCATCTGCGGGACGCTCTACGTCACCAACGGCTACTCGGGCGGCACCAAGGTGCACTACGCCTACCAGACCAACGCCTCCACCTACGAGTACATCGACATCCCCTTCCAGAACAAGTACTCGCACATCTCCATGCTGGACTACAACCCCAAGGACCGCGCCCTGTACGCCTGGAACAACGGCCACCAGGTGCTGTACAACGTCACCCTCTTCCACGTCATCCGGTCCGACGAGTTGTAGCCGCCCCCATCCCCGCCCCCCGCCCAGGAGCCCGGGAGCCGGCGGCGGTCCCGGCCTCGCCCCCCCCCCCACCGCGGGCGTCCCCGCCACTCAGCTGCCAAAATGACACTGACGATACCGACCGATCGCCCCGATCCTGGCGACGCGCCGGCGACGCGCGATGGCCTGACCTCCGTGTGTCCCCAGCGGGGGCCGGAGGGCGCCGGTTTTGGGAGGAGCCCCCGCCCCCAACTTTGCAGCTGGAACTGCAGCCCGGGGCTCCCGGCGCCCGCCGCCCCGGCCCCCTCTCTCGGTCAAGCCACGAACTAACGGAATCAGGCCAGGTCGGTCGGCCGGCTCTCGCCCGAGGACGCCCCCCACGCCGTGGGGCTCGCATGGAACCTTCCTTTAGAACGCGGCCAGCCGGCCGGCGGCGCGGAGAGGCGGGCCCGTCGCGTCCAGGGGCGCGTGCGCAGGCCCCGCCCGCCCGCGCCCCGCCCATCGCAGCCGCTGCCCCTCCCGCCGTGTGCCGTGTCTTAGATTACCGTGCTGAAACCCCCGTAGCCCGTGCCCCCGTGTCTAGTCCCGCGCGCGGCGGCGCCGCGTGCGCACGCGCCTGCCCGCCGCGCGTCGTGGTGTGCCGTGTGTCCCTGTCCCTTGAGGTGGTGGCCCGTGCGTCCGTCCGGTGTGTGCCGTGGGTGTCGTCATGCCTTGCCGTAGTTGGGGTCCGTAGGTGGGTGGTTCTTGTCGCGCAAAAGAAACCCCGTAAGCAGTGTTCGCCCTCGCAGAGAGATGCCCGAGCGCTCGCCGACGCCCCTCAGAGGGGCCGTTCCCTTCGTGTCCCGCGATTCGACCTCGTAGCCGCAGGCGAGAAGCGCCCCCACCCCCGCCCCGGGGCGGGGGGCCGGCTTCCGGCCGGAAGGGCATCAGTGTGCGGAAAGTACATTTTTTAAGTAAAACAGAGGGGAACTTTGTACTCTCCGGGTAGCTAAGGAACAATAAACATAATTAGGAGACGTTCTTGCGTCCCGCGTCATTTCTGAGGGTTCTTTAAAACGCTGGAGTTTTCGGGACCCTCCCGGACGGGGTCCAGAGTGTGAGGACCCTCCGAAGGGGACAGCGGTCCGGCCCTCGGGGAGTTGGCCCGGGACACTTCCCTCGGGGTCTCTGACCACCCATCCTCCAAAGTCAGAGCCTGGAGGTCCCCTCGGGCCCCTCTCCCGCTTTAGGGGGATCGGAGACAGGGCTCCACCCCCCGGGGGTCCCACGCTCCCCCCACGCCCGCTGACTCCGCCTGCCAGGCTGCCCGAGGTTGCAACTGGGAGGAGTCTGGGACCCGCCCCTGCTTTAGAGGTGGCAAGGGGAGACCAGCAGGGACCTCGATGAAGAGTGGGGGAGGGGGACCCCAGGCCCTCAGGCCCGTTCACTCACCAGGGGCTGAGGCGGGTACAGGAGGTGACGCTGGCCCCCCGCTCTGGGATCTGGGCCCCCAGGCCTTGGAGACAGAGGCCATAGGACACGCAAAGGGCCCACGTGCCGGCGACGCAGAGTTGGGCCCTGGGTCCCAGCAGGCAGGTCCTGCGGCTTCAGCGGGACAGACCGGGCCTCGGTGTCCCCAACCCTCCCGGGTTCCCCGGGGCTGTGTGTGCCTGTGGGAAAGGGACACTGGGTCTCCTTTCACAGGACAGCACGCAGGACCCGGCCTTGGCGGTCCGAGGTGTGGCGTGGCCACCCCTCCCCTCCGCCCGGGGCAGTGGCGTCAGGGTGCCAGGCAGGGACCCTGGCCCTGGGAGACGCCAGCAGTCCCCGGGAGCCGGGCCCGGCTGGCACTGCCCCCCGCCCAGTGAGCCAGCTGTCCCAGAGGGTCGGCGGGCCGGCCCCCGGGGGCGGCGGTCGGTGGCGCGAACATGGGGCAGCGCAGCCGACGTTCACAGCGTCCGTCCCAGCGGAGTCGGCCGGAGGGCGTCCGGGAGGCCAGGACGCGGCCCCTGTGCCCACGCGGAGGCTGGGGCCAGCTGGGGAGGGAGGCCACTGCGGGTGTGGGGGCCACGGCAGGCGCCCCAGTGACGGCCCTGGCCAGCAGTCAGGGGGTGCAGGATGAAAACCGGGTGCAGGCTCCCCGCCCCCGCCCCCACCCTGCCGGTCAAGGGCCGGACTACGGCAGGAAGTTTGTGGGTGCACCTCGCCCCCTAGGGTGTTAGGGTCACGTGGGTGTGTCCTAAGATCGCGGCCAGCTTCCCCGATGGAAAATGGGGTGGCCCTGAGCCACTGGGGGGAGGGGCAAGAGAGCTTTGGACACACTGGTCATCGTGGGACAGCAGGTCCCGACCGAGAGTTGGACCACTGGCCCACCCCCCCACCAGCCCTCTCTGCAACCCCCGGGGCCCTCATGCCCGGGCTCCATGGTCGGGGGGCGGAGGTGCAGGGCCGCCTCCCAGCCCCCTCCCACACCTGCCCTTCCCGCCTGCCCACGCCCTGTTGTGCCCCCCAACCCCCACACAGGCGTCCACTTCCGGAGCCCTGTGAGCCCCCCCACGGCACCCTCCCCACCGCCCTTCCGCCCCACCCCCGGTGCACACAGCCAAGCCCTCCCCCCAGGTGTCTCCTGCCCGTCTGCAGGGAGAAGCCACGCGTCTCTCTGTGTCCCTCCAAGTCCTCCTGCACCCCGCTTTCCTGCCTGCCCTGCCCCCTGGCATCTGAGACTCCCTCGCACCCACACACACTTCTGGGGTCCACCACGCCCAAGACCAAGGCACCTGAACATTTTCCTTGCTGTCTCGTCACTGCCGGTGAGGGTGGCGTCCAGGAGGGGAGGCCGGGGTTCAGGGGGGTCTCTGCCTCAGTGAGGCCTGCACCGGCTGGGCGCCCCTCCTCACGCCCCCGCAGGGCCAGCCTGTGGCGGAAACCCGTAGTCACGGGGCGGGGGCCTCTGCACCCTTTCCCGTCCACAACGTGTCTGGGACCGAGACGGTGCTTGGCGCCCTCCCCGTGAGAGCCGGCCGCCGAGAGCCTCACGGGGGCCCAGGTTTCGGCGACCACACAGCCCACGGAGCCACCGGCCGCTCCCGACACCACGGGGCCCCGCCCCGGCTCCATCGGCCGGACGTCGGGTAATTACCGCTGCAATTACGGGCCGATGTCTCGGCAATTTCCCCCGATGACAGACGGGAAAAACAACGCGTAGATACCTGTTCTGAGGCACCGGGAGACAGAGCAGGGGCCTGACGCATCCAGAACGGATTTACCGTCTGCGGCTGAGGCCGTGCGAGGGGAAGCGCTCCTCCAGGATATTAAACGCACAAGAAAAACGGCCCCGCCGGCGAGCGAATGAACCAGCCGGCCCGCCACTGCATCTCCCGGGTTCCAATAACAGAACGCATCGGCCGATGGCAGAGCATCTGCAGATGAATGTTCTTTATTGGACGTCGGCCCTGGAACCAGAATTCGGCCATTGTTCTGGGTGTTCGGGGGCCGGAGCTCGGGGCTCGTTCCGGTGCAGCCGGGCCTGGTGTTTTCCCAGTTTCCCCGGGGGCCCTGCTCCCGGAGGAAGCCCAGGACGCCGGTGCCCACCCAGGCGCCCACGGAATTCTCCCCCGGCTCCCGGAGGAGAGTCACGACGCCCTGGCGGAACTTCCAGAAGGCCCGTGGGAAGGCAGTGGCGCCCCAGACCCAGCTCCTCCGCCTGAGCGGGGCGGGGGCAGCCGCGTGGGTGGAAGGCTCGCCTCTGGGGTTCTCGGGGCGTCCAGGGCCGCCTCACAGGGAGAAGGGGACTGAGGGCCAGGGGCCGTCTCAGACAGCTGGACGCCCCGGGACTCGGGACGGGCCGTGTCATCCGCGGTGACGTGCAGCTTGGTTCCACTTGGAGGCTCCCGGTGGGAGCTCGTGCGTGGGTGGCCCTGAGAAGCAAGCGGCGTTAGTGCCACACCCCCCACCGTGTGTCCCTGTGACCGGACACGGCCTTGCAGGAAAGGCACCAGGCTCCGTGGCCTCAGGCAGGGATGCTTTCCCAGGGGAGCGGAGCACCCCGCCCACGAGGGAGGGGCCGTGTCCACAGGGGGGCACCCGCTGATGGGGTAACACATCGGACACCTACGGGTCCTCACAGGCCACCAAAGGCTGGGGGGTGCCTGGGCAGGGACTGAGCCCAGATTTTGGTCAAGGGTTTTCCCTCATGCCCCGGGAACAGGGACGCACCCCCCTGCACCGAGGCCAGAACAGGGTTTGGGAGGGAGCGAGACTTTTGCCTTCGGCCACTGTGTTGGGTCAGCAGAGGGGACCACAGTCTGGAGACCCTGCATCTCTGGAGAGCTCCCTGTTCTCAACGAAGTGGAAACCCCGAGACCCTTGGGACTCGCCCGGGCGAGGGTCCGTCCCCCGAGGCACCTTCAGGGGCCTCCCCGTCCCCGGGGCTGAGTCCTCTCCACCTCGGGGGGGCCCCCCAGGGAGACCAGGCGGCAGCCCTGAGCCCCCCCAGACCTTCCCACCCTCACAGCCCGTTGGCGGCCGGTGAGTCACCGGACGCTTATTCATCGCACAGCGGGCCGCGGAAGGTGCCAGAAGCGTGTGCCTGGCCAGGATCTGGGCTTGTCCTCCAGCCCCTGGGACCGGGGAGTCATGGGTGCCAGGTGGCGCGGAGCCGGGCAGCCGGGGGAGGCTGGGCCCCGGCCTCGGGAGGCCCAGCGCTGGGGCGACCTCTCCTCCGGGTGCCCTCCACCCCGCCACTCCACCACGTGTACACACGGTGCAAGCAATGCAACGACACACGTGGGCACACACCCACACGCCAGTACACCCGTGCACACACACACACACCCCAGCGGATCCAAGCCCCCACCCAGGGCGCCCTGGGGCTCCAGCCCCCTCCCTGCAAAACGAACGCTGTGCCCCCCCCCAGGGCCCGCATCCGGGGCCACTGCTCCCTTAAAGGCCTCGTCCCCCCGACCGCCCGGGACCCCCAGCCCCACCCAAACCCCGCGTCATCACAGTCGTGGGGTCGCAGCCGTGGGCTCCCTCCCGTCTCCACAGCACACACCCCGCCTGGGGCCTCGGCTCCCTCCCCTCCCCCGGCCTGAGGGAGGGGTGCTGGGGGCACTCTGGTGATGCGGGTGGGTGCCCCCCATCCTTGGGGAGGTCGTCCCAGCGCCACGGCCCCTCTGCCTGGGCTGGCGGGAGCCCCGGAGGTTACACAGGACGGGAGGACTTCCGGGGAGCAGCGCTTTGGCCCCGCCCGACCTCCCGCCGCTGCCTGGTGTCCTGTGACCCGCAGCCCCTCGCCCCGCCTCCAAGCCCCTGCCCTCCCCACTCGGGGGCACGAACAGAGTGGCCTCCAGAGCCCAGCTGATGCCGGACACCCTGGGCGAGCTGTGGAGGGGGCGGGGGCACTGGTGGGTCCCACCTCCAGACTCCACGCCCAGGTGGGGCCTGGTCCACACCTGCCTTCTCACTGGCCACTGGCCAGGATTGCAGAGGGACCTGTTTCCGCCACTGGGCCCTCCTTCCTCCACAGCCGGCCCGAGGGAGGGAGGGAGGGAGGGAGGGGGGAGGAGGGAGGGACAGGGGAGGGAGGGGGAGGCCCAGCCGCTGACGCTGACGCTGGGAAAAGAAACAGTAATTTCCTTATTGATCTTTTCCTTCCCACCGAGGGCTTGGAAATAAGGTCGCCGAGAATGATGTTTCTCACGTTCTTCATTGTTTCATTTTGCTTATTGGATTCCCGGCTTTCCCCGGAGGGCTGCCCTGCTCCCCCACAGCTCCCCGCCCCAAGGACGCGGCGGCTCCCTGGGCAGAGCTCCGGGCGGCTCGTGCTCAGCCAGCGACGCGCGTGCCGACCCCCCGTCAGCCGTCCCCCGAGGCGACGTGTCCGCAGAAAGTGCCCCCCCCCGCTGTGCCCCCCATCCTGGCCTCCGTCCATCAGCCGGGCCCACGCTCCCATCTCTGGCCGCGCCCCCCCCCCCACCCCGCCGGCTGCGTGTCTCGTAAATGCTGGCGCCTGCCGTCCCCGCCAAGCCGGCGGCGGCGGGCCCTAATCGAGAAGAAAACTGGCCGCATCAGGTCAGTGGAAGCAGCCAGCGTCCACTCGGGCGGAGCTGGGAGAGGAGACGGCCAATGCCAGTTCTACGGCGGCGCAGCGGCCGCCAGCCCAGCCGGGGACTCCCGGGGCCTCAGCAACGACAGAAGACGCCGGGACAGGAGGGTCCCCCAAATCCTCCCTCCCCGAAGCCTGTCCACAATCTGTGCCAGCCGGGGAGACCCACGGGAAGCCGCCCCGGACGGGGACCTCACTGTTCCGTCCTGCCCAGGTTCACCTCGCGCCCGCCCCTTGCCGGGGGCCCGCAGGTGGCCCCACCCCCAGCTCCTCCGTCTGGGGGAGACAGAGAGGCAATTCCCGGAGGAGCCCACGAGGCCCGGGGCCCCAGGCACAAGCCGGGAGCTCTCTGCACCGACACGGACAGTGAAACGACGAGAAACCCAGCCAGCCTCCGGGGGGCTGACAGGCAGTCGTGAAGTCACCTGAAGAGTCGATTTCTGTCAGAAACACCCCGGGCTGCACCCCTCACCTTCCGCAGCTCCTCCCTCTCTCTCTCTCTCTCTCTCTCTCTCTCTCTCTCTCTGTCTCTCTCTCTCTCTCTCTCCCGGGCTTTCTGGGGGCCGCTTGTCCGCAAGGAACTCAGAGCCCCTCCCCCCCAGGCAGGATGCCCGGGGGTCTCTGTGCGCGGCGAACAGGGTGGCGGAGGCCGAAGGTAGCCCGACCCGGTCAAGTCCCTGCTCCTGCACCGGCCGGGGTGGGAGGGTGGGCACTGCACCGGCCCTCGAGGGGCGTGCATTGCAGAGCTGCGGAACGAGAGTCGCACAGGACCCACCCTCGGGTCCCCCGAGCCGGCCCAGCAGAGCCCGGGTGGGCAGCCAGGCCTGGCCCTGGGCTGGGGCACAGGGTGGGGGTGCAAGGTGAGGACGCCCGCCCAGCCCGTCAGTCCTCGGCGTTCCTGCCCGCCGAGTGCCCTGTGCCAGGGACCCCACCGGAGGCCTGAGCCCCCCGGGGTCACCCCCTCATTCTGCCACCACAGGTCGGGACGCTTGGGCTGGGAGTGGCCGGGGGCCTCCAGCGGGCCTCAGGGACGGGGTGGCTGTGCTGACCGCCTTGCTGTGCTCACCGACCAGCCTTGCTGTCCCGCAGAGCCGTGGCCAGCGCGGTGGCCCCACCGCAGAGCCACGAGGCCCGGCGCTGCCTCCAGGGCCACAGGACGGGACCTCACACCCTCGAGCTGGCTCTCCCTCCGCCTGGCACGTTGGCCCCGCCCCCGTGCGTGCGTGGTCAGCTGCTTCTCCACGCGCTGGTCACCTCGTCTACAGGAGGGAGCCCCCCAACCCATCCACAGGCATCTGTCTGTCCTGCCCCCGCAGAAGACGGCCGTGAGGGAGCTGCGCCCCCCTCACCACCCGGGCCCAGCTCCGCACCCACCCACACGGCGGGTGCTCACCCAGCGTTGGCAGAACAATGCAGCAACCCCGTATAGCCGGGCCCCGGAGAGCGCGGGGAAGACCGTCCATCCACACCGGGAGAGGGCCTTCGGGACGCAAGCCGCTGCTCCGTCGCAACGGAACAAACCCTCGCAGCCCCCTCAGGGCGCCCACCTTGAGCCCAGCCTGCGGGAACCAGGAGAGGGTCCCTCCCTCCCCCGCCCCGGAAACACGTGACTCTCACTGGGGAGACCTGTTAAGCATCAGGACCCCCCGGGCCTTGGGGCACCCAGCGGCGGCTCTGCGCCCTGCAGGGTGAGCCTCGGCTCACCTCCCTCTGGCTCCCCGAAATGGAGAGCGGGGCCACACCCCAGGAAGGACAGGCGGACCCCAGGAAACCCTGAGTCCTTGCGGGGCGTGGGGGCCTGCCACGCACCCTCTGTGCCGTGGGAAGCAGGGGGCTCCTTTGCCGGCGCCCAAGGGCCCCCAGAGTGCGGCGCCTCCCCCGACAGTGGCCAGCAGGCGCAGGGCACAAGATCCGGTGTGAGAATTACTCAGAGCGCCGGCCGAAACCGGAGATCAAGGATGCGCAGGGTGGAGGCGGGCTGTGTCGAGCCGGAGACTCAGACAACAGACCCCGGCGCGAGCCCCGTCAGGTCGATCCCGAAAACAAATTAGCAGTGAGTTATGGAAACATTGTTTCATTAGATGCAACCAGTTGTCTCAGGAACAATGCTCATAAATTGCTTTCCTGCACACAGGTTTGGCCCGGCTGCTGCTGCGTGGGCTCTCCCGGGAGGCTGGCTGACGTCCGCCTCCCTGCCGCCTGGCACCGCGAGAGCTCACGGGGCGCAGAGGCCCTGCGGCCGGGGCTCAGGCCCCACACCTCTCGGAGGCGTCTCGGGGGCCGGGGACATCAGCCTGGGGGAAGTCACACTCCCACTGGCCTCACACGAGCCCCTCAGGAAATCGCGCCCTGGGCCCAGACTGCGTCCCGGCCCGTGTCCCGGCCCTGGGAAAGGCAGCCCGCCCACCTGCCCTGACCCCAGCCCAGACCCCAGCGAGGTGCCTGGCGGCCGGCCGCTCGGGCGAGAGGGAGGGGTGCCTCCCGGGAGTCACATGGTCCCCTCACTGTGAAATCACCCCCAACGGGGCGCGGCTGGCTCCGGTCCACCCCACGTGCGGGGCTGTCCCCGAAGACCTGCTCTTTGGAGCTGGCTGAGAAGGTGTGCTCTGCCCCCAGACGGGGGTGCCTGCCGTGCGAACGCTGGGAGCTGGGGGCCGTACAGGTGCCCAGACCGTCAGGTGGCAAAGAAACCCAGCGAACGCCTCAAGGTTCTAGAATTTTCCTGAGTAGCCCGCACACTTTGCTCAGCGACCTGAGGCCCTTCCGTCCTGCTGCCCCGGGGACCCGTGTCCCGGGTGCCTGCTGCGTGGAGGGCCGCGCCCGGAGCCACGGGGAGCACAGGGACCCCTCGCCCCAGACGCCTGCAGACGGCCCCCCGAGTCCACGGCTCTGCTGTGTTGGCTGATTGGGGCCCGGTCTTCCCGGGGCGGACTGTGGGTTCAGGGGCTTCTTAGCAGAATCGGGGGTGGGGGGTGAGTTCACAGGGGGCCACATGGGAGCCTGACAGAGGGATCCCGGGTGCAGGGCGAGGGCCCGAGAGAGGCACGTGGGGGCCACCGAGGACACAGCTTAAGGAGGAAGCTGAGAACGGGCCAGCCACACCGGGGTCTCAGGGGGAGCTGGCTGGCCACCTTGGCTTGGGCTCCATTACTGTCCCACTCCTGGGGGAGGCTCCTTCAGCCTCAAGACAGAGAGCCACGGGGGGGACGAGTGTGGGGAGGCCGTTCCAGGGAGGCGGGCAGAACCTTCCCGGGGTGGTGAGCTTCCCGACACTGGCAGTATGCGAGCAGCGGGGAGGAAATGAGGAGTGGGGTGTCGGCAGACCGGCCCCCTGCACGAAGGGGGCGCTGGAGTGACGGATGGAATGCACCCCCTGGTGTGCGAATCGGGGTGAGTCTGCAGGAAGGTGGCCTCCACCTGGCGTGTCCTCAGGGCGGTCTGCAGGAGCCGTGCTGGGTCAGGGTTAGGGCGGGGGATTCCCACCCGGCCCCTGGGCACCTGGGCGGCACGGATCAGCTTTCCACGCGTCAGCAGCAGCAGGGCCGGGAAACCTCTCTGGCTGGGACAGCCTGCCCCTCTCCCCCCGGCAGACAGAGCCGCCCCCCCACTCCCACCCACGACACCCCAGCCTCTGCCTCGAAGCCTGTGGCAGTACACGGCTTTATCGGTCGGGGACGCCGGCCGTGGCACTTCTGCCGGGGAACGCACACACGCACGCACTCGCCGGCCGCTCCTCAAACACGCCGTAAAACGGACTGCGTGCACAGAAGGGCGACATAAACCTCCGGCCCCGCCGACTTTATAAATCAGGACGCGAGTCGACAAGGGCTCCCGGCCTCCCTTTCGGGAGAGAAAACGGTCGGCTTCCAGCCCGAGAACGGCGTCGGCCCCGGCGTCCCCGGGGCGGCCAGAGCACGTGCGGGCCAGCCCCAGCCGGGGGACGGACAGCGGGATTCCAAAAGGCGTATGTCAGCTGGAGGGGGCAGTCCTACGTTGCCGAGACTCGGGGGTCCGGGGCCTGTCCCTTCTCTTAGGGAAACGGCAGGGCCTGGCACCGGCCGTCCCAGACTCGGGCCCGGCCTCCGCCTTCAGGCTGCTGGTGCTGTGAGTCTCAGTGCCCCGCCGCCACCTGACAGGCGGGCGGTGCCCCTCCTGATTCTGCAGTGCGCAGGTGCCCCGGCTGCCTGCCTTCCCCTTTCCTCCACGGACCCGGGCACCTCCCTCTGTGACCACAAGGGTCTTTGCAGAAGCGGAAGGCGCCGCGCAGGTTCATGGCCGTGTCTGCGTTTCACGGGCCGGTGTCAGTCCGCTGAGCCCATCCCGAGTGCAAAGGAGGCTGGGAGACGTGGCCGCCTGGGCTCTGGGGGAGTGGGAGATGGGGGGAGGGGGCCAGTCCTCGCCGTGGTTATCGAAATAAAAACACGTATCTTGGACCACCCCCAGGGGACACCGGCTGTGGCTTCACAGAGGCTCAGGTGCGGTGCGGGCCGGGTGACCGCAGGCAGGCAGGCGGCCGGCCGCTCCTGTCTTCCTCACCGCGGCCGAGTGGCTCCCGGTGAGTGGGGCTGGGAGGACCCGACACCCCGCCCAGGCCCAGCCCCACGGAGCACGGCCACCTCGTCCCTGTGACGTTGGTGTGTCTCCCCTCCTGCTGGCAGTGCAGGGGCCCCAACGCCGTCCCGTCACCCCGCAAAGGGACCACGGGTGACAGGCGGCGGGCTCCGACTCGGCACCCCCAGCTGGGAGAACGGGTGGGCCCAGGTGCCCCCAAAGAGCAGCGAGCCGGCTCAGGGACACAGGCCAGCCTGCCGGGGGCCAGGGGCCGGGCCGGCGACGGGCGCTGTTGGCGGTTACGGGTGACGGTGCCCCCACCCGCAGGACAGTCCTGGCCGCTGCGCACGCCCCCGGAGCTCCATCCTCAGCACTTGTGAGCCAGGTGCGGCTGCACACCTGTGTCCAGGTGAGCGCACCGAGGAGGTGCCGGCGCTTCTCCCAGGGTGTCTGGCTCCGAAGGCTCGGGACCCCAAGCCGGACCCCCAGTGGGTACCCCGAGGACTCTGGACAGGCACAGGCTGCACTGGCATTTTTAAGACCAGGGGTCCGAGGGGGAGGCAGGCAGCCTGAGACCCCCCTGTACCCCCCACTCCCCCCAGGCCACGGAAACTAACCGGCTCCTATTAGTCCATTGAGAGATGGTCAAGCCCGAGCCAGAACTCGGGTCTTTTCTCCGGGACCAGGAACCTGGGCAGGGAGGGGCCCCACAGCCCACCCAGCACCAGCTGGTCCGTCTCTCTGGACACGTCTTCTCAGGAGACTGGACCCCCGGGCGAAGGGGGCGGGATGGGCAGAGACCCAGCTCTGAGCTGGGCGGTGACAGCCTCGGCACCTGTGGGAGGGGCCAGAGACCCCTCACCCGCAGCAACACCTACGGCACCGCAGCCCTGGCACCCCCCGCCGCGGCTGTGGCGGCGCTGACGCGGCCGGCCGAGCCTCTGGTCAGATTATTTATTTGCTTAATGATGGAGGGAGAAGCTGGGAGTAATCACCCGTGTGAACAAGTAGCTCATTCTGCATCCGTCACTCCGTTCCACCGCCACTAATGGGAGCACGCCCCGCCTCCCCGTGCCGCGGTCGCCGGCCTCGGGCCACAGGATGGGGCTCAGCCCCGCAGCCCGGCCTGGCCGGGTGGGGCGGGCGTCATCCATCGGGGCCCCGAGGTGCCACTCCCCGGCCGCACTGAAGCTGGGGTGACGGGGGTCAGGCTGGGTCACACTCAGGCTCTGGTGGGCAGGATGACACCCCCCACAGATGCCCAGGTCCCCGTCCCCGGGCCCAGGACGAGAGGGCCTCACACGGCCAAAGGGACACCGAGGATGTGATTGAGTTCAGGGGGTTGAGGCAGGAGGTGACCCTGCAGGACGCAGGGGCACCCGTGTCATCAGAGCATCCTCAGAGAGGGAGGCGGGAGGTCAGAGTCGGGGGGACGGAGGAGAGGTCGGCGGGGAGAAGTCGGGGCTGCGGCGAAGGGGGAGGGCGGGGCCGAGGCGGAGCAGGAGGCCTGGAGTCCTGGGGCAGGCTGGGGGGGGGGGGGGCGTGCTCCCAGCAGGAAACGAGCCCCCGGCGGGAGCGGCCGGCTGACACGCCGACTTCAGAACTGATTTCCGGAACGGTGACAGCGTAGACGTGTGTGGTTTGGAGGCACCAAGCCTGTGCCACTTGTTCCAGCAGCCACAGGACACTCCCGGCTTGGCCTCCGTGGGCCCCGCCCCCTGCCCCCCCGGGAGCGGGGAGAGGCAGAGTGGCTGCTCCCCGGGGAGCGGGAGCCAGAGCCACACCCGCCCCCTGCGGGTGGGGGCGCAGGTGCTGGGCCTGCGCGGGGAAGGGGTGGGTGCTGCAGCGCGGGCACCGGGCGCAGGGTGGGGGGCAGGTCGGGCGGTGGGGATCCCCCTGATCCTCCTGACAAACCAGCTGCGGCACATCGCCCCCCGGAGGGCCCTGGTGGACTCACTGCCCCCGGGGGCTGGGTGAGGGCGGTGGGCGGGGCCCCTCCCCAGTGGCCCCTCCCCTTGCCTCCTGGCAACAGCGTCCTGGGAGGCTGGTCCCCGCCCCAGCACCAGGCCTGGCTCGGGGAGGAGAAGGGTGGAGAAGGGGAAGCGGCTGACGGGGAGACGGGGGTGGGGCAGGGCGGTGCTCCCGGCCCCCTCCGACCCCTGGCGCTGTCTGGGGAAGCCCCAGCGGGGACGGAGGGACCGCTGCCCTTGACGCCCCAGGGAGCCCCAGCAGAGCTCCCCAGCTCTCATTCCCAGCGCGGGGCCCACAGTGCCCGGTGGCGGACTTGACCCCCACCTCCAGCAGCCCGTGGGGATGGAGCCCTGCTCCGGGGTGAGGAGGGGGCCCTGGGGGGAACCTGGCCAGGAGAGAGGACTGTCTGACAGCACTGGCCTCGTCCGACCTGGAAGCCAGAAGCTTCTGGAAGCCCCATCTCACCCGTCCTAACCCTGTGATCTCATCTCCCCGAGGACCGGGCTAAAGGACACCTGAGGGTTGGCGATAAGTTTAGACCCGGTGGAAATGCCGCGTCACGCTGGCCTGTTTGGAAAACAGGGCTAATTAAGCCACCGGGGGGAGGGGTGGAGGCTGGGCCGCAGGTGGCCTGCGGGGGGGGGGGGGCAGCCCCCAGTGGGAGAACCTGCGGAATCCCGCTGAGGCTGACAACGCCCAGCCTGGCCTGGGCCGGCGGAGGGCTTCCCGGGGGGATGGGACCCCAGGGCCACCCCGCACGTCACAGATGGAGGGATGGTGGTGGGAGACGAGGCCAGGGGTGGGGGGAGGAGCCCGGATGCCCACCGCACCCCTGCCAGGAAGAGCAGAGCCCAGAACACTCAGGTGCCTGCTGGCGCGTGCAGCCCCGTCCCCAGGGGGCGCCCTGCGGACCGGGGGCGGGCGCAGGAAATCGGGCTCCTCCACGGGATCGAGAGAAACGCATTTCTCGGCCCACGCCCGGGGTACTGCCGTGTGGCCAGGCTTATTGGGGACAGCTGCCCCTGGGTTCCCGTGTCCCGTCTCCCTCCGTCCCACCACGGACAGAGTCCAACCGCGTCCCCCAGCGAGGCCAGCGCAGCCAGGGCTCAGAGCCTGCGCCCCCTGTTGGCGCTCAGGCCCTCGGCGTCCACGCGGTCTGAGTCCACGCCGTCTGCCGCGGCCGGGGAGCTGGCGGGCCCGCAAAGCGTTTGCGCGTTGAATCCTGAATTAACGAGCGAGCCGACGAGGGAACGCTCCTCTCCCGGACACGCCCCAGGCTCACCCTCCGGCCTCCGCTCAGAGTCGCCTTTGGAGGACAGCCTCCCCCGGGCCCTGCCCTCGACCGCGTCTCCCTGGCTCTGTCCTGGTAACGTGGTTTCTCCTTCACACGCGCGCACACACACACACACACACACACACACACATGGCACCGCCGGGCGTGGCCGCTGCTCCCTCGGTCTCTGTCCCCACCCGCCCGACGCTCAGCTCTGAGGAAGACGCTCCGTCTGGTTCTCTGATGGACCCCCTGAGTGTGAAGGGGGGCCCGGCGCAAGGAAGAGGCTCTGAAACGCTCACCCACCTGGAAGCGGGGTCCCGGGGGGATGGGGAGGGACCACCAGGAGTTAACCTGGCAGCCTGTAGCAGAGCCGCTGAGCACTGGGGGGTCACGCGGCGTACCACACCCCCGGGGGTTCACACAAGACCCCCCGTCTCTCGGTGGTCCTCCCGGGCCCTCTCCCGGCTCCAGGGCTCACCGGCCGTCTGGGAGGGGGTCCTGGCTCGTAGGCGCACCGGCCCCGTCTCTGCCTCACCGTGGCACTTGCCCCATCTGTGGGCACAAGTCCCCTTGTCTAAGGATGCAGTCACACTGGGTGTCCTCCAGCCTGACCCCCCCCAACAGGTGCGTCTGCAAAGACCCTAGTGCAGGTGCGGTCACACCCCGAGGTCCTGGGTTGGGGCCTCGGCTCGGGGACCCGGCAGGACACTGCTCAGCCCGACGAGCCCCACCCCCCGTCTCCCCTGCTTGGACCTCGCGCGTCCCAGCCGACGGCTCCCACGGGTTCCAGTCGCCCTCGGAGCTTCACGCGGGACCCTCGGCCCCCGCGCAGCTCTCAGGGCCCCGCCTGGCACAGACCTGGGCGCCCGAGTGCGGCGGGCGGACCTCGGGGACGGCCTGGAGCGCGCGGCGGGTGCTTTTTGTTCCATGGAATCCGCACCCACGCCCCCGGCAGCAGCTGCTCCGCGCGGCAAGTGGGACAGCCGTCGTCTGGGCGACGGGAAGGGCGTGGGAGGGCACTCGGGCACGGGGGGAGGGGCGGGGAGCGCAGGCCCCTCCCTGCTGCATGGGGACAGTGTCCCCCAGGACCCCCCCGCCCCGCCCTGGGCCAGGAGCCCCCCGGGGGTGGGGAGCTGTGGTGGGTGTGTCTGTGGAAACTGCCCCTGTGTTGGGCTTCCCAGGAGGCTCCGCGCCCACGTCTCAGCACCACCCTCTGGGGTCCCCGGTCACCCGCAGGAACCCTGACCTTCCTGGCCTCCAAGGTTGGGGCGCAGGGTGGGAGGGCAGTTACACCGGGACTGTCCCTGTCCCCGCAGGAGGTGGCTGCGAGGGCAGGGGGTGCGCAGGCCGGAACAGCGGGGGCAAACCGGGTCGGGGGCAAGGAGGGTGGCCACAGCCTGCAGGGGTGACGTGTGCCTCATACATGGTGGGTCCCCAGGCTCCCGCCAGGGCCCAGAGGGTGGGCCTGGGGACACTGAGTGGGGCTGCAGGCAAGGGCGTCGGGCAGCTCCCCTCCTGAGCCTCTGTCTGGTGGCCTGCCACTGGGCCTCTATGCACGGGCTGATCCAGAAGGCCTGGGTCCTCTCTGAGCCTGCTCCCGTAAGCCCCGCCCACCTCCAGTCCCGCCCCGCCCACCAACAGTCCCGCCCCGCCCCCTCCAGTCCCGCCCCGCCCAGCAACAGTCCCGCCCCCTCCAGTCCCGCCCCGCCCAGCAACAGTCCCGCCCCCTCCAGTCCGGCCCCGCCCACCTCCAGTCCCGCCCCGCCTCCTCAGCCGGGGGAAGCAGGAGAAGCAGCCTGGCCGGTGTGCCCTGACCACCCACTCTGAGCGGGGCCTGGCCAGGCTCGCGGCTGCAAGTTCTCCGCACACACGCGGGGGCTGGGAGACCGGGCCGCCCGGCCTGCCCTCCTCACTCCAGATTCGCACCTCGGCCGCCGCGCGACCTCCGCTCACGCACGTCCACAGGGGACGTCCACTCGGCGTGCCCTAAGAGGAGGCACAGTGTGCGCCTGGCCGTGTCCGTGTCCCGGGGCCCCCAGCAACAGCGGCCACACAGCGGGTGGTTCTCGCCTGGTCCCGGAGGCCAGACGTCTGAAGTCCCTGCGTCAGCGGGGCCGCTCCCTCCGGAGGCTCCGGGGGCACCTTTCCTGCTTCCCCCAGCCTCGGGGGGGGGGGGGCGGGGGGGCCCAGGGGCGGCGCCGGGCTTGCGGCCATGCCCCCCCAGTCTCTGCTCCATCGTCCGTGGCCTGTCCTCATCTCTCGTCCCTCCTTCCCTTCTCTCACAGGGACACTTGTCCCTGGACCTCGGTGCCACCTCACCTCGAGACCCTCCACCCGGTCGCATCTGCAACACTCTTTGCAAGCGAAGTCACAGTTGCAGACTCCGGGCGGGCACACTTTCGGGGGGCCGCCTTCCACCCCACTGCTGGGTGCTTCTTCTCCTCCCCACTTTCTACCGCCTGTGCCCCTGCAACGCTACGCCCCTCTCCTCTCCGCGGGGCAGAGCCCGTCTGTCAGTCTCCACGTACACCCTCCGTGTCTGACGCAGGTGGACACCCACAGGGTGAGCCTTGGCTCCGTGCGCTCCCCGGCAGGGTGCGAGGGACGAGCGGGTGTCCCTGCTGGGCCCCCAGCCCCGGGCCAGCGCCAGCCCAGCGAGGACACATCCGCAGACCGGCCGAGCCTCCGCCCCAGCGTGACCCCGACAGGCAGCCTGGGCGCGCACAGAGGCCAGACTCCCTGAAGGACTTCCACGCCGGCGTGCGGCAAATGTCCCGGCCTCATCCCCGCAGCTCTGGGGGCGGCCTGGGGGCGAGTTCACGGCCGGGGTGGGGGCACATGCTCGGACCTGATTCGCCGTAGTGTTACAGACGTTCACGAGGCGGGCGGCCACGGACGCGTGACCCACTTCTGCTGGCTGGAGGGACCGCGCCGGTGGAAGCGCCATGGCAACGGGGTATGTGGGCTCAGCCCCGTCAGCTCCGGGCAGCTCCTCACAGAGACCCCCGGGGAGCGGACGCCCCTCCTCCCACAGACGGTGGCGGGGAGGAGAAGCTGCTCGGTTTACGAGAGGACCCCAGCCCCTCCGCCTGCCCCGGCCAGGTGTGCCCACGCACCTGCCAGGAGCCCAGCCGGCCAGGCCATGTGGGTCAGAGCTGTGCCCCACCCCCGCCCCCAGCTCCCGAGGGTGCCATGCCAGCTGGCCCTCTGGACATGTGACGGCCGCCTGGTTTGGCCGCACGGCCCAGGGTCTCCTGTTGTCCGCCTGCCCCCCACCCCGGCCTCTGAGCAGGGGCTGAGCAAGACGGAGGGGGAGCAGGCGGGGCGGGGCCTTGGGGGCAGCCCTGGGAGGGGCGGGGAGAAGAGTGCCCCACACCCTCAGGGCCCCCTCTGTAGGGACACGCCCACAGGGTGCGCCCCCCGTTCCCTGTTCCCAGAGCAGGACACGAAGGTGTGGGGCTGGGACGGGGTCCACACCCACTTGTCCTACTTTGTCCTAAGACACGGCTTCAGGTCCCATGAGATGGCACTGACAGACCTGACTGAACGGTGACTGTCTCCCTGCCCCGGCCTGGGGGCTGGCCCAGCTGTGCAGCAGGGGCAGGGGGCAGGGGGCCAGGTGTGGGGCAGGGGGCCAGGTGTGGGGCAGGGACAGGGGCAGGGGGCCAGGTGTGGGGCAGGGGCAGGGGACCAGGTGTGGGGCAGGGGGCAGGGGGCAGGGGGCCAGGTGTGGGGCAGGGACAGGGGCAGGGGGCCAGGTGTGGGGCAGGGGCAGGGGGCCAGGTGTGGGGCAGGTGCAGGGGCAGGGGGGGCCGGGGGGGGGGCCAGGTGTGGGGCAGGGCAGGCCCCTCCCCCTCCTCCGTGCTGGGGCCGATGGGGAGACGTCAGGGAGGCACCATGGTGGTGGCTGATGGCGTGCAGGTGGGAAGCATGCACACCCGACTGGGCGTGGGGGTCTGACGGCTGCCCCCCAGCCCCCCAGGCCTCCCCATCCTGTCCTTTACCCACAGCCCCGCCCCAGACAAATCTCCCCCCAGCCAGGAACGGCCAGCAGCTCCGAGGACTGGCATTGGGGGCGGGATGACACGGCGGCCCGAGCGCAACCCCTGGGGTCAGGTCTGGGCTCCAGCCGGGAGGCGCCCTCTGACCGCGGGTGGCTGTCCCGCGAAGCAGGACCGACCCCACGGGGCTGGCGGAGGTTGTCGGAGCAGAGACGAGCCCCTGCGCTGTGTCATCATCAGTGTGACCGTCGGCGCCAGGGGAGCCCTCAGAGTCTGGGGACCCCCGGCCTTCTCTCTGAGCCCCTGTGCCGCGCCCACCCTCAGCCGCCAGCACCTGCGCGTCTGCATCCGCCTGTGCTGTTTCTCCTCCTGGATGGCCGCCTCCTGCCCTCTGCCTGCCATCGGGAGCGTCCTGCCCCGACCCATCCTCCACCCTCTCCCATGACACTTGTCACAGTGACTCTGAGGCCGGGGCCACATTGAGGTCCTCACTGATTGTCTAGGGCCTGGTGCAGGGTGGGGCCCGCCTGCAGGGCGGAGGAGTCGGGCCCAGAAACCGAGGACCGTGCACCCCCGTGGGTCCCGGGCGGCTCAGCATCCTCTTAGCCTGTTTCCTCCTCCATAGAAGGGACTCAGGAAGGTGACCCCCTGACGTCGTGCAAGGGCCAGAGGAGGGTCTCAGAACCACGGCCAGCACCCCTGCTCTGGAAGGGAGGTGGCCCTGGGTTCAAATCCCAGCCCCACCTCCCTGCTGGGACCTGGGCACATCTCAGCGCCAGCCGGAGCCTCCTCTCCGCCACCTTGGGCAGGTGGGGCGGGCAGACCCTGCCCTGAGGGGCTCTGGTGTGGCTTCCAGGAGACAGGAGGTGTGAGCTTTCCAGCGCAAGGCCGAGCACCACAGAGAGATCCCGCGTGTCCCTGGACACGACTTTGCTGAATGCCCCGTGAAACATCGTCGGAACGGGTTTCACCGTCTGCATCCCGCTCACCTGCGGGGGGCGGGACCCCAGGGGTGGCGAGTGTGCTGCCTCCCACAGGCACGTGCACGCACACACGTACACAGACCCACATAAAGCATGCACACAGGAGGCACCTGTCCCCATGCACAAGCATGCACACGGAAGGCACGCCTCTGTGCTCAAGCTCACACAAGCACGCACACGGAAGGACGCGGAGGAGGGGCCTGAGCAAGGCCGGGCGGCAGTGGCTGGCGGCTCTGTGGCCGGCGGCTGACCCCGGGTGGGGCGGGGAGACGGATGGGCCGCCTGCTGCAAGGAACTGCAGGGGAAGCACTTCTTCCAGCCGGTTAGCGCCGGCTTCGCTCCAGGCTGCGCTGCGCATTCTCAGTGGGAGAGAGGGGCCGGAGGGCAGCCCCCTCCCTGGCAAGGTCAGAGACAATCCGAGACAGGCCACGCCCTGGGCCGGGGCGGGGCGGGGCAAGCCTGGCCCAGCTGCCCGCCCAGAGGGGCGGTCTAGGCACGCTGGGCCTGCTTTTCCCGAGTGTGAAATGGGACCGGACTAGGTCAGGGGCCCGGACACTGCAGGATAGGGGGTTCCCCTGTGTGTGTGTGTGGGGGGGGTTCTCCTGCCCAGGAGAGCCTGGCTGGCCCAGAAGTTGGTGCAGCGCGATCCTGGGGCCACAGCTCCCGGCTGAACGCGTGCAGATTTCTCGCGCACTTGCGGGTCGGACCTGGAGCCCGCTCTTTCTGGGAAGGGCGCTGGGTTTCCTGGAGGACCACTCAGCACCGAGTTCCACCCCCCAGAGCCATGCAGCTGCCTCACCCCCCCGCCCCCCAGGCCAGGGCAACAGCTGACCCAGGGAACTGGCATTTGCTGAGAACTCCTCTCCCACAGTATGAGTAAGGTTGCTTAACGTGTTCCTTCCTTAAAGGTCCAGTGAGGTGGGGGACCGGGTGGGGTAGCCTTCAGCTATACGGCACGGGAGTCTGACCGTGGTGCGTTCCACAGATTCAGATTATTTTTGTCACTTAAGCTAAGAGCAAGTCCGGCGGTCTGCCATCCATCATGGCCACAGAGACAGCAATGCCACACTGACATGAGGGTCCCCTGCTCAGCCTCTTGGTCACAAAATGGCTGCAGCCGCCCCAGACGTGATTCGCCTGTTAGGCTGGATGGAGACAGAGAGAGGAGAGAAGAGCAGAAGATACCAGCGGCGGCGCCAGCTTCCTGTGGCCAACGGGACAGCTCGCTCGGGAGCTCCGCCCCCGGCGCGTGCTCCCTTATCGGCCAGCACAGCCTCAGGGGCGCGCTAGGCTCTGGGACGTGGGGTAACGCACACCACAGGTGAGCACCGTGCTGTGCCGAGCAAACGAAGTGTCCCTGGGGTGGGGGTGGGGGGGTGGAGTAAGCCACCTTGCTGGCCACTCGAGGATGCCCGCATCCCCGTGAGATGGGATGGGACAGGGGACAGAAGGGCCGGCATCAGGCTGAACTGGGGCCTTTTTCCTCTGTGAAGTGCTTCTGAGCACGCGTTCATTACGGAAACCTGACGTCCTGGCTGCCCCTCCCCTTGTTAGCTGCGCAGACCACCCCTGGGCCTGGGCCTGCGTGCGCGGTGTCGTCAGCGGCGGTGGGGCGGGGGTGCAGGCTTGACCACGGCGCATGCGTGCAGGGCTCCCAGCGCGCGGCGCCCTGGTGAACCGAACTGTGTCCCTGCGCTCACGCTGCAGCTGGGGCGCCTTTGTTCTCGGCGTAGCCCCCGGGGTGCAGGGCCCTCGGGACCGGCCTCTCGGGACAGGGCCTCTCCCGCCTGGTCGTAGGTGGGCATCCCGCCCGTCCCGGAGCACAGCCGTCTCTCCGTTCCTTGAAAAACCACCAGTTTGGGACTTCGACCAGCTACCTCCCCGGGAGAGAACACCAGGAGAAGGCCCGGCACGGCGGCCGTCTCCGGCTCCCTGCGCTCTGGCAGAGCGGCCCGCCGCCCCCGCGCCCGCCTCCGGACCATCCTGCAGAACCGGCAGAACTCCGCGCCCGCCTCCCGAGGCAGCTGCCGCAGCACCGCACGCGGCCCGAGGCTGGAAAGCAGACCGAGGACCACCGAGGGGGCGGGTCTTCTAGAAATAACTCTGGGCGGAGCAGCGCTCAAATCCCACTTACAGCCCATTCTAGGGTTTGCGATGAGCCGGAGTCCGGGATATTTTCGCTGTCTTCCCTCCCTCCCCTCCCCCCTCCTCCTCTCTTTCCCTGAAATAACACGAGTAGCAGCTGCCTCCCGAGCATGAATCTGCCAGGGCCACGCGGAACGCCCACCGCCACGCACGGTCCCTGTGTCTTCAGGACGCCGCCCCTGGCAGCTGCCACCGTCCCCTCCCCCGCCTCACAGATCGGGAGGGCTGCGGGAGCCGCAGCTCGCGGCTGCAGAGCCCGAGCTCCACCTGGAGCCTCGGGCGCCGGAGTCGGGGCCCACCGCCGTCACCCTGAAATGCGCCTTCAGCGCGCTGTTTCAGCTCCAAGGTGGTAATTGGAAAACGCAAAAAAAACCCCAACAAAAACCCGCAACTGGGTTCTTTCCAAAAACAAACAAACAAACACCCCACCACTTAGTTAGAAATGCGACCCTGTCCTACGTGTTCTCCTGTGTCTGGGCCCCCGCCGGAAGGGAGGGGGGCTGGAGAGCTGGCTGGGGGCGGGAGCCCAGGCGGCTTCTCTGGCTGGTCTCCAGGGCCACCCAGACCCATGTGCTCAGCCGCCAGCAGGCCAAAGCATGGAGGGCGCTTGCCCTCTGGGGTAACGGTCCCACCCCCCTCCGAGGGGACAGTGCACCCCAGCAGGGTGGTTTGTGGGAGAAGGTCCGGATGGGGCTGGGTGAGAAGCAGGGCCGTGAACGGGAAGCTGGAGGCCGGTCGGCCCCTCCCCGCGGCGCTGCAGGTGCTCGGAGCCACGTGTGAAGCAGGCAGGGGGGGCGGCCAGGTATCGCACTTGAGCCCCCCAGGGAGTGGGGGTGTCTCCCAGGGCCGGGGAGACCACACCTCTTCCTGTTCACTCCACAGACCAGGCCGGAGGCTGGCCCTCTGCTGCGGGGGTGGAGCCCCAGCACGCGGCTCCTCCCAGACCTCTGGGACCCTGGAACCCCCCCCCCCCCCCCCGGGCCTGCTCGCCGCTGGGGGCAGGGCGGTGCGCAGTGCAGGGCCGTGTTCCCCTCGCTCCGAATGTCCTCCGGACGCCCAGACTCCCACGAGGAGCTTGTTCCTCGTCCCAAGGGCGGAGGACTGGTCCCGTGCAGCTGAGATGGGCGCCGGCGCCGTGACGAAGAGCGGAAACCCACTCGCCGCCGACAGACTCCCAGGGGGCGCGGGCTCCGGCGGGGCTGCGTCGCTAGGCAGCGGCCCCTGGCGCCCTGAGCCCGGTGAGGCAGCCTCTGCACCGCTGCCTGGTCACCCAGCAGAGCTGGCCCTGGCGTGGGGGCCCAGACAGGAGCGCCCCCCACTAAGCGGGGGGCGGCCACTGCTGGAGACGGGCAGGAAGGACCAGTGGGCAGCAGCAGGGCCTGGGTGCCGGCCCCCCACACATGGGGTGGCACCCCTCCACGCTGGACTCCGTCCCGCTGACTGGGGTGATGTTATTAACATCCCCAGGGGCCTGCGTGGGGAGAGCGGCCCAGGGCCCAGGGGACAAGGGCGGATAGAAAGTGCTTCGCAAACACCGGGGCTTCGCTGGGGCATGAGGCTTGCGAGACGAAAGGCGCCGGAGCCCGACTGGCAGCCAGCGGGGAGCCCTCTCGGTGCTCTGTGGGGACCGGGAGGCAGGGCGTGGGGCGGGGCGTTTCCCTTTCTGAGGCACGGGCCCCTGGCCAGAGAACAGGCAGCCCCCGGCTCAGGTCGCGGGACAGGGGACAAGGTGGAGAAATACGAAAGCCAGGCTGCGAACAGGACACACCCTGTGACACAGGACATACAGGGTGACCGACTGGGCATGACAGCTATTTATGAAGGAGGCACTGGGGCCGTCGCAGCCAAAGGGGACGGCCCCTCGGATGACACCACCTCCCCGGGGCCCACACTGGGCGGCCCCACCCTTCTCCAGCCCCCACTGGGGCCACATCCCCGGGTGAGGGTGATGCAGAGTCCACCCCGTGTTCGGCATGGCCGAGCCGCCCGGGCAGCTGTCCGTCATGCTGGCTGTGCCCGAGTCTCCGACCGCCGGCTCCAGCCCGGCCGGACCGAAGCGCGAGTCCTCTCAGGCACCGAGGCGAGGGGAGCTCGGCGCACGCAGAGACCGCGCACCCAGGACGCGGAGGAGCCGGAATTCGGCGGCACGTCTGCTTGACACCGGCATTCGGGCCCCGCCCTGCACCCTGGTCCGTCTGGAGCGTGGGAGCCAGGGCCGCCCTTGGGGACGGGAGGCAGGAGAGACGCAAACCAGCTGTCTCAGAGGGGAGGAGGCCAGCCCGCACCCACGCTCCGTGGCTGACCAGACGCCGTCCGGTCCCCTCAGTGCGAAGTGGGCAGCGGCGGGCAGCGTGTGGACTGGAGCACGCCGGCCCCGTCCACCCGACGGAGCAGTACCGAGGCCGCTTGCCCCGCTGAGAAACGAGCCTGTCTCCGTCACTCCCACAGCAATGCCCGGGAAGGTTCCGTCTGGGGAGGGGAGCGAGCCGGCTCCCAGCAGGCAGTGCAGGGGGAGGTGTGCGAAGGCCGGCCCCAGGCTGCAGCCACGGACCCCAACGGCTGGGGGGAGGGGGCCCTGGGAGACGCAGAGGGTGCTGAGACCCGATTCGGGGAGTTGAGCAAACGTCGTTCAGGGGGTCAGGTCCCCCCTGAACTCCCCCGGTCTCAGTGCAGAGTGAGCTCTGTGTGACTCCCTGTGACTCAGCCCCCACGCAGGGCCCCAGCTCGCCTCGTCCTCGGCCGGCGGGTGGGGGGCAGCCCGGCCTGGCAGGCGCCCCTCAGACACAGGAGGGACAACCGACTGAGCTGCGACACGCCCCCCCGCCCCCCTCCACCCAGGGAGCCTCCGAGGTTGGTTGCCGTCCCGGCAGCTGCAGGACGGGCCCCAGACCAGGCTCTCTGCCGACACCCACAGGCTCTAAGCAGCGGCCGTGAGGGTGAGGGGTGGGTGCAGGGCCTTCCCCGGGCCTCGAGTGGGAGCGGCAGCCGGGAGTGCGGCTGGGAGGGGCCCGAGGCCCCGCCTCTCGTCCAGGGGCCAGTCTTCTAACGGGCGTGGGGGCGCCCCCGTGTTGGGTGGGCTTCGTGCCGCTGCTGGGCGCCTGCTCCCTCGCCGCGTGCGTGACTGTGGGCCGGGATGATCGGCAGCGGGTGGGCCCCTGCGGAGGAGTTGGGGGCGGCTCTCTTGGCCCAGTTTTAAAGATAAATTTGTCAGATCCTCAGCCGTGAAATCGCACACGAGGTGGGTGAGCAAAGCGGGGAAGAAAGTGTGATAAACAAGCCCGTCTGCGGGGAACCGGGACACGTGTGTCCTCCCCGTGGAGTTCAGAGCCGCCCCTGACTGCTCGGGGGCCGCGTGGGGGCCGTCCCCGCCCAGCCCCCCGCCCCGCTGCACCCCCACACCCCCGCCAAGCCCCCCGGAGGGCCCCGGCCCCCTCGGAGTTCCAGAAGCCGCTGTTCTCCGGCGCAGCGGCAGCTCCTCCGAGCCGCTCCCCTCGGGGGAGACCTGGGCACCGGGGCCGGAGTGACGGCGGCCACACAGAAAGCCACGGTGGTGTGCTTCTCGGGAAGGGTTTCCGGGCAGCGGTGGCTTCGTGGGGTGTTTGCCCAGGCGGCCGAGTCAATGGCGGCAGCGGGGAGCCGTGTCCGGCGTGACGACAGGCGGGGGGAGGCCAGGGACTACCGGTCACCGTTGTCGGAGGGAGGCGCGGGCACTGGCCCATGTGGTCCCAGCTTGGCCTGAGCCCACAGCGCGGGTCCCCGAGAGGGTGGCCCCTGGGGGGCGAAGGCCACCAATCCGAGTCTGGGGGGGCACCTCCCAGCTGGCACACCGCAGACAGCTCTGGGAGAGCATCCCCGAGCCCCACGTCCCGTCTCTCGCGCCGGGGGTTCCTGGGCCAGGCACACAGTGGGGCTGCAGAGAAGGGACACGCCCCTTCCCTCCTTGGCACCTGCTAGGCCCTGCCCTTTGGGCTGGTGCTGGGAGGCAGGTCCCCCCGCCCCACCCGGAGCAGCCCCAGCCCAGCCCCCGAGCTGGGCCCACGGAGCCCGGTGGGAGACAGAGCCGGGTCCTCACTCTACAGCGGACGGACCCTCGCTCCGGCCTCTCTGCCGGTACGCCCGCTCCTGCAGATGGAAATTCACCAGGTTCCTGAAGCCACAGATGACTTTTAATATTACGGGGCTTCTCCACTTCTCACTAATTTAATTTCTGAGGCCATTAAAGAACGGCCCGAGAAACACCATCTGTTGAGTGGATGAAAGACTGCAGAAGGAATTTCAGCGGCAAGGCGGTAAATTTCCACTCCACCGGGGAGCGTGGGCTCTGCAATCAGCCCGCGGAAGCGTGGAGACGCGCGGCGGGAGCCTCCCCACCGGGGGCCTCCCCCCGGGCCACGTGCCAGTCCGGTCCATCCGCCCGGTCCATCCGCTCGCCCGCCGTGGCGCGTGTCTCCAAGTGCTTTCAAAACGGCCGCAAGGCCGGTCACCGGGAAACCCAGTATTTAAGGGGTTTTATTATTGTTATTAATGCTCCACCAGCCCTGGCTGCACTGGGGCTCAGTAGCAACTGGACACACTGCTGCTGGAAGAGCTTCTCGTGTCAGGACTGGGAGAGGAAGGCCCTGGCAGGGGTGGGCAGGGGACCCCTGAGCCGAGCTAGGAAGGAAGGGAGGAAGGGAGGGAGGGAGGGAGGGAGGGAGGAAGGAAGGAAGGGGGCCTTCCAGCGCAGAGGGTGGCCGGCCAGGTCAGACCCAGCCTGGGCCCCACACCGTGAAGGCTCTCAGGCCTGGGACAGAGGAAGGACAAAGAACCCCGGCCACGTATGTAGCTGCCCGACCAGAATGTGCGACCTGCATCCATGCAACACAGGAGCGGCTGCCCCCGCCCCCTGCCGTCGCCGGGCCCCTGGGAGCCCGCTTCAGGAGCTCCCATCCTCGGGCCGCAGAGGCTGTCTGACCTCTGGACCCTCACAGGTCCTGGGCCACCTCCCCTCCTCCAGCAGCTAATGGCGCCTGCACCCAGCACGTCCTCATTTGCCTGTCACACTCTGGGCCACTGCGCACCCAGCCCGGTGGCCCAGGGGCCGTGCACTGCCGGCTGGGGGACAGCCCCTAGGCCCCTGAGTCTGGGACTCGACCGAATCAGCCAGTGCCCAGGGGCCCGTGGGCCCTGCCAGCCCCGCCCTGCCTGCCACGCCCAGGCAGCTGCCCTGCAGCTCCACACGCATGCACACACGTGTGCACACACATGTGAGCATGCACACATACATCACGGCCACGCTGCGGGGCCCCATCTCTGAACAGGATTCTCCGTGTATGGACAAGCCCCCGTGAGAGGGAGCCAGGCCAGCCCCCAGGGAAAGGAGGGTTCACTCCCGGGGCTCACCCCCACCCCAGAGCCCAGAGTGCCCAGGGACCCCCGAGAAATTGGGGCCCTGCGGCCAGCCTGTGAGCCCACCCTCCCTCTCCAGCTGAAGTCCCTGCTCCCCATCACCCTCCCCGCCCCAACCCTCCCGCCCCAGCCCGCCTCGCCCTCTCATCTGCCTGCACCCGGACCCTGCCTGGCCTTCCCAGCCTTCCCAGGCAAGCTCGGCCGCCTCTCCCAGGAAGCCCCCATCCGCCCTCTCCCTCCATCTCCTCTCTACGGCGCTGAGTCCGTGTCTTTGGCTGAGCACGCCTACGGCCCTGAGAACAGGGGGGTCTTTTGGGACAGAGGGAGCTGGAAGGGGCGGTGGCGTGGTGGGGACGGTGAGGGGACAGTTATCGATGACCCGCAGGGGCGAGGAGGAGGCTCCAGCTGTCTGCTCTGACTCCCAGGCCCGACCGACCGGGGACCGCCCCCGCCCCCGCCCCCGCCCCCACCCCCGGAAGCGCAGGTGCCCTTTCCGCTCAGCCGGCACGCCCAGCCCCGGGCGCTGCGTTCGGAGATGAGTAACAGCGCGCCCACGGCCCCCCACCGGTGAGCTGTGCGCAGCCGCCATCCTCCACAACCCGGCCCCCGGCTGTCCACCCCCAGAGAGGCTCCCGCGTGGAGGCGGCCGGCCCCTGTAGCTCTCATGAGCCCTCCCTGCCAGCTCCGGCGCGTCGTCCTCAACACCTTCATCAATAGTTAACGCCTCCGCCAGGCGGCTCGTCAGCTGGAGCACCGTGGGCCCCGCGGCATGACCGCCAGCCAGAGGCAGGGGGCCCAGAGCGGACGGCGGGGGGCCTGGCGGGGTCTGGAAGTCCCCAGGGGACCCCGGGAGGCCCCCTTAGAAGTGGAACCGGAACCAGGTGCTGCCGACAGGACGCTGCCCTGGGGGACCCCTCCCGTGGCTGTGACATTGGCGGGGGACTGGCTCTGTGCCGGGCCCCCTAGTAAGCATTTGGGGCCCACAGGGCTTAGGGACTCCGTCTAACCACGCCGCTCATAGCAGGAAGCCGGAATATTGGAACCCATGGGAGGGCCGGTGTGCCAATAAAACTTTATTTACAAAAACCAGACTGCGGCCCCAGAGCCCTTAGCCTGGAGTTGTTGAGGCCACTCTTAAGTCTGCGGAGACCCCACAGCTGGACCACCTGGGCGTCCTCTGATCCGGGGTCCCTGGCCTGGGAGACCCACCTCGGCCGGCTTTCAGGCCGTGCTCCAGATGGGGACTCAGAGGAGGGGGCTCAGAGGAGGGCCCGAGCGCCGTGCGGCCCAGAGGGGCAGCCCTGGAGCTGTGGTCTGAGGTTCCTGGGTGAGCGCATCCGCCTCCTAACCCGGTGCCCGCGACACGTGGCCACGCCCATTCCCCCCGCGCCAGGGAGGCGCCAGCCCGGCCTCGGGAGACGCCCCCGCAGCCAGCCGGCTGGGCCCTGTCTGCACTGACCGGCCTCCCTGCCCAGCGCAGGGCAGCTGTTCCCCCCCAACCAAGCGCCCCAGTTTGAAGGGTCGGGGGTCGCCCTGGGAGGGGGACGCTGTGCGCACAGGTGGAGGTGGGGCACCTTGGTGGCTGACGCTGACACACCTGTGAGACCGGGGGACGGTGCCCACGAAGCCTTCACCTCCAAGGGCTTTGGTGCCTTTTGTCTGAAAAAAAATTATCCAGGAGACAGTCGACGGGGGGCGTGGAGGTCAAGTGAGCCCCTGGAATGGGCATCGAGGGCTCCCCAGGAGAGACGCGAAGTGGGAGCCCAGGCCCCTCCCCCCGCGGTCCTCGGCTGCGGCTGCGCACAGCTGCCCCGCCCTCCGGGCTCCGCCGCCCTCACTGGGTCCCCTCTGCTGCAGGGGACTGTGCTCCTGGGGGGACCTGACGTGGGCGGTGGGAGCCCCCCACCCCGTCCCGGACTTTCTGCCCGGGGCGCTTCCTGGACGCCCATGAGGTCCCCGGGACTCTGCTCACAGGGTTCTCTTTCCCCAGCCCGTGCGGGGACCGCTCACTCAGAGGTGCCGCGTTGCTGGCCTGGGATTGGAGGGTGGAGCCCAGGGCAGGAAGCAGGGGGCCCCCAAGGAACCTGCACAGGGCGGGGGGCGGGGCTCAGGAGGCTGAAAGTGCAGCAGCACATTGTAGGGGTGGGGACGGGACAAGCCACAGGGCCTGGAAGGGCAGCTGCTGGGAGATGCAAACAGAACCAATATTCTGGGGGCCCCGTGCTCGGACCCAGGCGTTTGGACCCACCAGAGTGGAGGGACCCGGCCCTGGCCCGGTAGCTCTGTTGGTTGGAGCAGCATCCTGCACCACGAAAGGCCGCAGGTTCGATCCCTGGTCAGGGCACATGCGTAGGTTGCAGTTCGACCCCGGCCCAGGCACACGGGGAAGGCGGCCCATCCGTGTCCTCTGTCTCAAACCAACAAACACACCCCCGGAGTGCGGGTGGAGAGGGAGGATGCAGGGGCCCCTCCGGAGTTCCCAGGCACTTGCTGACCCCCCGGGAGGAACGATCAGGGAAACGTGGCCTGTAAGGGGGCGGACACGGCTCCGGTGGCGGAAGCCACAGCCGGCGCTGAAGCAGCCACTGTGAGTGTGTTTGAGAGCCCGTGGGCGTGGCGCCGTGGACAGGCACGGGCGGGAAACCCAACCAGCGCATGGAGCCTGGGAGCGTGAACCGAGTGGAGATTCTCGGGTCAGGGAGCTTCCCCCGGGCGAAGGGGCGTCCGCCGGCTGGAGGGGACAGCGGGTGGGGCGCGGCCGCCCCGGGGGCCGGCGAGCCGCGGGGCGGGGAGCCACAGAAACCGCTCCCTGGGACAGAAGAAAAGGCTCTCGGGACGAAGTGACACAGCCCCCCGAGAGCCGTGGGGGAGGCGCAGGGGCCGGCACATGCCCGTGTCCGAGAGGACGGCCAGGGACCGGGGCGCGGGGACCGAGGGCAGAGAGGCCGCGGATTCAGGGACGAACACGGGACAGAGCGGCCCCAGGTGGAGGGAGTTCCAGAACACGGCACGGGGGCACGCCGTGGTTACGCTGCTGAGAGCCCCAGAGCAGGAGAGACGCCGCCTCCCGGGAGGCCGCCCGCGTCACGTCCGGTCTCGTGTCGGGCTCGACGGGGCTGGACAGCACGGCTCAGGGGCACTGCGGACCTCAGATTCCCCACCCGGGGACGGCAGCCTTCGGAAAGGCGCGTGAAAAGGGAGACACACGGATTGAGAGGAGCCGTCCCCTGCACCCCGAGAAACACTGAAGAAATGCCCCTGGTGAAGAGCCCGACTCCAGGTGGGCATCTGTCCGGGAGGAGATGGGGCAGGTGTTTGCTCCCCATCTCCTGGGCAGATGGCGTCCACCCCCGGAGACGGGGCCCTGGGGACAATGCCTTCCCCTCCGGGCACTGGCCGGGTCGCACGGCCCACGGCACGGCAGGAACCCGCGTGAGGACCGTGCACCCCTGGAAACAGCTGTCTCTGGTCTGGGCCGCCGCACGGTGGCTCTGGGAGAGTCTGTCCCTGTTCCTGAGAAATGCGACCGAGGACGAAGGGCTGGCCACGTGGTCCCGACCGACCCTCAGGTAGTTCCGGGAAAAGGGCAGGCACGTGTGCATGTACATGCGTGTGCGTGTGCATGTGAGAGAGGAGAGATACGTGGTGCAGGGGGCCGGCTGCTGCTGGTGCAGTTTCTCGGCAGCTGGACAATCGGGCTTCGGTAAAGGACGGTGTCGGTCAGGCTAAGGACGGGGGTGGTCTAATGGCTGGTTCTCCGCCAGGCTGTGAGCTCGGGGAAAGCAGGGGGCCCGGCCCAGCGTGGCCTGTCTGTCACAGGCCTTGTCCCTGTTGGAGTGGCCCCAGTGGGGAGTCCCCAGACGTCCCCAGTGGGGCTGGGGGCATGGAGGCCTGGTCCCAGCTCAGCTGCCCCGTGTCCGAGCCACCCTGGGTCTCCCCCCGGCGCCCCCACCGGGCCCCACCTTCATCTCTCTCCGTCTCTGTGTCCGTCTCTGTCTCTGCCTCTCTCTCTCTGTCTGTCTCTGTGTCTGTCTCTGTCTCTGTGTCTGTCTCTGTCTCTGTGTCTGTCTCCATCTCTGTCTCCGTCTCTGTATTTGTGTCTGTGCCTGTCTCCGTCTCTGTCTCCGTGTCTGTCTCTGTCTCTGTCTCCGTGTCTGTCTCTGTCTCCGTGTCTCTGTCTGTCTCTGTGTCTGTCTCCGTGTCTGTCTCCATCTCTGTCTCTGTGTCCGTCTCTGTCTCTGCCTCTGTCTCTGTCTGTCTCTGTGTCTGTCTCTGTCTCCGTCTCTGTCTCTGTGTCTGTCTCTGCCTCTGTCTCTCTGTCTGTCTCTGTGTCTGTCTCTGTCTCTGTCTCCGTGTCTGTCTCTGTCTCCGTGTCTCTGTCTGTCTCTGTGTCTGTCTCCGTGTCTGTCTCCATCTCTGTCTCTGTGTCCGTCTCTGTCTCTGCCTCTGTCTCTCTGTCTGTCTCTGTGTCTGTCTCTGTCTCCGTCTCTGTGTCTGTCTCTGTCTCTGCCTCTGTCTCTCTGTCTGTCTCTGTGTCTGTCTCTGTGTCTGTCTCTGTCTCTGTCTCTGTCTCCGTGTCTGTCTCTGTCTCCGTGTCTCTGTCTGTCTCTGTGTCTGTCTCCGTGTCTGTCTCCGTCTCTGTGTCTGTCTCTGTCTCTGTCTCTGTCTCTGTCTCTGTCTCTGTGTCTGTCTCTGTCTCCGTCTCTGTGTCTGTCTCTGTCTCTGCCTCTGTCTCTGTGTCTGTCTCTGTGTCTGTCTCTGTCTCCGTCTCTGTGTCTGTCTCTGTCTCTGCCTCTGTCTCTCTGTCTGTCTCCGTGTCTGTCTCCGTGTCTGTCTCCGTGTCTGTCTCTGTGTCTGTCTCCGTCTCCGTGTCTGTCTCTGTCTCTGTCTCCGTGTCTCTGTCTGTCTCTGTGTCTGTCTCCGTGTCTGTCTCCATCTCTGTCTCTGTGTCCGTCTCTGTCTCTGTGTCTGCCTCTGTCTCTGTGTCTGTCTCTGTGTCTGTCTGCCTCTGTCTCTCTGTCTCTCTCTCACTGTCCCTCTTTCTGGGAGACAAGCCACCCTGTCCGGGCCGGACAGGTGAAGGACAGTTGCCATGCACCTCTGGGGCCCATCAGAGCATGTGTGAGCCGTCAGCGGACCTCTGGCCCCAAAGCCCTGACCGGGGACAGCTGTCGTCCTCGGGACACCATGCGAACTCAGGGCTGAGCCAGGAGGTCACGGCTCTGGGGATGAGCCCAGCTGCCCCGCCGTGTCCCTAGTGCGAGCACAGGTCTAATCGTTGCCTCGCGCTGCTGACTCACCTGCACACCGGCTGTCTCCGGGTGAGCCAGAGCCCCCTGGGGAAGAGACCCCCCCACACCCATGTCCCTCACAGCCTCCTCCACCCCAGGACAAAGTCAGGGCTCAGCGACCCCCCTGGGCCACCGGGGGCTGAACAGCCAGGGCCGGAGACGTGGACCCTGAGAAGCAGGCTCGGGCGCCGGCCGGCACACGGGCCCCTCGCCGTGCCTGGCGGTGGCGGAGAGCGCAGCCGGCAGGGTCCCAGAGTCACAGGCCAGATGCTCAGCCGTTCCTGGACTGAGCGTTTTCCACACCCAGCCTGCCCTGCGCCACAGCCTGACCCCTGGGGGGGGGGGCCCACACACTGAGTTCTCTGCTTCGGGCCACATGTGCCCTGGGCATCGCCTGGGTCTCCTGTCTGCAGGACACCGGTGGCTTCTCTCATCACCACTGCCCCGGGGACAACTCTGGGACAGGCCAGAGGAGCTCAGGGAGGGCTCTGTGGCAGGCGCACTCGTGACAGGAGAGGCACCAGGGGGTGGGCAGGGGGCCCGGGGTTCTGCCCGGTCCTCCCAGAGCTGCCCCAGCCGGAACCTGTGCCAGCTGCCGCCCAGGGTCCGCACAGTGGGCGGGGCCATGGCACTGGGCCCCGGGCTCCTGCCTCGGACCAGCTGTGCCAGGGGGCAGGGCCCCACCTCCTCCTGTCACCCGACCTCCCTCTCCGTGCCCTCACCAGACCCCCGCCTTGTGTGGGCAGGAGTTAAAGGACAGGCGGTGAGTCAGGGGCCACCGTGACGCCAGCACCTCGTGGTTGCACGCGGGCGGGGTTAGGACATCTGTTCTCTTCTCAGCAGGACGGTCCTGACGCCGTGACACCAGGGGGAGGGAGGTGCGGCTCTCGCCACCTGTCCCCGGCGCCACACCTGGCCCGGCCCGCAGGAGCCTGAGCTCTGGGTCACAGGGATGGAGTAAAACCTTCTCACCTGCCCCTCCCGCCAATGTCCTCATCCCTTGGAAGGGACTGCCCCGTCCTTGGGAGGCCTGTCCTGGCCATCTGGCCCTCGTCAGCTGCGGGGATGGGGGAGGAGCAGCCGGCCTGGGGCTGCGTTGCTTTTCGGGGTGCAGCATAGCACCCCGGGGGCCTCGGAGGCTGAGTTTCTGGGGCTACTTGGTGCTCATCGTCCTGGAGTGGGCAGGAAGCCGGGAGCTGCGGGGTGTGACCCCCAAACACACCGTGGGGGTGGCGGACACCTCAGGGTGCGTCATTCCCAAGTCCTGCCGGGAGGGGACACTCCAGGATGGAGAGAATCCAAAGGGAGGCCTGAGCCAGGTCCCGGGGTCCCAGGACCCCAGGGCCGAGTCCCCTCTCCCCGACTTGGCCAAGAGCAGCGGCCCCGCGGGGCTGGTGCTAGAGGCTGGGGGTGGGTGTGGCCAGGCCCAGGGCCCCACCCAGCAGGGGCTCACATGCGCCCTGCAGCTGGTCCTCTCGGGCAAAGGACTGTGTCCCAGGTCGCACCCTGAGGAGCGGGGAGCTGGGCAGGTTCCAAAGCCCCACCACTGCCAGAGGCCGCGGCCCGGGGCTGCCCTTCCCTCCCAGGAGCTCTGGGTCCTAAAGCGAGGCCCGGGAGACGCCCGGGGGAGCAAGGCCCCGTGCAGGCCGACATGCGACATGTGCTTGCTCGGAGTCCGGCCCGGGGGGGACGCAGACAGGGGGAGGCCGACCTCTGGGGTCCCCTCACCCCAGGCTGCATCAGCCCAGCGACCGCTCTGCTGCTCCGCCACCCAGCCTCTCTCCTGGGCCTGCACTCGTCACCCCGAAACGGGGCTCAGCCAGACCCCAATTTCCAGTCGTCCTCTGAGTGGCCCGGCCCGGCCCGGCCCCGCAGCTTCCGGAGGGCCGTGGGGTCCAGCGGAGGCCGGAGCTCCTGACCGCCCCGCCCCTTCCAGGGTGGCACCAACATAGGCCTCCTGAGGGCCACGGTGCACCTCCCAGTCTCCCGAAACTGTTCTCGGGGGAAGCCAGGGGCCCGGCAGCTCCTCTCCCGGAACTTGTCTGAGCGGGAAAGCAGCCCGGCCGGTGCAGACCCCACAGCGAGGCCGGCGGCCAGTGCTGTGCTGTGTCCGAGAAGAGAACCTCGGACCACACGCAGCCCGTCCTCAGGGCAGGTCGTGAGCATCTGGAGGGTTCCTCCGCGAGGGGACTCAGAGCGGGCAGCGGGCCGGCAGGAGTGGGGCGCAGAGGGTGCCGGCCGACCCCCATGTGTGAGAGAGCTCCCTGTCTCCTTGCGGCCTAGGACGCCCGCTTTCTGCACGGGGGGCTCTGCGGCTGCCCATTCACCCCAGGTCACACCCAGCCCGACTCCTAACTGTGACTCGGTGTCGTCAGCAGAGTGACCACATGGTGCCACACTGACGGACAGACGTGCCCGGAACCTAAGGGGAAAACGCTGGGTGACGACCGTGAGCGCCGGCCCGTGGGACGTGGGCAGACACGGCGTCTTCCCGCCAGAGGCGGCGCTGGCTGAGAGGGACAAGAAACTCAGTCTCCAGGCTCCGAGTTTTCCAAACTTTTTTTGCGAGAACCGTGGATGGGTCTTCTAACCAGAAGAAAACAATACAGCTATTTTAAGGCTGGCAATCGGCACCTGGAGGAGGGGACAGTCGTGGGCTGAGTCGTCGGGGGCACTGAATGGAGCGGCTGAGGGACCCGGCCTCCCTGAAGCCGAGGGCAGCGCCTGCCTGGATGCAGCAAGCCCTGGCCAGGGACGGGGGGGGGGGGGACCTGGGGACCCTGCAGGGGGGACCCAGGACAGAGCGGCGTGGGTGGGAGGGAGGAGGGTGCTGGTCCCTGACAGCCACGAGACAGCTTTGTCACCAGCATATGGGACATCCTTCTGTTCTCCCCAGCTCCTCTCTGCCAACAAAGAGACATCAGCGGCCCCCACTTAAAAATACACCGTACGTGCGGCACTCGGGCGGGGCGGGGCGGGGCGGGGCGGGGCGGGGCGGGGCGGGGGAGCAGCGGCACGGCGTCCCTTTTTGGAACAGCGATGGGGGAGGGAAGGTTCTGTCCTCCCAGACAGCCCCCTCGTGGAGCGGGGTCTGCGAGAGCCACCCACGTGCCCCGTGACGGGGCCCCGCGAGGCCCGGATGCCAGAAAACAAGCCTGTCCTTTCCGGCTGGACCAGGTGCCGGGGCCCGGCAGGGGCTGTCTTCCTGGTCTGCAAACCCCCACCTCTGCCTCGGAGAAGAGCAGACCCCCCAGCCCCCTGCATCCCCCAACGGCCACGGAGAAGCCCTCTGACCGCGCACGTGGGCGTGATGGATGGGCAGAGCATGGAAACCGGCGCCGGAGCCAGCCGCAGACTGGCAGGTGCGTCTGGGAAATTAAACCGGGCCCCCCAGGTCATTCATCACTAGACCCTGGCTCCCGGCCCCCTGCCCAGAGTCGGCCGCCACTCCCAGAGCAATCCATCATCCGGGCGGGCTGTGCTGTCACCAGACCTCGAGTCGCGGCGTCTCCCTCCAGGAGGCTCCCGCCTGCTCGCCGATGCAGACAGCCCCTTACACGCCGCCCTCGGCGCGGATTTCATTCATCGAAGGGTGACGAGGCAGGAATGTGCGTTTAAAGGACAAGGCTCTGCTGGAATTAGGCGTCACTTAAATAATCACTCCGCTTTCCCGGCACGGCCCCGTCCCGCCAGCGGCCGGGGCTCCCAAGGGTCATCGGGTATCTGCTCACTTACGATGCACGCGAGAGGCAGGCGGGCGCGGTGCTCCCAGGCCCCGCTTTGCAGCCCTCCTCCCAGGCCTGGGGGCCGAGGGGTGAGGTGCAGACGGGCCCCGGGGGGCATGGGGGGGCATGGGGCATGTGACCAGTTCTGGCCAAAGAGGTGACAGCAGCCTTTCCAGGCCCCCAGGGGTCCCTCGGCCCTGCCCTGGCAAGGCAGCTGGCTGGGTGACGGCATTGACGATGGTTCCCCTGGAGAGGGGCCGGCCCAAAGCAGGCTCTGTGTGTGGGAAGGGAGCCTGTGCCTATGACCTGCCACCGAGGACAGGTCCCTGGTCACCGCAGGGTGACAGCCCAGGGAACATCCCGCCAGGGGCCCTACTGCGTGCTGGTCTGGGGCCTCCAGACAAAATGACAGTGGGGTCTGGCCCCATCGGCCCAGAGTCAGGGAGAAACCTCCGGGCCACTTCTGACTTTTCCATCTTGAAAATGGGGGACTGTGTCCCCAGGAAGGCCGGTCACCCCCCAGCGAGCCAGCAGCAGAGCCCCAGCTCACCCGGCTGGGTCCTGGAGCCCAGGCTCCCAATGGCCCTCTGGGTGGGGGCACTCGCGTGGAGCCCCTGGGACGCAGGCCAGCCGGGGTCAGAGGCAGGGAGCCCCACCCCCCGTCGGACCCCCTGGTTGTTTCCTGTGATGCATCCCCCAAAGGCGCCCACTGAGGTCGGGACTTTCCTGGGCGCAGTGAGCCGGGTCACCGTCCTGCGAGCGTCATCTGCTACGGAGGCCCGAGTGGGGCAGGAGAGGGGCGGGGCGGGCCTGTCTGCCCGGGGAAACGCACCAGGGCTGGTGGGGGGGAGCCCTTCAGGGCAGCTAGGGACAGCCTGCTGTGTGCACGGCGCTCCACATCCCTGAACCCCGAAACTGTTCCAGGGGCAGCGGACAGGCAAGAGCAGCAGACTTGTGTGTGTGTGTGCACGTGTGTGTGTGTGTGTGTAGACGCTGGGGCTTCTGTTATGGATACGTGGCATCTTCTCGGGGTCCAGAAGCCCATCACGAATCCAGGGAGGACTTGGAGGGCCCCGAAGTTGGCGCCGCCACCCCCCATCCGGGAAGACGCTCGGGGCCCCTGACCTCGTTTCCAGGAAGGTCAGGGCCCGTCCGAGCACCTCTGCCCATGGCTTTCTCTCCCCTCCGCAGCAGCCAGGGCCGCTTCCGGCCGCCGGGACGCTCACAGGGGCCCTGATGGGGCGCGGCTCGCACGAGGGCGGCCGGCCGCCCGAGGGGCTGGGGTCAGGGGCTCGTCTGGGCCCCAGATGGGAAGCGGGGAAGGCGCCTGGCCTTGAGGACACTCCCTGGCGCGCCCCCCTCAGGGACTCAGCGCCCACCACGTTCCCCCCTCTGGAGTCCAGAGCTGGGGGGGCCGGCACCCCCACGCCTGCCCTGGGACCCCGGAGCAGCCCCTGGGAGGACGCCACTCCCCTCGGGAGACACCAGTCCCCGCCCCCCCTCCCCAGAGGTCAAATCAAAGCTGTCAGTCTGTCTGCCCCCGCAGGGTTCCCTCCTTCCTCCCCCTGAGCCCCACGTGGGGTTCGCCAGCCTCCGTGCCTCCCCACAGAGCGGGTCTCTGTCCGTTTCCAACGTGCAGAATAAAAGACGACAGAGGTGCTGACAGGCTGGTTAAAAATAGTCCCGTCTGTGAAAAGGCGAAAACGTGCTGAGACGTTCCGGGGGCGGGGATGGCGACTGGGCCTGGCCTCTGTCCCCCGGGGCTTTCTGGGAGAGCTGCCCCCCCACCCCAGACGCTGGTGCCCACCCGCCAGCACCTCCCAGGGACGCTGGTTGGTGGAGTGGATGTCCCCCCTCCGCCCAGGAGGGAGGCCAGCCCGCCCGCCGGGATTCTCAGCTTGACACAGACCAGTTGCTAAGTCAGGGACCGGGACTTCCCAACCAACCGCTCTTCCCAGGGGCCCTCCGCTGCCGTGAGAAGAAAGGGAGAGGGAAGCAGCCCGGGCCCAGCCACGGACCGCACGCTCGGATCCATCGGCAGCCGTCCCTCCCCCTCGTGGAGAAATCTGTCTCTGTCACGCCAGTGCCAATGTCACCGCCAGCCAAGCCGTCCTGGGTGAGCGCCAGGGCCTCCGCGCTGGGCCGGGGAGGGGCCGCCCCGCAGACCTGCTGCGGGGGCCGTGGTGGGCGGCGCGAGAGCCCAGGGCTCACGGCAGCGGCTGCGGTGGGGGGCGGGGGGGCTCGGGGAAAGCAACGCCCAGGCTGTCTTTGCTGGATCTTCATGGTGGGTGAGTGTTTCTGGCACCCGGACCCCCTGCCAGCTCTGGGCTGAGAGTTCGCCGAGGGCCGCAGACACAGCCTGGGAGGCTGGGACCCGGGCCCGACCGGCTGCCCAGGTCGGTGTGTGTCTGCAGAGTGAACCCTGAGCTGCGGACGCGACCACTCTGAGGGGTCTCGGGAGAAAACCGGCCCAAAGCCCCTGCGGGTGGTCACAGGGACCCCTGGGCCCTATCACACCCTCCCCTCTGTCCATGGCCTCCGGTTCCTCCCGCCGCCGCTGCTGTGCCCAGCTCTCCGGGGCGGGAGGGGAAGCAGGCGCCCCGGGACCGGGCTGCGGGGAGCCCAGACACGACGCCCAAGCGGGCACTTGAGCGCACTCGGCTGCCAGCTGTTTACCCTGGAAGCCGGAGATTATAAACGAGCCAGCGCAGCGGCGCAGAGTAACGAATGCGCCGCCCAGGCGCGCGGACTAATTCAATTTCCTCCGCCTGCGAGGCCTCGCGAGCCCAGCCGCCGCCGGGCGAGGGCAGGCGACGCCGCAGTGGGAGGGGCGGCCGCTGCGCGCACCGGCGACGCACGTCATCCCGGCTCAGCCCGCCCGCGCCCAGGGACGGCCGAACAGCGTCAGCGTCGGCTCCGGGGTCACCCCACTCCCAGCTCCGCTGCGGAGGAGGGAAAAGGCCAGCCCTGACCAAGCCCGGCAACGCCCCCCGCGGTCCCGGTCAGTCATCACGGGCAAGAGTTGCGAGAGACCCCGCAGCCCCTGCCGCCACGGAGCCCCACCCTCCGCCTCCCGTGGCCAGGGCACCACGGCCCGGCCGCCAGGGGGAGCCAAGCTCCCGCCCCCTCCTGTCGCGTCCCCACAGCGACCCTGACCAGTGGGTGGTATCGGTGGGTGAGCACCAGTGGGTGGTCACCCCCGAGTCTCGGCCACAGAAGGCAACAGAAATCGCCACCGGGGTTTCCATGGGCCAGGCACTGGGGAGCGAGGAGCCAAGGGCTCTGGTTCAGGGTCTCCCGGGAGGCGGCCGTCCAGCTGGGGGCTGGGCTGCCTCGTCTGCAGGCTGAGCGGGCCTGGAGGGGACGCTTCGCAGCCAGCCCCCGTGGCTGTGGGCAGGAGGCCTCGTTCTGCACCCTGTGGGCGTCCCCGCGGGGCTGCTGACCACACGGCGTGGGCGGTGCCTGTTGCACCCTAACCCCGGGAGGGACACAACACCCCTTCTGCAGACTTGTGTTGGTCACAGATCGACCCTGCGCAGGACGGCAGGGGCCACCCACCGTGTGCCACCAGGAGGCGGGGCCGCTGGCTCCCCGCTTTGCAGATGAGCAAACTGAGGCTCAGGCTCGCGTAGGTCTCCGGCCTGAGCTCACGCCGCCCATGAGGCGGAGGCAGGCCGGGGTCCTCGGGCCCTGGGGGGCCCTGGGGGGCCCTGGGGTGAGCTCTGGCCCGGCACTGCAGCACGCTGGATCGTGTGACCTTCTGAGCGTCACCCAGCGACCTGGGCCTCAGCTTGCTCCGTGGAGGGAGCAGTCACACCTGTGCCGTGATGTCTCCACCGTTCTGATGGCGACACGGGCAGTGGAGAGCGGGTTTGGGGACAGAGCTGAATCAGTCCCCGAGGGACCCGCCTGGGGCCCAGCGCTCCTCCCCCGTGAGGCCTGCACAGCAGACGGAGGACCTGAGGACCTGGCCCGAGGGTCAGGGTGGGGCTCGAGGGCAGACCTGCAGGGACTGAGCCCCTCACCAGCTCCCGCCCTTCTGGGCGTGGACTCGGGGACACACACACAGAGGACACCCCTCCTCGGCCCCGTAAACAGCTCCTCCACACCTAGCTGCCCTCAGACACACAGCTCACCGCAGGCCCTCGGTCCCCCGCCCCCGGGAATACAGACCCTTGCCCCACCCCCCACCCCAACCCGGCTGCCTGTACGGCAATCGCTGTCCTGAGATGCCCCCACGCCCACTGCACCTCCGGGACATGCCGCGTTTGTCTCTTCCTGCGCCCCCCCCACGAAGGGGGGACAGGCCCCTCCCCCCCAAGATGTGAAGCCGGCGTCGCAGGGAGCGCGGCCAGCCGGCGTGAAAACACACGGGGCCCTCTCTGTTTTCCTCAGGCGCAGATTTCTGCTGGTTCTCGCGTTCCGGAGTCACGTGCCCGTTCGCCCAGAAGTCTTTCCAGCCGGCTGTGACACGCGGGGGCTGGCTGAGTCACTGCCTCCGCGCGCGTCCCGGCGTGCCACCGGAGTCGGGAAACACCCGCAAACATTGTCGACCCCGAGTCTCACTCGAGTTTCCTGCAAACAGTTTTTTCCTTAGTGACTAGTGTGAAGCTAAAACAAGGAGAACTCGGGTCCCCTGGCCCGTCCCCTCCCCCAGGCGGCAGTCGGAGCAGCTCCCCGCCCGTGCACCGTCAGGGACATCAGCACCGATGGAGGGGCGGGCAGACACTACGCTGCCACCGCCGGCCACCGCCCCGATGGTCTCCTGTCCCTCCACGCTCTGTGGGTCCATCAGGGGCCTCCTGGAGGCTTCTCTGACCTCCCCCGGGGTCACGAGCTGCCCCGGTGTCCCATCGGCGAAGTGGGGACGGCGGTGCTCGTCCCGTCTCCCTCCTTCCCGCCCTCTGCACGCACTGTCCCCGTGAAGATGTCCTCGTCACCCAGGGAACTCGCTGTCCTTTCTGCTCCTTTAGCTTGGATCGGGGTCTCATTGTGGGGCGTGGCGAGGCAGGGCCGGGGGGCCCCAGATGTCCGGTCGCTGAGGCCAGAGCCGAGGCTGCGTCTCCCTCCGTGGGTGTGTGGGGCACAGACCCTCTGTGGAGGGCGGGCCGGCGCCTGGCAGCGGGGAGGAGATGGGGGACGCTCGAGCGAGGGCTGTCTCTGGTCTGCGCTGTCAGTGCCGGGCGTGCCCCACACTCCTGCTCAGCGAATCCTGGCAGGTTCCTGAGGGCACCTGCCTGCAGCCGCCGAGCCCTCCCTCCTCTGCAGCCTCCCGCCATCGCGGTGGCACCAGGATGCCTTCCCAGCCCCACCCGGGGGGCGCACAGCCCACGGGGCGCCCTCACGGAACACGTGGATGAGCAGGAGCGTCCTGTGGGCCCCCTTTCACTCGCGGCCAGGCTGCCGCACCTCCCTGAGGCCGGCATCTTCCTGCTGAAACAGGGAGAGGCAGGGACGGACCGCCAGACCCGCTGAGGCCTGCCCTCAGCCCCCCTGGCCCAGGGGGGGCAGGCGTCCCCCCGCTGCCCGGAGCCAGGTCCCCGTCCCCGTCCCCCCCAGGGCCTGCCAGGCTCCCCAGGATGGGGGTGACCTCGGGTTCGCCTCTGGGTCCCTCTGAGCGTCTCCCTGCACCTGGTGCGCTGGGGGCAGCGCCTGCGCAAGTGCCGACTGGGTCCCCGGGTGGCCCTGCAGCCGCGGAAACACCTGGACTCCCAGACGCCCCGGCCTACGTGCCCGCAAAGGCGTCATCTGACCCCAACAAAGGGCAGTCGGAGGCCTCAAAGCTGCAGGAGGGGAGCAGAGCCGCGTGGAGGCGGGCGCCAGGCCGGCCGTAACTCACGGGCCACTGCATTAATCACCAGGGCAGACGTGCGGGGACTGAGGCCGTCGCCTGGAAACCAGCTCCGGCTTCTCCGGCACGGCACGCGGGTTTGTTAAAACAGCGAGCCTGTTCTGAAGGAAATGAACAAAGCCAGATGAGATGCTCTTCCTCCTGCCTGCGGGGCACGTCAGGGGAGGGCAGACGCGACCCGCCAGCTCCGGGGGCCCAGGAGTAACGAGGCGCCAGCCCGGAGGGGCCGTCTCCAGCGCCAGCCGCCCGAGAACCCGGTGGGGTACGGTGCTCCGTGACCCGGGCGCCTGCCGCGTGAGCGGGGTCCTCGCAGGGCTGCGCCTGCGTCTCTGCTTCCCCGCAGAAAGCCAAGTGCGCCCCCACAGAGAGCGGCACTCGCCGTGCCAGGGAGGGGGCTTTCTGCACAGCGGCCCGGAGCTGCGTCACGCCGCAGCCACCCAGGGCCAGCGCGGCTCTCTTCCCGTTGCCGGCTGGGCGGTGGGACCCCGGAGAGAGAAGGAGGGTGGCTGAGGAGCCCCTGCGTCGGCAGGACCCCGAGGGCGGCCTCCCACCCCGCCCGGAACCCTGCTGTGCGCCCCGGTGGCCGGTGAGGGAGCAGGAATCCCCCCACGAGAGGGAGTTCGCACGGTTGTGTGTGCGGGCAGGCGGGGCGGGGGGGGGGCTCCCCAGCTCCTTACATCTATCTTCCAGCACATTCTGTTGACAAGGCCAAGAGCTGGTTGTTGAGCTGCTTGGCTGTGGCGTGCATGAGTCATCGCCCAGGCTTCCAAAAGAACAGTCTGGAACGAGCCGGCCTCCCTGAACGGCTCGACTTGCCTGCCGGCTTCTAGGAACGCGGGTGGATCGTGGGGCCCGGCCCCCAGGACCCCAGATCCCCAGGCCCCCAGGCCCCCAGGCCCCCGGGCGGGGCACATGCGAGGGGCAACCGGTCCATGTCTCTCACACCGACGTTTCTCTCCGTCTTTCTCCCCCTTTTCCCCCTCTAAGTAAATACATAAAATCTCTTTAGAAAACGTGCCCCTGATGTCAGTGGGGCTCGAGGTGACTGTGGCCTGTCTGTCGGCAGGCCCCTCAGCTGGAACCCTGACAGCGGAAGGCGGGGGCGGGGGTGGGGGGCGGGGAGTAGAGGGGGCGTCTCGTACCTTCTGTTCCATTTCGCTGTGGATGAACACTCTCTGAAAACATGAGGTGTACTTTTGGGTTATTTTTTTATTTAGTACTTTTTAAAGATTTTATTTTTTATTTTTTTAAAGATTTTATTTATTTATTTTTAGAGAGGGGGAAGGGAGGGAGAAAGAGAGAGAGAAACAACAGTGTGTGGTTGCTGGGGGCCGTGGCCTGCAACCCAGGCATGTACCCTGACTGGGAATCGAACCTGGGATGCTTTGGATCCCAACTCGCACTCAATCCACTGAGCTACGCCAGCCAGGGCTTATTTGTTTATTTTTAGACAGAGGAGAAGGGAAGGAGAAAGAAAGGGAGAGAAACATCCGTGTGTGGTTGCCTCTCATGCGCCCCCTACTGGGGACCTGGCCCACAACCCAGGCACGTGCCCTGACTGGGAATGGAACCCGCGACCCTTTGGTTCTCAGGCTGTCACTTAGTCCACTGAGCCACACCAGCCAGGGCTTGAGGTCTACTTTTTTAAAAAGTTGGGGGGGGGGGGATCCAGGGAAGCAAATGTTAGAACAAAAGTAGCCCTGAACCAGTGGGCAGGGAGACCCCTGGGAGGAAGCGTAGGCAGCAGAGGGGTCCATCCATAGGAGCTCTGCTGTCTGCTCAATCTCTCTGTCACCCCACAACTGCTCTAAAAAAAAAATCTGTTCGTTAAAAGGAAACGAAGGAGGCGGCTCAGGGCCTGGGTCCCTTGGCCCCAAGCAGACGGTGAGCGGCCCCGGGGGCCGGCCCGACGGGCGTCCTGGGAAAACACCAGGGTCCCTCACTACGCCCTCACCCCTCCCCCGCCCCGATTCATTCCCTTCCCCGCGCTGACTTCCAAAGTGGGGTGGGGCCCGGGCCGCAGGGACGGAACCCCGTCTGCTGTGGGCGGTGCCGCGGCGCAGGGCCCCACTGAGCATGCGGGGATTTGCCGTGTTAGTTGGCGCGCGGCGTCCTGTGCGCGTTCTTCCGGAGCGTCATTGCGTCACTAACTCGGAGCTTTCGGGATCGCCGCACGTTGGCGAGCGTGTTCCGGCTCCCCCGTGGGCGCTGCTGCGCAGTATCCCGGCGCGCGAATGCAGGGCCGCGGTGCCTCTCCTCCTCGCGGTGAACCGAAAAAAGCAGAGCATAGAGCAGTCGGTCTCCTGCAGCCCGGCAGCTGGGACGGGCCTCGGGTTCCAAACTCGTGTGTGTGTGCGCGCGCGCCCACACACGTGCCCACACTCTGATGACGCCTGTGGGGTGGGCCGGGCTGCCTTTGATCAGAGCGGCTGCTGGGAGCGCGTGTCAGACTAGAAGGCACCCACCCTTTGGAGCCTGAGAGCTGCGACATGAAAAGGGGGCCAGAGGGTTTCCCTGCGACCGTCCTGCCCCTACCGAAGAGGAGACCACGCTGGAGCCACGCCCCAGCACACCGCACGTGACCCCAGCACACGTGACCCCACCGCGGCATCCGCGATGAAGCATCAGCGTCAGCTGCGGTCAGCGCGGCTCTCCAGCACCTGCTGATGGGCGGTGCGGCCGCCCCTTCCCACGGGCCTGCGCCACACGCTCCAGAAGGCGTTAGCCCATCAGGGGGCGCAGGCACTAGTAACCACAGCAATGGCAGGATGGCCCCACCCTTAGTGAGCTTACTGAAGGCTCTGGGCCTGGTCTTTCCTTCTGGCCCGAGCCAGCTGCCTGTCACCCCCAGCGGTGGGACCCTGCTCTAAAGATGGGGGCTCCCTCACCTGCCCGGGTTGCACCCTGAGGGTGGGAGCGGAGCCCAGTCCTGACTCAGACACTGCTGAGGGCTGGGGTGGGCACCTGGGTGCGAAGGGTGAGGGCCCTCGCTGAGCAGGGGGGCCTGCCGCTGCCCTGCCGGCTCCGGTCAGGCTCCGCCTCCTGACGTGGCCAGGAAAGGACCCAGGTGGGGACCCAGGGGTGACGGTCCCCCCTCCCCCGCCAGCTGCAAGCACATCCTACACCCGCATTCCAGGCCCACCCCCATGGCTTTCAAAGCAAGCCTGCCCCACCCAGCATGTAAGGCCCAGCTCCGTGAGCTTCTAGAAACATCCCCCGACCCTGTCACCCCACAGCACCTTTGCAGGCAGGGCTGGGAGCTCCCGGGCAGAGGTGAGGTCTCCCCACCAGACCCCTGGCCGGATCCGGGGCCCACGTGTTGCAGACAGTGCGACAGCAGAGCAGGTGGGTCCTGCCCACTGCCCGGCACGGCTCCGCACCCCCACGGGCACCTGAGCCCTCCGGTCCCCCCACAGGTCAGGAGGGTCCATCTGCGGGCAGGGCCCCTGGGAGCCTGAGGCCCTGAGGCAGCGGCCGGGTGTGGGGACTCCTCTCGGCCCCTGGGGAATAGGCTCGGACCAGCCCGGGGTGGGGCAGAGGCCCCCGCCTGCCCTGCACCCCACTGCACACGCCATCCGCTCCCCGGCTGTGCCACGGCCGCCACCCCGGCCCCCACGGCCCCAGGCCTGCTCGGGCGCCACTCGAGTCCAGGCGGAGTACAGCCGTCCCTTGTCCCTCCCGGCCCCTCCTGGTGTCTTCCCTCCCCCCCAGCCATCTTCTCCCCAGATGCCCCCAGCCCCCCTCCACTGCCCAAACGAGGGTTCCCAGGGACGGCTCTTCAGCAGGCGCCCCGCTGAAGTTGTTGGGTGGGCCTGGAGGAGCGTGGCGCCCCCGTGTCAGCCACCACTCTGGTGACACAAGGGGCAGGGCGGGCAGGAGACCGTGCCCCGGTGCCAGGTTCCGTGTGAGGTCGCATGTGCACCAGCTCAAGGCCGCAGAGCATACCGTCACAACGGACCCCCACCCCCGTCACTGCCGCCGACCACCCCCCCCACCGTCCGACCCTCCCCTGTCTCGCCCTGCCCGCGGCACCGGTCGCCCGGCTCCCACCGCCCTCAGTCTCCCTGATTCATTCTCCTGCCTTCGCTGTGGCATATTAATGTTAGGTCAAAAAGTGCCCCATCCGTTATTCTGAAGGCCTTATTTCATTTTTATTCAGGAACGTGTAATCCTGAGAAAAAAATAATCACATGCGCGATGGGCCCCGAGGCTCTGACCTGGATTTGCAGCACCGTGGAAACTCGGCACGGAAGGGGACACCAGAGCTGGCCCCGTCCTTCCCCGGGTGGGGGGCCCGAGGCCCGCCCGGCATGTCGGGGGTCTGCGCCAGAGAGGGGCTGGCATCGTGTTCTCCCAACCCCCATCCCAGAGCCCTCAAGTCCCAGGTTGGGCAGGAGGGGTTCACCTTGGTCACCTCCTAAGAGAGCAAGTTCCCAGGCCTGGAGGTGATTGGGAGGACCAGACGGCCGCCCCTTGCCACCCATGGGCGGTCCCAGAGCCAGGCCTGTGCTGAGCGCCCAGGAGTGTCCTCAGCCACGCGGCTGTTTCCACGCTGCAGGTGGGGAAACAGAGGCACGGAACATTCCGGAAACTTACCGAGTCTCCTGTTGGGGTTTGTACCCGCCGCACTCCCTGGTGTCCACACCTCCGTCGCCCCCACCCCGCTCTTTGGCTGTCCCTTCTGGGGAACCACAGACCCCTTTCAGAAGCTGTTGGCACCGGTCCCCAGCCCCAGAGACAGGAGCTACCTACACAGTCAACCCGATTCTAGGCCCTTCGATGTAGGGGCCCCAGAGCCCCATTTCTGGACAGGGGTGGGGGGCACACAGACAGAGGCAGTGGGGTGTGACCGCAGCCTGTTGGGCAGGGGGAGATAGGGCTGCCGGAAGGCCTGCCCAACACCCTGTTACCTGCCTTTCAGGTAAATGACTAACGCCTCCGTTAGCGAGAGTGTGTCCCCAGATTTCGGGGGACATGCTTGTGCTGAAAGACCGTCTGCAGCGGTGCCTCCAAGCCCCGCACCCCCGGGGCGGCGGGTGGCAAGGGTGAGTGCGTGGGGTGGAGCTGGCGGCGGGGGGCGTGTGTAGCATTTTAACATCATCCAAACACCAAGCCTAGTTTAAAGCACCCAAGATAAAAACAACACCAAGAAACTGGACATATTTAAATCTATGCACAGCCCTGGCTGGTGTGGCTCCGTGGACTGAGTGCCGGCCTGCAAACCGAAAGGTCGCCGGTTTGATTCCCAGTCAGGGCACGTGCCTGGGTTGCAGGCCAGGTCCCTGGTTGGGGGTGGGGGAGGGGCAGCTGACAGATGTATACCTCACCATGGATGTTTCTCTCCCTCCCTTTCTCCCTCCCTGCCCCTCCCTCTAAAAATAAATAAAATCTTTTTAAACACATAAATCTAGGCATAAAGGACAAGTAAGACAATGCTGGAAGGTGCAGATCGCCTCCCCAGACGCCCTGGGTTCCGGGCTCCTGCGTGTGCTGTGAGCGGCCTGCGCTCAGCGGCCCCTGGGGTTTTGCAGAAGCAGCCGCCCCGCAGCCCGGCCCTGTTCCAGGCTCCGGAGGCACCGTGTCCTGCCGTCAGCCACCCCGGAGACTCCCCCGCTCCCGGCGTAGCCCGGTGACGCCCTCGGCCACCTGCCGGCGGCGTCTGGAGGCAGATCCGGAAACGCTGCAGGCAGACAACGCAGACCTGCGACTCCCAAGCTTCCACGTAGCCCGCGGCCACCCCGCCCTCCCCAGACCCCGGTCGGTCAGCCCACGGCCGAGGAAGAAAAGTGGGACGCCTCAACATGCCTTTTCTTCGGGGAAGAAAGGACCCGACAAGAAGGTTTTCACGGTCTGACTTTTTTCTGACTGTGCGTGACCCTTTGAAACTCCAAGAAAAGGAGGCCAACTGCTCAGACCCGCCCGTTCCCTCCCGCCCCTCCCCCGTGGCCTCTGCCCTCCCTCCCTCCGGCTCTGTCCCCCTTCTTGGGCCTTACCCCGGGGGAGGGGTGGGGCCGCCCCACCCAGGATGCGACTGTCTCGCACAGATGGCAGCCACGTGGCCCCGTCGCCTAAGACGCCCTGTGGCGTGCTCGCGTGTGCCGCTGTTGGGGTTCAGCATCCCCCGCTCATGACAGTGCAGTGAAGGGTGTGGTCACTGTCCGTCAGCAGCTCCTGAAGAAGGGGCATCCCTGGTGCGGGACCCTGTGTACGAGGTCGCACAGCCTGCTGGCCGGGGACGGCCTGGTCCCTGCGCGGTGGCCCCGCCCTCGGCCACGGGCGCAGCTCCGGGTGAGGACGGCCAGCGGCCTCAGCCCAGGCAGCGGCTGACTCGCGTGCCGCCCCCACCATGCCCACTGGCCGCCGCCCTTCAGACTCAGGGGAGAGCGAAGACGGCCCTCCAGGAGCTGCAGCGATCTTAAAGGGAAATTTCGTTCGAGACCAGAGTGTCTTGGGTGCCACAGGAGCTGGTGTCGATTGTCACTACGCCGTGTCCCCGAGCGGCTGGGACCGATGGGCGGGCAGCACTGGAGCCCACGCCCGGCTAGAGCTGGCGGTGCCGGGCCTGGACAGGGTCCCCCCGAGCTCTAACTTACAGCCGCGGTGGCCGTCCCCTCGCCACCGTCATTCTGTGCGATCCTGTGCCTGCCTGTCTCCTGGGCCCCTTCCTGCAGAGAAGGCCCAGCATGCCCTGGGGCGGGGGGGCAGAGTCTCCCTGTGGGAGGAAGGAGCGAGTGAGCCCACGCACACACACTTCCTGGCCCGTGTCTGGGGAATGAGGAAACGTGTGGTCTGACCCGGGTCCCTGAGAGCAAGCTCAGAGGACGAGGTCAAGTTTGTCAAATGTGCCTGATTCCCACGGTCTTCCCCCCGCCCGGCCTGGAGTCATCGGCCGGTGGCCAGCCTGCTGGGTGCCGGGTGCCGGGTGCTGGGTGCTGGGTGCCGGGTGCCAGGTGCCGGCTGCAGCCCCAGGCCACCCTGCGAGGCAGAGGACACGGAGGGCTGCCGAGCCCTGGCCATGTCCAGCGGGGGACCGGGACTTGTCACAGGGTGATGCTCGGGCGCCCGGCGCCCCGCCACCCTCCCCGAGTCATCCGTGTGTGACTCCCGTATCCACGGAGCTTCTGGGTGGCCCGGCCTGAGCAACCCATCCACCCGACATTTCTCACGGTCTCAGAGCAAGGACCGGAGGGCGTCGGGGCCCCCCAAACACAGCCAGGGACCCCACAACCGGCCTCTGCCGGCCTCAGAACAAATGGGGAGGCCCCCAGAGGCCCGAACACGGTCTCTGGGGGCACGCGGGGCTGCGTCTCACTGGGCGGGAGGCGTGTCTGTGGCAGTGAGGATGGGTTTCATAAAGCGGACCGTGAGCTCGCTTCAAGAGCTAAGGCAGCCAATGTTCGCCGATGCCCCTCGTGAGCCCGCTGGGGTCACGTAGGAAGAACAGGTTGGAACACACAGAACACACGTGCTCAAGAGTGATACACACACACCCTCAGCGGCCTTCCGGGACCCCCACTCTGTGGCAGCGCTGGCCCCACCCCAGTATGACCATGAGTGACCTCGCCCGCCCTTGACCCCCTGACTTTTCCCGGGCCCGATGACCCCAGCCACGCCGCTGCTCTGCTTGGCCCCCAGGCCCTAGGGGGCTGCCCCGTCAAAGACCAGGCCCTGCGAGTGGGGGCAGCGCACCTGTGGCGAGCAGGCGTGGGGTGCCCCTCGCGTGCAACCTCAGCGCAACACGGCGCAAACGAGCGTGCGGCTGGCTCAGGGCGGCGTCCGCTCGGCCACGGGAGGGCCGCGGCCTTCTTCCCCAGGAGCAGAGTGCTCTCGCCAGCCAGACTGCCGGCACCAGGAAGCAGGGGGCGGGGGCGTTTGGGGGCTCGGGAGGGGCCCCAGAGGCCGTGAGATCAAACTGAAAAGGTGGCCACTCACCCCAGCTAAACAGAAAGCCTGTCTCAGGCGCCGGAGCCGCCTCCCCGCTGGCCGCCAACCCCTGGGGCCCCAGAGGAGAGTGCGGACCGGCCCCCGCACCTCACCCCACCTGAACCGCGTCCAAGGTCCGACCCACGCGGGGGGCGGCGGCCTGGAGAACGGCCGTGTCCTCGGGAGACATGAAGAAGCGGGCGGAAGAGACCTCCCGTGGCCAAGGCCCGTGGTCCCCTGCTCGGCTCCCGCTCCGGGCCTTGCTGCACCCTGCCCCTCGTGCCCCGGCCCCGCGGCCGTGCATCACGGGTCCCCTCGTCCGCAGTGCCGCCCGGGAGGGACGCGTGAACGCCGGCACCCGAAGGGCCGGGGTTGCGGCTCAGCCCTCCTCCCCGTGAGATGCGGCTGCGGAAACGCCGCTCGGCTGCTTCTGCGTCTTTCTGCTGAAGCGGGCAGTGTTCCCGTGCCGCTCGCGGTGCACGTGGCCCGGCACACGGGAGGCCCCCGGTGAGTCCCCTTGGGGGGGAGAGTGCCCCCCCTGACGCGCCCAGCATGCCATTGTTCCTCCAGGCCGGCCGGCGTGGAGGCCGGGCGCGTCGGTCCCGCGCTGTCAGAAACGGGCCTCCGGTCCCAGGGCGGCCTCTGTGCGGGGAGGCTCGGACACTGCGTCGAGGGGGCCCCAAGCCGGCCACCGGGGGTCACAGCCCACACCGGGGACAAGAGGAGAGGGAGGCAAGAGAAAAGGGGGTACCCCCAAGTCAGGAATCCACTTCCCAGGGGTCAGACAAGGGAGGGAGAGGGAGAGAGGAGGAAGGAATGCAGCAGTGACCGCTCCACGCTGTCCCCAAACCGCCGCCCGGTGATCAGAACAGCAGCCATCAGTGGTAGCCCTGCTGCCCTCGGGTCCAGCACCCGGCAAACGGATAGAACGGGCTTTGAGGCACGTTTGTGACCTGGCTGTCTGAGAGAAACCCCCGGTTTGGGTGCTCACGACCTCCCACCCACATTAGCACTGCAGTGTCTGGGGGGGTCCCGGCCCCTCCGCCCCTCCGCCCCTCCGCCCCTCCCTCTGCGGGGCCACCTACCGGATCTCAGTCCCCCAGGGCCCACAGTGACAGCACGGCCCCAGAAAAACTCCTGCCGGGGAGACCGCCGACCTCAGCTCTGCCATCACTCCCAAGAAACAGTGTGGGGTGGACACAGGCAACCCACGTCCAGGAAGGTGCGTGGTGCCCTGGCCACGACCTGCCACGAGTCCACAGGGCGGGAAGACTTCGGCCGGGGAGCCGGGCTTTGGCCTGCGCCCGGGTGGCGTGTGGGTTCTGCAGGCCCTGAGCTGAGCGAGCGGACTCCCGCCAGGCCGGGAAGCGCAGGAGAAAGCTGACCTGCGGGGGAGGGCAGGAGGGGTGGGGGGAATGCTGGGTTCGGGCCTCCCCCAGCCCGACAGGTGCCATGGGATCGGCGCCCCCCGGTGGGGGGAAGGGCACACGAGAGGGTGCGGAGACCGCGGGGCACCCACGCAGCAGGTGCTCACACGCCCGCACTGGGTGCTCACCCCCACCGAGGGAGAGGGAGACGCCCACTGCAGGCTGGTGGGCGGGCAGGTGGGCGGGGCCTTGTCTGATGCCCCCTGCCCCTGCAGCCGGCACCGGGACTGGCGGAGACCAGGTGCCCCTCCGTGAGGACCTGAGACGGCGCCAAGGAAGCCAGCCCTCACCGTTCCCGGGAGAGCGAGCGCACAGCGGTCCCTGCACGAGAGAGGCCCCTGCAGACGACGACAGCCCAGCCGCGTCTCCATGGTCGCCGTGCCTGCGGCGGAGGCTGCCGACCGAGGGAAGCCCCACGCTCCTCCTCCCGCGGGCCCTCTGGGCCGGAAAAGGGCCGTTTCTCCCACTGTCGACCCGAATCACCCCCCACAGAGCATCCAGCTCACTGCTGCCCTTGCTGCACGGCCCCTCAGCCCCTCGGTGCCAGGTCTGGGGAGGGGGAGGGGTCAGAGTGGCGCCGGCCCCACCTCCACACGGGGCGCGGCCTCAGCCACAGCTTCTCATGAGCTTCAGTCAGAGCTGTTCCTGCCGCTGCACCCGGAGGGCACACACCCACACGCACACACACGCACATGCACACACACACACAGCCTTTGTGCACAGTCACGTGTGCTCAAACACGTGCGCTGTGGGGGGGCATGCAGATGTGCTTGTGGCCTGCAGGCACACACATGTGCACACGGCCCAGCACACCAAAGGCTGTGGGCCCCGTGTGTGCAGGGGCAAGTGCACACACTCACACATGCAGTCACATGTGTGACACACATGTGCATATAGAGACTATGCTCATGGCACTTTTGTGTGCACACATGTGCTCCCCACACATGTTCTCATATGCATGTATGCGCGCGGACGCACTCCCTCCTGAAACCTAAGCCGTCCGAGGGGCCAGTCCTGGTTTTCCTGAGACCAGAGGCCGCCTTGCCCCGGGTGCTGGTTTGGATGGAAGACGCCAGAAGGCTGTCACTGTTCCAAAACCCAGGAAGCTGGCAGGGCCGCCGGGAGCCACGTGTCTGCAGCTGGGCCCGGGCCCGGGCCAGTCAGCTGCTTGGCCGCGCGCCCGCCCATCTGGCCGGGGTGAGGGGAGCGTGTTTGATCAGTCTTTGATCCGTGTTTGGCAGGCGCAGCGGGATCGGAACCAGGTCTGGCCGGGGAGCCCCACGGGCCTGCGCCCCTCTGATCGAAGGCCGGCAGGTTGCAGCCTACCAGCCCCCCAGCCAGGCCTGCCTTCCCCGGAACAGCGTCACACAGGCCCGCAGACATGGCCGGAGGTCCACCTGGCTTCCCGGCCCCGCGCCCCCAGCCACAGGTTCCCGGGGCCTCGGCCTCCCCGCCTTCCTGACGGAGGTGGAAGAACTTCTCGGGGGCTGCCCGGCCGCAGCTGCCCGCCCACCGCCCGGGACGCAGCCTGGGGTGTGTCTGGCAGCACCGCGCCTGCCGTGAGCTCTGCCGCCCAGGCTTCCCCGACACGGGCCTGCCCGGCCTCAGCCTCAGAGCTGCTGCTGGGAGTGAGCTGCCCGCCTCCCGGAAGAAACCAACAGTCCCCCGCAGAGCCCTTGCTCCCAGCCCGGTGGCCGGGGGTCCTCGGGACACAGTGATGAGATAGGCTCCGTGGGGCCCTGTTCCCTCAGTGGGACAGGGTCCCTCCCGGGCCAGCGTTGGCGTGAAGGGGGTGGATTCACGGAGCTCGGGCGGCTCCCAGCAGCCCTGCGAGGCCAGGGACCAGGCGTGGAAGCCACCACCAGGGGCGCACAGAGGGAGGGAGGGCCCCCCTCACAGCCACAGTCCCCCACAGTGGCTCTCACTCACCGGGCTGGGCACCTGCGTCCAAGCTGCCCCCGGAAGCTGCTGAAGCCAGAAGAACACCAGCACACACCGCCCACCTCGGCCTCCGTCCCCCCGCCCCCGGGGCGCCTGGCTCCTGTGCATGCCTCCGATTGGCCGAGCCCGGTCACGTGGCTGCACCTGAGCTGCAAGGGAGTCCGAGGAAAGTAGTTCTGGGAAACACCTGGGAAGGGGGGCTCCCGGTGCAGGACCGCTGGCTCGTCAGAAGACGCTGGGCAGGTACGGACCACAGCTGTGCCTTCTCCCCCCGAGCGGTGGGCCGGGTCGCCGGCCAGCCACCGCGGCCCAAGCTTTAAACCAACAGTGGCAGTAACTTTTCCCCTGCCGCCGCCAGTCCTACCAGGCAGCTACAGACCAGGCCAAAGGGGGGCAGTTGTTGGCCCACCCAGGGACGTCAAAAACTGTTGCAGAACGGGCACACGCAGGGCCAGGGGGGCGGGGGGATACGATACACAATTACCGATAGGACCCCCCACTAGGTTCGCTTGTCCACCGCCTTAAGAAAGACGTCTCTCAATGCCAGAGGTTCGTGAAAAGGAAAAGAAATGTTTATTTAAAGCTGTACAGACTTAAAGTAGTGACCTAATGTCTTCATTACAATATCGAAGTCCTTTAGGGTACCCTCAGACGCCCACAGCGCTTCCTCCCCCCCCGCCCTAATTCGGGGTACCGTATCTCAGGGAAAGAAGCAAAGGTCCGGGATTCAGGCTGCTGGTACCGTCAGCTGTGTCACCGTCCAGGCAGGATCTCCAATTAATCCAAAGCCATGTGGCACCTTCTCGTGGGTTACTGGCGAGAGTCCTTTCACCCTTCTTCCAGGCAAAGTCTCTCCTGCTTCCCAGGCCACCCAGCCAAAGGGAGCACCCCAAAGCCACGTGGTCCTATTCTACCAAAGCTGCAGGGGTCCCCACTCTGGCCGAAACTGCACGGTTCTTCTGAGCAAAGCTACAAGAAGGGGGTCACCACTCCGCCAAAGCCGAGTGGCGGTTCTCTGCTGAAGCCGCATGGTTGTTCCAGTCTCCGGGGGGTTCCTCCCCACCTCTGGGTTCGTTTTGCCCACCGCCTGAGGAAAGATGTCTCTTCATACCTGAGATCCGTGAAAAGGAAAGGAATTTATTATTCATTTGAAATAACACAAACTGAAGTTCCCCACAAACGCACACAGTCCTCCCGGCACCCTCCACGTGGCAAAAGGGAGCACCTCCAAAGCCTCGTGGTCCTGACTCTCACCCAAGCCTCATGGTCCCAACCAAGACACCAAAGCCGCGTGGGCCTAAACAGACGCGTGATCCCGAAAAGAGAGACGCTCAATGGCTGCCGTGCCTCCGTTTAAGTCCCAGCGCCAGTCTTCCTCTGCAGCCCCGTTTCCGGCTCCTCCCACAATTGGCCGCAGCTGCCCGCATTCTGGGCCCGTGTGGCCATGTGGTGTGGGGCCAGTTATCTCCAAGCTCTTCTGGACCCCGTTACAAATCCCTACTTGGGGCTCCCCGCTTGGCTGCACGCCGTTACACGGTGATCCCCCCTACCCAAGCTGCGGGAGTCCCCATTCTGGCAAAGCCTCGTGGTTCTCTCCCCTTAATGGCTGCTGAGTCTGGGTTTAAATCCCGCGCCAATCTTCCTCTGCACCCCCATTTCCGACCCCTCCCGCAATCAGGTACACCTGCCGGCATTCCTGTATCACTCCGAGTTCACCGGGCTGCCATCGTGAGTCTGGGCAGGTATGGCCCCATGTCGTGGAGCCAGTCTTCTCCTGTGGCAGCCGGTCTCGGGCGGGCTGAGGCGGGAGGCCGGCGGCCGAGCGAGCTTGACCCCGAGGGACGCCGGGCTGGGGGCGCCGTCCCTGCGGCGCCGCAGCCTCCCTCTGGGCTGCTCACCGGCAGGGAAGAGGCACCGGTGCTTCGGCCCCCCGAGGACCCTCGTCAGACGTCAGATGGCTTCTCCCTGCCTCTCCCTCCCACCCCCAGGGCCCGGGAGGCTGCCGGCAAGGGGCTGTGGGGCCACGAGGCAGGCGTGTGCCGAGAGCCGCAGCCTTCCCTCAACACGCGTGTGCACAGACACAAATGCACGTGCAGGTGGGCGCCCACGTGCACATTCCACACAAAGGACGTGCTGGAGAGGATGACGCAGGTCCCCAGGCACCCGGGGTCAGGGCCGAGGCACGGTGGGGCGTCCCGTCGGCACAGGAAGGAGAGTCAGGACTTGGGGCATCCCGAGGAACAGGGCTCAGGCGGGAACCGTGCATGCCCCTCCTGCTCTGCCACACCCCCCCACGTGGAGAGATTCGGGCCTTCCCCTGGGTGCAGCTCCCGGCCCCCGCCGCCAGCTGCCTCCGCCCTTCACTGAGGCCCCCAGGCCTGCCCTGAGGGGTGACGCTGAGCCCTTGTCTGCTTCTTGGCCTGCAGAGCCTGGCTCCGCCTCCCGGCCCGTGCCGCACCCACCCCCACACTGTGCACACAGCCGGAGCTTAATAAACGCTGCCGCCCGCACAGCCATCCCCCAGTCCCCCCACCATGGACCTGAAGGGCGCCTGCTCCCCGAGCAGTTGGGAGGGTGTGGGGGTCGCTGGCCCTGAGGGACCCGGACTCCACCCGGCTGGGCGGGGAGGGGTGGGGGCGTGGTCTGAGCCAGGCCTCCCTGTGGGAAGGTGACCTCGACCTTGGGAGATACAGAGTCTCAACCCCAGCAGCAAGGCCTCGGGTCCCACCTGCCCGCCCGCCCAGCTGCCAGCCCCACCTGGCCCCTCAGGCACCCTCGGGTGGACCTGCGGCCGAGGTCCCATAAGTCACACACGGGGTCCCCGCCTCACAGGGGAGGGCGACCTGCACCCAGACTGCAGGGAGGCCCGGGGCCTCGGCCGTCAGCGAACGCAGGAACTGACACTCCTGTGCCCGCTGCAGCTCCCCGAGCTCCGCCTCCTCTGCTGCCCGGGTGGGCGGTCTCCCCAGCCCTGCGCCCCGGCACTGGCCACGGGAGAGTCTGGCCACGGGAGAGTCGGCTGTGGGAGCTGCGCAGAAAGGAGTCCCCAGCGGAGCCGCCCGGAGCTCTCTCCCATGTCCCCAGAGGCTCCTGTTGGGGCGAAACCCGTGGGGGCGGCATGGGAACCGCTCCAGCCCTCCCTGTCTGTGGGTGGGGACCCCCATCTCCACATCAGCGCAGACCCCAGGCCGAGCCGCGGGCCGCCCGGCTCCGGAGAGGCCCCCAGGCTGACCCTGCGGGGCCCCCGGGCAGCGCTTCTGTTCTCGGCCTCCTCTCTCACTACATCCGCCCCTCGGGCCCCTTCGCCCACGGTGGCCCCTTCACAGTCCAGGGCTTACAAGACCTGCTGGGGCGCAGCCAGCCTCGGCCGGGCCACCGAGGGGCGAGGGCAGAGGCCACCACCCGCCCGGTCCCACCGCCTGCCCCACCCCCCACCAGGGACTGCAGCACCCCCTCCCTCTCCACCCCCCCACCCCGTGCCGCCCTGGACTGCCCGCCCCTCCACCCTCTCTGCGGAGAACCACGCCTCGGCATGCCTTGCTGGCCTGCGTGTGCAGGGGCCAGGCTGGACAGAGGCCCAGAAACTTCAGGAGGAGGGGGAAGGGCAGGCTCTGTCTTCCAAGAGGCCAAGCCTGGGGCGTGGAGCTCCAGAAAGTTCTCCCAGGCCCTGGTGGCCCCCCCAGGCAGCACCACGGCCCCGGTCTGGGCGGCGGACAGCCGGGGACATGATGCCCATACAGGGCCGTGACCCTAGGCCGGCCTTCTCCTCCCGAGTCTGAGCTCGGGGGAAAGAAATCTCCAAAATATGAATTATGTATCGGGAGCCCAGCAGAGCAATCACGGGCAATAAATAATTCCACGCTACAGACGCATTAGTTAGCCGTACAAGCCGCTCACCGGCCGGGGCCGCCACCTTGTTGATGCCGCCAGGCAGGGCGGCGTCTGCCCTTGGGGCCGCTCGGGGCTGGCGTCGGGCGCTCCCCGGGTGCCCCCTCGCCCCCGGGCCCCAGTCTGGGTGGGCGCAGGCCAGCCCACCGGCTCGGGGGAACAAGGGGCCGGTGGGCGGGGGCTCCACGGTGCCCAGACTCAGACGCAGGGGTGTTTACAGGGACGCCGCCCTCCGCACAAACCGGGCTCAAAACGTGCCGGCTGCCGGCGCCGCCTCCGTGGTGACCTGCTCAGCAAATGAGGCCGCCTTTGACATGATTTGTGGTTCACTCGGACATGCCTTTTTCTTTTAATGGTGTGTCTAGATTTCATGCATTTATTTTAGAGAGAGGGGAAGGGAGGGAGAGACACATCAGTGTGTGGTTGCCTCTGGTGCGTCCCTGCACCGGGGCCCCGGCCTGCAGCCCAGGCGTGTGCCCTGACTGGGAATCGAACTGTCGACCTTTTGGTTCCCAGGCCAGTGCTCCGGCCACGGAGCCAGGCCAGCCGGGGCGAGCCGGGTGCTCCTCCCGACCCCGCCGTTCTCACAGCTGCGTGGCTGCACCCCTGCACCCGCGTGGGTGTCGTGGCTCCGCCGTGTCGTGAAGATGACTCTCTGAGCCAAGGTCGACCTTGACCCCCGGTCAGCGGGCCTGACCCGGGCTGCTGGCTCAGGGAGGGTGGGGGGCAGGGGGTGGGAGACCCGCACCCCTGTCACCACCGTCACCCACCACGGCGCTCCGTGCCGTCTTCTGTGGAGCGCCAGCTCACACGCGTGTAGTCGCAACGCCGGGTGTTTCCATGCGCCGGGCCCCGTGCTGTGTCCCACAGGCATGACCTCACTGGGACTCCGTGTCACTACAAAGGCACCCTGGTCATGACCCCTCCGTACCCGTGAAACGAGCGAACCCAGGGCCCCAGGGCCGGTGAGGGGGAGCAGCCAGCACCTGGGCCCCAGGCCCGAGCCCCTGAGCTGGTCAGACCCCGTCGCCCAGCTGGGTGGGCGCTGACACCCCGCACCCCCTTACAGACTTCACTCGGAAGGACACTGGGTCACGGGAATGATGTCATCTGTCCAGTCACGTCCCTAGTGATTGGCAGGCCAGGGCGCGGTCCAGATACCTGACCCCGAGCCAGCGAGCTGTCTGCCAGCTGGCTGACCGAGCCGAGCGTGCGCCCAGTGGCCCAGAAAAGGGGGCGGGGCGGGGCGGGGCGGGGGGGGGGAGGCCCGGAAGCTTTCCAGGGAGAGCCCAGGAGGCTCCCGCTCCTGCTCCCAAGGGCAGGCCCCGAGGGGCAGAGCAGAGCGGCTTCCAGGACCCCCCACACCCCCCGCCACCTCACCAGCCCGGGGTCTCGCACAAAGCACTCAACGGGCTCTCGGTCAGCAGCCGCAGCGGCAACAGCTGGGGAGCCTGGACGCCTCCTGCCCGTGCCTGCGTCCTCCAGGGGTTCAGGGGTCACGTGGCCAAGACAGCCCTCAGTCACCACGCCCTGCACCGGAGCCGACCCCGCCCCTGCCGCCCGCCCTCCCGCCCGCCAGGGACCCGTCCTGTCCGGGGGGGGGGGGGTGCTCTGGGGGCGAGCGTCTCTGCCCTTAAGTGAGACAGACGCCCGCTGGGTCTCTCCGAGCTCCTCCCGGCATTTCACGGCCTTAAAAGCTTCAGCGTTCTCTCTGGGTCGATTATTTTCTCCCAGCAAATTGCTCAAGTCAGGCCTTGAGAGCCCGCCCCCGCGGCCGGCCAGAGCGCGCGGCCAGGCCGCCGGAGCGGGGCGCTGCGTCACACGGCGTCCGTGTTTCCAGGGACCGGGGAGCCCTGGGGAGGGCGGGGCGCCGAGGAGGACGTCGGAAGGCGTGTCTGAGGACCCCCGCAGCACGTGGCGGGGAACTGGCCGGACCCCCAGGGTGGCCCCTGACACCAGGGAGCAAACCACGCCCCGTGGCCTCGGGGCCGAGGGGGTGAGCCCCGTGTAGGGCCCAGTCTTCCAGGGGGGGGAAACTGAGGCCCAGGCTTGTCCAGATGGGGGCAGGGGGAGGAAAATCGAGTCGGATCACGGCTCCCAAGCATTCACATCACACTCATTCACTCGTCCAGCTGCTCATTCCATAGGTGGGCACGGCGCACAAGAGGGCCCTCCGTGAGGGGCGGGGAGGGGCGGAGGGATACCCACTCAGGGCCGGGCTCCGCCCAGCGCACCGAGTGCTGCGCCCTGACCCGCAGCGCGCAGCGGGAAGATGGACCCCCGGCGACCCCGGCCAGGGCGGGTGCCGGGAGACGGGCGGCGGGGGGACGAAAGGACACTTGTGCTGGCTTTATCCCTGAGCCCAGCCGGCCAGGTGGGGACCCCGTGTCGGGTGCCAGGAGGCCACCCCTGGGCCGACCACCAGCGACCGACCTGCAGGAGCAGCGGAGAGGGCGGGGCGGGCAGTGGCGGCCGCGCTGGGAGGCGAGCCCTGGGGGACGCGGACCAGGGAGAACTCAGGACGGCCAGCAAGGGTCCGAAGCCCTGGGCCGAGTGCCTGGCCCGGGGGCTCTGGTTCAGCCAGTGCAAGGGGCAGGCATCCTTTGGGCTGTTCCCTCCACCCCGGGGCTGCCCCCCCCTTGTGTTCTTGCCTCCACAAGCCCAGTAGCACCCAGCGTGGCGAGCGGGCCAGGAAAAGGTGGTTCACAGCCAGGTGGGCAGGACGCCTGGGATGCTCTCGGGAGGAGGCTCCCAGACCGGGCGTCCCCACCAGGATGGTGAAGGGGACGGACCACAGTCCCTCCTGGGCAGGGGCCTTGCAGCTCTGCAGCCCAGGGTGGGTCCTCCGCCCTGCCCAGGTGACGCCTGGCACCCTGCTAGCATCTGCCTTTGTCCCGGCTGCGTCTCTAGGGTCTCCGGGAGGCTGCAGAATACACCCCTGGGGCCCGCTGTGAGGGAGAAGGGCCGCGGTGCGCGGCGGGCACAGTCGGCAAGGAGGTCGAGGCACAGCTCCGAGCACACGGCCCCCCGCCCCCCCCTCAGCTTCGCCCCCCGCGCCCACCTGCAGGATGGAGGTCACCTTCCTCCCCCCCTCCGCCCCCCCCTCACCGGGGAGGGCGGATGTGGCCCGCAGTGAGGAGGGAGGAGCCAGTCACCTCTCGGAGGAGAGGCGGAGAGACAGCGGCCCCCTGCGGAGAGCAAAGAACCACGGAGATAATGAAGTTCGCAGCCGGCAGCCGGGAGCTGGGAGCCAGGCGGCCGCGGGCAGGCTCAGGCAGGGCCGCCCGCCCGGCTTCCATTTCCTGCTAAACAGCGCGCTGGTGCAGGGAGACTTCCAGGAAGATTAAGCTGAAAACCCCCTTTTCCAGGGGCGGAGAGGAGGTTGCCATGGCAACAGCATCTGGCCCAGTCCCTGCGTGGTGGAGCCGAGGAAGTGGAAGAGGAAGATCCAGCCAAACCCGAGCTCTGCGTGGCCTCCTTCGCTCTCCCGTCCTGTGTGGGAGGCCCACGGGGTGCCACGGGGTGGGGGGGAGGGAGGGAACCGTCTAAAACTCCTGCCAACAAGCCCCTGGGACTCGTCTGTGGCCCTTTGACGCCCAGCCACAGAGAACGGCTTTGACCGTTTTGTTGCCCAAAGGCAAGCTTGGAGGTTTGGCGCCGGGACCAGCCGGCCCGCTGGCAGAGGGCAAGCTCTCCCAGGCTGGGGGCTGGCCGGCTCCTCGGGGCCGCAGGCAGGGCCGGGCGGGTGCCTTAGCACCCAGGGCGCCGGGGCTCACACGATGCCCCCACCACCGCCCCACAGGACACGGGTCCGGGGGGCCTGCAGCGAGTTCTGTGTGCCCATCACCTGTGTCCACGGGACCTACTCAAACAGGGCAGTTATCTATTTAGTTCAGGTGTATGTCCCCACGTGCTCACAGGTGTACAGGGGGACTCAACAACAGTATCTGCAGCTCCCCCCGCACCGCGTGCCGGGCTCTGCGTCAGACGCCCAGAGGGGACAGAGAAGCGCCCAGGTGGCTCCAGACACAGAAGGAGAAAGAGCACCTCCCAGGTCTTGGGTGGCAGGGAAGATGCCGGGGAGGCTTCCTGGAGGAGGCAGCACCCAAGCCGTATCCTGCAGAATGGCTGAGCTGTGTGAGAAGGAGCAGGCCGCACAAGGACCCCACGGCGAGGGCCGGAGGGCTGTGCAGCCAAGGCAAGGAGAGAGGCTAGGCAGGCCTGGCCTCGGGCGGGCCTCCTTGACAGGAAGGAGTTGGGGGGTAGGCCCCCCTAGGGAGGGTGTGTGGCAGTGAGAACCACCCCCAGCTGCCCAGTGGGGTCCAGGTGTCCCAGGGCTGGGACTGGAGCTGACGCCGTGCGGAGCCTGCAGCTGAGACCCAGGTGGCCCCTGCAGGGAGGTGGGGTTGTGAAAGCCAGTGAGCTGAAGGGCTGGGGGTACAGGGGAGCCGGGACCACCAGGGGCACCCTCCCCAGGAAGGGGAGGGTCACCCTGAGGTGCTGACACACGCTAGAAACCTGGGCCCGCGGACTGGGCCGCCAGGTTCGGGCTGAGCTGGCGGGAGGCTGGCGCTGAGGTCCTGAGGTGGGGGAGGGTCCTCGGAGGAAGAATGAAATAACTTACGCTTTCTGCAGCGCACTCTTGTTTATATGCAAATGGAGGTGTATTAAATTGCATCTGTTTCCAAATCTAATTTGGGGAGCCGTGCCTCTCCGTCACAGACACGCAGGGAGCCCGGAGAAGACAAACACTGCAGTCCCACGCCAGTGTGAGGGGTGGGCAAGGGGCCACCGCTTCCCTCCTGCCCCGCACACTGGGGGGGGGAGCTGCTCACCAGCCTCGGGCCAGGACCCACTCTCGGTGCCTCCGAGGGGCCAGGAACGGCTTGGGCCCCAAGCGAGTGGCCTCGCCCAAACTGCAGCTGTTTGGACTGCCCCCACGCGGGACTGGCGGTCGGGTGTGAGCCCCCCCACCCGGGACGGCTGGGCCCCCGCAGGAGCCGGGGCCGCGTCGTTTGCTGTTGCACGAAGGGGTGGAGGAGAAGTGCGTCGGGGGAACGGCCCCACGCCGCTCCCCCCCCCCCCCCGGCGCCAACAAGCCCAGGTCCACACAACGGCCCGAATCCCGGGCTCTCCCTGAGCCCAGACACGCAGCTGCGGTGCAGGCCAGGCCTTGGGGATGGCGGGTCCCCAGGCGGCACCTGTCTGCAGGGGCCGGTCGGGCCACAGGTGTCCACGGGCAGGTGGTGGGTCATGCTCACAACCCCAGGGAGCCGGGGGCCGGGGCGGCGGCTTCCTCAGGCAGGAGCCCCACCCGGGCTGTCCTTGGTCCCAGGTGACCAGGGCCCCACCAGTGGGGTGGGCAGGGGTGGGGCCGTGGAGAGCAACTAGGTGCCCGTGGGAACCAGGGACCAACAGCTACGACCGGAGCCCCATGCCCGGGCGCGCCGCCAAGAACTGCAGAGAGGAAGCCGCCCGGTTCTGGGAGACGCCGTCCTGGACCCTGGTGGCTCTGAGCGCTCTTCCCGGCCAGGCCCCGGGCGGGGCTCCGTGCCTGTCTGTGTCGCCTGACACCGTGGGGAGGGGAGCCAGCACTTCCTCCTGTCCCCCAACCCTGCCCCTCAGCCCTCAGGCCCGGCCCCAGAGCCCGAGAGGGCGACTGCCCCCTCCCCTCTTCCCCACGACCGCGTGAGACCCGCGGCCGGCCGACGGCAGGACCCAGGACGAGCACACTGGTGGACGGGGCAGAGGGACCGGCCGGGCCATCAGGCGGGGCCGCCGGCGCTGCAGGGGCCGGGGGGACCTTTCCCTGGTCCCCTTGAACCTGCTCCGCCCGGGTGCCAGCGGACCCCAGACCTGGGGCTCCCTCACCGAGGGGGGGCGGGCAGGGTCCCTGCCTCTGGCCACCAGCATCGCTCACCCCCCTCCCCCCGCAGCCCCCCCGAGGGAGCCAGAGCAGGGGTCTGAGCAGGGCGGGCTGAGTACTTCTCGGGAGGAAGGGAGAGGAACCGTGAAGGGCCAATGCCCGTGCCCCGGCCCCGGGGTCCCAGGCTGCGGACCGGCCAGGTCAGAAGGGGACACCAAACACCGAGAACAGGAAGTCTGGGTCCCCGAGCACACCCGCCAGCCAGAGTCCCCGGGAAAGGCCAGGAACCCATCATACTTTGAGTTGCTCAGCACCCAGGGGACACACTTCTTCTGCCCTGAGCCCCTGAGAGGCAGAGAGGAAGGGGCGGCCCCTGCTTCAGGGTCCCTCCCCTTCCGCCACCACCTGCCCCCACGCCCCGCTCCCACGGGCCCTCTGACCCCAGACTTGCGTCCGGGTGCAGCTGAGGCTCCGTCTCGGGGGACCTCCCCCCGGGGAGCAGGTGTGGGGTCAGCGTTCCCAGGCCCCTGGGACATGACCCCAGGACTGCGGGCTGGCTGCCTGGCCTGTGGCCCCCTGGGGGACTTTGCAGAGGTCCCCCAGCTCTGGGGCAGAGGCGGCCCCCTTCCAGCCCCCATCCCCCCTCGGAAAGCTGAACAGGGTCCGGGGAGCCCCCCCCGCCTCGCCCCGTGAACATAGAGGCCTGAGTTCTCGGTCCCTCTCAGGGAAAGTGGGGGCGGGACTCGAGTCTCCCAGGGAGCATCGGGGAGCGGACAACTGTGCAGACACAGCGGCACTCGGACTGTGCGTGCGAAGTGACCGGGTAGCAAACAGGACAAGAGGCAAGGCAGGCCATCTCTGCGGGGGGGGGCGGGGGCTGGTCACGGGCCGGCCCAGGAGACCCGGATTCCTGATGTGCACGGAGGGCCGGCCCGCTGGGGCCACGCAGGCAGGTCCCCAGGGACGCGCGGGCTCAGCCGAGCCCCGAGGGCCCTCAGCGAGCGGCACAAAAATAGCCAGGCCGCCTCTGCGGAGGTTCAGAGACCTGCTCATTGCTGGTGATTAGTGGAGTGTCAATCCGGGCCCCCCCTCCCCTCCCTGTCACAGCCCGCTCTCCGGCTCTCTTGACAAGCCTCCCGGCGGCCCCTGCGCCGGCTGCCTGCCGAGCGCGCCCGCCGCCCGCCCAGGTGTTCCCGGGTTTGGCTGTAATTGTCCCCTTTGGCGTCTGTGCCTGGCGGGCCAACTGTCAGGGGACCCCCCCCACGAGAGGCCACAGGTGAACCCGCGCCCACAGGCGGGGGCAGGTGGTTCCTCCTGGAGCCTGGCGCGGTCCTGGGGACCCCGGGCCTTGAGGCCCCCGCGGAGGCCGAGCGCCCGGGCAGCTGCCCCGGCCGGTCACAGGGGAGCAGAGGCGCTGCCCACCCGACAGGCCTGCCCTCCGCGCTCCTCACGCAGCCGCTGCAAACGCTCTTGACAGCGAGCTGTTTCGAGTCCTCGAGCAGCGACATGAAAACACCCCAATCCCCAGCCCCCGCGGTGTGACAGATGCTCACATTTCGCCGTATGTGGCAGAACTGTCTCTCTCCGGGACGGAGTGACACTGGGGACAGTCCCTCGGCCCCCCCACCCCGTTCCCGTCTGCCCCTGGCTGCGCGAACCTACGGCTCCCCCCGCAGGCGGGTCCTCATTTCCCCCACGTGAGTGTGTCTGTGACGACCCATGGCACTCGCTCAGGGTGCGACGTCTGCACAGATGACATCTTGCCGGCTACGCCCTCCGCTCCCACAGGGCTGCCTGCCCGGGGGACACCGTGGCTGCAGCTCCTGGCTGCGGCCCCACTGCCCGCACCGACCCCCGCTTCTGTGCTGTTCTCCTCCGGGGCCGCGGGGCCGGTCGGGGGGAGGGGGACGCGTCCTGAGCTGGCCAGGCCGTAGGAGGGCTGGGTCAGGGAGCCGTTTCCCAAATAACCCCCCAAAGCGGAGACGCCCGTGCCCTGAGCCTCACCATCGTCCAGAGGCCCTGCCGTGGCCAGTCTGCCGACGTCCGGCGGCTTTAACTCCCTCCCGCAGGGTTCGGGCGAGGCTGCCCGTCCTGGGGGACCCCCCCACGGGTCACTCCACTCCCACTGCTGCACGGTCTCTGGTCCCGTGTGTGTGCTGTCGATAGAGCAGGGTCCGTGAAATGTAGAGATTCGGACAGGGAGCAGAGGGTCCGGGGAACAGAGGTCACCAGACGACACCCACACAGCGCTGCGGCGGCGACACCAGAACCAGGGAACTAGCCCTCCTGGCGGGGGGCCTCTCCGGGAACACGGAGGAGGAGGACCACACACACCCCCAGCAAGACGTCGATTTCACCCGGAAGCTGCCTCCACGCTACGACCCAGGAAGTGAACCCCAACAGGTGTCCAAGGACAGAGGCAGGTGGGCCGTCCACCCTCTCGGGGACAGGCCGGGCTCACTGAACACTCAGGGGGGCTGTGGAGGCTTGAGCAGCCCGGTCACGCGGACCAGCGAACCGCAGTTCAAGCAGCACCCCCGAACGTCAGCGCGAAAGGGGGCGTTTTTTAAAATTCACGACATCCCGGGACGAAAACAAGCTCGGCAAACCCAGAAGCCTCGGGAATGCCAGACCACACGCTCGGAGCACAACGCAATTAAGTCGGCAATTAGCGACGGAGGAACAACAAAGAGGAAGGCTGGGGAAGCTGCTGGGAAATCAAGAGAAATAGTTCTGAGAAACTCAGGCTTCAAGGAAGGAGTCAAAATGGAAATCAGAGTATATTTAGTACTAGGATGTAATAAAAACACTGTGTGTCAAAACCGGAGGAATGCGGCTAAAACAGTAGCTACAAGGACATTTATGATGCTAAACGGCTATTTTAGAGAAGCTGAGAATGTGCGAGCTAAGCATCCGTCTAAAAAAAAAAACTAACAAAATAACGACAGGCTGAAACGAAGTAGCACATTAATGAAGAAAGTCGACAGCCCTACGAGAGAGCGCACTCAAAACAAAACAAAACAGAACAGAACCAGCCCTGACCAGTGTGGCTCAGTGGGTTGGGCATTGTCCTGCAAAGCGCAAGGTCACAGGTTCGATTCCTGGTCAGGACACGTGCCTGGGTTGCTGGCCAGGTTCCCAGTCGGGGTGCATGCAAAAAGCAACCGTTCTTTCTCCCTCTTTATCTCTCTCTAAATATAAATAAAATCTTTAGCCCTGTCTGGCGTAGCTCAGTGGATTGAGCTCGGGCTGCGAAGTGTCGCTGGTTTGATTCCCAGTCAGGGCACATGCCTGGGTTGCAGGCCATGACCCCCAGCAACCGCACACTGATCTTTCTCTCTTTCTCTCTTTCTCCCTCCCTTCCCTCTCTAATGGTGAATAAATAAAATCTGAAAAAAAAATCTTTAAATAAAACAGTTCATGGGATAGCAAAGCTTTGGGCTTACTGATCAAGAATAAAGGGAGGTACGGAACAAATACTAGGAATGGCGAGGCAGCGACCCCGGCGGCCGGGACGAGGCTGCGAGGAGGGCGGCCTATCGCGGCTCGGAAGCCTGGCGCCGGCCGGTTCCAGAGCGCAGATGAAACTGACAGATTCCTAGATTAAAATGTACTCTCCAAAACTGACTCCGCAATAAATAGAAAACCTAAATAGTCATAACCGTTACAGGAGCCGCATTCATAATTTGACATCTTCCCCCGAAGAGAACGCTGGGCCCAGACAGTTCCAGCCAGAGCCTTGACGAGTTTACAGAGCGTCTGGCAGTAAATCACAGAATCAAATATTACCTGTCAATCTGAGGGCGACGGGCCGACAGAGAAACTGCAGAGGCGGGAGGGAGGGAGGGAGGGAGGGGGCAGGTGTCCCCTCACCGTCCCCACCCCGCCCCTGCCCTCCCCAGAGGAGGGGCTGAGGGGCAAGCCGGCCTCCTGTGGGGCCCAGAGACCGGATGTCAGCCCGAGCCCCATTCTGCCCGGTCCGGACCCGCCAGGACAGGACAGACCACGGGCGACCTTGGCATCGCGTCACTCCCAGGCGAGGAGGAGACCTGGGGCCCGAGGTCTCGCCGGGCCCAGCCAAAACGGGGTCCCCGAGAGCCAGGCGGCCCGGCCTCTTGTGGGGACTTCTCCCCTACTCCCTGGGCTCTGCCCTCCCCCGGGGCAGGCTGCCCCCCCCCACCCCCGCAGAGAAACACGCGGGCTGCTGTGTCAGAACGGGTGCACCTCCTGGGGGTGGGGGTGGGGGTGGGGGAAACCCCAACCCCAACCCTGCGGCTGCAGCCTCCCAGCCACCCCCTTCCTGGAACCAGCAGGGGGCCTCACAAAGCCCTGAGTGCGCCCCCCACCTGCTGCCCCCACCCTGCCCACCCTCTGCACGCCGCGGCGGAGAACTGTGGGGTGGGGGCTGGCCTGCTGTGCGTGGATTTATGAGCTTAATTGAATTTATGAATCGTCCCAAGGCCGTGCAAAGGGCGGATCCCCGGAAGCCACGTGTGGTCTGTCCGTGGACCGAGGGCACGCATCTGCTCAGCTGGGGCAGCCACAGTGGTTCTGGTAGAGAAAAAATATAATGCCTGGTCCGCCCTGCTCCCGCGGACAGAGCTCCGCGCTCCCAGGGGCCGCCTGAGACGACAGACAGCTGTGGCCCCCTTGAGGACCTTTGGGGGCAAGGGGGTGTGGTCTCAGTTTGAAACCAGCTCCATTGCTTACTGGCCCAGCGACCTTGGACCCCCGCTCAGGGCTGGGGTGTCCTCACTTCAGGGTGGAGGAAGGACCCTGCCCGCCCGTGGGTGCAGCCGGGGAGGGAGGTGTGTTCTAGGCCGAAGGGCGGGAGCACCTCCAGGCCCTGCAGCGGGAGGGGAGGGGCAGGTCGAGGGCCCAACTCCAGGGCGAGACTGGCTGCGCTTTAGCCTCCACCCCCGCGGCTCTGGCAGCCACGGCACAGCCGCGCGGCAGTGTGTGTGGGGGGGGGGCGGGGGGGTCACATAGTCTTTCTCCAGGAAGACAGGGGTGAGCTGGAGCGAGCTTCCCGAACTGCACTGGAACCTCGTTAACACGCAGAGCAGGATGCAGTCCGTCTGGGGAGGGGCTTCCTTCTGAGGGGGCGGTGCCAGTCCCTGAGTGGCAGCTCTGATGGCCCGTGGTGACTTGCTCCCTCCCCTTCGGATGGGTCCGCTCCTCCCCATTGTGCCCCGGAGGCCCCCAAGGGGCTGGCAGGCCCGGAAGAGGACCCCCACCCCCACCCCCACCCTGCCTGCCCTCCCGCCCAGGACGCCCCGCCGCCCGCCTGCAGCCGGCCTTGCAGACCCAGGGAGCCCTGGGCGGTCGCCAGCGCGGCCCGCCGGCCAACCCTTATTTACGTTTGTGTTGCTCTGCGCGGTGTTTTCCGTCAGCGCGGATGATAGATGGGTCCGCGCTGATGGATTTTTCAATCTGCTAACCATAAAAAGATTGTGTTGTGACTGGTTTAATGCTTCGCTGTGGAGTGCGCCCTGCTGGCGCGATAATTACTGAATAAATATCCACAACCCTGCAGGCCGAGACCAGGGGGCCGCCCGCGGGGTCCCACCCTCCCCTCCCGCCCCGCCCCCGCCCCCGCCCCCGCCCGGGCCCCGGCTGCAGTGCAGGGCTCAGGATTGAAACCGAACCCTGGGGCCGGGAGGGGGCGGCCTCGGAAGGAGACGGAATGCCGGCTGGAGAGGGCGGAGGTGGAGGAGATGCCTAGCGAGGCCCAGGCGCGGGCAGTGAGCCCTCCGACCGGCTCCGCGGCGTCCGGGTCCGCACCAGCCCCGAGGGAGGCCCCGGGCTCGGCACAGCAACGCGGCCAGTCTGCTCTGAGAGCCACGACCCGACTCATGGCCACGCTGGGCCTTCACTCAGCCCCTAGCCGGCCTGGCGTCCACAAGAGGCCAGGGGAGGGACAGCGCACGTGCATACGTGTGCAGATATACACACATGGGTACGTGTGTGCACAGATACGTGCACGCACGCGTGCACACATGTGCCCAAATACCCGCCTGTGTGCGCATGTGTTCATGTGTGTGGAGGCGTGCCCCAACGCATGTGTGTTCCAATATTGCACGGTGCATACACCCAGGCACACGTGTGCACACGCAGACACACACCAGCTGGCCCACTCTGGCTGGGTCCCTGGACGCCAGCTGACGGAGAGCCAGGACCGGGGCCACACCCGGGCACCTGCGGGCTCAGCGGGCTGCGCAGAGGCTGTCCCCATGCCGCCGACCCGGAAGGACAGGGAAGGGCCGATGCTGGCAGGCAGGTGGCCAGAGCCCTGAGAGGACAGAGCTGGGGACCGGCAGGGGCTCCAGCTGGGGGACGGGCCGCCCCCGCGGTCCCAGAGTGTGGCCCGGGCAGAGCCAACAGAACGAGGGCCGGACAGAAGCCCGGGCTCAGGTTGCCCTGTGCCGGCCGGCCGTGAAGGTGATGGCAGCGACCCCATCGGCTCCCCGGCGCCGGCTCCCGGCCAGGGCCTGGCCGGGCCTCGCACACAGACTGGGTGTCTCAGTCCTCACAGCAGCCCTCGGGGCGGAGGCCAGCACTGCCACCACCCTCGTTCTGCAGGGGGGACAGCAAAGGCCTAGAGCGGGCAGGGACTCTCCCAAGACCCCACAGCCAACGAGGCATTTAGGGGTTCTCAGCACGCCTCACCCCGTTTCCCAGGTGCGGCCAGTCAGAGGCGGGGCGCACTCAGGGTCACACTCGGGGGAGGGAAGCGTGTCTGTGCATCTGCACCGTCTCCACGGACTCACACGGATTTCAATCACGCGGGTGTTTGCGTGAGCACCGGTCACTGTCTCCCCCCTGCTGGACCGGACTCGCTGGGCCTCTGGCCTCGTCCCCTGGCCGCCGGCCCAGAGCCTGCCACTCGGGGAGCATGTGACGCTCGGTGCACAGGCTGTGAAAGTGGGGGCGAGTTTTATAAAACTCATCACTGCGGGTGAGACCCTCGCAGGCACAAACTGGGTATTTTCCATCTCGAAACCACTGAAATTTGATAGAGTATGTGAACTCAATAAAGTTTGAAATTCTGAATTTCATCTCGATTAAATTGAGCAGCCCCTTGAAGGAACAGAGAGAATATTATTCATGACCAAAAAAATTAAGAACAAAATTTAAAACATAACCGAACCCTGGCTGGTGAGGCTCAGTGGATTGAGCACCCGCCTGCGAACCCAAGGGTCGCCGGTTCGATTCCCGGTCAGGGCACATGCCTGGGCTGCGGGCCAGGTCCCAGTAGGGGGTGTGATCTCTCCCACACTTCAGACGGGGCATCTGGAAGGGAGGACATCAGGATTCATATCTCAAAAAGCCGGCCGCACGTCCCCTGCACCCTCGTGTGGAATTCAGAACACGGGGAGGCACTGGCGCCCGCTGCCCGGCGCACCTCCCTGCCCCCGCCCCGAGAACCGGGACGCTCAGCGGAAGGCCCCGGGCCCTGACTCAGCCGGGCTGGGAGACCGTCCCCAGGGGTTCTGTGCCCCGGAGGACCCTCGGGCTGGTGGGAAGACGCTGTCAGGTGACCTTCTGAGCCGGGACGTGAGAGGAGTCCTCGGAGACGGAGAGCGGGGCCTCGAAGCATGGGCTGCTGGCCTGGCTGCTGGCCTGGCCGCTGGCCGTGACAGTCCCCTCTTGGTCTGGTGGCCGAGGGACTGGCAGATGGGCATGTAAGGAATAGGGAAAAAACTTAGACCATGAGAAAATAGGAACCTAGCTAGCTAGAGCCTGGAGATTACTAGGTTACTGAACAAACATCCTGCATTCCCGCCTTATGCAAGAATGCTTGGTTTGAAATTCCCGCTCGCGGTCTTTGTAAGCGAATTGCTAACTGCCACACCTGCTTCTGTATAACGCTTGCTTGCCCGCCCCTATATAAGGAGGTAGTTGTGAGCGCTCGGCGCGGCTCTCGTTTGCAGCCCCTTGTGGGCACCGTGTCTCTGGATACTCTGAGAGTTCGCCCCTGCGCAGGTTAAACTTGGCCAATAAAGGAACATCCTTGATACCCTGGAAGTCTCCGACATTTGCTCTCGCGTTTGCTGGATGCGACAGGCACAGAGCAGGGCTGGACGGCTGTAGGTCCCACGGGCCCACCGTGCCTATCGTGAGCTGGTCGTCACTGCCGTGTTGTGGGACACTCCCGGGGGAGGGGCAGGGGGCCCTGGGGGCCAGGTCCCCTGTCACAGCCATGCCCAGCCGAAGGGCAGTGCTGTGGGACTAAGCGAGGCCCCGGCCAGGAGGGGGTCTCGCCAGTGTCCGGCTGCCACATCTGCTGCTTGCTTGGCAAGCCGCCTTCCTGCAAGGTTAAGACGCGGTGACCTCGGGTGTGGGCTTGTGACCTGGACTCACTCGTCCACCCAGCAAGTGCGCCCCAGGCCCCTGGGTGGCTGGCCAGTGGGGGCTGCGGCCTGAGGAGGGCAGGACGCCGAGGACCTCCAGCAGCCTCTGGCCCAGTGGGGAGACGGCCAGGACCCCAGGGCCCCGCGCTCGGCCGTGAAAGCCCCCCAGGTGGCCCGGACCCGCCTGGGAGGGCCGGTCACAGAGGCTTCCACACGGCTGTAGCCCGGATCTGGGGGATGAGCCGGAGCTGGACAAGAGGCCAGGCGAGAACGTCCGGGTCGGAGGCCGCAGCCAAGGCCGCGAGAGGAGGGGGCCCACCCGGGAGGGAACCGCGGCACCAGCCATGGAGACGCGGCTCAGCCTGACGAGGCCCCCGCTGCTCCTCCAGAGCCGCCTCTGCGCCTGCAAGGCCGACAGCTTTCAGGGCCTCGGCCACGTCGGCAAGGAGGCGGGGCAATGGACAAGCGTGTGCGCGCACGCACGCGTGCACGCAGCCATCCGCGCCCAGCACGGAGGCGTGGGCAGCCCCACAGGTACCTGGAGGCCCTCCCCTGCCGGCCTTTCCCAGCAGGATCCCCGCGGGGCACCGCTCTGGGCGACACGCTGACGTCATGGGGAAGTGCGGTGTGTGACCTGCACGGCTGCGCGGGGAAGACCCGGGTCCGCTCCGCGCTGGCCCCGCAGCAGCCCCCGCTCCACCGGACCTGAGCGGTGCCAGGCCCCGTCCCCCACCTCCGAGGATGCTGAGGGCACTCCGCCACCCCACACACCCCCGGGAGCACAGGGCTGCGCGTAAAAACAAAAACCGGAAAGAACCGGCCCGGGCCGAACAGTTCAGCTGGTTAGAGTGTCCTCTGGGTGCACCAAGGCTGCGGGTTCGACCCCTGGTCAGGGCACATACGGGAGTCAGCCAATAAGCACGTCGATGAGCAGAACAGCAAATCGATGTCTCTCTCCCTCCCCACTCTCATTTTCTCTAAAATCAATAATTTTTTTTTAATTTTAATGCATCCCTGGCTGGCGTAGGTCAGTGGACTGAGCACAGGCTGCGAACCAAAGCATCGCAGGTTCGATTCCCCGTCAGGGCACATGCCTGGGTTGCAGGCCATGACCCCCAGCAACCTCACATTGATGTTTCTCTCCCTCTCTCTCTCTCTCTCCCTCCCTTCCCCCTCTAAAATAAATAAATAAATAAATAAATCTTTTAAAAAAATAGTTAAAAATTTTTTGATGGAAAGAGCCTAATTTTGACGAGGGAAGAGTGACTGGCTCTGTGAGTGATGGTACGAACCTGGGACACCTCCCCACATGGACGTGGGCGGCGCTCACTCCGTAGGAGAGGGCCGGGGGCGTGCAAGCGTGCGTGGGGCGGTGTGTGCAGAAGTGCCCGTTGCCGAGAACACAGTGCACAGCCCTGAAGTCCGGCGGAGGCTCTGCCACACCGGGGCTGAGGCTGTTTCGGGGCGGGGATCCGGATGTCCTTCTTTCCTTTTGCGTTTCTCTCACCTGCCTTTTCTACCGTGAGTGTGGATGCTTGAGCTACGTTGAAGGTTCCGGAAGGAGCCAGCGGAGACTGCCCGGGGCCCTTGGAGGAGCTCGGGCGGGTAGCTCGGGAGCAGCTCCGGGCTGGGCCCGGACCCGGGCCCAGGCCTCTGGTGGGGGGGCCAGGCGGTGGGGAGCCTGGGCAGGGCCGGCCATGTCTGTCGCAGGGATGACAAGCCGCCAGCACCTGGGGGTCCGTGCCGCCCGAGAGCACAGGAGGCCAGAGGCAGGAGCAGAGTCCAGCCCGGTCTGTCTCCCAGCTGCAGCCTAGGCCACAGGCAGGTTCCCAGGAGGCTCTGGACGCCGGAGCAGCCCCGGGGCCAAGGAGGAGTGACGACTGGGAGTGGGTCCCACTCACGGCCCCCCAGACAGCAAAGCCATGCCCACCTGCCTGAGTGCCCACTTTGTCTGAATGCCACCTGCTGTGAGTGAGTGAGTGACCCCGGGGTCCCCAACAGGCAGACTCCCACCTGCAAGCAGCAGGGGAAGCAGAACCACACACAAGAGCTGCCTTTGAACTCCCCTGAACTCCCAGACGCCGGGAGCTCCCCCAGGGCCGCCCAGCTGCCAGGCAGACACCCCCCCACCCCACCCCCACACGAGACAGGCTCTGCCCTGCCCGCAACACGAAGGCCGTGAAGGGCGGATGCTCCCGGGCGCTGCTTGCGGAGAAAACCCGGGGCTTCCCTGCGGGGGTCGGCCGGCGCGGCCTGGACTGCTCTCCTTCACTATTTCAGAACCGGTCCCTCCCTGCCGCCGCCGCCTCCCACGGGTGTCCCCGCGTCCCCTGGACCGAGCTGGACACGGAGCACACACGAGGGCTGGACTTCCACATTGGACTCGAATCCAGGGAGCCAGGGATTTCCTATCCCCTTAGCCTCCTGCCAGTGGAAAAATAAGAGTAAAAAGTTTGCCCTCTGCGGCTCCGTAAGGCAAACTCCACTGTAAATTCGGAGGACTAAAGCGGGAACCCGGGAGGCCCCGCCCCCACCGGCCTGGCCAGCGAACTCCCTCTGGTGACAGTTCCGGCGGCAAGAGACGGATCGAATGTTTACACGACAAGGTAAGCCGAGTGTTCCAGGCCCGCCCGGCCCGCAGCTGCCCCCTCCCAAACCGGAAGGCAGGGAGACAAAATGCAAGTAACAGAAATGCCAGATACATGTGGATGCGCTGTTTTAAAAATTCATGAACGCTCAACCCCACTGCAATTTATTTTGGTTTAAGTAGCGAAAAGGCCCATCTAACTTCCTGAAGAGCTGGCATTCGGCATGAATTTTTGAGAAACCTCATTTAATTCTCAGGGCGTGTGGAAGGTTCTGGCAGGATCCTGGAGCAGGGGGTGCCCCGAAGTCCCTGCAGAATGTGACGGGGTGGTGACAGCCAGCACGCACGGCGTCAGGGCCAGGACCTCGAGCGAGCCAGCCTGAGCCCAGCCGCCATGCCCTGGGCCTCGGTGTCTGCCTCCGTGACCTGGTGGTGGCAACCAGCAGGGGTCAAGTGGGGGGCTCGGGGTGCCTGGGCACGCCCACCGGCCACGGTGCCCTGAGACGCAGACTTGCACCGCGGCCACGAGAGAAGGGGCAGTGCTCTGGACACGGAGGACAAGTCAACATCCAAGCCAGGCACAGTGCGGCTGTTGCAATTCTGGAAAAGCCTTTCTTGTTTTGCAAAAAGAGAAACAATGGGAGACCGAGGGAAAGACGCAGGACCCGAGGCCACCCCGTGGGAGCCGCATGGCCCGTGGAGGGTGGGGGGCTGGCCTGGCCGGCGGAGGGGGGGTGGGGACCTCGGCGTTCTGCAGACTGTGGCCGGCTGGCCGACTCGGAGCGAGTGTGTGGAGGGAGGCAGGGGCCTGGCTCCATGGGGAGTGGAGCCGAATGCCCGCCGCAGGGAGACCCTATCATTCCAGCCTCTGACACAGGTCTGTGAGCGCGGGATTTGGACGGAAGCCTCCGGAAGGCGGCTGCGGGCTGCAGGCAGGTGCTGGGGGCTGAGGGAGGCGGCAGGAGGCCCAGGGCCCGGGCAGTGAGGGGCAGTGAGGGGCCCGGGTGCAGCCAGCCGGACTGGGAGCCCAAGCGAGAGAGCCGGCAGAGGGAGGGGTGGGCACCTGGCAGGTGGACCACCCGGCGGTGGCCTGGGGCCGCCTGCTTCCGTCCAGGATGAAGTCCCCGCTCCGTCCAGACGCATCTGCCCACACTTTCCCAGGGCGCCACCAGCTGGGGCACTAGGGCCGAGGGCGGGTGTACGAGGGCCAGCACCGCAGACCAGGTGACAGCTGCGGTGGGGGGAGGGACGGGAAACATCCAGCCCGCCTTCTCCGGAAACGCCCCTGTGTTACCCCGAGGCACCCCGCCCACCACCCCCCCCCCACCCCGCGCACAGCACCCTTCCCACCGGCTTTTAAACGGTTTCAAGTTTCTGCCGGGAAGGAAAACCCGGTTCCCCGCCTCGTGCCCTTCAGTCACCGCTGCCGTCAACTCCCCCTCCGTGTGACCAGTGACGGCTGCCTGCCGCGCTGCGCCGTGGGCTGAGCTTCCTGCGCTGTGGGCTGCCGTGTTCCTCGCCCAGCAGGGCCCCAGTCACGCGAAGCCGAGACCCCTGCAAACATCGGCTATTTCGAGGTCCCATGGGGCGACCCGCCCAGGCAGCACCGGGTGTGGACGGTTCCCTGGCGTCACGCCTGCCCCCGGGGGGAATTTGCCACCCACCCACACCCGAGCCGGGGGCCTCCCCGGCTGGCGCAGGCCAGCGTGGCTCCTCAGAGAGCGATCAGGCTGAGGAGGAGGGGAGCTGGCGTTCCAGAACGTGCCCCCCGCTCCTGTGAGTAAAACGGCCAGGGGGCCCAAAAAATCCAAAGAATGGGCGGCGCCCACTGCCTGGCTTCTCGCCTCCCACTCTCTGCTCGGCCCACTCCAGTCTGGCGGCCAGACCCCGAGAGGCGCCCCTGCAGTGGCATCCCAGCTCCCTGGGACCTCCTGGCCGAGGACAAGGCTCACTCCGCACCTCTGCGGCCCCCGGTGACTGCTGGCTGCCTCCTTGCAGAAGCTGCCTCCAGGCTCCCCCAGCCTCCCCTGCCCCCCCCCCAGCCTCCCCCAGCCTCCTCTGCCTCCTCTGCCTCCCCCAGCCTCCCCCCAGCCTCCCCCTGCCTTCCCACCCCCAGCCTCCCCCCAGCCTCCCCCTGCCTTCCCACCCCCAGCCTCCCTGGTGCCCTGCCCAGAGCGCTCCAGCCACGGCTGCTCTTCTCGCCGTGAGAAAGGGGTGTCCGGGGCAGCCAACCACGCCGGCCCTCATCAGCGCACGGGGTGCGGACAGATGTCCCTGCAGCTGTGGAGATCAGCCGCCCAGAACCGCGGCACGTTCGGAGCCCTGCCTTTGCCGAGCAGGTCACCCACAGACGTCTGCGAAGCTGTGAGAGACCCAGTAAACCTGCGGCCCTCGTGAGCCATAGTGTGGCTTCGTAAAAGAATTAACATGGGCTGGAGGTCAGGGCTGGGGTCAGGGCTGAGCCCGGGGCTGGGGGTCAGGGCTGAGCCCGGGGCTGGGGGTTAGGGCTGAGTATGGGGCTGGGGATCAGGGCTCAGCCTAGAACTAGGGTCAGGGCTGAGCGCAGGGCTGGGGCCAGGACCAGGGCTGAGTGAACGGCTCAGGGCTGGGTCTGGGTCAGGAGTACGCAGCCAGGCCCCCCTGGCTGGCGGTGGAATCTCTCGCCCGGAACAGCCAGGGCCCAGGCCACCCACGTGATCCCCGGTCGAGCTGGCAGGGGCGAGATATTTCCAATAGCTGCCCGACGTGCTCCCTGTAAGGCCATAAAGCAAAAACTGACTTTGAAATGGCCCTTTCTCCGCCTGTATCGTCAGACATAAATTTAAATAAAATGGCAATTTAAATGCCTGCAGCACGGCGGAGGCTGCCTCTCCGGGCCGCGTGGGGAGACGGCACGCAGCCCGGAACTACCACCGTCCTCCACGCGGGTGAAGGTCGGCGCTGGGGCCGCGGGGAGGGCGGCCGACCCTGGAAGACGGAAGGACCCCCGGGAGCCCCGCCCTCCCCTGGGAGCCCTCTGCTAGTCTGGGCTCCCGCCCGGGGACGGAGGAGCAGGCTCGGCCACCTTAGGGAGGTGCAGCAGCCTCTCCACCCTGGGCTTCCGCTCCTGCTCCTGGGACGGCGGGGAACTGCGTAGCGTCTGTGGCGTCGCACACCTGTGACTGACAGCGACGCAGGGGCCCGCCCACCGCACATGCTCTCGGATGCCTGCCCGCCTCGGCTGGGCCGGGAGCGCCCCCGCAGCCACCGCCGGGCCTCAGCGGGTCTGACCTGTGCCAGAGCAGCGCTGCCCAAGCCCACGGGGGGGGGGGGCAGCCCGCAGGGTGCGGCGCCCACCCCAGGGTTTCCGATCCAGAGGATCTGGGTGGACGCTGAGAGTGCGCTGCTGGCCAGGACCGCGGTGCCCGGGGAAAGCCCGCCCGCCCACGGCTGTCGGAGGTCGGGGGTCAGGAGCCCCCGGCGGGAATGGGGGAGGAAGACAAGTCGGCGGGTCTCGCTGCGGTCCACCCAGGAGATGGCCAGAGGGCTCTGCCTGCACGGGAGCCAGGCAGAGGGGAGACGCCGCCAGGCCTCGGTCCCGCCCAGCCCCGGGGACCTGCCCCAGCCTTGGCCACGCAGGGCCACTCAGTCACGGCATTCCCACAGCGCCGGGCGGGCGGGGCACCCACGTCCACGCTGCCCGGCCTCATTGGCAGGGCCTGGCTTCTTCACAGCAGCAGCCCGGCACGCCGCTCTCCCTGGAAAGGCAGACAGGCTGAAGCTCAGGAAGGTGGGGACCCACGGTGTCCCCTCGTCCAGGGAACGGCAGCGGCTCACCCAGCCCAAATCCTGGGCCTCCTCCCCACGCCCCTCTACCTGACCCTCCTCCCTGCAAACTCCGGGCTCAGATCCCAGCCAGGCCCCAGGGAGGCCCCGCCCCTGGAGGCTGGGAGGGCGTCCCAAATGCACCGCGTCCTTCATCTGGTCCCACACAAGTCCGCCCGAGTCCCTCCCCACACACAGCCCCTGTCCCCAGGCAGCCAGGCCGCCCATTCCCGTGCCCACGGCGCAGCCCCAGAGGAGAGGGGCTGTCAGGCAGCTTTGATGCGCGGCCTTGCCAAGATGTGCAGCCCGGCACCAAGAGGCAGGTGTGGCTCCCAGCAGGGGGAGGTGACAGTGATGGGCTCCCCGGGGCCTGTGTGTCCCCTGTCCGCCTGTGTGTGTGTGTGGGGGGGGGGTGGGTCTGGTGACACCGGTGGGAGCTGGAGGCCAGAGCCAGTTGTCGGAGGGGCTGTCAGGCTGGCATCGGGACGCCGTGACTGGGGACCCTAATAAGCCAGCGAGCACTCAGTGGCCCAGGGCTCCCCGGGGCGCCGTGGGCGGACACGCACTCCCAGGCGCGTGAGGAAAGGCTCAGAGGCTGGTGGAGGCCTTGCAGGTGGCAGGGACTCGCCGGTGCCCAGCAAAGGGCTCTGCAGGGTCAAGAGCTCAGCTGGGAGCAGAGGTCAGGGGTGCTGGGTTTTTTAATATATTTTTTTAATTTATTGGTTTTAGAGGGAGAGGAAGGGAGAGGAGGAGAGAGAGAGATGTCGATTTGCTGTTCCGCTCACTGATGCTCTTAGGTAGGTGGTTCTCACGTGCGCCCTGACCGGGGAAGGAACCCGTGACCTTGGTGCGTCGGGACAACGGTCCCCCCAGTGGAGATGCCCGGCCAGGGCCAGGGGGCGGGGGCTTCATCGGGACTGGGGAGCAGTGGTGAGCTGGGGTTTTTTCGGTCTGGGATCAGGGTCAAGGCCACCCCCCAGCCGAGGGCAGAGCCCCCAGTAGCTGGGGCCCGAGGCTGAGCTGAAGTCAGGGCTGAGGCAGTGTCGGGGGCGGAGCCAGTGTCGGGGGCGGAGCCAGTGCCGGGGGCGGAGCCAGTGTCGCGGAAGGCGGGCGCTCCGAGCCAGCGGAACTCCTCGGGGCGCGTCCAGCACACGGAGCGCAGACGTGGCTGAAGCGGGCGGCCACGGCATCGCTCCCACGTGCGCCCACCTCGCTCCTGCTCTCTGCGTTCCTGTCCGCGGGGGTCGGCTGGGTGGGAGGGACGCGGAAAATCTCTGTCCTGTTGTGCGACTGTTCTTTCCATGTTGAAACTGTTCTGAATGAATAAGGCAACTCCTCCCCCTGCCTCTCCCCTCCCTTCCCCACCCCCGCAGGCGGACAGCTCTTCCCCGAGAGGCGCTCGGGCACCAGCTGGGAAGCAGCCTTCCTCCCCCCCACCTGTTGAGCGGCCCTCAGAGGGGGGCTCCACTCCCGCTGCCCGCAGAGGGACCGAGTCTTGCCTCTGTGCGTCGTGTCCCCGTAAAGACAGAGCCGGCCGGCCGCGAGCAGACCGGCCCTGGGCGGCAGCGCCGTAGCCAGAGGCCAACTCGTAGCCACTAGCGATTCTATCAGCGGCTGCTCTGGGGCCAGACGCCCGTCCCTGCCCAGGACGGCGGGTCACACGGAGCCGAATGTGGCTGCCTATGCTTAAAAAGTCCTTTCAGAAAAAAAATTGCCTGCGCACATGGTTGTACCGTCTTCCCTCCTATCTAACCCCACCTCCAAAAATACTCCATTTAGAAATGTCTTCTGAAGAACCTCCAGGGACACCCCGCCCCCTCCGGGGAATTCGGTCCAGAGAGGAGGTCACCAGGCAGAGGAAGAGAGGAGAAACCCACACCACTGCCGAAGCCCCCCGACCCCCCGCTGGCCCAGAGGGGCGGCTCAGCCCCCAGGAACACGGAAACTGCCCCCTCCCCACCGGGGTCCTGCAAGAACCGAACCCCCTAACGAGCAAACGCAGGGCCGGAGCCTCTCCGACCGAGTCGGGGCGGCAGCAGGGGGGAGTCTGTGAAGCTCGCTGCTCGACCTCACGCTGGGAAACAGATTAATAAACCATTATGATGAGCGAGCCGATCATTAGCGGGGCAACGAGGCTCTGGACCTAATTGAAGCCATCCAGCAAAATGCCAGCACCTTCTTGGGGCATGAAATATTCATCGCGCCCCGGGCCCCCGTGGGAGGCGGCGGTCCGTCTGCCCCTTGCCGCGGGCGGTCAGATGTCAGAGCGGGCGACTGGGGTGGCAGCCTTCTCCAGGGGGACACGGCGTTTGGTTACAGCTGTAGCCGTGTCTCGGTCTGTGTCAAGGCCAGAAAGAGATCCTCTCGAGGGTTAGGGAGTGCGTCGGGCCGTGTTCTCACGGGGTCTCAGCGGGTGGGGGGCCCCGTTTCTCTGGGGGGCGCCCACCCCGGGGGGCTTTGTGCCAGTCTGCACGTGAACTGCATGTTCCGCAGTCTGGAGCGGAGCCGCCCCATGCCCCACCAGCAGCCTTTAGCCCCCCGAGTCTTCTGAGGGCCCTTCCTGCAGCCAGAGGTCCTTCAGGCGGTCTCAGTGCCCGGGGCGTGCACGGTGGGACCGGGCCAGGTGGAGTGACCAGCCTCCGGGCTGACAGCGGCTTGTCTCCAGCAAGCCACAAGTCCTCGGGGGCCCCAGGCCTGTCCCCCAGGGAGGATGGCGCCCAGCTCGGAGGGCTCCAGGGGAGGTCAGCGTTCCTCGGTGGGAAGGCCCCTCAGGGGCCCTGCTCTCCCCCGGCCTCGCGGGTGGGCCAGGTGGCCGGCAGTAGGCAGTGGCATGAAAGACGCTGGGAAAGTCCAGTGTGGAGCCGGCAGCCCAAGCTGCGGTTTTGACACGCGCGTGTGTGTGTTCGCTCAGCAGAGCCCGTGTGCAGGGCCCCACCCGGGAGCTGGACCCCCGTACCAGGCTAAGGCGGCCAGACGCTGGGGGGCTGGCTGGCCGACCTCCCGTTGCCGGGGGTAGGCTGGCCAAGGGTGGGACTCGGCGTGAGCCCAGGTGCGGGGCTCACCGGGGGCCCAGGGCAGGCAGCATCACCGACCCTAACCCTGGGGGCACAGGACGACCCCCAAGGCAAGAGGGCAGTTTCTTAGCCCCTCTCCGCTGCCACAGCAGCCACACTTTTAATAAAAGTATCCAACCCGCGCTGTGTCTTGGACGTCGTGAGACGGACATTCATGTTTCCCACACCCCCGCCGCGGCCACCACCACGCTTCTCTGCACCAGGCACTTCTTAGTCAAGGTGAGTTAAAATTCTTCGGTTTCGGAGATATTTTAAAGACTGCTGTGACAGCCTGGAGGCCGTTACCGCCCCTTTGGAGCCCCGTCTGACCCCAACGGTGATGCTGCCGACCACCCGCCCTCCCCGCCAGGCCCCCGTGCAGACGGCCCCAACCAGGACCGATGGGACAGGACCCCCTGAGATGGGGACCCTCCTGTCTCGTCTCCCTCTGGGCCCCGACGGATGCCGCCTCACTTCTCAGGAGCGCCCCGCCCAGCACCCACTAAAAGCCACCTCCGGCGGACGCCAAGGGCTGGAGTTCCGGGCCACCTCGCAACACCGTGTCCTGCAAAGCAGCGAGCCGGGGGCGGGGGGGAAGCCGACCTCCTCCGGACGCCGGGCAGGGCTCCAGCAGGGGCCGGTCCTCGGGGCCGGAAAGGAGACACTCGGTCACGGGGGGCAGGGAGAGAGGAAGGGAAGTGTGTGCTCACAGGGCCGGGGAGACCCCACAACTCTGTGAGCGCACGAGCAGGCACCTGATCGCCCGCACCGGGAGTTAGGGCTCAGCGGGAGCGGTCTTAAACCCACCACCCAATAGCCCAGGGTCCGCTTGGGACAAACTGTGCCGGCACTCACACACCTGTGCCCTGACCTAGAAACCTCTCTTCCAGGGATTCTCCCAAGGACACACCTGAGGATGCATTAGCCCTTTGCGAGCCCCTTGACACGCCCAGCGAGGGGTCTGACGGCATGCTGGGGCGTGCGGTCACCAGAACGGCCCCGGACAGCGCACCCCACCCCCCGCCGCACATGGGGGCGCCGCCCCGACCAGCACGGACGAGAGCTCACGGTGAACTGCGAGGGGCGTGACCGGCGGAGCACAGCCAGTGCGGGTGGTGTGGCGCCGCGGGCCTCGCGGGCGTGGGAGGGAGCCCCCAGGTCAGACACAGGGCTGCTTCCAGGCCGGGGGTGGGGGGGGGCCTCCCTCCTGTCTCTGCTCTCAGGACGGGCTGGGTGTCTCCTGTGCCCAGTGTCCCGTGTGACGTAAACCCTCGTGAGAGCACTTCTTCGGAGGTGGTGGGAGGGAGGGCACTTCAAGGGCCCGAATGCAGAGAGGGCTGGATTTGCTTTGAGCAAACTCTGGGTGGGGGGAGGGGGGAGCCGAGCCGGCCACCCAGCTCAGAGGGCTCTTGTCCCCAAGGACCTGGGCGAGCCCTGCAAGGGACAGGCCCCTCCCAAGTCCCAGCTCCCAGAGGAACGGAGAGGACCAGCTGTGGGTGCGGGCAGCCAGCCCCAGGGGGTCCTCAGCCGCCCAGGCGTCCCAGCCTGGATGGTGTGTGCCCAGCCCGGGCCTCCAGGTCTGCGCAGGGCCCGCCCCTCTGCCTTCCCATTACTTCCTGCTAACGAGCATCACGGGGCCCCAGGAGACGCCAGCCCCGAGCCCCACCAGCTGCTGGAGGAGCCGCTCCTGCTCCGGGCACGCTTGGCTGGGTCTGGGGAGACGGAACATGAGCGGAGCTGACAGCCCCATCTGCTTCCTCCGGGCGCCGGGCCCTGCTCAGCCCCCGGGGCCCACCCGCCGCGGCAGCCGCCCCAGCCAGCCCAGCCTGGGCGCAGGGGACAGAGTCGGGGCCTACCCAGACAGCAGCCTGTCGGGGTCAGGGAGGCCAAGCTCCATCCCGCTGGTGGCACGGGCGAGTGCGGAGGGACAGTGACGACTGTCAGGACCGGGCAGTGGCTGTGGGCATCGACGGAAGGCTGGCTCGGGGAGAGCCCCGACTCCCTTGGCCCTGGCGCCGACCAGGCGCGCCCCTCCCAGGCACGGAGACTGGGGCTCGGGAAGGGGGCCGCCCAGCAGACCTGGGCCCAGACTCCCAGCGGCCAAGGTCCGGAGCCTGCGCCTGTGGAGGTGCGGAGCGTCCTGGGCTCCGCCACAGGCTCCGGACCCTCGGGGAGCAGCGTGGCCCCTTCCCCAGGGGACGTGGAGACGAAGGGGCTCCATCATCGGAAAGGCCACAGAGCCGGCAGGCAGGCCCGGGGCACAGGGCGGCCCCTGGGTGAGCCACAGGCGGGGCCTGGTGCGGGGCGGGAGCTGGGAGCGGGAGTGGGGGGGCCTGGCCGTGGGGGACTAGAGGGCGGCCGGGTCCAGCCTGGGAGACAGACCCCTTCTGGGCAGGAGGGCAGCAGGCAGGCGCACAGGGCGGGGCCCCGGCCTGCAAGGCGGTGGGGAAGGCAGTGGGGACACACGGTGCCGCTGGCCCAGGATGGGGGGCAGCCACCGAGGCCTCCGCAGCTCACCGTCTCTGGGCTCGGGGGCCCCAGACAGCTGCCCCCAAATGGAGGCAGGGGACAGGCCTCTGCGTCCCCTGTGTCAGACCATCACGGGCGTAGGCGGCTGTCCCCCCATGGAAGGGAGGGACAACCTTGGAAGGAGAGGGTCCCGGTGGCCCACGGCGGGGGCCACAGCGGTGGGCAGGTGGTGCCAGCACTGGGGGGTGGGGGCTGGGGCCAGACGAGGGGGTCCAGAGGGGCACTGCACGTCACCGAGGGCCGGTGAGGGTGCAACACCGTCACGGCCCGGGCGCCCCGTCCGCACTGGGCCCGAGACAGGCTGCCCAGACCACAGGTCCCCCTGAGAGGCGGGGCCTCCCACGTCTGGCTGATGCAGGGGTGCAGGGGTGGCGGGAGGGGCCTGCACCCTCCACTCTCCACCCTGCAGCGGGTGCTCACTGCCCTACACCCACAGGCCCTGTGCCTGCCCCCCACAGGGCCGGCCATCCTGTCTGCAAGAGCAGCCTTTTCTCTTCAGGAGGACATGCGGGCTGTTTGGGGGGGTGGGGGACCCAAACCACCCACTGAGCAGAGAGCAAGTCTCCCGGAGCCCACCCAGAGAGAGACCGCTGAGGCCTGCCCACGCCCCTCCCCCCGCCCGGGCTGGGCAGGAACAGAGGGTGGACAGGCGAGTGCTGTGTGCCACCCATGCTTGGCTGAGTCCCCACGCATCACGGCGTGGGGAGCGCCCCAGGGGACAGGGCACTGTCTGCACCTGACCCCTCCAGGGCCCCACAGAGGCTGGTTCTCTGGTCCCCTGGGTGTGCAAGACTCACCCCGGGGTGTCTCCCTGCACCCCGCACCCTGCAGCCCTGCCCAGCCCCCTGACCCGGAGCTGCCCCGTCGGGTCCCAGCCGACCCTGGCCCTTGGGGAGCCGCCCTGGGGAGCTGGGCCGGCCCGCCACCCACGCGAAGGGCCATCCCGGTGATGGATTGGACTCCGACGTCCGTTTAATCAGGTCTGGGCGGCCCCTGCTCCCGGGCTCATCCCGTTGCTAGGGAACCAAACTGCTGCAAAGCCTACCCCATCCCAAGTCCCAGGGACAGTGGACAGACCCTGGGGGGGCCTCTGCGGCCAAACCCAAGGCCGAGGCCGAGGCCAGGGACAGCTGGGGACTGAGGGTGGCCTTTTTATCAACTGGCTCCTTGGGGGAAAGTGTGGGACTGGCCGGGCTCGCCTGGAGGGACCCCGGCTCACCTGCCCCCTGCCCCCCCCCCACGGCACCCCCAGCCCCGCACACGCACTGAGACTCCCGCTCCCACACAGCCCGGTCTGTCTGCCTCCACGCCTCCTGCCTCGGGCTCGCGCCACGCCGAGCCGGGCAGCCCGGTGATGCAGCCCCTATCTCTGCCCGGAGGCTGACACCGCCTGCCACGCCCCTCTGGCCTTCCCAGCATGCCTCGGGGCAGCACGCAAGCGGGAGACAGACGGGGGGGAGGGGAGGGGGGCGGGCTGCCGCAGGAGTGGCGGGGGCTCCGGGAGGAAGGAGGGCAGGGGCGCTCACCGCCCTGCGGGGGCAGCCTGGCCCACCGGCCTCATCCGGGCATGAGTGCTGGGGTCCCTGCTGTCTGCCCCGCGAGGCAGGGCCGCAGGACCCCGGCCCTTCAGGCCCTGGGCACCCCGGCCCGGCAGAGCCCCGGCCCCGGGAACCAGCCCCCTGACTCCCGTCCCACTCTCCTCGTTTCCATAATCCTTGCCGCAATCATCCGTGTTGTGTCGACAAAGTCACTGTCCCCCCAGAAGAGATCGCTAGCCGGCGGGCTCCGCGGGAATCCCCGGCAGCCCGCGGTGCGATCGGCCGCGCAGCCCGGCCGTTAAAGCATCTAATCGCCACCCCTCCGCTCCGCTCCGCGTTAAACCTGCCCCCCGCTCGCCCAGGGCAGGGGCCTGCGCCGAGACGCAGGACTCCGCTGTAGAAAGTCATCGTCCGTCATCTCCGGGGTGGGGGGCAGTTCCACGGCCTGTGTGTGCGCGTCCCACCCCACCCCCCACCGGCGGGTCCCCAGCGCCAGGGGAGGGGGTGCAGAGCTCGGGGACCCAGGGGAGCCCCGCCTGCCGCCTGGCCCTCGGGTTCCACACCGGCTGCCCTGCAGCTGGTTCCACTAAAACTCCGCGGCGCCAGCCTGCCAGAGTGGGGAGCAGCCAGGGGAGCCCACTGCGTGCGGGTGGGGCGCGAGTGGGGAGCCAGTGGGCGGAGGTATGGAATGGGGGGCGGGGCCAGCGTCGGGAGATGCGGGAGCACGCGGGAGGGTTGGGCTAGACCCGGGGGTGAGAGGGGTGAGCCTTGCGGGGGAGCCAGGGAACAGTCTAGAGCGACAAGCTGGAGTGGACAGTTACTGTGGCCAGGCGGAGGGGGCACCACAAGGGGGGAGCTGGGGGTGCACCGAGCTCCAGCCGCGTGCCCGCGGGGGAGCTGAAGGAGCGTGCTGGAGAGTGGCCCCGGTGGGCCCGCGAGCAGGGCGGAGGAGGGGGGAGCTGGAGTGGGAGGAGGGGGCAGGTAAAGTGGGGAGTGGTGGGCCAAGCTGGGGGCGTCTCGAGGAGATTGCTAGAATGTTCCACCAGGGCTCAGAGCTGGGAGCCAGCTCGGTGAGCTTCGGGGGAAGAGAGTGAGCATGGGAAAATACGCTGGATGGGGGGCTGGGGGTGCGCGGGGCAGGGGGAATGGCAGTGGGGAGGTGCGGGCGGAGCTGGGGTGCGAGATCAGGGCTGGGAAGTCACAGGAGCGAAGTCGAGAGCCACGCCAGAAGGGGCAGCTACATGGGGGGGTGCTGCGGGGCAGGCTTCAGGGGCTCGGGATATGGGGGGGCTAGGGCAGCACGCTCCGGGGAGAGCCCGAGTGGGGAGCTGCAGTGGGGGGCCGGGGGGGGCCGGGTCTCTTCTGGGGTGGAGTCACACAACTGTGACCGTTCCAGAAACCCTGGAACGGCACGCTTAGAGCCGTCGCCTGTCTGGTGTGTGAGTTACGTCCCAGCGGGATGTCAGGGTGGCAGCCCGGCCCCACCGGTGGTCACTGGGGTCGCTCATCACACACACTCGGGAACCCTCGGGACGTGGGTCCAGCTGCAGCCGTGGCCGGCCCGGCGGTCAATTCCAAGCAGCAGACCTCAGCACAGAGAAGGGCTTGCGGACCCGCAGAGGCAGGAACAGAAGCAGGTTCTAGAAAGTTCCCCATGCAGCCAGGGCCCAGCTGCTCCGCAGCCCCCTGGAGCAGAGGCGGAAACCCCGGACCCACCCCCAGGCTGTGGGGCCCTTCCAGACCTGCGGGGGTCCGTCTGCAGCCTCCCAGGAGTCCTCCAGGTCCGCCCATGGTGGTGGGGGGGCATGCTCTGCAGACCTGCGGCCCCCACCCCACCCTGCAGCATAGCGGGTGCCAGGAGCACGCCGCTGGTAGGGATGGCGCCCGGGCAGCCTCTGTGGGTGTGGAGATTCCTCCAGAAATCAGAGAGGGAGCTGCCTTCTGATCCCGCGACCCCACCTCTGGGCCCCAAGTCCAGAGGAATCGGACACTCGCTCGCTCAGAAGGACACGCACGCCTGTGCCCTCCACGGCGAGCGGACTTCCCGCGGCCGGACCCGGGGGCCGCCCGACCGCCCGTGGGCGGAGGAGGGGGCGGGAGAGCCGTGGGGCCGTACTCCGAGGAGGAGGGTTTGGCCTCGGAAGAGAAGGCGGTCTCGCCGCCGTGCTGAGGGGCGTCAGGGAGAGGAAGACGGACACCCAGGATGTCACTCGCGTGTGACACCACACCTGTGGAGTGGTCACTCTGTGAGTTGCATGAAAGTTCACCGACTGCACTGCACACCCAGAATCCGGGTAACATCGGACGCCCGCTGCAGTCCCCCAAAACGTTTAGCTGTGTTGGGTAAGAAAGAAACAAGGAAGGGAGGCAACGGCGGGCCCCACCCCAAACCGCCCGGGGCCGGCTGCTTTACGGCCCCTGAGACACCACGCCCTAATCCCTGGGACCCACGAACGTGACTTCGTGTGACTTTGAGGCGGAGAGCCCACCCTGCCCTCAGTGCCACCACAGGTGTCCTCCCAAGGGGGGGGCGCAGGGAGATCTGACCCCCAAGAGGAGCCTCGTGAGGGCAGAGGCAGGGCCTCGGCGATGCCCGGGGACCAGCAGCAGCTGGGAGAGATGAGAAAGGACCCTCTCCTGCCGCCCTTGACTTCTGGCCGGGGACTGCCGTCCTGCAGAGAACAGAACACCCGGCCACCGTTCCCGGCCCTGCAGGGCGGGGCCCCTGCCACGGCAGCCCGGGGCGCCACGGCACCTCCTGAACGTGAATCTGAACTCTGACCCGACCCCCAGGTGTGCCCTAAGGTTGGGAGGCGCTGGTCTGGGGCGCCAGAGCCCAGGGCTAACACGCCAACACCCTGGTGCCACACCTGCGCTGCACTGCCCTGTTGTCTGTACAACCGTGTCAGCCCCAACTGCAGCACCCGGGAAAGACGCCGCGCTGGCACGCAGCCTGGGAGACGGGCGGGCAGCAACGCGCCTGGGCCAGGAGCACACGACTAGCGCGTGGCCGAGCTGCGATTCGAACCCGGGACTCTGGCTTGAGAATCTCTGCAGCTGGCCACAGGGCCAAGCCGCCGCCTCCCCCCACCCCAGGCCCCTGGTCCACAGGCCAGAGGGCGACGTCCACTCAGAGCGCAGTGGGCGCGAGGGGGACGCTGACCGCGGGCGGCCAGGCTGCCATCGTCAGGACAGCCACACGCGCTTCCCTGCACTGCTGTCATGGGGGAGGTCAGGTACAGGGGCCCCCAAGGGTGCTGAGGGGGCACCGCACTGTGGAACTGTTCCAGCAGATGGGGGCTGGCGGTCTGAACAGGGATGCGGTCCTTCGGTCTCCCCACCCCTGCTGTCCACGGTGCACCGCCACTCAGACACTGGGTGCCACCCAGCCCCCAACGGTTTGGTCCCCGGTCACAGGTCAGTTCCCTGGAGCGGTCCCTGGGGCCCCCATGGGTGTGCGGGAGGTCCTCTGGGGGCTCTCTCCGGAGAAGCAGCTGGGGGTGGAGAAGCAGGGCCGGGCAGGGGGGTGGGGGCAGCTGAGCTGTGACACGGCCTTGACAAAGGCCTCCGCAGGGCCCAGCAGGGGCTTGGAGCCCACCCAGACTCTCCACGCTCACAAGGTGAGCAGAGGGGGGCAGAGGGGGCACACGGTGCAGCTCCAAACGGGGGTCCTGGGCAGCGAGGCCCAGCATCCACCACATGCACCTCCGGGTGCCAGCCCAGCACGGACCCCCCTTCCCCCGAGCTCTCCCGCCTTTGTCCAAGGCCCCTCACCCCCCCACCCCACGGGCACCTTCTCCCCAACCCCCCACCCCCGCCCCCAGCTGCCCCCCCACCGGCAGGGAGGCCCCGTTTTCCCAGTCAGCACGGAGAGCCTCGGGCCCCAGCGTGGGGGCCAGGGCAGCACCCGGGGCCAGAGCCCCGGCCCCCCCCGACCTGGGGGGTCAGCGGCGCTAACCGCCACGGGCCGTGCAGCCTCCGCCCACGAACCCGGAGCGGGCGCCCCGCCAAGGCTGTCTCCGGCAATTTCCCTCACATTAATGACGCTTCCATTAGCCCGTGCGGCGAATCTGTCGAAGCCAGCCCCCTTCTGGCCCGTATTTTTAACTTTTAATTATGATCAGATGTGGAATATTGAGTAGTTTGATGCATTTTTAGACGCCCACAGAGATTTCTTTTTAATTATGCGACTATAAGTTTCTAATGGCTCGTAGCTGGGGCCGCTCCTGAAATATGTCCTCGAGGCGCCCCCGAGTCGGACACCCCTCCCTTCAAAGGGTGGTGGGGGGGGATCTCGGGCTGGCGATGGCCCAGGGGTCATTAGGGAGGACCCTCCCTCCAGCCGGCGTGGGAGCCTCAGCCACACAAGCCGCTACAGGAGGGCAGCTCGTGACGGCTTGCCCCCCGACCCTCACGGAGCAGCTGGTCATCCCCACTCTCACCAGGAAGAGAAGGGGCCCGCCCCCAGGAGCCCGGACTCGGGAGGGGGGGTCATGGGGCTCGGGGGCCACCACACTCCTCCGTCACGTGGGCACCAGGGTCTTGGGGAGGGGATTCAGCACCGGAAACCTGAAATGAGCTTCCGCCTTGGAGGGGGTGGCCCGGCACACCTGTGAGCGCCAGCCCCCCGAGGTATCACAGATGCGGCAGGTCCCTGTTCCTCTGCCGGGGTGCCCCCCAACCCCCGCCGCTGCGTGGGTCTCACCCAGGCCCCCCGCGCCCTGTCTGGCCGCCTCCTGCTCACCTGACCCGACCAAAATGTCACCCATTTCGGGGTCGACGGGACGCTCCGCCCAGGTGCCTTCACGGGGCATTGTGGCAGAGGACAGGCAGTGAGCACCGCCCTGGGGAGCGATGTCAGTTCCTGTCGTTGCTGCCCTGGGTGAGCGGGAACCGCAGGCTGGGCCTCGGGCAGGCGGGCGCCCCTCCCCCGGTAGCCCCCCTCACCCCATCCTCACGCGTGTCCCAGAGGCAGGGCGGCCGGGCCACCAGAGCAAGGTCCCGGAGGCCGGCAGGAGCTGCGGCCTCACCCCCGGACTGTCCGTCGGGAAGCCGTGAGCATGACCCAGATTCAGTGTTGAGGGCAAGTGGGGGCAGGGAGGGGGGACTTGGTGCGACCTCTCAGCAGGAAGATGACAAAGAAATGGCGTCCCTCTGACCCCGAGGAGCCTGGCCAGACCTGGGTGAGCCCACACCGGCCAGGGTCACTGCTGAGTCAGGACCCTCATGGCCCCAGGCCCGGGCTGAGCCCGTCTCTGCCCTGGTTGCCCAGGACATGCGCCTTCCTTTCCTGTGGGCACCCGTCTCCCTGCCTCTGCGGGCCTGTGCAGGGGGGCGGGGGGAGCCTGGGGGTCCATGCAGGGCTCCGTGCACACCCCTGGGTCAGAGAGCTCCCAGTCGCCAGAGACAGTGGCCCCGACTGTCACCTTCAGCTCCCCACAAAGCCAGGAGGGCCAGGTCCCAGCTCTGCTGAGACCACACACGATTCCCGCCGCCCCTGGACCTCCTGGACCACCCGGCACCAAGCCCCCCCACCCCCGGCGCCGGCGCCGCTCCCCCTCCCCCACACCCCGAGACGCTTACGCGCACGTCCACTAGACCATCCAGTTAGACGCTAATGGCGCTAAACTACCAGCCTGATTTATGGCCCTTTCCTTGCAAAAAATCTGCTGCGTTCCCTGAAGACCCCTAACTTCCCTTCTGCAGATCCATTCATCACCCTACTCCTCAGAGCGCGCGCGCGCGCGGGCGGGCCCCTCCTTCCCTAGAGGGGCTGCGGGGCTTCGGGGTCCAGTGGTGGGGGCGGGGCTTCCAGGCTTCAGTGGTGGGGGGGGGCACCAGCCTCCTGCTTATGGCCGTCCTGTCCCCAGTTGATCTGTGGACCCTGGAGGCGTCTGCGCCCCCTGGCGGCGCCCCTGCCGCCCCTGAACTGCTCCCCACCCTTTGCCTTTCCCCTTCACCGTCAGGGTCACCGGCTCCCTGGGCTCCGCACGCGTCTCCTAAACACAGCGCGCAGCCTCCACTTGCCCCCCACAGCCCCGCCCACTCCGCCGTGAGGTGCCCTCTGCGGCAGACGCGTGCCCCGTCCCGCTTCCTGGGTGGCTGTGACCCTCCTGGAGGCCGGTGATTGCAACGCGGTGGAAGGCGACCACCGCAGCCTCAGCGCTCGTCCGAGACCCCGCACAGCAGACCCCTGCGCATCCTTGAGCTGGGCCCTGAGTGCAGGGACCCACCAGGAGCTAGGGATGGCCCCGCCGACATCCGCCACACACCCCTCCCCCCGCCATGGGCAGGCGGCCCGTGCTCCTCCTGTCCCTGCAAGTGACATGTGGGGAGCCGGGGCTGGGCACCCCCCCCCAGACGCCCACAGCGAGGGGCTGTGGCTGGAGCACCGTGTGGGACTCTCAGGGACGACTCTGGGCAAGGACTCGGGTCCTCCTCCAGGGGTGACCTGGGCTCAGGCCATCCTGAAAGAGACCGCTCCCAGGAGGCCCGCTCGGAATGGCCAGGGGACCCCAGGAGAGGGGGAGGTGGCAGGCGGCGGGGCAGGAGGCACCCCTGGACGCGTTCCGGGGAAACAAACTGTGGTCCCGCCACACGGTGGGAGGTGGCTCAGCCTCGGCACGGAAGGAAATCCCCGCAAACGCTGATGACCCTGGAGAACACTGCGCTGACGGACAAGACAGAGGACAAGGGACACGAAGGACCGATCCCGTGTGGCCCCATGCACAGGAGCAGTGGGGTCCACGGCGTGTGAGTGTCCCTGACGCCACCGAGCCGCGCCCCGAGACGCGGTGGGGACGGTCAGTACTATGTCGTGTGTGTGTTACCGCACCCTCATTCACTCTGACCACACGCACACTCAGGCACTTATTTTGATCACAACCGCTCCGGAAGCGCCCAACGAGGGCACGCGCTGCGTCCGGTCAGGGGCTGACCCTGGCCGCCACCGCGCCTCGGCTCCATCGCTGTTCCCACGAGTCCCGCACGGGCGGGTGCGTTCGGAGCTGGAGACATCCGCTCGGTGGAGAGGGAGGACACAGACCGCCCGGCCGGCTGGCGGGGACGCTGGGGGACTGACCACACCCAGGCCCACAGGAACGGGTGGGTCGGCCCTGGGGGACCCCATGTGGGGCTAAGCACTCGACGAAGCAGCAGGAAAGGTCATTTCTGGTGCCCCCCCCATAGAGGCCAAGAGCGGTGGGAGGTCACGGGTCTTCCCCCAGCCCCCCACCCGTCCCGCTGGCCCGAGGGCACAGCCCGCCTTCCGCTGGAGCGGACCGGAGGGAACCCGCACCGGCTCATCACTCCCGGCCGGCTGAGCAAGTGGGTTCTCAGGCCATCAATAAATGATGAGTGGTTGCCACGGCAACAGCCCCGGCCCATGTTTCATCTCCCGGGGACTCAGGAAGGCTCCAGCAGTGCGGTGAGAAGCCAGGCTGCACCGTGAGGGGCTCAAGCCGGCCCTGCCCCTGCCCTGGCCAGACCCCGGGCTCTGGGCATGGGGCGGACACCCCGGGATGGACGCGGGGCTCCCAGGACGCAGAAGGGACGGGTCTGGGCTGGGAGAAGGGAGGGCGGACAGCCCCACCGGGGGGTGCCAGGGCGCGGAACCCAGCCCCGCTCCGACCCCTGCGCTCTGCCGGCTCATCGGGGTCACTCGCGCCTCGGTTCCCTCCGCCGGGGAAGGCAGGCAGGCAGGCAGGCGCTGGACCCGCCGCCCACTGGGTCTGTAAAGGTGGGACGTAGAGAACCCGGGCAGTGCTGGGTGCAGACCCGAGGGTGTTCCCGGAGGTCGTCGCTGCAGACCAGGAGGTTCCCATGAAGGATGAGCCTGTGTATTTATTTATATCCAGCCACACCACCGGCCGCGAGGCGGTCAGTGCACGCTGATCCAGCAGCACCTTCTCCCTTCTCCCCAAAACACGCCCTCCTGCGCCCCTGGCAGCGAGGGCTCGGAGCCCGCGGCCGGCTCTCCCGGCTCCGCGCCCCTGGGAAGTCCTCGCTGTGTCTTCACTCCTGAAAGGTGTGGTCCCCAGGTGCAGAATTCCAGGCCTCCACCGCTCTTGTCTCCAGCCAGCATTTCGGAGGCCTGGCCCCAGCCGCCTCGCGGCTCCCGGTGGGAAATCCCTGCCGCCCTCGGGCTGGCTCTGCGGGGCGAGCGTGTCTTCCCCCGCGGCTGCTCTCACGGTTCTTCTTGCCGCCACTGCTGTGGTTCTCTCCCTGCGTCTTGGGCCGGGGTTCCCCGAGCACCCAGCGTGTGCGGGTCCTGGGTTTTTATCAAATTTGCACAGTGAGGAGGCTTCGTGTCTTCAAACCTTTCTCCTGGTGTCCGCTGTCCTTGTTGCCCCTCAGGGACCCCGAGTGTCCAGGTGGCGCACTCCCCGGACCCCCTCCGCCGCAGCTGCCCCCCGGGGGCGGGTCACGTCCTCGAGGGTTTGTCTCCCTCCGCCGCGTTCCGGATGCCTCTCACGGCCGCGTCTTCGCGCCCACTGACCTCCGTGTCCACGGCGTGGAGTCCCACCCGGGGTGGTTTGCATGTCAGACTCCGGGGACTGGACTGGACCCCCGCCCCGCCCCTCCCGAGGCCCCTCCCACCTCGGCCTGGGCACTCCCTCAGGGCAGCGAGCTGGTACCCCCTCCAGAATCACTGTCCGCGATGTCCAGTGTCCACGGCCTTGGAAACTGTGGTTTCCGAGATTACGTCTGGATTTGGGGAGCAGGGAAGGGAACTCCGTGAAGCTCTGGGCACCAGCAACCCTGGCCTGACACCCACGTGTTACATGGAGACTGGGAAAAGGGCGGGTCTCACGCCCGCTGGGCCTCGCTGCCCAGCCTCAGGCCTTGCCCATCAACACGAAGGGACCTGCCTTGGCTCCCTTGGGTGCTCCTGAGACGGTGAGTGACGCAGGTCCACTCCGGCCCCCAAAGGCTCTCAGAAGAAGGAGCAACTGCCTGCCAGGCAGGCCCAGCACGCAGGACTGTGTGGGCCCATCGGGAGGACGGGGCCCCAGGGAGACTCCGGATGTCCACCCCGTGCCTGGGGACCCTGCAGGTCAGGGGCCGGGGGAGGGGCTGGGAGCCCCAGGGAGAAGGGAGGGCCCAGGCGGCAACGAGGATAAAATGCCCACAAGACACCGGGGGCGCACACATCCTGTTACCGTCATCATCACCATCATCACCGTCATCACCGTCATCGTCACCATCATCACCATCATCATCGTCATCGTCATCGTCATCACCGTCATCGTACGCAGCCTAAGCTGCTCCCCAACTCCCGGCTGCCCCCCACCCCCAGCTGCAGCGGGGGCGCTCCACAGTGGTGCTCTGGATGGAGGGAAGTCCAGGACAAACCCTGGCTCCGCGGCCCCGGCCTCCCCAGCCTCCCTGAGCCTCGGGACCGGCGCGCCCCCCACGGACCTCCAGCCGACCAGTCTCCCTAATAAAAACCGACCGGCCATCCACGAAATGCTTAAATGCCATATTTCACTATTAAACGGTGAGGCAGAGCCAGCACCTTCTGAGAAAAGACTTTCCTGGGTGCAGACAGGCATTTTATAGATCAAAGCAACAGAACGAAATTAAGGCGACCGGTGAGCTATGAGGGGTGGCAGGCTCTGTCGGGGGGAGGGGGGGGCTTCCACGGGAACCGGTGCCCAGTGCAGCAGAGGCTGGGCAGGTGGGGAGCCCCGCCCCACCCCGCCCCGCCCCGCCCCCTGGTGCACACCCTCCTTCCTGGCAGCCTTGCTGCCGGCCCCTCCCCTCCCACAGAGGTCAACACCCCCGGACTCTGGGCCTCCCGGGGCACCTCCCGGCCTCCCAGGGGACCCCAGCGGAAGCAGGGCCTCCCCTCCACCCCACCCCCGCAGCTGCTCAGAGACGCTTCTGGAAACAGGCCGTCCCTCCCCAGGAGGCCCTGGGCCGGCTCCAGGTAGCTGTTCCCTGCCCGCGGGGCCCTCTTCCCGAAACCCGGACACCCCCCCGGGGGGCCCCAGGAAACCGGGTCCTGGCTGCCGTCACATCCGAACCCTCAAGAGTCCGAGAGCCGACGTTTATTCATAAGGACATCCAGGCCTTCCGGTTCTCGGAGGAGAGCGAACGGCTCCGATCAGAGGGAGCACGCGGCACCTCGCCAAGTCCTTCACTTTCTTCTTCTTTTATGGATTTTCTTTATTCATTTTAGAGAGAGGGGGAAAGGGAGGAGAGAGGGAGAGAAACATCAGTGTGTGGTTGCCACTCACACACCCCCCACTGGGGACCTGGCCCACAGCCCAGGCCTGTGCCCTGACTGGGAATCGAACCGGCGACCCTTTGGTTCCCAGGCCGGCACTCAGTCCACTGAGCCACACCAGCCAGGGCCCTTTCTTCTTTTCCTTCCCCACCCACGGATGCTCAGAGTCCAGGGCTGCGGACCCTCCAAACCCCGCCCCCAGCCCCGCCCCACACAGCCAATCCCCGACATGACCCTCCTTCAATCTCCAAACCCCGCCCTACTCAACCCCCCCACCCCCCAAGCCCTGCCCAGTGTCACACAGAACAGCCAGGTCCCACCCCTGCCTGCTGGCCTGCCCTATGGGACAGATTCCTGCCCTCACCACGCTCCTTCCCACCTCCCGCAGCCCACCTCTACCCCCGCCCAGGATCCGCGGCCACAAGGGTCACACAGCCGGCCCCGGGCAAGGCCCACGTTCCCCCGTGGAACGGAAGCCTGGGCACAAGATCAGGACATCTCGTCCTCTCCAAGCAGAGAGGGTGACGTCCCACTTGTGCCCCCACAGTCCTCCCGCCCTGCCCTGTCCGCCCTGACACAGGGGACAGTTCCAAACGGGGACATCGGGGGCGTGTGCAACAGGAGGGGCCTGGCCCGGGGCCCTGGAGGGTCCCCCTCCAGGCTGAGCCTCCACCCCTACATCTGTCCTCCAGAAAGGGGGCGCCTCCTCCCTGCCCCCCCCAAGCGCCCCAGGGAGAAGCAGGGGGCCTGGCTGCACCCCCGCCTGCCCGCCCGCCACCCTCCTGCTGCACAGTGTCCGGCCGAGGACCCCCCTGCCTGCAGGTCTGGCGTCCAGGCAGGGCTGTGCGGCCGGCCAGCCTCACGCTCCCCAAGGTGGGCCTTTCTGCTTTTGTTCTTTCCCACAAGGCCCCGGGCCCGCGGTCACCACCTTTGATGACCCAGGGGCAGGTCCGAGCGCCCTCCTCCCAAACCCCCGACAGCTCAGCTCCCGCCTTGCCAGAGGGGGGCAGGCACGTCTCTGAGCAGGGCTGGTCCGAGGGCAGAGGCCGGGCCAGAGGAAAGGGACTCAGAGGTCCCCATGAGCCCAAGCAAGCCCCGCCCCTCTGGACGGAGGGTCCCTTCCGTGGGCAGCAGGCCTGTGCCTGTCAGCCGGCCCCTTCCCCCGCCTCCCGGCTCAGCGAGACTCTGCTTCCACCCACGGGGACCCGGACCCCCTACCCAGCCTTTCTGCCCAGTCCAGTGCCGTGGTCAGTTGGACCGGGCCAACCCACCCGGCCCTCTGTGGCCCCGCCCTCTGTCAGTGCGGCTGCAGGTCAGCTGTCCTCAGAGTAGGGGACACTGGGCAACGTCTGGGGACACGCTGGCTGTCCCAACCGCAGGGGTTCCCGGCACCTTCTGGGCAGGGCCCAGCGATGCGGCTGCACAGCCTGCAGGGCCCAGGACGCGCCCACAGCAATGACGACCCGGCCCCCCTTGGCCACAGTGCCGGCACACAGCGGGACGTGCGCCCGAGAGTGACCGAGAAACAGACCCCCGGACACCAGACGCAGGGTGAGCGGACGCGCTTCCGGAAGATCGTCCTCCGCAGAGCACAGCTCAGGGGTCACGGCGCAGGGTCGCGGCTGCACGCCCTCCCGATGCCCCTCGTGCCCTTGCCCACCCCGAGCCCCCCCGGAGCCCCACCCGAACGCCCCCACCCACAGCCGCCACTCTGCAGAGGGCGAGCCCACCCCTCTCCCTCCACGCTGCAGGTGCACAGACCACAGGTCCCGCCTCCCGCCGGGGAGAGGCTCCGACCTGCCCCTGGGGGCTCGGGGCTGGGGGACAAGCCCCTGGCCACTTGGTTGGTTCCCCCTTAGATGAGGCAGCCACAGTCACAGCACTGCCGCCTCCCGGGACTGTCCCCAGAATGACACCAAACCCTGGGTACGGAGCCACCTGGCCAACTACAGAGTGGGGTGCCCCCAGGAAGCACACCCCTGGTCCCGCCGGGCCCTCCAGGCCCAGCCCCTCCCCCACGGGCGCACCAGAGCCCCGGGCGTTCGGTGGGGGCGGGACCAGAGCCCACACGGGCGGCGGGCAGCTGTGCCGGCAGCCGCCCTCGGAGAGGAGGGACGAGGCAGATGGCTCGTGGGTGGCCTGGCATCACCGCCCCACGGGGGCAGCCGACACGGGCTGCTGGGCGCTGCCTCCTTGCTGCCACACCAGCCGCGCCACGGAGCGCTGCTCGGGCCTGGGAGCCGGCCTCCTCCAGGAAGCCTTCCTTGATCGCCTCCCCACCCCACCCCTTCCTCGAGGCGTGGCTTCTCTGCCCTGCTGGGAGCCTGTGCTGCCCTTCTGCACCCCTGGGGGCAGCGGCTGGCTCACCTGCCCCCCCCGCAGGCTGGGGCTCTGTGAGGGCAGAATCGGGTCTGGTTCTCCCCTTGGGGCCCCTCCCTCCCCCCTCCCTAAACCAGCAGGTGACTTGCTCGAGAAGAACATCTACAGAATGAGGGGATGCAGGGACGGGTGGGTGCATGGACGGACAGATGGGTGGACGGACCGATGGGTGATGGGTGGGCAGGTGGTGGATGACCAATGGGTGGCGGGTGGGTGCACAGGTGCAGAGGTGCATGGCTGGATGAATACGTCGGTGGGTGGATAATGGACGGAAGGACAGACACACGGATGGAGGCGTGGATGGGAAGATGGATGGACGCATGGACAAACGCCCGCACGTAATTGGGGGGGATAATGAATCGCACAGAAAGGCAGGGGGTGAACAGAGGCAGGAGGCCGGGGGACTGCAGCCCCGGGCCCCAGGGCGGCAGCGGGCAGAGCCCAGAGCCAGGAGCCAGGAGGCCTGCTCACCCGTCCCCGGGGCCCTGGCAGCCCGTCCTCAGAAAGGGGACAGGGTCTCATCAGAGACAAACTGAGGTTCTGGCCACTCCGGCCCTGGCACTGCCACCCTGCTGGTCGGGCGCCTCTCGTGGCCTTGACACAGCCCCTAGGCCACACTGCCCTCGGAGAGAGTCCCCAGGCGGGAAAGGGTGCCTGAGCCTGGGGCAGGGGCGGGGTCCCTGCCTGGGTGATTAGAATGACCCTCTGAAGCCACCCCCTCGGCCCCTCCCCCACCAGGGACGACTCACAGATCCAAACACCAAGGACTTTGTCCACGTCACCCGTGGCCCCGCCCTGTGGCCACCCTGCAGGTGTCACTCAGGACCCTCCTCCTTTGGCCCACACAGCTCGGCTGGTTGGATCTCTGCCTCTTGGGTTCCAGATGGGGAACCTGAGGCCCAGTGGTGTGAGGTGATTGCCTGGCCAAGGTGCACAGGGCCGGCCGGGGGGGCGGGGAGCCAAGCTGACCAGACTCGGTCCACTGAGGGCCACTGGGTGGCGCTCCCTCTGACGACAGCATGGCCCTCGGGGGGCAGGGGGGGCGGGCGTCTGCCCCATCACCTGCTGACTCAGACGGACGTGAGCCTGGACGTTCCCGGCACCTGGGAGGCAGGAGGGAGGTGTGGGCACCCGCCAGCCCCAAGAGCCCATCCCCAGCCTGTGGGTGCCTGGGGGGACGCGGGCCCTCCCCCACCCCGGAGAGGCAGGGATGGTCACCTGTTCACGGGCGAAGGAGCCAAGCCCAGGCAGGTCCAGCACCTGGCACCGGGGCGGCGGGGGGGATGGGCACCTGACGCCACCCGCCTCCCCTCCCCCAAAGGGCGGCACTGGGAACGAGCCCCCTCCTGGGCCCCCTGCAGCTCCGGCGCGGAGGGCGGGTGGTCCCCCTGCTCGGGCCCCCGTCTCCGGAACTCTCTGAGCAGGGGCCCGGGCGCCCAGGGGGGCAGCCCGAGGGAAGCTCACTCCGGGCGACGAAAGAACAGGGGCGGTTTCACGGGAAAGGACTCTGACTCCGAGCCAGCGGGACGTCTGTGCTTGGTGACCCAGTTTCTCGAGGGGGTGCGAGGGCTGTGCGTCCAGCGGGAACACATGGAAAGGCATCCGTCTTCCGTTCGGGAGGACTGGCCCCTCGGGGAGCGGGGCCCTGCCTCCGCCCGCCAGCGTGCCCGGTGCCAGGCCGTGGCAGGGACGGGGGTGCCCGCTCAGGAACAGGGCCGCGCACGCGGCGGGGCTGCCGCAGACGGAGCCCAGGCCCGGTCCTCACACCGCTGCACGGAGCCTCGCCCGCGGCCAGGATGACCCCAGCTTTCGGAGGACCCCCCTGTTCCTCAAGGTGACCCTAAGACAAGGCCCAGAGGCTGGGGGGCCAGCAAGGACACCCTCCTGGACCCGGACTGGGGTGGCAGCGTGGCCACGGAGGAGAGGACAGACCTGTTCGGAGTGCGGCCTGGGGAGGGGCTGGCGACCGTGGGAGAGGACCGACCTCTGCCCCTGCCCTGGAGAAGAGGCGGCCTCCCAGCTCACCAGCCCAACCGTGTTCCCAGCCTCTCCCCGGCCGGACGGGCGCCGCCACTGGGCTCCCCCTGTGCAGGAGGCCCCGAGACACCCCTAGGCTGCACCCCTTGCTGTGTCCCGGCTGCTCTGCCTGCCTCCCAGGAGGACCCCACCATCCTTCGCCCCCCGACCTGGCTCCAGTGCAGACCCCGCTGGCCACACCCCCCGGCCAAACCCCGCCCCTCCCTCCGGCAGGTTGGGGCGGCCGCCTCCTGTCCTCAGAGGCATGGACTCAGCTGCGTCGCCCACCTGTCCACCTTTGCCGCCCCCACCGCTCACACTGCCCCACTGTACCCCCTGCCCCCACCATGGCCACCTGCAGGGGCCCCTGCTCCACCCACTGCACCCGGCCCCAGGCCCCCTTCCCATGAGACAGATGGTCGAGGGGCCAGCAGCACCTCCCGGGCCACTGGAGGCCCCCAGACAAGCCCCAGACACGGATGCCGGTGCCCAGGGGCCCACACACTGGTCGTTGCCCTGAGTTGGGGCCGAGGGCTGCTGGGCCGAGGCATCACCCAGGGCGACGGGGGCCCTGCCTGAAGCCACACGGGGGGCAGTGCCAAGCTGGGCCACCCGCCTGCGCTCCCCACCCCTGCCATGGGGACTCCGCTCACACCTGTAACCGCCTGGCTGCCTGGGCCCACTGCCCTCCAGACACAGATGCCCCTCTGCCCGGCCCAGCCCTCCCAGGCCCGGCGTCTGTGCAGACCAGCGCCCGCCTGCACTCCAGCTGCGCCCCCCCAACCCACGCCCTTGCAGCAACCCCTCACCCTCCTCCCGCAGCTCCCGGGTCTCCCAGGCTCCTGTGGACGGGCTCCTGGCGCCCTCTTGTGGACAGTCAGGAGCGCGCGGTCCCCGTGAGTCCTGGACAGCGGCAGGCCCCCTCCCCGCCCCCCACAAGGTGACTCAGGTGACCTCCCACGGTCAGGGGTGGCAGAGCCCCAAGGGGACGAAAGGTCGGGGCCGAGCCGAAGGAATGACAGCCAGCATCCCCACCCATGCGCAGCTGTTTCTGCCGTCCCAGGGCCCAGGGCCGTGGTTCCACAGATTTATTCAACGGAACAGAACTGGGTGCGCCCGAGGGCCCTGCCTCGAACCAGGCGGGGTGGCCTCGTCCCCGGAGCGCCCAGTCTGGGGCAGACAGTGAACTGAGCGGTTTGGTCGCCCAACAGAGAGGTGTGCACAGGCCCCGAGGGAGCCCCAGGGAGGGGGGTGTCCCCCACCCAAGCCTGCAGGGTGGGGTGGGGACACACCAGGCTGGGCAGGCTGCAGGGGCTGGGGACCGAGCAGAAGTGGCCAGGGTCACAGGAGCCACCAGGGAAGGCTCAGCGGGGACCACTCCTGGATGGGGGGGGGGCGGCTGGGTGCAGGAGTGAGGGGCCCTGAGCAGAAGACCCCAGTGGCAGACAGATGAGTTAGGGAGAGGACCCTGGTGGCCTGGGGAGGGCCCCCGGCTGGGGAGGGGAAGAGTGACAGAGTCACGTCAGGACAGAGCCAGCAGGCCCGGTGGCTGGGAGGGTGTGGGGGTGAGGGGGACAGCGGGGACCCCAGGCCAAGGCGGGAGCTCCAGGAGGGGAGATTCCCAGAGGAAGAAGTGCGTGGCTCCTGCAGGGACCCGTGTTCCCAGCGCAAGGACGGCAGGAGGCCCGGGACCTGGCGGGCAGCATGGCCCCAAAGCGCCCCCCCATGCCCAACGGCGTGTCGTCACTCTCTCTCGACCTGGAGGAGAGCCGCGAGGTCAGGACTCTGGTCTCCAGGCGGCAGGCCCAGCACCCGCCCCGCTCGCTCGCAGGCGCAGGCGACTGTGGTGCGAAACCGCGTTAGGAGGAAGTGCCAGCCCGGCTGCGCAAAGGGAGGAGCGCAAGGTCCCGTGAAACAATGTTACACATCCCGATCGGCGTGAAGCCCCGCCCCCCATGGCCTGCAGGGGGCTGGGGTTCGCGCTGCGGACCCTCAGTGAGAGCTGCCCCGGACATGGCACGCCGTAGGCCTGGAGACAGGGCCCCGGCTCCGGTTAAGTCCTCGAAGCCTGCTGGAACAGGGTGGCGGCCGAGGGGACATGCAGGGGACGGCTACCTGGCCGGCAGCGAGGCGAGAGAACGCCCTCGGACCACGCGCACCGGCCGCCCGGGGCCCCCGGGAGGGCCAGGCTTCCCTCAGGCACAGGCAGGAAGCCCTGCGCCATCACACGGGGACCAGCCAGCGGCCCCCAGGGCCCCCGGTCCCCGCTGACACTGAAAGGGCCTCAGAAACCCCACGGAAACGAACTCTGCCCCGAAGCGTTTCCGCTCCTGCTCGTGGGACACGCGAGGCCCCGCCCACCGCGCTGACGCAGAGTGCGTGCGTCCCCGTGGGTGGACCGCGTGTGCGAACCAACGAGCACCTCGGGCCCCCAGCCCCGAGCGCAGGCCCTGCTTTACCCGCGCGCTCTCCACCCACCCCCCCGCCCGCGTCCGCGCCCCCCCAGGCGCCAGCGCCGGCCTGCTCCGGGCAGGCACTGGCTTCCTCTGGTTTTGTCCCGCTTTGTCACGTGCTCGCCAGTGCCTCCGCCCAGCGACGGCTTAGGACAGCGATTCTCCCCCGGCGCACCGCCGCCGCCGCCAGAATTTTCGGCGCTGCAATAACACCGGGCCGCTTGGGCAGGGCCACCGACCCCTTCTCCCTTAGATTGCCCAGTGAACGGTGACGACGGCCAGCACAACAATAGCTGTCCGGTGTGAACGGATCAAAATTATACCTATTTTGCGGGGTCAGATCGGCAAAATACCTAATTTTTGGTGTGCTTTGGTGTGCCGCAGGATTTTAGTAATTAGGGTATGTGTGCCACGAGATGAGAAAGGTTGGGAATCGCTGGCGTCGCGTGATGCGTTGTTAAGACCCTGGCACGCCGCCGCCCCCCCCGCAGGGGGCGGGGCTCGGCCCCAGCGGAGTGACCGCCCATCCGTGCGGGACCCGCCTTGCTGCTCAGGGGCCCTGCTTCTGCACCAACCGGCGCTGCGCACTCTGTCCAGGCCAGTCTCCTGCCTCCGGGGCCAGCCTCCCCACGGGAGCCCACACGTCCCACAGCGGGTGTTCAAGTCCATCCTTCCCCCCGCGAGAGACGGTCCTGTTGACACAGCCCTGTTGACACAAAGCGACGGGGGGAGGGGTGGCCCTCGCCTCCTCCAGGCACCACGGCCAGTGTCAAGAGCCGGAACCGGTGGTGGACACCATCCGTCTCGGCAGAGGGCCACAGAGAGCACCTGAGGACTGCCCACCTGCCACCGCCTCCTGGGTGACACCCAGGCCCCCAGAACCTGCCCACCCCCAGGAGAAGCCCGTGGGGGCAGGGTCCCTCCTGGTGGTCTCTCCATGAAGCAGAACCTAAAGGGCTGCCCCGGGGGGCCAGAGGTCCGGGACCTGACTCCGGTCACCCGGGCATTGAGTGGAGAGCGTCACCCCCACCCCACAGGAGCCCCAGGGCTGCTGCTCTGGGAAGGGGGTCTCCCAGGGGGCAGAAGGCAGGAGACAGGACACCCACCGGGACCCCTGCTGAGCTCCTCCTGCCACCCCTGGAGCCCTCCTGCCCTGGCAGCCCCCCGCGGTCAGCCGGCCTGAGCGGGGAGAGAGGGCGAGAGACCACCTGCCTCCTCCCACCGGCAGGGCTGGGTGAGACTCAGGAAACGGCTGAAGCCCTTCCTTCCAGGCGAGCCCAGGGTCAGTGCGGGAGCGGGGAGCGGGGAGCGGGGAAAGGGACCTTCTGGGCTCAGCTTCCGGGCAGCCGGCGCCGGCCTTGCCTCCAGGGGGCGCTTGGGGTGTGGGGACCGGTTTCCGGAGCATCGGGAATGAGTCGTCGGCAGGGCGTGACTGCCCCCTGCTGGACGCTCCCCTGCCTGCGCTCCGCTCCTCCGCTGGGGGAACCCTGGCCCCCCGGAGGCTAGAGCCGGCTCCTCTGCTCCGCACCCAGAAGCAGGACTAGGGCTGGGTGAGGCGAGGGTCGCACTTGCCCCGAGCACAGAATGATTTTAGGGGGATGCCAGAAAACTCAATGGTCAAGAATCGTTAAGTCTTTAATGTAATGTTTTAAATCAAAATTACGGCAAAAATATCCACGATGAGCAAAGCATCCGATGCTAGCTACACCCAGGACCTGGCCGAGCCTCCCCTTGCCCAGCCCTGGAGGTGGGGTGGGGTCCTTCCCGGCTGCAGGAAGACCCACCTACGTCAGCCCAGGACCCCCAGCCAGAGGTTCTTTCTGGAGAAAGGGGGGTGAATACGCCGGCTTGGCAGCCACTCCAGGATGCCGTGGGCTGGGGGGCTTACCCAGGGCTTTTCCCACGGCTCTGGAGGCGCCAGTCTCCCAACCGGGGGGCCAGCCAGGGAGGTCCCTGGTGAGGCCTCCCTTCCGGGGGTGCAGAGGGGCCTCCCCACCGTGACCTCCAATACCAAGGACAGAGCCCCGCCATGGCCTGGCCCCGACCACCCCCCACACACCCTGTCTCCAAACACCACCACACTGACCGCTGGGCTCTGAGGTGCTGGGCGCACAGTTCAGTTCATAACCACGGGATACACATGTGAGGACCCAACAAAGCCTCCTGCCCCAGGAGGCATCCCTCCCAGCTTCCTTGGCACCAGGAGGGAGACCGCAGACCAGCCGCTGGACCTTGGGGCCGGCCCAGGGCCCTCCGGCCCTTTGGCAACAACAGGGGTTAAGTGTGGGCCTAACTAGGCACATGCCGCCCCTGCCTGCACCGTCCTCGGCGCCCCCACCACTGGAACCAGGCTCCCCTGTCCCTCTTCAACAGCCAGCCTGCTGGGCGTGGCCGCCCGCCAGCCCACAGGGTCTTCTGGACTCAGGGCCGAGAGCCCGGTCCACCAGGGCTCTTTCTGTCCCATGAGGATCCCAAGTGGACAGACCCTTAATCTCCAGGCCCCCATAGAGGGGCCTGTGGCCCCCCCAGTAATAACCAGGTTGTGCTTCTTGTATGTGCCGTGACTGGGAATCGAACCTGCAACCTTGGCGTATCAGGACGGTGCTGTAACCAACTGAGCTACCTGGCCAGGGCTCTGTATTGCTTTTATCACTTGAGAAGAACACTGCAAACACTGGTGCAGACCAGAGGATAAGCGGCCTCCTCCCAAGAAGGATGGCGGCTGCGGAGAGGGCCCTCGAACCCGGGAGAGGGCCCTGCGGGGCACAGCCGTGCCGTCCACCGGGGCCGTGCTTGCGAACACGGGGAGCAGCCCAGGGGGAGCTCCGGAGAGTGGGGTGCGTCCTCGGGCAGGTGGGGTGGGGGTTGGGTGAACACCCCGCTCCGTGGGCTGGCCCGGGACTGGTTTCCAGAGCCAGCGGCTCCCCCTGGACCCCGGGGCCGCTCTCGCTGCAGAGAGCACAGCCCAGTCCTTGGGGAGGGGCCATGCCTCCTGCTCCCCACCTCTGCTCCTCGGGGAGCGCCTGCCCCCCTCCCCCGCCCCGTCGGCCCTTCCTCAGTGGGCGTTTCCCCAAATGCCAGGAGAGGCCTGTGGACCCTCCTTGCCCAGCCAGAGCCCCGGAGGGGCCCCCACGTGAACAGCCCGCCCTCCGCACCTGCAGAGGGTCGTGGGAGCAGGGACCTGGCTTAGTGGTTCCCGTGTAGCAGCTTCACTGTGACGCCATTCGAAGGGATTCAGACTCGCCCGCTGACAGCACAGGAGCCCGTGGCTTTGAGGGTGACTGCCAGGAGTACAGCCACCGTCACCGTGGAGCTGGGACACGGCACCCCACACACCCAGGGACCACGCCTGCACCGCCAGCCCCCGGCCCGGCCCAGCCCCAGCCACTCTCGCCCACTGTCCTCCTGCTTCCCGAAGAGCAGGCCACTGCTCTGGCCCCGCCGCGCCCGCCGGGGGTCTCCTGGGTAGACATGGGGACCGCCCCCTATGAGCCCGAGTACCCCTGTCTCTGAGCCCCAGCGGGTGGCCAGGGAGTCCCCTCCGGCCGGGCGTCTCCTCAGAGAAACCCGACGGCCGTCCCTCGGCCCAGCCTCGCGGTCACTCCGGGGGAGCGTGGCCCCGGAAACGGGCAGTCAGGCCCTGAGCGCAGACTGGTCCTGACTCGGCGACTTCGCGGCCGCACACACGGCGGCACCCACGGTGAGAGCCGGGGCGGACGGACCGCGCCCGAGGCGGCGTCGGGGCGGATGGAGGTCAGCCTGGCCCGGCGGCAGAGGCCTGCCCGCCGGCGATCCGGGCCACATCCGTCCCCGGCCCAGCGCGACATTTCCCCCGAGTGAGGGAGCCCCGCCCCTTTAAATGTCAGATGTCCTGGGCAGCTTCTCCTCCGCTTTCGCCGCTTTCAGAGGAAACCCAATTACCACCCAGCTGGTGCACTTGCTGTAAATGGAACTCACAACACCGTGGGTGGTGAGCGCGGCTCCGAAGGTCAAGGGCAGGGCAGCGGCGACCACAGACTCCAGTGAGGACCCCTGTTCAGCCTGCCGCGGCGGCTGACACCCACCCTTGTCAGTGGAGAGACTTCCAGGGGGCCTGGGCCGCCCCCGCCAGCAGCTGGGCCGCCCCTTATACACGTTGGCCAGCCCCTCAAGAGTCACCCTGTGGTCATGAGAGTGCCACGTGTCACCTCCGTGGGCAGCGGGGACCCGTGGCCCTCTCCGGGCTCAGAGCCCCATCAGCCCTTAAAAAGCTACCCCAGAAGCGCGCAGAAGCCCCAGGAAAGCGGCAGAGGGGAAACGGACAGATGGGAAGTGGGACAGGAAGGGGCACGTGGAGACCCCTCGATGTCTCAGCCACTGCCCACCCCCCCACCCCCCGCACGGGCACAGGGCTGGGAGGCCACCACCCCATCCTCAGAACTCGACCAAGCGGCCCCAAACAACCAGCACCTCTTCCTGGACCCGTCAGAGAACAGGTTGCGGGGTTCACGGCCACCCCCAAATCAGGAGAGATGAGGACTCAGAGGTCTTGGGGAGGCTGGCGTGGGACGGTGGGTGAGGAGCCCCCCAGGCGCCCCAGCAGGTGCCCCCTCGGCAGATGGGAGCGGGTCTCCTGGCGTCCCTGGGGACACTCCGTCGCTGCCTTCCCCTCACGGTCCACCTGGGGGAGCCCGGCCACCCCCGGTCCGTTCCCTGGGACCTGGGTGCCCTGGCCTGCAGTGGCAGCTGGGGCCAGGGGTTCCCACACTCAGGTCCAGTCCCCGGGGGAACAGAAGGGGTGAGTCCCCTTTCTCGCGGGCCAGCACGGCAGGAGGGGCCCACGGGGGACGGTCCCTCACTCCCTTCTCGCTTCAGCAGAAACACCTGGCCCCTCGGCCCACGCGGGAGAGGCCGGAGCCCCGCCCCCGCCTCCCCTCCACCCGCCTGCCTCTGAGGAATTGACCCGTCACCCGCCTCAAGGGCCCAACTTGGGTTCCTCTGAAAAGGTTATAGTGAACCCCAGATTCAATCTCACCAGCGAGTGGCTGCGACCCGTGGCCACGGTCACCCTCCCTGACACACAGGTCGTCCCATGTCTGGCCCGAGGGCACCTCCTCAAGTCTCACGAGGTTCTCTTGAGTGGCCGGCAGGACCGGCCCGTGTCTCCGGCAAAGGGGGTGCGGTGGCCCGCCCTCCCTGGAGGCAGAGGGCCGAGGAAGCCCGGAGGGGAGTGCCGGGCCCTGCCCCACCGGGGCCGCCGGCTCCAGAAGCAGAGCAGGCTAGCACGCTTCAGCGTGTCCCCAGATCCGGGTCTCGGGTTCAGCTTATTCCACCCTCCGAGGCCGTGGGGTGAGTCCCAGCACCAGCAGGTGAGACACGGGGACTCTCGGTGCCCTGTGCCCTGAAGTTTCACCGCCGTCACCCACAAAGGCCGAGAGCCCAGGGCATAGGGCAGGACACTGTGAACGGAGCTCTCGCCGCCGCCGCTGGCCTGTCCCTGAAGCCTGGGCCCCCGGACCCCAGGGGGGGCAGCCCGGGCAGAGCTCTGCCCCCAGAGGAGCACCTTCTCCCGAGGGGCACCTGCAGCCCAGGACGACAGGGTCCCCCCCACGGCCCCACCCAGGTCCCCGCCGGCGGCGCCGGGTTCCTTGGTGGAGTGAGCGTCTGTCCTCCGCCGCAGAAGCTCTGCCCCGGGCTCCTCGTCCCGCTCCGTCTGCCGGCCAGAGGCCGGGGTGTCTCTCTCCCCGAAGGTCGCCAGTCAACCCCTTGGATCCCAGGGGTCCTTCGAGGTGCGGGGAAGACACAGCTCTGCACACGCCTGACTCTCTGGAGTGGGTGGGACCGTGCTCTTGATTCTGTGAGAAACCGGAAACCTTCCCCAAGGGATGAACCCCTCCACCTCATCTCGGAAACGGACCCCCGACTCAGGACGCAGGCGGCTTTCTGAGCAGACCCTGAGTAGCGCCCAAACCGCCTTCCCACGGCTCAGCCAGGTGTGTGCGCTGCCGTCGGCCACAGGTCAGGGGCCTAGGACGAGACCTGCGCGCTGGGGGGCATTTGCAAGGGTCCTGTTCGCACTGCGGCGTGTTGGCCGCCCGGAACCCCGCCAGAGCCCGCTCGGGACGCGTTGTGCCGGAATCCACTCCCCTCGTCAAGTTCATCCTGGGTTGATCCCAACAGTGAGGTTCTCGTTCGGGTTGTGCCTGAGTCATCCATCACCTTCTCGCCGCTAGACGCGTGCTCAGCAGCCTCGGCCGCCGGCCCGCTGCCCCACCCCTTGTGGGCGGAGCCACAGGGGTGCGGCCTGTAGGGCCCCGCGGAGGCCCCTGGGGCCACGCCCACCGGTGCCCACGGGGCGCTCCTGGACTGAGGCCACGCCTGATGGGCACGGCCCGCCTCCAGTGGCCTCTGTGCCGGCCTGGCCTCTTCCCGCACCTGGGGTGATGTGAGGGGCCCTCAGCAGGGGCCTCCATGGTCCCCACGCCACAGCCGGCCCCTCTGCCCAGCGCCCTGTCCCGGGTGCCGCTCACGGTGCCCACCGCTGCCTGTCCCGTCTGGGGGGGGCAGGCCCGAGCTGGGCTCCCGTCCCAGAGCTCTTCCGAGTCAGAGGTGCTCAGGCCAAGGGGACCCTGTGCTGGCCACCGCTCAGTGCTACCAGGCCCCCAAGGACAGCAGCAGCAAACTTCCCAATGTTGCATGATAAGAAGGGCCTTTTCTTTTTTTTTTTTTAAGATTTTATTTATTTATTTATTTATTTTTGAGAGAGGGAAGGGAGGGAGATAGAGAGAGAGAAACATCAATGTGCGGTTGCTGGGGGTCATGGCCTGCAACCCAGGCATGTGCCCTGACTGGGAATCGAACCTGCGATGCTTTGGTTCCCAGCCCGCGCTCAATCCACTGAGCTACACCAGCCAGGGCTCAGAAGGGCCTTTTCCAGTGCATCTTCTGCCAAGAACTGGAGCAAGAAAACGCCGTATGTTGCCACGCACAAGGCGCTCCCAGGTCAAACGCGGACCCACAGTTTGGGCCCCAACATCCAGGGAGAAAATCACTTGTTTTAGCTTTTTTTATTCAATTTTTTACTTCTTTCCATTTAGAAACAAAGCCAGCGACCGTATTCCAGGGTATTATTTTGCCTGCAAATGTTGTTGCTTTCCAGAGTTACCCTTTGAACGCATACACATAAATAAAAGAACTGAAAACATTTATATAGATACGGAATTAGTACTGCCCACGGAAAATGTGCACTCTTATTCTTCCCTCAAAAATTGGGGCGACCTGGCTGGCGTAGCTCAGTGGATTGGGCGCGGGCTGCATGCGAACCAAAGCGTCGCAGGTTCGATTCCCAGCCAGGGCACATGCTAGGGTTGCAGGCCACGGCCCCCAGCAACTGCACATTGATGTTTCTCTCTCTCTCTCTCTCTCTCCCTCCCTCCCCTCTCTAAAAATAAATAAATAAAATCTTTTAAAAAATTGGGGGGAAATATGGCCGTTCTCTCGGATCTCAAGTGGGACGCGCCCTGCTTTCCAGACCAAACCCGAGGAGACGTGGCCACGGTTCGCGTGGACAGACACGGACCCTCCCGGGCGGGTGCATCTCAAGAGGCTTATTTTCTGCTTCAGCTCAGAGCTTCAGCCCATCTTAGTGTCACCGGGGACCCGGAAACGGGAGGTAATAACCTGGGGGGAAATTCATTCCAGGATGCTGAGAAGCTGACCCTTGAGAAATAAAACTGAATAGAGCGGTTAGGGTTCCCTTCTGAGGTAGAAGATCTTAAAACTGGCACAGAAATAGAATTTCCAAGGATTGAATAGAGTGGGTGGTTCCTTGCACCTGGCTCTGGGTAGAATATGCAGATGATATCATTTGCATACATTAACATTCATGCATTCCCATTAGGTACTTCGTGAAGGTTAATATTTTAATATATGAAAGCAATGCTGCCCTGGCTGGTGTGGCTCAGGGGACTGAGTGGTTGTCCTGCAGAACGAAAGGTCACCGGTTCGATTCCCAGTCGGGGCCCATGCCTGGGGTGCAGGTTCAGTCTCCGGTGCATGCATGAAAGGGAGACAGCCAACTGATGTCTCTCTCTCCCCCCTTTCCTCTGTTTCTAAAATCAGTAAACACACATGCATTTTTAAATGGAAACAGTATCGCCTTGGCTGATGTGGTTCAGTGCATTGAGTGGTTCGATTCTCAGTCAGGGCACATGCCTGGGTTGCGGGCCAGGTCCTCAGTAGGGGGTGCACGAGAGGCAACCACACATTAATGTTTCTTCTTCTCTTTCTCCCTCCCTTCCCCTCTTTCTAAAAATAAATAAAATATTTTTTATTGATTATGCTATTACAGTTGTCCCATTTTCCCCCTTCAGTCCCCTCTACCCTGCCCACCCCCTCCCAACCACATTCCCCCCCTTTAGTTCATGTCCATGTATCATTCTTTAGCTTCTACATCTCATACTATTCTTGCCCTCCCCCCGTCCATTTTCTACCTACCATCTATGCTACTTATTCTCTGTACCTTTTCCCCCTCTCTCCCTCTCACACTCCCCTGTTGCTAACCCTCCATGTGATCTCCATTTCTGTGGTTCTGTTCCTGTTCTAGCTGTTTGCTTATTCTTTTGGTTTTGTTTTAGGTGTGGTTGTTAATAACTGTGAGTTTGGTGTCTTTTTACTGTTCATATTTTTTATCTTCTTTTTCTTAGGTAAGTCCCTTTAACATTTCATATAATAAGGGCTTGGTGATGATGAACTCCTTTAACTTGGCCTTATCTGAGAAGCACTTTATCTGCCCTTCCATTCTAAATGAAAGCTTTGCTGGATAGAGCAATCTGGGATGTAGGCCCTTGCCTTTCATGACTTGGAATCCTTCTTTCCAGCCCCTTCTTGCCTGCAAGGTCTCTTGTGAGAAATCAGCTGACAGTCTGATGGGAACTCCTCTGTAGGTTACTCTCTCCTTTTGTCTTGCTGCTTTTAAGATTCTCTCCTTATCTTTAATCTCGGGTAATGTAATTATGATGTGCCTTGGTGTGGTCCTCCTTGGACCCAACTTCTTTGGGACTGTCTGAGCTTCCTGGACTTCCTGGAAGTCTATTTCCTTTGCCAGATTGGGGAAGTTCTCCTTTATTATTTGTTCAAATAAATTTTCCACTTTTTGCTCTTCCTCTTCCCCTTCTGGTACCCCTATAATTCAGATGTTGGAATGTTTCAAGATGTCCTGGAGGTCCCTAAGCCTCTCCTCATTTTTTTGAATTCTATTTCTTCATTCTTTTCTGATTGCATGTTTTTTTCTTCCTTCTGGTCCACTCCATTGATGTGAGACCCAGTTTCCATTCCATCGCTATTGGTTCCCTGTGCATTTTTCTTCATTTCACTTAGTGTAGCCTTCATTTGTTCATCTAATTTACGAGCAAAATCAACCAATTCTGTGAGCACCCTGATCACCAGTGCTTTGAACCGTGCATCTGATAGGTTGGCTATCTCTTGGTTGCTTAAAAATATTGACTGTGGGGCTTCCATTTGTCCTTCCGTTTGAGCCATTTCTGGGGGGTGGTTCTGGCTGCACCTGTTACGTACGAGGGGCGGAGCCTTAGGTGTTCACTAGGGCAGGCAACCCAGTCGCTGGGTTCTGACGCTGTACGTGGGGGAGGGACCGCGGGGGAACAATGGCGCTTGCTCCGCTCGCTCTCGGACTTCAGTCCCTTCTGCCACTTCCCACAGGCAAACTGGGCCCTTCTGGTGCTGGCTCCCGGGCGAGGGGGCTTGTGCACGTTCTAGGACCCTGTGGGTCTCCCCAGGGAGCTCTCCTCCGAGGCTGGGAGATTCTCCCAGAACCTCAGCCCCCACAGGTGTATTTCAATTGGTGCTTTTAGGCTTCATTTCCCGGCGCTGGGACCCTGGGTTGCGTGGTCTGTGTCACTGCCCATTTTCACCTGGTTTATCTGCGCGCAAACGTGTGACTGCAGACAGCCAGCGGCCTTGCGCGCCTCCCTGGGTCTGCTCGCTGCCACCCGGCACCCGGGGTCTGCCACAGGGTCCGTCAGCTGCCGCCTGCGCCCTGCGTGCCCGCGCCTGCCAGCCGCCGCTTCTTCCTGCCAGGACCCCTCGACCTCTCCCGGTTGGGCCCCGACTCCGCCCCTGTTGCTGGTCTGGATGAATGGTTGTCAGACTTCCGCACAGGTCATTTCCCTGTCCGTTCCGGTTGCTTTTTTGTTTCTAAATTTTTGTTGTCCTTAGTTTTGGTTGTGCGAGGAAGCACAGTGTGTCCATCTACGCCTCCATCTTGGCCGGAAGTCTAAATAACTAAAATCTTAAAAAAAAAATTAAAACAGTATAAAAGGAACAATGACACATCTCCTGGCCAGCCCCTGACCCACCGGGCCACTCCCCAAGGAAACCCCAGGAATGGCTGCTCAGGCCCAAGCAGGGCAGTGTGAGTCTGCTTCCCTGGGCCAGGCAGGGGGTCACCTGCCCACGCCGCTCCCCAGGTGCAAGCACACCTGGGTGAGACGTCAGCTGGACCCGACAAGGACCCGCTCCAGTGGGCACAGCCCGACCTCATTCTCTTGGTCGGAGGCTCAGCAGCTCAGGGCGCCCCTCCCGTTTCACCGGCCCCCCGCATGCCGGGGGTTGCTCTAACACGGGAAGGACAGTCTCTGCAGAGACCCACAGGGACAAGATGGGGGCGGGGCCTCGGCGGGGCGGGGCCTCGGCGGGGCGGGGGGCGGTCCTCACAGTGGGGACTCGCAGGCATTTTCCATTCCACAGACGGGCGTGGCGCACCAGCGCCCCCTGCTGGGAACTCACACCTCCTCCACGGGAAATGCATCTTCACCTGGGAGCGTCATCAGCGACCCCATGTAGGAAAGCAGCCCAGCCGGTCCCTTACTCGGAGACGCCGCCCTGACATCCCTGAGCACTTACTTGTGGGATCTCAGAGCGGAGAAAGCCGCCCTGGGCCTCTCGCCCCGAAGCCAGGAGCCACAAACGGAAACCTGACAGCCCCTGGCTACCATGGCACATCGAAAACTTGCGTGTCACAAAGAAAACAAGCAAAAAAGCCAAATCCCAGTTAAAAAGAAAAGCAAGACACTGAAAAATAAGTGGTTAGCACATGAGTGGGTGGTGGAGATGAGCCAGCATCCCTCACAGAAAAAAAAAAAACTCCAGGGGAAGAAAAAGACACGCGGCCCGAGAGAAAAACACAGAATGTGCAAAGAACACAGACGGGCGCTTTTCCAAGGGGCCGGCGACCGAATGAAAACACGTTCGGCGAAACCAGCGGAAGTGAAAGGCGACGAAAAGGCGGTTCACCCACGCGTGAGACCACGCGGGAGGGACGGGGCAGCCCGCTCAGGCCGGCTCACCCCGCCGCCCCGTGGGTGGACAGCCCGGGGCCCGGCCTTGCTGGAGGGCATGTGGGCAAAGCCCAGCCTGGCCTCTGGGCCCAGGGGTCCCTTCTGGGCACTCGCCCTGAGGAAGTGCTCAGCCGCTTCCCGAGGACAGGTGCTCCTGGTCGCCACGGCACGACTTAAAAACCCGAGAGCACACGCCAAACACTTACCGTCTGCGTTCCTGGGCTGGCACGTGATTCGTTAGATACGTCTCCCCAAGTTCTTGGTAGTAAGTAGTTTTCTTATAATAAGAAAATGTTGCTTATTAAAACAATTCGCCAGAGCATTAAATCCACGTTTCAGTGGGGTTCTGGACACCTGGCCCCCCAGCTCCCCGGGCCGATGGAGACTGGGGACTTCTCCCCTCCCGGGCCCCGCGGCACAAAGCCCCTGGTTTCCAGCCCTGTCAGACCTCGGGTGTTTTCGAGACGGGAAATGAACGCCCAGTTCATCCCCAAACCCGTCCGTGTCGGGGCTGAGGAACCAGGCCGTGGGGACGGACAGACGGAGGTGTTGGTGCGCCTTGCTCTTGATCTGCCCCTCCCACCAGCAGGGTGGTCCCGGCAGCCGGAGCTGCACCCATGACCCCTCGGGCCTTGGGCGAAGATCTCCAGATAGTGTGAAAAGTAAAACTGGACATTCCCCATGTCCCGCCCTCGGAGAGGAGACCAGACCACACACAGAACCGGACTTCAGTCCAGGGTGCTCCCCGGTGCTCCCCTCCATCTTCCCAGACAGGCCGGGTGCCCAGCTCAGGAGGGATGCTGGAACAGGCTGCGGGTGTGCGGGGGAGGCAGTCACGCAAGTCTCCGGCCCCCGCCCCATCCTCCAGCACCCACACACTCTCCCTGGGGCCCAGCGAGCAGTCTTTGAGTGCCTGAGGGAAGCTCTCCCGGGTCAAGTTCTGGGCTTCTATTAAACACGAGGCTGGAACTTGGCCGGCCTTGCTTCCTGGGCCACCACCCAAAGGTGAAGGCAGCTGGAGGCCCAGGCAGTCGCCTGGACGGAAAGCTGGCCCTGCGCAGGCGGCTGGGGGGGACGTGGCCTGGGGACCCGCTGCTTCCAGGGCTGGAGGCCAGGCTCTACCTGCTCCGTGCGGGCAATTCAGCCAAGGAGGGAGAAGATGCAGGCACGGGGCGGGGCGCACAGGGGGCGCTGCACGTGCAGGAGCTTCTGGGGTCACCGCAGCTCACAAGCACAGTAGCGACCCCCAGAATAAAGTAGCCATCGGCGCGCCCGCCTGCGGCCCACCCTCCGGGCCTACACTGCCCCCTCTGAGTGGAGGGGAGGGCCGGCTTCCCCCACTCCCAGCGCTTGGTGCAGCCCAGGCGACGGGGCAGTCAGCAGTCCCCGAGGGTCCCCGCCTCTACAGCGCCGGGTGGGGGTCAGACATCGCACCAGCGAATAATTCACCAAGGGCGCGCGGACCTTTCCTGGGCCCTGTCCGAGGCGGGGAGGGTGGGGCGTCCCCGGGCCTCCGCAGCGGCCGGCAGGTGGGCGCGCGCTCGCCGGGCGGGGGTCCGGCCGGGCCGCGCGCCTCCCCCGGAACTCGGCCGTGCCATTCCCATGATGCCCAGCCACCGGGCACGGCTTCCGGAGCGCGGCCGCAGCTCCCGCCGCTGCCGGTAGGTCCGGGGAGGGGGCGCCCGGGATCGCCCCGCCCCGCGCGCCCCGCCCTCCGCGCGTCCCTCGGCGCCGGGCGGGGGTGGGGAGCGGCGGCGGGGAGACGGCGGCCCCAGCCCCCTCCTCGCGGCCCGAGGGGCGGGACGCCGGGACCCCGCCGCCCCCGCGCGCCCCCCGCGCGCCGCTCCTCCCCTGGGACGCGGGGCGGGCGGGAGGGCCGGCGCCGGGCGAGGGGCCGGGCGGAGGTGAGAGCCGGGGCCGGAGCCGGAGGGCGGCTAGGCAGGCCGCGGTCGGCGGCGCCGGGCCCCCGGGGAGGGTGCGCGAGGCGGGGGCGCGCTCGGCCGGCGCCTGGGGCTGGTACTGCCCCGGGCGGGGGTCGCGGCCCGGGAGGCAGCTCTTGCTCCCGCCTCTGCGCCGCGGGGCCCGCCGCGCGCCCCGCGTTCCTGGAAGCCCGCGGGGCGCGGGAAGAAGGACGCACCCAGGTGAAGCGCAGGTGAGGGCCCGCGGGGCAGCTTCCGGCCAGCCTAGCGCTCCCGCCCTGAGAGCTCGGCCGAGGGCCCGGTCCCCCCCCACCTTTCCCCGCGGAGGAGCAGTCCCTCCCGGTGCAGCTTCCGGGAGGGTCGCGGGCGACCCGCCGGCCCCTGGCCCCGGGACCCCGGACCCCAGAAGCAACCCCGGGGGTGCAGGCTGCGCGGAGGCCTGCCCCCTTCCCCGCGGGAGGTGCTTGCATTTACGCGGCGGCGGCTGACCGCCGGCCCAGAGCAGGCATCAGCGCCTCGAGGCAGGGAGCCCCAGTGCGCGGGGTGAAAGGGCAGGGCGGGGTCAGCTGCGAAGGCCTCGTCCTCCTCCGGCTTGGTGCTGCCTGTTGTGAGGTCTGACCTTCTAGCCAGCGGGCGGGAATTCTGGCCCACGCCCACTTCAGGTTGGCCTGCCGGGCCCTCCCTAACCCCAGAGTAGCCTCACCGGGGAGGTGACCACCCCTCCCCCCCCGGGCCGGCCCGCTTTTGCTGATGTATTTGAGGCGTGACGTTTAGGGAGCCGCACTGTTCGGAGCGAGCTGCGCTGGGTTTGGAATCCCTGGAGGAGCATGTCTGCGCCGGGAGGATGTCCCGGAGGCACCACCACCTCAGCTGGGGCACCACGTGGCTTTGGGGTGCAGGGCTGGGCATCCGCACGGCCACCCTCTGACCCGGCTCAGGGGCAGGGCGGCAGGTCGACAGCCCAGCGGCCTCAGCTCCAGGCCCTCCCCAGGCACCGTTCAGAGTTTGCCGGTGTGATTCATCAGTGCAGTGGGTTGCCTCAGGGCCTCGGGCTGTCCCTGGAGACGCCCTCTGCATTCTCAGCCTCATTCCCGCGCCCGCCCGGGAGTTTGACAGCTCAGGGACACCGTCTCCTGGGACTCCGGGCCCCGTCCCCAGGCAGGTGGCCCCCGGGGGACAGGCTGCTGCGTTTCTCCCCAAGCCTCGCTCCCCGGTGCCACCTGGTGTGTCAGGGTCGCCCCGGGCCCCCTTCCGAGACGGTGTTTCTGTTGCACGAGTTCACGTCCTTGATTCGGATCCTTCTCGCCCAGGCCTGTGCAGCCACGGCGTAATCTCTGGTCAATGGCCACAGTGAGGTGGGCACAGGCCCCCAGCCAGTGAAAGCCCCCCCACTGCTGGTCCCCCTGGTCTGGCTGTGACGGCGTGGGAGGGGTCCTGGGCTGTCGTGGGTCTGGGCCCTGGGGGCCAGCTGCCCGCACTCCCTCCCCCACCCCACCCCACCCCCGCGCCGCCAGCCCTGCGGACGGCTGGGTGGTCATATGCTGGTGCTTCACGCTGGTTGGTCCCAGGGTGAGTTCTTCCAGAATTGCGTTTTGAGCCCATAAGTGGACGCTGTTTCTTTTACAAAACCGAAAAGACGCGAGCGGCCACCTCGGCCTCTGAACTGGGCGTCTCTGCTTCCCGCCCCCCCCGGCAGCACGCAGCCCGGTCTGAGAGTGCCCGCTGGGCGATGCGGACCTCGAACCCGCGACGTGGCCGTCCCATCGACACTCTGAACCTGGACTCAAGGAGGGTTCCAAGTAAGTGCGGGGAGTCCTTTGACGTCGTGTTTCCACTCGTTGAGCACAGGTCAGCCTCTGGTGAATCGCTAGTCACTCCCGCCCGGGCCCGTCCCTGCCTGGGTGGCCGGGCCACGCTTCCCCGGGCGGCCTGAGCCCTGCGGACGAGATTACGTGCCCATCAGCAAGGGAGCTCCCGGCGGAGAAGGGCCAATGTCGGAAGCAAAGTGGGTCCCCCGGGCGGGTCCCAGCCCACTCTTCAGGTCCCCGGGGCGGTGACAGCCCTGCCTGGCACCCTTTTGGGCATGGAACTCTGTTTGCTGTTTCGTTTCCATCGAGGCCGCCAGGCCCAGCGCCCCTCATCCGGCGGCCTTGTGTTCCAGCCCCGGGGCAGGAGGGGCCGGACACGCGCGGGGAACGCACCCTCGCCTGGTGTGTCCTGTGTGTCCCTAAATGACCGGCCGCAGTGCCCGTCACTGCCCGCGCTGAGCGGCGGCCCCGACCTCTGGGGCGGAGGCTGTTTGCCGGCTGTCGTCCGTGTCCCCGGGACGGGCCCTGCGGTCCTGCCGACGACGCCACACGGGGCCTGAGACACAGAGACCGGGGCCACCACACAGGACGGGAAGGACGTGTGGCCGTGTCTGGGGGACGTCTGTGCTCGTTAGCCCAATACAATGATGCAGCTCCGAGAGGGCGTCTCGCACGCTGGCACCTGACGCTTCCCAGTGACCAGCGACTCGGTGAAGATGTCCAGGGAGGCGACCGCCCAGTCACTCACGCCACATCTTGTTTCCCCGCAGGGGGCCGCCGCCGCCGCCACCGCCGAGAATGAGCTGCCCCGCGAGGTCCGTCTCGCCGCCCCGGGGCCCCAACCCCCCGCTCTTGAACCTGCAGAGAAGCCTGCGTGGCCTCCGCCTCGCTAGCGCCTGGGCAGCTGTTTGAGGTACACGGAGCCTGTTCTCTTGCAGGGAAGGCGAGGGCCCATGGCCGGAGCGGGACGGGAATGGCGGGGGCGGGCTCCCGAGAGCGGGCGGGCAGGCGGGTGGGCTGCCGGGAGGAGGGTGTTCCTGCGGCGTCTCCCTGGCAGGCCTGACACTGCTCAGGACGTGAGGCCACGCGGCCTGGGTCCCGCTGCCCCCCTCCCCCACCCCGTGGTCCCCCCCCCCCACCCCGAAGTGCCTCACTGCTGTGCTTTCCTCCCAGCAGGATGTGACGCGAGCTGGCAGACGGAGCCCGGCCTCGGCGCGCCTCCCCGTCGCTAGAATGTTCCTCATGAACGCCCCTCCTGTGCTTGCTCTCCAGTCCACATGGGAGGCCTTCGGGCGGCCGGGGAGCTGTAGGTTTCCCGGGCGCCTGCCGCAGCCGGGGGGCGCGGGGCGCGCGGCCGTGAGCGCCAGGGTGCAGATGATCATCAGCTCGCTCCAGGGCGACCGGGCCGCCGCGCGGGGCAGGAGTCAGGAGCGCGCCCTGCACAGGGGCCCCAGGGGCCGCGAGGCCCAGCCGGCCGCTGCCTCTGCAGCCTGCGGTCTCGCGGCCAAGTTCGACCCCAAGCAGGAGGAGGAGGAGGAGGCCGCAGACGCGGGGCCCCTGGGGCTGGACTCGGACAGCGACGACTCCGTGGACCGGGACATCGAGGAGGCCATCCAGGAGTACCTGAAGGCCCGGAGCGGGGCCGCCGACGGGGAGGGTCCGCCGCGCAAGCCGGAGCCGCCCCAGAGCTGCGCCCCACCCGCCCCGTGCGCCCCCAGGCGCGCCCCCGCCTCCGGAGGTGCCCCCGGCAGCCGCGCCGCGGGAGCCGGCGGGGCTCCGGGCTCCGCCTCCCCCCTCAGCGTCAGCAGCGAGGACTCCTTTGAGCAGAGCATCCGGGCGGAGATCGAGCAGTTCCTCAGCGAGAAGAGGCAGCACGGGGCCCCCAGACGGGACGCGCCCACGGACCCACAGCTGGACCCCGGCGCCGCCAGATCCTGCAGAGAGCCGGGCATCCGGGCGCAGCGGCCAGAGTCGGCAGGCGCCTGCAGGGAGTTCGTCTTCCGGAAACCGCCCAGGTTGGCCAAGGCGGCGGCACAGCCCAGGAGCCTCAGGCCCAAAGCCACCCCAGAGCCGGAGAGCTGGGGCGGCCCGAGGCCAGCCGCACCCAGGCCACTGGCCGCCTGCCGCCCTGCAGAAGCCCAGAGTAAAGGTGGGGCCAGGAGGAACCCCGGCCCCGGGAGGCGGGGCCAGGGGCCCAAGGGTGCAGCGGGTGCCACAGCCCCGGCGCGCCAGGCCTCCGACTCCAGCAGTGACGACGGCATCGAGGAGGCCATCCGGCTGTACCAGCGGGAGAGGAGGAAGGAGGCCGGTGGGGACCCGCCGGGGGAGGGGCCGCCCGAGCCCCCTGCCCGCGGTGCGAGCCTCGCCACGAGAAGTGCCTTGCCCGATACCCCCAGGAAGACGCCAGGCAGGAAGAAGCCGGTGGCCTCCAAGGCCGCGGACCTGGGCCCGGGGGGCCCTGATGCCGCCCAGCCCCCCAAGCCACCGAAGGAGACCAAAGCCCCCGCCCCCCCAGGAAGCGCCGCGGCCAGGAGCGAGTCTGGGGACCGGGCCCCGTGCCGGGCAGACACGTCCGCCGAGCTGATGTGCGCCGAGGCCATCCTGGACATCTCCAAAACCATCCTGCCCGCCCCCGGGGAGGGCGGTGACGGACCCCCGTCCTGCGGCCCGCCCCCTCGGGCCCCCCGAGTGCCTTCCCGCCACTGCGACGGGGATAGCAGCTCTGTGGACAGCGACGACAGCATCGAGCGGGAGATCCGGACGTTTCTGGCGCGGAAGGCACAGGCGGGGACTCCGCTGGCCGGGACGGAGCCCTGCCCGCGGACCGCACAGAGCCCGCTGCTGCTACCGCCACTGCCACCACCGCCGGGCCTCCACGGTCAGGCCAGCGGCCCCAAGGCCCCCGCCTCCAGAACGCTGGACCTGTCGCTGGGCCGCAGCAGGAAACGCCGGGGAGGCAGCGCCCCCGTGTGGTCGTCCACCCCCAAGAAGGCGAGCGAGGCGGCAAAGGAGGGCGCCCCGGACGGTGACCCCGGCCAGGGGAGAGCCAGCGAGGCCCCCGGCCGGGAGGGCGAGGCCCGGGCGCAGCCACCACCCTGCAGGACCGTTGGGCCGGGTGACGAGCCGGTGGCCCCAGACGCGGCGCGGGGCGGCGTGCCACCCAGCCCCGGGAAGGCGGCCGAGTGCAGGAGCGCGGAGGAGAAGGGGAGCTCCGAGGACAAGAGCAGCTCGTTGGACAGCGACGAGGACCTGGACGCCGCCATCAAGGACTTGCTCCGGTCCAAACGGAGGCTCAAGAAGCGGTGCCGGGACCCCCGAGCCGCGAGCAAGAAGAAGGTCCGGTTCAGCACCCGCGAGGCGCGGGCCCCCGGCCAGCAGGGCGGCGCCCCCCAGAGAGGCTGGAAGGACAGGAGCCCCCACCTGCTCAAGAGCTGCCTCTCCAAGGCCGACAGGGACAGCAGGGAGGACCCGCCGCGGAAGCCTTCCGGCGTCTTCTGCAGTGGGACGGAGAGAGCAAAGCCAAGCGGCACTGGGCCCCCGGACACGCCCCCGGTCCCCCTGCTGGGACGGAGAGCCTGCCGAGGGCGCGGGTGCCCCGGCCACCTTCACGGCGCAGCCGCCAGCCCCAGCTCTCGGTCTGAGGACAGCAGTTCCGTGGACAGCGACGACAGCATCGAGCTGGAGATCCGGAAGTTTTTGGCCGAGAAGGCCAAGGAGTCTGTGAGCAGTTTAGAGGCTCCGGGAGGAGGTCCCACCACACTCGGGCCGGGCAGTGCGCCCAGGCCGGAGCCACCGGGCCGGAAGGTGGCGGCGGTGGCCCCCGCCCTGGCTCTTCAGCCCAGGGTGTGCACCCGGAGCCAGAGGGGCAGGGGGACCCCGCAGCCAGCCGCGTGGGGGCCGAGGGGCAGCCCCCACGCGGAGCAGGCCTGCCTCCCCGCTGCCCCGCCCAGAGGCCAGCGGGCGCCCCCCAGGAGCACCAGCGAGACCCCGTCTGCCCGAGGGCCCCCCGCGGGCAGGAGAAACCTTCATCCCCGCAGAGACCCGAGCCCCAGAGGGGCCGGGCCTGCCGCGGGGGACAGCGCCTTTGGTCGGCCGTCCAGCTGCGCAGAAGTGGGCGCTGGGGCCGGAAGCCTCGGCGGGACCTCACCCGTGACCCCCCGGGGCGGCAGCACCCTGACGCGGAGCCTGGGCGCGGACAGGGAGGGCGGGCCCCCAGCCGGCCTCGCGCTCCCGTGGGGCGACTTCGCCCACCAGAGGCGGCTGCAGAGCGCGTGGGCCCCGAGCTCGGACGGCGGGGACGCGGCCTGGAAGGGGGGTCCAGGGGGCGACAGGGAGAAGGGGGCGGAGGGCCCGGCCCGGGGCGCGCCCGACCTCACCGGGGACCCCAAGAAGGGGCTGCCCTTCGCGGGCCTCTCGCCGCTGCGGCCCACACAGCTGTTCCCCTTTGGGAACACCGTGGCCTGGGGCGCCGCGCCGGCCGGCCTCTTCGGCCCTGGCCTGGGCCCGCCTCTGCAGGGCCCGTCCTTCTCGGCCTTCCGGGAGGCCCCGGCCGGGCCCGGGCCCGTGTTCGGGGGCTCGCACCTGCTGGGGAAGAAGGAGGGTGGGCGCTGGCCCCGGCGGAGGGCTCCGGCCGCACTCAGCTTCCACGGCGGCGGGCACTCGGGGTCGGACGAGGACGTCCTGGACCTGCGGTACCGGCGGAGGGCGGACAGGGACCTCGCCCAGGACCCGGAGGCCTGGGGCAGTGACGCCAGCGAGCTGAGCGACACCTCCGTGGAGGACGGCGGCCCCTCCATGGCCCCCAGCAAGGCCCTGAAGCTGTGAGCCCACGAGTCTGGTGGCGCCGCCGCGACCCCCCTGTACATATGTACGCCAACGGGATCGATGCCCCTATTTAACAGCCGTGTCCTGGTAAATACGAGTTTTGTAGCTTTTTTTGTAAATTATTTAAAGTGCTGTAAAAACTATTTTTGGAGAATAGAGCTGTTTGATTTTGTAGGGCGTCCCTGACGGCAGTTTCCGTGGGCTCCGTGGAGCAGCCCGGGGTGACCGAGGTGGACATCCGGCTGTGCTGGGGGAGGTGGTGACGCCCCCACGGTCTCCGTCCGGAGGCTCCTGGACATCACTCGCCATAGGGCACCCTGGGCCAAGAGGCCGTGGGACACCCACTGGGCACGGCGGCCCGGCCCTCCGGCCAGAGAAACGTGTCAGAGCACAAGTGCCAGTGGGCACGCGGGTCACTCCCGGTGCACGCGGACGGCCCAGGAGGGAGCGCACGCAGGCCGCGCCGGCCCCCGGGGGACCCATGTTGTCCACGTCCAGCCCCGTTCAGGGACTACATGGTTCTCACGATTCAATAAACCTCTTTGTACACGGGAGCCCCTGGGTCCTCGTTTTTAGCCACTGCCCTCCAAGGCAGCGGGAAGCCTGCGCGTCCCGAGTGCCCGTGTCCACTCCCCGTGAGCACGGAGGACGGAGCCCAGTGCCCTTGCCGCCCATCCCCCGTGGCGGGGTGAGGAGGGGGTGTGTGTGCACCGCAGCTGGGCTGTGGGCGGGGTCCCGTCCTCTCCTGGCGCTCGCTGTTGGGCTCCGGACAGCGAGGAGCTTGCGTCCTGGGCCTCCGCTCGCTCTGCTCTGCAGGGGGGCCTGTGGCCGCTGCAGACCCAGGGGGAGCAACAGTGTTCACGGGGCGGGGCCCTGAGGGGTCACCACATGTGCCTGAGGTGGTCGGGCAGGTTGTCATCGGGCTCCCCAAGTTGTAGGACCCTCAGCCGCAGCCTGGCGCCCACAGCCCAGGCACGAGGCGCACTCTGCAGCCGGAGGCAGTTGGGGTGCTGACGCGCCAGTGGATTGTCTGCAGGTCCTGCACCCCTGGGCTTCGGCAGTGAGCCAGTCCTGCGACCGAAGGCAGCCCCGCGCCGGCACCACGGTCGGCGCCGGCCTGGTGACCTGTGACCAGCGGAGCAGCCCGGACACCGGACTGCGGGCGCCTGTGGGGTGTGCCCTGAGGTCAGCATTGTCAGAGAACGCTCCGGGAGAGACAGTTCACCCAAGCTTTAAATTGTGTTTAACTTTAAGGGGTGCAGCGAACACTCAGAAACTGGAGTCAGCGTGCTTTGTGTACCAGGACTGGCTCTCTAGCGCCCCTAAACCAAGCGCTGCTCAAGAATCGCTTCGCTAGTTTGACCTCCTCGGGCGGCCCAGGGTGGGGGGTCTGGGCCCTGCCGGAGACCCGGATACCTTCCGCACTGAGCACTCCACTTCCTGCGCCCAGACCCGCCTCCCCGGCCTCCACCGCCTCTGCGCCCCTGATGCTGCCAGTGGGCCACTGGGAGTGAAGGTTCTGGTGCCCACACCCTGGGCTGGCTCAGGGTGGGCTGGGGCCGAGGCCGGAGGTGCCACTGGGCCCCATCTGGAAAGGGGGCTGCCTCAGGAGTGACCACCGGCCATCTGACGCCCCCGCCCTCAGCTCCCGGCCTGACTGTGCAGCCCACACAGCAGGAGCTGCCGCCTGAGGTGCTAAAGGTGCACCCACTGGTGAAAGAAGGCCCTGGTGGACGCTGTGTTGTGACTCGGTCCCGCTGGGCGTGTGGAGACGTGGGGACCAGTGACCCCCACAGAGCCAGAGAGCAGGGCGGCGGGTCTGCATTCGGAGTGAGGCCCCAGGCAGAGGTGTCGTGCCCTGGGGTGGGCCGTGGCGTCACAGTGTCTGCCCACCTGTCCCCTGGGCTGGTCCGGAGTCTGCGGGGCAGGAACAGGGCGGGCAGGAGGGGAAAGCCCTGGCCCTCCCTGCGGGGTGAGTGCTCACCCCAAGCACAACCGCACGGAGGGTGCTCTGGGGGGAAGGGTCATCCGTCGCCCAGAACTGGAACGGGCTGGTGGCCGCGTTTCCGCCTGAGATGCACTTGCACAGGGAAGTCGGCAGGTGGAAATGCGGATGGAAATGCAGCAGGTGTTGTCACCGAGGTGTCCCTTCCTCGAAGTCACCTGAGGGTGGGTTTAGAGGCCCGAGCAGGACCAACCGCCCTTCCCTGGCACCCGCAGGCCACAGCCAGGCTCACCCAAGGCCAGGGACCAGCTCACCCGAGGCCAGGCTGCTGCTGGGGCCGTCGTTTGAGGGGCAGGGGGTGGTGCAGGACACTCTTTGCAGAATCCTTGAGGCTTCCGGAGTTCTGCGTGCCGGACAGGGATTTTTCAGCGTGGATCTACTTTAGTATATCTTTGAAATCTCCCACTGTACCTGACTATAATTAAAAGGTAAAAGGTCCCTGAACAAAAATACACGAAGGTACTAGTGAGAATAGGCTTTCAGAGTAAGGCGTTACTGGTTTTCAGCCAAGCCGGCAGCTAAAATAAGGGATTCGTGACGTGTTATGAAACTTCGTTTTTCAGCGTTTCCTTTCAGAGCAGAATAAAAGGCCAGACTGAGAAACACCTACTTGCCCTGGCTGGCGTAGCTCAGCGGATTGAGCGCAGGCTGCGAACCAAAGTGTGGCAGGTTCGATTCCCAGTCAGGGCACATGCCTGGGTTGCAGGCCATGACCCCCAGCAACTGCACATTGATGTTTCTCTCTCTCTCTCTCTTTCTCCCTCCCTTCTCTCTCTAAAAATAAATTAAAAAAAAAAAAAGAAACACCTACTCGTGGTTGGAGAGAGGCTTCCAGGAACAGCCGTGAGCTTGAGTGTTCCAGGGAAACGGGTTTCTGCCGCCCTGAGTGTTTCCGTGGCCTTCTCTGCATTCCGATCCGATCTGAGACCGTGAAAGAACTCAGCACGCAGAGATGCCCGTTCGAAACACGCTGAAATGGTTAAAAGTCCAGGGCACCCAGGACGGCCCGGGCTGCGTCTGAGCACTGCCAGTGTGTCGTGTTAGGAAGTCGGGGCCCGGAAGTGAGGTTGGGCGCTGGTGACCCGGTCTCCCAGGACACCCCCAAAGTGGGTCCAGGCCCGGGGGGGCTACCTCCTTTGGAGCCTAATTTTCCCACCGGACAAAGGAGGTGCAGGCATGAAGACCCGCCCCGGGTGGGCGTGTCTGAGGAGGGGACAGCGAGGAAGCCCCTTGAAAGCCGGAGATGGACCGCAGCTGCCCGGGTCCGGGCACCAGGACGCGGGTACCGGGAGCCGGAGCCCGACACAGAGACGGTGCGAACACCGAAGCCGTTTCCGTTCCCGACTTTCCAGACACTCACCACTCGGAACAAATGCCCCGAGTCTGACTTCCCCTGAACACGTCAGCCACTGTCGCAGAACCGGTAGGAGCTGCGACCAGTCACTCACAGCATTTCAGCGCCCAAGTACGACGCCCCCCGTTCACTGTGTGACGCCCGCTGGGGGGCCTGGCACCCTCTTCTGGGAGCAGGGCTGCATCTCCATTTTCACAAAGTCTAACTCATCGGCCTTTTCCTCTAAGAAGCCTTGACCCACCCAGGGCCAGGGAGACGCTTCCCAGACTGCCTCCGAGAAGCTGGTTTTCCCTCTCCAGACTGTTGTGAGGGTCACTGGCACCTCCAGCCGGGGCCCCGGAGCCCACACTGCTAACTGGTCCGGGTCCGGGGCCTCTCCTCTGGGCTGGCCCCGGGGGCAGCTGCCTGTGCTCCCACGTCCAAGGCAGGAGAACAGGCCGTTTGCTGGGGGCTCCACTGCCCCCCTCATCCCACCCCCAGAGCCGCTGATGGGCACTCCAGTCTGCGGCCAAGGCAGGACCCACTCTTCCTGGTGAGTTTGTGAACTAGGTTGGTCGGCATTTTGTTTGTTTCTTTTTTTCATTTCTGCAAAGGTTAAACAGGAGTTCTTAGTATTTTGGCGGGTTGCTTTTTTTTTTAATTTGAGAGAGGGATGTGCAAGAGAAACATCGATTGGTTGCCTCTCGTGCACACCCCTGACCGGGGACCAAACCTGAAACCCAGGCCTGTGCCCCGACCAGGAATTGAACCGGCGAACTTTCGCTTCGCAGGATGACACCCGACCCACTGAGCCACACCAGCAGAGGTGCAGCGCGATGTTTTCAACGAGGGTTGTGAAAACTGACTCAGTTTGACGCCTGGTGTCTCCTCTGGCCTCCCGGCTGCAGCGGACACACAGACCCTGGGTCAGGCGCCGCTTTGGGTCTTTTTATCGAACGTGACAATTTTCTCGGGAAACCATTTTCACTCCAAAATGGACATGGAGAAGGTTGCCAAACTGTTTACATGGTGTATTCATAACAAAAGGGTTTTTTGTTGTTTTAAGTTTTTTACATATTGATTTTAGAGAGAGCGAGACATCGATTTGTTGTTCTACTTATCGATGCATTCACTGGCTGCTGCTCCTACCCACCCTGACCGGGGATCGAACCCACAACCGTGGCGCAGTGGGACGATGCCCTGGCTGGGCTGCTGGGCCAGAGCAACAACAAGTGTTACGAAGAAATCACCAGTTGGTGGTGAAGCTCTCCCCAAATTCAGACATAAGTAAAATCTCTTGCAGGGGGAAGTCTCTGGAGACAAGACGTCAGGGGGTGTGTGCGACGGTTTCCCCCGTCCAGTTCCCAACCGTGTCTCCTAAGGGAAGGGGAGACCTACGTCCGGAAGACATGGGAGGTGTCTCCTTCCCGCAGCGCCGCCAGCTCCCGGAAAACACCAACGGGGGCTGGCCACGCGGAGACGGGAACTGAACGGACATGCAGGCGAGCACCGCCCGTGGGCACCGGCCCCTCCAATGGGAGCAGCTCCGTTTCATTCACCGGGCCTCTCCCGACCCTCCCTCAGGGCTGGAGGGTGTCCAGCGGCACCCCAAGTCTGTCCTCCGTCCTGCCTGGCACCTTCCGGGGGGGCTCTGCAGCGCCCTCCCCTGCCCAGCTCGGTGCGCCCCAGCCGGGCGCCGTCCCCTCCCTCCGCGGCTGAGCGAGCACCAGTGGAAACAAACAGAGACTCCCAAACAGAGACGCAGGTGGGCAGCGCTCGGGACACCACGGGGGTCCCCGGCCAGCCCAGACCTGCTCCTGGGTCACAGATGAGGCTGTGAGTCCGGGCGTGAGTCTGGGCACGGCAGCACTTTAATGCAAAGTCAGGGCACGAGCATCCTTCCGCCTCCGCTGTGAGACGGAAGACGAGAAGGCGGGAGGTCACATCCCCGCCGGCGTGCGTGTTTTTCTAGTCTGGAGAGGAAAAATTCTCGGAGGGCAAGTGGTGTGTGTTCAGTGCCCTCACCATCGGGCAGGTGCTCAGAGACCGGGGGAGGGCCGCTCTCTGGGTGGCCCGGGCTGGGGGCGGGGAGCCCTGGCGGGGGGAGGGGGAGGGCCCGCCCCTCAGTCGCTGCAGATGGACGGCCTGCTGGCGTTGTAGCTCGGGTGGAAGTTCAGCCGGTCGTAGGTGGTGATGCAGTTGTCAACACCCGTCACGATGCTCTTCTCCAGGCAGACGTTGAAGGAGTTGTTCTGGAACATTCCAGCGGCTGCTAGTTGTTGGGAAAACTTGTTTGACTTTGCATAGAACACTTTCTGGAAATCAAAAGGGAACACAACGGTGCATGGTGATACCCTTAAGCGGTCAGTCCTTAGGGGTTTCGGGACGAAAAATAAGGATCTGTTGAGGAGATGTCTCTGCCCGCCAGTGTACAGAGAAGCCAGGCCTGCAGGGTGGCCCGGCGTGCCCCAGACCCTCCCGATGGGCCTCACGCCCAGGGAAGGGATCAGCAGTGCCTCCTCCCACACACACACACACACACACACACACACACGTGTGGGGCCTGGACTCAGGTCCCGCCAGAAGCCACCCCTAGTTTCTCGTTCACGAAGCTCGCTGCTCGGCCAGTTACCGGGCCTCTAGCTGCCGCAGCACCCCTGCCCGCAGTGGCCAGACTGGCCATGTGTCCACGTGACCTCGTGAGGCCGTCTACAGGCACCCGTTTCCTCCCTGGAAACGTTTCATTGCAGATCTGTTCATTTCTCCCCGGTCCTGACCCAGGGGATCTGAGGCCCCCTCCCACTCTGCCATGTTCGAGCTTTGGGCCCCTCCCACCCCACCCCCAGGACTGTTGCCCTTTGGAGAAACCCAGGGTGTGGGGTGCTTCCAGAGACTCTCCCCCCAGCCCCCCCCATAACACCAAGCTCTCCCGTGCTTCCCGCTTACCGGCATCTCGTGCACGGTGGGGGCCCGGCCCCCGTAGGTCTGGTTGCTGGTCCTGTACACCGAGACGGGCACCTTGGGCCTGGCGGGTGGGAAAGGCTCTGTCTACCCTCTGTCCATTGTGTCTGATTCTGCCCAAGCCACAGCCCTAACGGGTTTGGTTGGTGGAGCCTTGAGGGAAATGCCCCAGGCTGGAGATGCAGCCGTGAACGGGGCCCCCAGGGAACGTGGGCCCCCGGGTCCTCTCTGCTCACCTCTGCCCTTGCCCTTCATAGGCAGCCCAAAGCCCTAGAGAATGAATCTCGGGCAGCCGCCACCCTCCGCTCCCACTCCCAGCGGTCTCTCCTGGCAGACGGGAGGATAATAGTCCCACCATCCCTGGGGTTGCGGAGGGCACCGCAGGCCGGAGGGTGGGGAGGCTGCCCCTTCCCCCCTGGCACCCCAGCCCAGCGGTAGAGGAGGGAGTGGAGTCTGTGGCGGGCTCAACAGCACGACTCCAGGTCACATGGCCTGAGGCGGGAGGTGGGAGGCTCACTCTGAAGGGGCTCCTCGCAGCCCCGAGGGGGGTGGAGACTCGCCCCCCCCTCCCCCGGAACCGGGCGTGTGGCCTCTGCGGGCATCAGCCACCTCCCCTTGCAGTGGCTGGGCCACCAACTGGCGCGTCTAAAGCTGCGGGCTGCACTTGCGCGGCTCGCTGGGTGAAGCGCTGACTTGGGAGCCAGGGCGGGCCGGGGCCCTGGGGACGCTTGCACCCAGGGCTGTCTGAGCAGACGCAGGACCGGCTGGGCCCCTGGCTGCCCGCTGCAAAAGGTGGCCTCTCTTTCCTCTGCGTTTGCCAAGGGGCCCCTCCCTGCGGTTCTCACCTGTAGCCCCGGAACCACGCCGGGTTGTTGAACCTGACGGGCAGGTTCTCATCGACACAGTAGTAGTCGCTGGTTTTCGGCGGGGGGGCCTGGGCCGCTGGCTCCACAGGCTCCGCGCACTCTCGGGGGTCCTCCTCGGACATCCGCCGTCCACGAGCGCAGCACGGGGGAGAGAGGCAAGGCAAGCAGCAGCTTCTCCGCAGCCCGCGCCACGAGGGTCGCGCGGCGTCCTGTTGCTAAGCGACGGCTTGGTCACCTGACTGGGTGGGCGGCGGACTTAAAGGAACCGCGGCTGCCGGGCCACGCCCCCCTGCTGGTCTGGAATGCGAGATCTAGAATCTTCGGGGACAATGACCCGGAGGCCCGCTGGCCGGGGTAACAAAGCATCGCTTCCTGGGGTTGCAGTAGAGGGTACCCGGGATGCGTGTGGGGCGGGCCGTCCTCGCGCGCAGGTCACGTCCTGACCTTGTCCCAAAGCGGCGCAAGGCGGACGCCGGGGCTTCCTCTAAGACTTGCAGGACTTCAAGCGCCGCAGGGCCGACCGCGCGCTGAGTTCCCGCGCGCTGGGTTCCGATGCGCAGGGTGCTCGCGAGGGGTGCTCCTTGACCCCGCCACTTCGTGCCCCCAGTACCCAGAGAATGCACTTCGACTCCAGACTTGCCTAAGTTTATGGAAACCTTCCAAGCCAAGCACTGTTTAAAAATGAAAAACGATTTTGGAGTGCAAGAGGTTGGGTTAGACTGGCCGGAGGTGAGGAGAGTGCCCAGGCCCGGCGGGTTCCCACAGGGACGGCTCGTGGGGCACTCGGCCGCGAGCACTGCAGGGAGGGGGCGAGGGAGAGGGCGAGGAGCCGCCCCCAGCGCCGTTCCGGAGTGTGGTGGGGTCTCGGGGAACGGGGGCAGGGCGAAGGGACGCGCCCCCCGACCCCGCACTCGCCCGGATCCCGGTGAGGCCCTCGGTCTCGCGCGTCTGCAGTGCGGGGTAGGTGGCGAGCACGAGTCCGGCTCTGCCCGCTGCGGCAGGGACAGCCGGGGAGGCGCCTGGCGAGCTGGGCTGCAGCGCGGCGCGGAGCCTGCAGCGGCACCTCCAGGCCTGCAGGGGGCGGTGCCGCGACGGGGCGGGCCGCGGCGGAAGAAGAAGCCACTCTGGCACCGCGCCCGCCTCCTCCTCACCATGGCGCCCGCGCGCGCCCTGCCCCGGCTGCTGAGCACGGGTGAGCGCGCCCGTGGGCCCCCGCCGCGGGCCTGCAGGGTTGCATTCCTAGGATCCCCGCCCCGGGCTTGCAGGGTCGCTTCACCGGGATCCTCACCCGGGGGCTGCAGGGTCGCTTCCCCGGGGACCCCCGCCCCGGCGCTGCCGGGTCCCTTCCCGGGGACCGCCGCCCCGGGCCTGCAAGGTCGCCGCCGCCCCGGACCTGGAGGCGAGAGGAAACCCGGGGGACGCGCGCCGTGACTCCGCTGTCCGCTCTCTCCACAGGTGTCTGGCCCAGGTCGCTGCGTTTACGTGTCCTCCAGGCGGCGACCCCCAGCCCGGCCAGGCCGAACAGCAGGACGCTGGGAAGCGCCGCGACCACCGCCCTGAGCGAGCCGGAGGGTAGCGCCGGTAAAGCACGTCCCCGGTCAGGTGGGGGGGGGGTAGGCGCCAGGCCTCCCTGTTTCGGATTGAAGTTGTGTGTCGCCAGGAGTCCTGAGTGCCCCTTGCTTAGTTGTGAAACCCTGGAGGGGTCCGCGTCCAGGGGGGAGAAGGGGCGACCTGTCCCCCAGCAGCCCCACAGGCTAGGTGCTGCGCACCGAAAAGGGGCTTTAGAGTGACCCCACCCACCCCTGAACGGGGTAGGGCCAGCACCACCCTCCCTGACACATCTCCGCTGACCCTGGAGGGGCTGTAAAGACCTCCAAGACCAGCTGGGCCCGGGGGCAAAGCCGTGGTCAGAACCCAGCTTCTGCACCCAGTCTCCGGAAAGCACCCTGTGGCCCTGGGCACCCTCAGCACCTGGCTTCACTGCCCGCCCCCCAGCCGGGTCACTCCCGCGGGGGACTTGGGAGGAGCGGGGGCTCAGACCCAGCCTCCTGTCCCTCTGGCTAGATCTCCAGGACAGGGTCCTCAGCGAGCCGCTCAAGCACTCCGACTTCTTCAACCTCAAGGAGCTGTTTTCCGTGAGGACCCTCTTCGATGCCCGGGTGCACCTGGGGCACAAAGCCGGCTGTCGGCACAGGCAGGTGTGGGGCCCCGGGGGCGGGTCCCTCTGTGCTGGCGTGTGTCAGTTTGTCCAAGCACAGCTGCCTTCTCCAGATAGACTCACAGCCGTGGGGGGACGGAAGGTCTTGGGAGCGGGGTAGGGGAGGTCCCCAAGGCCCTGCAGAGGAGTGGTAACTGGCCCCATCTTCTCGAGGTCAGCGCTCCGGCTGCATGGAGAATGGGCCGGAGTGGGCTGGAGGGGCAGGTGGGAGGCCAGCGAGGAACGTGGCCTGAGCCCTGGGGCAGAGGAGCCGGAACAGCGGGTGGACGGGAGGTGGCGGGGGCAGAGCTGGGGCTGGGGCTGGGGTTGGAGGTGGGGGGTGGCGGGCAGAGCACAGTGCAGGTGTTGGGGCCTTTACCAAGGTGACTGGAATGAGGGGAGACCTAAGGGACATTGGGAGCTAGGGTCCTGTGAGGGGTGACACCTTGGCCACCACCTCGAGGTGTCACATGGGTGCTGGGAGGGAGCAGCCCGGGCCTGGATGGCCGCCACATCAGTGGGGTATCTCGAGAGGAGGGGCGGTCCCAGGGGGAGCAGGGGCAGCAGGAGGCGGGGTCCCATTGTGGGGAGGGTGAGCTGGGGGCTGGGTCTCCTCCAGCACTCTGCCAGAGGAGGGGGCGAGAGCCAGGTGGGAGCGCACTGCAGGGGCGGCAAGGGCGAGGGCCCTTGGAGCTGACCTCGTGGCTCTCCTGACCCACTGGCCCTCTGTGCCCGCGGGGTTCCCCCGCCCCCGGGCCCAGCTGGCCCCTTACCTGACTGCTCACCTTGGCGGCCTGGGGCTCCCCCTGCTCCGCTGCTCCCTGGGCCCAGCCCCAGGGGGGCCTCGGTAAAGCCTCCAAAACAGTAACATGACAGAAGGGGCTGTGATGTCATGTTGAAACACCCGGATATCCCCGTGGGTCATGAGCTGTGTTAGGGTCTCCACAGGGACGAGGCGCAGATTCCGAGGCTGAGCCACGGGTCCGAGACCTGGAAGTGGCCTGCAAGCCAGACCAGCCCCCGCTCACTCCCCGCCACCCCCCAGCTGCCCCAGCTGTCACTCACGGGACAGGGCCCTCACCCTTGTCGTCCTGGGGAAGGAGTGTCCCCCCCACCCCCGAGGACGAGGAGGAGCCCTGCTCACACGCCCGCGGGGGTCTCGGCAGGTTCATGGAGCCGTACATCTTTGGGAGCCGCCTGGGCCAGGACATCATCGACCTGGAGCAGACCGCCGCGCACCTGCAGCTGGCCTTGAACTTCACGGCCCACGTGGCCTACCGCAAGGGCATCATCTTGTTCGTGGGCCGCAACCGGCAGTTCTCGCACCTGATCGAGAACACGGCGCGGGACTGCGGCGAGTACGCGCACACGCGCTACTTCAAGGGCGGCCTGCTGACCAACGCGCCGCTCCTGCTGGGCGCCGGCGTGCGGCTGCCGGACCTCATCGTCTTCCTGAGCACGCTCAACAATGTGTTCGAGCCCCACGTGGCCGTGAGGGACGCGGCCAAGATGAACATCCCCACGGTGGGCGTGGTGGACACCAACTGCAACCCCTGCCTCGTCACCTACCCCGTGCCCGGCAATGACGACTCGCCACCGGCCGTGCAGCTCTTCTGCCGCCTCTTCCGGACCGCCGTCACCCGCGCCAAGGCCAAGCGCCTGCAGGTCGAGGCCCTGTGCCGGCTGCAGGAGGGCGCCGAGGGCCGGGGCCCCGCGGACGCTTCGACCCCGGGCACGTAGGCCGTCCCCCCCCGCCCTGACTTGTCTGCCCTCCCAAATAAAAAACAGCAACCAAACCTGTCCCTGCTCGGAGAAGCCCCCCGCCCCAGGTCCCTGGTGTGACCCCGAGTGCCTGCGAGTCTCCCAGGCCTTGCATCCCGCTGCCGGCCGCTCAGCAGGAGCAGCCTGTGGGGACGGACCTGCCGGGAAACACTCTTGTCCCCGAATCTCACCGTAGCGGGGTCTGGGGCAGGGCGGCCCCTTGCGGCCGGGCACACGCCGGCCCGGGCTGGCCCGGGTCCTGCAGAGCACGTGGGGGCAGGAGGATGGGTCCTGAGTGTCCCGTCCACCTCCTCTCGGGGTTGGGGGACAGGGAGCCAAGTGCCACTCTGAAACCCTGAAGGACCCTCATTTCAGTGCGCAAGCCTGAAACATGAAAATTTGATGACCGTCCGGGCAGGCAAACGGGGCCCTCCCTGCCCCCGAGCTGAGTTCTGACGGGGAGCACCAGAGAGGCTGGGGGGGTGGGGGGACGCCAGACCTTGAGATAGAGCAGCTCACTGAACGGAGTTCGGGCCTCCCGGGGCTGAGGGTGGCAGAGGGCCCAGGCCACCCTCGGGGGCGGGCCATCAGGGAGGGCGTCACAGGTGGGGTGGGACTGTGAGTGACACGCAGAGGCCCAGAGGCATGGGAAGTGGGTCGGCCCTGTCCTGCAGTCCAGAGGCTGGGGGCGTGGCCAAGTCAGAAGACCCTGATGCCCAGCCAGGAGTGGCCCCCAGCCCCTGCTCCTCAGGGACCACGCGACGGCCTCCTGTCATTCAGCCATCCTGTCCCCTGAAAACCAGCAGGGAGGAGCCCAGGAGCTTACTTGCTCTGCTCCAGTGCCTGGGGTGCTGGGGACAGGTGGGGGCCCCGCCAGGTGGGGGACTGGGTGAGGGCAGCAAGGACCTGGAGGGAAGACACGGAGCAGGCCTGGAGGCCTCTCGGAATGGACCCAGGGATGAGAGGCCAGCTGGGGAGGTTCCCAAAGGCGCTCCTGGCAGAAGGGGCCTTCAGGTTTGTCACCCTGGAGGTGACCCCCAAGAAAGTCCAGAAGGAGAGAATGAGCAAGCCGGGGAGAGGCAGGGGCTGGCGTCCCCAGTCCCCCCTTCTGCGGCCAGCGTGTCTGACCTGCCCAGTTAGGCCTGGCCTCCTCTGGACCCTGACCCGTGGGGGTCTTGGCGGGGAGGCACTACAGTGGGTGGAGCCACCAGATCAGAGGCCAGGGCAGGAGGGACCCCTCCCACTCTGCACCCCATGAGGGTGAGGGGGCTCAAGCCCAGAGACGGCGGGGGTGGGGGCATTGCTGCCCAGCCAGCACCAGGGCCCCACCCGGGGCTTTGCCTCCTGAGTGGCCGCAACCCCAACCCGTGGAGCTGGGCCCCTCTCCTCCCCGGCCAGCGAGCCGCAGCCTTCGCCAGGCCCAAGGTTGAGCATTTGAGATGTTACCCAAACCCATTCCTTCTGTTGCCCCTCAGGCCCTGGGTGTGAGTGGTTTCATCTGTCCTTGCAAAAGTAGTCCCAGCGGAAGTGGGGGTCGGCCCTGCGCCTGGCTGAGCCCCACAGCACGCACACAGGGCAGGCCCGGCTGGGGACCCGACCCGCAACCTGGGCATGTGCTCTGGCTGGGAATCGAACCGGCGACCTTTCAGGTCACAGGCCGGCACTCAGTCCACTGAGCCACACCAGCCAGGGCCAAACCTGCTTTTAAAACTAAAAAGAAAGGTCACTTTCTTTCCTTTCAACACGGAGATATGGGGATGCCGGCCGCAGAAGAGGGGCGCGGACTTGCTCCAGCCAGCCGCCCGCGGGCCCGCAACCCTGACCTTCACACAGAGTCAGTGTGCCCTTCAGTCTCATGCCCGAACCTTCCCGGGGAAAGCAGGTGAGATTTGGAGCGTCTCCCTGGGCCAGAGGGGAGCCGGCACAGGGTCGGGGCGGAGGGGGGAGCTCTGCCTCCCGGTGCCCAAGGGGCTGCGACCTGCGAGAAAGAAGCGGGTCAAAGGGCAGAGAGCCCGGGAGGAGGCGGCGGGACCCTCCCGGCGGCCCGATCCCAGACACACAGGTTCGCCGAGAAAACGCGCCCAAAACGTGGGCGGAAGAGCGATGTTCAAAAACAGCTATTGGAAGTCACGACCATTATCGCGCGTGGCTGGCGGGTGCGGTACCCAAGGACTCGTGGGGCCCAACACGAGTCCTCCCGAGAGACCACCCCCCTCCGCCCCGCCCCGCCCCGGCTGAGAGTGTCCCAGAGCGCCCCCTGGTGACAGGGAAGGAGCCAGAGCGGAGCGGCGACCGCACAGAGGGACTCACTGCGCATGCGGGCGCGGAATTAGAACTCCCGTCTGCAGAGGCGGCTGCCTTCTGGACCACGAAGTGACCCTCAGGCAGCGTGTGCAGGACGTTAATGACTTTTCCCGTGGTTCCAAGGAAAGCCAGGGCTCGGTGTTTTATGTTCACCAAAGGGGGGAAACACGGGGGCCTTCAGGACGTGCCCCACCCGGGCACAAAACCAGCCGCCGGAGGGAACTCCGGGCCCACGGCCACCTCCCCTTCACCCCCAAACTGGCTGGGTGCTGCCGCCTGCGACCCCACAGCCGACCCCGGCAAAGGTGTCACCTCTGAGCCCACGGGGCACAAGTGAGCCCAGCACAGGCACCTCCTCAGCCGCGCGGCATCAGCGCGAGCTGCAGGTGCGCTCCCGCCACGGGGTTGTCCTGGGGGAAGGGGCCTCAGGTGCGCTTCCCTGACGAGGTGGGCACAGGGCATGGGGACCACAGGTGTGCTCCCACCACAGGGGAAGGGGCCATAGGGGCATTCCCCCTGTGGGGTTGTCACGGGGGATGACGAACAGGGCCACAGCTGTGCTGACACCACAGGACCATGGGGGGGACCGGCCCTCGGTGTGTGGCCACGGGCCGCCACAGGCGGGGAATGGGCCGCAGGCGCGCCTGCCCACAGGTGTCCAGACAGGGGCGGAGCAGTGGCGGCAGTGTGGCGCTCCCTGTGGTGACAGGGACCAGCTCCGTCCCCTGCAGGGTAGCCGGGGGGAGGGTCTGTGTCCCTTCCCCGAGGGGACGGCGTCTCCGGCTTGTCTCAAGTACCTGCACCTCCTCCATCAGGAAGCGAACACGCAGACCTCCGACGGAGGCCGGGACCCGGGGCAAAGGCTCCACGGCCCCCCGAGCCCAGCTCAGAGGGTGGGTGGGTGGGAGGCGGGGCTCCCTCGGGCCCGGAGGTCGGTCTGGGCTGCCCCAGGAACCCCAGGAGCCCCAGCCACGGCCTCTGCTGTGCACTGGCGGTGCTGAGATGGGAGGGCCGCCCTCAGGACAGCAGTCACCCCGCAGCGCACATGCCGAGGCCCCTGTGGGTCCAGGAATTCTTCAAACGCCCCAGCAGATGAGGGGGTCACCGAGCAGGTGGCCCGGACGGGGACACTTGGGACCAGCCTGTTGGGTGACACCTCTGGGGGAGTGCATGCACGCGGCGAAGCAAGGCCATGCGTGCGTCAGACCGTGGACACAAGGCCAGACTCCACCTGTGTCCACGAGGGAGCTCTGCGCGCCCCCAAGGGCGCCCCCGCCACCCACCATGGGGGAGAGCCCTGGCGTGTTCACACTGAGCCGGGGCCGTTCCCTAGGCAACCCTCACGGGACAGTTGGGAAACCGAGGCAGAGGCTGCCCCTCCCCCAGGCCTCAACCCTCCCGTGTGGTCTGCTTTGGGAATGAGTGTCCCTGGGATCCTGGGGGTTCCCGCTCCCCCAGCCTCTCCAGCACCCCCCTTCTCTGGAGGGATGCAAAGACCCAAGCTCAGCTGTGGGCGGAACTCGCCTTAGAGACCCCCTTGCTAACAACGCGCCACCCTCACGTCCAGGCTCACAGGACAACGTCACGAGTCGTGTGACCGCACCAAGGACACTTCTCCCAGGTCGCTCCGGTGGCCCGGCACGGAGAGCTCGCGCTGAGCAGGGTCCCAAGTCTCGCGCCCGAGGTCCATGCCGCCGAGAGGGCTGAAGACCAGGCACGCTCTTGAGGTGGCTGAGGGGACTGCCGTCCTTGCACAGCACCAGCTGGCACCGCCTGGGGGCCCCCTCGGCACCGCCCGAGCTTCCTTCCAAAAGCAATCGGGAATCCTGGATTCTGTGTGAAATCACCCCACTTTAAAATCGCTACATGGCAAAAAGGAAAAGTTGTAGGGGAGACTGGCCCCCCCCACCCCCCGGTTTCCAAGTCTGGTGTCAAGGGTCCTGCGGTTGGGATCTCCAAGGCCCGTGATGATGTCACGTCTGAGACGTGCTCACTGCTCCGGGCCGTCGGAGCAGGAGACTCCGGGGCCCCAGACCCCGTGAGGGCTGCTCGCTGCCCGGGGAGGCGGGCGTCGTCTCCCTGCTCCTGGGAGGAGGAGAGGGACTCGAGGGGCCCGTCCCAATCCTCTAGCCGTGCTCTGCTGGGGGCGACACGGCCGGCACCAGGGGCCAGAACCCCAGGTGGGTCCGGTCTGGTCTAGTTTCAGAAACTTGAAACAACTAGCAGGAAACCTTTTATTTTTTTATTCTCATTTCTTTGACCTGGGAGTTACTAATAAGGTGACACATTGTAACAAAACACCATTGCCCTGGCTAGTGGTGCAGCAAAGCTTCCACTCCTGGTCAGGGCACAGGCCTGGGGTGGGGGCGCGGGAGAGGCAAGCCAACAGTGTTTCTCTCCCATATCAGTGTTTCCTCCCTCCCTTCCCGTGTCTCTAAAAAATAAGTAAGTGAAATCTTAAAAAAAAAGAAAAGAAAGAAAAAACACTGTATCCATTTCAGCTGGAAAAAGAACTGGCGTAGCCCTGGTCGGTGTGGCTCAGTGGACTGAGCGCCAGCCTGTGAACCAAAGGGTTGGCGGTTCCATTCCCAGTCAGGGCACAGGCCTGGGTTGTAGGCCAGGTCCCCAGTAGGGGGTGTATGAGAGGCAACCACACACTGATGTTTCTCTCTCCCTCCCTTCTCTGTAAAATCTTTAAAAATCTTTAAAAAAGACAACTGGAATTGAGGGAAGATGTGAGAGACACGCAGAAACAGCAGCAGAGCGGGGTCCCCCCCCACCGAAGTCCCCGTGGTGCTGGGGAAAAACGGCGCTCCCCGCCAGGGCGCTGTTTTCCTCTCCGGTTCCGGGTCCTGGCCCAGGCCTCCCTGGAACTACCAGGCCCCCTGTTTGTTTCAGGAGATGTGTGAACACGCCGCGATGAGGCCGTGCACGGACCTTGGCCTGGTTCAGGGGCACATTTACTGCACGGTATTCGGGAGTGCTCAGACTACCGTGAAAAACACGGAAATGGCCCGTGATCCCGGCACCGCCGCCCCCCGCCCCCACGCCCAGGTTTGGTGCTTTGGGTCGGAGTTGGGATCAGACTGGAAAAGTGTGTCTGGCTTTTGATGATGTCACCCTCCGACCCCAGAATGTGGCCGTAGATACCAGGACCAACCTGCTGGAGACGACAGGTTCGCTGGCCTGTGTTTACAGACGGGCAGGATTTGAGGTGGTGGGGCAGGGGGGCGGTGGGGGAGCCCAGGCATCGGACGCCCCCCTGCTCTGGGCATCAGCTGGGCTCTGGCCCTCCTCTCGGACCTGGAGAGCCCCCCGCCTGCTCCTCCCGCCTGCAGAGGGAAGGGCCACGGCCCACGGAGGTCCGGCCATGGGCCAGCGAGGAGCCGGTCTGCCCACTAACCACGAGAGAGGCCCCACAGTCTACCCATTTCACAGATGAGGAGACTGACACCCGGAGAGTTGGTCACGTGGCCCGGGCCCCTGAGAAAGGACGAGGTCAGAGGCAGCACGTGCAGTCCAGGGTCTGGCACCGGCCACTGCCGTCTGGCCTCGGACCGACCAGAAGGAACGGCTGTCGTCCTCTGGTTCCGCCCGCAAGGTGCACAGCACAGCACATTCACGGGACGCCCGGATTACCCCAGGGAGCCCGGCGGCCACCCGCACCCACAGGAGACATCACGGGCGGGGCCCCCTCGGGGCGCCCCATCGGTCACTGCCCTCTGTCCCCCACGGGGACCCGTATTCTTGCTTCTGAGTTAATTTCCCTTAGTTAACCAAATGAAATCACACAGCCTGTTTCGTAGCGTCTGGCTTCTTTCATTCCACTTGTGAGAACCGCACACCCTCGCCAGTCAGCGTGTCTACAGCTGTCACACTTCTGTACAACATTGTTATGCCCACCGTGTACAAACATTAACTCAGAATGAGTTAAAGATTAAACGTGAGACCGAAAACGATGAGACTCCTAGAGAAAGCCTGGGGAGCAGGGCAGGGGGTGGAGGGTGGGCGTGGGGAGCATTTCCTGGGAAGGGCGCCAAAAGCACCGGCGGCGCAGAGGGGAAATACGCAAACTGGAGTTGACGACACGGAGACTCGTGCGCAGCGGGACGCAGAGGGGGTGACAGTGCAGGGAGAAAGTATCTGGAGGTCGCCGGTCTGAAGGGACTTAACACCTGAACGTGGGACTTAACACCTGGACATACGAGCAACTCCCGCGGCCGAGCGGCAACCGCACACTGGCCCAGCTGGAAACCTGGCACAGGCCTGGGTGGCACTGTCTCCGAGGACGCACCGGACCGGCCAGCAAGCCCAGAAAGCGGCTCTCTGCAGCGCTGATCGCTAGGAAAACTCAGGTCACAGGCAACACCCCTCTCTACACATGGAAGAATGGCTGAGCTGTCAAAAACCAAAAGTCAAAACCACCTGTGCTGGGGAGGGCGGGGGGCGGTGCCCTGGGCCGCCGGTGGGGACAGGGTGATGCTGCACGGGGACGCGGTTCTCCGGTCCCTCAGCTCCGCCCCAGGAACGAGGTCTGGAGGTTTGGAGGGTCCACTGGGACCCTAAGACGCGGCAGACTGGGTGAGATGCGCACTAAAAATAAATTGTAAAAAATACAGGGCCCGGCAGAAGTAAGGCCTGCTTGAGTGTGGTTGGCAGGGTCTTAACGTGGGTGTAATTCACAGTTTTAATCTGAACGTCCCACCTGAAACGTCATCCGGCCTGCTTGAGTGTGATGTTACGTTTCAGAATGACACGCTTACGACTTTGTAATGAAAAGAGGCGTTACTTGCGCGGAACCCAGTGCATAACCCAGCCGACTTCTCCATCCACCACCACCCATGGGTGTCAGACACGTGGGCTCACCTGTGCCAAGGCTGGCAAGCTCACCTTACGGGGCCCGAGTCCCCAGAGGGGCGGTGGTGGGTCCTGGAGGTGTGGGTCTGCCTTCCAGAGACGCGACCCCAGTTTTCAAAGGCGACCCCGAATCCCTGCGTGCGAGGCCGAGGCCGGGGGCTCCTCCTCCTTACAACGTGTGGTGCTGTCAGGGGCTTTATTCGGCCCATTGTAGTGTGGGCACAGGAGTCTCATTCTGGTTTTTTGTTTTTTTACAGAGGGAAGAGAGAAGGGGAGAGAGAGACAGAGACAGAGACAGAGACAGAGAGAGAGAGACATCAATGTAGGGTTGCTGGGGGTCATGGCCTGCAACCCAGGCATGTACCCTGACTGGGAATCGAACCTGCGACACTTTGGTTCGCAGGCTGCGCTCAATCCACTGAGCTACGCCAGCCAGGGCTCATTCTGGGTTTTTTGTTTCTTTGTTTTTATTTAGAGAGAGAGGAAGAGAGAGGGCCGGGGGTGGGGAGAAGGAGAGAGAACCATGGACCCGTTATTCCCCTCACTGTCGCATTCGGCGGACGAGTCTTGCCCGCGCCCTGACCCGGATGGGAGCTGGGGCAGCGCGCAGGGAACGGGCCCCAGGTCGGGGCACACCGCGGGGCCGGGGCGGTGACCCGTTGGACACGGCGGAGAGCAAGCACCGCTCTAAGCGCTTTGCACAGTCCGGCCGGCCCGCGCCGTTCCGCTACCCACGGCAGGCAGGTCCCACCCTGCGGGAGGAGGGCCAGGGCTGCGCCGGGCTCGCCGGCGGGGACCTGAGCCGCTCGCGCGGGCGGGAGTGGCGGAGGCCCGGCCGGCGGCACGGGAGAGAACGGGCCCGCTAGAGGGCGCTGCGGTGCGGCCTCGGGCGGGCGCGGCTTGACCCTCGCGGGCCGCCATCCGCCGTATAAAAATCACGGCGCGCGGCCGCGCGCTCTTTCCGGGCGGCGGAGGTTGGGGTGTCCATGGTGTCCCAGCGTGGCCGCGATGGTCGTGGCCCCGGCGGCGCCCACCCGCCACATTGCCACGCCGCGCCGGGGCCTTGCTGGGCGGAGGAGCGGAGGCGCCTGTGGACTCCAGGGGGGGCGCGCCCCGTGGAGAAGAGGCGGGGACGGCGAGAGAGCCGTCGCCCCCGTGCACCCACGCGGCGCAAGGTGGGCTGACTCCCTGCTGGCTAGGCGACTTCCGAATGGCCGTCGGTGTGACTGCTGCAGGCCGGCGCGGTGCCTGGTGCCCGGGTCACCGGGGGTCCGCGGTGGATCCCAGGCGGGCCGGGGGTCGCCTTGGCTTCCGTCCGATCCCACTGCGTCGTGACCTTCATCTCCACGCCGGGGCTGAGCCAGGAGCCGCGGGGAGGGTAACGGTGTGCGGTGCTCCAGAGGCCTGGTGGCAGGGTCGCCTTGCGGACCAAACGCAGCAAAGCCCTGGCCGGGCGACGTGCATTTTCCGGACTTGTAGGATTCTCGTGGGCTGGGTTTTCCCTTTCCCTGGGGAGTTCGCCTGCTGGAAGCTGAGCTCCCGGGAGGGCGCCCTCCCGGGGGCGGGGGCGGGTGGCAGGTTGGCGCCGCAGCACGTGGTCCCCTGAGGTGCATGCAGCCTGCACGTGAAGCCCTTTCTGGGCGCCGTCCTCAGTGGCCGTGGGGACGGAGACCGGGAGTGACCGTCCCGCACACTGCCCCTAGAGGCGTTGCAGATGTGGCTGCCGTGTCACATTTGTGTCGTTAGGTGGCAGAGAGCAGAGAGGCCTGTCTACGTCCAGCGTTCTGGCGTGAGCGCCCGGATGATTGATGGTCTGACACTCGGCGCCGCGGGCGCGGGCCCCTGGTGTTCTGGGGGCCTAGGGCCCGCCAGTGAAAGCTTCCGATTCTTTCCCAGCTCTCGGCCGTCCGGGTCACGAGGTGGTCACGCGTCTGACGGCAGGAGGTAGGAGCCCGCCGCCAGCGCGGGGATGAGCCGGACAGGTGAGTAGGCGTGGGGCCGACCTGGAGGGGACCTGAGCGCCCCTTACTGTCAGGAAGCATTCTCGGGTAGCTGTTCAGACTGCAGCCAGAACCACCAGAGAGCCTGGGGGAGGATGGAAGGTGGGAAGGGGGCACGGGAGGGTGGAGGGAGTTGGGAGTGCGGCTCAGCTCCTGGGTCGCCACCCTCCCTCCCCTCTGGTCTTGGGCACTTGGATGTGACCCTCCTCACCGCGGGGAGGGAAGGTGCGGAAGTCTCTGGGCGGCACCGTGGTGCCCGTGTCAGCTGGGGCCCTTCTAGGCCCCACTGAGTGGGGGCAGCAGGTACAGGCCTGGGGCCCTGGCCCTGGGCAGTTGGCGGGGACAGACGGCTGCCCTGCAGGTGCAGACACGCCAGCACCACAGACGCGGCTGCTGTGCTGCACCTGTGACGCCAGGGCAGAGAGGAAGTGGCTATTTCTACGCTCAGTGCTCAGAACCGTGGGCACTAAGAATGGTTTGTAGCCTGACAGTCCTGAGGGCACCTGGCCAGCGGGCGGCCCAACCCTAGGGGCGCTCGCAGGCAGCTGGGAACCCCAGGTGAGACCTGCGGCGTGATGAGGACTCATGCATGCGGGCACGCACCTGGCAACCTCTGGGCCCGGTGGGACGGCCGGGAGAGGGGGTCTCCTCCCTGGAAGGGAGGTTCGGGCCCCTCAGCGGTCGTCTTGGGCAGGTGTGCCGTGCTTCCCGGGCTGAGAGCCTGTACAGGAGTGCGCACCCCTCACTGGGCTGCAGGGCCCTGGGTGGGCCGGCAGGAGCCACCTGGCACACAAATGCCCCCACTGCAGGGGCTGTTGAGAGGGGGCGGAGCACTCGAAGGGGCGGGAGAGGTTTGGGCTGTTGGGGCCGAGGGTGGGGGAGCCCGAGGTTCGCTCCTGGCTTCTGACTGTTGGTGAGTCGGAAGTCGGGGCCCACGGGGAACCCCTCGGCGGGCTGACTGACTCTGCACTGCACGGTGGCCCCAACCAGGGCACTGGGGTGGGGGGCGCTCTCGGCAGCCCCGCTGGGATGGCGGGTGTCACCAAGCTGTCTTTGTCCCCTGCAGGTGGAGAGCCCAGTGCTGTCGCAGCCGCACAAGCAAGACCTCAGGCCACGTGCCCAGGGTGAGGAACCCCACGCTTTCTGTGTTTTATTTTGACTTGAGAGAGAGAGAGCCATGGATTCTTTGTTCCACTTCAGGATATATTCCCTGGTTGCTTTTTGTACGTGCCCTGACTGGGGAGTGAACCCACGACCTCGGCGTGTTGGGGCCATGCTCCAGCCACCCGTCTGCCCGGCCTGGGCCTCCTTGTTTTCAGGCTAAAATCGGAGGGGGCGTCTTGCCTCTGTTTCCTAGAACAAGGGGGCGTGAGGGCCGAACAAAGGCCATTCACCGGTGGTTCCCCCCCAGGGCGACTTGGGGGCCCTCCCAGGACACGGCACTGTCTGAGGCTCCCTCCTGGGCAGAGGCCGGGCGCTGTGGGGGGGGCGGGGGCAGGGGAAGACCGCAGGTGTCCACCGTGCTGCGGCCGAGGAACCACATCAGGAACCGGCCGCGTGTGGTCTGGCTCTGCGGGGCGTTTCCCTGGGGCTCGTCCAGGGGTCAGGGCAGCGCAGGTGCCGGGCCAGTCACGCGTCTCCGTCCCTTTCTCAGGTCCAGGGGCCGGCTGGGTGGTGGGGTGCATGCGGGCGTGGGCTCCGTCACCCCAGGACCCCTTTAGGACAGGGGGTTGGGTGGGGGCGGGGGTCAGAGGACTCGCACCCTCCCTGGGGACGCTGGTTCGCCAGAATCTGGGAGGGGCCACGTACAGAATTTTTTTTTTTCTTTTTTTAAGATTTTATTTTTCTACAAAGAGGAGAAGGAAAGGAGAAAGACATCAGTCAGTTAGTTGCTTCTGGCCGAGAACCAGACCGACGACCTTTCGGTCTGCGGGAGTCCGCCCAGCCCCCCCGAGCCACACTGGCCGGGGTGGGGTTGTCCTCATGTGGGGGAGGAGTCGGGGCCACCAGCTAAGCAGAGCCAGGGGACCTTGGGCCTTGAGAGGGGCTGCCCCCGAAGGGGCGCTCGGTGGGGTGCTCACCCTCGGCCCCTCGGCCCCGCCCCCGGCCTGCGCCGTGTGCTGGGAGCTCGGGGCGGCCCCAGGCCTGCGGGGGGAGGGGAGCCCACCCCGCGGGGAGCAGAGTCGGTGCACAGGCGGGCAGGGGGGCTGTCAGCTGACCTCAGTCACCTCACCTGTTAGATGATGTGTCGGTCACTGATCGCCGTGTGACAAATGGCCCGGGAACTCGGTGCTTGAGGACAGCAGAGGGCTGTGGCCCTGCCAGTCTGGGGGGTTCAGAGCGGCCTGGCTGGGTTTGTCACGGGGCGGGGGCAGCTGCCTCCGAGATGGCGCGGCCCTGCTCTGCGGGAGGGCCCTGCCCGCTGCTGCTGCCGGCCAGGGACGTGTGACCTGGAGCACGTTTGGGGAGGGGCCGGACTCCTGGCCATTCCTGCCGCCGCTGAGCGGCCGTGGGTCCTGCCCGCCTGTCCTCGAGTTAGGCACGGGGTTTCCGCGGCTCGTCTGCGGGGTGATACGGAGCAGCAGGAATTAGTGGGCCTGCTGACTAGAGAGGGGGTCGGTCACGTCCACCCGGGAGCCCAGTGGGGTGTGGGGTGCAGAGCGGGCCGTCCCCGCGGTGACCGGGACTGGAACCCGGCTCTGGACACAGGCTCGCTGTGGCTGAGCGGGTGCATTCTCAGCCGAGAGCTGCTTTTTGGGTTTGAACTTTCACGAGGCTGAGTGTGTGACTTTTGCCGGGGGTCCCACCGGGAAGTGGGCGGCGAGGGGAGGGGGCAGAAGAGGGAGCTGGGGCGACCTTGGTAGCCACGTGTTTGCATTCCAGGAACCTTCTGCTGGGTGAGCCGAGAGGGCTGTGGTCCGGCGCCGGGCGTGATGCTGGGATGGCCCGGCAAGCGGCTGCTGTTTTGTCTACGGATGGGGCCCCACTGGACGCACCCGGGCACCGTCCCTGGCGGAGGGGAGAGCGGAGAGCCAGGAGGATGCTGCCCACACACGTCACAGCGGCCGGCGTGACTGTCGGGGCCGCCGGTCTGGGCATGTTGGAGAGCTGGGGGCAGCTGTGCTCCACTGCTGCTGGGGCGGGCGGGGGCTGGGCCCCCTGCAGTCCTGTGTGTGGGATCCATGCAATAAAGTAGCACCTTCTGTTTACAGCGTACAAACAACAAGCCTCTAGTGAATGGATGTCACAAAACCCTGGGCACGGTGTCAGCCATTCGTAGTGTGAGCTTGGGAGAATGGTTGCCGTGTGTGTGAGAGAGAACTTCCCTGTGGCGACAGGCAGCCCCGGTTATGGGGGGCGGCCCCTGAGCGGTGACGCAGCTCATCGTGATTTCACGTACTGACAGCTGCGGAAGGACAGGCTGTCCGTGTCCACACCCGTCCTGCGCACGGCGCCTCCCTGGGCGGGCGTGGTGCAGTCCTCGCCTTACATGCAGACAGCACGCATGTATGTGCACACGCACACACACACACCGGCCAGCTGGTCACTGCACAGGATCCTCACTGAGGCCAGTGCTGGGGTGGGGGTGGGGGCAGTGGGCAGGGGATGTGACAGAGAAGCTCAGTCGTTTCCAACTTGCATGTTTGTTTCTCTGACAATGTTTCTAGAAAGTTCTCTGTCCCTGACAATAGTGCGTGTTCCCAGACTCCACGCTGTGCTGTCCAGGTTCCCTTCCACGGAGCCCCCGAGGGTCCTTACGACCCTGGCCCAGAGGCCGAGTTAGAGGTGTACCTGCACGGTGGTACCCCAGGGTCCGGGCAGCCGGGGCACCTGTCCCGTGCTGGGCTCTGAGAGGCACCCCTGTGCCGGCCAGGTCCTTCTGACCTCGGGGACACGGCAGCGGCAGGGGCAATCCCGAGAGGGTTCCTGGCGTCCAGGCCCCTCGTGCCCCCTGAGGCTGGTGGCCGGCGTCGGTCCCCCGGGGTGAGCAGCTTTGTCAGAGGGCAGCCCTGCTCGGGGCCCGGCAGCATCTGCCCGAAACGCCTGTCCCCTCCTGCCCTCCGGCCCGAGTCCTGCGGTTGCTGTGCCCGACCAGTAATGTCCTCTGTGCCCCTGGGCGGGTGGGGGGTTGACCGCGTCAGAACCTGTGCGTGCGGACGTCCTTCCTCTGACTTTCCCGGTGGCGTCTGGGAACGCGTTATCTTGACATTTCTTAAAACCTCTTTACACATGTCCAGACCACCCTTTGCTGGAGGTCAGTTCCGCTTCAGACCCTGCTGCTCTGAGTCGTCACGTGACAACCTGGCTGTGTCCCCAAGTGTTGGTCTGGGGGTGCACCTCGTGGCCATGCCACTCTGCTCGAGAGCTGTAGTTTCAGTTCGGGGTTAAGGGCTCCCCCAAGGGTGTGAGGCTCCTGTGCCGCTGGTGCACGCAGGCGGTGGCTGCAGCCAGGGCTTCGCGGACTTCCTCGCTGGCCCGTCCGCTGGGTTGACCGTGGAGAGGGTCAAGTGTCCAGCAGTTCGGCTGTTGGGGCTTCCAGGCTCCTCGGCTGCGTGGCAGCGCCCGCGGCACCGCCGGTGATGCCGTGGGCAGGCGCCGGTGTCGCCCGGGGTTCACAGGGTCACCCTGACCCCAGCGGCAGGTGCACGGAGCCACGAGAGCCCGTCCAGGTAGAATAACACACTCAGTTTTGTGTGTCCATGACACGCCTTTCTCTTGATTTTTCTTGACACGTCTGGGCTACGTGGTCTGTGAGTTTTTCCAAGTTGTTGCAGATCAAAACTCTTCCAACGTCATCTACTGAAAGCCACATCTAAGTGGACCCGCACAGTTCAAGTTCATGTCGAGCAAGTCAGCCGTGACCCTGGCAGGCAGAGGTGGCTGCCTGCCCACAGCCCGCCATCCAAAACTGCCCTTGAATTCTCTCCCGGGGCGGGGCATCTGGGTGGGAGAGAAGTATTTTGACCTGTAATGGGTGTGCGGTTGAAATTTTGGAACATGTTTTACCCAAGATATGTTAAAAGGAATTGATGAATGCCTTCTTCAGGGAAAGTATTTGTGTGTTGGCAAAGCTTGAGACTAAACTGGTCTTGGACCAACTATTCTTTTTCTCTTCAGATTTCATTTATTTGGAGAGGGAGGGAGGGAAACATCGATCAGTTGCCTCTCACTCGCCCCCAAGCCACCCCCCCGTTCAGGGCATCGAACCTGTGACCTGCATTCCCCCCACCCCCCACAGGCTGAGTCTGGAGCGTGAGGAAGGTGTGTTCTGGCTCGTGGGGCCCCCCATGGGGAAGGGGTGTCAGAGGCCCCGGGGTGCACGGCCTCCCCCCAGGGTCACACCTGGCGCTTCACCAAAACCAGCTGAAGGGTCCCCGGGGCGGGGGCCTGCGTTCTGAGCAGCGAGCTTTGCGGGAGGAGACGGACCGTGGTTCGGACCTCGGTTCGCCGCTGGCTGCTAGACCACCCCTCCCGCCGGGCCAGGCCCGCGCTGCACGGCTCGTCCCCGGGACTTCAGGGACCAGGAAAGACGGTCAGCGTCCAGCATCCCGTCCCCACCCGCCCCTCGTCCCCGTTCATCGCCCCAGGGGGCTCTGGGGATCTAAGGCATTGGCTCCGGGCCGGCCCGCGGAGGCCCCCCGACCCGTGCCTGGGAGTCCGCACTGCCTTGTGCGGGAGGGAGGCTGTGCGGGAGGCGAGGGCAGCCCCCACTCCGCACCCAGGCTGCTGCCGGTGCGGGGCTCTGGGGGGCAGGGGGACGGGGGTGAGCGGACCTCCAGAGCACTCACAGAAGAGCTGTTTATTCACATCAAATGTTCCTGAAAGTAACAAAACCCAACTTGGCCTGGGCGGGTCCCCTCGGCCAGCCCTTGGTCAGACTCCCGGTCCTCGGTCCTGCCCTCCCCCTGCCAGCCCCCCTGCCAGCCGCCCGGCCTGTCTGTCTTGGCGGGGCGCAGCGGAGCAGCCTCCAATCGGGTGCCCAGCCCCTGCAGCCGGGCCCTCCTCCAGCGGGTGACGGGGTGAAGAGGCCGAGGGCGGCTGCAGGGCCCCGGTGCGGGAGGGGGCCCGGCCCCCCGGGCCGCGAGTCCCGGCCGCGCCGTCAGGAGAACTTGCTGTCGGAGATCTCCTTCCACAGCAGCGACTTGAGGTGGCTCAGCACCAGCGAGTGGTGCGCCTCCACCTGGCTGGCCAGCCCGCTCAGCGTGGTGCAGGCGCGCAGCTGCCGGCCCAGCTCCTCCCGCAGGCCGGGGGGCGCGCCGGGCAGCAGGTAGTCCCGCAGCAGTGCGCACGCCTTGGCCAGGTTGGGCTGCAGCAGGTCGCCCTTGCACCGGCGCATGAGCTTGTCGCAGGGCGCCCGGCAGTCGCGCCCGTAGGTGCAGTCGGCGCTGCGCTCGCAGCGGCGGCCGCGCAGGAAGCGGCGCACGGCGGCCTCGGGCGCCACCTGCTGCAGGTCGGCCATCCTGAAGTCGTGCTGGGCCGTGTAGCCCACATTGGCCAGCGTGGTGTCGCACATGTAGAAGGTGCCGTGGGCGCCGTGGAACAGCTCCTCCACGAACTCCAGCAGGCCAATGGCGATCCTCGCCCGCCAGGGCCACGCGGGCCCCAGCCACTGCTGCAGGGCCCGGTGCACGGCGGCCGGCAGCAGCGGGCGCAGCAGGGGCGGGAGCGGGGCGCCGGGCCGGGCGGCGTGCGGCACGCCCTCGGTGACGTAGAGGTCCCCGCAGTAGCCCAGCAGCTGGGCGGCATGGCCCCGGCCCCGCAGGGACAGCAGCAGCAGGAACTCATTCTGCTGCAGCAGGGCCCACACCGACTTGGCCTCGGCCAGCGACACCCGGCTGTCCTTGTTGAAGTCCGCCATGAGCAGGACCTGGCCGGCCAGCGCGGGCAGGGAAGGCAGGTCCCCCAGGTTCGCCTGACGTGCGGGGCCGAAGGAAAGGGAGACGGTGGCTTCAGGGCTGGCGCCGGCGGGGGCCCTGCCGGACCCCCGGGTGCCGGCTGGGAGGGCTGCCCGTGGGACCCCCCGACCCCACCTCCCCGAAGCCCACCCTCACGGCCCACCCAGCCGCGTCTGTCCTGGAGCTGCTCTGAGGGACTGTCCCCGTGGGCCTGGGGTGGGGGGGACAGGTCAGCTGCCCGCTCCCCCGCTCTCACCCCACTCCTGCCGCACCCCCTCCCCACGCACATGGGGCAGCGGGCAGTCCTGGGCGAGGCTCCGCTTGGAGCTGGGGCCCCCCGCCCGGCCCACCCCTGCCCTGGGCACATGCCGCTGGGCGTGACCTGGGCACAGCCCCGGGCAGAGCCGGCTGACCTTGAGGAAGCTCAGGGTCATCTCCCGGAACTCCTTGATCGAGGTGCCCCGGGTGGGCTTGTCGAACAGCACCAGCTCCCGCCGGGGCGCCGCCTCTGGCCCGGCCTTGGGGTCCAGGCCCTCCTCAATGCCGCACTTGATGGTCACCTCCTTGCCCTGCCACAGCCCGCTGTACACCTGGATGGGTCACGAGGGCCATCTGTGTGGGGGGTGCCTCCCACCGTGCCCCTGAGCCCCCGGCCCCACTGGGCCCGCCGGCTCACCTGCCGGCCCGGGGCGGCCGAGAGGCACGTCCTCCACTCCAGCGCATGTAGGCTGCACAGGTCCCGGCACAGGGGGCCCGAGATGATGCCCTTCCGGTACTGGTCACACTGGGGAGGGGGGCACGCCAGGAAGGGGCCTGGGGTCACCAGCCGCTGGAGCCCTCCCCCACCCCGCACATGCTGCACCCCCAGGCTGGCAGCCGGAGCCCTCGTCCTGTCTGCCGGGGGCTCCCTGGCTCCCAGGCCACAGCACCTGTGAGAGGGGCCCCGGGACGCTGCAGCCAGTGACTAGGCGGCTCCCGCCACACGGCCTGGCCCAGGGGGCGGGGCCTCAGGCCCACTGGGTCAGAAAGCTGCCGGCTCCTCGGAGGCCGTGCCCACCCTCCCTGGTGTGGCGCGGCCCTGGTGGCGGCCGCAGGAGCAGCAGAGCCCGTAAGTGTGTGATGCAGCCATGCTGCGGGCGGGCTGCCCCCTGCGACCGCCCCCCGCCCCAGGAGGGGCTCTCGGCAGCACTCCTGTCCGCTCCAGAGCAGCGGCTGCCCCTGCCCCTTCGGGCTGGGCTGCCCAGGGCAGGACCGTGGCGGCCAGGACACAGCAGGGTCAGCCCTCCCCTCTGGAGGGAGGTCACTCTGGAAGAATCCCAGATGCTCTTCTGGTTGCCGTGGAGGCCGGGCCCGGGCGAGCCAGGCCTGGGGACAGGGGCGGCAGGCACAGCGCCGCCCCAGAGCAGAGGAGGGTGGGGGGCGGGGGCCTGAAACAGGACCGAGCCCTGGACTCGGAGGAGGGGAACCGGGAGGGAGGCGCCTGCGCCGTGGGGGCCAATCCTCAGGACAGGAAGCAAAACAGAAAACCAAGCACTCCCTCCTCCGTCCCACCCCCTGCAGGGAGCTCCCCCCGCCGCCCAGGGGGGACTGCTCTGCCCCCCGACCCCAGGCTGGCCTCTGGCTTACCACGCTCAGAGCAGGTCACATCAGTGATCCTCGCCCGGCCCAGCACCCAGAGGCCTGTGAGCACCTCCTCCCTGACGCCGGGCCCCGCCCCCACGCCTGGCCCGACAGAACAAGCTGTGGGACCCCCGTGAGGCTGGTGATAGCCCCCGACAGCGCAGGCCGGTGGCCTCTGGAAAAGGAGGTGTCCCCAGAGACCTGGGGACGGGCCTCAGGAGGGCCCGCTGCCCCGGCCAGGCTACGTGAGAAAATGGGGGCTGCTGTTGCCCCCTGGCAAGAGGGCATGTCCCCCATCGGCTCCCCACAGCCTTCGGCTGGCCGCCTGCGTCGCCCTGGGCTGCCCAGCCCCCCTGGGCCCCCCAGCCCCGCCCAGAGGCCGAGGCTGTATCTCCGTCTCCACTCCGACCTCTGCCCTGTGCACCCCCAGCCCCTAGACGGTGAGGGGCCCGGCCCCGCCGGCCACCCGTGAGCTCACCTGGAGTGAACTCAAGTCCCAGAACAGAGGGCAGGCCCGAAGGCCCCGCCCCCAACCCCAGCACGAGGGTGTGTGCTCGGCGCCCGGTGCTCCCTGGGCCCCGGGAGGTGCTCAGCCAGCAACCCGAGAACCTGGGGTCACTGCAAGTCCCGTCCGGACCCCCAGGCTCCTCCCCGCCACCATCTCTAGACTTCCCCGAATTCAGCCCCGAAGGACCCTGGCCACAACAGGCCGGCCCGAGGCTTCCTGGGCTGGCTGCGGTCACCGCCCAGAGCCCAGGACGGGCCCCTCTCCTTCCAGCGCGGCAGGGCCTCCGGGTCTCCCGGCCTCCGGGCCTCCGGGCCAGTGCAGCGGGACAGGTGCAGGCATGTTCAAAGCCCAGGTCTCCCCTTGGCCACAGACCGTGGCAGCACCCTGCCACCTCCTCTGACGGCTCCCTGTCCCCAGGAGGGGCCCTCGAGGTCCCCAGCTTCTGTCCATTCCCGTCGCCCTCTGGAACATCTGGTGTCTGCCTCTCTGTCCATCCCTGGCTGCTGGCCAGCCAGTTGTGCTCTCCGGGGTGCTGGCGGCGGCCTCCCCACAGCCCCGCCCTCCTCCCGCCGCGGCTGCCCCCGTCTCCCCGACCCCCAGCCGGAGGAGCCCCCCGAAAGCCCACCCCCGGGGCCTCTGAGGAAGGGCCGGGCCTGCCCGGGGGCCAGCACTGGAGGGGGGGACAACACACAGAGCGCCCAGCAGCACACCCCGCCCCAGGCCCCAGGGGACACTCACGATGACCGCCTGGCAGATGTGCCCGCGGCAGAGCTCCACGTAGGACGAGTAGTTCACGTACACCAGCCAGCTGCCCGCGAAGACGCCCAGCCAGACCAGGAAGACGTACTTGACCCTGAGGCCTGGGAGCCGGCCCTGCGGCGGGGGGAGGCGGCGCGTGAGGGGGGGCGCCACATTCCAGGCGCATGCCCCAGCCCCTCCGGGGCTCGCGTCAGCCCTGCCACCGCCCGGCGTCCAGAGCTGCCCCCCACCCAGGAGCGCTGCGGGGTCTCTGTCAGTCCCCGCCGCACTCAGGGCAGCCATCCTGGCGGCGGGGGGGTGGGGGGGAACGGGCGCCCAGACTTCTAAATACACAGGCGGGCAAAGCCCGTTTCAGAATGGGGTGAGCCAGGGTGGTCGGCTCTGTATTTTGCTGAACGAAAACACTTTTCACAAACCACCCCTGTCTTGCCCTCATTTCAGGACAGGGAGCCTCTGTGTGGGGGCGGCCACGCACTCTGCCCTCCGCGGCGGGGGCCGCTGCCGCGCCCGGGGCCGGGCCAGCCGGGAGGACGGGCCTGGGAGACCGCCGGGGCAGAGGGCAGAGGGCAGAGGGCAGGGCCCGCGGTGCCGGCAGTGTGTTCCCAACGGCCAAAGCGGGGACCGTGGACACAGGCCTGGACAGACAGCGCGGCCCCTCCGGGCAGTGGGACCTCACCCCGCCCCGAAAAGGCAGGAAACCCTGACTCCTGCTACAGCGGAGAGGGGCCCTGGGGTGCAGGTGCCGCGTGGAGTAAGCCGGTCACAGAGGGACGAGCCCTGTGGGGTCCCACTCACACGAGGTCCCTGGGGAGAGATCCAGAGACAGACGGTGGGGCCGGGGTTGGGGGACGGGTGGGAGTGGGGGTTCCACGGGGACCGAGCGTCCGTGTGGGAAGACGGACCGTCCTGGAGAGGACGGTGGCGGCGGCGGCGGCTGCACAGCGGTGGGACTGTCCCTGCTGCCGCTGAGCCGTGCCCTGAGCCGTGGGCAAGTCCAGAGAGTGATGTCGTGTTGTGTGTGGTCTGCCACGACAAGTAAGACAGGCAGCCCCGGCCTCGCCGCCCCAGGCTCGGCCCCGGGCGTCCGGGTGGCCGGGAGCCGTGTCCCTGCAGGGCTCGGCCCCGCTGGCAGCTGCCCCCGGTGACACGTGGGGGCACAGGGCCTGAGGGCCCCAGAGCCACAGCAGGTGGGCAGGGGGTGCGTCTCCCACGCAGCCCCCCACGCGATTCGGGGGCACCACCTCCCGTCCCCACCCCCGGTCCTGGCAAGTCGCAGGCCTTGCAGGCTGCCGTCCCGGAACAGCGGCGGGGCCCCAGGGCCCAGGACGGCCTGTCCCCGAAGGAGGCGCCACCGCCACGCCACACCCTGCGTGGGCCGGGCAGCAGCCCTCCCTGCGTCCTGGTCGGCCAGGACGGGGGCCTGGGGGCTGCCACCACTCCCCACCAAGGACGGCGGCAGCTGTGTGTGGCGCGTCCGGGAGAGGCAGGGGCTCACTTCCTGTCACCCACTCACGGGCGGGCCGCGCCGGGAGGGGCTGCGGGGGCAGGGCCCCGAGAACGGGGTTGGGGGGGGAGGCAGGGCCCAGCGACCACGGGCGAAGTGAGGGCTGGAGTGGCACGACGGGGTGGGGCCGCAGGCCCATCTGCCCTGGCCACTGCGCCTGTTTCCGTCCGATTGGCTCGCGAGGGAAAACAGGAAAGCAGAGAAACGGCGTGGGGAGGGGTGCGTGCGGGCGAGCTGGGGAGGGCTGTGGCAAGACAGGGTCCAGGACATCCGGCGGGTGAGGACCGCACCCCAAGCTGGTGGTGGTGGTGGGGGCAGCAGGCGGGGTCGGGGTGAGCCTTCAGCGCCACAGGGGTCCTGGGGGTCCAGAGGGCAGTCTGGACTGGGCGGGGTGGGCACCCTGGGGTGGGCCAGGCTGCGCAGGGTGGTTGCAGGAGCAGGAGCCTGCCTGCAGGGGGCCCCAGACGCAGAAGGCTCCCCAACCCCCACGCCCTCCAGGCCTCTGCCTGGTGGCCCTTCAGGTACCCCGAGGCCACCTAGCTAAGTCTGGCCGACCCCCAGGTCCTCATCTTGGTGGGCACGTCCTCCAGGGGCAGCCCCTGAAGGCCACTGGCACAGGCGGGCCTTCCTCCCGGGGCAGGGCCGCTAGTGGGGGCAAGGAGGGCTGCTCAGGGGGCAGTACCAGCACAAGGACCTGGGCCTGCCGGCTGGCTCCCTCGTGCACGGGCGGGGAAACTGAGGTTCAGAGTGAGTCCCACCACTCTGTGGGGGCAGGGCAGGGCTCAGACCACGGGAACCCCCTGGAGCCCCTCTCCAGCCTGTCTCCAGCCCCCTGGCCGCTGCTGGCCACCCTGCAAGGCTCAAGGCCTTCCAGCAGCGCTGGGGGCCAGGGCACACTCCCCCTCCCCCGTGGAGGGGGCACCTCGGGCCCTTCAGCTCCCCACCTGCCCAGAGCTGGGCGAGCACCACCCACCCTGAGGCAGGGGGCAAGCAGGGAGGGCGTCCAGCACAGACGCACAGCCCACACAGTCCCCAGCCGCCACCCTGCAGGAACCCTCCCGCCCTGGCCCCCGGAAGGCTCCGGTCAGGGCCGCGCTGTGGGCATCACAGTCACCGAATGCGAGGCGACCGGGGCAGGATGCTCTCAGACTCTGAGAGGGCCTGGCTTGTCACCCAAGCCAGAAGTGACAGCCCCCCCCCCGCAGGTGGCACCCAAGGCAGCCTGGGCCTGCCCTGCGGACGGAGGACCCTGGCAAAAACGCGGCTCGGGCAAGGTCAACGTGGGGTCAGAGGACACCGGCTGGCGGAGGGAGAGAGGGGATGACCCAGAGAGAGGTTATGTATGTCCTTGGGGTATTTCTGTGCCCCAAGTTTTCCACAACAGAAAAAACAACCTTATCTTTAAGTAGAGGAAAGAGGGGCTTTTTGGAGGGTTTTTAGGCCCCGGGGGATCAAGGTCCAGCCCAAGAGGGGGTGGGGCCTTCTTCAGCGCTGGGGGCAGGGGCGCAGCTCGGGCGCCGCCGGGCCCCTCCGCTCGCCCCAGCAACGGCCTCCCAGCTGCCCCCGCGGCCACGCACCCTGCGTCCCGAATCCGGCCCGGCCCCCCCCACCCAGCCCCCTCCCAGGGCTGGACGCCTTCCGCCCGGCCGCCGCACGAGCACGGAGGGCGCGCGGGGTGGGCACCGGGCCGCGGCGCGCCTACCTGCAGGACCTTGGAGAAGGGGCAGAAGAGCACCAGGTGCGCCAGGCGCCGCAACCGCCGCATGGTGGGCGCCGGGCCGGTGCGCGGGCCCGGCTCCGCTCGCCCTCAGCCCTGCGGGCCGGCCCGCAACGGCCACGCTCCCGCCGCCCGCCGCGTCTCCGCGAGGGCGCGCGCTTCCGCCGGCGGCCGGAGGGAGGGGACACTGCGGGGGCGCGCGAGGAGGAGGGAGGGGAGGAGACGCGCGGGAGAGGGGAAGGGGAAAGGAGGACTGAGGAGGGGGCGCGCGGGCAGGAGGTGAGGGGGTGGGGGGCGGGAATTACGGCGGGGGCGCCGAGGGGCGCTGCAGTACAGGGGGTGGGGATGGAGGCGCCCGCGGCCCCGCCCACCCCTCCTCGTCCGCCCCAGCGCACCCCCAGCCCGGGTGAGAACGGGGAGGGCCCCCGGGGCCCGGCCCCGCGCCCTGGAGCGGCGGCGGCGGCGATGGGGCTGTCACACGCGGGGCCGTCACGGCGCGGGTCAGAGCAGGGGCAGGAGAACGAGTCTGGCGGCCTGCGAGGACCGCTGGGCTGGGGCGCGGGGGGGACTGAAGCCCGGGGGCGGGGGCGTGTCGGCGAGAGGTCTGGAGACCCGGCGGACGCCAACGCCCCGGCCTGGAGGGGCGACGGACCGCGTGGTGGCGTTTGCCTGTTTCTTCCATTTCTTAAAGGACTGTAGTCGGATGCACCTTTTCTGCCGTGCGGCTCGGCATTGTTTACCAGCCCCGCCGGGCCGGCACGCGCACTTCCGGACGCGGGTCCGTCCCTCCCCCGCCCGCGCCCGCGCCCGCTTTCTTCCCGCCGACGCGCAGCCCGCGCGCTCTGCGGTCGCCTCCCGGGCACGTAAGTGGAACGAGGCGGGGGCGGCTTTGGCTGCGGGCCCTCTCCCCTGCCTCGGGCATGGACGTTGGGTTCCTTCAGCCCCTCGCCGCCGGAGGACGGTCGACTTGATTCTGGATGGGGAGCAGAGCTGCGTGAACGTTGGCGTTCTGGCGCCGGTGCAGAGCTGCGGGGATTTCGGGATTTCGTCCGCGCCGCAGGCCGCTCCGCGTCCTGGCAGCGCTGTCCACTGTCAGTCCACTGTCAGTCCCGAGTTCTAGCCAGTCCCCAGGGCGTGCGCGGTCTCTTTGTGGCCTGTCACGTGCATTTTCCTATAGACCCACGATGCTGAACAATTTTTTATGTGTTCAGTTGCAACCTGTTTACCTCCTTCTGCAAAGTGTCCATTCAATTTCCTGCCCGTGTTTTGTGTCGCTCCCTTGTTACAGAGTCGCGAGAGTTCTTGGTGTCCTCGGAATAGCAGGGCACGGTCCAGCGGGTGATCCGCAGAGATCCCTCTCCCCCCTTCTCCGGTCTGTGGGTCATCTTCTTGGTTTCCCTAACAGTGTTTTTTGCAGAGCACAAGCTCTGCATTGTGTTGTGGTCCAGTTTATGCATTTTTTCCCTCTTACAGTGGGTGCGTTTCCTGTGTCATATCTAAGATCCGCCTAAGATCAAATCACCGCCTAACCCCGGGCCGCAAAGATTTTCTTAGCAGGCCCGGCCACCCACACACTGAGTCGCTTGGTGCCCTCAGCCTGGTGGTCCTTATCCTCGGATCCATGTTGGTCCCCAGGTAGTGGCCCAGAATTCAGTTTGTGTCCCCTAGGTCCCCAAAGGGCCCCCGCGGGGGAGAACAGAGGCATGGTCTCAGGAGGGTCAGGGCAGAATCTGGATTGGGCAAAAGGACGGAGATACCCCCCGCCCTCCTCTTCTCTGGGGCAGGCACTCGGGGCCGGGGCGGCCTGGCTGCGGTGTGTGGGCCGGGAGTGGGGGACGGGGGTAGTCCGAAACCTCCTCCTGCGGACTGGGAGAAAGCCGTGCCAGCGGCGCCGGGGTCTGTGGGCAGGGGGCGAGTGAGGGAGGGCCTCTGCCCCCCCGACCACCGCCCCGCTGTGGGACGGCTCTCGCAGGAGAAGAGGCACCATTGTCAGACGGCCGGTGAAGCCGGAACTCAGACATTGCCTGGCGTCAGGGGCCGCGAGTGTGTGGCTGGAGTCCGCCGGCTGGAGTCCGTCAGCTGGCCTGGAACGGCGGCACCGCGGCGAGGCGGTGAGGCACGGCCCCCGGTCCTGAGAGGAGGGCAGCCCCTGGTGGAGTCCGTTTGCCTGGAGCTGGGGGGCAGCCACCCCCCCCCCCACCGTGCACTGTCTCCTCACTCACAGTCTGAGGTTCTGCTCAGACAGGAACCAGGGTGGACCCTGGCCAGCCCACTGTTAAGACCAGATAGCTGCGTCATGGAAACGGCCCAGGGGCCCATGAAAATACAACAGGTTTCGTCAAGGAACCCCGACCTAAAAGGGGTGTAACCAGGAGAGAACTGTGTGTATCTTCCCTGTGGCACTCTGTGTGTGAGCCTCTGAGGGCTGATGCGGAGGCCCATGTTGTCAGGGACTGACTCCTGCCTTGTTGCACCGGTGTCCTCAAGATAGCTGCTTGCAGCCCAAAGCAGCTGCTGTGCTCCAGCCATCACCTCCACCCTCCAGCAAGGAGGAAGAAGGAAGGGCAAGTGAAGAGCCCCGACTGTCTCTTTAAAGGCAGGACCTGGATACATAGCTTGTCTGCTTACACTCCATTGGCCAGAGCATAGTCACATGACCCTATTCACTGCAAAGAAGTCTGGGAAATGTAGTCTTTTCTGGGCAGCCACATGTCTCAAGTATGTAACAGGGAAAAAAACGGAGAAATGGTGACTCCGTCCCCTGGGCATGTTGCCCTTCCAGGCGTAGCCTATCTCACTACCTCGGAACACTGATGACCTTTAGGCTGAGGTCAGAGGTCACACAGTTCCCTTCAGGCAGGTGGTATGCGGGGAGGTGTGGAGAATGGGGAACCCGTGTGTGGTGGGGACGGCGATGTTGGGGGACAGGGGCCGGGTGGGGAGGAACTCGGGGGGAACAGAGGCCACAGGTGGGGGCCGCACCGCGGAGCCTGCACTCTGCACCCTGAATGCTGGTACATGCAGGTGACCCGCGCAATGGGCTGCAAGAGCCGGAAGGAGAGCGACAGCCCGCGTCCTGCTCTGCGTTCACAGCCTCCCGCAGGTCCCCGCAGCCGCCCTCCTCTCGCAGAGTCCGCGCTCCCAGCGGGTTGCAGCCCCGAGAGGGTGGGGAAGAGGGGCCGAGTGCCCGAGTGCCCGGAAATGGCCGGGACAGGCGGGCTCGGGGACTCGCGCCCCCCCGGACACAGGTCTTTCCCGGTCGTTGCGGAAACCCAGGTGAAGACCCCCCAAGATGCACAGTCGAGGGAGTGGACGCGTCTTTGCGCGGACGGAGTGCCGTCACGGGGTGGTGCGTCCCTTCAATGGAATGTCACTCCGCGGTAAAAAGGAGCGGCCATCCGACACGCGCCGCGGCCCGGCGGAACCTCGCGGGCGTTCTCAGTGACAGGCTCCAGACACACGAGGCCACGCGCTGCAGGTGTCACGTGTGTGAGATGTCGGAGTGGGCAACTCTGTGGACAGACAGAACTCGGATCCGGGGTTGCCAGGGCTGGGGGCGGGGCTGGGGGTGAGTGTTTGCAGGGTTTGGGGTGACGAAAGTGGTCCGAGCCAGACAGAGGAGCTGCTTGCACAACCCTGCGTGTGAGCTCAAGGCCACTGACCCGGACCCTTTAAAACGGTTAATTTCCTGTTCTGTGAATTTCGCCTCCATGGGAAAAGGGACGGGGGAGCAAGAATACATCAACGCCTCCTGCAACCTCGACACCCCACCCAGGCTGCCTCTGCAGCATCGGCGTGTAGAGCTTTCTGGTTTTTAGCGTTTTTACGATTCACGAACACCTGGTCCCACCCAGCTCAGTGCACACGCGTGATCGTGCGTCATCTGTGTAAACGGGGTCACTTTTCTGGGATCTGTTCATCTCGGTGGAACTGGAGTCCTCAGCCGGGCTCCTGGGCGCCCACAAGCTCCTAGCGAAGCTGTGCTTTCGCTTTGACAACCTGCAGGAGAAATCGTCGCACCATTGCAATAAAAAGAAGCTTTGCTCTGGCCTCAGAAAGACTTGTTTCCCCCGACACCTTGGACTCCTTGCGTTGGGGCGGGGGGCATCCTGGCAGGGTGGCGGCATCGCTGTGGGTTTCAGGCAGACCCCAGCCCCGGAGAGCACGCTGCCCCCTTAGCAGGGAGGGTCCTGGCCTGGGGCCCCAGGGCAAGCGTCCAGGACACTTTCACCTGGATGGACCCCAGTTTACGCAACCAGTCGCCTCTCGGAGCCACTCAGGATGGTGCAAGCCTTCCGGTCCCTAGACGAGGCTGGGTGAGGGGCCTCCTGGCTCCGTCTGGGCCCCAGGCCTTAATTATTAACTTAGGACAGTTTCCCGCAGGTGACGGTTCCTCAGTCAAAGGCCTTGGAGGGGCTGCTCTCCGCGGTGACACGCCCCACAGAGCCCAGCCCTGGGGGGAGTTGAAGAGGAGACACGGCCACCCCTGGGGCTGGGGGCTTCGGGGACACTGACGGGGCCCCTGCAGCGGCACCACCCATGGGGGTGGGCGGCAGCCGGGGGCAGTCAGCCCGCTGCCTGCTGCCCCCCACTCCGGTGGCACGGCCTTGGACACGTGTTCTCGATGACGCCCAGCCCGTCCCGTCAGTGCCCAGACGCAGCTGTTCTTTCCCGCCTCAGAACCTTGGGAATGCCCCCACCCCGCCTCCCACCCACAGCGTCCCCCTCTGGGTGGGTCCCAGTCCCCACCCCGCCTGCCATCCACAGCACCCGCTCTGGGTGGGTCCCAGCTCAAATGCCGCTCTCACAGAGGCCCCCCTGACCTGCTGGTCCCTTAATGCTGGTGGCCCCCGTTGGCCCAGGACCCCCCCTGCTCCCCCAGCAGGGTGGGGCTCTGAGCTCCCTGCAGCCCCAGCGCAGGCTGGGGGGGGGGACGGACACACGTGTGCACGCGGGGCCGGCTCACACACTCACACACACGCGCACGCTGCAGGGCCCAGGCCTGCCCTGCTGACCACCGTGTCACCCTGTGCATGCTCATCCCGAATGGCCCAGGCGCAGGGACAGCCGAAGGGTCAGGCCACTGACCCTGCGGCTCTGGACCCTGTCGAGTCCCTGGTCCCCTCCGCCTCCTGGGGGCTGGCTTCGGGACGGTGACCTGGTCCATCCGTCGTCCCTCCAGGAGTTCCTGCAGGACCAGCCAGGGGGTCAGGGTGGGGGTGGAACAGGAGTGGGGGAGGGGCGAGGGGAGGGGGTGGAGGTGAGAGGGGGCAGGGGCAGAGGGAGGGGACTGGGCACGGACGGGGAAGGGTGTGGCACTAGTCACAGCTGCGGGCAGAGCCCTGCAGTCGGAGGGACAGGCCTGACCCTGGACCGTCACTGGGGACAGGACTGCGGCCTGTGGAGCGTGGAAGACAGCCCTGCACTTTGGGGCCCCTGTGACTCTGTTAGGAAAAGCACCCCAACATTCCGTGTCACTCGAGGGAGCTGCACTGGCTCTACTTCAGTGCCTCCCGCTGAGGTTCACGTCCCCGAAGCCCCCCAGGGGGTGGGCGGTGGTGGCCTGGCGCCCCGGGCGGCTGGGCACACTCGTGGGCGCCGCACACAGAGTGTGGGTGCAGGGAGGGGCAGGAGACGCCACCCCGCCCCCGCCAAGGGCCGCCAGCTCATTGTCTCCAGCGTCCTCGCCGCAGAGCGACGGGCGAACTCCCAGCGTGGGTGGGCGTCTCGGCCTCGCTGCGGGTGTCCCTCCAAGGTCCATGGGAAGGGACGCTGGCCAGCAGTTGGCAGTGCCCCGGGGTGGGCCGGGGGGCCAGGGAGGGACAGTGCACCCAGAGGCCCCGGCCACGCGTCCTCTGGGGACACGCACAGACAGGTCCCGGGCCGAGAACCCCCCTCCCCAGAGGCTGCTGCTGGGCCTCGGTGGTCAGTCCGGCACGGCAGGCCGAGTGGCCCCGGGCCAGGCCGCACTCCCGCCCTCACGGTGGGTGCCCGAGAAGAGACCCAGGGGCTGAGAGCGGGGCGGCCTTGGGGCCCAACCCCGGAGAGCTATTCCCTGTGGCCCCTGCTCCGTGTGCGCGGTGGAGGGGACAGGGAAGGACAGTCCGAGGGGACCCCGCCTTGCTGGGGGACTGGCTGCCCTGCGCTGGGGAGCTCGGAGGAAGGACACGAAGCTCCAACCCGGGCAGAGGGTGAGAACGAGGAAAGCGCCTCATGAAGCCCCCCCACCCCCTCCCCAAATGCTGCACAGCCTCGCACACTGGAGTCAGCTTTGCACCCTGGCCCAGGCCGACCCCAGACCCCAGACGGCCCCCAGAGCCTGGCCCCTTCTTCGGCCCTGAGTGGGGGACCCTTCGGCTCACTGGTGGGCAGCTGGCCCCCCCCACCGTGGGCGAGAGGCTCTGGTGATGATCACGTGATAGCCGCCCCCCCCAGCGTCCGCAGAGGAGGCGTCAGGCAGGCAGCCTGGGGCCCTCCTTCACCTTTCCGCCACCGCCGGGCTCCGTCCACCGGCCTGCAGTCTGTCCACTAGAGGGCAGTGCCGCCCAACGATCGCCTGCCCAGCCGCTGGCAGACCGGGCAGTCAGCGCCGCAGGGGCCGGAAGGCAGAGTCCCAGGCCGCCCGGGCTCCGGCCCTCGTCTGCGCCTGCGGGAGGCTCGCCAGAAAAACAAGACACCGGCTGGAGTTAAATGTCCCATAAACAACAAGGAACATGTCTCGGGGCAAGGGAGCCCCAGGTACTACGTGGGGCACGCTCACGTGAAAGGAATGTGCCCCTGTGTGTGGCACATTCAGGTCTCACCCCGCGTCCTGGGTTCTCCTGGGCCAGACCGGAAGCCAGCCGGCCCCTCCCCGGGGACGGCCCCGGCGGGAGTCTGGGTGGGGTGGCCGGGCGCGTTCCAAGCCCATGAGCGCGAGGGCTCATCAGCCTGCCCGGGTCACGGGGCGGCCACACCTGCCCTGAGCTCTGACTCAGGGGAGCCCTGCGAGCCCGCAGATGTGGGCAGGACCTTCGACCTCTCCCCCCCCCCGCCCCCACGCCCTGTGACTTTGAACTCATTAGTCCAGAGCGCTGGGTGGCGGCGGGCGTGGCGAGGGTCAGAGGCCAGAGAGCCAGGTGTGCTTTGGCAGGCCCGGTAGGCCGTGGTCGTAGTCCCCGTCGAGGGCACACCCTCACCCCGGGCCCCGGGGCTCCCGCCCCCACCACGCATGGGCCCTGAGCCCCTGAGCCCCTGCAGGACCTCCCTTGGCACCCGGGGGGGCTGTGGACAAACACGGAGGCTCCGTGGAAAACCGCCTCCCGGGACGATGCCATCATAAATTCCACACCAGGCAGGTCACCGCGGCAGCCACGCCCCGGCCCGTAACTCGCCCGGGGCCGCCGGGCCTGGGCATCGGTCCTGTGCATCCGGGCTGACGCGTCTTTGAGGGGCAAGAGTCCCCGGAGGGGGAGGGGCGCTGGCTCTCTGCGGAGCCTGCATCTTCTTGTCAACTGTCCCGGCCTCCGGCCCCGCCCCCACGGCCCTTCCTCACGTCCCCTCCCTCGTAGACAAAAGCCACCGACCGTCTCTTCTCTGCTGCACCGGAGAGCTTGCCTCCCTCCCGGCGCGTGTCGGCGGTTTGACTCAAATAAACTCATAAAAATTCTCTCCAGGTTTTGACGCCTCTTCTGTCGCCGCCCGGCCTGGACGAGGAAGCCCACCCCCCTCCCTGGAAGCCCTGGGTGGGCCACCTGGGTCGCCCCAGGGGTGTGGCTCCGGGGCTGCCGAGGCGGCTGGAAGGCCCACACCCCCACGGGGAGGGCCCGGCTTCCTGTGTCCCTTCCTTCCACTTGGCCAGAGGGACGCTGCCCCTGGGGACAGGGGCAGCTCCGTGGCCGCAGACGTGGGGGGAGTCCAGGGCTGAGCTCCGGCCCACCTTCCGCCACACCGTGGGGGTGGTCGCCCCCTCAATGGGGCGGCTCAGTCTGAGTGCCCGGGTCCCCGGCTGCCTGGTTTGCCCGGCGGCCTCAGGGGCAGTGCTCACAGGAGGACACCCTGCCTGGCCACAGAGGGGCGGGGCAGGGGGGGCGGGGGGAGCACGCTGGCCCTCGGGGGAATTCTCCAGGGCACAGGACGCAGCAGGTTGGGTGGGGGGCTGAAGGAGGCCTGGGCCCGGGGAGAGCCCCCCCCACACCCCCACTGTCCCCCTGCCCCAGTCTCAGAGGGAGAGGCAGGTGGCTGGCCTCGAGAACGGAGGGGACACCCCAGCCCAGGTCCCTCCCCGGCGGTGATGGGGAGGACAGTGGTGGCCAGGCAGCTCTGAGGCCCCTCAGCCGGCGGCCCGGACCGGGGATGGCAGGACCGGGAAAGGGGCTGTCGCCCGCAGCTGCGGCAGCCCCAGCCCCAGCCCCAGGGGCTGGCCCCGGGAGCACTGGGGCAGCTGACTGGGTCTGGCCGCCAACTGGACCATGGGTGAGGTGGCCAGGGGGCGGGCAGAGCTGCCGACAGCTGGCATCTCGCGCGCAGCCTGTCCCGCTTAATCTCCCTGGGCCCCCAAGAGCCCGTCATTGTCCCCCGGCACGGATGAGGGGACTGAGGCCCCGAGAGGCAGGGGTGGCCGGAGATCACCAGAGGGGCCGGGCAGGGCCGCCGGGGGAGGGAGGAGGGAGGAGGGAGGGGGACGATCACCTGATCGTGCCTCCCCTTCGCCTCACCTTGGGGGTTCTTCTGGCAGGTCTAGGCCCCTGCTCCTGTCTGGCGGGGGGCTGGGCAACGCCCAGCCTAGAGACCCACATGAGGCCAGGGGACTGGCCACTGTCAGGGGCAGGGTGGCGGGTGGGGCCTCCCCGGGCCTCTGCCCCGTTGGGCCCCCCTTCCCAGCCTGTGACCCGGCGGCTGGGCCGCACATCCAGGGGGTGGTCTCCCGTTGGCCCCAGAGCCCGGGCCCCGTGTCCCCGCCCAGGCCATGTGTGCCCCGGCCCGCCCCGTGGCCCTCACCATCCTCCCGGCCTCCCCCGGGAGTCTGCAGCCCCAGCCCCGGGCCGGGCCCCAGGCATCGGGCCCAGAGGCCTCCCCTCATCTATTTTTAAGCACAAGCCCATGAAAGATTCACAGGCCGCTCTATTTACAGGTGGCCGGACAGCGTCCGCTCCTGGTGGCACCCCTGCCCGGAGGTCTGCATGCACAGGCCCAGCGCAGCGGGCGCCCCAGGGCCCGGCTCTCCCGGCTGCTCCCCCCCAGCCCCCATGCCTGGCTCCCTTCAGTCTCCCCCCGGGAGGTGAATGCCGGGCCAGCGGTGCAGCCATCCTCTGCTGGCCCCCCCACCCGATCTCGTGGGGCTGCCGAGACCCCCTCCCATCCCCGGCTCTCGTCGGGTCTGGCTTTCTCCCAGGCAGGCCTGAAGGGGTCGCGCCCCACGTGCTGGGGTGCGAGAGGCCCAGTTGGAGGGGCCCCGGAGCAGGCCTGGGGACAGGCACCCCTCTCCTCTGGGAGGCTCAGGGGCTGTTGGGCGACCTGGAGACCGAAGCAGACGCTGACTTCCAAGGCCGGGCGCCCCTCCCCCTCCAGCAATGCCACGTGGCGGGTGGGTGGGGGTCCCACACGCGACTTCCAGCGCTGGAGAGCCTCAGGCCCTCCCTCCAGACCCCGACCCACCCAAGAGAAACCCAGACCAAATCCAGGGCCCCGTCCTGGCCCCCCGAGGGGGCGGCCACGGGAGTCAGGCCTGTGGCCTGCTCAGCCTCTGGCCAATCTGCATGCGGGAGCCAGAGCGCCCCATGCCCAGTGGTGTACCCCCCCCTTGGCTGTGGGCTCTCAAGGGCCCCAGGAGGTGGTGCCAGCTCGGCCTCGATTGTGTCACCCGATGCCCATGTGCTCCCTGGCCGGGCCCCAGCAAATACCCTGGAGGGTTCTCAGCTGCTGCCCAGAGCGGGTGGGGCTGACTCGGGGGTGACCGGCGACCTCCTCCTAGGGGGCAGCTGAGGAGACTCGGGGCGCCCTGGGAGGGCCAGCAGGACGGCGTGCGCCCTGCCCACCGAGGCAGCGTGGCGCTTCCTCCAACCGCGTCCTGCAGGGAGATGGGGAGATGGGGTCGGACCGTGCCCTCCCCTTCGTTTCCCGACAGGACGTCGGAGCGACACCGTGACTATTAGTTTCAGATCCGCGACCTCTGACGCCCCCTCCGCCGGCCCCCCTCGGGCCCAGCCCTTCCCCCCCTCCCCCTTGTTGCGAGGGGGAAAGTGGACGATGTCTTTCAACATCTCCCCCAGGGGAGAACGGAACTGGGGAAGGAGGCGGCGTTGGGTAACCGCCTCTCGTCCGTCCGTCTGAGGGCGCAGCAGTGAGGGCAGGACGGGGCGGCCTGTCCTGGCCAGCGCCGGGCGGGCTTCCCGGGGCAGCGGCCATGGGCCCCGGCGACGGGGCAGGCTTCCTCCTGCCACTGTCTGGGTGACTGTCCCTGGGAGCTCCGGTCTCCCGTCTGTAAGATGGGGGTGCACCTGCACTGGAGGAGTCTTTGTCGAGCACCTACTGTGTGCCAGGCATCGACTGTTCTCAGTGCTGGTGACACTCCAGTGAACAGAACAGGCAAAGGCCGGTGGACCGGCCATCCCAGTGGGGGAGGGGAACACACAGACACCCGGGGGTGGGACGAGGGCCTGGGAGTGCAGGGAGGAGTGTGAGGCTGGCCAGGGAAGGGGAGTGGAGGAGTGTGAGGCTGGCCAGGGAAGGGGAGTGAGGGGTGGGTGGGCCCCTTGGGGAGGCGGGGGCAGGGAGCTAAGGGCCCAGCAGGAGGCCTCCAAGTAACACGGCCTCTGCTGCCCTGGGGTTGGTGAGGACTGGATTCCCTACATCCCGGGCGGACCCTCAGGACCTGCAGCCCGAGATGCTGCTACACCTCCTCCCAGAAGCCCACCCTGATCCAGCCTGCACTCCCGCCCTTGCCCAGCTCCCTGCAGAACCACCGGCGGGAGGGCACCCCCCCACATGTCTCCAGAGTCTGTCGACGCGGGGGCCGTAAACCCTCCCGGGGGGTTCTCAGGCCCCCTCTGAGGGGGCAGCAGTATCCTGCCCCGGGAGTGGGAAGAGGGACCAGTGCTTTCTCTAAGCGGATACAAAATCGTGGTCTGGTGGGTGGCAGAGGCTGATGCAGGGAAGGCCAGGAAGGTGTTCTTGCACAGTGCCCTCAGGTGCGGGGCCCAGGCGTGAGGCTCCACTCCTCTGAGCGGCTGAGAACTTGGGGAGCTCCTAGCCTCTCGGGGTCCTGCCCCTCCGAGGGCCAGAGGTGCCCGCTCATCTCAAGAGTTTGGGTTTTGCATTTGTCAGAGGAAACCGAGAGGTGGGGGGAGGGGTCATCGGGGATTCACTTAAGCAACAGGTCCCCTCCGAATCTGAGAGCAGGGAGAGGCCAGTGATATCCCTGCTGACGCCCTCAGGCCCGGAGTGGGGGGGGGGGCACTTCCGAGCGGCCGCAAACACAGCCCCCACCCCCAGGTGGGGAGCACGTGGGCAGGAAGGAAGCTCAGCGTTACACACTCAGATCGGTCCCCGAGGCAGGTCCCCACAAAGGTCTGGAACACCCTGGCAGGGCCCCTCCTTCCCCGCCCCTAGCCAGTGCCACCTGCCCGTTGTCCTGCCGGGCTGGCCGGGCGCCCCGCTGATGTGAACACAGTCGCCTGATATCTGCCGCTGGCCCCGGACCAGGAGTAGCCGGGTGACACTGTTCCTGACACCCAATGCCGGCACCAAAAGCCCCGCCCAGAAAAACGCCCCATTCCTGCTGCCCCTTTCGGGTGCTGCCCACCAAGACCCCCAGGGCGAGTGGCCTAAAGGGTTGCCTGAGGGGACCCGGGGTGGGGGCAGGCTGCCTGTCCAGATGGCCGTTGGTCACTCCAGTGTGTTTCAAGGGACCATTTGTTTGGCCACGGGAGTGGCATGGGCGGCTGCGTCCTTGGGCCGCCTTTGGAACTGTGGTCTGGGCTCAGGCGCAACGGTGGTGGTGGGCGGAGGGGAACAGGGGGCAGGGGAGGAGGCCTGGACTGGGGGGGCGCGGAGCGGGAGCTCCAGCGACCCCGCGGCCGGGATGCAGGGCTTCGAGGGGGGTGCGGCGGAGGAGGCTAGGTGCCCCGGCGGCGGCGTAAAGGGGGCGAGTCGCGGGGCGGGGCCGTGCGGATGACACTGAGTAGGGCGGGCTGGGCCTTGGGATGGGGGCGGCGCCCGAGCGAGGTGACTCGGTGGCCGAGGGAGTCGCGCGGGTTGCGCCGCACCTAGCCGCTTCCCTGGCGCGCGCGCTCTCTCCACCCCGCGCCGCCCCGCCCCTCGGTCCTCGCAATAAGGGGCGCGGGCGGGGCGGGGACGAAGGGGAGCCGCCGCCAGTCCGCGGGTTTGCGTCGCGCCCGCGGCGGGAGCTCAGGCTGGGAGCCCGAGGCCAGTGCCGTCTGGGCCCCGAGGGCGCCGTCGCCCGGCGCCGATCCGGCCATGGAGTTCTGGCCGTGGCTGACGGCGGCGCTACTGCTGCTGCTGCTACTCGTGCAGCTGAACCGCACCGCCAAGTTCTACGCCAAGATCTCCTTGTACTGCGCGCTGTGCTTCTCGGTCTCCATGGTGGCCGCTGCTGTCTGCCTGCTGCGCCACGGCGGCCGGACGGTGGAGAACATGAGGCAAGCGGGCGGGCCGGGCTGGGGAGCGCCGGGGAGCGCCGGGGAGCGCCGGGCCGGGTCGGGGAGGGCTGGGGAGGGCTGGGGAGCGCCGGGCGCCGCCTGCTTCCGCTTCCCCAACTTTCTTCTCTCCTTTCCCTCCTTCCTGCCCCGCCCGCGCCTCTCTCCGGCTCCGGGACCAGCGCGCGAGGGGAGCGCGTGGCTGGGGAGGCGAGCGAGGAGGGGCAGGGATCCCAGGGAATCGGCGTCACAATGTCCCCGGCCCCGGGCGGGGACGGGGAGCAGGCGCGGACGGATTTAAACAGGTCGCGGCCTCCGGCGCCACAGCGTCCCTGAGTCCTGTGGGGGGCGCGCTCGGTGCGGGGTCCCGGGCTGAGGGTGGCGCCCGCCGCTCTTTGGGAGGAAGGGGCCTGGGCCACGCCAGGAGAGGCTCCGACCTGCTTCCCCGCGGGGCAGCGAGGCCCAGGCGGCGCAGCACCGCCCCCGCCTGGACCCGGAGCTCTGGGGCGCCGGCTGGCCCTCTCCTCTCCACCCCTCCTCCCACCTGCTCGGCAGGTGATGAACACTTCAGGTCCCAGGCTCCCGGCAGGTTCCTCCTTCCATTTCCTTCCTCCGCTCGGGAAGGTGGGGGTCTCCGCGATGGAGTCCAGCTTCAGCCCAGGTGCAGGAAGGGGGTGGTGGCTGCAATTTTCCTCCGGACACTTTGCAGACCCGGCGACCGGCGGTTGTGCCGGGGGGGGGGTCCGGTGCTGCGTGGGGACTCAGGTCCGGCCGGCTAGAGGACCTGACGACCTCTCTGGGTCAGAGGCTGGAGGGGCTGCTGGACAGGGGGCTCCTTCTCGCCCTTTCTCCCCGTTTCTGCGGCAGGACACGGCTGTTGCTGACCTTTCTCTGTGGGTTTTGCAATAGTCTGGTGGTGCCTGTGGCCTGGTGAGGGGACCCTGGCACGAGCCCCCTCCCGGACTTCCCGTGCTTCCGGGGCAGTGGGTGAGGGCTCCTGGCCTCCTCCGCCTCTGCCCTGGCCAGGGCGGGCTGCTGCCCCGGACCGGCCCACACTACTGCCTGGGTCCCCAGGCCCTGTCTTCAGGCGGTGGTGCCTCCCCGCCCCCACCCCACACACAGACTGAAATGGCTGGAGTGTCCGGGGCCCAGGTGAGGCCCTTTCAGGCGAGGCCCCCCCCCACCCCCGCCCCATGTCCTCTGGGGAGGGAAGGAAGGGACTGCTTCCAGAAATAGTATTTCCCCCTGGGTCCCCGGCCCCCCCGGGCGGGGTTGCCCCAGGCTGTGCTTAAGTTTGCAGGCGGGGCTGAGACGGAGGGCCTGGGGCCCTCAGGGAGTCCCCACCTGCAGAGTGACAGCAGATCTTGGAGGTGACCCTCCCCGCCCCTCCCCCACCCTGGGTCATCAGGTGACCTTTCTGTGAGCGCTTCCCTGTCTTTTGAACGGCCCCACCGGCCCTCGCCGGTGGCGCCGCCTCGCTGGGGTTGAGTCAGGAGTCGCCGACCTAGTGGCTGGGCCTGGCCTACCCCTGCGGCCCGGGGCTCTCCCCAGCCCTGGGGCCTGGTGTGCAGGTGTCCTGCTGGGGCCCCTGACGCCCTGATGGTGCCCCTCCCCCCTCCCCGGGGCAGCCCCCAGACCCAGTGTCTGCGGAGGGGCCCCTGCAGCACGTAACAGCAGGCGCCCCGTTCTCTCCAGGGCGGAGGTGGGGTGGGGGCGCCCAGACCCCCACAGCCGGGGCCCCCAGCCCCCACGGGGCGGGCCACAGCGACGGCTCCCCAGCACTGGTCAGGGTGGGGTGACTGTGCGCGTGGGCTTCCAGGGGTGCGGCCAGCCGTGGGGGCAGAGGAGGAGGAGGTGCTGGGTCGCTCTAGGCGGCTGGTCCGGGTCGGGACCGGGAGGACGGAGGCCGAGGAGGGGGCGGCGGTGAGTGACAGGGTGTGCACCTCATCTCGGGCCCCTACCGGGCTGGACCCCCAAGTCTGCCCAGTGAGCCCCGGAGCCCCGCTCCGCACCCCGGGGGCCTGGCCGTCTCCGGCCCCACCCTGCCTCCCGAAGGGCCCTCCCGCTGCGGCCGCAGAAGCCCCGACCCCGGGGGCGGACTGCGTGTGTTCCCTGGTGCAGACGAGGAGTCTGAGGGTCAGAGGAGCAGCGAGAAACTAGGGCCTTGGGGAGGGAGAGGGAGGGGTGGCCGGGCCCCGGAGCTGGGAGGGGCCGTGGCAGAACCAAGGAGTGGACAGCGGCTCCAGGACGCATGCTTTTCCCTGCCGCCCATCACCAGGGGCCAGGGCGGTGCGGCGGGGCTGGCGACCAGGCTTTGGGGAAGCCCTGAGCTCTTGGTGGGAGGCACCCCCGCTCTGCCTGCCCCCCACTTTCCATCCCCCACCCCCAGCAAGGGCCCCTCCCCGTGCGACTCTGGGTGGGCACCCAAGGGGGCGTTTGCCGTCTAGACCGGACTTCGGAGTGGGCCTGGGAGCGGACGGGCGGAGGCTGACTCTGTCCTGACCGGGCTGGGGGCCGAGACCACCGAGGACCCGCGCGGGCTGGTGCTGCCCCGGGTGCGGCGCTGGGGCTGGGCAGCGAGTCCCTTTCCGGGAGACAGATGCCCTCGTCCCACCTGTCTGGCAGAGAGGGCGGTGAAGTCCAGGGGAGCTGGGTGAGTGTGAGGGTGGGGCTCCGCTGCGGGGCCGTGAAACCCCAGTGCAGTGACGGCGGCTTAACCAGGGTTTGCGTTTCCACGCAACCAAGTGGACCACAGCTGCGCGGCTCGGGGCCACCGAGAGCTGCTGGCTCCTCTGTCCCGTGGCCCCATTGTTCCCAGTGTCCAGCAGGCCACCGTCGGGGCAGGACCTCCAGAGACCGACCCACATGTTTCCACATCCGTCCTGTGGCCAGGGCAGTGTGGCCTTTAGCTGCAAGGGAGGCGGGGCAGCGAGGCCCTCGGTCTGTGTGCACTGCGCCTGCGCCAAACGTCGGGGAGCGGGGAACGGGCCACTGGGGCCAGGGGACTTGCTGGTGCTGGTCTGGGTTTAAGTCTGGAAGGGCCAGCTCCTCGCCAGTGCTGCCAGCAATGTGCAGTCCTGGGTTGGGGGGGGGGGGTGCATGGGGGCTGACCTGGGGCCCCAGAACTGAGGGGAGGCCCCCTCTTGTCCTGCTGGGACAAACTGTCCCCTGGGCTCAGAAACCAGAGCTCCCCCCAGCGTTTGGCCCTGGAGACTTGCTCCTTCATGAGGCTGAGGGGGTCTCCCCGGGTCCACCCCGCTCCTGCACGCCCCCTCTTAGCGCCTCTGGGGTGTCTGCGCAGGCGGGGAGCCCCTGTCCCAACCCCTGGCTCCTGTCCCCTTCCTGGGCTCCAGCTCCTGTGACACCTGGTGGAACACACCGCTCCTCAGCCAGGTGGCTTCCCTGGGGCACCCGAGGGCCCTCTGTGCTGCCTCCTGACGGGGCCGCCCCCGAGGGAGCCCCACCGCGTCCCTTGCTCTGTGGGGTCTGGCCTGGGGACTGCCACAGCTCGTCCGAGACGGCCGCCCGGGTCTCCCCGGGCCACCCAGCCCGCGTGTCCAGGGGCTGAGGGCAAAGGTCGGCAGGTCGCCTGGCCTAGCCTTGAACTGTCTGCTGGCTCCCGGGAGCAGGGGCCGGGCAGGCCTGGGCTGGCCAAGGCGGGGGCGGGTCTGCTCTCACTCGCCCTGGGTCCTTTTGTGTCCTTGCCGTCACAGCCACTCCCTGTGCGGACTCCCAGGCCCCTGCAGTTTCCACGGGCGCCCCGGCCTCCTCACGCTCGGCCCCGCTACGCCCTCCCCATTCCACAGGCGGGGACGGGAGCTTAGGGAGGTCCAGCGCGTTGTCCCAGGGTCGCACCCGGTGGGAAGGGCGTCAGGACCCGCAGGCGGTCCGTCTGACCCAGAGCTGGAGAGCGGCCCAGGTGTCCTGGGGCCGAGCACAGGTGGTCCGAGGCGGCCGGCCGCCAGGAGCCCGGTCTGGGCTCCCGCGGGCCCAGATGACTGTGGTGTGCGTGGTGCTGGTCCGCGGTTGCGGGAAGGGCTCCCGAGAGGGCGCCAGGCGGGCCAGGGCATCCCCTCTGCTCGAAGAGCCGGCCACTCGCGCAGGTGGTTGCAAGGGGCCTGCTCCGCGGGGCACCTGCCCTGCCGTGGAGAGCTCACGCCCATCACCTGGGCCTCAGGCGACCTTGGCGTCACCCCCAGCGGCCTCCCCTGCAGGGTCATGGAGTTGGGGGCTGAAGAGTGTGGGACAGCGACCAGGGCTGTCTGGCCATGTCCCAGGGCCAGCCCTGCTGACACCTGCCCCCAGCTTCTGGGCCGCCGAGGGCTGACCCTCAGGATGGGGCCTGGGCTGGGCCGGGGCAGCCAGGGCGTGACAGTTGCTTCTAGGCTCTGGGGAGGTGAGGGGACAGAGCCACTTCTGTCTGGCCCTGCTGGCAGGCCGGGCGGGGCCCCAGGGGAGGGGGCAGGGGGGGCAGGCTCAGAGGGCCTGGAGTTTTGCAATGCTGAGCCTCTCCCCTGCCCCCAGCCGGCCCACCCTCAGCCTGGCACCCGGCACACTCTTCATGCCAGGGTTCGACGTGGTTCCAGCCCCCTGCTGGGTGACCTCGGGGCAGTCCCTGAACTCCTCGGAGCCCCACCTTCCTCGCCTGCAGGGTGGACACACTGCGTGTGCGGACACACTCCGTGGGGTCATTGCCTGAGCTCAGGCGGAGCCCTTGGTGCGGTGCTCGGCGCACAGTGGGTGTTCAACGGGGTCGGCCGAGGGGGGTGTCCCTGCCCCCCGGCGTTCTCTGCCCTGCGCCCAGTGCCCGCGGGCACACAGGCGGGCACCCACACAGCCGGGCTTGCACAGGCAGGCGCCCGCAGAGCCGGGCTTGCGTCCCGGTCTTCGAGGAAACACGGGCAGACCGCGGCGGCGGCGCACAGTTCCCCACACGGTCACAGAAAACCCTGAAGGCGGGGGCGGGGGGACGCCGGGAGAGGGGAAACTGGGGGAACAGCCTGTCCCCGAGGACACCCCGGGCCTGACCCACTCCTAGGACGTGCCGTTCTGGGGAAGCGCCCCGCGGCCACGCCGGCCAGGGCGTGTTTTAGTTCCGTGTGGGCACAGTTCTCTGCAAAAGCGTCGAGAGCGTGTTCCGGGGGGAACCCCGCCCCTGTCTCCTGCAGCCCCGCTGTCTGGCCGGCTGTGTCCCTCCCGAGCCGTGGGTCCCGCCGGCCCGGCCTCGCCAGGCTGCCCGGCCCTGGCGGGGACCTGGGGATCGGTGTAGCAGAGAGGGCTCTGCTGCGCTCTGCTGGCGGAGCTCGGCACACGGCGTCTTTCCTCGTTGGAAACGGTGGTGGCAGGCAGGCAGGCAGGCAGGCAGGCAGCGCCTGCCCCGGACACTGACTGAAAGCAAGTCCTGGAGAGGGTGGCGGCGGCGCGGGCCACACGGCCATGCGGGTGCCCCTAATGCCACTGGGCTGGGCTGGGTGCTCGAAAATGGTGGAAGTGATAATAGTGTTTTAGACCACAATAAAGTTTTCTTTTTTCTTTTTTCTTAAAGATTTTATTTATTTATTTTTAGAGAGAGAAGGGAGGGAGAAAGAGAGAGAGAGAGAGAAACATCAATGTGCGGTTGCTGGGGGCCGTGGCCTGCAACCCAGGCATGTGCCCTGACTGGGAATCGAACCTGCGACACTTTGGTTCGCAGCCCGCGCTCCATCCACTGAGCTATGCCAGCCAGGGCTAGCTTTCTTTTAACTTATTGATTTGAGAGGGAGACAGGGAAAAAGAGGGACAGAAAGAAGCACCGATTGGTTGTCCCCCTTGTTGATGCTCGTACTCATTGGCTGATGCTCGTACCTGCCCTGACCAGGGATCACACCCACAACCCTGGTGCGTCAGAATGACACTGCAACCCACCGAGCTACCCTGCCCGGGCTTTACCACAGTATAAAAACAGGAGGGAAAAAACAACAGCAGCAAATGCTACTGCCCCGGGGACGCCACCGTCATCCCCTGGGTGGCCTGAGTGGCCCCGTGCCGCTGGGTGCGGAGAGCAGGCCAGCGGCCCCACCGGAAGTCACGGGGTCAGGGGTCGGGAGCTCCTGCTGTAATAATAAACGCAGGTCTGCTCTGTCGGTGTCCCTGGCCGCCTCGGGCTGTGACGCTGACCCTGGTTCATTGCCCTGCTCCCTCCTGGGGCGCTGGTGCTTCCGGATTTTCCTGACCTGGGCCACACCTGAGTCCAGCTGCCCGCCCCCCTTCCTGCCCCCGCCCCGGGCGGCCCCCCTCCCGGTGACCCCCCGAGAGGCCGTTCCGGGTCACGGGGACTCGGCCCCAGCGCTGCTGCCGCCAACCCGCCCTGCGGCGGCCGCCGCCTCCGCCCGTGTCCACACGCCTCCCCTGACAGCCTGTTATCTGTGCTGATCGGGAGGTGGAGAAAAAGGCGTTTGGTTTTGTTTTTTTTTAATCTTCACCTGAGGATATGTTTTTATTGATTTTTAGAGAGGGAGGAAGGGAGAAAGAGAGAGAAACATTGATCGGCTGCCTGCCACAGGCATCCCGACCGGGGATCGAACCCGCAGCCTCTAGGCATGGGCCCTGCCTGGGGATGGAACCCGCAACCCTCTGGTGCTGGGAGGACGTCCCAACTGACCGAGCCCCGTGGCCAGGGCAGGGCGTTCTTGTTTGGGTGGGCGTTTCTCCTGCTGCCTGTGAGGCGGGGCTTTTTCTGTGCGTGTTGGACTTGACGTTTTTCTTCTCGCGAGTTGCCTGCTTGCGTCCTCCCCTTCCTTGTCCCCTGTGGTCCTCGCGGGGCCCGAGAAGCAGAGAGAAAATAGGCTCCGGAGGATGGAGCAGGGCAGCTCCCCAGTGGCCATGCAGGCGGCAGCTGGCCCGGCCCCTCGAGTCCGGCCCGGACGGCACCGCCCAGGGCCACCTGCGGCGCCTTCCTGAGCCTGGGCGTCCCCGCCTGCAGCGCAGGGCGACGGGGACTGCCTGCCCTCCCCCCTGGAGTTAGGCTCCAAGAGAGATGCGGCCGGTTAGGGGTCTGCCTTTCAGACACAGGATGGTCCTGCCAGGCCCCACTTCCACTCGGTCCCTGCAGGAGGGAGGCGGACCCGCAGGGACAGGGAGCCCACGGTGGGGCCGGGGCTGGGGCAGGGGTGGGAGTGGGGGTTCCATGGGGACCGAGCGTCCGTGTGGGAAGACGGACCGTCCTGGAGAGGACGGTGGCGGCGGAGGCTGCACAGCGGTGGGACTGTCCCTGCTGTCGCCGAGCCGTGTGCGCCCCGAGCTGGGGTGGGGAAACCCTTCCATCCCGCAGGGACTGACTGCCGTAGACGTGGGGGCTGGGGAGCAGGTGTCTCCCGGAATCTCCTGGGAGACCTGTGGTAGGGACCCTTGGGTGAGTGGGTGGCAGACCCCTAGCCCCCTGCTGCCCACAGGAGGACCCTGGGGCCCTGCAGGGGGCCGCAGAGCAGTGAGCTCGAACCCCAGCGCTGGCAGCCCCTGAGGCTGACCCCCGCAGGGCACCTGTCCTGTCCCAGGTGTCAGCGAAGAGGCCACAGAACAGGGGCCAAGGTGGCCCTTCCTCCTGGCACCCTCTGCACCCAGCCAGCCGTCAGCTGACCCAGCTCTGTGGGCAGGTGGAGGACAGAAGCCCCCCGGCCGTGCCAGTAGGCCCCTCGCACCCCCCGGGGCAGCCTCCTGGGGCTCGGCTGGGGGTCTGTGGGTACCCCGACCCCACAGCAGCGTCTCCTGTGACCTGCCGGGCCCAGGGCTTCCTCTGTGAGAAGGGACAGGGGTCCTGCCCTGCAGGCGGTGGGGGGAGGTGGTGGGAAGGGCCAGGGGCACGGCCTGGGTGCCCCCCTCGGCGCTGGGTCCCCATCATTCCGGAAGCAGCTTGACCGCCTGGCCCAGGTCTCCACTCAGTACCTGCGCTCATTTCCTGGCGGGGCACTGCCTCGAGGGGGCGGTCACACCCCTGCCTGGGTCTCCTTCCCTGGAGGGGGTGGGCGGGGCCTGGCCCTCGATGGTTGGGCGCCTCTTTCCCCCGGCGGGTCCTTCTGTCGCTGACTCGGCCGGGAACCGGACCCAGCCTGTTCCCGGAGCTCTCGGCCTCCGGCCCCCTTCCTACGGGGTCCCCGCCTGGCTGCACACGCAGGGGTGCGGGCTGAGGGCCCGGCGGGTGACAAGGGCGGGCCCCTGGAATGTGGGTGGGGAAGCGGGGGCTGCAGCGGCTGGAGGCAGGGCGTCCCTCGGCGACCCCACAAGGGGCAGGACCTGAGGGCTCTGGAGGGCCGGTGAGCCAGGGCCGCGTGGCCAGCCCCCGGGGAGAGTGAGTGGGGGGGTCTCCCTGCTGCTCCACCACGCCCCTCCCCAGGGCCCCAGGGGCCTCCGCTCACTGGCACCGTCTCTTCTGCAGCATCATCAGCTGGTTCGTCCGGTCCTTCAAGTACCTGTACGGCCTTCGCTTTGAAGTCAAGGGCCGCCAGAAGCTGGCGGTGGACCACCCCTGTGTCATCATCTCCAACCACCAGAGCATCCTGGACATGATGGGTAGGCCAAGGGCCGGCGGGTCTGGGCCGGTAGGGGGGTGGGGCGCCCTGGGGGGCAGCGAGGAGGGCCGCCCCAGGCCAGGGAAGCTGGGCCTCCTTCCAGCTTCCTGCCGCGGCCGCGTGTGTCATCGGCCCCGCGCTCACCGAAAGCCGGGAGCTCTGCTCAGCTCCCCTGCGGGTGGGAAGGAGCTCGGGCCCGAGGACTCGCCCAGGCAGGCAGCTGTCTCGGGAAGATGCTGCCCCGCCCCGGCCGGTGGGCGGGGAGGGCCCAGGGAGCCGCGGACCCCGGGCTCTGAGCCCCCTGCCTCCCCGGCCCCTCCCACCACAGGCCTCATGGAGATCCTCCCCGAGCGCTGCGTGCAGATCGCCAAGCGCGAGCTGCTCTTCACGGGGCCCGTGGGCCTGATCATGTACCTCGGGGGCGTCTTCTTCATCAACCGGCAGCGCTCGCGCACGGCCATGACCGTGATGGCCGAAGTGGGCGAGCGCATGACCCAGGAGAAGGTGAGTGTGTGCGTGTGGGAGGGGCGGGGCCGGGGGCGGGGCGCTCCCACGGTGAGCGGGGGCGGGCTCCTGCGGAGGCCGCGTGCCGCGGCCCCCGGCCCCACTCCCGCCTCTCACTTCCCCTGCAGCTGAAAGTGTGGATCTACCCCGAGGGCACACGGAACGACAACGGGGACCTGCTGCCTTTCAAGAAAGGCGCCTTCTACCTGGCCGTCCAGTCCCAGGTGCGCAGGGGCCGCGCCCTCCTGGGGCTGCTGCGGGGGCGGGGGGGGGGTCAAGGAAGCCGGTCCAAGCTGGCTTAAGGCTGCGCGAGGGTGACTGCCCGCTGGGGCTGCGGCGGGGAGCACGCAGGGGCCGGCCTCTCCTGGACGGACGGGGGGCAGGGCATCACGCCCCCCACGCCCCCCACACCGCCACGCGCTGCGCGCTAAGGAGGCGCCTGCTCTGGCGCGGGGAGGGGCCGGGAGGGGCCCCGAGCGAGCCGGGTTGCAGACGAGGAAGCAGCGGAAGGCCCGCCGGCTGAGTGCGCCTTCGCCCCCGCACTCCTGGCTGGGGTGGGTCTGGAGTGGGCAGTGGGCGTGGGCCAGCTGGGCCTGAGGCGGGGGCGGGGCCTGGGTGGGGCCTCACACCCCCCTGCTCCTGGGCCTCTGGGATACAGCTCGTCCCAGAGGGGCCTTGGGGCCTGCGGTGGGTGATGCAGTAGAGGCGGAGGGTACATCTGTCCCTGAGTGAGGGGACCCCTTGGTGGGCGAAGGGTACCCTGTCCCACCCCCGGCCCTGTGTGGTGGGGGTTCTTACAGGGAGACCCCGGGGTCCAGGGAGTCCGTGGGGGTGGCAGCCTTTCTCCCGCTTCCACCTGCGACAGGCGGCCTCTAGCGCCCCCTAGCCATGGCCCTGAGCAAGGCCCGGGAGCCTTCCTGCCAGAGGCCCCAGCAAATGTCCTAGGGGTGCAGACCCCGCCGCGTGCCCCAGGCTGACGTCACTTCCTCTGCTGGTGGTGTGGGGGAGGGGCCCACCCCCTGTGGGAGAAGAGGGGGCAGTGGCGGGGCAGCAGCAGCAGCTTCAGCCAGGAGACGACGTCATTCGCTGTCACGGCCCGTGCCCCACCCTCCATCCCCCTGCAGGGCCCTCTGGACCGTACCCTCTCTGGGTTCTTAGGCTGCCTCCCCTCCCCTGCTGGCCCTGGGGAGAGGCTCCCCAGCTGCAGGGTTAATGATTATCCCAGGCAGCACTTCCAACCTTGCAGTCACCATTGGACTTGACCCTGGCGTTTTTCAGGAAGGTCAGCGGGCCCTGCCCCCTCCCCCGGCTGATTCTGCCCCCAGCCTTCTGGGGACGGAGGATGGCCTCTCCCAGCTACACTGGACAGGGTCCTGCCCCCCAGGTCATCGGGGTCCTGCCCTCCAAGGTGATCTTAGGACCCAGTGGGGGGCACAGATGTGAATCGGATGGATATATGCCAACCTAGGAAGGCTTCCTGGAGGAGGTGATGCTTGACTGAAGGTATACAGGATGAGTTTGTGGCCCTCCGGGCCACCTGGAGGGTTAGCGTGTGGAAGGGCCCTGAGGTCGGACACGGCGCCTGTCTGGCAGCCACAGGTGCTGGGGGCAACCCCAAGGTGAGGCCGGCGGCGGGAAGGCAGGGCTCCCCCACGAGCCCACCCTGGGGCGGGGCGGCCTGGCGGCGGCTCCGGTCATCCTCAGGCTGCCCTGGTCTCGTGCACAGGTGCCCATCATCCCCGTGGTGTACTCCAGCTTCTCCTCCTTCTACAACCCCAGGACGAAGAGCTTCACCTCAGGTAACGCCAGGCACACGCGGCCCAGGCCCCTCGGGAGTGCAGTCCCCATTCCTGGGGGTTACTAAAGGTCCGGCCCCTGCCACAGTGACCACTCGGGGGAGGGGGGAGGGAGGGACCCAGAGCCTCGGCCAGGGGCCCAGGTGAGTGGTCACGGGCCGTTTCCTGAGTAAGGAAACGGAGGCCCCAGGGGTGGGCTGCGTCCCTGAGTCCGCACACACAGGTCCGGCTGCCCACGGCGCGGGGGCCCGAGGCAGACGCAGCTCCAGTGCCAGGGGGGTCGTGAGCCCGGGCATCCGGGCCCAGCTCACGGGAGCAGCAGCCTCCCAGGCACCCCCACTCCCATGGGCCCCAGAGCTCGAGACCCCTGCCCTTCCCTCCAGGTGTTACCCTGGGGCTCAGGTGCCAAGGTGGGGCCCAAGGTTGAAAGGTGGCAGGGGAGGGGCCAGGAGGACATTTCCTGGGGGGGGGTGCTCGGTGGGGGGTCGCAGTCCTCCCAGCCCCGAGTGTGTACTTAGGAGCCGAGTGTGAGTGGAAACCGGCCACCCCGGCGGGCCGGGTGTCCCGGGAGGAAGCCGGCTGGCTGGGACCCCGGGAGGGGGTGCTCCTCAGGGAAGGCTGGGCCCCCTGGGCCGGAGGAGAGGGGCTTCTGCGGGCAGAGGAGGAAGGAGAGGGTACAGCGTGGGAGCCAGGGCGGCAGGCACGGGTGGGGTGCCTGGCCCCGGGCCACTGACCCCCACCCACCCCCGCCGCAGGAACCATCAAGGTGGAGATCCTGGACGCCATCCCCACCAGCGGCCTCACCGTCGACGACATCCCCCAGCTCATGGACACCTGCCACAAAGCCATGCGGACCACCTTCTTCCACTTGTCCAGCACGCCCCAGGAGAACGGGGCCGCCGCGGGGCCTGGCGCCCAGCCCGCCCAGTAGCCCAGGCCTGTGGCGGGCAGGACCCGGAGGGGCGGGCCCAGGGCGTGGCTAGAGGATGGACAGAGGGACCGCGCCGTGCCCCGTCCCGGCTGCCAGATGTCACTGTGGCCCACTCCCGCGGCTCCCCCTGGAAGCAGGGGGCCTCTTCCTGTCACCGGCCTCGGATGCAGGCTGTCCCGCTGAGGTCACTGCAGAGTCATCCAGAGCCTCCCCAGGCTGAGGGCAGGGCCTCGTCCACCCTGCACCTCGGAACCGGGTGCCGGAGCAGGCCTGGGGCCCTGGACTCTCCCGCTGGGCCTCCCAGCCCGGCCTGCATCAGGCTGCCAGGGAGGGGCGGGCTCCGGCAGCCCGGTCCACGCCCTCAGTGCCAGTGCTGCACATGGTTGTTTTTTATAAACAGACTCTGAGACGTGCTCGGTGCGCTGTTGTCGCTCAGAGGGTGGGCGGCACCTGGGGGTCTTTAGGCTGCCCACACCTCCTCCCCAGGACGTAGTGTGGGAGCCCCTGACGCCCCCAACCCCCAGCGTCCCCTCCCTGGGGGGCTCGGCCCATGGTCACGCCACGATGCTTCTCTCAAACAGGTGAGGCGGGAGGGGCGCAGGCGTGCCCGGGGTCCTGCACACACTAGGGAAGGAGGCTGAAGATTTGCTCTGTGGCCTTGGGCCCGGGGCGGGGCCGCCGTGTCACCAGGAGGAAGCTGTCCTCGGCCAGTGTCGCTTCCCCAGAAGCCACCTGCTGTGGCCCCTTTTGGAGGGGGGGACCAAGACCCTGCCTAGGAGCACCCGGGGGGCTGGAGGCCTCTCCTGGTGCTGTGGCTGCCCCCCCCCCGCCCCCTTCTCCCACTGGCTTGCTTATGGTGGGGGGCCTGGGGGAGGCCCCTGCCAGCCCCCGAGGGCCCAGCACAATCCGCCCACGGACACAGCAGCTCTCCAGGTCTCGTTTTATTCTGACGAAGATCGGGGATGGGGCTCCCCCGGGCCCCGGGCTGGGAGCTGTCGTACCGCCCCTCGGCCACAGCCCGCCAGGCCCAGGGGGCTGGCCCGGGTGCAGGGGCCGGATTCACACGGGACAGCCCCTCCACCCACCCCGCCCTGTTTCTTCTGTGAGGTTGGGGGGCACGCAGGCCCGTCACAGCTCCTTCTTGCAGGAACCTGTGGGGGGATGGGGGCTGAGGTCAGAGGTCACGGCTCCCACCACCTTCCAGTCCAGCCAGAGGTGTGCCCCTGAGCCTGTGGTGCCTGCCCGCCCTCTGGCCTCTCCGGGTGAGGACTGGCCCGGCTGGCGTGGGTGCAGGCTCCCATGGAGGGGGGTGCGTTGGGGGGGCGGTGGGCAAGGGGCCGGGCACTCACAGGACCCCAGCTGCTCCTCCAGGAAGGAGATCTGCTCGCTCAGCGAGTCGATGCGGTCCAGCTGCCGCAGGGAGTGGGCCAGGAGGCTGCCGGGGTCGGGGAGCCCCTGCTCCAGCGCCCGCGAGGCCAGGCTGTGCAGGGGGGCCAGCACCAGCTGCAGCTTCTGTGGGGCGGCAGGGGCAGCGTGGGCTAGGGCCGGCCACTGTCCCAACAAGCTTTTAAGGAAACCGCTGTGGCCAGCAAGGGCTCCCCCAAACCCGACCCAGCTCTAGCTGCAGGACCCTGGGTGGCCACCAGAGGGAGCTTCTGCTCCAGGAGAGCCAGAGGCCAGGGGACACAGACCTGGCCCGTGGGCCCCCAGGACTGGAGCGTCTCAAGGGTCCTCAGGCCAATGGCCCTGTGCAAAGGCCCACAGGGGCACTGTGTCCCCTCAGAGACAAAGGCGGGGTGGGCTGCACCTGGATTCAGGTTCTCCGTGTGGCCAGAGGGGACAGGGCTGAGCTCAGACCCTATTTTCGTGGGGTCCCAGCCATCCCCCGCTGCCCCTGCCCGGGATGGAACCCAGGGCACCCTGGGCTGTCAGCACCGAGGAAGCCTCCCCCAGGGACCCCCCGAACCCCACAGCCGACAGGAGACAACGGAGGGGGCCAGGCTGAGGCCCCCAGTCCCCAGCCCAGGCCTCACCTGCTCCAGGACATCCACCCGAGACCGGAGTCTCTGCACCTCCTCCTCCACCACGCCGTCCACACCTGGGGAGACCTGGCGCTGAGTTGGGGGGGTCCGGCCAGCACCCCCGCCCCAGGCTGGCCTCCGCCCTCCCCTCATCCCGGGACCCGCCATCCAGCAGGGGCGGCCTGGAGGTCGGGGATGGTGGCCTGGCCAGCTCAGTGCACCCCGGTTCGCACCGTGGGCAGATGCAGTCCCGCCCCCCCATCCCCCTGGGCACGGAGTCCCTGCCGCCCTCAGGGGAGGTCCCCGCCGCGCCGAGGCGTCCCTGCCGAGGTCCACGCTGTGCTCCTGGTCGCTGGGCTGCCGACGGCGCATTATTACTCACGGTACGAGTTTGAAGTGTCACAGCGCGTACCAAAAGTAATAATGTGCCGTCGCCAGCGGAGGTGCGTCGTCTGCAGGCTGCCGGGCGGGGACACGGCCCTCCCCGCGGTGGCTGAGCATGCCCCACACCCCCAGTCCTGCAGCCCTCCTCTGAGGAAGGGCCCCCTGCTGCCCAGGTCAGGGAGAGGCCCCCCGGTGCCCCCCCTGGGCCCCGCACCCAGGGCCCCCTCATTGCCCGAGCCCTGAGTGCAGCAGCACGTGGGGAGTTTACCTTCGTCAGGGTTCGGGGCCACCCCGGGGGTCCCTCTCCTGGGCGGGCTTAGCTTCCCGCCGGCGGACGGGCCGTGCCCCTCAGGGCACCGGCACCAGCCACTACCCACGGTGTTGGCACAGCGGTGGGGACAGCCGCCCCCTCCGGCCCCGTGTCCATCCACATCTGCGGGGAGACGGGTGTCAGGGCCCTCACGGAACCCCCTCGAGATGGACCTGTCCCAGGGCCAGGGCGGCACCCAGCCTCACCTGTCTGGCAGGTGTCGCCCCGCCATCCTGCGGGGCAGTGGCAACGGCCCGGCTGGACACAGCTCCCTCCGTTTTGGCACGGTGGCTGGCATATCGCTGCGGGAGGCAGAGGTCTGTCACCTGTACGTGAAGGTCCCCAGGGGGTGGCAGCCAGGAAAGGGGTGGCATGGGGCAAAGAGGCGCTGGGCTTGGGGTTCAAGAGGCAACCAGTGCTTCGCCTGGGTCTGACCGTGGGCCGGACCGAAGTCCAGCTGCCCGCTGCCTCGGGGCCCTCACCTGCTCCGCAGGCCGCAGGGAGCCCGCCGGTCCGCTTCCAGCCGGGGCAGCAGGCGTAGCGAGGCCTGGCCGGGGTCGGCCCGGGGCTGCGGCGGTAGGCAGTCCTGTAGATGGTCCTGTGGCGGGGGTGGGGGCCGCTCAGAGAGGCCCGGCCCTCACTCACGGGGTGGCCTCCCCGGGGGCCCCCAGGTCTCCGGCACCCAGGCCAGGCTTTCCGCAGACACGCCGCGCCGGCCGGGACACCCCTGCCCTCCCCATGCGCCTGCCTCCAGAGCCACACAGACGGTCTCCCCCAGAGGGGACACGTCACCCAAATGTATCCCCAGAGATCCCCTTCCCCCAGGGACACTGCCCGCGAGGCGCTGTGGTGCTGAGTGGGACCCCAGGGCTCGGCAGGAGCCCCGGCTCCGCCTGCATGGAGCAGGGGGGTGTGGGATCCAGGCGTGCCGGCCGGTAGGGACGGGGCACCCGGGTCCCCCCAGTTTGCCGAGGGTGCTCTGCCAGGCCACGGCTGCCCACCCCGCCCCTCAGGAGCCCCCGGGAGCTGGACCCCGGGGCCCCCTCGGCAGGCGGGACTCCCCTGTGGGGCTGCAGTCACAGCCCGCTCCCTGCTTGGCTCACGGGCTCGGCGGGGGTGCGTTTCCCAGTGCTCTGGCCAAAGAAGGCGACCGAGTGGCCGCCGCAGGGACAAGGACCCGTCCCGGCATCCCCAGCCCAACCCCACCCGTGCCGGTCCCCACCCCTGCCAGGAGGTCTTGGAGGAGACGCCAAAAACAAAACGCTTTCAAGGCCCACGTCCACGGCTGAGGGCCGGAGACGCATGCCCTTCCCAGGGACACAGGCTGCAGGGACACCCTGGCCAGGGATGGGGGCAGGGCCTCCCTCTGCGACCATCGGGGCTACAGGGGGGACCCGGGCGATGGAGGCAGGCAGCGTCCCGGGGGGCGGGACCTGTAGCCAGTGATGCCCACAATGGTGGGGGGGGGTGGACCGGACGGAGGACCCCCCTGCAAACGAGGTGGGGAGCAGGGGAGCGAGGAGGGGTGCCCGAGGTCGCCGCGGCACCATCACGTCCGCGTTCACACAGGCGGCAGGCAGTCTCTGCCCCCGGCTCGGGCGTGGCCTCGGTCTCCCATTTTGGGGTGAACTGCCCCCCCGCCCCCCAGGCCCCGGAGCCCACGCGCGGCGGCCGCGGCCGTGGCATCTCACCGGTACGTGCTGCAGACGCGGGGCCCCTCGCAGGTGGTGAGGAAGGGCTGGTACACGCGCTGCGCGAAGGACTCGGACACGGGGCCCTGGGGAGCCCCGAGGGCACACACCCTGCGCCTGGGGGAGGGGGCAGCGAGTCAGCCGGGGGACCCCCGGAGCCGGGCCCTCCCAGCGCCAGCACCCAAGGAAGCTGAGAACCTGGGGGAGGGGCTTCCCAGGGTCACCGGGGGAAGGGCTCTCAGCAGCAGCCCCCGAACGTTTGGGGGTGCTGCCCTGGGGCGGGGGTGGGGGGCTCACCCGGGCCTGTAGACGTGCTCCGTGCCGCCCGCCGCCGGCACCAGGACCCACAGCAGGAGCAGCTCCCGGCAGCCCCACATGGCCCGTGTCTCCCGGTGGCCCGGCCTTCTCCTCAGGGTGGTGGCCTGGAACCCAAGGTGTGGCCTGGAGGTCCCGCTGCGTGTCCCCACCAAGCCCCTAGGGGGGACTGTCCCCTTGCCTCGGCCTCCTGTCGGCGGGAGAGCGCCCAGTTCCTCGCCAGCCACGTGAGGCCCTCGGGGCGCCACGGCAAAGCAACACCCGGGGCCCAGGAATGGACGCCAGCACCTGGCTCAGGGCCAGGTGCCCAGACCCCACTGGGCTCCACTGTGTGGACACGGAACGTGTCCGAGGCTGCAGGGCGGTCCCTGGGGTGGGGGGGGGTGGGGCCCAGGGCACACTCAGGGACCAGTGTGCCCTCCCCAGCAGGGTTCGTTGTCCCCTCACCAGCACAGGGCAAGGGCATGCTGGCGCCCCAATCTCAGTCTGCAAACGGGGGTGAGTGGGCAGAGCTGGAACCTGGCCCAGCTGGCTGTGCCCTTTTGGCCTCTAGTGTCCTCCAACGGGGCCCTGGGCATTGTGGGAGTCCTCCTGGGCGGCTACGGGCCCCCCAGACCCACAGGACGACGTTCCGGCCCTCGGAGGGCGGGGGCCTGCGTTTCGGAGGGGGACTCCTTTGCTAGGACTGAACCGGTCTGTAGTGTTGAGCAGACAGCCTCCAGGGCTCCCAGACTGGCCCGCTGGGCACCCACTCACCTGGTGGGGGACAGGGGCAGCCTCCCTCACCCCCCCCACAAAAGAGGGGCTCATGGCCACCCACGTCTGGTTGGGGGCCGGAGCCAGGGGGCTTGGAGAGGACGCCTGGGAACTGGAGCAACCGGGGCCTGAATTAATGGTCTGTAACCAGCCCGGGAGACGGGAGGGGCGGTCGGCACGGGCTGGGGGCTCGGGGCGATGCCGTCCATCTGTGCAGCCAGGGCCCCCTATCCTGGGTGCCCCACCTGAGGCCTCCAAGGGGCCAGGGACCCCCCCCCCACCCCGTGGGCTGTCCTGGGCCCTGCAGGGCCCCCCGTAGGAAAAGGCACTGGAAGGGGCTGAAGCGTGTGTGTGTGTGTGTGTGTGTGTGTGTGTGTGTGTGTGTGTGTCGTCTCCTTGGGGACCTGGTTTCCTCAAAGACGCCCCCGGGACGCAGAGGGAGGGTGCTCCTCCGGCTCTGGCGGTCAGTCCCGAGAACAGGGACCACGGGAGCAGTGACTGGGCCCTCCACGCCCACCGGTGGTATGGTCACTCCGCTGGGAGCCCACTCCAAGCTCGTGCCCGCCTGGGCAGGGTCCTTCCTGCACCTCCTGGTCTCTGTGGGGCACCAGGGCGGGGGAGGAGGGGGCACTGGAGGTGTCAGGACTGAGTTTGGGGTGCGTGGGGCTTCTCAGACTTTCTGGGCAGGGGCCGGAGCGGTGGGAAGCTGAACTTCGGGGTGGACCCTGGGGGCGGGCCTGCGGCTGCAGCACCCACCCTCCTGATTCGAGCTGTTCGGCGAGGGTCACGCTGTTCCCCGAGGCTGGAGGAAGCTGATGGCGCCGCCCGGCCTGTGCTGGGCTGGCAGAATCTCATTTCCCTTTGGTGCCGCAGCCCTGCTGGGGCCGGAGCGCCAGGGCAGGGGTGGCCCCGAGCCTCCGAGTCCGCAACCAATAGCGTCCCGTCCCCTCCGAGTGTCTGCGGGAACCCTGCCCACCGCCTCGCCTCCCACCTGTCTGGCCCAGGTCCCTAAGCCCCTACCAGGGGGGGCTGGGTCCTGACTCTGCCACTGTCTGATGGTCCTGGGTTCCCCCTTCCACCAGAGGGATGTTCTGCACGGCAGGACCCACGGAGAGTGGGGGACGAAGAGGCACCGTGAGGCGACAAGACTGACTCACGCACGGGACATGCCCTCTCTAGCGCCCGTCCCCCGCCTCCCCTTCGCCCCGCACCGCCGGCTTCGTGAGCCGTGGCAGTGAGGGCGGAGTGACACCCTCCGCCCCGCAGACGGCCCAGTGGCCTGGGCTGTGGGGTGCGGGGCCTGCGAGGCCCAGAGTCAGGCCCCGGAGGACTCTCGGGGTCCAGATGCGGGATGAGGGGCGGCGGCGTCCCCACCCCGGCCCCCCGCGCGGCCGGGCTTGGCGCGGCGCGGGGCGCCCGTCGCCGGCAGGGGGCGCGCTTCCCCCAGGCCGCTGGGCCCATTCTGCAGAACGAGCCGCAGGACCCGAGGCCGAGCCGGGGGTCGGCTTTCCGAGCGGCGGCGCTCGGCACCCCGGCCCGCTCGCCACTCAGCTCCCCACCGTCACTCGGCAGTCGGCCCCCAGCGTCGCGCGCGGCGATGTCCCCGGCCCTCCCCGCCGCCGTTCCCAGCCCGAACGGCGATCGGCCTCCGCCCGCGGCATTCCCCGCACCCCCAGCCCGGCGCCGCGCTCCCTCCGCACTCACCGCCCGATCCGGGCGCGCACGCGCCGCCACCGCCGCCGCTGCCGCCACCGCGCCGAGGGGCCCCGGCCCCGCCCCGGCCCGGCCCCGCCCCACCTGGCCCTCCCGGCCCCGCCCCCGCCCCGGGGTGGGCTCGGAGCCCCAGGCCCGCCCTCCTGCCCCATTGCGCGGATGGAGAAACTGAGGTCCGGTAGTGGATGGTGCCCCGGGGCCGGGCAATGAGTCGCCTAGAATCGGGACCTCTGAGCGCCGCCGCCCCTCCAGAGCCCGCTGAGTTCCCACCGCCGGGCGCATTGCTTCGGGGGGACACAGGACTGGGGTGCAGGTCAGGGGCCGCGTGGGCGGCTACACTGGCCAGGGCTGGCTGGCTCTCGACGCCCCCCCAACCTCGCCCCAGGCTGAGCACCGACTGCAAGGGACAGCGAGCGCAGCCGGGGGCCAGTTCCCTGGGCTAAAGCTGGGGGTGCTCTGCAGCCCCGCGCGGGGTGGGCGCCATACAGCCCCCAGACCCCTTGTTCCCTCGAAACCACGCGCTGGGTCCTGGTGTGGCACCAAGCCTGCAGCCCGCCCAGGGTGCCTGGTGGCGTCCTCTTTGTTCAGGGCACTAACGACCACCTCCCAGCGCTCCCAGGCCCCCAGCGGGCTCTCCGGGACCCCACCGTCACTGCTGGGACTGCTGGCGGTCTTTCCTCCTTGGCTCCACCCACACACTTGTAAGGTGGGTTACAGCGCCCTCAGGTGGCAGAGCGGCCAGGAGCAGCAGTGCCGGCTGCGAGACGGTGGCCCCCCGGGCTGGAGCCAGGCGCGCCCCACCTGGGCACTGGGGCCACCTGGGGCACTTGGGGGCCCTGACTATCACAGCCATCACACTGTGCAGGAGGCTCTGGGCCTGTGCCCGCCGCAGCGTCCGCCCTCAAACTCCAGCCCGGGCCCGGCCGCCCGAGAGTGAGTGTGCGTGGAAGGCACGCCCGGGCTGCTTGGGACCCCCGCTGCTGCCCAGGGCCCCCGGGGCTTGCTGTGGCACTCACCTGGAGAAGGGGGCTCCGTCATGCCCCAGACACTGGTGGCAGCTGCTCTTCTGGGCGGTGGTGCCCCCCCGAGTCCCCCCTGTGCCGGGCTCTGCGGGTCAGAGACAGGGCGAGGGTCAGGGCACGGCCTCGGTCAGTGCTACGCCTGGGGCTGTGGGGGGGGGGGCAGGGCGGCCTGTGAGCTGCTGTGGGACCTTGGCCGCACTTGGTCTGCGGACCCCCACCTCCCGACAGCCCACGCTGGAGGGGCCTCCCAGGTCTGCCCGAGGCTCACAGCCTCCACTCAGAGGCAGGCAAGGTTTCCCATCTGTCCAGTGGGCCGTTGCCTCCTGCCCTGGGGTCCCCAGGGACGGCCGGGGACGGGGACAGACGTGTAGAGATGTTCAGGCAGCCCAAAGTCTCTGCAAAGCCGGGAGTTGGGTGAGGGCCCTGCGGGGTCCCCAGGAGGGAAGGGCTTCTGGTGCGGCCAGCAGCTGTGGGGCACTGGCGCAGGCCTCCTTGGTGCCTGGGAGTTGAGGGGCACCCAGCGAGCTGGACGGGAGCCCCCCGAAAGAGGCTTCTCCTTCCTGCCCTTCAGCGGCCACTGTCCTGGCCAGGATGGGGGGGCCCTGCACCCGGCCACAGGTCGCCTGGCCCCCAAACCCAAGCGGAGCAGCTCTGGCCCAGCCACGGTCCAGCCCCAGGCAGTAAAGGGTTAAGCGCTGGGCGGAGGGGAGCTCTGAGAGAGACTTTCCGGGCCCTGTCTCCTGCCCCCAGCCTGCCCCTGAGGCTGCCGGTCACTTGACCCTTTGACCTCCTGCCCGAGCAGAGAGGGCAGCCTGGGCAGCTGGGCCAGCTCGTGCTCACCCCGCCTGCCGCCTGCTTCTCCTCTGAGACCTCGGCTGTTCCCAGGGCTGCGGGTGGCCAGGGCAGCGGAGGCGCCCGCTCCTGCTTGGGCGTTTGGGGGGGACTTGGGCACCCCTGGGTGGGGCGGAGAGAGGGAGAACTGGGCCTTCCCTGGGGTCCAAGGCGGGCCGACAAAGGGCCCGCACCACACTCAACCAAGCCGTCCCTCTGCCTGAGGACCCCCGCGTCCAGGCCACTGGAGTGGGGTGCGGGGGCTCCCCCAAGTCCCACACTCAGGACCCCCAAAGTTCATAGCTGTTCCTGGCTGCAGATGTAGGTTTGGGGTCCCCGTCCCCCCAGGGAGTGCCCGAGCACCCTTGGGGGACGCCCGGGTCCGAGGAGAGGCCGGAGGGAGGGGAGCCGGCAGAAGGGAGGCAGCCCCACGTGCCCGCTCCTTCCAGGGGTCACAGCGGCTGCCAGGCCACCCGGGGTCAGTGTGGGAGCCGGTCAGGCCACTCCGCCGTCCAGGCCGGGCCACCCACCAGGCTGGGCACCTGAGCCAGGGGGCCTGGGCGCCCTCTGTGCGGTGGGGACGGCGCCCATAGGGGGACAATGCCGTGGCACTGGAGAGCTCAGACAACAGGGTCCCTGGTCAGCGGGGGCCGAGGGCCCCCACCCGATCTGCCTGCCCCCTGCCCGTCCAAGGCGCCCCCGCCGTACCTGCTGCTGCCCCGGCCCCCCGGCTGGGCCATGGCCACCGCCGCTGCCTCCTCAGCCGGGGCCGACCCTGCCCCTCGCCGGCCGCCCCCAGGCTCCTCCTGAGGCTGCCCAAGGGCCGGTCCCCCGGAGCCTCCATCCCGGCCGTGCATGCTGGACAGCGGCTCGGGGCAGGGAGGCTCCTCCCGGGCGAGGAAGGGCGGCTTTTTATGCTCCGTCCCGTGTAAATCGGGACTGGGATGGGCCCTTCCCGGCCGGACTTCCTGTGTGTGTTCCCCGCTGATAACGGGGGCTGTCAGAGCACAAACAGGAGGCCGAGGCCCGGTGGGGGGCCGGCGGGGGAGGGGCCCGGTCGGGCCGCAGGGGAGGGGGTGGGGGACCTGTCCCCCGGGCTCCGAAGTCTAACCCCGAAGCAGCCAGAGACCAGGCTCCAGACAGCCACAGCCCGGCTGGTGACCCCGGGACCCGCTGGCCCCGGGTGTGAGGGAGGACATGCTGGCGCCAGGGCCTCCCCAGGGCTGCACGGACAGGACCCTTGGTTCTGTCACCCCCTCCCCCCAGGGTGTGCAGCAGCACCTCGAAGTGTGTGCTGGGGCAGGAGCCCCGCCAGACGAGCCCCAGGGGCTGGGCATGGGGGCCGGGTTCAGAACAGCCTGCTCTGTGGCTCCTGGAGCCCCGAGTGGCCCGGGCAGGGGCAGCAGGGGCGGGAGTCCGCTCGGGGCCTTGTCTGGGACTGGAGCTGCCTCCCTGGGAAGGGCTGCCCAAGGGGCAGCGGCCCCGCGCCTGGAGCTGTGCTGGCGGGCGGGAGCCCCTGTGTGCCCCGGCCTCCCCTGCGCCCGGCCTCCAGCAGGCTGAGGGATGCAGGGGTGGGGGTGGAGGAATGCAGGAGCCTTTAGGTGGCCAAAGAGGGTGTTTCCTCAGACAGGCGGGCAGTCCAGCCCCCAGTCTGGCCCTCAGGTCCCTCATTCAGGAGGTGCCGTGCTGGGGCTCAGGGGCTGAGATTCAGCAACTGTCAGAGTGGGTGACCGGTGTCCGGGCGCAGCCGGGCTGCTGCTGAGGAGCTGCCCAGACCACACGGCCCGCGGAGGGCCAGACCAGAGAGTGGCCGTCCTTGGGCACCGGCCCTGCTCCAGGGTCAGCCCCGCCCGCCCGCGGCCTGGCCTTGAGCCCCTCCGCGGCCCTCACCTCCCTCGGGCCCCACCCAGCTGAGGTCCTGGCCTGGAGGGGGCGGGAGCCGTCTGGGAAACTCCCCACTGGGGTGCTGACGGTGGGAGGGGGTCTCAGCCGTGCTTGGCAGGTCTCAGCAGTCCGCAGGGACCTGCTCCCCCGCCCCTACCCCACCCGTGTGGCCGGGAAGGGTAAGTGCGGGTGGGGGCCTGCAGCCGGGCCCGGGGCCTTCCCCTCTCGGGACCAGAGGGGTGCCAGCCACTGGGGCTGTGGCGACAGCCCAGGCTCCTGGGACTTAGGCGTCATTGGCCTGAGTGGCAAGTTGGCCCCAGGGCCTCTTTGTCCCGGTGCCCCTCCCGCCCCCCAGCCCACAGGGGCCGTACTCTGGGCATCCCCCGCCTCACTCAGACCCCGTGCTCTCCCACCTGAGGGCCCGCGTGCCCACAAGGCCGGGCTGTCCTGCCAAGGGGACTCCCTGAAGCACAGGGCCATCTGGGCTTTACCCCACCCCCGCCCCCTGCCAGGAGGTGCTCCCACGGCCCAGACCCCCCAAGGCCCTGGTGGGAAAATGAGCAGACTTCAGGACTGGCTGCATCCAGCCCCTCCTGTGTACTGACGGGGGAACTGAGACCCAGAAAGGGGAGTCAGGGCCAGGGGAGGGGGGAGGTGTGGAGCCAGGGATGGTTCAGCCCCTCCCCCTCGCCCCGCCTGTTCTCCGTGAACCCCTAGTGCCTGCCCAGCTGTCAGACTGGCCCCTGCCAGGACGGGCCGAGGCTGGGAGTAGCCGATTAGCCAGATGAGTGAGTGGGTTCATGCATCCCCCCACCCCCCGCAAGGCTGGGCACTTAGGAAACTTTCTGGGAAGGTGCCCGGCCCTCGGTGTGGACCCAGGCACGGAGGGGAGAAGGCGGAGGGAGGGCCCTGCAGGGCCCGGTCTCCCAGCCCCCGCTCCTGGGTGCCAACTCCCCCTGCCCCGGCTGCTCGATTGGTTTGGGGGTGCCCACTGCTCCGTGACCCACTCCTCACAGCCTCTGTCCTGCCCCGGCCCCTCCCTGGACCAAGACCAGACCCAACCCAAGGACAGGAGGCCCTGGCTGAGGCCCGCCAGCCCCAGCCTCGCCCGTCCAGTTGCCCCAAACCCACCCGGCACCCTGCTTGGGCTGGGGCCCTGCCCCTGCTGGGGTGTGTCAGGGACAGGTAGGGCCTGTGTGTGCAGGCCAGGGACAGAGACGGGTGACAGCTGACACCCTTGCAGGCTGCAGGAGGGGCCTGGGGGGCCAGGGACCAGTAAGTGTCACTTTCTGCCCCGTGAGGCCCCCGGGGCACTGGGGCCAAGTTCACTCTGTGCTTGGGGCTGGAGAGGCCCCCTCGGGGGCAGGAGGACCACCCCCACCCCCGCCCCCACCCCCACCCCCAATGGCATCTGTTCGGGGTTATGGAGCACGCAGCCTGCTCCCTGGGAGTCCATCCCCAGGCCTGCGTCCCCAGAGGGCGACGCGACCCGCCTCCCAGACCCAACCCAGAGCTGGCCACTGGGTGGAATTGGTCAGTGACCCCCAGGAGGTCCAGGCCGTCCACACCCGAGTGGTTGGGAGGCCTGGCCCGAGCCCCACGGGCTGCGGGCGTAGCACCCAAGGTGGGGGCCCTGGCACTTTGGCGTTGGCTTTGCTTCCGTTGCTGAAGGCCCTGCCCACCCCGGGCCTCAGTTTCCCCACCTGTCCCCTGGTCAGCAGAGCCAGGCCGTGACGGCTCCCTCCCAGCTGCCGGGGAAGTCGGGTCGGAAAGGGGGCTGAGCTGCCTTACCTCCCCAGGGTGTGCTGATCAGGGGTCCTCGGGGCCTCCGGGGGTCTCCCACAACCCTCCCGGGACCCCTCACTGCAGAGCGTTCGGCCTCTGCAGCCCCGGAACAGGGTGGACCGAGCCCCCGCCAGAGGCCCACGCGGGCATCCCCGGCGGCGAGAGGCAGGCAGAGGGGCCCCGGGCGCGTGTGAGCCGGGCCGAGGCGAGGAGAGCACGGAGGAGCGCGGCGCAGCGCTGGGGAGAGATGAGCTTCCTGTTTATCACCCGGCGCCGCCGGGCTCGGGGACAGGATGGCCCTGTCAGCCACGGTGGGGCCCAGCTTCACACCAGATGTGGCTGAAGCCGCGTGGAGGGACGGCCTGGCCCGGTGACCCGTCCCAGTGGGGGCTGTGGGGGGTGGCGGGGCTCCAGCACCCCGGGGCCAAGTGAGCTGCCCACACTGAGCAGGGCCAGGCCCAAAGGGAACAGGTTCTGGGGGGGCACAGGGTCCCTCCGGGGGCCTGGGGTCTTCAGCTCTCTCCCCTCCCCTCCCCTCCCCCAGGTCTGTTAGCAGAGCCCCGGGGTGGTGCCCCACAGGGCCCTCAGGGACTGAACTGGAGCTGAGAAGTGCCCATCGTTAGACAGTGTGACAGAGACCCACAGGACAAGGTGCTTGTCCAGGGTGGGGCGGTGGGGGCCTGGGCCGGGGGAGACCCTCAGGGCCCCCCCCTTCTGCTCGCTGTCCCCGCACCCCCGCCGTGCGTCCCAGGACTGCCCACGGAGGCCCAGGATACAGCCGTCCCCCCGGCCCCCGCCCCACCCTTGGTTCCCAGAAGGTCCCTGTGGGCTCTGCGTCCAGAACTCGCCCCTCCTGCCTCTGTCCCGTCCTGATCGGGGCCACCACACCTCCCTCCCGAATGACCTCCTCCCCGGCCTGGTGGGCACCCTGCCACCACCCCAGTAGTCAGGGAGCTTTGTGAAGGGTGACAACGGTCCTCTTGGGACACCCCTGCCTCAGCTTCCCCAGGGCTCCCCACGGCACCCAGACTGAGCCCGGCCCCTCACGGAGCACCCACAGCATCAGCCCCACAGAGGGGACAGGGCCGGTCCCCGGCTGGCGGCCGGCTGCCCTGCGCTGGGACAGAGTCAACACCGTGCAGGTGCACAGAGGGCGGGCCCAGATGGGCACCCACACCCAGGGGCGGCGGGCAACCCTGCTCCGCCACAAGACTTCGCAGGGACACGCACGGCCGCGGACGTTCAGGTGTGGAGCCCGCCTGTGTAAGCGGCTCTCGGCCGAGACAGGGCCCTGCGCACACCCCAGGACCCTCCTCCCCCACCCTGTTCGTTATGCCTGGGTTGAGGTTTAAGTCCCTGGGGTCCCTCGGTGCCTGCGCTGCCCGATGGCAGGCCTGGGAGACCGTCTGTGCTGTTGTGACTTCCGGCTGCGGTCCGTCCCCGGGAAGGAGGGACCACACGCATGCCCACACTGCTGCTGGCTTTGAGTCTCACTGGCGGGGCTGCTGTGGGTGTGTGAGTGCCAGCCTCCTGGCAGACACACACACGTGAGTGTGCTTCTCTCAGCCACCTGCGCAGGGGGCTGTCCAGGGCATCACCAGCCCCGGAGAGGCACAAACCCCGCACTGCCCGGAAGCTCCCCAACTCGCCCCGCCAGCAGGGTGGGCGCATCCGGCTGCCCCATGCCCTCGCCAACACTTGCTATTGTCCATTTCGTCACTTAAGCCATTTTGATAACTTTGCAGTGGGATGCAGAGAGATGAAAAAAATCTTCATTTTCAAACCACAGACTCCTTCCTGCGGGAAGCACTCGAAGGGGACGCCCGGTGGGGGTGAGGGCGGGCAGGGACCCTCGGGGACCCGGAGAGGCCCGAGCTGTGGGCTCCATGAGCAACTTGGGCCCAAGAGATCTGGGCAGTGAGGAGAGAAGGGGCCCCGGCCGGGTGGTGCTCGGCCCCCTGGGGTCAGTCCCCTGGTGTGATTTCTGCTGTGGGTGGGCAGTGCGTCCCTGGTCCCCAACCCCCCCTGGAAATGTTCGTCTCCAGAGCTGTGGGCCGGGTCCCGGGCAGAGTGCTGACTGGGCTCGTGGAAGTGGCCACGGGGCAAGTGCTTCCCGGGTGGTCTGGCCCATGGCCTCGGGGGGCCTCTCTGAGCAGGGGCAGCCACCCCCGGGCCCAGCCCCCCACCCCTGTCACTTGTCCCAGTTCCCGGCTTCATCTGCGGTGGCCGAGGAGGGGAGCTGCCCCCACCCCCCACCTGGCACCCTGCGCGGAAGCCCCACTCGCGGTCCGGCTGCAGCTTGCTGGGCGGATGGGGCAGCCGTTGAGGCAGAGGGGAAAAAACACTTTATCTCCGGCGACGGAAAGGGAAGTTTCTGTGAATGGGCATGTGGGGGGTGGGGGGCTCATGCAGGGGCTGGCGGTGCAGCAGCCCACCCGCCCCTTTCTCGGCCATCCTGTCTCCTCCCCCGCCAGCCCACTAAGGGAGAGCCGGGGGCCAGGCCCTTGGGAGGCTCCAGGGTGGGGGCGGGCAAGGGCCCCAACGACAAGGGCCGCAGGCACTGGTGCTCCCCGGAGGCTGTCACCACCCCATGAGGCTGACATCCCAGTCTGACCCCGTTTATGGGGGGGGGCTGTGAGGACGGCCACGGCAGAGCCCACCCTGCCACCCAAAGCCCCCTACGGGCCCAGCCTGCACGGTGGGCAGGGTCACGAGGCCGTGTGGCCTGGGCGAGTGGCCCCGTGCGGAGGCAGGCCCAATGAGGTCACAGACATACGTGCCCTGAAGGCATCTCTGCCTCAGTTTCCCCATGTGTCAGATCGGAGAGTGGTGGTTTGGGGGAGCCGTGGGCGGGATCTGGGTGTCTCTAAGAGCTGTCATGAAGGACAGTTTGTGCCTGGGCCTTCGGTGGGGCGGGGGTCGAGGAGGAAGAGGAGAGGTCTGCAGCTTTCACCGGATTCTCCGGGGGGGGGCCCTGTGGCCCCCCAGAGTCAGAGCCCTGAGCCCTGGTAGGGGGTCCTGGGGTTCCCCCACCCTCCCAGTCCATGATCCTCAGCTTTGAAGTTGCCTATTGTTATCATTATGTGTTAATATCCTTAAAAATGTGCAGAGAGAAAGGGAAAAAAAAAAGGCCAGCACTGGCCGCCCGGCCAGAAATCTCTGTTTCCTCTCGGCCAGGAAACAGGAAGTGAGTGCGCGGGGAGATCGGGAACCGGCGAGAACAATGGGCCCCCCCCCGCCCGGAGGGGAAGGGGAACTGCGTCAGGGGCGCGGGGGTGCGGGGCCGGCGTAAATTTAGTCTGGGCCCCTTTTCCTGATCAAAGCTCCACTGTGTCGCCGTGGGGGGAGGGGCGCAAGGCCGCCTCTGCCCGGGGTGTCCGTGCTGGAGACCGGCCTGTGCGCCCTCTCTCCCCTCTGTGTAAACTGAGGCTCAGGGCGGGGGGGGGGCCTGGCCTGGGGGCCCCGGGGCGCAGGTCCTCCCTGGAGAGGCCCACTGAGCAAGGGACAGGGCGCCCAGCCAGGCCCAGGAGAGGCCGCTGGGGACCTCCTGCCTGCCTGGCGCCCCCCCGCGCTCCGCCCCACAGCCCCCCGAGGAAGTCAAAGCCGGTCTCACGGAGGCAGGAGAAAGGGGACACGCGGCACTCTGCCGCAAGCCCGGCTCCGCCGCCTGGAGCTGCGTGACCTTAGGCAGGCCCACGGGAGGGGTGGGGGGGTGCTGGCTCAGCGAGAACCAAGGGTCAGACAGTGCTTGCTTTTTTTGTGTTTTGTTTTTAATACGGCAGCTTTGTTAAGGTATAACTCACCCACCACACAATCCACGCACTTTGAACCCGCTGAACCCACGATTCAGTGGGTTTCTGCCCAAGCTACAGAGGGCAGCAGCCAGCCCAGGGTCAGGGCGAGACCATTTTCTCACCCTCCGGCGGGCATCCCCAGGAACCCCCCCATGCCCCCGCCCCAGGCCACCGCCGCCCACTACCGGTCTCTGCAGACCGTCCAGGGCCTCCGCGTAAGTGGGACCCCACGCCTGGTGCCTGGCGCCTGCCACCAAGCGGGGCATTTGGGGGTCCCTGCGAGGCCCTCCCCACAAACACGGCTCTGTTGCGTGGGCGGGCCTCGGCTCCTCTGTCCGCTCCCGTGGCCCCTGTGAGCCTGGGAGTGTGTGTTTGTGTGTGCACATGTAAGTGTGCTTCTCTCTGGCGCATGCCCGGGCATGGGCTGGCTGTGCGTGATGGTTAGAGGAGCTGCCCCATTTTATCTACCAGCTGGTGGTGGCCGAGCGCAGCCCCAGGACAGCGGTAGGGGCCGCCCCCCGCCCCCCACCCTGGCAGGACCAGGGACGGACCCGGAAATGCACCCAGGACCTGGGCCCGACTGGGGCGCCCCGGGGCCAGGGCGGCGCTGAACCAAGGCCAGGTGAGGCCGTCCTGGGGCGGGCGTCACACAGCCTGCAGGCTGTCCCCCCTCTGCACCCTGGGGGGCAGGGGTCATGTCCAGAGCCCACAGGAGCCTGCCTCTCCCCTGGGTGTCCTGGACTTGGCCCCTGAGCCCCCCAGGAGGGGCAGGGGACCCCCAGAACACCATCGGCATGTCCTCAGAACCGCACTATGGAAGGGCTTGCTGTCCTGCGCCAGTGCCTGGAAACTGCCCCCAGTCTGGGGGTGGCAGGGCCAGCACTGGGGAAGCAGCGCCCCCCTCCCCAGCCCTTGCTTCAGGAGGGTGGCAGTCTGGGGTGGGGGTGTTCAGGGTCCCCGGGGGCCAGGACCGTTCTCCCCCAGACCCTAGTGTCCTCCTCCCGTAATGGCCATGGGCAGCTGCCCCTGGCTAAATGCTAGGGTTCCATGTGGACACCCGCTGAGCTGGGGAACCAAGGCTCAGAGAGGCCCCGTGCCCCTCCAGGCCCCCCGGCCTCCACACAGCCGACGCTTGCTCGGCGCCCTCTCTGCGCCCCTGGGCCTCGCCCGCTCTAGGATTTGAGAGGCCCCCAGTGAGCCGGCGCTTTGGGCCCGGGGCCACCCTCCACCAGCACCACCCCATCACTGCTCCGGGGGCCTGGTCCGTGTGCCCTGCTTGCGCCCACGTAAGACCGCCCCAGACCCCGCAGCACCTCCAGGCAGGTACGCTGACATGGGGATCGTCCCCCCCAACCGAGGCCACCATCTCAGCCCCCGTGACACCAGCTGGACTCCCGGCCAGGATGTCCCCAAGCCCACCGCAGCCCTGGCAGGCCCCGTCAGGGGGTCATGGCTTCCTGAGCCAGCTCCTGGTCTGGACAATGGCCGGAAACAGCTCGCTCAGGCCGCAGCCCAGCAGACCCCGTGCGCGCGGCCCTGGGACAGGAGGCAGGGCCGCCCCGCGTGAGCACAGGCCTCCCCCAAGGCCCGAGGGGCCCGCCCGCCCGTGGACACCTCCCCACAGGGGCCTGGGCTGCCGAGGGTTCAGGACACGGGCCACCACTGCGGCCGAGTGCAGCCGGAGGCTCCGCCGGGTTCCTGGCAGAGTGAGAAGGCTCAGAAACATCATCTGTGAGGATGGTGATTGTATTTTCCTGGGGTGCCCCCACCCCCACCCCGTTCAGCTGCCCCATTTTAAGGGAACACCACCCAGAAGGGGAAAAGCCACCCCCCTCCCAGGGCCCACTCCCTGGAGCTGAGCCCGCGCCTCCAGGACTGGGCTGCAGGGGTGTGATTTTCCCCGGGGTGATGCGGGGGAGCCATCAGCCTCTGACGGGGCAGGGCGGGAAGACCCCTCTGGGCCCAGGATCACCTGCTTCACGTTGCGTTTTAGGACCCCAAAGCACCAGTCAGTTTTACGAGTGTGTGTTAACTGCCGTGGGAGGTGGTTCGTGCTTGTCCTGAAAGAGCCCGGCGGATCCGAGGCCTCAAGAAGGAGCCGCACGCGCGCGCGAGCTGCCTGGCGTCCACAGGGGCGCTGTGCGGTGCCCGCACCCTCCCTCGGACGCTCGCGTGCCTGCAGACCGCCCGGCCAGGCCGCCCACCCCCGGCCGCGAGCAGGCAGGCGCGGCCTTGAGGCCGACTCAGCTGAGGTCCGCCGCTTCAGCGCTCACGTTTTTAACAGCCTGGTTTTCGGAGCACCGACGGGAAGGCACGCAGACGCCCACAGAGCCTCGCCCCTGCCCCCCACCCCGAGCGGAGCCCCGGGCCCGGGGACTCGTCTGCTGCGATGCAGGACCCTGCGCTGGCACTCTCGGCGCTGAGCGTGCGTGGGCCGGGGTGCGCGGACACCGCCGTGGTCCCCTGCGGAGCGGGGCCCTGGGCACACACCCTCGGACTGGCTCGCAGGGCGCGGGACGGTTTCGTGCTTTCGATGACCGCGTTTCCCGCGGCATCCCCTCCACAAGCGTCTTCTGGCGGGGCGTCTGCATCCCACGCCCACGCCCCCCACACGCTGCCCTGCCCCGTGCTGCTCTGGGGGGTCCCGTCCTGGAACCACACAGCGGAGTCCACGCTCCGCTCTGCGCCACCGAGCCGGAGCGCGCTGTGCGCGTGCGCCGTTCCCGTCCCTGTGCGTGCGCGCTGTTCCTCTCCCCTGTGCGCGTGCGCCGTTCCCATCCCATGTGCGCGCACGCCTGTTCCCGTCCCTGTGTGCGCGTGCGCCGTTCCCGTCCCCGGTGGCTGGGCGGGCCGGCGTTTCCCCAAAAGTGACAGAGAACGACCACAGGCCCTTGCCACGCCCCTGCCCGGTGGACACGTGGAGGGATGAGGTGGGGACCTAGATGAACGGGACCCCCACGACCCACGGCTCACAGTGGCCGAGAGGGGGGACGCCCCTGTGCTGCTCAGCGGACAGACGGACGGACCACGGTGGCACGCTCACACGGTGGGATGTCGCTCGACCCCGAAGGGACCGAGGTGTGACACCGGGTGCAGCGCGGGGGAGCCTTGGAGGCGTGACACTGAGCGGGGGAAGCGAGACACAAGGGGCAAACGTCGCGTGGTTCCGTTTACGTGAAGCGTCCAGGGCGCCGGGCAGGTCCCGCCAGAACTGGAGGCGCGGGCCAGCGGTGGGGAGGCGGGGTCGCTTCCCCACCGGTGCAGGGTTCCTGTGCGGATGACGGTAAAGTTCTGGAAACGGTGCCGAGGGCTGCTCAGCAGCGTGCATGTCACTAATTCCACCGCACCGAACACTTACAAACAGTGAACACTGGCGAACTGGATGACATGCGCACACACACACACAACTGGGGAGAATCACCGGGCTCCGTCCCAAACTCGCTGACATGGGCCTGCACCAGGCGATCGCCGGCTGTGTGGTCGGCATGGTGGTGTCCAGGGGGAACTGCTGGAGGAGCAGCATGCCCCAGGCTCCAGGCCCTGCTGAGGGATGGAGGGGGCGCCCCAGCTGCGGTGGCAGGATTTAGGGGCACCACAGGAGCCGGTGGGGGGTCAGCGCTGAGGGCCCCAGCCCGGGTGGGGGAGTCTCCGCAGGGCCAGGGGCCAGTTTCCCGGGAGCAGACCTGGGGGCAGGGCGGGCCCAGCCCTCCTGGGCTCTGTCACCGCCTGGGGCCCACCCTCCCCCGCCCTTCCCCAGCCAAGGGTCACTCCTGGAGTCCAGGGGGTGGGAGGCATCCGGTCCGAGGCCGGTGGAGCCCCCTCAGCTGGGTGTGGGGCTCGGCCCCGGGCCCTGCGGGCACCGTGGGGAGGCCGAGGGTCCTCTGCCTGGTGTCGGGCCCACGCAGACCAGCCCCCCTCAGGACAGACAGCGGGTGGAGCAGCCCAGGCGGCCGGCGGGTCCGAGGGGGCCGCACGTGCGGACCGAGCCCTGGACGTAGCGCAGGGCGGAGGCAGCGTCTGCCCCAGAGGGCTGGGGCCCTGCTTCTGGCCGCCCTGCTCCCCAGCGCCAAGGGCGCCGAGGGCCGCCCTGGCCGGGCGGGCCGGAAGGAAGCCTGGAGCTGCTGGCCGGGTGCGCCTCGTCCTCACCTTGGTCCAGGTTCCAGGGCAGGACCTGAAGCCCCACCACCTGGGGTCCCCAACTCCTCCCTGGGCTCGAACCCCCGGGGGAGGGGGAGGGGGAGGGGAGGAGGGCCGCCGCCGGGGGCTCAGGCCTCGGGCCCAGGCAGGAAAGGCTGGCCGGAGCCGGGACAAAGGGCGGACGTGCACTGGGCCATGTGCGCCCTTATCAGGACCTGCACTCGCCAGTGCGGGGCCTCCGCGGAAGCGCTCCTCTCCGCCGCCTTCCTGCCGCCCGGCCCCCGGCCCGACCCCCGGCCCGGCCAGGGCAGGGGCGAGGGCCACCTGGCTTCTGGGGCCTGGGCTGTAACTCAGGTGGAGGTGGGGGCGTTGTCACCCTGCTGCTGCGCTGGCGGGAAGTCGGCACTGAGTCCCCGTCCGGTCAGCGAGGACACGGAGGCCAGAGCGCAGGGCCCACGGGCCGGAGCCCGGAGCCACGCGGTCGGTGGTGGGAGGGACAGTCGCAGGCCTGGGATCGGGGCCCACCAGGTCCCCGCCCCTGACGGGCAGGAGGCCGTGGGAAAGGACCCAGGCAGGGGCGTGACCTGGGGACACACCTGTCACGGCCCAGCCCCCTGCACACGCAGGAGCTGCACGTGTGTGGTATTTACGAACAGCGTGTCTCCAGGAGCAAATGTGGGGGTGGCCTCAGGCAGTGCCCTGGGGGAGCTCGGGGAGGGGGGGTTCCTGCAAGGACCCGGGTCGGTTGTGGGGCGGTGGGGACCCTCCCACCAGCCCGGGCCTCGGTGGCATCAAGTCCGAGGCTCTGCCCGGAGACACAGGCTGCGAACAGATTCCCCTGGTGCCGCGGGCGTCCTCCCGGAGATGGCCAGGGGTCGGCCGGGGGTCGGCCGGTGCCCCCACCGCCAGGGAGGCCCGGCCTGAGAGGACTCCCAGGCCCTCGAGGCCTTCCCTCTGTCCGACGCTGTGGGCCTGGTTACCCCATTTCCCAAAGGAGGATGGGGACGGGGACCAGTTCTCCGTCCTGGTACGGGGGGAACCCTTACAGACCCTCCGAGGGGGCCCTCCCACCCCCGAGGTCAGGGGCCAGGCAGTGGGGACTTTGAACGTTCCCCGGACTGCGGGAGTGAGGCCAGCAGGACTCGAGGGGGACCCCAACAAAGCGTAGGGCAGAGCTGTGGCAGCAGGCCATTGGGTGCCAGCCCCGGGCCCCTGGGGTCACATGGGCCGCCCCGGTGACAGGAAGGCGTCCCTGTTCCGGCAGGAAGAATCTGCCAGAGGCTCGAACCCCTGTCACTCAAGCTTCTCCTTCTGGGTGTCTGGGACCCATGGGTGGGATGTGACCCCTGTGTCACCCACGGGCACCCAGGGGAGGCTGAGCGTCCTTAGGCAGGGGCCCGAGGTGGGCTGACTGCCGTGCAACGCCTTGGAGGCCCTTCCCGGGGTCCTGCTGGGGCCCGAAACACGCAGGCTCCAGCCAGGCCCCGCACGCTGCAGCAGCCAGCCTGGCCAGCCGCATCGCTGGGCCCGCCTGCGCCCCAGCTTCCCCGTCGGATGGGGCCGGGCTTGGAGCCTGCGTGGGGCGGGCCCCAGCCCTCCGGGCAGCCCTGCCGAGCTGGAGGGAGGGACGTGCTCGGGAGCCACCGAGGGGCCAGCGTGCGTGTCCACAGCACGTCCACACTCTGGCCCGGGGCCCTGCTGCTGGACGGGGAGGTCCGGTGGCCTGGCTGACCCCACACGTCTGGCTGCTCTGAGGGCCCCCGGGTGCACCGGGCGGCCTGGGGACCCCTGTGGCCTGGCCCCAGGGCCACGCTCTCGGAGACCGGCCCAGACCCCTGGAGAAGGGCTAGGGGTGTCCGAGACGCTTGGCGCCCGACACCACGCGGGGGTCACAGAGTCACGTCTTCGCCTCACACGCAGACACGTCCTACCCAGGAGGCCGCCCGGGCCTGCCACCCCAGGCCCAGAGGAAGGGGTGGGGCCGGGAGGGCCCTGGGGTGAGCCTCTTAGGGTCTCCCAGCCCTGGTAGCACCCACCAGCCCTGGGGCCCCGCCTACCAGCCCGTGGGCTCGGGGGGAGCAGACCAGGCTGGCCCGGTGCAGCTGCTCCTCTGCCCCCACCAGCAGCGACCGTGTGGGAAACGGGCGGGGCTTGGGGCTGGCCCAGGGCCCCCGAGTTTGGGACCCCCCGGGACCCGGCACCCTCCCCAGAGGAGCTGTGCGAAGGGTCTGAGGGTCGGCCCTGCATGCCGCTGCTTCCCAAAGGGGCTTCGGACACGCCGGGGCCAAGGAGACAGAGCTCGGTGACCATGTGGCCCCTTCTGTCCAGGAGAACTTTTGTCACAGTGCCTCCCCTCCCCCACCTCCCTCCACACAGCCAGGCAGCTTGCCTGGGAGGCGCCCCCCCCCCCCCCCCGGCACCGAGCCTGAGCCTTTGCCAGGCCCCTGCGTGAGCACAGGGTCTCTGCCCCCAGCCAGCGTGCTGAATCTCAGCGTTGCGGGAGCGCATCAGCAGTGGCCTTGGGGGGACCCCGGGGCTGCTGGGCCCTGGACTGGGACCCCCATCCCCCTGGTGCCGGTGCGCTCTGACCACAGGGTGACGTGCGGCTCCCCGGCTTTGCCTCTGGGAGGATGCTCCCAGGGCAGCCGATGGGGGAGGGACCAAGGTCTCCAGGAGGCGGAGCCTCCAAGGACACGACAATGCCTCGGGCAATGACCCGACGTCCGTGACCGAGTAGGCGGCAGTCTCTCACGAGAGAGCAGGGGGCTGTCTGGAGGCCAGGGCTGCTGGTGGGCGAGGTCCCGGAGCCCTCAGCGTCCCCAGGTGCCCCACAGCCAGGCCCGGGCTTCGCACGCAGCAGAGCACGGTTCAGCCTTAAAACGGACGGGGATCCCGGCACCGGCTCCACCGTGGGCGGCCCTGGAGGGCAGCGGGCGGGGGCAGCGAAGGCAGACTCGGAAGCGCAGTGCTGGGGGCCCCACCGCCGTGAGGGGCCCAGAGGGCTCAGACAGAGGGGTTCTGGAGGGTGGAGAGGGTCCGGCTGGAGAGGGGCGGTTGCCCGAGGGGCGTTATTGATGCTCCTGAGTGATGCACTTCAAACTGGTCCTCACGGCGTATCTGACGGTGCGTGTGACTGTGTTTCCGCCATCGGAGGGAGGGACAGCGAGACCTCAGAGAAGCAAAAAGGGGAGGCGGTGGGGGTGGGGGTGGGGGTCTCATGGGGACCGAGTGTCCGTGTGGGAAGACGGACCGTCCTGCAGAGGATGGTGGTGGTGGCAGCTGCACAGCGGTGAGACTGTCCCTGCTGCCGCTGAGCCGTGTGCGCCCCGAGCCGGGGTTGCACTGGGAAATTTTATGTCGTGTGTTTTAGCCCAACGTATGAAGACCGTTTCTTAACGAGTTCAGTAGAGGCACGAAAGGCAGCACCCGGGAGCGTTCCCCCAGCTGCTTTCCACACACAGGCCTGCGCCCCACCCCCACCCCGGCCACCCGCAGCCGCTGCCTGACATCTGTCACCAGGGAGCTTCGCGGGCGGTTGGGCTGCAGGCACGCACGGGGAACCAGACCTCGCGTCCTCGCCCGCGCCGGCTCCTTAGCACGGCCTCAAGGCTCTGTGGGGGTTGCCAGGCGCACCCCGGATTTCACGGCTGTGGCTCGTTCCGGGCTCACGGACGCCTGGGGCACCCCAGCATTTGAGCTCCGACTGCGGAGAGGGGGGTTTTGTACAGTTGGGTGGTGGTCGCAGGCTCGTGAGACAGGCTGGCACCTCCAGGAGTCTCCGGGGGGCAGACGGAGTCGGGCAGGTGGCAGGTGGGGTGGGAGGAGGTGGCCCCGGGCAGCTCCTCCAGGTGCTGGCAGAAAGCGCCGGGACGAGGACACTTCCGGCGAGCCCCACCAGGACGGTGTCAAACAGCGCCCACCCCCGTCCTGAGCACGCAGACGCCCAGACTCAGCCCGGGGGGGACTCCTGGGCGTTTCCATCCACGCGCCCGAGTTCTCGGTACTGGGAACAGAGCCAGGGGCATTGCCAGTGGGCCGCCTTCTCTGTCTGCCCCCCGCCCCCGCCCCCGCCCCCGCCGGGTGGCCGCAGCCTGCGTGCGTCCTGAGGGGTCCAGGGGAGACGCAGGCTCACTCAGCGCGTCGGGGATGCCGAGGAGCCCCTCTCCACCCGGCTTCCCCGTGACGCACGTCTCGCGTCCGTGGGGGACGAGCGTCGCGGTGAATGACCCAGCGCAGGCGGGTGGTACGTTGTCGCTAACTATAGGGTGGGGCTTCATTCGGGGTTTTTTAGCTTGTACCCGAGTCCCTTCCCTGACCCAGGGCCCCACCCAGGACCCAGGCGGCACTCGGCCACTGCGTCCCGTCGGGCCCCCCTGGGCTGGCCGGCGCGTTCCCCAGACGCTGCTAACCGTGGTGCCGACCCGGATGGCTCTGAGCACCGCCCGGGCGATTGGTAGAACGCCCCTTTGCTGGGACCTGTCTGCTGTGCCTCTCAGGCCTGCGGTGACAGACGGGCCGGGGGCGGGGGGAGCCCGAGGGCGGGTGGGGGGTACCCTTCCCATGGCATCGGGTAGGTGGCGTCTGCCATCACTGAGAGCGTCCTCAAGGGCGGTGACCTCGGTCACCTGCCTCAGGCGCACTTCCAGGTTGCCCGGCGGTAAAGCCACCCCCCCTTCCGTGCTGACCTCTGGGGAAGGGCGTCCCGGCACGGCCACACCCGAGGTCAGGGCGTCGGGCGCCGCCTCCTGGGGCGTCTGCGTAAGGCGCAGGGAGCTCCGCCCGAGGGTTCGCCTGCCCCCGCAGCCCCATCTGTGCCAGCGTGGACTCGCGGACACTCACGTCCCTCCTCGGGCCAGGACCCGACGGGAAAGGGCCGGGTCGCTTGTTCCAGCTCTGGCTCACGGGAGAGGGTGATTTCAGGTGGGCGTCTGCGCGCCTTTGGCGTGCCGCCCCCCATAACAGCAGGTTTTTTGTGGGGGGTGAGCACTTCCTTACTTTCTGGCCCCTCAAGAAGCTCCGGGCGCCGCGTGCGTGTTTCCCGGCCCGGCCCGGCCCAGAGCCAGCCGGCTCCTCCCAGGAGCTCCGGCTGCGTTCCCTGGAGATGGCGTGGGAGACCGAGGTCCGGCTGCCGGGCGCGCTCGTGGCTACTGCAGGGCCGCAGCTTCTCCGGCCTCTCCGCGGACAGAGCAGCACGGTGCACCAGACACGCGTGCGTACGGAGCCCGTGCACACATCTCCGTGCGTGTTCCTGTGTGCGGCCGTTTGTGTCTCTGTGGGGCTGAGCGACGGCTTATCCGGACGCCGCCCGCTCTGGTCCTCCCGCACCAGCACCCCCTGCTGGCCTGTCGCTCCGCCCCACGGCCACGAGCCCGGCACCTGCCACCTACTCCATTGTCCCGTTGCAGCCTGCACGCACAGGGGCCTCTGGGTGGCGGCCCCGCGCTCCCGTGGGCAACGATCCTGCGGTGTGATGACCCTGATACTCATCCGTGCTGCCTGCACCGGTAGTTCCTTCTTCTCGCTGAGTCCGTCTGTCTGTCCGTGGCTACAGCGCACGGTGCTGCTCACCTGCCAGGGGCCGTTGGGTTGGCGTCTGTGTGTTGGGTCGGGTGAACAGCCTTGTTCTGGGACATTCCAGGACACACCTGTGGTGACGGGACAGGCGGACAAGACCGGCCCCTGGTGACCCGGCCCTTGTCTCCCCCTCTGTCCAGAGTGCGGGAAACTGTGGACACGCCCAGACAGTCCTCTTGTGATCACGTGATGTCAGGCGGCAAAGGGAGGTCGTCGGGTGAGGACAAGTGAATCTCGAGATCCCTTCAAACGTGGATGGTTTTCCCCGGTGGCAGCCAAGAGGGGGTGAGAGAGGATGGAACGGGGGCGGCCTCTCAGAGCACAGAGACCGCCGGCGGTGGGGACCCGGTCCCGCAGCGGGAGGAGCCGCCCTCGGCCGACAGCCTCACGGAACTCGGACACCGGCTCTTCCCCAGCCTCTAGGTGGGCCCAGCCTGACGCACCCTCCAGGCCGGCCTGTGAGACCCAGGCCCCACCAGACTTCTGCCCGGGAGCTACCAGTGGGCATGGTTTGAAGCTGCCAAACTCAGGGCAATTTGTTACACAGCTCCCTGATACAGCCACATGTTTTTTTGTTGTTGTTTTAGATTTTATTTATGTATTTTTTATATATATTCTTTTTTTAAGATTTTACTTATTTATTTTTAGAGAGGGAAGGGAAGGAGAAAGAGAGAGAGAGAGAGAAACATCAATGTGAGGTTGCTGGGGGCTGTGGCCTGCAACCCAGGCATGTGCCCTGACTGGGAATCGAACCTGCGATGCTTTTGGTTTGTGGCCCGCACTCAATCCACTGAGCTACGCCAGCCAGGGCTATTTATGTGTTTTCAGAGAGAGAAGAAGGTAGGGAGAAAGAGAGGGAGAGACATCAATGTGTGGTTGCCTCTCACGCACCTCCTACTGGGGATCTGGCCCACAACCCAGGCACGTGCCCTGACTGGGAATCGAACCAGCGACTCTTTGATTCGCAGGCCAGGACTCAACCACTGAGCCACAACAGCCAGGGCCCTGTTCATTTTCTTAATGGTGCCTTCTGATGAGCAGAACACTTTTTTTTTTTTATGACAACCGATGTATCGACTTCTCTTCTTGTATTGCTGGTGCTTTTGTGACCTGACAGAAATCTTCGCCCACCCCAGAGGTCATGGAGCCATTTCTCGTATGCTTTCTTCCAGAAGGTTCTGGGTTTTCTGTGTAGGCCTATGCTCCATCCTGATTCCATTTTTGTGCAAGGAGTGAAATACATTTGAGCTTCCCTTTTTTCCCCTCCATGTGTGTATCCAGTTGTTCAGCACCATTTGTTACAAAGACTTCCTCTGCTAATTGACTCGAGGCAGCATCGGCATCGTGGCTGAAGACTGGGGGCCATATGTTTGGGGGTCTATTCCGGGGCTCCGAGTCCTGTTCTCCATTAGCCCGTGTGTCTGGCCGGCTGTCAGCCCCACGCCGTCTTAATCACCAGGACTCCGGAGCGGCCCTTTCAAGCACAGACTTCGTCTGCGTTTTTAGAATTCTGTTGGCTGTTCTAGACCCTCTGCCATCCCACTCAGATTAGAGCCATGTTGTCAAAACCTCGTTAAAAGCCCGGTGGAATGCTGCTAGGGCTGGCGGTGAATTTTGGGGAGGACGATTGTCTTAGAGACGCGGAGTTGCCCCGTCTACACTGGGCGCACGGGCACCTCTCCGATGAGTCGGGCCGTGCCCGGCTGCCCTCAGCAAGGGGTCCCGGCTCCCTATTTAAAAGTCTACTTTCTTTCGCTATTTTGATTCCTATGACTTTGCTTTTTTTCATGCTATTGAAGATTGTTAAAAATTTAATTTTCCACCCTGGCTGGCGTAGCTCAGTGGGTTGAGCGCGAGCTGCGAACTAAAGCATCGCGGGTTCGATTCCCAGTCAGGGCACATGCCTGGGTTGCAGGCCACGGCCCCCAGCAACCGCACATGGATGTTTCTGTCTCCCTCTCTCTCTTTCTCCCTCCCTTCCCTCTCTAAAAATAAATAAATAAAATCTTTTAAAAAGACTCTAAAAAAGACTTTAAAAAAGACTTAAAAAATTTTTTTTAAATTAAAAAAATAAATTTTCCAGTGTTTCAGCTGACTTTTCCAAAATGACCCTTCACCCCCCGCCCCCAACCTTGCTGAATTTCATTACTGGTTCTATTAGCTACTTTGGTCATTTCAAAAGAATGCTCTACTCATAGAATCCTGCCTAGAAAGGAAACTAAGTCTGCGTGTCCTTTATTTCCTTTTCTTGCCTCCTTGCCGTGGCCGGTCCTCTGGCCGGGCGGGGTCGTGCGAGGTGGTGGCCGTGGGCGTCCTTGGCTGGTCCCGGCCTCGGGGGCGGCATCTCCTGCTCACCGTCCGGCGTGAGGGTAGCTGTGGGTCTGGCAGACACGCCTATCAGCTGGAGTCCCCCCCACCCCCGGTTCCCTCAGAGTTCTCTCGCGAAGGGCGTCCAGTTTTGTCGGGGGGCTTTCGTGGCGGCGACCCCGTGGTTCCCCATCTGCCCCGTGAAGGGTTGCATCGCTTGGCCTCAGGGTGCCGTGCCAGCCTGGCCCTCCGGGGGTGAGCGCCCCTTTTCCGTGGGACCCAGTGCCACTCACTCACCTTTTGTGCAAAGGTTTTCGTGTCTGCGTTTCTGAGCGATGTTGGTGTGGTTTTCTCTTCCTTGAATGTCTTGTCTGGGTTTGGTCTCAGGATAATGGTGGCTTCGTAAAAATGTTATTTTCTGGTCCGCATTCACCACAAAGCCATGTAGGCTGGGAATTTTCTTTGTGACAGGATTATAAACGATAAATTGGGTTTCCTTTATAGGTACGGGGCTGTTCTAGTTATGTATGTCTTCTTCTGCCTGTTTTGGTAACTTGTGTCCCTCAAGGAATTTTTCCATTACGTCTGAATTGCCAAGTTTGGGTCATCAGGCTATTAACAAGGTGGACACAGGGCGGGAAGTGACCGTCCTCTTCCATCTCCCACTCGTGATACCGGTCATCCCCTTCATTTTTCCTCATCAGTCCAAGGAGAGATTTATCTGCTTTACTGACCTTTTCAAAGAACGAGTCTTAGGTTTCATTGTTTTTCCCCGCCCTGTGGTTGGTCTGTTTTCTGTTTTTCGTGTCTCTCCTCTTCATTGGTTCTTCCTGTCGGGTTCACGGCCCCCCGCCCCCCCGCCCCCCCGTCCTCAGACCTTCGGCGAGGCCCGGCAGCTCTGTCCTGCTGCTGCCCAGGCGGCCTGGGCCCCGGGGGGGGCGGGTCTGCGCCCCAGCGGGGCCCCTCCCTCCTACGCCAGGGAAGGGGCTGGGAGGCCACCAGGTCTGGAACCCAGGGCTCCCAGGGTGTCCTTGGGGACTTGAGGGAATGGAGCAAGGGGCCAGTGGCTTGCCAGACTGCTGTCACCCAGGCCTCGGTGTCCCCATACCCTGCATGTAAGTCCCAGTGCCCTGCCCTGCTCCCCGGGGAGCCACCTGCGGCCACTGGGGGGCAGTGCAGCCCCAGGAATGAGAGAGAGCGAGTGCGAGAGAGAAACCTGCCGACCCTCTCACAGCCACTCACGTCTCCCAGGACCTCTCACCTCCTCCCCACCTGAGCCCTCCCCCTCTGAGCCCCTTTTTATCTGACCCCCCCAACCCAGTCCCCACGTAGCGGCTAGTGGTTAAGCGGGTGCAGCCGCACAGTCCCCCCGGGCCCAGCAGGGGGCGCCAGAGCTCAGGGAACAGACGGTCCTACCGAGGAGGAGAGGGGGGCAGGTGGCAGGGCAGGCTCCGCTGGAGGAGGCTGGGGGCTTGTCCCTGCGGGGCTCCTCCTCAGCCTCCCTGGGGTCACTTGGGGAGGCAGGTGAACCCCAGCGCCGGCCAGGAGCATGGGGGCAGTGCCAGGCCAGGCCGCTCTGAGCTCAGTCGTCAGGTCCAGGCATTGACTGAGCGCGGCTGGGGGCGGCCGGGAGGGCAGGGTGCGCGGTGGGGGGTGGCAGGCAGACTCGGCTGCGTGGCGGGAAGGGGAGTGGGGGGCCCACCCCGGCAGGCAGAGGGGGAGCCGGAAGGAGCCTGGGGCTCGGGGCTCAGGGGGGGCTCCGGGGGATTCTGGGGGGCTCCGGGAGGTTCCAGGGGGCAGGCACAGCGGCAGGGACCCCTCAGTCTGCAGCCCCTGTTGGGCGGGGCGGGCCTGGAGCCGGTACTGGGGGGAAGAAGGGGGCAGGGGCTCCGTGGGGAGGCGGCCAAGCACCCTCCTTCCTCCTGTGGGAGCAGGTGACTGTCCCCTCAGGCCTCGGGTCTGCCCCAGCAACACCCCCAGCCCTCCCCCTCCCTCTAGGGACCGACAAAGCTATGACCCGTGCCCCCTCCTCAGGGGGCTCAGGAGGGGTCTGGGGGGTTGAGGTGCCCCGAGTGGGGAGGGGTCACGGGCAAAGAAGCATTTCTCTTGTGCCAAGGTGGGCGGGGCAGGGTCTGCCAGCCCCCAGACACCGCCCCCTGTACCCCCCAAACAAATCAGGGCAGCAGCACGGGGTCAGCAGGCCTTTGCTGGCCAAGAGAGGGGTCCCTCCACCCCGGGGCCTGTCCCGGCCCAGCCTCGGCACTTGCTGGCCCGGAGTCACGGGCCCTGGTGGTGCCGGGGAACCTGAGGTACAGGGCAGGAGGCTGGTTGGGCAGTTTCTGGGTCCCCCCAACAGGATGCCGGGACCCCCACCAGAACAGATGCCCCTCAGCCAGGCCCAGGCCCTGCCACAGCTGCCCTGCTCTCTAAGCACATCCCGGCGACCGCACGCTGTCCCCCCCTCAATGCTCAAGCAGACACACTGCAGCCGGAACACGGGTGACAGCGAGAGGGTTGCAGACACACGCCCCCGGGGGACGCAACGCCCAGGTGGCGGGAGAGGCGGCTGAGGGGCACGGTCCTGGCTCTCGCTCGCTCCCACTCAGGTGCAGAGCCGGGGGGAGGGTGGCCCGGGGTGCCCACCGCCTCACCTGAGGGACGTAGGGAGTGACTGTGGAGTCGGGCTGGGCAGGGCCCGGCTTGCCTGGCTAGCGTTCTGCTTGGGGACTCTCCCGGGTTCTCGGGGTGCAGCCGCAGCCCCCAGGCCCGGGCGGCGGCCCTGCCAGGGGCCTCCGGGCACCTGGCTCCCCTGAGTCCGGCACCGGCACCGGGTGGGCAGGCACTGCGGGGGCCGCGGAGGGCAGAGGAGCGTGGGAACATGCGGGGGAGCCCCAGGTGTCTCCGGCTTGATTGATAGCGGTTTGGCCCGGGGAGCCGGAGAGGGCAGGGAGGGTGCAGGTGGGGAACCACGAGGGGAGGGCCGGGGGTGCCGGGGAGGGCAAGGGCGAGGGCAGGGCGAGGGCAGAGCTCCGTGGCTGGAAGCTGCGGCGCAGGGGGCCGGGGGGCTGCCCTGCCCCATCTCCCGCCCGGAATCCTGGATACAGGCCCCTCAGCCTGAAGGACGCCCACCTTTGCCCCAAGCCCAGTGCCCCTTCCGTTGGCCTCCAGAGACCTCCCTGGAGCCCACCTAGCCCACCAGGTGGGGAAACTGAGGCACGGGGCAAGTCAGCCTGCCGGTCTCTCCCTCGCCGGCCCCTTTTCCGCGGGGACCCCGCAGCACCTTCCCCTGACTCTGGGCTGCGGCAGCCTCAGCCCCGCCCGCCCCTTGCCCACAGGACCCCTGCAGCCGCTGCAGCGGCCTCCGAAATGCAGGCGGGAACTTGCCCTTTTCTGCTGGAAGCTCCCGTGGCTCCCCGGGCCCCGCCCCCCAGGTCCCTGGCTGTGTCCCTTCGCAGGAGGCCCCGGAGCTCTTCTTGGGGCTCCCCACCCATGGGGGCTGCTCTTGAGTCGGGCTCTAGTGCGGTGTTCTGAGTCGCTTGCCTGACTCCCAGCCCAGGTCGGGCCCCTCCTCTGGGCCCCCCAGCGCCCGCCCAGAGGCCACCTCCACCCGGCCCAGGCGCGAGGGCCCAGGAGATGCCCAGGGGCTTAGGGTAATACTTTCATGTCTTTTAAAATCAGGAGGAGAAAAAACTGAGCGTTTAAGAGCAAGAAACTTCTTTCGTGTATGATATGAACGTATGTGACTTTAGACCAACACGAGATCTGATTCCCACTGTTCCTGTTCTTTATGGAGGAAGGGGCTCCGGACAGCCCAGAGCCCGGGGCTGCGCTGGTCACGGCCCTGTCCCCAAGCTGCCCAGGGCCTTGCCCAGCACGCTGGGGCCCTCCCCCGGGCCTGGCCCGCCTGCCCAGACCTGTGTGCCTGGGCCCTGGCTGCCCCCAGTGGCCCCCGAGGACCCCGGGCGTCTCCCCGACTCACTCGCCCGGTCCGCCTGCCCTACAGCCCACTCGGGGGTCCCGAGGCTCCCACGGCCTCGGGGAAGGCGGGCGACGGCCCGTCGGGGGCAGGGAGAGCCACCCACCTGCGGGTGCCAAAAGGGCTTTGAAGCAGCCCAGAGGCCCCGTAAACCGGGCGACGAGGGTGATTAAGGCCCAGTAAACTCGGACAGGAAAAGGGCCGTCCTTGGGAGGCGCGGGGCGCGGCTGGCTGCTGGACGGCTGAGCGCACTGGGGGGTGGGGGGGGCGGGCGGGGCGGGGTCCTGCCCGGAGAGAGTGCGCCCACCGGCCTCACCACCTGGGGCGGGGTCCGTGCGCAGGCCGGCGGGCGTGGGGCTGAGCGTGCAGCACCTCCTCACACCTGTGTGACCTGGGACCAGTGAGTTTCCCATTGAACAGCTGGGGAAACTGAGGCTCGCCCCATGGACACCCCACCCCCACCCCACTGCCCTCCTCAGCAGGATTGATGGCTCCTGTGGTCGGAGCTCGGGCGCCCGGGGCGGGCTCTGGCTCGGGGCCGGGCCCGGCCCCCTCCTGGGCTGTGCTGGCGGCAGCGGGCACAGGGCCCCGGGACCCCCCCAGTGGACTTTCCCACAGTCCGGGTGTGGGCTGTGACAGGCGGGGGAGGGGTGCACATGGCGGATCTCAGGGCTTTCCTAGGAGAAGGGCCCCTGGGCCGCTCCCCCTCGGGCCCTATCAGAAGCGAAGCTCGGAGGCCGGGAATGTCAACACCGCGGGCACAGCACCTGGCACCTGGCACCCTCAGGAGGCCCCTCCAAGCCGAGAGGCTCTGCACTATTTACAACACCGCTTCGAGTAGCGGGGCAAATATTGCCAGCCCCTCCCCGCCGCCCCCGTGACCTCCGGCCCGTGTTTGAACTTGTTTGCGCTCTCAATGGGCAAACAGGGCAGATAAGCACAGAGATTAGAGCTTCTTCACACAAACACCTTCTCTCCCCCCGCCGCCACCCGCCGCATGCACTCCCAGCTCAGACACCCAGCGGGACTCTGGGGGGCTCGGAGAGCTGGAGAGGGCAGCCGCAGGGGTCTCGGCGCCCTGGCTGACAGCCCCCGCCCCCGGGCCTGGATCCAGCTCCGATTTCCCAGCCCAGGGGTCTCCCGCACCTCTTTGCACCCCGTGAAGGAGCCCACCCACTGGAGGCCGCTGCGGCCCCCAGGTGGGCGTCTGTGGGATCAGGCCGAGGCCCAGCCTTAGCCAGGGGCCACAGGGGCTGCCAGCCAGCCTGGTGTGGACAGAGTGTGGGCCCACTCCTGTCCCTGGCTCCTCTTCCACAGAGCGGCTGGCCGGGGGCACCCGGCTGGACGAGGCGGGCGGCAGGCCGGCACACAGCAGGCGTGCAGCCAGCCCTGGGTCCCACCAGGGAGCGGGGCCTTCCACCTCCGCGCCAGCCTGCCCTGCCCCTGGAGCACTCCAGGCCTGTACTCCGTCCTCCACCCGCCCTCATCCCCCCCATCCCACTCTTCCTGGTCCAAGTCCCTGTGAAAGTGCCGGGGTGGGGGTGACACGACCCTCAGCAGAGCTGGACATCACCTTCCAGACCCGGGGCCCGGCCTCTGCTCATGCGGCCTGGACGCCTCTGTCCAGGGGCCCAGGGTGCCCAGAGCCGGAGGCTGGCGGAGCTGGAGCCTGGGATCTGCCCAGGTACTTGGGGCTGGAGCCCTGCTTGGGGTGAGGGTCGGCCTCTGCCCGCGTCAGGGCGCAAGGACTGGCCCGGGCCCGGGGTCAGGACTCAGCCTGGGGCTGGGGTCAGGGCTGAGCCTGGGGCCGCGGTCAGGGCTGACTGTGGGCCTTGGGGTCAGGGCTGAGCCTGGGGCTGGGGTCAGGGCTGAGTGTGGGCCTTGAGGTCAGGGCTGAGCCCGGGGCTGGGGTCAGGGCTGAGCCCGGGGCTGGGGTCAGAGCTGGGTCTGGGGCCAGGACCGGGGCTGAGTCTGTGACTGGGACCAGGGCTCTGGATGGTGTGTGTTTGCCCCCCGTGGTTCCAAGTGAAGTTGCTGCCGCTAAGCTTTGCTTCCTCTTGGCCGGCCCCCAGCCACGGGTTCCCGGGGGAGCGGCTCCGCTCTCGCCAGCCGCACTCCCACGCCGGGTGGCCTGGGGGCTCGCCAGAGAGTGCCGGGGCCTCGAGGGGCTGCTTCCCAGGGGACCCGCCTCTGGCCCGTGACTTCTGCGAGGAGCCCCGGCCTGCGGGCGCCGTGCCCTGGTCCTGAGCGAGGCGGGCGGGGACGCTGGGGCCTGCAGGAGGCCTGCATGCCGAGGCCGGAAAGCGCTTCTGCGGGGCCCCAGCCGGGCGCAGAAACCCGGCCCTGGGCCCGGGCCTCCCTGGGCCTCAGTTTCCCTGTAGGACAAGGGACAGGGGTGTCTCTTTAGGGCGCCCCTCTAGCTGCTACTGCACCCCACCGGCCCTCCCCCCATGTCTCCCTGAGGCCTGTATGATGAGCCAGGGGTGCTCCTCACGGGGGCCTTGCTGCCCCTGCAGCCGCCGCGGCCCCAGGCCCCCGCCAGCCCTGCAGGTCAGTGCAGGTCGGAGAGAAGCCTTTGTGTCTGTGATCACTGCAGCAGGCCCACGGCCCGGGGGTCAGGCTCTGTGGCCAGGGGGTCGGGACACCTGCGGAGGGGTGGGCTGGCAGCGGGCACGTCGGGGCCGGGGCCCCGTGGAAGGCACCCGGCTCTCGGCTGGAGAGTGAGCTTTGCCGGCTCTGCTGGCAGCCGGGGCCTGGCGGGGCCCGCGAGTCAGGCGCCACCGGCCTGGGCCCCCCCCAGCCCATCAGACGTGGGTCCTGACTCGGTGCTCCGGAGGGGCCCCGGGACAGAGTCCCCGGTTGTGCGGTTTTCCGGTGGGAGCCTCCCCGCAGCCCCCGGGGGGGGGCCGGTCCCCACCTCCCGCTGCCGAGGGGCGCCCCAGGCTGTGACCCCGCCTCGGACCAGGTGCTGCTGAGCCGTGTGCCTGAGTCACCTCAGGGAGGTGTCCCCACGGGACTTTCTTAAAAAAAAACAAAAAAACCCAGCCTGCTGTTTCATAAAGATTTTATTTATTTTATTTTTAGAGAGAGGGCAAGGGAGGGGAAAATGGAGAGAAACATCGATCAGCTGCACCCCCCCCACGCACGCCCCAGCCCAGGGCCTGTGCCCTGACCGAGGCTCGAACTGGCCACCTTTGGCTTTGCTGGACCGGTCAGGGCCCCACGAGACGTTCTAATGCCCAAGTTCAAAGGCGGGAAACGGAGGACCAGAGGGGGGCTGGGCCGTGGCCTCGGTCCCCGGGCCCAACTCTAGGGAGAGCGGGAACCGGCCCCCCCCACCGCCCACCTGTGCCCTCTGCCCTCTGGGCTGGGGGTGCCGGGCCGGGCCCGGCCGGACTGGCGGGACACATGTCCTGCAACTGCTCAGCCAGTGACGCAACCTGGCTCCCCCTCTCCAGCTGTGTTTCGACTTGCAGGGGCCCCTGCCCCCGGGCCCTGCGGGAGGCCGCACCCACCTTCCGACAATCCGGAGGACAAGTCCCAGCGCGGCCCGGTCCCCTGTGCCAGCTCAGAGCGTGGGAAAATCTGAGCGGGGGGCGGGGGGGGGGGGAGGTGGGGCAGGTGTCCCGGGCTGAGTGCCGGCACCCGGCAAGGGCCTGCCCGCCCCTCCCAGAAGGCGGCCTGGCCGGCCCTTGCTAGAGCTGGCCTGGGGACCCACCTCGAGGGGTGGCCGTGGCTGCAGCGCCCGCTCCCCACCAGCTCTGCCCCTGAGGCCCCGGCAGCTGCACACAGCTGGTGCTCAATGGTTGCCCCCGCTGCCAGGAGGCTGAGCTGGGCAGTTCGGCCAGGGTGCCGGCAGGGAAGGCGAGCCCCCAGAGGCTCCCACCCCCCACCCCGTGGGAGTCGCTGGAGCCTCAGCCGTGCCGGCGGCCCGTGGGGACGGCGTGCAGGCCCAAGAGGGCCCAGAGGCTCCTGGGAGGCCCCGACTCCCCGACATGAGGACAGAGAGCCGCCAGGGCCCAGGAGCGCCGTGGTCCGGTCTCTGGGCCCCGTGAGTGACCCTGGGTCCTTCGTGGGTCCCTGGTTTGCGGCAGAGACAGGAGGGGAAAGGTGGAGGAGGCCCAGAGCCCTGAACCCGAACCCCCAGGGGGTTAGAGCCCTCGGGGAATGGGGTGCTGTCGTCGGAGCTGCCGCAGCAGCGGCCCTGCCCGGGCATGTGCTGCTCCCACAGCTGCGATGCCCGGTGGGAAGGGGCTGGGGCGGACCTGAGCGCCCGGCGGGTCAGCAAGAGCCGTCCCCACGTAACAGGACCCTGGCTGAGAGCCTCCCACAGCCACCGGATTTCTAATGTCCCACGAGCCTGGCCAGGCCCCACACAGGCCCCTCAGGGCACCTGCCAGGCTGGGGGAGACTGAGACTTGGCCCAGGAACTCCGGGAGGTCTGCCTGGAGGAGCTGGCCCATGCCCCAGGCGCCGGAAGTCCAGAAGGACTAGGAGTGGGGACCAAGCCGGTGCAGGTGCAGCGCCTGAGAGCGTGGGCAGGGCTGGCGCCTGTGGCTGGGCAGGTGCTGTCCAGGCAGGGGTCCCGGAGGAACCTGGGCCGCTGCACGGTTGGAGGGGTGAGACCCAGAAAGTCTGGACTCCGCACCCCCCCACGCCCGCACCTGAGGCAGCGGGGCAGGTGTGCAGGGCAGGCGCGCGGGGCTGAGCGGCTGACCGAGAGGTGCCGCTCCATCCGTGTGCCGTCCCCAGCCCCTAGGACTGTGCCAGGCCCTGCCCTGAGGCTCCCGAGCCTGCCTGCTCCCCACCCCAACCCAGCCCTGGGGCCCTCGGGCGAAGCCGCTTCCCACAGCCCGTGCCCACCTCCCCCCACCTTCCGCAGGTCTCTGTGGCGCTCCGAAGCCGGTGACTTCAGGCCTCTCTCGGCCCTGGCAGAGCCCACAGACCACAGGGCAGGGGATTGGGGCTGGGGGGATGTCCCAGGGGCCAAGCAGTGGCACAGGGGCGTGTGACCAGGACACCGACGGGGACGGCAGAGGCCGCAGGGCCCACTGCAGGGAGAGGGAGGCCCAGGCCCAGAGCAGCGCGGGGAGAGGACCGGCGCAGGGGCAGGCCGAGGGGGCAGGCGGCCGCCGGCAAGGACCCAGCCTTCCTCCCGGGGGTCTAGCTCAGGTGAGATGCCGGATCCGCGCTCTGGGAGGCGCCCCAGTGGGCCGGCTGCCCCCCAGAAAGTGCTCCGTCCGAGAGCAGGACCCGGCCTGTGCAGCCACGCGGGGTGGCCCCGGAGCCCGGGCTGGTGTGGGGGGCCTGCCCGGCCTCCAGGAGCCTCTGGCCGCAGGGAGCCCCCTCCTGAGCGCCCGGCCTGCAGCTCCCGCACGGGGAGGAGGCGCACGGCCCGCTCACCCCCGTCACCCCGCTCCTCCGCCATCTGCCCGAGAGGAAGGAAGTCCCCTGGCACTGGCCCGCCTGCGGTGGCCAGGGCCGGGAACCGGAAGCCAGGGGCATCAGGCTACCTGCCCACCTGCCTGAGCCAGCCCCTCCCCGGGGGGAGCAGGGGGGTGGTGCAGGGGTGAGCCCTAGAACTGGGCAGGTCCTGGGGGTCCCGCTAGAGTCGGGGCGCCCTCTCCCCCAGGCCTGCTGCTTCTGCCCAGCTCCGATCGCACCGTCCAGGAGGAGTTCTCTGAGGCCCGGACATGCCTGGGCAGAGCCCACGGTCCGCCCCAGCACCCAGGGACCCCCTACCTAGGCCCCACCCAAACCCCTGGTCCCAGGGGACAGACACCACTTGGGCCTGGGACTGGAAGGGGCCGGCACGGAGAAGGCAGGACCCGGACATGTGTCCAGCCCCAATGCGCCCCAGGGTCCCTGGGACAGTCGACAGCCATCCCCTGTCACCGTGGGGGGCGATGGCGGGGACTGCCCTGGCGGTGGACGGACTGGGGCACTGACCAGGGTTTGGGGCAGAGGTCCCGTCCTCGGGTGGGACAGCGGAGGTGTGAGGACAGGCTGGACTCGGCCGGGCCGCCCCCAGGGCCGGGCAGGGGGGCTGGCCCAGGCCCAGACTCCTTCCACACCCCTGCCCAGCTGCAAGGTCGCCGCCAGCCTCCCGAGAACCTGCGGGCACGGAGCCAGGGGATCCCGTCCCCAGCCGCCCACCCCGCCCCCACGGAAGGAGAGCCGCAGGGGCACGTCGGGGCCTGAGCCTGGGACGCAGGTTCTGTGGCAGCACTCGGCTGTGTCGCAACAGCGGGCAGGAGTCCCGGCCGTGGGCGCTGGGTGGGTCCAGGGTGGGGGCCCTGGAGGGCCCTGCGTGTGGGATCCCAGAAAGCCCCCGTTCTCCCAGCCCCCCCCCCCCCCACAGCCCTCCACGCCCACGAAGGTCTGCGCCCTCTGCTCCCACGAAGCGCGAGCCAGGCCCCGGGGCCCCGGTGGGTGTGGGACAGGTGTCCTCCTCCCCAGGCCACAGGTCACACACCGGGCCTGGCCCCGGGGAGCTCCTGTGTGGGCAGAGACTCCAGCCAGCAGGTCCTGGGCAGAGCTGGCCAGCCCTGGGAGCCCTGTGCGGGGGCGACACCCATGGGAGCGTCAACCCTCCTCCCCACCCCCGGCCTGGGGCTCCCTCCCAGGTGCAGAGGACCCAGCCGGGCCCGCGGAGCACGTGGCCTGCAGGACAGAGGCCATCAGAGGGCCCCGGATGAGGACACGCTGGGCAGGAGGCCGGGAGGCCCGGCCCGTGGCCTCAGCCAATCCGCCACCCCACCGGGGCCTGGTTGTCCCGTTTCTCCAATGGGATGCTCGAACCCAGCCCCGCAGCCCTCGCTGTCCAGCCGTCAGCCGAGCTGCTGGGCCCCGTCCCTGGCGCCCCCAGCCCTTCCCCGAGGCCTGGCCGAGCCTCCCCCCACCCCCACCCCCCAGCTGGGAGCCGGCCCCACGTCACGGTTCCCAGCGTCTGTCTCTGCTCTGCCCGGTTATCTGCGGCCGGCACAGCCGCCCAGATAGTGGGCGCTGGGGGAGCTGGGAACGCCCTGGGCACCCGCCCCTGCGCCCCGGCCCGGCCTGGTGAGGTCGCGCTTGCTCGCAGCTGCCCGACCGCCAGCCTGGCCAGGCTCTGGGCTCTGGGCTCTGGGCTCCGTCTGCAGCGCCCTGCCAGGGAGCAGAGAGAAGCCAGCCCTGCCGCCAGCTGCTCCCAGCCACACGCCAGCCTGGCCCGGGCCCCGGAGTCCCGGCGGGCCGGCTCTGCAGTCCCCTCCCTTCCATACTCCAGGGCCCGTCACTCCTGGGCCCAAAGGGGACCTCTTCACTCCTGCTTCCCTTCTCCCCCACTGTGTCCAGGCAAAGATGGGGGCCTCCCTGCCGGCCCAGAGCTGTGGGACGGGTGTCAGGGTCCCACGTTCTTACTTCAGGGCCACCCTGTGCCCAGCGCATTGGCCTCCTCTGGGCACCCCGGGCAAAGTCAAGTGTGTCCCTCGTCTGGGCCCATCTGCTCAGGGGGCCGCCGGGCTGCTGCCTGGCCCTTGGGCCCCCTTGGCCAGCAGTGACCACGTGGTTCCTGTCAAGCCGGGGTGGCCGGAGCCCTGCCCGACCCCTCCCCTCTGCAGTAGGAGCCGCTGGAGGCCAGACCCGGGCCGAGGGCACACTCTGGCCGAGGGTGTGTGGCCCTGGCCTCGTGCCAGGGCTTCCGGTGGCCCGGTGGGCGGGCCCGTTACAACCCCACATGCGGAGGGAGGGGCTTGATCCCCGTGCACTTGGGGGAGGAGCGGGCTGCACCGCACCCCAGGGTCCCTCTGCCACCAGAGCCTGGCTCTGCCCAGGGCCAGGCCTCCTGCTCTGCCTGGTGAGGGGGGTGCTCCGGGGGCACCGAGGGCACCAAGACTACAAGGCCCAGGGCTGGGCGAGCGCAGGCCCCTCTGGGAGGGAGGACAGTGGGGCCAGAGTGTGAGGGCGGTGGCCCAGCCCCTTGAAGCCCTCAGGGCAGTGAGGCTGGGGCAGGGTAGGCGTGGGCCTCAGCCGCTGGCCGGGGGGGTGCTGGGATCCCAGGGTCCGCTCAGGCCCCGGCTGGCGGGGTGGCGGCCTGTGGGCGTGGCTGGCAGGGGCCCCTCCAGCCGGTGGCCTGTCTGTTGCGTGCGGCCGCAGACGGGCAGTTTTCCGGGCCCACGCTCATTGCACAAGCCCACGGGGTCATCGACACCACGGGTCACGCTGCACCCCGAGCTCCCAGCCGGGCTTCCTCTTTGCTCTGTGGACGCCTCAGCAGAGGGTGGCTTTCCCCTGGGCCCCAGGGCAGGGCGCAGCCCCTCAGCTGTCCCATCTGAGCCTGTGGCAGAGCCCGAGGCTGCGCTCCCAGCTCTGGGAGACGGGCTGTGCGGTGGTCCGCAGCCTCAGTCCGCCCTGGGCCCAGCCCGCAGGCTGCCGGGCTTACCAGCGAATGCTGGGACATGACAACCCTCGCGGAGGAGAAAACTAAGGTCCAGAGAGGCCCCCAGCCTCCAAGGGCCTCTGAGATTCCCTTTCCTCCTCCAGGAAGTCCTCCTGGACTGCTCCACCCGGAAGAGGTCTTAGCCTCCCTAGGCAGTGGGGACTCCTGCCCCACCCGTTGCTGGCCCTCCACTCACAGCCCACCCTGCGTCCTCCCTCGCCCCTTTGTGTCCCCCTTTGGGGCTGCTTGGGGACAGGGCCTGTGTCCGACTCTGCCCCGTCTTCCTCCCCTGCACTCGGGGTACACCAGACGTCCCCTAAGTCTGCTGATTGCCTCAGTCTCTTCGCCTGTGGAAGGAGTTACGGCCGCCCTGAAGGGCGAGGGCACAGGAGGTGACAGGCCCGTCTGGGATGCTCATGGAGCCGTGAGGAGCAGGGCCCTGGGGCAGCGGAAGGGCCCTGGCCCGGGAGCCGGGCCTCACGGTGCCCGCACACCGGGCTGCAAGCCCTCCAGGCGAGAGACGCCAGGCGAAGCCGGGCCTGGACCGGCCCCCGAGGCAGGACTGACGGCCGGGCGGTCAGGCCAGCCCCGCCGTACCTGCCTGGCGCAGACAGACGGGCAGATGCAGGGGAGGCGAGAGAGGAAAAAACAGGGGTGGGCCCCGCCTGGAGATTCCCCCCGCCCGTCCCCCCCACCGCCGCGCTGGCTGCAGCCCAGTGCCCCCCGCCCCCCGCGGTTCTCACAGGAGCGCAGCCGCCCTGGACGCGGTTCACAGTCCACCGCCTCTTTCTGTTTTTCCCGTTTTATGGCAGGTCGGGCCCTACACGTCTTGCCTGACAATAAATTCGAGCTCACATCATCCTTTCCTTGGAAAGAACGGCTCCTCCTCCTCCAGAGCAGACCCCCCCTCGCCGCTGCCTGCAGTGGTCACCCAGACTCAGCCAGTGCCCTCGGTCCCCTCGCCCCCCGCCCCCGCAGTGGGGCGCCCCGCGGCCCCCCTGCCCCCAGCTTCCCCGACGCCTGCGGGCCACGGGCCAGAGCCGAGGGCGGGGCCCCTGTCATGGCGTCATTGCGCAGAGGCTGAGCAGGCCTGGGCTTCACCCTGTCCTTTCATCTCCCCCCCGCCCCCCGCCCCGGTTTCGGCTGCCGGGGTGTTTATTGCCCTGGAACACAGGTGCCTCGCCGGGCCCTGGCCTGTCTCTCGCCGCACCTGTCCAGGAGGCTCCCGCTCGTGTTCCCAGCGGGCTGTCTTCTCCTCAGGGCGGCAGGTTGCCAGGCCGGGGCACAGGGGCCCCCCGCGTGGTGGGGCCAGGAACCCCCGGTGCAGCGGACTGCCCGGGCCGGGGCCAGGCACCTGTTCTCCGGGAGCTGCTGGTCACCTCGAACCTGGCCGCGGCCCTGCGGCGGCTCTGACCAGGGCTTCCCTCGCCCCCGTCCTCCTGCGTCCCGAGTCCTCCAGAAGCACTGTCCTGGTCCCCATTTGCACGCGAGACCCTCGGGACCAGAGAGGCGGGGACTCCTCCGGAGTCACCCAGGGAGGCTGGGGACCCTCTCTGCCCACCTATCACCTCCGCGAGGCGTGGAGACTCGCCCCAAAGCCTGACCTCTCCAGCCGGGCCCCGCCTCCCCAGATAAGGCCCATGGCAGACCCTGGGCGGGCGGCTCCTCCGTGAGCCCAGGGCTGCCGCACGCAGGCACGCAGTGCGGCGGTCTCAGCGGGTGGGGGACTCGGCCAGCCCGGCCGTCCTGCCGCTGCCTCTCCCGGCGACCCCCCCCACCCAGGGCCCTGGGCTTGTGCTCCAGCCCCTGCCAGCTGCCTTGTCCCCCTGCCCCTGCCTGTGGCCCATGAGGCGCCTGGCCGGGCCCCTTGAGTCCCATCCCGCCCTGCCCAGACCCTGTCCCTCCTGGACAGGACAGCCCCTCCCTGGCCTGGGTGCCTGCTCGGGACACTGGGGCTCCACTTCAGGGAGACCCCCCCAGGCCCCCCCAGCTTCCGGCTGCCCACTGGGGGGGTTGCATCTCCAGGGCCTGCCCGTGCCCAGACCCCCAGAGCCCATCAGACCCCTTGGCCAAGCCCCGCTTCCCCGAGCTCCTCGCCCCCCGCACCCCTGGGGGGCCAAGGCTCCCAGCCGCCACCCAGCCCCCAGCCCAGCAGCCTTGAGCTCTCCCTGTGCCCCCCGCCCCTCCCCATCTGGCCACCTCCTAAAGTCCAACGACAGTGACAGTCCCTGACCTGATGGGGCTGGCCAGCAGTCCCGGGCAGGGCGGGGTCCAGGTCACTGGGGGCAGGCGTGGCCCCGAGCCCCCAGGGTCCAGCCCCACGCCGGCCGCTCCCCAGCAGCCCGGTCAGGCAGTGTCCCCCAGGGCGCCCTGCGGGCCCAGCGTGTTTGGACAGCTGGAGGCCCCGGAGCTGGCCCGTGACCTGGCCCGGTGTCACGTTAATTGGTCTTTCTGGAGGCGAGCGGAGGAAATCACCTCCATCAGGGAAGGATAACTCGGTGCTGTGGGGCGGGGGGGGTGTGCCCTGGACCACGGCGGGGGTGGCAGTGGGAGGAAAGACTCTGGAATCTGCCATCGGCTGGGATGGGGGGGCCGTGCCCCTGGGCTTTGGGAAGCTGTGCGGGGGGCCTGTGTTTCTGTGACCCGAGAACGCAGAGCCCCCCCCACATCCTCCCAGCCGGCACCCCCTCCGGCGGGAGAGGCGGGGGCGGACACATGTGAACAGATGTGCAGCAGAGACACTCCCGCCCTCCGCCCCGGGGGAGGGGGAGCTGCTGAGCGGATGTGGGGGCTCCCCGGGCCGGGGCTCCAGGACGCAGCGGAGGGGCGGGAGTGCTTGGAGGCGGCAGGAAGACGTCTAGGACCCCCCCCCCCGCCCCCGCCAGGACCCTCGTCCGTGCTGGGGCCGGCGAGGCCGGTAGGGGTCAGTCTGATGTGACGTGTTCACGGGGCGGCCTGATGTGTCCCGCGCCCCCTGAGCATGCAGCGACCTGAGGTGCCTGCATGTGGCCCCTCCAGGCGGTGGGCAGCCCTTGCCCTCCCCACACCCCGGTGTGGTGTTCACACTGGCCCCCGCGGCCCCCCTCGGCCTGACCGTGCTGTGCGGCGATGCGGACCAGGTGTGGCTCGGTCCCCGGGCCTGAGTGGGGGCGGGGCTCCGAAGCCGGCCCCGCTGGGGGGCCCCAGATGAGTCACCGCCCGAGCAGCCCTCTTCTCAGGCGTGAAGTCGCCAGGCCAGGGCACAGGAGTCCCCAGCATGTTCGAACAGGCGGCGGGGAAAGCGTCTCCCAGCCGGGAGCTGGGGCTGAGGTGCGAAGCCAGCCCTTCCCCCCCAGGGGAGGCAGGGCCACACTGGGGACGGGCGGGGGGGGGGGGCTGCCTCCAGGCTGGGCAGGGGCGGGACAGTGGGGGAGGGTGGGCAGGTGGGATCTGAGTAAACAGAAGGGGAGGCACCAAGGGTGCTGGGGGCAGGCGGGAGGTGGGGGGCTGGCCGGTAGTGGGGTGCTGGGTCCCTTGCTGGCCTCCACCCCTCCTGGCCTAGTGAGACTGTTGTTCCGGGAGCCCCTGGACTCCCCCCCGAACTCTGCCCTGGCCCTGAGCGGCCGCAGGCCTCGGTGGGTGGCAGGTACACTCCCCCTGTGGCCGGCATCGCCTGAGCCCTGTTTTTCCTCCGAGCTGCTCCTCGAGGCCAAGGCCTCCCCCGGGGCTCAGGGAGGTTGGGTAACCTCTCCAAAGCCCCGCAGCCCGCAGGGGCCGGCCCCAAGTCTGGCCTTGCGGGCCGGGTCTGGAACCGGGAGCGGAGGCAGAGCAGAGGCAGGGCTGAGGCGAGGGCCACGCCGCACCCCCCCCCCCAGCTCTGCTCCCTGCAGCTCCCGCGCTTCGGGCTGGGAAGGTGCTGGCGGGGGGTGGGGGTCATGGCGGGGGTGCCCAGCACAGGGGCCCGAAGGGGTCGGCATCACCTGCACGCTGGGCCGGCCCCCAGGAGCCTCGGTTTTCGGGGCCCGGCTCTGTTGCTGGGGCCCGGGCGTTCCTGTCGCCTCTCCCGAGAGGACCCCCCAGAGCCAGAGCCGCCCTCTGCGTTCCGGAAGAGTCTCTGCTGGGAGAGGGGCCGGGGAGCCGGCGGAGCGGGGTCTCGACCTGTGGCGCCACCTGCCTCCGGGTTGCTGTGTGGCCTCGGGCCGCCCGCTTCCCCTCTCTGGTCCCGTGGCCCTCGCGCCCGGAGTGAGTGGCCGTTGGGGGCAGGCCGGGTCAGCTGGGGCAGCACAGCCGCTCCTCCCGGCCTCGCCGTGGCTTCCCGGGAAACACCTGGGCCTGGGAGCGCCCGGGAAACCCCTGCTCTTGGCCCCAGACCTCGGAGCTCGTCGGCCCGGCCCGGCCCATCCCCTCCTACAGAGCCGCAGTCCCCCGGATGACCTCGGGCTCCCCACACACTGTCCCTTGGGAAGCTCTTCCCCTCACACCCGTCCCCCAGAGGGGCCTCCCTTTTCCCGCCCCAGGCCCACGGAAGCCCCTCCTCCCCAAGCCCCTATGGTTCAGCAAGGGCTAGTGGGGCTGGCTGTGACCCTGACCTCGCCCACCACGCCAGGCCCCCAGAGAGGCCCCGGTGCAGAGGCGCCCAGTCGACCCCGAGGTCACGCGCGAAGGGCCTCTTCTCTGTGGTCCAAACTGAGGCCCGGTGGTCAGCTGGCGGGGCTGGACAGGAGGCGGCCACTTCCTGGGCTGGCCAGTGACTCACAAGCCGTTTCTGGGAAGGTTCCCCCCAAACCCCCACCGGCTCCGCAGGGCACAGAGCTCGGCGTGAGGGGGCCGGCTGTGGGAAGTGTGGTCGCCATCGGCGGCCGGGGTCTGGGGGCGGACCAGCGGGGGCACGGGGAGGGACTCGATGCCCCGCTGGGACACCTCCCACCCTCCGGGCCTCTGGGTGGCCCCGGACCTCCCCAGGCAGGCACACCGGCCCTTCTGAGGCCAGGGTCTGGGCCCCAAATGCGGTTCCCAGGGTGGGTCATACCAGGCCCTGCCGAGCCCCTCCCAGGCCCTGCTAGCGATCAAAACCCTCATACTCGGGGTGGGGGGTCAGGCCCAGGCCCAGGGCCCAGGACAGCCCATGAGGCCACCCCCCTGTGACCCCGAGGCTCAGAGGAACCAAGAATCAGCAAACTGGACTCCGGCCAGGCCTGGGTGTCCACAGGAAGCAGGTCACTCCCCAGCGGGGGTGGGACGGGGGGTCTGTCCCTGAGAGGTGTCCAGGCCAGAGTCCAAACGCCGTTTGCCCTTCAGGCCCCTGGAAAAACACCCGTCTGGGGACGAGCAGGAGGGGGCGGGAGGAGGGGAGGCCCTCGGCCGGGTTGGGAGAGCGGGCCCCGGCCTCCTGAACAAACATGGAGAGGCCCCGGCCAACCGGAGCCAGGGCCCGGGCCGGACCCTCCCCCAGCCCATTTGGCTTCCCGCGGCCACCCTGCCCTGGCCGCCCTGCCCTGGCCGCCCACCGCGGGGGACGCTGCTGATGGAAGGGACGGCTGCCTGGTCCCTGGGAGGGGCCCCAGGCCGGCCCCCGCTCCGCCCCTGCCTGGCCGGGGGCCCTGGGCTTGTCTCTGCTTGGCCTCAGCAGCTCCGCTGAGATAACTCACGTGCCATTCAGTGTCCCTCTGAAGGGGACGACCCCCTTCTGCCTTTGGTGTGTTCCCAGCAGGCACGGACGGCTGCCGCCACCGTGGGCTTCGGAGCATCGTCGTCGCCTCTGGGAGTGACCTCATGCCCTGAGCTGTACCCCCCACAAGCCTTCCAGCCCCGCCCTAGGGAACTGTGGGTCCACCTTCTGAGCCCACGGAGTCCTCTGTTCTGGGTGGTTCACGGGGGTGGAAGTCACCCAGGAGGCCACATGGGCGGCTGGTTTCGCCCCACGCGACGACGGAAAGGTTCGCCCATTCCTTCCCCGGGCTGAGCCATGTCCCCCACCCGCCGTGGCTGGCCCGCACCGAGGTCTGCCGCCGCCCGCCTGCCCGCAGCCACGGGGGCCATCGGCCCCTCTGGCTGCTGTGAACGGAGCTGCCGCCCCCGTGCGTGCGCAGGTCTGCGCGGGGCCGTGTGCCTTCTTCTCTCGCCGGGCGGCCTTGCGGGGCACGTGGTGGCTCTGTGGTTTTAGCCCCTCGGGCAGCCGTCCCCCGGTTTCCCAGAGTCCGAGGGGCCTGGCTTGCCCACTCAGTCACCGCCCTCCCCGCACAACCCCCGCTCCTCCGTCCATGGGGGCGGCCGCACGGGGCGGCAGGCGTGAGTGTGGGTGCGGAGCACATGCACACACACGGTGTGGTCTCCACGCCTCTGAGGGCTGGTCCCCCCAGCCCCGGGAGGCGGGACTTGCAAGACCCTATTTCCCAGGAGCCTGCTGGGCTCGGGTGGGGACGGCAGGCAGGCCAGCGGGAGCACCGGCGTTGTGGCGCAGGCCGCCGGGCCCCGCCTTCTCCGTGGTCCGAGTTCCCCGGACTTCTGGGCGCCGGCCCCTTCCCTTCGCAACCGAGCCCCATGCTGCACCCGCCCGCCTGAGACGGGAGAGCGGGGACCAAACAGCACTCAGGCGTGAGGTTCCGGAGGCCCCCAGAGCTCCTGGGCCACCCCGCCGTGGTCCAGAGCCACCTGGGCTCACCCCGCTGGGCTCCCACGGGTGCACGTGGGACTTGGCCTGAACCCTCCCGTCCCACAGGAGCCCCTTCCCGCCCGTTTGCACCTTGGCCCTGGCCTTGGGGAGCCTGGAACCTGGGTGCTGGGCAGGGTGGCCGTGAGGTCCACCTTTGGTCCGCTTCTGCTCCCGCGTGTACGCCGGCAGGTGCGGGGCTGCGGGTGGGGCCGCACGCCGGGGCGCCCCTGTCCCTGAGGGCGTGGCTCCGGGGCTCTGGCCAGCCTCCCTCTCGGGGCCTCCCTCATGGAGCTGCGACCACCTGGGCAGCCTCTCTCTGCCCATTCGCTTCCCAGAAACCGCTGCCCCTGCCCCTGGGGGTCCCCAGGACGTGGTGGATGACCAGAGGAACGTACCAGTCCCCAGAAGCCCCCAGGGCGAGTGACATCCCCTAGGCCCGCCGAGCTGAGCTGTGGGGTGGGCCCAGGCTCTGGGTGCCGCCCCGCCCTCCACTACCCTCCGTGGGCCAGGCGTCTGCAGTTCCCGGGGGGGAGGGGGGGCCTGGTGGCCGAGCAGCGTCTCGGCGATGGTGGGGAGAGAGACCCCCAGAGGCCATCGATCCCTTCCGGCGGCCGCCCGGGTCCCACGCACGGGGGGGCAGACGTCCTGGGGGACCAGACCGCTGGTGCGTCTCCCTCGTGCCCCGTGCACTCGAGGCCGGTGGCGGTGGCCACCGGCCCCTGCTCAGAGCTCTGTGGGGACAGCGCCCAGTCGGTCCCCTTGGCACCCCCGCACCTCACTCAAGGCCTGACCCAGCAGACGCTTGAGGAGACTTGCGGAGCGGAGACCTCCCCGGCGCTCGGACTGTCCCCGAGAGGCAGCCCCCCGGGCCGGAGCTGGCTCCCAAGCCGTTGCCCCAAGTCCAGGGTGGAGCGTGGTTCTGGGGCTCCTTGGTGGGTGGGCCCACAGCCCCACACAGAAAGCCCCTTTGAGAGGGAAGGACACCCCGAGACGGGCCGGCGGTGGGCACAGGGGCCATGCCTGCAGAGGAAGGGGCCTGGGCAGCTGGCTGGGGCACGGCAGGCCTGCAGGGTGGGAACCCCCGCCGCCCCCCCCACCCCCGCTGGTGCTCAGGGTGTTTCCCAGGAATGCCGTGGAGGGGCAGCTGCAGGAAGGGGCAGGGCCGGGCTGGCCACTTCTCTGGAGTCCCCAGCCCCTGGGGCCCTCTGCCCAGAAGGCCTCAGGCTCCCACGTCGGGGCTGGGAGAGAACCCCCGGCATGCCCAGGAGCCCCTCCTCCGAGCACGGGTACCGTGGGGCCTGCCCGGTCCTGGGGCCTTGCTCTCGGCCACGGCAAGCTGCCCACGGCCACACAAGAGCAGGGGTGGCCAGTTACCCTTATGGCCCCAGGAGGAGCCCGGTGGGGCTGGGGACGGGAGGCAGGCGGGGAGGCCCCCCGCCCACAGGCCATTTGCTGAGGCTGCTGCCCAGCTGTCCGCAGGCCTCACCCCGAGGGGAGGGCTTGGGCCTATGTAACACTTGTCCCTGAGCAGGGAGGCCTGTGGCTTCTGTCTCCCCAGGGAGATCTGCCTGTGCCCAGAGACAGACAGAGAGACGGAGTGACAGACACAGGGACTCGGGGAGGGAGAGCGGCGCTGAAACGCCCGGAGACCAGGACAGGGACCAGAGGCACGGGGCGCCCGCCTAGGGGGACGGGCCAGCCATGGACAGACAGAACCACTCACCCCTCCTGCCGGGGGACAGGGCCAGGCCACTCTGCAGTGGGGCGGGGGGACAGGTGACTCGGGCAGGCCGGGCCCACATGCCAGCCCCGCGGGCGCAAGCTGGGACGGAGACCCCTTTGAAATCGACATCAGCCCCTGGCTGGCGTAGCTCAGTGGATCGAGCTCGGGCTGCAAACCAAAGTGTTGCAGGTTCGATTCCCAGTCAGGGCACATGCCTGGGTTGCAGGCCAGGTCCCCAGCAACCGCACATTGATGTTTCTTTCTCTCTCTCTTTCTCCCTCCCTTCCCTCTCTAAAAATAAATAAATAAAATCTTAAAAAGATTTTAAAAAAAGAAAGAAATCGACATCAAATGCTCGGTTTCATCTGAGCTCGGGACCAGGTGGCTGGTTTTGGGATGGGGGGGCCAGGAGACAGGTGGGGCAGGAGCTGCCTCAGTGGGCCCCTCCAAAGGCCCAGGGGAGCCTGGGAGCCCTCCCTCCCGCCCCCCTCCTTCCTAGAGGAGGAGGCCTCGAGGGAACGGGCTCCTTGTCTTCACGGCGCATCGCCCTCCGCGGGCAGCCCTGGCCTCGGGGCCACCAGGCTACAGGCAGCTGGCATCTGCGTGCACCGGGGCAAAGCCAGGGGGCAGCTGTCAGACCCGCTGAGGGGCGGGGCTCGGGGGCAGCCCCTGCCCGTGGGCTTTGGACCTGGCTCGGAGCACGGCCGAGTCTGACCTTCGAGGCCCAGCCCGAGCCACGCAGAGAAGCAACCCCTCCCGGTTCCGGGCCCTCGGCCCCTAGTAGCGCCACCCTCAGGCCCCCTGCCCCCGCCCGCCGGCTCCCTCTGCGGCCAGCTCGGTTGGGCAGCCCAGCCCCAAGCTGCACTCTGTCCGAGCCCAGCGCAGGCATCCACTCCCGCTCCCCCCGGCCCCGTGGGAACGCCGGCCGCACGGTCCGGGGTGTGGGGACGTCCTTGTCCTGGCCCTGCCCACGGAGCCTCGTCAGGTGTTCGCCGGCCCCTGTGTAATTAGCCACCGGTCCCACCGGCTTTGATCCCTGGTCTGGGAACCGGGGCTCTGCCCACCCCCGCCCCGCCCCGCCCCGAGCAGCCGCCCACCTGGGCGTCCTCCGGGCACCCTGCTGGAGCCCGCGGCCAGGCCTGCCCCGCCCCCACCGGTCGTCGGCAGCCCAGCTCCGGCCTTGGGCGCACACCCCGCTCCACCGGCTCGGGGTGGCCGTGCGCCGCGGGGGTCGGTGGTTAGAGGCCCTGAGGGGCAGTGCGTGGGCTGACGGACAGCCCGGGACAGCCCCGTGAGCAGACTCAGGGGGGACCTACATTCACAGGGGCCACAGGCAGCTGGGGGCCCGCCACCCCGAGGGGCGGCCTCCCCGAGCAGGGCTTCTCCGGCTGTGCATCACGGGGGCGGGGGCGGGAAAGAGCAGGAGTGGGGGCGCTGAGCAGGCCAGGCTCCCGGGCCCACCCACCTCTGTCTCTGGGCCCGCACATCCCCGCCCGGCTGGGGCCAGGGGAGCCGGGGAGAGCGGCCCTGGGGGGAGGGCCCCGCGGCCAGGGGCCCGAAGGAAGGGCTCGGGACTCCTACACGGGGTCCCTGGGCTGCGCCCCCACCCCCAGGGAGGAGGGGAGGCTCATGGGCCCCCAGACACTTTCCCTCCCTGCCTAGGGGCCAATGGCCTTTGCAGCGGGAAGGCTGGGGGTCGGCGGGGGGGTGGGTGGTGAGAGGGTTCAGGGGTGTGATTGGAGCCGGCGCCTCTCTCACGGGGCCATTCAGCAGCTGACTCACAGGATGGGGTGGCCCCACTCCCCGGACTGGGCCTGGCAGAGTCTTGGGCTCCTTGGCCTCCCCGGTTCCAGTTCCTGACAGGACAGATGGCTGGTCCTGCTCCCCCAGGAGCCGCCCACCCGTCTCAGGACCGCACAGAGGGGACCAGGCAGAGGGGGCGGGTGGTAGGGGGGTTCCGGCAGCTTTCCCTGCTGCCCCGGCCTCCCTGCTGCTCAGTCAGCCCGGCGGACCCTCGAGCTCACGTTAGGGCTCGGGGGGCTCCCCGCATCTCCCAGCGTCCCGCTGCCCACGTGTCCGGCTCCTGTTTCTGAAACAAAGGGTGGGGTGGGGACCCTGGGGCTTTAGGCGGGCATCCTGGCCAGACCCTGGTGAGTGTCCTTCCTCAGGAAGCAGGACACTGGGGACACTGGGAGGAGGCCAGGGTACCAGGGCTGTGCCAGCCACCCCCACCCTGGCGGCACCGCTGCCCCGCACGGGGCCGCACCTCCCTGCTGGGGTCTGGGCTCCGGCGAAGGTGGGGACCAGGGACAGGGCTGGGACACCAGAGTGTCATCAGAGGGCTGGTGCGGGGCCAGGGCCTCTTTGCAGCGCCCGCTCCCACACTGCCCGGGCTGGGCCTGTGCTGGCAAGGGAGGCCCGGCAGTGCCCTGGGGGGGGGGGTTGCCGCCCAGAAGCACCGGCCCCCAGCCGTGGTTTCTCTCTGCTCAGCCTCCGCACCTGAGCGCCGGCACGGCCCGGGCTGTGCCCCCCCCCCCCGGACGCTCCTGCCGTCCGCTGCCTCTGACCCCTGTCAGGTCCTGGCGTGTGTGGGTTCTGCCAGGTCCTGCCAGGCCTTCTGAACTCCGCCCCGCCCCCCTGAGAGACTGTCCTCATCTGTGTCCCCACATGCACTGTGCACCCCCATCTCAGCGATGACCACACCACACACTAATCCTGGTGACTGTGCCCCTCAGCCACTGCAAGGAAGAAGGACACTGCGGGGCCTGGGAGGCGTTCACTCGTCCATCCACCATCCATCCACCACCCACCACCCACCACCCACCACCCACCATCCGTCCACCATCCACCCACCATCTGTCCATCATCCACCATCTACCACCCACCACCCACCACCCACCATGCACCCACCACCCACCACCCACCATCCACCATCCATCTGCTCTCAACCAGGCCCCACTCTGGGGAGGGGACAGCGGGGACAGTGGGGACGGCAGAGACAGTGTGGTGGGAGAGACGGTCTCCGGGGCCCCCTGCAGCCCCTCCTGGGGAGGCCATCTGAGCCGAGTCTCCATGGAGGATGCTGGAGTCAGGGCGGGAAAGGGGCCAGCCGAGGTCCCCTCCTGTTCCGGCTGCCACTCTCTGGAATGCCAGGCCCGGGCCATTGTTCCAGGGACACTGGTGTTGCCAGCACAGAGCGTGAGGTCACCTACAGGACATCATTTCAGGGAACGGTCTAACCGGGCGAGGGGGGGGAAGGGAAGTGGGCCCTCCCGGCAGCCCGTGGGGGGGCCTCGCGTGCACATGCTTTCTTTTCCTCCAGCACCCAGTCCAGCACCCAGAACTGGTGACAGTCAGAGGCCGAGGGAGGGGTCTCACCATGCAGTGGGTGACAGGGCCCTGCTGACCGGTGGGGGTGGGGGGCAGGGCGAGGGCCAGGGGTGGGCTCCTGTCCTCTCCGGCAGCCCCAACGCCCCCCGGCCCCTCTGTGAGGGGGACGCCAGCGGGCAGGTCTCTCCTTCCTCCGGCACCACCTTCCGTCCTGTCCCCGCCCCAGGCCTGTCCCAGCTGGCACTCCCCCCGGCCAGAGCCGGGGCCGTCCGGGGTCCTCTGCACAGCCCCTCTGGCTTCAGGCGCCCAGGGTCAGAGCCTGGGGCCACGGCCAGCTGTCACAGCCCCGCACTGGGACAGCGTTGTGAGGGGCAGACGTGCCCACACGCCCCCCTCACTTCCGAGGGCAGCCTGGTGCTGCTCCTTCCCGCAGGACTGGGGTGCCCTTCCCGCAGGACTGGGGCGCCCACGGGACAGTGGCATGGCCGTCAGGACCCCTCGAGGGGGTCCAGGAGGCCTGGACAGAGCCTCAGGACACAGGGGTGTGCCATGCGGGCCCTCGCCACGCGGCCTCCCTGGGAAGGGGTTGGAGGTCGTGTCCAGTGGCCCTGGGGGCATGTCCCAGCTGAGGTGGAAAGAGGGACAGAAATTTGTCAGGTGGACAAAGGCGACAGTGGGGAGCGCCCTGGGCAGCGGGAGAGGCCTGTCACAGAGACCAGAGCACCATGAGTTTGGGGACAGCCAGAGCTCAGCGTGGGGAACCTCACTGTGGGGTGGCAGGGGCTCGGCCTCGTCCACCTGCGGTCCCCGGAGGGTGTGTCCCTGTGCCTGGCCCCTGAGGTGCAGGGCAGCTGGCGGCCCAGGCTTCCCCCACGAGGCAGCTTTGCCCCCGGGCAGCTGTGAACAGCCGGGGTCCCACCTGGGGTCCCGCCCTGACTTCCAGGAGCTCAGACCGGGGTCCCACTTGCTGGCAGATGTCAGAACGCCCCCAGAAGGGACGGCGCGGGGGGGGCGGGCGCTTCCTGCAGGAGGCTGCACTTCCCTGGCCCGAGGGGGGTCAGCGAGCCAGCAGGGCCTGGGGGGAGGGAGCGGCTCTGGGTGTGGCAGGGGGAGGGGCAGAGCTGTGGAGGGGACCCCGACATTGGGTGCACAGGCTTGCGCTGGGGGCCGAGGTGGGCCTGGGAGTGAAGGGGGGAGCCAGGGCAGGGTCCCGAGGGCGGGAGGGCCCGGACTCTCCGGCTGATAAGGCTGCCTGCTTGCGCTGCCTTCCTTCCTCCCTTCCCAGGACCCGCCCAGCGGCCGCCCTGGGTGCCGGCAGAGCCCTGAGCGGTGGGGTCGGGGCGCAAGGACGCAGATTTCCTGTGCGGGGGCCACCGCGGGCCCTGATACACAGTCCCTCAGGAAGTCCGGGCCCCGGGGTGGCACCCAGCTCAGGAGGCCAGAGCCCTGAGGGACGGTCCCTGGGGGAGGAGCCGGTGGTCCTGTCTCTGCTCCCCCTTCATCGCACGGTGTCACCGCAGCGCCGTGCCCCCCTCCTGGTGCCCCTCCTCACCGCACCCCCCCACACCCCGGGCCCGCCCACACAGCACCCCCATCCACCGGCCCCGTCCCCACCGCTGCGCGGCGTCTGGGGCAACTCCAAGCCCGACTTCCCCGGGGCGTCTCCATCTCTGCAGAGGCCGCTGCCTGGGGCGGGGTGGGCACTGCAGACACCTCAGAACCCGAGGAGGGACCTTCCCCGGGAAAACGCACAAGGAGCCGAATTCGCCCCACTTTCGGAGGTTCGGGGGGTGGCGGGCCCAGGACGCCCCAGCGTGGCCATCTCGGGAGGACCCCGAGGGCCTCCGGTGGAGCCCTCAGCGGGGAGCAGGGCTCTCTCCCGTCTGACAGGTGGGGAAACTGAGGCCCAGAGGGGGCAGAGATATGAAGGGTGTCCCAGGAGTGGCTCGGGGCCAGGCTGGCTGGCCTTGCCCTGCGGGCGGCTGGACGCCTGAGGGAGAGTGGTGGTCCCAATGCCCCGCAGCTCCGGGGGCTCCCCCGGCTCGCAGACTGGGGTCCGGTGTGGTTTCCCCTGGCCTCGGTTTCCCTCGCTCGTCACAGTCCAGCCCTGAGCCCCTGCCAAAACCCCGGGTCCCGGCGCTTCCACTGGGGACAAGAGAAGCCACGACGACCGCACCCCCAGCCCCACGACCACACACCCCGAGGGACGGCTCCGTCTGCCTCTCCCCGGGTCCACAGCTGCCCCTCTGGGGGCTGCCCGAACCCCAGCCCTCAGCACCCTGGCTGCAAAACGGGGACAAAACGCAGACTTTCAGGGTTTGGGGAGGGTCGGCGCTCCATAAATGGAGGCAGCTGGCTGTCCCCTAACCCCTCTCCCCAGCTGCTCTCCTGGGCCTGTGACCATCAGCCACAGGGGCTTGTTAGCTGTGGGGTCATCGGTAGAGAGGGGTCAGCGGTGAGCGGCTGCAGGCACTTGCGGGTGTCAGGCATTTAGCGGGGCCAGGTCCTGCCCGCTGCAGGGGCCGGGAGTGTGGGCCACGGCTGACTCACCACACTCGGCGAACTCCCAGGTCGGCTGGGCCCTGAGCAACAGCGCACTGGTGAGGGGCTGGTGGGAAATCAGGGGCGGGGGCGGGTGGGGAGGCAGCCGGGGTGCCACATGCTGGTGCCTGGAGGCGAGCTGGGCTCCAGGGCAGGGTTAGCCCCGGCTCGGAGGGCGAGCAGGCCACGTGGAGGGCCGGGGGACCCCAGGCGCCCCGCCCCCACCCCGCCCCTGCGGGAATGGGGCTGCTGCAGGAGCGGAGCCAGCGGGGTTCCCACGCTCCCACTCCCCGGAGACAGTTGTCCCTCCACCTGCGCCGCCCCACCCCCCCGCCCGCCTCCCCCAGCTGCCCGGGGCCCCGGGGACACGGGCTCCTGCCACCCTGCCCACACTCCAGAAGTCACTGCCTGGGGACACACGAGACACTGCAGGCTGGGGACCGTCTTCCGCCTTCACCACCACCACCTGCCACATTCAAGGGGGCGGGCTGAGGACCGGACGGCCCTCCCGCAACCGGGCCCAGGTCCCCCTGAGTCCAAGGGGGCCTAAGAGGGCCCTGGGGGGCTCCTGTGCACCTCCAAGGACGCCACCTCTGGGAAGTCCCCCGGGGTCTTCCCCTCCGAAGGGACTTGGGGGCCCTGACCCCTCTCTGGCCGGTCGCCACTGGCTCTCAGGGAAAGGCTCAGTCCCCACTGCCCAGAGCCCAGCCCAGGGTCGGCCCCGAGGTGGGCACAGTGGGCCCCGAAACCCCCGCCAGACAGCAGGTCCAGAGACCTGGCAGGGCCAGACTCTCCCCGCCACCTCCCTGCCACCTCCCCGGGCCCTCAGCTCGAGGGCTGCCGCCCCCCCACCCCCGTTCTCAGGAGTCGGACAGTGGTGACCCCACACGACCCAGCCCGAGGCTAGGCCGCCGCTGAGGCCCCCCTTCACAGAGCGCAGCCCGGGGACCCGAGGCCCGGGCCGGGAGGAGAGGGGAGCTGCCCGGGCAGCGCACCGGCTGCACGCTCCAGACGCCGGGAGAGGACGGGCTGGCGGGGGCGCCGGCGGAGGCGGGCCCGGGCAGGTGTCTGCACCGGGCACAGGCGCCTTCTCCCCGGAGCGCTCCCCTGTCACGCGCGCAGAGTCCCCGGGGCCTTGTCCCCTTGTGCCCCCGCGCTCAGGCCTGAGCTCCCTGGCTCCGAGGCTCCGAGCTGGGGTCTGGGGACCACCCAGGGAGGGCTGTGCTGGCCCGTCCCCACGGGGAGGGACTGGGGCCCCCAAGCTGGCCGGACCCGGACACAAACACGGACATGGGGGGGTGCAAGGCAAGGCCAGGCTCGGCCCCGCCTCAGGGGCTCCGAGAGGACAGGGGAGCCCTGGACCCCTGCAGCAGCAGGGCAGCGGCTGAGACAAAGGGCCACAGGGCCACCACTGCCCGCCCCACTGCCAGGGTTGAGGTGGCTGCAGGAGCCCCTTGGAGGTGGCCCCAACACTGCCTGCCTGTCAGGGCGCAGGGAGGGGACAGTGGACATGACTGCGGTCCCTCCGACCTCTGACCTTCCCCAGCCTGCCGGGAGGCTGGCAGCCAGGGGTAGGCACTGGACCCCGGAGCCTGCCCCTAACGCCTGGGCCTTGCAGCCTGGACACTGGGCCCCGCCCCCTTCCCACTCTGGGCTCCAGGCCCCTCCCACACCCCCCACCCCACCCCCGTCGGCAGGCCCACTGTCACGGTCTGGGGAGCCTGGAGCGTCAGGTCTCCGGACAGGGGCCAGGCCAGGGGCAAGGGGGAGCCAGCGGTCCTGTGGATGGGGTGTTGTTCTGGGGCTGGCAGCTGGAGGACCCCCAGAAGCCAAGTCACCCCTCCGCTGCTGCGGGGTCTCCCTGCACCCAGCTAAGGATGGGCCCGGGCGAGGGGGTCAGGGTGCTGGGGCAGAGCCCACACCTGAACAGGAAGGTGGGCAGCGGAGGAGATGGGGGAGGCTGTGTCTCCTGGGTGGCGGGGTGCAGACTTGGGGCGGGGCACAGGGAGGCCACACCGGCCTGTGCAGCCCCTCACCGAGGAGCCCCCGTCCACACCGAGGCCAGGGCGGGGAGGGAGCCCCTCCTCACCGGGCGTGCCCTTCCTGCCCACTTCAGCTGGGCCGGCCCTGCTCCGGGGCCTCCCTCCCCGGCTACAAACAGGCAGCGTGGGGCTCAGGCACCCAGAGGCCCCACAGCGCCCACAGCCTGAGATTCTGCCCTGGAGGTTCCTGGGCCTGGAGGGGAGGCCCGTGGGGCAGGGGAGGGGAGGCGGTGACAGAGGAGTTGAGAGAGTCCAGGCGGGCAGCCCCAGCCCCCCGAGTAGATTCCCACTCTCCCAACAGCCCCAGCCCCCACCCCCTATAGTCAGGGAGCATTTATAGTCTCCTGCCTGAGCCCCCGCCCCTCCCCGCCGAGGGCCAGGGGCATCGTGTGTGCGCCCCTCTGAACCCCGCCTGCTGCTCTTCAGGGCCACCCTCAGGTGGGCGCTGCGGCCCAGCCAGGACAGCGAGACCCCCGGCAGAGGGTGGGTGGTGTGGGGGGGGGCCCCCACATCCCTTCTGTTCCACGCTGTTGTGTGGAGCTGCAGAGTCAGGCTGTGAGGCCACCGCCCCCACAGGTGTCCCCCGCACCCACCCCCCGCCCCCCCACCCCGTCCCCCTCGGGAGGCAGGTTTCGGCGGAAGGTGGCCCAGGCCTGTCCAGACTCATCCCCGCTCCGGGAGCGTACAGCTCCCCGGCGACCCTGCCCCTCGAGGCAGAGCCCGGGCCCTGCCACCCCCTCTCCCGGAGCTGGAGCTGGCAGGGCAGGCTGCCGTGGGCCCCCCCGCCCCCCGGCCTTGGACGCGGGGAAGACTGAAACCGGGAGTTTCGGGAGCAAGCGGAGCACTGGGCACGGGCCAGGTGGGCGGGCGCGTGCAGGCAGGTTTCACGACGCCCCCCCGGGGGTTCACCCCCGGAGGCCGCCTGGGTGGCCTGAGCCTCCTTCCAGACCTCCCCTTTCCCACGGCGGCAGAGAGGGCCCCCTCCGCCCAGGGCTCCTGGGAGAGCCACTCGTGGGGAGCGGCGGCCCGTCTCCCTCAGTCTCCGCATCTGTAACTTGGGGCCACAGCGGCCGGTCCGTCCTGTCCGCGAGTCTGCTGGCCTTGCTTCCTCTGCTCCAGCGGGCGGCCCGCTCCTGGGAACGCCGCCTCCACCTCCAGGATGCCTGCCTGGACCTGGGGCGGGGAGGGCCCGCCACCCCGGCCACATGGCAGGGAGCCAGCCCGCTTAATCTTTTGCTGAGAAGATAATTTCTTTCTGCGTGATTGTGGGGCGCTGGGGGGGAACAAAGGGGCTTTTGTGCCGGCCCCTCCCTCGCGACCCAGACCCAGCGAGGCCCGAGTTTCCCCCCGAATGTAAAACCCCGGACCGGGAAGGGTTTCCCAGCGCCCTCTCCTCTCCCCAGCACAGAATCACTTTTGTTGCAGGGGGTCAGCCAGGCAGCCCGGGGCCGCTTCCCCTTCTCACCCCGCCTCCCCACCCCCGAGGGTGCCCTGCGTGCCAGCCGAGGGGTGCGGGGAGCTCAGGGGAGGGGTGCGAGGAGAGGAGGGGAGACCGAGGGAAGGGACCCTCTGCTGCCTGCCGGCCCCTCCTCACGCCTCCCTCCCGGGGCAGGTCAGAGGGGCTTAGATGACACATCTGTGCTGGGGCCGCCGGGCCCAGCTCAGTCCCTGGTCCTTGGGGGTAGGACCGTCCCTTCGATGGTGCGTCCTGCTGCCTGGCAAAGGGCCAGAGGGCACAGGGCCTTGACTCCTGCCTCGGCCCTGACCCTGAACAGATGTCCCTCGACTCGGACCTCTCCTCCAGGGCAAAAAAAAAAAAAAAGACAAAAATTCCTCCAGGTCGAGGTAGTTTATTAGTATCTGGGGGTTTCTCACAGGCTCCTTGTAGGTGTCCTGCTTTGCAAACTTGGGGCCGACGTCCATTCATTCGATCACTCACTCACTCACTCACTCGCTCGCTCACTCACTCATTCATTCACTCATTCCATCTCTCACTCATTCATTCACTCACTCGCTCACTCGCTCACTCATTCATTCACTCATTCATTCACTCACTCACTCGCTCACTCACTCGCTCACTCATTCATTCACTCATTCCATCTCTCTCACTCACTCGCTCACTCACTCGCTCACTCATTCATTCACTCATTCCATCTCTCACTCATTCATTCACTCACTCGCTCGCTCACTCACTCATTCATTCACTCATTCCATCTCTCACTCATTCATTCTCTCACTCACTCACTCACTCATTCATTCACTCATTCCATCTCTCACTCATTGATTCACTCACTCACTCACTCATTCATTCACGGGTTCCGTAAGCAACTATCCAACCAGGATGGTGTGGATCCAACCTGACCGTGTGTCAGGAGAGCCTGCCTGGACCATCAGACATGCCCCTGCCATGCGCGTTGTGAGGCCGCGCCGGGGGTCCTCGGAGGCCCCGCCCGTGGCCTGTGGAACGCCAGCGCAAGACAAGGCCGCCGCGGGTGCGTCGGGCCCCGGGTGGGTGTGGTTTCAGAGAGCCCACCGGGAGGTGGAGGGCCAGAGGGACGCCCCATCACGTCACGTCACGCCCGCCAGTGAAAGCGCCTGGTCCGCCCGGCCCTGGGAGACCTCACAGGGGCCCAGGAGTGAGGCCATGCGGGTGCTCCCTCCACCGTCATTATCCCATGATCCCCACGCCTGGGAGGGCCCCCCACAGCCGCCATTCTCTGGGCTGCCCCGTTGGACGGAGCCGTGCGCCGGGCCCTGCCGTCTGTGCCAGTGAAGCTGCCGCCTTGGAGAGGCACCCCCGCCTGCCGAGACCCCCCTGCTGTGGCCCTCTGACCTCCGCGGGAGCCAGGCCCCGGGTGCGACCCCAGCTTGCGTCCCGGGAGCCTCTGAGAGTGGCGCGGGTCTGCGTCGCCTCCCCAGGCACCTGCTCTGAACTCCTAGGTGGTGGCGGGCGGGGGACAGGGTGGCTTCAGGGCTTTTCTCCTGCCGTGCAGACTGTCACCCTGTGGGAAAGGGAACTCGTGGGAAGGCCCTGCTAAGCAGAAATCGGGCCTCTCAGACTGGACCCCGCCTCGATACCACACCTCAGCAGGTGGCGGCCCCAAACCCAGGCTCCACTGACCCTTCTCCCCCCTGCCCCCACGTCCAGCCTGTCTCCCCAGGTGAACTTCTGAAAAGGGATGACAAACCCAGCAGCCCCTGCTTGGAGCCCCCACCCCCGCTTCCCCTTTTAGTGCAACCGGGACCCGGGGCCACCTTGCTGAGAGGGCCTGCGTGACCGGCCACCTGCTGCCCACGTGTCTTTGCTCCCCTCCCAGCCTGCCTCCCAGCCCCCCTCTGCTTCCGTGTTTTGGGAACCCAGGCGCCTGCACCGCAGGGCCTTTGCACAGGCTGCTGCATCCGCCGAGAGGCTCCGCCCCACACTCCCCTCTCGCCCCCAGAGGCCTTTCCCGACCGTCCCCGGGTGGGCGTCCTGCCGCACACAGCGGGGGCCTCTGCGGACAGGCGAGGGCGGGCAGGCCCCGAGGGCGACAAGCGGGCTAGGAGCTCATGAGGGGCTGCCCCGGGGGGAGCCCCCTACCCATCCCAGGGCCCCCCTCTGCCCTGCACCGCTGGGGTTCAAAGGAGCCTCGGGGAGCAGACCAGACCAGCGGGAGGAAATCCTTGTATTTTTTGAGGACAAATGGAAACAAACCGCTTCTTGTTTACTTCCTGGTGAATTGTGTGCGGGGTGGGAGCGGGGCTGGGGGCCGGGGTTCGGTTAACTCTTTCTCCTCTGGGTTTAATTGTCCCCTCTTCCGCCCGGGCTCCTTGGTGGCTCTTGGCGTCTGGGGAGCCGCTTTCCTGAAGCCGACTCCGGCCGGGGGAGGGGGGTGTGGGGGGGCCGGGGGGGCAGGCACTGAGACAAATCAAAGCTTCGGGGATGGAGAAGCCCGGGCCTCGGGGTCTGGACACCCAGGATGCCCCGTGCCAGCCCTCACGCCAGGGATGGGGGGGCCTCCCGGCCAGCAGCCAGAGACCGGGCTGGGCCCCTGAGTAGAGACCCCGGTGTTCCTGGGCCCCCCCGCCTGCCACTGGGAGGAGCTGTACCAGACCTGCGAGCAGGCTTCGGGGATCCTGGGCTGGGGGGGTGCGCCTGCAGCCAGTTTTTCCCATGACCTCACCGGAAGGGCCGAGCCAGGGAGGTGCCGGCCCCCCCACCCCCGGAGGAGTCGGGCCGCTGTCAGGCCAGCGCCCGGGCAGACCCCCCTTCAGCCAGGGCTGCCGTGGGCAGAGGGCTCCGCCCCCGCTGCCTTCGCGTCCACCTGCCAGGCAGCAGCTCGGACGAGCGGGGGTGGGCCGACCGGGGCCCCCACGGGTCCTCACACGAGACTCCAGGCCCACACGGGCCCCCTGCAGCCTCCTGGCCGTGCAGATAACAGCTACGGGCCGATGGGTGAGCAGACAGGTGAGGGGGGCCCATGCCTGGCAGACATGCGGCCCCACTGCTCAGTGGGTGGCTTTGCACGGGGCAGGGCCGGCGCCCCTGGCCAGGTGGGCACCAGCAGGGCCTTCCCCTCCTTACAGAAGAGGAAACCATCAGGGCAGGTAGCATGGCAGCTGCCAGTCCCACAGAACATCCGGGCAGACCCCGGGGACGGGTGGGAGGGGAGGGGGGCTCGGAGCCTTCGGTGACCTGGCCCCACCACGGGGGCCCCCCGGAGTTCGGGGGGTGGGGAGGACTTGGCGGCCTGCCCCTCTCCTGCAGAGCCTGGAGAAGTCCCCTCCAGCCCACCTGCCTCTGGCCGGGCAGGGCCGTGGCCGGGCCGCCCTCCCCCACCCCAGCCCGCCGTCTGGCTGCAGCCCCCGGATGTGCCGGTTCTCACAGCCCCAGCGGTGACTCCCACACGGTTCCCGCAGACAGGCTCCTCCTGGCTCCGGGCCCCCACCCCCCGGCTCGCTGGAAACGCCAACCAGATGTTGGGACTGAGGCCCGCGGGGGGTGGGAGGAAGTGGCTGTCATGGGAAGCCTGGCGTGCGGGCGGGGCCTGGCAGGGCTGGGGACCGCACTGGGCTGGCCGGGGCCGAGAGAGCAGAGGAGACCCCCCCACCGCCTTTGGTGGGAGGGGGAGACTGAGAAGGGGCCGAGGCCCTGGGGGGCTGGCCCTGCTCCTGGAGCACCCGCTTCTGTCCGGCGCCACCCCCCGTCCACTGTCCACTAGAGTGTGGTGTCCCCCGGGAGGGCCGCCCAAGCCACAGAGCCAGTGGCAACCCCCCTCCTGTCCTGCACGTACGTGTGCACAAGCGTGCACGTTCACCCATAAACACACACACACATGTATATACACGCACAACACGTGTGCACACACAGCACTGCCGGGGGGCGTGCGCACACTCACACGGACGCATGTGTTGGTGGGGCACACGCTCATGCTCACGCACACGTGTGTGCGCACGGGAGCAGGCCTGCAGCAACGCTCGTGAGGCTGTGCTCTCTGCACACGGTGACAGGGCTGCCCACGGCAGACAGGCCTGCGTGCAGGCATGCTCACTCACCTGTGCACACGTGCCCCGAAGGCTTCTCCTGCCCAGGAAGGCCACACTCACAGGACACCCGCCCCCCCTCTCTGCACACAACCCCCCCACCCCCACCCCGTGCAGGCCTTCCCCAAGCCCGGGCCTGCACCAGGCGTGCTTCCGGGCGCGGACTCAGAGGGGATGAGCCCCAGGCCCCGGGCGAGGCCGGGGGGGGGGGCTGGTGCGGAAGCAGTGCGGTGCCCGGTGGGGAGGCTGAGGGGCGCTCACGCCCTGGGAGGACCAGCACGGGCCGGACGGCATCTGCCTGGCCCGCCCCCCAGCCAGCCCCCGTCCTGCGGACTCGGGGGCTCGTACCTCCCACTGCCTGGCCGGCCTCGCCCTCCTCCCCAGCTGCGGCCCCCCGGCCGGGGCGGGAGCCTCGAGAACGGGACCCCCGGGTCCCACGACACTCGGCCCACCCCAGACTCTTGACTTGGCCCGTGTGTCACCGGATAAACATTTATTGGATGTTTCCTGCCTGGCCCCAGCCCGTCTCCGCCATTAGTGTGAGAATGTGTGTGTGGGGGGGTGAGTGTGTGTGCAAGTGTGCGAGTGTGCGAGTGTGTGTGTGTGAGTGTGCAAGTGTGTGAGTGCACCCGGCGTGGGAGCCGGAGGGAGCGCGCTGGCCTGCCTGCCGCTCCTAGTGGGCGGGCTGGGTGGGGTGGGCACTGGCCGTGGAGCCTGAGCCCTGTGGCCCCTGCTCCTCGGGGGTCCAGCGCGCCCCCGCCCTCCGGGCAGCTGGACTTCAGCTGCACGGGGGTCCGTCCTCCTCAAAGTCCCCCGGGGCCTGCCTCCAGCTCTGCGTCGGGCCTCCTGGAGCCCTGCTCGGCTCCCTCCGTGGGCTTACGTACGTGACCCCGTTCAGCCTCCCGGCCCCAGCCCTCGCCACCCTGCAGGGATCCCCTCTCCCAGCCTGTGCCCCCACCTGTGGGTGGGTTCCCAAGACCCCCCAGGTGGGGCTCGCCCATGCGCTCTGCAGATGCACATGGAGTGAACGAGTGAGTGAGTGAGTGAGTGAACGAGTGAGTGAGTGACTGAGTGAGTGAGTGAATGAGTGGGTGAGTGACTGAGTGGGTGAGTGACTGAGTGGGTGAGTGAATGAGTGGGTGAGTGAGTGAGTGAGTGAGTGAATGAGTGAGTGAGTGAACGAGTGAGTGAGTGAGCGAGTGAGTGAGTGAGTGAGTGAGTGAGTGAGTGAGTGAATGAGTGAGTGAGTGAGTGAATGAGTGAGTGAGTGAGTGAGTGAGTGAGTGAGTGAATGAGTGAGTGAATGAGTGAGTGAGTGAGTGAGTGAGTGAGTGAGTGAGTGAGTGAGTGAGTGAGTGAATGAGTGAGTGAGTGAGTGAGTGAGTGAATGAGTGAGTGAGTGAGTGAGTGAGTGAGTGAGTGAGTGAGTGAGTGAGTGAGTGAGTGAGTGAGTGGGTGAGTGAGTGAGTGAAGACTGCGCCTGAGGAGGCCAGGACGGCGACTCGGGCCGGGAGGGAGGCTGCTCAGCGCCTCTCCGAGATGTGCCTCTCTCTCTGCACCCCCTGGGGCCCCCCCACCATGGTCAGCCTGTCTCTGGTCCTGTCTCCCCGCCCTGCAGAGGCCAAGGGTCAAAGTCACACAGGCTGGAACCCATAGCTGCTCAGGTGGAATGACAGGGGGTGCCCCATCCGGTACCCCCGTCTGATGACCCTGGAAGGGCCATGGTGGTGGCGGGGGACAGAGACTGAGAGGCAGGGAAGTGAGGCCGGCTCCCGGGGTCCCAGCGCAGCCTGCCGCTCTGGGCCTGTCTCGGGCTTCCCTCCTAGAACGGGGCGTGTGGGGGTGCTGCGGCTCCCAGCCGCTTCTGCTGTGCTGGCCGGTGACCCCATGACCGGAGCGTGCACGCTGGCCCGGCTGCGCCTCTCGCCTGCCCGCCCGCCGCTGTGGGAGTGGGAAGCGTGGGAAGCAGCGGCGGGTGAGGTGGGAGGAAGGGCCCCGGCTCCAGCCGGCCTGGGGGAAGGGTGACAGCGGGACGTCCCGGGAGCGGCTCATTGTGACAGGGGCCGCAGGGGAAGGAGGGAGGAAGTTGGGGGGGGCCTGCAGACCCCAAGCAGAGGGGAGGGCTCGGGAGCAGGTGGGGCCGAGGCCAGGCTCCCTGGAGAGCGGCGTCTCCCGGTTGCAGCCGGTCAGCGCTTGCAGGCCAGGACGTCCCGAGCCCTGCCAGGCGCCCAGCCCGGAGACAGGCCCTGCAGCCACCGGGAGAAGGGGGACCCCTAGGAGCCTGGGGTTGGGCCCAGGGCTGTAGGAGGCGGTGCCTGGGGGGTGGGGGCCTCTGGTGACACTCAGCCCGGGTCCTGTAGCTGCCGTACCGAAGTGCCACTAGCTTGGTGGCTTAAAACGGCAGCACCCCTCACAGTTCCCAGGCAGGGCCGCTCCCGCCGCAGGTGCGCGAGCACAGGGCCACCTGTCTGCACTTCTCCCGGCCTCCGGCGGCGGCTGGCGGCCCTGGGTGCTGCTGGGCTTGTGGCCGCACCCCTCCGATCCTTCGGGGGCCGTGGCTCAGCCCACCACAGGTCCCGGGGACCCGGAGTCCAGCACAAGACATCCGCGCCCCTGTGGCCCCTCCCCAGGTGCTGCATTTGCTTCCCAGGGCCCTCAGGTCGGCGTCAGCTGGGGGACGGTGTGGGGAACGTGCCCCTGGCAGAGGGGGCAGCGTGGGCAAAGGCCAGGGCGCAGGACGGGGCGCTGCAGGCCCAGGCCCCGGGACGAGTGGGCCCCCACCCTGCCCCACCCCACCCCGCCCCTCCGGTGGGCAACCGGGAGCCCTGCAGGGCCCCAGGAAGCACGCTCCTCCCCACACCCAGCCCCTCTGGGACGGAGGCCGGAGGCTCGGGCCCTGAAGCCAGGGGCTGGCCGGTGGGCCTCTGCGTCCGCGGGCAGGGCCCGGCCGGGGCACAGAAAGGAGACACCTCCTGTGGACCCGAGGGCCTGGGAAGCCCGCGGCAGGTGCGTCCCCAGCCCCCACGGCCCAGCCGGGGCCGGGCTAAGGTTTCTGAGCTGGAGCAGGGGATGGGCCGGGGCCTCCCCAGCGCGGGCCGGCCCGCGGCCCGGCTCCCAGGGCGCCGCAGAAATGTCCTTTTGTTGGCCGAACAAAGCAGCTTTGAGCCGGGCCCTTATCTAGGGCCTTGGTGAGACGGGACACCACAGATCCGGGCGGGAGCCAGCCGGCCAGCCTGGGCCAGCACCCCCTCGCCAGGGGCGGCGGGGGAAGGGGCCGGAAGGGGCCGGGGGTGGGGAGCGAGTGGGCGCTGCCTCCGGCTGTCAGGGACCGACCTGGGCTCACGGGGGACACGCGGCCGGCCCATCATTTAAGGGCCAGGCGGACACAGACAGGCGCGGTGGGCACAGGTGGGCACAGGTGGGCTCAGGTGGGCACGACCTGGGAAAGGATGGCTCAGAGCCGGCATCCCAGGGGCCACAGAGGCCAACCCAGGCAGCAGGATGGGGCACCAGCCAGAGTGTGGCCCGGGGTGCTCAGCCGCCCACCAGGACCCCTCATCCTGCCCGGCACCGGAGGCCCGCGTGGGACCTGCCATCGCGCTCCTGGGTCTCGGCCTCCCCCCCTGCGCGGTGAAGCAAAGGGCCCCTGGGAGCCCAAGACCCCCGTCCTGCTGGCCCGGGGCTCCCCTCGGGCCGCCCTCGGGGAGACCCCACCGCAGGGCAGAGGTGGGCCCGTCAGCCGCACGGCAGGTCGGAGCCCACCCCCACCCCCCCACCGTGGCGGAAACCTCTCCGGCGGCCCTGCGTCCGCGCAGGCTGCAGGTGCTCGACACAGACGTGGCCATTCGGCCCCTGGCCCGGGAGGCCCCTCCCTCCCTCCCTCGCCTCTGTGTCTGGGGCAGAAACCGTCTACTGAGTGCGTGCGTGCGTGCGTGCGTGCGTGAGCGAGCGAGGGAGCGAGGGACATGGAGAAGAAAGAGGGACAAAGGCGGGCCCACCAGCCCAGGCCCCCCGGTGTTCCCAGCGGGGAGTGCTCTCTTCCAGATGCTGCCCAGATGCTTGAGAGAAGACCAGGCCGGGGGTGGGGCTGAGCGGGGCCCCTTAGAACCGAAGGATGCGGCGGAGACCGGGAGGGGCGGGGCGGGGGGCAGGCTCCCAGCTGGACTGAGTCCTCCCCGTGGTGGCGGCGGGTCTGGGGCTGGAGCCAGGCTGGGGGTGTTTCCCTGCCCGGTGGGGCTACCCTGTGGACACCCTCCCCGCCCCCCGCCCCGCTTCCAGACTCCTTCAGGGGCACTGCCAGGCCACAGCAAGGCGTCCCAGTGGCTCAGCGGGGCTGGGAAAGGGCGCGACAGGCTGCAGGCCTGTCTGAACAGGCCTATTTCGGCACCCGGTGGGGGGGCAGGGCCCCCACCCCGCCCCCGCAGCAGCTTGGCGGCTATAATTAGCCCCGAGCGGGAGCCAGGCCCCAGAGGGGCCGGAGTGTGTGCCATACAGAACACCCCCTCCCGACCCCCCCACCCTGCCAGCGCTCGGCGAGGCCCGGGAAGGCCAACCTGCCCCTCCCCAGGCCCAGGGGGGCGGGAGGGGGCACGGGCCTCGCTGGAGCGAACGGCCCCTTCTCGCCTGGGATTAGGGTCTTTCTGATTTCCTGTCCTCCCACCTCCCCTGGTTTTCCCACAAGCATTTCTGGGCGTAAAAATAACTGCCTCGGGAGCGAGTCACTGGACGCCTCCCGCTGAGCCCCCGGCCCCAGGGGCCTGCGCAGGACGGGCCTCTGAACGCAGGGCCCTGGCCGGTGTGTCAGGGTCGTTTCTCCGGCAGAAAGACCCGGGCTGGGCTGTTTATGAGTAGCCGTGTCTGGGGGCGTCCATGCGGAGTTGACACAGTCTCGGGGCAGGGGCCACCAGGTACGGTCAGCCGGGCGGGCCTCCCCCCATGCCCTTCCGTTCTGGCCGGCCGACTAGTGCGTGCCGCGCCGCCGGTGAACTGGAGGGGAGGGGGGTCGGCTGCCGTGCGTGCCCCTGGGAGCTCAGGCGAGCGTGGGCATTCCAAAGACGGTGAGGCCGAACGAGGCGACTCTGTCATCTTGGACTCGGGGTGGGGACGTGAGCAAGTCACAGGGGGAGCAAGTTCCGCAGGGCCACCTGGACGCACCGGGGCGCAGCCGGGAATCCAGGGAGCCGACCTCTGCCGGCCCGGGTCTGGCCTGGCGCGCCACCGCGCTCCGGAGTGCTGGGCGAGGTTCGCGCCCAGGCCCCTTCCTGGGGGGCTTCCCGGCGCAGTCCCTTCAGGCCGGTGGGCGGAGGGGGGTGCTGCAACTCTTCCTGAGAGTGGGGGCCTTTCTCTGCGGCCAGCCTGCCAGGGGCGCATCCCGGGGGACCCCCGCACTGCACCCTGAGCTAGTACCGGGGGCTCTGACTTCTGTCGTGTAGAGCAAGTCCTTCGGGGTCTGTATTTTACTATTCCTGGAAACAGTCTTTTAAAAAACCAGATTTCTCCCTCTTTAAAATGTATTGATTTTTGACAGAGAGAGGGAGACATCGACTGGTTGTCCACTTATGGACACGTTGGTGGGTTCAGTGGCGTGTGCCTGGACCAGGATGGGACCTGTAACTGTGGCGTGCCGGGAAGACACCCTACCAGCGGCGCTACCGGGCCGGGGCCACCGAAAACAGTCTCTGTACCACGGACAGGCCAGGCAGGCTTGGAGTTGCGTGGCGGTGGGGGCCGTGGGCTGAGGTGTGAGAGGGAGCGAGCCCGGGGGCGGGGCTGGGCCCTGGACGTGGCTCAGAGGGCAGTGGGGCCACCCAGGGGCTCGCGCCCAGTGCCCCGTGGGTGCTCCCTAAATGCCGGTGCTGCTGGCTGTTGTGCCGACTCCTCTGTCTTCTTCCAGATGGACGGATCACTCTGCCGCGCCATGCCTCGGCTTCCCCCTCCGTGCCACCAGACATCTCTCAGATCTTTCTGGAGCAGCGAAGAGCGGGCCCTGGGCACCCGTGAGCAGCTGGGCCTTGCACGAGTCACGCAGCGGTGGCCCGACGGGACGCCCTCCGGCACGCACCTTGCTCCGTGGTCCAAGCCGCCGACGCCCCAGGTAGACGGCGCGGTGCGGGGACCAGGCGCGGGCAGAGGGCTTCTTGGCGCCACTTGGCTCAGCTACGTGCAGACGGTCCTCAAAAACCTGGGTGAAGTGGGTGACTTTAACCGACACGCACACACTGCGTTTAGGTACCGAAAATCTAGCCCTGGGAGGGGCCAGAGAAGGAAGTTCCTGTGCTTCTTGCCAGAGCCCTGGGTGAGGAGCCAGGGACGAGATCCCCAAATCTCCCCAAATCTCCCCAAATCACCCGCCGAAGCTGCCACAGCCAACAGGAAGAGAAGAAACACTTTCCATTTTATTGGATGGAAACAGCACAGCATAAACACCAAACCCAAGAAAAATTGCACTAAGCTAGATTAAAAACTACAGACGAATTTCACTTTTGAAAATCAGTACAAAAACCCTGGGAGAGTACCTGAGGCCGGCAGCAAAGGTGGGCGGGCCTCTGCTCCTGGCTTCCCCCAGCCCGGCCCGGCCCCGGGTCTCGGCTGGGCCCCCACCCCGCCGCTTTCCCTCCCACCCGGGCACAGGCGGGGCTGGGGCCTGGGCTCTGCCGCCTGCTCTCCTGGCCCCGGGGGTGCGGCAGGTCCTCCGCTCACCGGCTCTCCCTGCCGCCCGGGGCTCCCCCGGCCCTGGGCTGCGCCCCGCCAGGTAGCCCTGATCCCCGCACACGCCCCCCGTCTGCAGTCCCTTTGCTAACCCCCCACCCGCCCCCGGTGGAGCACGCCATCTGTACATTTTGCACCCTGCATTATGGGATTAAACTTCATCTTTGATTAGCGCAAAAGAAAAAAAAAACAAATATTCATCTCCACCGATGCCCAAAGGCATTTGACAAGACTCAACAAAATTCGTGCTTTAAAAAAATCATAACACAATACGACTAGATAAATACTCCCTTCATTTGATCAAACCTCTATCTTACCCCCGAACCAGCTCCATGTGGAAGTTTCTAGAAGCGCAGCTCTCCGAGGCGGTGGCGGGACAGAGCCGCCCGCCAGGGTCTCGCACCCTCCTGGAGGCGCGTCGGGGCACTTAGACAGGAGGAGGAAAGAAAGGTGTAGCTTCTGGAAAGAGGGAGGAGAACGTGATTTGCAGGCGACGTTATAAAACACGGGAGAAACTGAGAGTCTCCAACAGTAGAACAATTCCCTGAGGGGGCTGGGAGCGAAATGGACACAGGCACCCCCCCACCTTCACGCACACACGCACGGGCCCGTGAGGCAGTGAGCGAGAGCAAAGGCCTCCTGCGTGCCCGCCGCACACGGCTGGACGCCGGCAAGAACGGGGCCAGAGCCACGTCAAGGGCGCCTCCCAGCGCCGTGGAGGGACGACAAAGCATGTAAACAGATGGGAAAGCCTGTTTTTTTTTTTTTATGTCAAGGCTGAATATAATGAAGACACCGATGCTTACTAATAAACCCATACAAACAGTGATGTTTCATTCTTAAAAACGAACACGATTTATTTTTAAATTACACAGAACTCGCTCTCAGGCTCATGTTGAAAACGAAACAGGCGAAAGCAGCCCAGAAGATTCTGAGGAAAGGGCGAGCGTGTTTCCGTCAGGGCGAGGCGCGGGTGCCTCCACCAGACCCTCACAGGCAGAGGTGTGCTGATGCGTGTTTCTCTCTCTCTCTCTCCGGGGAAAGAACCCCGAGGGAGGCAGGCAGGCAGCCCGGGCAGCTCCGCGCTAGGTCGTGGCATCCAGGACTCGGGCCCTTCTCTCTCTCTGCCTCGCCCTCCCGTTGTGTGGCTTCCTTCCCAGGTTTGCCCAGTGGCCCACGATGGCTGCCAGGGTTCTGGTCATCACCTCCACATTCCAGACAGCCAGGAGAAAGGAAGAAGCGTTCGTGTCCTCCGTGACAGGGACGGTCCTTGGAAGTGCCATCCCTCACTTCTGCTCACCTCTTGCTGGCCAGGGACCGCACCTGTCAGCAGTGAAGCCGGGAAATGCAGGTTCTCAGGGCTTGCTGGCTCCAGGGAAATCAGGTTCCAGAGGAGAAAGAAAGGCCACAGATGTTGGGGTGGGCCACTGCAGCCTCTGGTGGGACTGGCCCCACCAGATATTAAGAAATGTTACAGCCCCGGCTGGTGTGGCTCAGTGGACTGGGTGCTGTCCTGTGAACCGAAAGGTCACTGGTTCAATTCCCAGTCAGGGCACACGCCTGGGTTGTGGGCCAGGTCCCCAGTAGGGGGCGTGCACGAGAGGCAACCACACATGGATGCTTCTCTCCCTCTCTTTCTCCCTCCCTCCTCCTCTCTGGAAAAATAAATAAATAAATTCTTTTCCAAAACATTACAAAGCCACAGTAATTAAAACAGTGTGATAACGGTGCAGAAAAAGTGGGTGGATTCGTGGGACGGACTAGAGCCCAGAAACAGTTGCAAACACGTAGCGGAATTTCGCATGCCAGCGAGAGGGAATTTCGTGCACGACTAAGGGAACTTCACGTCGGTTAGAAACCGGGGCGCCACCGTGCCTGGGAAGCCAGGTGGCCTGGAAAGGGAAAGGCTGGGTCTCACCGCTCACACCAGAATCAATGCCGGAGACGCCAGGCCGGGCAAGGCTGGAAAACAGAACCACGAAGGCCAGACGTCCCCAGGCGTGCCACAGGACGCCGAAACCAAGGACACGCGAAATCCGTTTGACGGATGTCTGATCACGACCTCGCGCCCCTGCAACCGATCGAACGTGGTGTATCCCCTGCGACTGAAAAGTTAAAACTAAAACCAGTTTCGATGAAGTGGAAACCATAAAGCGCGGTTTCTGCATCGCACGAGCCCCCTGACTCAACGCGGCATCCACTGTTCGCTGGGCGGGGACGTGTGTGCCACGACCTCACGCCGCCGACGAGGGCTCGCTCCCCTCCCCTGTTCGGAGAGCCAGCCACCCGGGGCACGAGGCGAACCACCCAGTGGGGGCGGGGTGGGGGGAGGGGGGAGGAGAAAGCCACGACGGAGACCAGAGGGCCCCCAGCGGAGGAGATGCCGCGGCCCGTGAGCACCTGGGAAGCTCTCGGCCTCACTCCTAGGGTCAAGGTGCAGATTAGAACAGTGATGGCGCGGCCGCCCTCCAGGCTGTTGTCGCCCTTGACCTCCCGCCGTTGGCAGCCCTGGGAGGGCGTGGGAAAGAACACTTACTATTGGAAAGGGTCCGACCTCAGCGGAGGGCAACTGGGCACAATCTCTCAGAATGGCGACGGCCCCCCCTCCCAGGAAGGCCTCCTGCCCCGGGTCACCAGGACAGGTTCCTGAGTGGGCCAGGAAAGCCCAAAGCCCGTCGGCAGACCACGCGCCCGCCCGTGGCCCGGTGAAGGTGACCAGGGAGGCTTTTGGGTTGGCCATTCCGACCCGCTGTGGGTGAGGAGGGCGTGCGGAGCGGGCTCCGGGCGTGTGGGAGGGCCGGGAGGCACAGGAGTCTCTCGGGAGGGGCCCCCGGGGCAGGCCGCCGGGCTGCCTTCGGGACCGGGTAGCCGGAAGCTTTCCTCACACACCCTGGGTCCTGGCTGGCTTGTGAACACATGAATGTCTTCCCACTCGGGACACAAGGGCAGGTGGGAGGGGAGGGCTTGAGGGAGGGGCTGAGGTCTGGGTCAGGGCTCTCGGTATGTGGGAGCGGGTGGGGAAGGATGAAGAGCTCAAGTATTCATTCATCAAACGCAACAGTGCTGGCCCCGGAGCTGGGCCCTGACCAGGCAGGCTCTGTCCTCTGGAATCTGGCCTGGGCAGAGGCCACAGCGTGGCGGCATGGGTGGGGTGACAACACGCTGTGACAACAGCCGGGCTGTGGAGGGGCACCCACCAGGCTGGGGTCCCAGACAAAGGGGAGGGAGGGAGGCCCACGAGCTGCCCTCTCCACCCAAGGCGGCTCTCAGCCCAGAGACAGGCATGGGGGCGAGGGAGCAGGTCGGCCCCTCCCTCTGGGCTGGGCCCGGGCTCATCAGCATCTCATTTGCATGGCCATTCATCCTCTCCCAGCATTCCCAGCCCCCCAGAAGCCCCTTCCTGCCCTGGAGAAAGGGACAGGGCCTGGGTCCCCTTCCCAGCGGCCCCCCACTCGGCCCCCGCCCAGAGGGAAGGATAATGGGGGTGGGGGGTGGTGGAGGAGGGGTCTGGCTGGCCAGGCCGGGCCGGCGGGAACCATTGTGCGTGAGGCCCCACTGTTTGCACAGCGAGTACGGGGCTGCTGAATGGGGCGCAGGCATTTCAGGAATGCCGCAGTGCACAGAGGGGCCTGCTTCCCGGCGCTCCGGAAGCTTCTGCTGAGCTTCTGAGCCTTCCCGCCATTCACACCTGCGGTGGCGGAGTGTGCGGGGCGATGCGACAGGTGGTCGTGCACTGTCCAGCCCCAGGGCACCATGCCCCCGGGCCGCTGCCACTTCCAGTGGCCCGCAGCCTCCCTGCTGACCTCAGCGGCCTCAGCAGTGAAGTGGGACAGGAGACCCCAGCTCCGAGGGGCATCTGCTCTCGGCCCAAGGCGGCCAGGGGCGAGGGCCACTGGGAAGGGGCGCTGAGGGGGAGGGGAGGAAGGGAGGGAGGGAGGCATCCGCTGAGGCCTCGAGAAGAGAGACTTCTTGCCTGGCAGGCCGTGGGCCCACAAGGGGTCAGGGGCTGCTGGGGGCCCTGCAGGGTCCCAGACACCGGGGGGGGTCCATCTTGCAGACCACGAGTGACCGTGGGCAGCTCAGAGGCGACCACATGTGTCCCTGTGGGCCAAGACCTTGGCCCGCTCTGTCTGTGAAATGGGGTGCAGGAGGCCGGTGCTGTCAGCACCCCAGAACCCACAGCCTGACTGCCACTGTCCCAGTCAGGGTCCTGAGCTGTGCTTTCAGGGACAGGGAGGGGACAGGGAGGGTGCTCCTGGCAAAGGCCACCAGCCGGGCGGGCCCAAGGGGACCAGGGGAGAGGCCGTTGAACTGGAGGGGAAAGGAGGCCAGGGGGCAGCCAGGAGGCCAGGGGGCCGGCGGGTCTGTCCCTCTGTCTGCACAGCCGGGGGACATCAGTCTCTCCGGGAAGCCACGGACGCCACGGAGAGGACTGGGGAGGGTTGCAGGGCCCTGATCGGCCCTGTCCGGGCATCCATGGGCGCAGAAGGGGACACTGACCGGCAGCATCCAGCCAGGACCAGGGCTCGATCAGGCCAGGACCCCGGCGGCCGAGCTGCAGGACGCAGGGTGGCTCAGGGACGCCAGCTCCACAGAGTTGGCCCCCGGTTCCTGTCAGTGTCAGAGCAAGCCAGGAGGGCTCCCTGGCAGAGGCAACGCTGGGAGTGGCAACATGGCCAAAGGCAGGTGGGACACGATCCCTGGCGCTGGGAGGGCCAAGTTCCCATTGTGAGGATGGGGAAACCCAGGCGCAGCGAGTGGCAGGCGTGGCCACAGACACTGAGGGTGGGAGGGAGGGCCCCGTGGGGGAGGGGAGAGCTCGGCTGTGTGGGCCTGGGTGGGGGCAGGGGTCCCAGGCCTCCCCAGGCCTCCAGCAAGTGGCCAGGATACCCAGAGTCCGGGCAGAGAGGGGTCTGTGCCGTGGCCTGCCACGGGCCCCGCCGAGGCGGCCCCACCCTGGGCAGCGGTGCCGGGGGCCTGTCCTCCCATGTTGGGGCCTGACAGGAAGTGGGTCTCAGCCCAGCTCTGGCCTCTGGCGCGGGGCCCTGGCTCCGCTCCGGGGCTCCAGCTGGGCCCTGGGCGGCAGCAGGGGGGAAGGGGAGGCCCGGCCGGGTGAAGGGCCGGGGGACAGGAAGGGCAGGGGCAGGGACTGTTTATGCGCAGGGTCAGACCCAGGCTCAGGCCATCAGCCGCCCCGGATGCGGGCGGGAGGTCTGCCCGTCGGGACCGAGCGCGGCCCGCCCCCTCCCCCGACAGCCTGCTCCCCGGGTGTCCCCAGGCCTGGCCCCGCTGTTTCTTGCCTCTAGTGATGTCTTTGGGGATGCGGGCCCGTGGCCCCGGAGCTGGGCCTCCCCTTTCCCTGTGTCCCGGCTCCGTTCCTGAAGGGTGGACAGAGGCAGGGCGCACGCCCCCCCCCCCCACCGCCCCCGCACACCTGCTCTGCAGCTGGAGACCTGGGTTCCGACCCACCCGGCCCTCGGCCCGGCCTCCCCCATCCCTGACCGAGCTGGCTTTCCCCGGATGGGGGTAGCGCCGGCGTGGGGCCCACTGCCCGGAGGCCCCACCCACCCACACGCGTTTGCACGTGGGTTGCGGTGAAAGTCACACAGCACCAAACACCACGAGGGGGGTAACTCGGCGGCTTCCCGCACGGTGCGCCCTGCAGCGGCGCCTCTGCCCCGGCCCAGAGCACCCTCGCCACCCCCACCCCGCCCCCAGGGGGCCGCCCCGGCCGGCACACTTGCCTGCGCCCCACTCCCAGCAGCCGCCCGGCCCCCCGCCGTCTCCGTGGACTCATCTCTGCGGACACGTCCTGCCAACGGGATCCCGCGACACGTGCCCCTCGGGCCGAGTTTCTTTCCCAGACCCGAGGCTGGAGGCCCCTCCCCTCGCCGCAGCGCACCTCAGGGCTCCGGTCCCATCGCCTGGTCACTCGTTCCTGCGTGCTGGCGGGGAGCCTCCGCCCGTCCCCGCGAGGCCACGTGTCTCGTCCCCAGGATGGCCTCTGCGGCCCTGGCGCAGACCACCCGCCCCCCCACACCGCCTCACGGAGGGGAGCCCTGCCCCCACTTTCAGGCGAGGAGGCCGAGGAGCCCGGAAAGGTTAGACAGCAAGGTTGCAGGGCGGGTCCTGGGGCTTCCCCCCCACGGGGGAGGGGGGTGCGTGTCCAGGCTCTGGGACGTCTCCGCCGTGGGGCCGCCTGGGACCCTGTGTGGGGAGCGGAGCCTCCTGCCCCCCGGGAGTGGATGGGGGCCCTGCACCCCCACGGGAGGCCTGTCTGGGCCTGACCCGGCGGTGCTCGCCAGCAGGGAGAGGGGAATCGCCCACTTAGCCCGGCGATGGCAGGCGCCCACCTTCCTGTGGGGGCATCGAGGTGACTCACGGCGAGGGTCCGGGGCTGCTGTCCAGGGCTTCGCCGGCCTTTCCCAGCCGGCTGCCTGTCACCCCAAGACCCAGACAGCCTGGTGGCGCCCCGCTCTCTTCCTTAAGGGCGATGGGGGCCTGGGGGGTGCTGGGTGGGACCTCCAGGGTCCTGGGGCTCCGATTTCCCCTTGGGGGTGCTGAGGGACAAGCGACCCTCAAGGGCAGGCCCCACTCTGTGTGTGGGACTCCGAGCCCTGGCCCTCTGCCTCTGTGTGACCCCCAGGGCTTTGGGAGTCCTGAGAAGGCTCAGACCCTGTCCCCAGGGAACCCCTGAAACTCAGAGGCGTGCATAGAACCCCGGAGCGCCCCAGGAACTAGGAATGCGTGCTCCGGCGGCGGCAGGCTGGCCTGGGTCTGTCCCTCCTGCCTGCCGTCACCACAGGATGCGGTCTCCCCACCTGCCGATGGGCCTGTCTCACGGGGCGGTGGTAACACCCTGGGGAAGGTGGCAGTGGTGCCCCTGAGACAAACTCGCGCTGTCGTGGCCCCTGCCCCCTCCCCGAGCGAGCCCTGACCTGCCCGAGGCCCGCACGGCGGGGCCCGGCCCGCACAGTGACCCTCCTGCTGAAATCCTGGTGACGGCAACTCCAACTCCCGCCTTCCCCCCGCCCATCCCATAATAAGCATTATTTCCCGAGTTGCTGGAGCTTCCACAGACACGTTACCGTTGCGCGGGCAGACGTGCGAGCCGGCTTGCGAGCCGGCCTCCCCGCGCACCCGGGCAGTGTCCAGGTCCCCGTCGTAAACTGCACAGCCCAGCGAGGTCCGAGCGTCTGGCCATCTGGGCCCCAGGCTGTCCGCTCGGCGTGAGTTCCCAGAAGGAGAGTCAGAAAATGGAACTCGCGTGCGTCTCGCTGCACGCTGACGTCAGGACGAACCTGGATCCGGCTGTGCAAGGGGACGGACCTGCCGCTGAGCCTACCCCCGCCCGGGGCCGTGGCTCCCGCCACATCCCACGGGCTCCGGCCACGGTGCGGGGCCCTGTGCTGCGTGGCCTCTCGGATTTCAGGGTGCCGGCACTCAGAGACGCACGGGGCCAGGCCTCCAATCAGGGGGTGACTCGGGGATCCGCCGGCGCCTGGGGAGTGCTGAGGAGGTCCTGGGTGTCTTCACGTGGCTCCCCCGACCCGGAAGCTCTTATCTGAGATTCTCAGCCCGTGGTCAAGTTCAGGCCACCAGACTTGGAGGCAGAGAGACGGGCCACGGACTCACAGGCTGGCCCTAGGCCGCCCCTTGCCCCAGAGGCCTCAGTTTCCCAGGCGCAGCTCCAGCGGGGAGCCCAGACGGGCCCGCCAGAGCCGCCGTGGAGGCCTCCCTCCCAGGGGACCGTGGGGGGGTGGGGGGAGGGCTGGGCCTCAGTGGCTCCCTGAAATCCGCACGTGCTGGGGCCCTGGGGCGGGGCCCTCGGCCTGAGAGCTGGCTCAGCCGCAGGGCACGGGCGGCGGGGGGCGGGGGGGGGGTGTACACACAGACACCGAGAAGTCATCATTTCCTGCTGCTCTCAACGTTGTGCGAAGCTCTCTCAGACTAGGCCCTTTCCTCTCTGCCTGGAGCTCCAGCCCCCCGTGGGTTTTCCTGTTTACCGCACCCCAGAGGCCGGCCTTGACCCGGCCCTGCTGGGGCTAGTTCCCAGAAGGACTGTCAGCTTCCACGGGCAGCCGCAGGCCCCGGGGCCTGGGTGCTGGCGAGGCGCGGTCCTCGCACCCCTTGGCCACCTCCGCCCCGGGTCTGGACGGAGGCCCACACTGCCCCCTCCTTTCAGTACCGGCGTCTCCAGCTGCCCAGCCCTGCTCAGTTGTCGCTCCTGTGGCCAGCTGTCCCCGCACCCCCGCTGAGGCAGCAAAGGAGGGTCTCCTCTGGCCAAGGGCTTGCTCCTGAGCTGTGGTGGGCTGCCTGCCCCCCTGCCCCCCATGAGGCTGCCACTCCCAACAGCCCGGGGCCCTCACACGGGTGGGTGGGCTCAGGGCGCACTCTGTAAATTCTCTCTGGGTCTGAGTCTGAGCCAGGGACCCAGGAGCCCGGAACCCCAGGAGGACCCACCCGCTTTTCCAAGTGGTCAGTCTGGTTTGGGAGCAGGGCGGTGACCCCCATCCCCACCTTCCCAACTCCAAGAGGAACCCCGGATCGGAGGAGAGTGCGAGGAGGGGGCGCTCAGCCCCTCAGGGAGGGGGCGCGGCAGCGGGGAAGGGTCCACGCAATAGTACAAACAAACTGTCAAGTGCCTCTCCTGCCGCATGAATCGCCGTCTGCCCAACGCAGCCCCCCAAGGCGGCCCGGGGTCCCGGGAAGTGCAGGCGGCCCGGCGGGAGGGGCCTAAAGTCCCCAAAATTCAGCCGGCAGCTCCACCCCACACCGCCTCTTCCATCCCTGGCCACCCTGCCGGGGCGCATGGGTAGGGAGAGACAGCCCCACTTTCCGGAGGAGAAAGGCGGGGAAAGGCAGCATGGCTCATCCAGGGTCGCGAAGCTGATCAGTTGCGGAGTGAGGCTCTTTGTCAGGAAGTCGAGGGGCAGTCCTTGGGTGGGGGGGGCCACTACCCATCCTGGGAGGTCCGGCCTTCCTGGGGCGGGGCAGGAGGCCCCAGGGACACCCCCCAATGGGCAGCTGGCCGAAGACCCCAGTGCCAGCCAAGGCTGGTGCCCAGCGGCCGGGCACCCCCTCCCCGGGGAGGCCTCCGGGCGTCCCCCCCGCCCCCTCGGCTTGCGCTGCCCGCGGCTGTAACCCGAGCGTGCTCCTGCCCCACACCCCCGCCGACCCCGGGCCGGTGTCCCGCCCGCTGGGCTGGTGCCCGGGGCAGGGTCCGAGCCAGCCCTCGGCCGTCGCCCACTCCCCGTGGGTCTCGCCGCAGCTCTCTGTGGGGGGGTGTCGACGGGCCCCGCTTGGCAGGCGGGGACACAGCGCAGAAGGGCCGGACCTGCCTGGGGAAGAGCGAGCACATGGGGCGCAGAGGGGGGGCCGGCTCCGTGGCTCCCAGCCAGGCGCCGATCCCCTCCTGGTCTCGGGACAGAGAGGAGGCTGGTCTGGCCGGTTCCTGGCGGGCGGGCGGGCGGGTTGGGCGCAGGGCCCGGCAGCGCCCAGGTGGTCTCGGGGGTACGCACGGCGGCCGGGCTCCTGCCGAGGTGGATGGCGAGCTTTGTCTGAGAGTAAACAGGCTGCGGCCTGGCAGGGGGGGGCCTCGGGGGCCTCTGGTTCCCACCGTGAGGCCCCGAGGTCCCGCCGAGCGCCTGGGCACGGAAACACCTGCTTGGCCCTGGGAGGACGGCGGCGGGCGCGGCGGCGGGCCCTGAGAACCTCGGGGTCGAGTTGCTTCCCGGTGGAGCTGACACCCTCCCCCCACAGCTACCTGGCCAGATGGCCCCGCCGCGCTCCGGGTGGAGGAAGTGGGCACGGGGGCAGGTGGAGGGGCCTGGGCTGGAGGGAGGGTGCCCACGGCTGGGCCTGGGCGGGAAGAGGGCTCCCAGCCCCAGGTGGCAGGTGGCGGCCCCTCAGCCTGGCCATGACAACCTGGGAAGGAAGTGGGTGGGTCAGCGCGAGCTGTGACAGGCGCTGGGCCAAGGGGTCTGCTCCTAGCCCTGAGGACACAGCCACGGGGCCTTTCTCAGGCCGGCCTGGCAGCTGCGGGGGGGAGGGAGGGCAGGAGGGCAGCGGGTGGGCCCTCAGAGGGGTCGTGGCTGCTGTCTGGCAGGTCAGCCCCGGGAAGCCCGGCATGGTCAGTCACATGCCAGCCGGGCGGGCAGGCAACGGCTCAGCCCCAGCTGGGGGCTCCCGGGGGGAGACAGGCCTGGGCTCCCCTCCTGGCTCTGCCTCCAGCTCCCCGTACCCCCCGAATGCTGTCCTTTCCCACTCAGGCCCCAGCGTCCCAGTGGTCCCCTCCCACTCGCTCACTGGTCCCCGGCCGGCCATCTGCGCCACACCAGCACCTGCCGACACCTCGGCAGTGTCCCACCCACCCTGTCCTCAGGAGCGTGTCCCCGTCTGAAGAGCCGGGGTGACGGAGCCCAGCGGTCAGCAGGGCCTGGAGGAGCCCGTGGGGCAGGAGTGAGCCGGCCGCACGCTGCAGCAGGCGCCCCAGTCCGAGACTGTCCACTCCGAGGGTCCCCCGAAGAGAAGAGAAGTCCTCTGAGCCACGCAGACTCGGCCGCCGCCGCTGCGGGCTGCAGGCCACGCGGCTCCCTCCTCTTCCTCACTGTTGGTCCCGCTCGCATTTTTCCCGTGGGGGTGTGGGGACTGAGAAGCAAAATCCCTTTCCTTCCATCTCCTAAGCTCCCCTGGCTGAGCTAACCATCAAACCGACGGAGACAGATTCACAGGGAAAATCAGATTTTAGTGCTGCTCGTGGGAGATCCACAGGAGTGTGGCGATTCCTGCGGCGGGGAGGCCACGCCGGGTGGGGTGGACCAGATGTTCGGGCAAAGGAGCCGGGGCGGCAGGCGTTAGGTTTCAGAACCGGGTGGGGGCGGGGGCCTGCAGGCAGCTGAGGGGGAGGGGCCACACAGGACTGGAGAACGCTTGTGGGCCGCTCGGGAAGAACAGACACAACGGACACAGGAATCCGGGGGCACCTGGCCCACACCTGGCCTGCACCCTCTGTCCCCACCCGTAAGTGAGGTTAGGCCACGGCGACACCCTGAGGCTCTCTCCTGGAGGGGGTTCTGTGCCCGAGCCTCTGGGGCGGGAAGGAGGGGGTCAAAGGTTGGTGCTGAGCCTTTCCGTCCTGCAGTAGAGAGCCCAGAAATACACCCCAAACGGCCTCTGCAGGGGGCTTTGATCCCCTGGGCGGGTGGAGGGGGGAATTCATTTTCATTTGTGTAAAAAAAAAAAAACCAACCCTGGGACCACTAAACCCAAACATGTTTGTTTTTCCTAAATTGGCCTTGACCTGAAAAAAAGTAACATAACGCCCTGGCTGGCTGGGGTGGCTCAGTGGGCTGAGTGCTGGCCTCTGAACTGAAAGGTCGCCGGTTTGATTCCCAGTCAGGGCACAAGCCTGGGTTGTGGGCCAGGCCCCTGGTGGGGGGTGCATGAGAGGCAACCACACATTGATGTTTACCTCTTTCTCTCTCCCTTTCTCTAAAAATTAAATTAAAAATCTTATTAAAAATAAAATAAAGGCTGCCCCCCAAGTCTCACTGCACCTTCCTCCCCGGGGGGTGCTGCGCTCAGGGCCGGGCCACACGTGTGGGGTGGAGGGTGGACCTGTGCCCCTGGGGGGCCAGCCCGGGCTCTGCCCCAGCCGTCCAGGTCCAGGTCCAGGGGGAAGCTGGTCTGGGCCGCCTGCCTCTCCCTCCGTGTGTGGCAGGGGCGGAGGCCCCAAAACACAGCCCGCCATCGCTGAGTCCTAGGGGCCCTCCTTCCAGAGCTAGCTTTCTGCGGGGTCACTCTCCCCCTCGGGTGTCCTCGGTGGCCCTGAGCGCAGGCACCACTCTGACATGCAAGGGGACCTTGGAACACCATGCCTGCCGAGGCCGGCAGCTGTGTCACCTTTGGGACCCAAATTCCACGTTCTTAAAAGAGGAGCACAGCCCAGTGGGGCTTCCTCACACCCGGCTCACGTCCCGGCCTCCCGCCTGCCCGCTGGCCTGGTGGACAGGTCTCCTCGGGGGTGAGCTTGTGACCCTCGCTCCTTGAGTTGCACCCAGGAATCAGCGAGGAGGGAGCAGATGCCAGCCCGCCCAGGGGCCAGGGGGACGTCGGCGCGGCCCGGGCTGCGCTGTCAGGGGCCTGGCTCACCACGATTCCAGGAAGCAGCCTCCTCGCCGGTGGCCGCACCTTTGTTCCCTGCGTTTTCCGGAAAGCCTGGAGCGCCCGCCCCGGTCTCAGGGTCGGCCCACCCGTGGGGGTCTGTGTCTGGGGCGTGGCTCACCCTCCCCACCTTCTTGCGGAGCGCTGGCCCTGGTGGGGACGGGCGGCCAGCAGCGGCGGTCGGGCTGTGAGGACCAGCCGGGACACGGGACAGAGAGCCTGGGGCCAGAGCGGTGGGCTCTGCGCAGACTGGGCGACTCCCACCTCCAACGTAAGACGTCAAGTCCTCGCATCCTGCAGCTCTGTCTGAAGAGGGGCCTGCTGCAGCCCTGGGGCGGGGGGGGGGGGAGGCAGGGGCCACACCCCCAGGGAGCAGGCCCCGGCCCCTTGGGGACCTGACCTGACCTCCTCACTCACCCTCACTGCCCACCCCCCAGCCTCGTGCAAAGCCCCTGAGGTTGAAAACGAGGTGTCTTCCCGTGAAAATACCTCCACCCCTTTGTGGGTCTCCCGGGGCCGCGGGAACAGTGACCACAGACTCAGGGGGGCTTCCGACCACAGAGCTCGCTCTCCCCCAGCTCCGAGGCCCGGAGACTGAAGTCCGGGTGTGGGCTGGGTCTGCTCGCTCCGGGGGCTCTGGGGGGCTCCAGGGGGCTCCGGGGGGCTGGCTCCTGCCTGCTAGGGACAGTCCTGGGGCTCCTGGGCTGTGTCCACATCACCCCGTCCTGGCCTCCGTGTCTGTGTCCGAAAGTCCTCCTTCCCAGGACGCCAGCCGTCGGAGGACGGCCCTCCCTACCCCGGGCTGACCGCCTCTGACCCCCCCTGCACCGGAGACCCTGTTCCCCGGTCGGGCCACGTTTCGCCGGCCCCAGGGGAAGCCGTCTAACCTCTCTGCAGGGCACACGGTTCAAGTCCTGACACCCTGTGGGGACATAATTCACGTCCCAGCACCCGTGGGTGGCGAGTGCCTGACTCAGCAGGAGTCACCTCCTGGCGGGCAGTCAAGCGCGGGGAGGGAGGCGGGCGTGGGCACGGAGTTGAATTTGCCCGGACTTCAAGCCCCTGGGGCGGACCACCATCTGACCGGCACTCAGCACCCCACTGCCCGTCACCCCCACACACCCGGTTACTGCCCTCCCTCCTCCCGGAGGAGGCCCAGCCACCGAGAGGGACACGGAGTCGGGTGGCCGGGGGCAGCATGGCCTGGGGTGTTTCTGTGCCCCCAGGCTGCTGGGGGCGCGGGGCACAGGGTCCCTCCCTGGACTTGACTTCGAGGCACCGTGTCCTAAGCGAGGGGTGGGCAGCCCCAGGGAGGGACAAAGGGGCACACGTCCCACTCATTGCGAGGCTCCCGCCGCCCGGCCGTGTCCTGCAGAGAGGGGCTTCCCAGCCCACCCAAAGTCCCCAGCGGGGGGTGTGGCGGAGGCAGAATGAACCCCCACCCGCACACTGACCCCACACCAGCCCCCATTCCCAGCCCCGCCCTCCGGCAATGGGAACCACAGACTGAAAAAAAAAACAGTGAGAAGGGGGCTCCTCCCCCCAGCCACACCCCAGTTTCACGGGTCAGCCGTGGTAGCAAGGCAGCGCATGGCGGGGTCGCAGCCCCAAGTCCTCACCCCCCCCCCCCCGCTCAGGACACTGCCTTGAATGCGGATGGATGTCCAGTGGGGTCCCTCGCCTGAGCCCCAGCACCCTGGGCGAGGGGGCGGGGTGGGGGCCGGGGGTTCCCACGTCCACCACCGACCCAGCTCTGTGCTCTCGGCCCTGCCCCCCCCAACCCCCCGCCAGCCCCTGGGAACCTGCAACCTGATCCCACGGCCGCTGGCTTTTCCATCTCGCAAGTATTTTTATCTCCCTCTGCCCCAGCGAGGGTCCGTCTGATTTATGTCGTGCGGAGTGGCCGGAGCGGCCGTGGAGACGGGCTCGGGTGGCCCGGGGTGGGCCGGTCCCCCAGCTGGAGGAAGAGACCGGCCTTGCTTGCTGGTTTTTTGAATTATGGCCTCCAGTGTTCACCAGCGATGACGTGGAGGCCAGAGAGGCCCAGAAAAAGGAGGTGGGGGGTGTGTGTGTGGGAACCCCCTTCCCAGCCACAGCAGCCCCCGGGGCAGGCCTGCCCGCCGGCAGAGCGGAGCGAGCGCCTGTTTGTGTTTAAATGGCCCGGAGCGGAGCTCGCTGGCTAGGCTCACGTTCCCACGCCAACACTCAGCGGCAGCGCCTCTGGGTTTTGGCAATTATGTTCCTGAGCTGTCAAGGCAGAAATATGGAAGAATTCTGGTCTTACTTAAGGGTTGCTGGGTTTTTCCCTTCCCCCCCGGGGACATGCAAATAGCTCGCAGATGTGCTGTCTGTGTGTGTACCTGCGCGCCTGCGCCCCTGCGACTTCAGGAGCGGAACTCCGGGCGCTCCCTGCAGCCCCAGCCCCGCTCCCAGGCCCAATTCCTGGCTCCCAAGTGGGCCGTGGGGGATGGGGGAGGACGGAAGTGCCGAACGTGTTTGAGTGTGTCTGGAGCGAAGGGGAGAAGCCCGTTGGGGGCTCAGAGTCCCTGCAGGCGGGGCGGGGGGGGGGGTGCCTCCAAGGACGGCAGCCCCACCTGGGGGAACAGGCCAGGGGCAAGGCGGTGGGGGGCTCAGGGGCCCCCCAGCAATCCCTGCTGGAGCAGAAGCATCCTGCTGTGGGAAGCCTATTATCTCCCTGGTAAAAATAAAAATGGACTTTTTTAAAGGATATTTCCAGCTATTTTTAACCCCAGAAAGGAAAAAAGGGAAGGAAGACAGGGAGGAGGAAGGGGGGAGGCCGGGAGGGGGGAGGGGGAGGGGGAGGGAGCCTGAGGAGGAGGAGGGACCCAGCCAGGCTGCCTTTTCCACGGGTGACTCAGGCCTTTGGAGGCCGGTTGAACCGAAGCCCAGGGGGCGGGGCTCGGCAGTTTCGTCCCCCGGGGCCCTCTCTTTCTGGAGCGAGTTCTGAGCCCCGGCCTGCAGGGCCAGGTCGGGTGGGAGCACCCCAGAGCCACCCCGATCCCCCTTGGCGCCCGCCTCCCCAGGAGGGTCTGCGGGAACCCCAGGACCTGCGGCCTGCGGGCCGGTGCGGGCCCCCCAACCCCACTGGGAGCACCGCTGTCCGGTCCGGTCCATGCGACGGGCTTGGGGACGGCTTCCCAGTCGTGGGGTAGGGGACGGGAGGGGGGCCTCAGCAAGCCCTTACCCGGAGGGGGCACCCCTGACCTCTTAACTCAGAGAGCATCTCTGAGTGCACACCCCCACCCTGTTCCTCCTCCATGCAGCCCCCCCCCCCCGGTTTGGGCAGGCCTGGCGTACTTGTCAGCACCCCTCCCAACACCCCCAACCAGCAAGGTGCCCTGGAGCCCCCACCACCACCACGCTCCCTGCACAGCCAGGCCTTTCCTTCTCTCGGGCTGCCCGTCTCCCTGGGGTGCCCAGAGGTGACCGCTGAACCCCAGGGACCCAACTGCAGTGCAACTCAGCCCACGCTCTGTGGGCAGCCAAGGGGCCCTGCGGCACTGGAGAGGGACCTTCCTTCCTTCCTAACCCCTGGGTGGCCGTGCCAGGGCCGCCGGCAGTGCTCTAAGCAGCCCAGGACTGGTGGCCTCAGAGCCCTGAGCTGCCAGGGCCGGGCGGGGGGGAGGTGTCTGCCAGGGCCTGCGCCGCTCTGGCCACCCCTCGGCCCGCCACACTCAGGGCAAGCGCCAGGCAGGTCCCCCGCACGGGCCAGCTCAGGGCCCTCGGAGCCCGAGCCTGCCGGGCCTCGGCGGCTCACCTGCAGGGAGGCAGGCCACCCGTCGGGGACTTGCCCGGGCAATGCGCTCCCCAGGCTCCGCGCCTGCCCGTGGGGGGCTGACCCTCCTTTCTGTGGGCAGCAGGGGGCTCATGACCACCCCTGCCCTGACCCTGAGCTGCCAAGACGCCTTGGGGGTCCCAGGCTGTGGCTGCTGTGGGGCGTAGGTGAACCACCTCTGCAGCACAGTCTGGGACCTGGGTACGGTCCTGCGTCCCTGGAGCCCGCCTTGGTTGCAGGTCAGTCTGCATCTGCGAGGTGGGCGGGGACCCACGGTGACGGAGCCCTGCATGGCGGACTGCAGCCCCCCAACACCACATGACCTGTGCTGGGAGTGGGGACGCCCAGAGGCTCTAGGAGGCCTTCCCGGAGGGGATGAAGGCGACTGAGGAGAGACGGCTCATCCCAGCACAGGAAGTGGGGCAGGGAGCTGACCCAAGGCCGATGGCCCGGGGCACAGAGCAGGGGGTTGGCCAGCCCCGTCAGGCCTGTCACTGGGTCGCTGGGTTGGGGGCCCTCTGGACCTGGGGGACAGTGGGTCCCTGCATGGGGGACAAAGGGCAGGCAGGGAAGCAAGCCCCAGACCCCAGCCTCCTTCTGAGGGCGAGGGGGAGTCCTGGAGGTCGGCCTGAAGCCCCCCTCGGGAGGGCGCAGCGGTGCCCCCCACGCCTGTCCCGCGTGGAGGCGCTCTGCTGGCAGCCGAGAGGCCCACCCAGGGGACGGGGTGTCAGTCTGGCCCGTCCACCTGAAGCAACGCACAGCCATTAAAACCACACCCTAAAACAAGGAACACGCAGGCCTCTGAGGAATGTTCTGGGTTGGTTTTAAGTGGGGGAAAGGCAGAGAGGACTTCAGAGACCACTTCGCAGAGGGGAAACTGAGGCCTGGGGGGGCAAAGATGGTCCCCAGGCGCTGGGTGTGGGTCTGGCCTGGTGGACGGGGGTGGGGCAAGAGGCTGGACCCTCCTCGGGCCCCGGGCTGTCTCTCCACCCACAGGTCAGATCCGTTTACGAGCCGCTTCAGAAGGTGCAGGGGCCCTGCCTCTGTCTGCGTGCCGGAACCTTCCCACAGCTGCCCTGGCCGGCACCCCACCCCTTCCCAGGCCAGCCCATGCACCCTCTCGACCGCTGCCACCCTCGGCCCAGCCTCGAGCCCCTGCCCCTGCCCCTGCCGCCCTTGCTCTAGGGCCACTGTCACCCGGACACGGCAGGCCCGGGCCTGCACCCCAGGTCCGACCCGCCCCCTGCACTGGGAACAGTCCGGGAGGCAGGGGGGCAGCTGCGCACCCAGGCCAGCCTTTGGGACTCACCGGCCCTCTGAGGGTCGAGGCCGGCCCTGGCCTGACCCCGAGCCGGAAAGGCCAGGGGCACGGCGCTGCCCCCGGCCCAGGGCTCTGGCGTCACCGGCAACAGCCAAAGTGCCCCGAGGAATCGGCGCAGGAGGCAGGGGGCCAGGACCCCAGGACCCCAGGACCAGGAGTCTCAGGCCTGGCTGCACCTGAGAACCCTGGGGACCTTGAACAACACTGACACTCGCTCCCCCAAAGAGGACAAGTCATGCTGGACCCCGCCCCAGGAGGGGGCCGAGTGGGTTTCCTTCGGGGACAGGGATGGACTGACGTCAGCACGGCCCCCCAGCCCACCCTGACGACGCATCCCATTGTCTCTGGAGGCAAGGGAAAGGAACGCTGACCCAGTGCCATCAGCCTGGGGCTCAGACTGCGAGGGTCTCCTCCCCGTCGGGGCCCGGGGAGATGCGCAGCACCTAGGAGACCCCTGGAGAAGAAAGTGGCGGTTGGACATTTGTCCCTCTCCTCTGCGGGCCAGGTCTGCGGCCGCGCCGCTGGCATGGGGCGGCTTCGTGAGCAGCCTGTGCGTGGGCTCACCGCCCCGCCGGCCTTGCCCCGGCCCCACGTCAACAGGGCGGGAAGCCCGACGTGGCTCCACACCGCCGCCCCCCAGTCCAGCTTCTGGCTGCCCACCCCCTAAGAGAAGGTCTCAGGTCCTAGGCCATCAGGACCCCCACCCCTCCCGTCCCTCCAGACCCCTGGCCTGGGAAGGTTCAGAAAGAGAGACCAGAAGCGGAGGACAGAAGTCTCTCGCCTGATTTGCAAAAGAAATAGCTTCTTCGGACCCCCTTCCCCAGTCCCTCCCAGCCTCAGCCACTTCTGGCTTTCCTGGGGTGTCCTCCTCGGCCCCAGGGACCCCCGGTGGACGGTGGCACAGGGGCTGGAAGTCTGGGAGGCCTGGCTGCCAGTCTGTTCCAGGGGCTAACGAGCGCTCCTGGGTGGATGCCTCGGGTAGAGCCGCCACGGCTACACGGACCCAGGTAAGTCTCCCCCACCTCCTCCAGCGCCCCCGCCTCCGGGCTGCCTCTTGGCAAAAGGGTGAGAACTTGCTCCCAAGCGAGGGCTGGACTGCGTTCGCGTTGGGCCTGGGGCTGACTGGCGGAAACACAGGGCCCCATGGGGGGGCTCACAGGCAGTGGGTCCCAGAGGGGCGCCCGGCTGGAGGCCTTCGGTCCCAGGAGAAGAGGTGGCCTGCGGTACGCAGGGCCCCGAGCCTGTGAGCTGGGGGGCGGGGAGGGACTTCGAGGTCCCCTCTTCCTCCTCTGAAATCCGCGCCTCTGGGCCACAGCTATTGTATAAACATCTCCGTGGCCTCCAGGCGCCTCCTGTCCCGGCACTGACCCGGAGAGAAGTCACCCTGGACTCCGAGAAGTGCAGCCAGTTCCTGGGAGGCGGCAGGCAAGGGAGGCTCCCAGACTCGCTGCCCGTGGCCTGGACTGGCTGTCCTGTCCCTCCAGCGCTCACAATAGTGTCCAAACGGCCACCACCGCCCTGCGACAGGTGGGCAGAGGTGGGCTGGCCTGGGGCAGGTGTGCGGTCTGCCACTGCTGCCCGGACTCTGCCCACCTCTCTGGGCCTGCCGAGGGCTGCTTCTCTGTGAACTTCCAGATTTTCTGCAGCCCTGCGGGTGCTACTCCAGTGCCCTTCAACTGGCTAGGTCCCTCTGACCCTTGAAGGCTCACCCCTGGCACCCACCTACTCCAGGAAGGCCTCCAGGAGGCTGGGGCTGCACCCCGCGCCCTGTGTTGAGATGGGGCAGGGTGTGTGTTCCCAGTGCGAGGCTGTGTGCTCTGATTTCCTAGGGCTACGGTGGGCATTTTGGATGCCCAGCGCTTAGCCTGCCTTGGCACGGGAGGCCCAAATCCGGCATGGGCTCGGAGAAATAAATCATCCGGAAGGAGCACGTGGAGGCCCAGGTCTGCACGGGCGCCAGCAGCGGGTCTGAGGCGCCCGCACGCTTCGCGGAGCACCACAGGTGGGAGGCTCCAGGAGAAGGGGCAGGTCAGCGATGTGACCAAGGAGCGTCCAGAGGCGGGTCCCTCTTGGGGGAGCCGGTACGCAATCCGTGCGGCCAGGCGTTGGCCATGGGCTGTTCCCTTGGGGCACTCAGAACATCCTTTCCAGAGGCTGCGCCCGAGGCGCCACCATCTCTCTGGGTCAAGTGCCCCAGCAGTCAAAGCCAGGGGTGGCTAGTCTCGGTCTCCCAGAGGCTTAAAGCTGCGACCGCGGGGCGCCTGGGGGTGGAGGCCCTGGGCCAGGTTCTCGCCGCTCTGTCCCACCTCTCGGGGCTCAACTCTCCGCAGAGCACGGCCCCCCCGCAGGCTTCCCCCTTTTTTTTTCCCCAACCTCTACGCCCTCGCCTCCTCTGCTATTGAGATGCAAATAGTTGCCAATTGCCGTTGAGCCCGGCACAGCCACAGCTGGATCCTTCCGCAGTCCTGGACCAAACTTTGGGCCTCTGAAAACTTTCGAACGAGAAGTAGTCCCTAGGGCCGGCCCCCGAGTTCCCGCACCTCCACGTTCCCCAACGCCGGGGGACCCGGGCCCCACACGCGACCCCCAGGCCCAGGATGTGCAAGAGTGGTCGGGGCGCGCGGAAGGGCGCGGCCAGGGAGGGGGGACCGGGGTGCGGAGGGATCAGAGGGATCGGCGGGGGCGGGACCCAGGGGGCGGGGCCGGCGCAGCGGGGGCGGAGCGCACGGCCTCCCCGAGCCTCACTAGTGCCTCGGCCGCAGGAGGGAGTGCAGGGGTGCGGGGTGCGGGCGCGGGCGCGGTGCAACGGAGGGACAAGCCGGCGCGCGGAGCCGGGGCGAATAGCCGCGAAAGCCCAGCGCCGCCCGCCAGCCAAGGGAAGGGCAATAGCGGGCCGCTGCCGCCCGTGGGATCTCCCGGCGCTCGAGTGTGTGCCCGAACCCCGCCGGCCCGGCTCAGGAGGCCGCCACCGGGCGCAGCGGGCAGCCCGCGGGCAGGCATGCCGCCGCTCCTGGCGCCTCTGCTCTGCCTGGCGCTGCTGCCCGCTCTCGGCGCACGAGGTAGGCGCCCGCCCACCGCGAGCCTGCAACTTTCCGCGCCTTTCGGAAACTTTGGCGGCGCCCTACGCGCGCGCCCGGGGTGGCTGGGAGCGGGCGGCCAGGGTGGGAAGAAAGGGGGACCGGGTGCTCCGGGGCGGGGTTGGTGTGGGGGAACAGCCGTAGTCTGGGGCTGGGGGAGAAGGACTGACCTTCCCCCGCGCCGCCTGCCCAGTCGGGGTGGACTCGTGCTGTCCGCTCCCGGAGCCCGGGTTTGAAGTCGGGTTGAAGCCGGGCGTGGGGCGCCGGCAGCCCCCGGAGGCCCATCCCTGAGCTCGCGCCCTTCACTGGCTGCGCGTGGGGCTCGCCGCCGGGGCGGGCGAACTGCCTACCACTTTTCGATTTGAATCGAGTAGGTTTTGGTTTCCTGTTGCTTTGGGGGCCATTTATCTTTTTTCTTCGTCTCTGGCCCGCGCCAGGGGCGGATGTTGGGGCGCGGAGTGTGGGGTCCCGCGCGCCGCGTTCGCCTTTACCGAGCCGTGCCCCGGCCGGGTGCGGGGCGAGGTGGGCAGCGGGCGCGAGGCGGGCCCGGTCTACCTACCCCTTTGGCAGAGTTCGCGCAAAGCCGGGGAAAGGGGCTGGGGCCCAGGACCCACGGCTCCTGGCTGCCCCTCCCGCCAGTGCCCCCTCCCCACGGCGGGTCGCTGCCCACTGTCCTGGCTCACAGACAATTTGGGGAAGGGGCCGGTGTGGAAGAACTCAGCTGCGACCGGGGGACTCTTGCTTGGTGGAGTTCAAGTTTGGAAATCTTTCGGGAGTGGGGTGGGGGCGCTCAATCCTCTCTTCACTTACTTGGAGGGGACGGCTGAGGAGTCCAGTGGTGTGATCCCCTGAAAGTTACAGTAAAAGAATAGGCTCCCCACTCCCAGAAGGTAGGAATCCATGTCATGCCCAGCTTGTGGGGGGCGTTTAACTTACACAGCCCTGGTGAGATGGGTTTTATTCATGGATCTCTTCTAGGGAACAGGGTCAAATTCCTTCCAAAGGAGGCATCTTCCGTCCTCCACTCTGGCTGTGTTTGGGGGCGGGGGGGCTGGCGCGTCCCTGAAGATGCCCGAGGGAGCAGGTATTGGGTGTCCTTAGGGGCGGGGCCGGGTCCCCAGGGTGCAGTCCCGGTGCCCCAGGAGGCGGCCCTGGCACGACAATGAGCTGCTCTGATTCCTCGGCCGGCGGGCGCTTTGTTGGCGGGCGGGGCGGCTGGCCTTGCAGCTGTCGCATTTTCCCACGATCTCGGCAGCCGAGCGGGGCCACCCCCCCCCCCACAGCGCCGCCCCCTCACAGGACGTGTTTGAACAGCAAGACGATCCTGGTGGCTGGATAGGGGCCCCAGGCCGGCCGGACTCCCTGGCGAAAACAGGTTGGGGTGCCCAGTTTAGGAGGTGGCCCAGGGCCATCTCGGCTTTTCTCCTCTGCTGGCCAGGTGGCACTTCAGGTTGCCCTGCCCCCACTGCGGGCACGACCACTGCACCTGTCACCGCGCTGACCCGTCCCCCTGATTCCCACTTCAACCTTCTGGGCAGCACGTGGAAGCTCTTTGGGGTTCACTCGAGGGCCTTCTGGGGCCCCCTCCCCCAGCAACCCCATCACACCACGGAGCCTCTGAGGCGAGGGGCGGGTGATGCCCCTCAGGGTGGGCCCCTCCCTGCCGAGGGCCCCGCCGCCCAGGAGGCTGACCGCTCCTCTCGCCCCTCCCCAGGCCTGCGATGCTCCCAGCCCAGCGAGACCTGCTTGAATGGCGGGAAGTGTGAAACGCTCCCCAACGGCACGGAGGCCTGCGTGTGAGTACTGCCCGCGCGCCAGCGCCGCCCCCGCGGGACCTGTTGCTTTGTGGGCCGAGCCCCTGCCCCTGCAGCGGGGCCGGCGGGACGAACACTAGCCCATTGTCTTCTGGAGATGGCCCAGAAGGCTGGGCGTGGTCACGTGCTACTTTTATTGGACAAAGTCTGGCAATTACTTAATCACCCGCAATTATGCTGCGTGTGGAGCCGGTCTGGCCTCCGGAGGCTCGCGCACTCCTCTGAGGGTCGGCTCGGGCTCCCGGCGTGCGAAGTGGGGATCCCCGGCACCCAGTTTCTTCCTGAAGTCCCCGGGGGGACCCTTGACCTGCCGGGGAAGCTCTGGATCCTGTATGGAGAGGTCCAGCCCCCCTTGCCCTGCTGTCCGGGAGTGCCTCCTCTGGGCAGGCCGTGCCCCTCAGCGAGAGGTGGACTCTCCGGAAGCCAGAGCCAGCCTTCCCGGCCCCAGGCTCCCCGCCGGCCATCTCCTCCGGCCGCAGCAGCGAGGCCGGGGAGAGAAGCTGGAGCCAGGCCCGTTTGCTGCGCCTGCTTCCTCGGGGTGGGAGGTCGGGGTGGCATTCCCTGCTGGACGTTTGGTGTCCGTCCTGCCGTCCGCAGCGCTGACCCGGCTCCCTAACGGCCTCGGGTTCTCAGCTGTGCAATGGGCGTGTGTGGGCGCGGGTGGCGGAGGGCTGCGGTGTGCACGCCCGCCAGGGAGACCCAGTCGGCCCGGGGGAAGTTTTTCTTCTGTGGCCAGTGCCCTTCAACTTGAATTCATCCCTGATGGGAATAATGAGGAGGTGCTCGCTGGCTGCTGGGCGGCCCCCGCCTCCCCCTGGAGGCCCGCGGCCCGCGGCCCGGCGCGCCCTCATTCCAAGTGCAGAGGGCCCATTCCCTTGACAACCCCCAGCCAGCGGGCTGGCAGCCCCCCTCCCGGCTCCCACCCTGCCCACACTGAAGCCAATTAAGCGGGCCTGTGAGCAGTTTAATGGACAAAGCCGATTGTGTCTTTGTCAGATGCTAATGAATGCACGCTGCTTTTTGCTTTTTTTGGGGCCTTTTCCTCCTGCAGAAGCCTCACCGACGCTTGATGCCCTAAATCTTGTTTCCCTTCATTCAGAGACCGACAGCTGGGACTCAGTGGACGTGCACTGGCTATTGTTGGGGAGGCGGATTAATGCTGTATGATTAATTATGCGTGGCTTCCCAGAATGCACAGCTCTGCCCGCCCAATCCTGTGGGGGTGGGGGGTGAGTGTGTGCTTCTGCAGAGGGTTTGGGGAAGGCGGGAGGGGTGCTGTGTGGGGAAAGTGGGGGCAGTGTCTTATCGGTGCAACCACGGGGTAGGGGCACTCTGGCCCGGGGGTAGCTGGGGTGGCCCTGGGGCCAAGCTGGTGCCTCAGGCTGCCTGGGCCAGAAAGGGGGTGCGCTGGCCTCGGGATGGGACACCAGGGGGACAGTGGACGTGCGACGTGCCCTCCCACCCCTGAGCCTGGGCTCCCTGGGAGCCCTGCCAGGCCAAGCCAGGCCACGGATCAGGGTGCCCGCCTTGTCTCTGCCCAGGGGCCTGGCACGCCGCCGCCCCCCCCCCGCCACTGGGAAGCCTGCCTCAGTGCGTCCTGGCGCTCCGCCGAGCTCGGCCCACAGAGGCCTCATTGTGCAGCCCCCACAGATCCACTCGGAAGACGGGCGGAAGCGGCGTCCCCAGAGGCCCCACCTCTGGGTGGCACTGTTGTGCGGGAGGCGAGGGACCCCAGCCGGGTCGGGCCCCCGCCGGGTCCAGGTGCATTTGTGGGTGTTACGGCCACTGGGGGCAGGGCCCTGGCTCCCTCCTGTTCTGGGGCCTGTGCCTGTCCACTCGCCCCAGCCCGCACCGCCGCCCCGAGGCCCCAGTGGGGGGCGCTAGTGAGGGAGAGGCCCGTCTAGTCTGGCTGGGGGGGGGCACTGCCCTCTCCCCTCCAAGGTGCCGGGGCGCAGGCCTCTGGGGCCGGCCAACCTGGGACCCTCCGAAAAGTGTTTGACTGGGCCCGGCCGCTGGCTTCCCTGTGGACCGGGCGTGGGAAACAGCGGCATCGCCATGCCAGGCTCGCCAGCACCTGCTGAGTCACCCGTCCCCACCTCGAGGGCAAGGAACCTTCCCCAGAAGCCACCGGTTGGGCGGCTGCAGGGCTCAGGATTGGAGAAAGAGGCTCAGGCGTCTTCCCAGGAAGTCCCAGTGGCCCCGAGGAAGGGCTCCCCGCACGTCCCCGCATGTGTCCCCGTCTCTGCACGGCTGCCGTGGGCCTGCCTGGGCTGGTCACTGCCGCTCTCTGCCTGTGTCCGGCCTCCTCGCCAGCCCCTCAGTGCGGAGGGGGGGGCCACCGAGTGGGCTCCCCCTCTTTTCTTTTGGTTGGGGGAGGGGATTCGCAGGGACGGTCATCCCCCGGGGCGAGCTTGCATTCTTGGCCCGAAAGACCCGTGGGCCTGTCCAGCTCCCAGTCCGGGAGCCGAGGCCCCATGGGGACGGAGATGCTCCCCAGTGAGAAAGCCACAGCTTCCCTGGGCCCGTCCCAAGCGCTCGCAGATGGCCGTGCTGCCACGCCCAGCACCCTGGAGGGGCGCCCAGCCGGCCCGCTGGGGTGGGCTTTCGCTTCGGACCCTCCTGTGCTGGACGACGCCTGGCTCCGCCGCCTCGGGTCCCCAGGCCGCCGGGACTCGGGTCCCCCATCCGTCCCCTGTACCGTGGGTGTCGCGCACGAGGGGTCTCTCGGCGGGGCGTGAGGGCAGCACGCCGCAGGCCCTGGGTGGGGCCGTCGCTCCTGCCTTCTCCTTTTGAGCTGACGGTGCTGGTTTCGGGATCCTCATTCTCAAATGTTTCGTTGGCTAACGAGTTAAATCAGGGAATCCGAGAGGTGCCGTCTGGTGGGCCCCGCCAGGGCTGGAGGAGGGGCCGGCCCAGACCGAGGGTCTTGTCCCCCCACCACGGCTCTGCGCAGCAGCGGCCCTCCGAGCCTCCCCGCCCCGGGGGGCACCGGGGCGTCTGCCGTGTGCTGGGTTCTGTTCTAGGCGTTGGCGGTGCGGGCTCAGGGCGCAGGGAGCTGACTTTCCCATGTGGGGGCAGGAGAGGCGAGGGTGTAGGCGTGTGACCGTCCGGTGCAGGTGAGCACCGCGCCTGGGGCGGCTCCCCGACACCCTGCCACCCCGCGTGGATGGGGCACGGGAGAGGAGGCAGGCACAGAGAGGCCTCTTGCTCGGCCCCAGGGCCGCACAGCGCAGCCTGGGTCGGGCCCGCCTCCTTCTGTCCTGTGCTGCCCCGTCCTCCCTCCCTCCCTCCCTCCCTGCCTCCAACCCCCCCCGCCCCCCCGGGCCGCTCCTCGAGGGAGCCCGCCCGAGGCCGCCCTTCAAAAGAGGAGGTTCGGCGGTTCGGGCAGGAAGTGGCTTGGGCGGAAAGTGATTAGGCCAGCCACCTGGCTTCGAGGGACGAACACTGTGTGTCTCTGTCACCTCGTCGCACTCTTTCCATTGAGTCACCCGCGGCGAGTCGGGTGAGGTTGGGGAGGAACCGCTTCTCGCTCCTCCGAGCCCCGGGGCCTCCGCCGCCGGCGCCGCCGCGGGGCTTCCTCCGCGCACGGGAGCCTGGGCTCCAAGGACGGTCGCGGGTTAGAGAAACACGTGTCCACGGCGCGGAGACGTCAAGGAACAAGGTTTTCGTGAAAGGAAAACACCTTCCTGGGCCAGGCCCCGCCTCTCGGCGGCAGCCAACACTTTTTCCATTGAAAAGATCACGACAATGTTTTTTAGAAAGAGAAAGAAAGCCGCCCGTAAGCAGGAAGAAGGTGGGGGCAGGGCCAAACAGTTGGCCGAGGAGCCGCTCAACAGGAAGGAGGAGCTGGGACCCCGGCGGGCGGCCGGGGCGGCAGGGGAGGGACCCCAGGGAGTGACCGCTCCACTCCCCTTAGGTGGGCGGCAGAGGCCACTGCCGGCGGCCGGGGCCCCCCTGGGCGACGCCAGGCCAGGCCGAGGGGTCGCGCCCTCCTGGGCTGGAAGGACACTTTTCCTGTTTCATGTCTCGCCTGTAAACAGCGAAGGGATGTGGCTTTGCAGAGGTGACTGCATGTCTAGGTCGCTTTCCTTACGGTGGAGCCGTGGACAGCCCCACGGAACGCAGGCTGCGCCTAGGGAACCCGGGGTGGGTGGGGGATTCAGCTGTCTCCCACCCCTCCGGGGGTGGGGGAGGGCTGGCTCTGCCCTTGTTGGTGCCCAGTTTACAGGTGGGAAACACGGAGGCTGGGCCTGGGGGTGGGGCCTTGAGGCCGGCTGTGGCAGCTTTGCCCTGCAGGCATGCAGAACATGCCCAGAACTCCCCAGCGCCTCCCAGAGGTTTTTTTTTCATGAGCGGCTGGCCCTGGGCGTCCCGACGGTGGGTCAGGATGTGTGTGGTCCTCCCATCCCCGGCGGGTAGGGGCCTGGCTGTCCCCGGAGCCCACGTGGGCCCCAGCCCATGCCCCACCTCGGCGGGTCTAGAAGATGCGAACACAGCCTGGTTCTGGGTTCTGGGTTGCTGGGCTCCCCTCAGACATACGTCTCCTCGTTGGGCCTCAGTTCCCCTCTCTGAACGTGAAGGGGTTGCGTCCGGTGGCCCCCAAACCTCCCTTCCAGCTGCGTCCCGGCAGGGCCCTGGGCGGTGGCGTGGGCAGCGGCATGGTGGGGGCAGAGGGGCTGGGGAGTCGGGCCTGGCCATGTGGCAGGGCAGGTTCTGCCGGTCTGGGGCCAGCCCTGGGCTCCGGCGTCCTCACCACCAGGCCGGCTGGTGGGGCGCACCTGCTGGGGAGCAGGCGGCGATTGACAGGCGCTCTGTCGGGGGGCGGGCCGGCAGAGGAGGGCCCTTGCCCCGAAGCGGCCTTCCCCTGGCACCCCCTCAAGGCCTCGCCCCGCCCCACCCTGTTCTGGAGAGCACACGCAGGAGCTGACGACCCGACTGGGGGGGTGGATGGACACCCAGGGGCCTTGGTGGTAGATTACACGTGTACATTTTGCCATTTTAGCCCCTGAAAGTGTACAGTTCAGGGGCATTTGTTACGTCCACGGGGTCGTGTAGCCATCACTATTGTCCAGTTCCGGACTGTCCCCTTGCCCCAGACAGACCTCGTACCCACTGGGCAGCTGCTGCCCTGCCCCCGGCCCAGCAGGCCCCGTTCTGCTTTCTGCGTCTGGGCTGCCAGTCCTGGACAGGTCACGTGGGTGGGTGGGCTCAGAGGGCACGTGGCTGCTCGTGGTCCGCCTCCTCACGCAGCATGTAGCCAGGGCTCACCCACGCTGGAGCGCGTGTCAGGGCCTCCCTCCCCGGCTTTTATACCCGCCTGGGACCAGCCCGGTTGGGCCCACGGCAGGCACCGGGATCCGGGGCCTCGTACAGCCTTGGACACGAGTCCAGAAGAGATGAGGGTGAGGGCTGGCGGATGTCTGGAAGGCTTCCTGGAAGAAGCAGTGCTCATTTCTGGGCTCATGTGGCTGTCCCTAGTGGTGTGCGTCTGTAGGCCTGGGGAATTCTGGGAACAGAGCCCCCCGCCCCGATGTTTCACCACCGAGTGGTCCCCCTCCTTGCTGTGGGTCTCCCACTGCCCCTGGGACAGAGCATTCTGGGAAGTGGAGGCCCCTAAACCACCTCTTCCATTTCCTCCATGCCCCAGGGCAGGGACCCGGACGTCGTGACCTCGGGGTGAGCTGGGTGAGGCATTCCTCGCCCTGATGCGGAGCTGCTCCTTGACTGGGTGGACACCCCTGAGAGGCCTCCTAGGGGGCCTGGCCTCTCCTGCCGGGCAGCCCCCCGTCCCCGAGGCCTAGCTGTTGGTTGCCCTGGGGGTCTTGGGCCCTCCTGGGCTGGGGGTGTGATGGGTGCCTCCCTCCACCGGAGCCGTGGATGGAGGCTTGGAGCTTCCTGGAAGGAGCGCCTGGGGCCCTGGTTTGGCGCGGCCCATGGGGAGTACACTGGGGAGGCCCCCCAAACCCGAGGGTCACTCAGGCACGGCCACCAGGCCCACGTGCCGCCCGGGACCCCGAACCCCGAGAACTCATCCCCAAGGCGGGGCCGCGGCCACAGGGCACGTGCGGACTCACCTGGCCCTACCCGCACCGGGCTGCCCAGGGACAGGTGAGGCGCCGAGTGCGGCTGCCCTCACCAGTGGGCGGCCGGGCCGCCCCCCAGGTCGGGCACGGAGACATGTGTCACCGTGTCAGTGCTTCCCCACGGCCAGGCCCGGGGCTGCGACAGGCCGGCCCCACTCGAGTGAGTGGGTTCTCCCGGCCTGAGCCGCCCGCCCCTGGTCCCTGGGCTGGCTGTCCGTGTGTGTGTCTCTGAGGGGCTTGCACGGGCGGTCCTTCCACGCTGCTGCACGAACGGTCCTCTCGGCACTCTGCTGGCGCGGGTCGCCTGCCCAACAGGCTCTTGCCCACAGGTGGCCCCAGCGGCCAGCCTCCCCGGGCCCAGGGCGCATCTGTGTGGGTGTGGGCGCAGCAGGCCCACGGGGGGCGGGGGGTGCTGCAGAGCATCCGGGGCGCCCCCGCCCCCCTGTCCGGGACCAGCGGGGGGCCGGGGAGAAGCCTGACCTCGGTCCGTGCGCTGAGGTGCCGCTCGGTGGGCGTCTGCCTGGGGGCAGCTGCACCGGTCGTGGGCCCATCACCGGAGGTGCCCGGAGTTACGGACCCGCCCCGAGGGCCCACCTGGCCCTGCCCCGGCCACCCCCGTGGAGGGACCCCCGAGAGCGGAGGGACCCCCGAGGGCAAAGGCGGGCCGTCTCTGGAAAGAGCTGTCCCATGCGAGCAGCAGGGACAGGGACGGTCGTCGTGGGCCTCGGGGACCCACCGCCCACGTTTCCTCTCGGTTTCGATCGCCGGCGAGCGGAAACTGCAGTTACTGGAAATGAGAGCCTCGGGGGAGCGGCCGGGGCGCTTCTCTGTGTGCGTGTTTTCCCCGACAGCCGCTCAGCGAGAGGAGCTGGGAGCGGGGCCCGGCGGCGCGAGGGGGCCCGGGCCCCGCGGGGGATGCGGGCTGGGGCCTCGGCCCCACTTCCACCCCCCAGGCCCCCTGCCTCTTCCTCCTTGCACGGAGGGCCCAGCGAGGTGGCTGCCTCCGGGCCTCGCGGGTCCCCCTGAGGTCCCCCCGCCCCGTCAGCCGGGCCGGTGCTCCCGGGGGCGTCCCGCTGGTCAGCCTGAGAGAGGCTTCCGCCGCCCGGTTGAGCGCTGATGGGGGGGGAGGGGAGGCCAGGTGCAGCTGTGCGTCCGGGGGCCCACGCGCGTCAGGGGCTCACGCCCCGGTGGCTCCCAGCACAGGTGCTCAGCAGGTGTCTCTGCCGTGCTCCCCTGGGCCTGGGAGGCCGGTGGGGGAGCCGGGGGGTGGGGGGCGTCTGCAGGTTTCCGGCACGCCCGGCTTCCAGCCCACAGGGACACACAGCCCGGGACGCCGCTCCCACCGGGCCGGCACAGGCCCCGGGACCTGCCTGTGGGGTGGGTGACCTCGGCTGCTCGCCCACCTCTCTGAGCTGCCCTTCCCCGCTCCGGGAGGACGGTGGCCCGCACGGGAAGCTCGCCTGGGCACTCCCGACGGGCAGGGGCACGTCCTCCCCGCCCGCGGTGCTGTGCTCGCCTCGGCGTCTTACTGTGAGGTCACGGTGGCATTCCCACGGGCTGTTGGGAGTCGGGCGTCCCGTGCGCCTCGCTCTCTGCCCACCCACGTGTTACTCCTGGAGCCCCTTCCGGCCCCGAAGCTTCTTCTGAAAGCTCTCGCAGGAGCTAGCCCCGCCCCTGGATTTGGGCGAGGTGGAGCACGGGCCGAGGGTCGAGGCCAGCCCGAGAACCTCTCCCTTTGCCTGCGTGGAAAAGCCGCCAGGTTGCCCTCCACCCGTGCCAAGTGGCCCCGGGCCCCGGGGTCCCCCAGCGTGTGGTGTGAGGCCCCTCCGTCACCTGGCCCCGGCCCAGCCTGGGTATGGGCGGCTGGATTCTGTTGCCAGCATTTGCCGTGTCCCCAGGCACCTTGGTGGCTCTGCTGGGCCCGGGGTGAGAGGGCCACATGTAGACAGCCCGGTGTGCGGTGGGCTCCGTGGGCGTGGGGACTGCAGGGGCCTAGTGCTGTGCTGGGCAGGCGGTGGGGAGTCCCTGACTGGGGTGACCTGGGCGAGAAGGCCAATGAGAAAAGGGGGCTGGTGACCCAGGCAGGATGGGGTGACTGGGCACCACCACCTCTGGAGCCTTTGCCCCGTGCCCTGGCTCACTCAGGAGCAGCCCACGGCCGCGCTGCCAGGGTCCCTGCTGCCCGAAGTCGGGGGGTGTCCTGGGAGCAGTGGCAGGACACGGCGGGGGCTGGCCCTCCTTCGGGCTGCCCCGAGGCCGGTCGGGCGTGGGCCCCGTTCCCTCGTCCCCAGTGCCAACAGATGCCACCGTCCCTGAGGGTGAGGGTGGTAACAGGTGTCCCGAGCTGGCGTGGTCCTCCTGGACAGAGGGTGCAGCGGGGCTGGGGCCCACAGAAGCCAGCTGGGAGGCCCCACCACTCCCAGGCCTCTCGCCGAGAGCACCCCCATCCCGGGTTTTGTGTTTCGGCCACGCTGGGGAGGATGTGAGGATGCATTGTCTGCTCGGGCTCCCGGCAGGTCTGGGAGATCAGGTGGTCAGGGAGAGAGCCAGGCGCCCGGTGGGGCAGCTGGGGTGGGGTGCACGCCCTCGCCGCGTCCACGGGCCACCTGCTGGCCCTCCACTGCCTCGGGAGGCGGCCCTGTCCCGACTGCCCAGTCCCCCTCCACCCTGTCTGCCCCACCCTGAGTCTGCCCACCAAGGAAGGCCAAGAGGGGCCCTCAGATGCAGCGGGCACTTGTGGGTGGGCGGGGCCTGCGTGGGCCAGGTGCTCTGGTCCCGAACGGGCCGGTGTGCACGTGCAGGTCTGCTCTGGGACTCCAGCAAGGCACGGCTGGCAGCGTCCAAGGGCGGGCCGGGGGTGGCCTGTCTCTTCATTCTGGGGCCCGTGGGAGGGGCCCTGCTGTCCTCCCCCTGAGTTCTCAGGGTGCTGGGCCCACGCAGGGGCTGCCCCTGAGTGCCCGCGCCCGCTTGGCTGGGGGAGGGCAGCCCTTCCCTCTCCCACACCCCCGAGACGGCGGCTGCCCCGTGAGCAGAGGCCTGGAACCGCCGGCATCGGGTCTGGCTCTGGCCCTTGAGGAGCTCAGCTGGCGGCTGCTGACTTAATTACCCGAGTCTGGGATTAGTCCTCCCCGCGTGCCCGGCCCCAGCGCCCATCGGCCCTTCCCTGCGTCACGCTCCGCCCTCCGTGGGCGCAGAGGCCCCTGGCGGTTCCGGGGGTCCCTGGCTTCCCTGGCTGTGGGCGCTCCACGGGCTCGTCCCTGAGGGTCTCGAGGAGCCATTGGGGGTGGAGGGCATCCAGGAGGGCCCAGAGGAGGACACGCATTCCAACCTGGTCCCTGGCCTGGGGCTCTGTTTTTTGGGGACCAGGTGGGAAGTTCCTCACAGTGAGGGGAGCAGCCGGCTGGGCTCCCTCGCCTGGCAGCCGGGGGAGGGGGGCGCCCCCTCCTGCCAGCGGCCCCCGGGAGAGCTGTGCCCGCTGGCCCTGCGCCTCCCGCACCCCGCGGGCAGCCTGGGCAGCAGCTGGGCCGTGTCCGGGAAGCCGCTTGACCTCCGCGCTGGCCTTCCCATCCCTTCAGACCGGCACCCACTTCCCATGTCACGGGTGGGGCGGCGGGGGGAGGGGCGGTGCCGGGGGGCATTGTTCTCCCCGCGGTGGGAAAGCTGGCTTCCGGGGGACAGTTCCGTCCCCACACAAAGGGCTTCCCCGGAGCCAGGACGGACGACGGCGCTTTTCCTGCTCCCCGCTTCCCAGCGCGTTTCAGAGCGCCAGAGACGCCGCTTGGGAAACGGAGCCCGGACGGGGGCCCGGAGCCCTGGGAGCAGCTGCTCGGGCCGGGAGGCGGGGCCTGCCTGGGGGGGGCCCGTGGGCAAAGCTGCAGACCCCCACCCCTCCCTGGGCCCCGCCCCCTTTGGTGGCCATCCTGGTCTGAGGGCCCACTGGTGCCTGTCCATGGGGTGGCAGAGGGCACTGGAGGGGGGGAGGGGAGAGGGCTAGGAGACGGGTGCAGGTCCCGCAGAGCGCAGTGGAGGCCTGGCCCAGCCCCCCCAGACAGGTGTCTGGCCAGAGGATCCCTCCCGCAGGCTTGGAAGGAACCTGGGGCGCCCCATGCTGTGGCTCTCTGTCCGGGGGCTTCGGGAGGTGAGGACGAGGGGCCGGGAGCACCCACTTGGCCCGGGTTGCCCTGGCTCTCACGCCTCCCTGGGGCTTTGTTTCGGAGCTGAGCTGTTCTGCTGTCCCTAGTGGGGAGGGGCCCTGGTGGGGCAGGAGCAGGGAGGCCCTGGACAGGGTCTGCCCAGGGAGGGGCCCAGGTCCCGGGAACCTGCCCCACAGCCCCGGCCAGAGACACAGGTGGGCTTGTGGGCTCCGCCCCTTCAGGGGCAGTTGTCTGGGGTCCAGGTTCCTGTGCCCCTCGGTCCTGTGCTGTCCCGGCCTCGGTCTCCCACGGGGGCCCCACTTCCTGCGCCAGAGCAGGGCTGTTCTGTTCTGCCAGGGCGTGGGGGCCACCTGCCTGGCCGCGGCCCGGGTTTGTGCCTCGGTGGGTCTTTGCTTCGTCCCTCCGGACCAGGCTCTGGGGAGGAGGGGGCGCCGCACCAGGCCGTCCACACTCCCCGGCCCCTCCTCAGCCGTGGGTCCCAGTGACACTGAGTTGGTTGGAGCTGGTTACGGACAAGAAGGGGGAGGCCAGGATGGGACAGCTTCCACAGGTGTCCGTGCAGGCTGCCCGCACCGTGTTCAAGGGCCCCGGGGCCCGTAGGGTGGTCAGGCCCTCGCTGCATGGGGAGTCTCGGCCCCTGCTCATAACCTTTGGGGTGGGGGCCCCGGGCCCCGCAGACATGACCGCCAGTCCTCGTGCTGCTACTGCTGCTGCTGCTGGTCAGGGCAGGCCTCGGGGCCAGGAAGGCCCGTGTGACCCCCACGCTTTCCTGGAACAGGTGCGCCTCCCCTGGCACAGGGAATCCAGGCGTCGTGGGCCAGAGCACAAGTCCTCCCAGGCCCAGTGGTCGGGCGATATCGAGGATGTGCAGGGGGGCCCCCCTGAGCACATGCGGTCCCCAGGCCCCGCCCCCACTGCACCCGTGGGAAACTGAGGCCCTGGCAGGCAATGGTGCACAGGGGCGGGTGGAACCACGTGTCGCTTGCCCACCCGTGGGACCCCCGGCAGCACCTCCCCTGATGTCTCTGCCTCCTGCCGCGGGGTGGCCCCCAGCTGGCGCGGGACAGGGTCCGCCTCACCCCCGGGCCCATCCCCGCTGGACCGGAAACTCCTGGAGGGCAGCGCTGACTTGGTGGGCTTTGCAGCCCGCGGTGGCTTGCTCTCACTGGTCGGGGTGGAGGGGGCTATCCTCTGTCCCCTGGGGGTGGCAGATGGCCGCTTAGCTTAGAAAGGAAAACAGCACCATTTAGAATTGGTCCTGGGTGAAAGGTCGCGGCAACATCTGCCTCCGGACGCTCTCTGGAGTCACATTTCTATGGAGCGCCGCGCGGCGGGGGAGGGGCCTTCCACGGTGGAAATACTGAGGCTGGGAACAAAGCACAGGCCAGGCTGCGGGACACCGGGCGAGGCAGCCATTTGGCGCGCCTCCGGGCCGTGGGGGGTGGAGGGGGCCGGGCGGCTGCCGGAAGCCCCGGCCCTCCGGAGTCCCGCCCCCGTGCCCCCCAGCCCCACCTGTCACTCACCTGCCGCCTGCCAGGACCAGTCACCCGTTCCAGGGCTGCGTGTGGGACGGGGGAGAAGGCGGGTGGAGGCGCAGGCGCTGCGGTAACCGCAGCACGGCCGTGCCAAGGCCGCCCAGCATGGGTCCCGGGGCCCCAGGCGCTGCTGGGTGGTGTGGTGGCCTGGGCTGCTCTCCGGGCTGGCCCCGACAGGAGGGGCCCAGGGTCAGCAGGAGGTGGGGTTTGGGCCACCGAAGCCCTGGCCAGGGCCACTCGAGGAAGTCCCTGCATCTCCAGGCAGGCGTTGGTTTGGCCTGCCCTTGCCAAACCCAGGCACCTGTCCCCACTGGGCACATACAGTGACCTACCAGGACAGGTATCGAGGACAGAAGGGCCATCGGGGGCTCAGTCACCTGTGCTGTGGCCCTGGTCGTGTCCCAACCGGCCTTTCAGTCACTCCCACCTTGTTAGGGAAGTCTGGTCGCTGTGGGCAGAGGAGGGGGACAGGTATCCATCCCTGGGAATTTCAGTCCTGTGGCCAGACTTGGACACAGGTGCAGACAGATGCAGAGGCGGGAGGGGTGGCCTGGGCTGGAGCCCCGGGGTCAGGGCAGGTGTGACCATCGGGACTGGCCCAGGCCCAGACCCTGCCCCCCCAGCGACCTCCTGTCCTCGCTCCGGCCCTCCCCCCGCCAAGCACCTGCCCCAGCTGTCCCACCTGCAGGGGCTGCTGCTCCCTCGCGGCCCTGCCTGTCCCCTAGCTGGGATGCTGCTGGTGGTGGAGGGAGGCTGTGCCCAGGCCCGGCCCGGGAGCCGGCGGGGACCGGCGGGACGGGCAGCGTGCCTTCGCAGCGCGCCCGCCAGGCCTGGGCGGGAGCGGGGAGACAATGGGCCTTCTCAGCTGCTGCTCCCCGAGGAGGAGCCTCCCTGCCCCGGGCCCGGCCCCGCCCGCCGGGGCTGGCGGCCCACTGCGCCTGGCCGGGAGCAGCTGCCGCCCGCAGCCCCTGCCACGGCACACCTGCTGCTCGGCTGCCCTTTGTCCCTGCTTCCGACGCCTGATTTATTGGGTGCGCTTTCCCTCTTGCCCGCCCAGCCGAAAACAGCCTGGCTGGCTGCGATGTGCCCGGTCCGGCGGATTCTCCCACAGTCCTCCTCGCTGGGGCCCCCACTCAGGACGGGATGGCTGCGTGGCCGGCCGGAGGGTGGGGGAACAGGTTCACTGGAACACTGCCCCAGGGCTGGTGGGGTCAGAGTGCATATCTGGGCATGGCTTTCTGGTCCATTTGGGAACCCCCAGTGTCCCGACATGTTAGGGTGCTGAGTGGGGGGGGGTGGCTGTAGCGGCACAGGTCCCCCAGGACCAGTGAGGGGTGCCCAGCTCACAAAAAGTAGGGCAGGGGCGCAGAGAGCGGGGAGGGCGGTGTGGACGGCAGCCTCCCACCGCTTTGATGAGCGTGCCCTGTGTCCGGCACCCACTGCCCGCCCGCCCCGTCCGCCGCTGGGGAAGAAAAGGAGCCTTTTCTCCAGCGGGACTGGTAGCCAGCTCCCGCCTGACAATGGAGGGCATTGAGTGGGGTGGGGGAGGTGCTGCCCCCCCAATCAGCAGGATTGCTCGGTTCCCAGTGAGCTCTGGCCAGGACCAGGCGGCCAGTAACTGGATCCACGGGTGGGGCGGAGCCGCCTTCCCCAGACCTGGGGGGTGTGGCCTCGAGGGAGCCCCAGCCCTGGGTGCCTGAGCACCCAGCCCCCTGGGCCTGTGCCTGGCAGGGGAGCCCCCCTTCCCCACCGGGTGGGAGCCATGGCCCAGGACCGAGTCAGCGTTCCGGGCCCCCCGGGGGGCAGCTTGTTTTCTCGAAGCCAACTGGTCTGGGGCTTTTGGCTTCTGGCAACAGATGGCGGCCCAAGTGGCCACTTTGGGTGTGCCCTGCCCAAGCCGCTGCCGCAGATAAAAGAGCCTTCAGGGAGACGGCTGCCTCCCAGGCCTCAGGGACAGGGGGACAGTCCAGTTGCTGAGAAAGGCTCAGACGCGGGTCCCTGGAGGGAAGGGATTCCCCCAGGGCCACCCTGCTTGTGGGGGGCGAGGGGGGCAGGGGAGGGACCGAAGACTGGGCAGTGGGGATCTGTGTGGCCACAGACTCAGAGGCTGTGCCAGGGGGCGGAGCTGAGCCCCTGTTCATGGGGGACCCCCGGGCGCCCCACCAGCTCCTGCCCCTGTACGAGGCCCCGCCCACCCAGCGCCCAGGGGTACGGGTTCCGCGCAGGGGCCGCCTTCCCGGGCCGCCGCGGGCGCGGGCACGTTCCGCCTCGGAGGCTCTGCCCCTGGGAAGAGCAGCGCCTGGCTGGTCCCAGGGCCTCCGCGGAGCTTTCCCGCCGGAGCGAGGCCACGCAGTGACCCCGGCCGGCGGTTTACAGCCCCAGCTCCAGAGGCTGGGCCGGCAGGGGGCCGAGGGGGGTCCTGCGTTGGGAGAGGGAGGCGGGACGCCCGCCCCCCCCCCGCCCCCACGCTCAGCTCACCTGCTTCCGAGGTGCCCGCCCGGTGCGTTCGGGGGAGGGGGCACAGGCCCGCACGTGCGGCCACCCCCAGCCCACCCGGCCCCCGAGAGCTCAGGAAGGGCACTCTCGTTCCGGCACCTCGGTTTCTCCGGCTGTGAACCGGGTGGTTCTGGCCCTGGCGGAGGTGTTCTGGACTCCCGAGAAGACTCAGCTTCCAAAGGAGTAGCAGCCGGGTGCTGTACGCGGGTGGGGGTGGGGCCCCGCAAGGGCCCCGTCGGGGACAGCCCTCCACAGGGGCAGTTGGGCATCACGCCTGCTCTCGTGTCGATGCCCGAAGAAGAAGACACGGAGCCCCCTTTATCCCCCACGTGCGGCATGCTCGTCCTCGGAGAGAAGCTGGAGGGGAAGGAGGCGGGGTCTCCTGCGCCCCACCCCCCACCCCGGACAGTGGCGGTGGTGGGAATTCGTGGCCCCTTCCTGGTGGCTGGCTGGGGCGCTGCCTCAGCCACCTGCGTGGGTCTGGACGTCTAAGCCGGGTCCTACTGAATGTGCTGGACTCTAGCCTGTTCCCCCTTTACATGAACAGGATTTTTTGTGTGTGTGTGGAGGGGAAATTCGCTTTCTATAAAACTCTCGCCAATTGAACGTGTGCAGTTCAGTGGCATTGGCTCACTCACGACGCTGTGCGGTCACCCGGTGGTTCCAGAACCCGTCCGCTGCCCCTGGCAGAGCCCTGGCGGTGGCAGCCGCTGGCGCTGCCCCGGGAGCACCCGTGGCCCCGACAGACGCGGTGCTGGGTGGCGGGCCGGGCCGTGGAACTGACCCCTCTGCCGTGTCTGCCACAGCTGCAGCCACGCCTTCGCGGGCCAGCGGTGCCAGGCGCACAGCCCCTGCCTCAGCGCCCCCTGCAAGAACGGCGGGACGTGCCACGTGGTGGACCGTGGCGGTGCGGTGGACTACACCTGCAGCTGCCGCCTGGGCTTCTCCGGGCCCCTCTGCCTGACGCCCCGAGACAACCCCTGCCTCGCCAGCCCCTGCCGCAACGGCGGCACGTGCGACCTGCTGACCCTCACAGACTACAAGTGCCTCTGCCCCCCGGGCTGGTCAGGTGAGGGCGCGGTGGGCCGGGGCCCTGAGGACTCCTGTGGGGACACCCGGCCGTCCTGCGGGCGGACTGGCCCCGGCCCTGCCCCGGCGGGGGGACGTGCGGGCAGGTGCCCGATCTCTGTGGCTGGGGGAGGGTCCTGGGCTCTCCTGGGCCGCTGGGGTCCGTGATCTAGAAATAGCTCCGAGCCGCCCCCCGAGAGCCCCATCCCAGCCCCGGCTGTGGGGTTTCGGCCCCCCGTCAGGAGCTGCGGTGCCGGATGGAAGTTCCTGGGAGTGCGAGCAGTCCTGCGGGCAGACAGGCCCCGTCGCACCCTCCCCCGTCCTGGGACGGTGACTCAGCACCTGGGAAGTCCCCGCTCTGCAGAGGGATGGCCACGCTGTGCGGCAGGGCCCTGAGGACGGAGGAGCGGGTGCCGGGGGAGGGGGCGGGGGGAGCCCCGGCCACCGGGAACGGGGCGGCCGGTGTGTGACCCTCTCGCACCCCCCCCGCTCGCCCACCAGGGAAGATGTGCCAGCAAGCTGACCCGTGCGCCTCCAACCCTTGCGCCAACGGCGGCCAGTGCCTGCCCTTCGAGTCCACCTACATCTGCGGCTGCCCGCCCGGCTTCCACGGCCCCACCTGCCGGCAGGACGTGAACGAGTGCAGCCAGAGCCCCGGGCCCTGCCGCCACGGCGGCACCTGCCACAACGAGGTCGGCTCCTACCGCTGCGCCTGCCGCGCCACCCACACCGGCCCCCACTGCGAGCTGCCCTACGTGCCCTGCAGCCCCTCCCCGTGCCAGAACGGGGGCACCTGCCGCCCCACGGGGGACACCACCCACGAGTGCGCCTGCCTGCCAGGTACGGCCCGCGGGCCATGGAGGGGTGGCGGGGCGTGCGGGCCAGGTCGGATGGGATGTGCGCCCCTGACCGCACATTAGAAGGTGGCCCTGGGCGTGGGGGACGGGGGCGAGTCTGGAACCACGAGCGTTGGCAGGAGGCCTGCGGGGGGCCCAGCTGCCCCCCCGATCCCCAGCTGCCCGTGTCTGACCGGGGCGGTGTCCGCTGCTACTGAACCTGCGGCCCACGACCCCCAGCACCCTTCCCCTGGGCCGGGGCCCCGCCAGTGAGGCCTGGCCCCGGGCTCCCTGGGCCAGCGGGCACGGCCCCTTGTGAGCGCCCCTCACGCGGGTCCCCGGGGGTGCAGGTGCAGGCCGCAGGAGCCTCCCCTGGGCAGGGAGCCCCTCCCCTATGCGAGCCCGGGGCTTCCCCTGCTTCCGGGGGTGGGGCCACCGGGACCGGCAACATCGTCACTTCCCCCGGGGGTGGCCCTTCCCTTCTTCCCGTCCACGCGTCTGTGTGTGTGTGTGTTTGGCGGGGGCTGCAGCACGGCTCCCTCCCCCGACTCCGGCCCGCCAGCAGCCCCGCTCTGCCAGTTGTCCGCACTGGGCTGCCCGTCCCAGTTCTCGTCTGACTCAGTTTTGTTGCCGGTGGTCTAAAAATAACGAGCCCGAGGAGGTCTGAAACCTCCGGGTCTGTCCGTTGCACCCCACGGTGGGGAGGCAGGACCCCAGCAGGGGAATGAGGGAGGCGTGGGTGGTGTGTGGGTACAGGAGGAGCACCGCGTCCGGCTGACCCGTGGGTGACCTGGGGGGTGCCCTGGCGCCCCCCCCCGCCCCCCCCACAGCTGGAGCCTGGCCTGGCCCCTGTGAAGAGGAAGTGCTCTCGGGGCCGCCGCCGCGGTGCTGCCTGTGCGTGCAGAGGCCCGGCGCGTGTACTTCCTGCGTGTCCCTGGGTTCCCCGCTCGCCACCTGCGTGCCCCAGCTGCTGGCCACTGGTCAGTCACCAGTGTCTGGGGGGCTGAGGGCTGAGCCCTCTGGCCAGGCCCGCCCCAGGCCCTCAGTTCAAATGCCTTCTTGGTGGCTGTGTGTGACCTGGAGCCTGAGACTTCAGTGCTGGCCCTGCCTGGGGGCCTGGGGTGAGCCCAGCCCTCCAGCCCCACCCGCTAGAGGAGGGGACCTTCCGAGGCACGGGGCTCCCCAGCGCCGGGGGAAACGGAACACAGGGTCTGGGCTCTGGTTCGGGGCGCTCCCCAAACCACTCTGATTTACACTGTGGCTTTTCCTGGCCGGCTGATTTTGCTCCAGGGCAGCTAGGGGGGAGTGAGGGGAGGGGCTGTGTCCCCAAGGGCAGGGGAGTGTTCAGAGGCACCAGGAGGATGTTAATTAGTAACCGGCTGTGGTCTGGCTATGGCCAGGCACACCTCTCTCTGGGCTGGTGGTTGGACCAGCGGGGCGCTGAGTGGATTAATAGCTCACTGGCCCGGGACTGTGGGAGGAGCTGGGAGGGGAGGGCTATGGCTCCGTGCTCCTCCAGGACTGCCTGCCTGGTCCTGCTGCCCCCGCTGCCCTCGCTGCCCTGCCAGCAGGCCCCATGGCCCCCTGCAGCCCCAGTGAGGTGGCCTGTCCCAGCCACGGGAGCCGAGGGGAGCGCTGTGCCCCAGAAGGGCCTCTAGGACAGACCCCCAGAACCCGTGTGCACAAGTCCGTCTGTCCAGCGCCCTCTACAGAGTGGTTCCTTGGAGAGCCACGTGCTGCTTGGTGTCAGGAGTGGGGAGGGCGGGGAGTGAGTGGAGCGCGGCCCCCGAGGACCCCCGGGCAGTGGCATCGAGGGCTGAGGGCCGACCGGGCCCCTGGCCCCTCCTGCCGCCACCGTAGGCTTCACCGGCCAGAACTGCGAGGAGAACGTGGACGACTGTCCGGGGCACGGCTGCCAGAACGGGGGCACCTGCGTGGACGGCGTGAACACCTACAACTGCCGCTGCCCGCCCGAGTGGACAGGCATGTCCTGGGGGGGCCGCAACCTCGCGGGGACGCCACCCCCTCGTCCTGCGGCTTTTCCGGGAGCGGGGAGGGCTAGCAGGGAGGGAGGGCCTGGAGCGCCTCGTCCAGGCCAGGACGGGTGGTGTGACCCGGGGCAGCCCCTCCGCCCACGGCCAGCATCTCAGGCCCCCACCCCGGTGGTCAGCGCAGAGGTGGGCCCAGGCAACCCTGCGCCAGAAACAAGTCCCCAGGTTTGAGCCCAGCCTGCTGGGCAGGACGTAGGGACGGTGGCCATCCAGTTGGGGGGGTGACAAGCCCGTGTGGACCCCAGTGCACACAGAGCAGGGAGACAGACGCCCCGCCCTGGTGCCGAGGGGGGAGGGAAAACGGGATTCAGGCTGGCGCCCCAGGAGTCCCCCCAGGAAGGCTTCCTGGTGGAGGCGGGCCCGGCACGGGCTGGGGCTGAGGGTGCCACCACCCCCGCAGGGCAGTACTGCACCCAGGACATGGACGAGTGCCACCTCATCCCCAACGCCTGCCAGAACGGCGGCACCTGCCACAACACCCTGGGCGGCTACAACTGCGTGTGCGTCAACGGCTGGACCGGCGAGGACTGCAGCGAGAACATCGACGACTGCGCCAGCGCCGCCTGCTTCAACGGCGCCACCTGCCATGACCGCGTGGCCTCCTTCTACTGCGAGTGCCCCCACGGCCGCACCGGTGAGGGCCTGCTGGCCCTGGGGGCGGGTCCTGCCGGGGCTGGCCGCCCTCGACTGGGGGTTCCTGGGGCTGGGCGGGCACGCGTGACCTCGCTGCGACACACAGGCTGGCTTTGCAGGGCCCCCGGGGATGACGATGACCCCACGGGGGCTGCCTGGGGCCGGGCTGGGTGGCAGTCAGCTCCTGGAATAACCCCAGTGACCCGGGACACTGGGCAGGGACCCGGTGGGAGGCCCCTCCTGGGGCGTCTGGGGGAGCGGGAGCGGGCGGGGGTGGGGCGGCCCAGTGATGGCCGACGCCCCGCCCAGGTCTGCTCTGCCACCTCAAAGACGCCTGCATCAGCAACCCCTGCAACGAGGGCTCCAACTGCGACACCAACCCCGTGAACGGCAAGGCCATCTGCACCTGCCCCTCGGGCTACACGGGCCCCGCCTGCAGCCAGGACGTGGACGAGTGTGCGCTGGGTGAGCACCAGGCGGGGGGTACCCCGGCGTGGGGGGAGGTTGGGGGGCTGGGGAGTCGGGTGGAAAGGGAATCTGCCCTCGGAAGGTCCCTCGTCTGGTCGGAGGTCCCGTCCCCGGTTTGATGGGGGCGGAGAGGTCCCAGCGTGTCTGAGGCCGGAGCAGCCCCTCACCGTGCTGCCCCCCGCCCCTCGCCAGGTGCCAACCCCTGTGAGCACAAGGGCAAGTGCATCAACACGCTGGGCTCCTTCCAGTGCCGGTGCCTGCCGGGCTACACCGGCCCCCGCTGCGAGATCGACGTCAACGAGTGCGTCTCCAACCCATGTCAGAACGACGCCACCTGCCTGGACCAGATCGGGGAGTTCCAGTGCATCTGCATGCCGGGTGCGTGGGCCAGCCGGGGAGCCCGGGGCCGCCGGGGGTGGGCCGGCCCTGGGAGGCCGGCGGGCTGCAGACCGGGTGTGGGAGGTGGGGGACGTGGCGTCCAGGCCCAGACCGACCTGACCCTTGCCCCCGCCCCCGCCCCAGGCTACGAGGGCGTGTACTGCGAGGTGAACAAGGACGAGTGTGCCAGCAGCCCCTGCCTGCAGAACGGCCGCTGCCTGGACAAGATCAACGAGTTCCTGTGCGAGTGTCCCCCAGGTGCGTGGTCGTCCCCCCGGCCCCCTGGGGCTGGCGTCCGCCCGGCCCAGCCTCACCCTGCGGGAGCCTCGGGAGCAGTGGGGTGTGTCCAGGCCGGGCAGGGGGACTGGCCCCGCACCTCCCCTCACTGGGTGTGCTCACCTGGGGCGGCGAAGCCCAGGGCCCAGAGACTCTCCTTCCTGCTGCTGGGCTCCCCGGACCCCTGGGGGGTTTGGGCGGAGGGGACCCCGGCCTGGCTCCCTGAGGGCTCACAGCGGGGGGGCGGGAGATGGCCTGCAGAGGACCTGAGGGCCAGGAGGGCTTGCGGAGCCCCCGGGGGGCTGAGTCTGCCCGCCGAAGTGCACTTGGGGGAGGCCCCTTGCGGGCACCCCCGGTCTGGGCTGGCCAGGGCTCGGCCACCGGGCCATGGTGCCCGCCGTCTCGGCTGACAGCCGCCCCTCCACTGGGCCGCAGGCTTCACCGGGAACCTGTGCCAGTACGACGTGGACGAGTGCGCGAGCACGCCCTGCAAGAACGGCGCCAGGTGTCTGGACGGGCCCAACACCTACAGCTGCGTGTGCACGGAGGGTGAGGCACCGCCGGCTGTGGGGCCGCGTGGACCGGGGCAGAGCAGGCCGCAGGGTTCAGGGGAGGGGCAGTCGGAGCTGAGGCGGGGAAGGCGATGGGGCCCTTCAGCCTGGGGACCCTAATCCCCGGTCCGGGGGTGCAGCTCAGCCCTGACCCTGGCCGCGTGGGCACCTCTCGATGAAAGACAAACCCCCAGCCTCCCCCTGCGGGGACGCAAGTGGTCTGGGTCTGGTGGCAGAGTCCCACGGCAGGAGACAGACTAGTGCCCCGGGAGCCGCCGCCCTGAGCCCCGTGCCCCGCCCTGCAGGCTACACGGGACCCCACTGTGAGGTGGACATCGACGAGTGCGACCCCGACCCCTGCCACTACGGGTCCTGCCAGGACGGCGTCGCCGCCTTCGCCTGCCTGTGCCAGCCGGGCTACACGGGCCACCACTGCGAGACCAACATCAACGAGTGCCACAGCCAGCCCTGCCGCCACGGGGGCACCTGCCAGGACCGTGACAACGCCTACCTCTGCCTCTGCCTCAAAGGGACCACAGGTGCCTGGCCGGGGCTCGGCGGGGGGCGGGGCGGGGGGCAGGCTCAGGAGCTGACCCCCAGGCGTCCCCCAACCCCCAGGACCCAACTGCGAGATCAACCTGGACGACTGCGCCAGCAACCCCTGCGACGCGGGCACATGTCTGGACAAGATCGACGGCTACGAGTGTGCATGTGAGCCAGGCTACACAGGTGAGGCGCCCGGGACCCGGGGCCCCGCGGGGCTCGGTCCCGCCCAGGCCTCCTCACCGCCTTGCCACAGGGGCCGGGGCTGTGCTCAGAGGTCACGGTCAGCAACGTCCCCAGGGCCCACCTGCCGGCTGCCAGCCTCGGCCGGCCGACTGCAGCGGGGACCACGGGGGTCCTAGGCTCCAGCCGGCACTGGGCAGCCGAGGCCGAGAGCAGAGCCAGGGTCCCGGGCAGCACTGCCTGGGCATGTCCTGGCCGTCTGGGCCTCAGGGGCCCCACAGTCAGAGGGGCGGTGCAGGCTGGGCCCCTGGGGCTGCTGGGAGGGGACTTGTGAGCGCAGTGCTCGCCCCGCACAGGGCACTGAGCTGGGCCAGGCCGGCTGGAGCTGCACTCACGCACGGGACACTCCCGCAAAATGCCTGCTCAGCCAGCTCACACCCCGAAGGACCAGGTGGAGGTCTGGGTTAGCACCCCCGGCTTACCAGAGGGGGAAACTGAGGTCCGGCCTAGACCCCACCCTCCGAGAGCCCTCCTCCTCGTCCTCCTCTGGGGGGCCCTGGCGTAGGAGCTGAGCCCCTCCCCCCCCCCAACAGGGAGCATGTGCAACATCAACATCGACGAGTGTGCCAGCAGCCCCTGTCACAACGGGGGCACCTGCCAGGACGGCGTCAACGGCTTCTCCTGCCGCTGCCCCGAGGGCTACCACGACCCCACGTGCCTGTCCGAGGTCAACGAGTGCGACAGCAACCCCTGCATCCACGGGGCCTGCCGCGACGGCCTCAACGGGTACGGGGCGCGGTGGGAGGGCCCTCCGGTCACTGCCCCGGAGCCAGACCGTTGCCGCTGTCCTGGGCACTGTCGAAAGGACTGTGAGGGTCAGCGGGGGCGGGGGCACCTCCCTGCCCTCGGGCCATAGCAGAGGGCTGGAGCCGGGCAGACCGGCCCCGGGCCCAGGCCGCACATGGCGGCCACCCCTGAGCCGCAGCGCGGTCACCTCTGCAGGTACAAGTGTGACTGTGACCCCGGGTGGAGCGGGGCGAACTGCGACGTCAACAACAACGAGTGCGAGTCCAACCCCTGTGTCAACGGCGGCACCTGCAAGGACATGACCAGCGGCTACGTGTGCACCTGCCGGGAGGGCTTCAGCGGTGAGCCGGCCGCAGGGGGTTCTGGGGGGCGGGGCGGGGCCTCCGGGCGGGGGGGGGGCGGGGCAGAGCCGGGCCAGGCCAGCCGTGGGGCGGGGCACACGGCGGTTGATGGGCACTGACCGCTGCTCCCTCCGCTCAGGTCCCAACTGCCAGACCAACATCAACGAGTGTGCGTCCAACCCGTGTCTGAACCAGGGCACTTGTATTGACGACGTGGCCGGGTACAAGTGCAACTGCCTGCTGCCCTACACAGGTGGGGGCGGGGCCTGCGGGCGGGGCGGGGCCTGCGGGCGGGGCGGGGCCTGCGGGCGGGGCGGGGCCTGTGGGGCCTGGGTGCGCTGCGGCTTTCTCCGGGCGGCCCAACAGCCATTGTCAAGAGTTTTGCTCGTCCTCGGAGCCGCAGGCTGGCTGCACGTGGGCTTCACCCTGCGGGTGTCACTGCCACGTGGGCACAGAGAATACGGGGTGCCCAGATCACATTTTAGTCTAAGCCAGTCCCAGCTGTTTCACTCGGAGGTGAGAGGCGGAGCCCTCGGCTGCGGAGGCGGAGTCTGTGGCGCGTGGTCGCCCCCGCAGCCCGGGTTCAGGCCACAGCACGGGGCGGGCTGGGGCCAGCCGCCCTCCCTATCCGCGGCCCGGCGCGGGATTCTTTTGACGGCAGGCCCTCTTTGTGTAGACAAACAAGGAGGCTCTGTCCCCACTGAGCAGGGGCTGGAGACGTTTCCCTGGGCGTCCCGCTTCTGTTCCTGTCCCGGCCGAGGGGGATCACAGGAAGTACCTCCTACCCAGGACAGACAGGCAGAGAATTAAAAATCTGGAGTCCCCCACCACAGGGGCCACCGGGCTCTGCTGGGGGAGGGCCTGCCAGGCAGCGTTTTCTTGGGTGACCAGAGCCAGGGACCTGGATCTTCTCTCCTGACTCGGAGAGGAGGACCCCGGGGGCCGCCCAGGGCCTCCTTCGCCGCCGGGTGCCCAAGGACCTTTCGGCCAGGCTGCTATCGGAGGCCGGAGGCCTGGACGGGAGGAGCCGGCCTGTGCTGACTCGCTTCCCGTCCGCCCGCTTCCTGCTTCCCCTCGCACAATTGTCGGAAACGCTGGCGGGTTTCCTGCCTGCCCGGGTCACCGTGGAAACCGAAAGAAAGAAAGGCCCTGGAAAATCGCACCAGCAGGCCGGGGCGATAATGGGCCCCGAGGACGATAACGCTTCCTCGATTCCTCGGGAACCGGCCCCACGGGCCGTAAACAGGAAGGCTCCTCCGGGCTCTGAGGGAGAGCCGTCGCCCGGGGTGCGAGGGGCTCTCGCCCGGCTCCCCGCCTTGTCCCCCCTGTCCCCTGCACTCAAGTGCGCTCGGGGCCGAGGGGGGCACGACCCCCGATAGTGGGTGGCTTGTTTCCCCGCTGTCACGGCCTTTGCTCAGTGGCCTCCTGTGAGGGGCACTTCCTGCCCGTGACAGCCCCGAGACCCCACAACGCTGCTGCAGGGGGGCTACCTGCCCTGGTTGCTGGTGCTCCTCCTGGGGAGGGCCCCCACCTGAGCCCTGCAGCCTGAGGGGGGGCCGGGCGTTCCTCTGGTTTGTGTCCCTCGCCCAGGTCGGGTCCTGATTCAGCCGGGAGCGTGCACTGGGCCCCTTGCAGCCCCACGGTCCCACATGGGGCCGGCCCAGTGTGCTCTGGCAGTGGGAGGGCCGTGGGCACCCTGGGTCTCACCACTGGACCCTCTTCCCACAGGAGCCACGTGTGAGGTGGTGCTGGCCCCATGCGCCTCCCGCCCCTGCAGGAACGGCGGCGAGTGCAAGGCGTCCGAGGACTACGAGAGCTTCTCCTGCGTCTGCCCCGCGGGCTGGCAGGGTGAGGCCGCTGCTCCCCGCAACTGTGGTCAGCCCGCGTCCCGGGGGGCTGGGACAGGGAGGGAAGTCCCTGGTGGCTCTGGTGCTCCAGGGTGGAAGATAGTGAGCTCCCCGTCTTTGGAGATGAGCTAGGGAGTTCGGAGCCACCTGCGAGGAGGAGGGGCCCCAGAAGCAGGCGCTGATCTTGCCCGTCCGTTCTGGCCGGGCTGAGGAGGCCCCGCCCTGGGTGGACCGGGGACAGGCCTGGAGGGGGCAGACGTGATGGCCACTGCTCCGCCCCCCAGGGCAGACCTGCGAGGTGGACATCAACGAGTGCGTGACGAGCCCGTGCCGCCACGGCGCCTCCTGCCAGAACACGAACGGCAGCTACCGCTGCCACTGCCGGGCGGGCTACACGGGGCGCAACTGCGAGACGGACATCGACGACTGCCAGCTGAGTGAGTGGCCAGACCAGCTGTGCCCCTCGGAGACGGGCAGGGAGCCTGTTGGGTCGGAAGGGGGAGTGGGTGTGGCTGGGGGCGGCAGCAGGGGTGGCGCCTGCCGCACCAGCTGTCACCCCGGCGTGGCCAAGCCGGGAGGGAGCGCTGAGGGGGTGGCAGCTGCTTATGCGGCACCACTCTGGGCCTTGCGTGGACTGAGCAACACGCTTCCGGATGGTTCCAGAAGGCTCCAGAGCGACACTGCCAAGTTTCGAGCCCGGCCCACATCTCCCCACCTGTCTCCAGTAGCTCTTCCCCCAACGAAAGAGCCTGGGCCCGTGTGGCCCTTGTCACGACCGCCAGGAGCCACCGTGGCCTCCCCCACCCCCCGCCTGCCCCTCAGGCCTGCCCTCCGTCCCTCCCCAGACCCGTGCCGCAATGGCGGCACCTGCACAGACGGCATCAACACGGCCTTCTGCGCCTGCCTGCCGGGTTTCCAGGGCGCCTTCTGCGAGGAGGACATCAACGAGTGTGCCAGCAACCCCTGCCACCACGGCGCCAACTGCACCGACTGCGTGGCCAGCTACACGTGCACCTGCCCCACCGGCTTCAGCGGGATCCACTGTGAGAACAACACGCCAGACTGCACGGAGAGGTGGGCGGGGCTTCGGCCCGCGGACGGGGACACGGGGCCCGGCGCTGCGGCAGGGAGGGGGCCGGGCCTCCTGGGCCGGGCACGGAGTCTGGCCCGCACACACCAAGCAGGTGTCTGCATGGCCACCGCATGGCTGAGCGTGGGCTCAGCCGGCCAGGCCAAGCCAGACGGTGTCCATCGTATCGCGGGGTACCTCCTGAGAGGGCCTTTGTGAGTTGACGAGGCGGAACCGGGAACGCTGGCAGTTAAGGAACTGGCGTGCCTCCTTTCAGACCAGGAGAACTTTGTAACCCATCTCGTTTCCTTCTCTGCCTTGGCTGCCAGGAAGCTCAGCACTACGTGTCTTTGTTCCAGCTTTGTGACGTGGTTATCTTCCACGTTAACGCTACAAGTTCTTCTCTCTTGTTTTTATTTTAACCTGTGTGTGTGTGTGTGTGTGTGAGAGAGAGAGAGAGAGAGAGAGAGAGAGAGAGGGAGAGAGAGGGAAAGCTCGAGGAACACAGAGGCAAGGGGGTGTGATGTGGTTGGAGAGGCAGAGGGGCCTCCCGAGGCTCCCATTGGCCTCCCTGAGGTCAGTCAAGGTGTTTTTTGCCTGGGCACGGTCCTGCGGCCCCAGTCACCCTCCCCGCTGCTGTCCGCCCGCCCCCAGCTCCTGCTTCAACGGCGGCACCTGCGTGGACGGCATCAACTCCTTCACCTGCCTGTGTCCGCCCGGCTTCACGGGCAGCTACTGCGAGCACGACATCAACGAGTGCGACTCCCGGCCCTGCCTGCACGGCGGCACCTGCCAGGACAGCTACGGCACCTACAAGTGCACCTGCCCGCTGGGCTACACCGGCCCCAACTGCCAGGTGAGCTGGAGGTGCCTGGCGGGAGGAGGCCGCGGTGGGACACCAGCCTGCGGCCCGTCCCAGTCAGCCCAGAGTAGGGAAGAGCCCGGCTCGGCGGGCGGGGCTGGCCTCGGTCACGTGCGCCTGGGGGTCTGGGCTGGACGGGCGGCCCTCCGGGGCGGGGGTGGGGGCTGAGGCTGTGGGAGGAGGAGCAAAGGCTGGGGAGTTTGGGGGAGGGTGGGTCGAAACCAATGCGTTGACAGAAAGTGTACACGAGTCTCAAAGGTCGGTCTTCCTGGGAGATTTGCACCTGAAACACCAATTACGAAAACCTCCAACAAAATGGTTTATTTCCGAAGAAAGATCTCCCCTCGAGGAAAGGTGGTCTGGGGTTGCTGGGGGCCCCGGGCTGCTCCCCAGCTGTGGGAGCCCCCGGCCCCAGGATCCGCTCCGCATGGGCTGGGGCAGCCCCGGGCGGGCTGTGAGCGCTGGCTTCTGCCCCCAGAGCCTCGTGCGCTGGTGCGACTCCTCGCCCTGCAAGAATGGCGGCAAGTGCTGGCAGACCAACGTCCTGTACCGCTGCGAGTGTCACAGTGGCTGGACCGGCCTCTATTGTGACGTCCCCAGCGTGTCCTGCGAGGCGGCCGCTCGGCAGCGAGGTAACCAGCGCAACCCTCCCCGGCCCAGGGTTCCCTGGTGGCTGTCCCCCGGGAGGGGGCCCCAGGGGTCTCACGCTCCCCGCTGCCGTGTCCCCCTGCAGACACCAACGTGACCCACCTGTGCCGGAACGGGGGGCTGTGCATGGACGCCGGCAACACGCACCACTGCCGCTGCCAGCCGGGCTACACCGGCAGCTACTGCGAGGACCAGGTGGACGAGTGCTCGCCGAGCCCCTGCCAGAACGGGGCCACCTGCACCGACTACCCTGGTGGCTACTCCTGCGAGGTGGGGGGCTGTCCCGGGGGAGGGCATGTGGGTCTGCCGTGTCACTGAATGCTGGGCGCTGGGCTAGGAGGTGGCACGGTGGGAAAGACTAAGCCCGGAAGATGTGGACCCATTTCGGTCGCGTTAAGGGAGAGCCAGAGTAATCAGGGAAGGCTACCTGGAGGAGGTGTCTTGTGGGGTAGCCTGGAAGAATACACTAAGAAATTGGACAGGGTTTTTCCTCTTGTAGGGTCTTCCATTTGGGTTTATCTGACACCTACCCCAAGACCCCCAAGACCCCCCTCATATGTATCCTAGGCATTAGCGTCTGGCCCCTGCTCTGAGCAGTGACTCGTAGCTTACTACAGCCCTTCCCAGGGTTGGCTGAGCAAGGGTCTCCGTCTGGGTCAGCCAGGGGTGGGGAACCCCAGGCTTCACTAGGCGAGAGGACAGCTCGTGTGCCGCCGTCAGCACGGGCGTGGCAGACGATGCTTCGTCTGTGGCCTGAGCCGCAGCCCCGCCCCTTGCCCGTCTCCCCGCACAGTGCGCGGCCGGCTACCACGGGGTGAACTGCTCCGAGGAGACCAACGAGTGCCTGTCCCAGCCGTGCCAGAACGGGGGCACCTGCATTGACCTCACCGACATGTACAAGTGTTCCTGTCCCCGGGGCACGCAGGGTAAGGGCCACCACACCCAGGGCTGTGATCCTCCAGGAGCAGGTGGGCAGTCGGGCACCCCGTGACCGGCCAGAGGTGTCCCGGACCCGGCCAGAACCTCGTGAGGGCAACAGGCGGGCGCAGGGCTAATGGCGGAAACCTGGCCAGGCCCCTGGCCTATAGCGGCCAGCGCATGCTAGTCTCCTGTGTCTCCTAAGTGTCCGTGTGGTCCCTGTCCTCACTGCCGGTCCAGGGGCGCCTCGGGGAGGGGGGAGCAGGGGCCAGCGTCCGGCCAGCACGGGTCCCTGACACTCCCGGGCCCCTGCAGGGGTGCACTGCGAGATCAACATGGACGACTGCAACCCCCCCATCGACCCCGTCTCCCGAGGCCCCAAGTGCTTCAACAACGGCACCTGTGTGGACCAGGTGGGCGGCTACAGCTGCACCTGCCTGCCCGGCTTCGTGGGCGAACGCTGCGAGGGCGATGTCAACGAATGTCTCTCCAACCCCTGCGACGCCCGCGGCACCCAGAACTGCGTGCAGCGTGTCAACGACTTCCACTGCGAGTGTCGCCCCGGCCACACGGGTGGGTGCGGCGAGCCTGGTGGGGCGGGGGATGGGGTGGGGGGGGGGCGCGGCCCGGGGCCCAGCCCAGCGAGCCTCACGCCCACCCGGGTCCCCAGGGCGCCGCTGCGAGTCGGTCATCAACGGCTGCAAAGGGAAGCCCTGCAAGAACGGCGGCACCTGCGCCGTGGCCGCCAACACCGCCCTGGGGTTCATCTGCAGGTGCCCGGCGGTAGGTGCTGCTGCGGGGCGGGGCTGGAAGGGCTCCCTGGGTGGGGGGCGGCAGCTGGACCCCCTGGACACAGCCGGCCTGGCCCTGCACACACACAGGCCAGCCCCGTCCCCGCGCCCCCGGAGGCTGTCTTTGTGTCCGCAAACGTGGTTTTCAGAGCCCTTTCAGGAAAGCCAGCGCAGGAAGCAGAGTTGCCGCATCTCCCCGCCCTGCCCCATTCCCAGCTTCCCGTTAGCACCTTGCCTCCCTGCGGCCTTTTGTTCCTATCGATGGTGTTGCTATTGACGTGCCGACGTCGACACATTGTTGCTAAGTCAGGTCCACAGTGTTCCCCAGTGTGTCAGGGCCGCTCCCGGCGATCTCTGGGTTCTGGCAACGCATACCCTGATGTGTCCAATGTCACAGTACCGTGTGGAATCTGTCGGTGCCCCGAGAACACCCTGTGCTCCGCCCACCCTCCCTCCCTCCCTGCCCGCCGGGAGCTTTGTCCGTTCCGAGGATGAGGCTTCAAAGGGCTGGCCGCCCGGGTAGAGGCTGCCGGCCCCTCTGCCCCCTCTGCCGGGTGGGGGCTTGTGCGGGTCCCTGTGGTCTGGGAACCGGCCCGTTCTGAGTCCCCTGGGCTTCCCGCCCCCACCACCCGCCCCCGCAGGGCTTCGAGGGCGCCACCTGCGAGAATGACGCGCGCACCTGCGGCAGCCTGCGCTGCCTGAACGGCGGCACCTGCATCTCCGGTCCGCGCAGCCCCACCTGCCTGTGCCTGGGCCCCTTCGTGGGCCCCGAGTGCCAGTTCCCGGCCAGCAGCCCCTGCGTGGGCCCCAACCCCTGCTACAACCAGGGCACCTGCGAGCCCACGTCCGAGAGCCCGTACTACCGCTGCCTGTGCCCCGCCAAGTTCAACGGGCTGCTGTGCCACATCCTGGATTACAGCTTCCGGGGCGGCGTGGGGCTGGACATCACCCCGCCGCCCATCGAGGAGGCCTGCGAGCTGCCCAAGTGCCGCGCGGAGGCCGGCAACAAGGTCTGCAGCCTGCAGTGCAACAACCACGCGTGCGGCTGGGACGGCGGCGACTGCTCCCTCAACTTCAACGACCCGTGGCAGAACTGCACGCAGTCGCTCGAGTGCTGGAAGTACTTCGGCAACGGCCGCTGCGACAGCCAGTGCAACTCGGCCGGCTGCCTCTTCGACGGCTTCGACTGCCAGCACACAGAGGGCCAGTGCAAGTAAGCGGGTGGGGAGGCCAAGCGGAGGGGCGGGGCGGGGGCGGGGCAAAGGAGTGCGGTGGGGGCGGAGCAGCGGAGGGGCGGGGCGGTGGGGCGGGGCAAAAGAACAGGGGCGGGGTGGGGCGGGGCAAAGGAACAGAGGGACGGGGCGGAGGAGCGGGCATCGCGGGGCAAAGGAGTGCGGTGGGGCGGAGCAACGGAGCGGAGGGGTGGGGCGTAGGGCCGAGCGGGCGGGGCGGAGGGGCGGGTGGTGTGGGGGCGGGGCAAAGGGACAGAGAGGCGGGGTGGAGGAGCGGGTGGGGCGGGGCGGGGTGGAGGGGTGGGGCGGAGGGCCGAGCGGGCGTGGCGAGGCAAAGGAGTGAGTGCGGTGGGGCGGGGCAACGGAGCGGAGGGGCGGGGTAGACGGACAGCGGAGAGGGGCGGGCCCTGGCCGGACACCGATCTGACGGTGCCCTGCGCCCGCAGCCCCCTGTACGACCAGTACTGCAAGGACCACTTCAGAGATGGACACTGTGACCAAGGCTGCAACAGCGCGGAGTGCGAGTGGGACGGGCTGGACTGCGCCGAGCACGTGCCGGAGCGGCTGGCGGCCGGCACCCTGGTGGTGGTGGTGCTCATGCCGCCCGACCAGCTGCGCAACGACTCGATCCGCTTCCTGCGGGAGCTCAGCCGCCTGCTGCACACCAACGTGGTCTTCAAGCGCGACGCGGACGGCCAGCAGATGATCTTCCCGTACTACGGCCGCGAGGAGGAGCTGCACAAGCACCCCATCAAGCGCTCCCTGGACGGCTGGACCACGCCCGGCGACCTGTTTGGCCAGGTCAAGGCCTCGCTGCTCCCTGGCGGCGGGGGTGGGCGCTGGCGCAGGGAGCTGGACCCGATGGACATCCGCGGGTGAGTGAGCAGCGACCCAGGGGCCGAGCCCCGTGTGGCTCTCAGGGCTGCCTCAAGAGCAGAGCTCCCCCTGCCTGACGGTGAAAGAGACCGAGGTTCTGACAGGACCCAGGATGTTAGGGCCTGCCGTGAGCCAGGGGCGGAAGCCGCATTCCCACCCAGGGCTCTTGGCCCCAAGGCCCATGCCCCAGGGCCTGGGCTCCGCCCCTTGGAGAGGCGGGGCTTGAGGTCTCAGCACCTCCGAGACGCGGAAATGCGTGCTTCTGGCTCCTAAGGGAACCACAGGGTGGCAGAGCTGGGGTGGGCGGGCCCTTGGAGGGGTGGGTGTCTGTGAGGGGTGCCGTCCCCCTCCAGGCTTGTTGTGCCTGTCCCCACCTGGCTCCCTGCTGCCCCCTGCCTGTCCCCTTGAGTTCTGAGAGCACCTGTCTCCCGGGGAACCCCTTCGGAGGTGGGGCGGGGGCGGGGAGGAAGCCTGTGGCCGAGCCCCGCCCACACGCCCCCAGGTCCATCGTCTACCTGGAGATCGACAACCGGCAGTGCGTGCAGGCCTCCTCGCAGTGCTTCCAGAGCGCCACCGACGTGGCCGCCTTCCTGGGCGCGCTCGCCTCCCTGGGCAGCCTCAACATCCCCTACAAGATCGAGGCCGTGCAGAGTGAGTGGCCGGCGGCTCTGCCCCGTCACGCCCGAGTCCCGATTCCCCCCCAACAACAACAAAACGTGCTTGCTCTTCCTGTCACTTGCCACCCACGGGTGTGTGCCGTGCCATCCCGCGTTTGGGGAGCGCTTTTCTGGAATTCTCTGCCTGGCACACCCTGCCTGCCTGCCTGCCGCCGTGACAGCTGCCGGTGGGGCTGGCCCGGGGGACAAGCACATCCGCCAGAAAGTGGGAGCTTTTCTCTCTCCCCGCTCCTTCCCCCCGATTTTTCTTTGTTGGGTATTATTTCAAAATGATTACAGCTTTCTAAAAAGGAGAAAGAGAGAGAGAGAGGGGAAGAATTGATCGGTGTCATGTGAAGAGTTGAAGTTTGTATCTCGAAAATCCCCGTAAATCCTTTGTCTTAACAGCTCAGTGTGAGTGCAGCGATCTCAAGTTGGCTAATCCTCCTCCTTAAAGGGGAGAAAAGTAAAAGCCGCCTCCAGATACTCGGCTGGTGCAGGAGAGAATTTAGCGATAGTTTGCAATTCTGATGAATCGCGTGGAGATGACCTTGTTTTGGGGGGCGGGATGGGAGAGCGAGGCTGAGGCTGAGGCGCCCGGCTGCACAGCCAGTCCGCTGCCCCCCGGCCGCCGGCCTGCCGCGTGGCGGCCGCCTGACGCCCTGGCGCCCGCCGCCGGCCCCGTGCCCGCAGGTGAGACAGTGGAGCCGCCCCCGCCCCCGCCGCTGCACTTCATGTACGTGGCCGTGGCTGCCTTCGTCCTGCTCTTCTTCGTGGGCTGCGGGGTGCTCCTGTCCCGCCGGCGCCGGCGGCAGCATGGCCAGCTCTGGTTCCCCGAGGGCTTCAAGGTGTCGGAGGCCAGCAAGAAGAAGCGGCGGGAGCCCCTCGGCGAGGACTCCGTGGGCCTCAAGTGAGTGGGCGCGGCCACTGCTTCCTGGGGGCTGGAGGAGGGCGGGGGCGCCCTCAGGGCCCTCGGGGCATCCCCGGGGCACCCCACTGAGCCCGGCTCCCCCTCCCCGACCCCAGGCCCCTAAAGAATTCCTCAGACGGCGCCCTCATGGACGACAATCAGAACGAGTGGGGCGACGAGGACCTGGAGACCAAGAAGTTCCGGGTGAGTCGAGGGCCCCAGAGGGTCCCTGGGCATCCCCCCAGCCCCCCGCCATCCCCCCCACTCCCTGCTCTCCCGAGGTGACACGGCGTGGCTCTCTGCTTGCCCCCCCCCTCAGTTTGAGGAGCCGGTGGTCCTCCCTGACCTGGATGACCAGACCGACCACCGGCAGTGGACCCAGCAACACCTGGACGCGGCCGACCTGCGCGTGCCCGCCATGGCTCCCACGCCGCCGCAGGGTGAGGCCGACGCAGACTGCATGGACGTCAACGTCCGCGGGCCCGGTGAGCATGCGGCGGCCCCCGGGGCTCCCCGGCCGGGGCCGCCCTCCTCGGGCAGCTCTCCCGCCCCCTTCCCCGGAGCCCCCGGGGTCGATACTCCAAGAGCTGCTGCGTGGGGGTGGGGGAGGGGGGGAGCACGCAGCCCCGCCGGGCTTCCCCCCGGCCGCTCTGCCCTACCGATTGATTTCCTCTTCCAGACGGTCCCTTGGAGGCATCCACGGTGCTGGTTTTCCGACTGCATTTTTACGTCGTCTTCTTTCCGGGGGGGTGGGGGGGGTGTCAGGGACGACCTCACGGGTCTCGAGCAGAGCTGCAGGTCTTCGTTGCCCAAGGGTCCACGGGCCAGAAGCTCGGGTTGGTTTTGGTGGCCCCTTAGGCCCAGCGGGCAGGGCCACCCCGGGCTGGGCTGGGCCCGGTGTCCTCCCAGGCTGTCCGCCAGGCCGGGGCCGTCCTGACTCTGCGTCCACCCCTGTGCTCCCTGCAGACGGGTTCACGCCGCTCATGATCGCCTCCTGCAGCGGAGGGGGCCTGGAGACGGGCAACAGCGAGGAGGAGGAGGACGCGCCGGCGGTCATCTCGGACTTCATCTACCAGGGCGCCAGCCTGCACAACCAGACAGACCGCACCGGCGAGACCGCCCTGCACCTGGCCGCCCGCTACTCGCGCTCTGATGCGGCCAAGCGCCTGCTGGAGGCCAGCGCCGACGCCAACATCCAGGACAACATGGGGCGCACCCCGCTGCACGCGGCCGTGTCCGCCGACGCCCAGGGTGTCTTCCAGGTGGGCACCGGCCCCCGCCGCGCCTACATGCTGGCCTGGGCAGTCTTCTGTGCGCATGGACCCCAAGCGTAACCCCGACAGGACAGCCATGTTTTTGTCCCACGCGAGGCATGAGGGTGGGAGGGTGCTATCCCCCTGCGTCGTCCCCACGGGGAAGCCAGGCTGGAGATGGCCAGAGCAGGCGATTCTAGGGACCTGCTGGGGGCGGGGCCTCCTCACCCCTACCTGAGACAGGCTCCCCTCCCACCTCCCATTGTGGTGGCCCTGATGCCTCGCCCTGCCCCCCCAGCTGGGGCCAGAGGCGTAGCCTGTGGAGGGCTTACAGGCTGCAGCTTGCTGCCTGCAAACCTGGGACATGGCCTTGCTGGGGAGCCCAGGGCAGAGGTGGATTTGGGGATCTGGATGCCCGGGTCTCTGGGGAACGTCCTGGCAGAGGCTTCTTCTGTAAGCTGCTTGCTGTTCCACCTGCCATAAGGCCCTGGGCTCTGGATAGCCCTGCCCTGCACAGGTGGGCAGGTGAGATAGGGCAGACCCTAGGGGGAATTACCAGAGTTTTTGATTTCATAATTTTTAGCACATCTTCCTGTGGATATCAGAAATTGAGGATTTGAATTAGCTGAGAGAGGACAATGTAAATGAGCCCCAGGAGGCAGGCTCCAGCTGCAGGAGCAGTGGCAGCCTTTCTGGCACATAGAGACACATTCCCACAGGTGCTTTGCAGGAACAAGGCCAGTCCTGCGTACTGCTTGGTGCCAAAGTTTTTTCGCTCACCAGCAAAGCAGTCATCATCCTGGCCTGTGACCCAGGCTGGGCAGCAGCTGTGTTGCTGTGGTCTCTGGAGCTGGGGCCACAAGTCGTCACCAGAAGGCTGGAATGCGGGCAGCACAGCTTGCTCTCTGGCCTGGCGTCCCCAGCAGCAGCTAGCAGAGTCCTGCCCTCCCTGCTCTCTCACCCCATGGCCGTCCAGCCTTGCCGGGGCCACTCAGACCCTGGGAGGGCCTTGGGTCCCACTTGGCCGAGACTGAGACCTGCCCCCGTCACCCAGATTCTGATCCGGAACCGAGCCACGGACCTGGACGCCCGCATGCACGACGGCACGACCCCGCTGATCCTGGCCGCCCGCCTGGCCGTGGAGGGCATGCTGGAAGACCTCATCAACGCTCACGCCGACGTCAACACCGTGGACGACCTGGGTAAGCTGGGCTGCGGCTGCGCCTGTGGGGCACGGCCCCCGCCCCGCCCCCGCCCCCGCCCGACTGACCCCCCGCCTCCCCCACAGGCAAGTCCGCCCTGCACTGGGCCGCCGCCGTGAACAACGTGGAGGCCGCCCTCGTGCTCCTGAAGAACGGGGCCAACAAGGACATGCAGAACAACAAGGTGGGCTGGGCCGGTGTCCCGGCCGGGGAGTGCCGCCGAGAACAGGGCGCAAGGGCCGGTGCGGACCCCGCAGCTTGGCCTGTGTGTCGTCAGTGCCCCCTTCACCCGACCCCTGCTTACGGGTCCCCTCCCCGGTGCAGGGCTGCCACGCGGCGGGAGACAGGGGCCCTCGTGTCGGCAATGGCCTGGGCCTTCCTTTCTGTCCTCGGCTGTCACCGGGCAGGGCGGGGCGACCCAGGGGGTGTGGGTTGAGCCAGAACGCTGGAGGGTTTTGGGGGCTCAGGGCACTCACCGTGTGGCCCAAGATGCACTGTGAGTGGTCGCCTAGCTGCTCGTGAGCCCGCCCCTTCTCACCCACCAGGGCTGTGGTGTCCCCTGCAGCCACTCTGACCCCCTGGTTTCTTGAACCTGCATCGGGGTCCTTAGGGCACCCCCTCGCTCCTTGGCTCCGCTGACACCCATTGCTTTTCACCTGGGGTCTCCTTTCCTCCTGGGCAAGGGCACGCAGCAGCATTGGGCATTAGGGGGCACTGTTGGACACAGCTCTGGAGGCCCTGGTGGGGGTACTACAGCCATTCAGCCATTGCCAGGGCCTGGTGGGGGCACGTGGCACGTCCACTGTGGACAGGAAGACCCAGGCCCAGGGAAGGAGCTGGGGTGTCAGGGCAACTTGGGGGCCGTCAGGATGAGGGGCCCCACCCCGGTGCCCACACCCACACTGTTTCAGGGGTCCCCAAGCTCCCAAAGTTGCTGTCCCATTTGCGTCTATGTGGCTTTGGGGGAAGAGAGGCCACGGTCTGGTAGATCCCCCGTGGCGCCCGCGACTCCCGCGAGGGCAGAGCGTCCTGGTGCAGCCTGTAGGACCCCAGACACCGCCCCTGAACGGGCGTCGGGAGATGTATTTAAAGCTTTTGTTTTTAAGGAGACTCGGTGGGGTCACGTAACGGGGATGCTGGGGTCAGGTCAGAGGAGCTTTGGCCGTGGGTGCAGGGGGGGTCAAACTGCTGGTCCCCGTGGCGATGGGGCCCGTGGGGTAACCCACCCGGCCCCGCGCTCACATCCGCAGGAGGAGACGCCTCTGTTCCTGGCCGCCCGGGAGGGCAGCTACGAGACCGCCAAGGTGCTGCTGGACCACTTCGCCAACCGGGACATCACGGACCACATGGACCGCCTGCCCCGCGACATCGCGCAGGAGCGCATGCACCACGACATCGTGCGGCTGCTGGACGAGTACAGCCTGGTGCGCAGCCCCCAGCTGCACGGCGCCCCCCTGGGCGGCGCGCCCACCCTGTCGCCCCCGCTGTGTTCGCCCAACGGCTACCTGGGCAACCTCAAGTCGGCCGTGCAGGGCAAGAAGGCCCGCAAGCCCAGCAGCAAGGGCCCGGCCGGGGGCGGCAAGGAGGCCAGGGACCTCAAGGCGCGGAGGAAGAAGTCGCAGGACGGCAAGGCCTGCCTGCTGGACAGCGCGAGCGTGCTGTCGCCCGTGGACTCGCTGGAGTCGCCCCACGGCTACCTGTCGGACGTGGCCTCGCCGCCCCTCCTGCCCTCCCCGTTCCAGCACTCTCCGTCCGTGCCCCTCAGCCACCTGCCCGGCATGCCCGACGCCCACCTGGGCCTCGGCCACCTGAACGTGGCAGCCAAGCCCGAGATGGCGGCGCTGGGCGGGGGTGGCCGGCTGGCCTTTGAGGCGGGGCCGCCACGCCTCTCCCACCTGCCCGTGGCCTCCAGCACCGGCACAGTCCTGGGGACCGGCGGTGGCAGTGGGGCCATCAATTTCACCATGGGTGCGACCGCGGGCTTGAACGGCCAGTGCGAGTGGCTGTCCCGGCTGCAGAACGGCCTGGTGCCCAACCAGTACAACCCTCTGCGAGGGGCCGTGGCACCGGGCGGGCTGAGCACGCAGGCCCCCGCCCTCCAGCATGGCATGATGGGCCCGCTGCACGGCGGCCTCTCGGCCACTGCCCTGTCCCAGATGCTGAGCTACCAGGCCCTGCCCAACACACGGCTGGCCACCCAGCCTCACCTGGTGCAGACGCAGCAGGTGCAGCAGCAGCCAAGCATCCAGCAGCAGCAGCAGCAGCAGCAGCAGCAGCAGCAGAACCTGCCGCTGCCGCCCCAGCAGCACCTCGGCGTGAGCTCGGCTGCCAGTGGCTACCTGGGCCGCAGCTTCCTGGGCGGGGAGCCGAGCCAGGCAGACGTGCAGCCGCTGGGCCCCGGCGGCCTGGCGGCGCACACCATCCTGCCGCAGGACGGCCAGGTCCTGCCCACCTCCCTGCCCTCCTCCCTGGTCCCGCCCATGACCACCGCCCAGTTCCTGACGCCGCCCTCGCAGCACAGCTGCTCCTCCTCGCCGGTGGACAACACCCCCAGCCACCAGCTGCAGGTGCCCGAGCACCCCTTCCTCACCCCGTCCCCCGAGTCCCCCGACCAGTGGTCCAGCTCGTCCCCGCACTCCAACATCTCCGACTGGTCCGAGGGCATCTCCAGCCCGCCCACAAGCATGCAGTCCCAGACTGCCCACATCCCCGAGGCCTTCAAGTGAGCTGGCGGCCGCGGGACCTGGCCGCCCGCCCACCCCACCACCCCCGCCCCGAGCCCTGCTGGGGACAACCGCCCGGCCGCGCCGCGGACGCCGGGCCCACCAAAGGAGCTTTTTTTTCTTAAGAAACATGTTTTTATACAAAATGAGATGGCGTGGATTTGAAAATTTTTTTGTATTTATTTATGTACTTTGATTTCACGTGGAAACACTGCCTTTTTATTTATATGTGCTGTTTTCTCTGGCTCCGGATGGAAGCTTCTCTCTGTTTCAAGGAAGCAAGTTAGTTCTCAGCCATGATTTTTCTACTTAGGATAGAAATTGTTACGTATTTGTTAAAAAAAGAAATATGAACAAAGATTCATGATTTGTAAGTACCATTTATTTATTGATTTCTTTCTTTCTTTTTTTTTTTCATTTTTCAAAATCCAAAAAAGAAATAATGTCAGAGAAGGGAGGCCGGAGCCCGCATTGTCCGAGAAGCTCTCCCGGGTGCCGGGGCGGCTGCGGTTTCTCCGGGACCCCTGGGCCCCCCAGCCCCGAGGGGGAGGGGAGCAGAGCCTCCAGGCGTGCCCTGGGCACGTGGACAGACTCGCACCCGAAGTCGGAAGCAGAAAGGGTGCGGATCACACCCTGGGGTGCGTCGGGCGGGGCCGCTGACGGTGTGCGTCGGGGTGCGGATCGTGAATCTTTGTTTCGGGCTCGGTGTTAGGTCGGCGTCCGTCGGCTCTGCCGGGTCTCTTTCCTCCCAGGGGCTCCTCGGCCCCGGCCCGTGGCGTGCAGCGGGAGAAGTGGAGTGCGGCCGTGTGGGGACCCACCTCGTCCCGCGGAGAGGAACGCCCCCCTCCTCGGGGGCGCGGCGCTGCCTGGGCCGCCCTGCCCTGGCGGACGCCTCGGCGTGCCCTGCAGGTTCGGCGGCAGGTGGACTGGCTGCCGAGGGCCCCGGCCGGCTCATGGGCCCGTTTCTGTGGACTCACCGAGCGAGAATCATGGAAAATCATGGCTGTGTCTGGCCTTGGAGTGCAGAGGCCGTTAGTCCCGGGGCCTGGGGGGCCGGGGGTGGCACAGCTGAGGTGGTGGCCTTGGGGACCCCGCGGGCCTGCTCGTGGGGAACCCCTCCCGGTGTGGGGGGGGGTTGCGTGCCCGGGGGAGGAGCAGATTCTTGCAATATCAAGTATAAGCCTGTGGCACTGTCTGTAAATACGTTTTTAAAGGTGGATTTTGTTTAAAAAATCTGAATGAACACGTCTGTTGGGGGTGATGTTGATGGGGGGTGTCACCACCGGTCCCACTCGCAACCCAGGCCTCGGGGCCCGCTGCCGCCGCCGCCGCAGCTCCTAAGTGAACCCGGGAAGGGCCTGCCCGCGTGCCCGGGGTGGGCGTCCCCACCTCGGCAGCTCCTCCGGCCTTGCCGGGGGCGACGTCGTATCTCCCCTTGTGGGTGTGACAGACACGTCCCAGGATGTCGATTTTTACTGTGTGTATAAGATAGAGTGTAGTTTACAGAAGAAAAAAAAAAAAGAAACCTTTTGTAAAAGTTAACTACGTGAAAAACTGTAGGTAATAAAAATGATGTATTTTTTTTCATCCTTTTTTGTTAACTAATTTGCAATAAAAAACAATACGGATGCCATCCAGGTCTTTGCTGAACTCGGCCGGCCACGGCATTGCCTCCCTTGCTTGTGGGGGAGGGCGGAGGGCGGGGAGGGAAGAAGGGACAGACCCCGGAGTCCCTCCACCTTTTCTGGCTGGAGAGCCACAGAGAGACCGATGGACCCTGGCCAGGCACCCCCCTGGGCCTCCCTGTCTTCCCCTCCACCTGGCCCGGCCCCAGGCAGGTGGGATTCGAACAAGACTAACAGGGTCTGCTGTCCCCTCCTGCAAAGTGTGCCGCCCCCTGCCCCCCGGCCACCAGAGCACAGAGTGAGCCCAAGATGCCCTCCCCGCGTCCGCGTGCTTCCTCCAGCCCCAACTGGGCTGCGCAGGGTTCCGGAAAAGCATGTGGGCGCGTGGCCCGCCGTTCAGAGGGACAGGCTCAGCCCGCATGCTGCCCAGAGCACGCTCAGGGCCCCAAAGTTCCACCCCCAGACACGCACCCAGAGGAAGCGAGACCGGACCCGAGCCCCTGTGCACCCGCGGTGCCAGCAGAACCGGTCACATCGGCCCAGAGGGGGGACCAGCCCCAGCGCCCGCCCACCCACCCGTGGAGGGTGAGCAGAAGTGGGCGTGGCCGTTCAGGGATGGCTGACTTGGTGTCCCCTGGGCCAGGCCACCTGACCAAACCGAGTGGCTCTGGATAGGTTCACGTTTGAACAGGTGGACTGAGCCAGGCAGACCCCCTCCCCCGCCCCCCAAGGGGGGTGGGCCTTGTGCAGTTGGGTGAAGCTCTAAACAGAGCCGAGCGGCAGAGGGAGAGCGAGCTCCCACAGCCAGGCCGCCGGGGCTGGGCCCCAGATCAGCTTCTCGCGCCTCCGGGCCGGTGGGGAGGCATCCGCTTCCCTGGGCCTCCGGCCCACCGACCCCAGATCTGGGGGCTTCACCGCCGCCGCCACCGCCGCGCTCATCCGGTGGGCCAGCTCCTCGTCACACACCCCTTCACCGCCCACCCTGCACACCCCTGCCCAGCCCTGCCCCTCTGCAGACGAGCCCCTGGCCGGGAGCGTCTCCCAGCCGCGCGAAGGAGCTGAGCACGACGAAGGCGACCCCGCTGACGGCTGTGGCGTCCGTCCGTGGGAGTCCAGCCCCACGTTCTGCGAACGTCACCTCCCCCCATCGACTTCCAAGGGGAAGAACTAGCAGCTTCGTCTGACCTCCTGAGAAATACATTCGGGGTGGGGGGTTCCCGCAGAGGCAGCAGGATGGGCCTCGGGGGCCCCGCTGGTCTTGAGGACCTCTCTGCTCCCCAAAGTCACTGGGCACCCCCCCCCCGGGAGGAGATACGTCCCCTTGAGTCTCAATGTCATGTCCACGCTGGCACACTGGACCCCGGCCCCGCCCGTCTCCTGGCAGGCCCCAGCCGGCCGCAGGGGTGAGCGGCGCCTGGCCCTCCAGTTTCTTCTTCGGGGACTCGATCCCCACGGCCCCCCAGGCGCTGGAGCCCTGGTGCAGATTCCCTGGGCCCCAGACATGCCCACGACAGCCCGAAAGGGGGCCTGACACCCACCCATTTGTCCCACTGGGGGCCCAACCCGCTCGGGCTGCCGACGCCTCTCTGCACCTCATTCTAGTTCCTGAGGTATGGCCCTGGGTCGGCCCCCTCCACCAGCCCCCACCCTGGGAAGGACCCCTGCCTCCCTCCCCCACGCACCTCCCAGGGAGGACGCGGCCTCTCCGTCAGGGCTGAGCTCGGCCAAGCCCCCTCACTCGGCCGTCACCCGTGGAGGTTCTAGCTCCCAGGACCTCAGAATCTGGCTGTGTTTGGAGGTGGGCCTTACAGAGGCGAGGAAGGTAAAAGGGGTCCCCCGGGAGGGTCCTAACCCAGTCACTTGGGGGACCTTATGAGGAGGACACGAGGACCCAGGGAGCAGACGGCCCGGCTACACGCCCAGGAGAGAGGCCGCAGGAGGGACTGACCCTGCCCACACCCTGACCCTGCGGCTCAGGCGTCCAGCCTCCAGGACGTGAGAAAACGTTTCCATTAAGCCACCTAGTCTGTGGTGCTTTGTGACGAGGGCCCTAGCAGACTATTACAGGGTCCGGGGTCACGCCTCTGGGGGGCGGAATGCACGTCTCGAGGGGCCGCACCCCCCCGGGGAGCAGCGGCACGAGGGCACAGGCGTCCGACCTGGCTGCGTCCCAGGGACCCGGAGCCCCGTGCTTTCAACACTCAGGGCGCAGGGCGTCGCCACCACGGCCGCGGCCACCCGCCCCCGAGGCTTCCTCCCCCGCCCCCACCGCTGCTCGTGTGACGGGGCGCCTTCCTCAGCGCCTCCGGGACGACTCAGGGGCACCCCCAGCTGAAGTACGATGCAGGCCCCATCAGCGATTGAAAATGCAATATTTCGGTCGCCCCATTAAAAGAGTAAGAAGAAACAGGTGAAGTTTATTTTAATACGACATCTCAGTGAACCCAATACATATATCATCGTTCATCCTTGAACAGCTGAAGGAGGTCAGAGGTGCCAGCCCTCCGAGAGTCAAAACTCTGAGTGTAGCTCTGGCTGGTGTGGCTCAGTGGATTGAGCACAGGCTGCGAACGAATCAAAGGGTCGCCAGTTCGATTCCCAGTCAGGGCACACGCCTGGGTTGTGGGCCAGGTCCCCAGTGGGGGCCGTGTGAGAGGCAAGCACACACTGATGTTTCTCTCCCTCTCTTTCTCCCACCCTTCCCCTCTCTCTAAAAATAAATAAATAAAATAATAAAAAAAACCTCTGAGTGTAACTTCTGACTCCCCCCAGACCTGAACTCCTAATAGCCCGCCATTGGCCGGAAGCTTTACCGATAACATGAAAAGTCAATCAATGCATATTTTGCACATTATATGTGTGATATACTGTATTCTGTTTTTAAAGATTTTATGTGTTTACTTTTTAGAGAAAAGGGAAGGAAGGGAGAAAGAGAGGGAGAGAAACATCGTGCATCTCTCGGTTGCCTCTCAAGCGTCCCCTACTGGGGACCTGGCCCACAACCCAGGTTGCTTTTAAGAAGCAACAGAGCCCTGCCTGGCGTAGCTCAGTGGATTGAGCGCGGGCTGCAAACCAAAGTGTCGCAGGTTCGATTCCCAGTCAGGGCACATGCCTGGGTTGCAGGCCACGGCCCCCAGCAACCGCACATGGATGTTTCTCTCTCTCTCTCTCTCTCTCTCTCTAAAAATAAATAAATAAAATCTTTAAAAAAAAGAGAAGCAACCAAGAGGAGCGCATGGATTGACTCCCACGCACCCTGACTGGGAGTCGAACCTGCGGCCTCTGGGTTCACTGGCCGGCGCTCAGTCCCCTGAGCCACACCAGCCAGGGCAGCTAGGCTGTGTTCTTACAACGGAGTAAGCCAGGGAACAGAAAGCGTTACTAAGAAAACCACGAGGAAGAAAAAGTGCATGTCCAGCACTTACGGGAAGAAGTTCACACGCACGCGGACCCGCCAGTTCGAACCTGTGTGAGAAACGGTCGCCGTGCGCGAAGCAGCACCCTCGGAAGGCGGAGCCGACGCGCAGTCCCTGGGGCCGTTTGTGCCCTTTTTGGTGCCACGTCCTCAAGGCCCGGCGTGGGTCCAGGCTCACGGCGCCCCGCAGTTCGGGTGGCTGCGGTTCAGGCTCTCCACTGCCACGGGGGGGGCCCGTGGCCACCACGGCGGGCGGGGTGGACCAGATGGCCCAGAGAGAGCCCCGGACGCGGCCGCCCTGCACGAAGGGTGGGCAGTGTCTCCGTGGAGTCAGCGGGTGCCGGCAACCCACTGTTCCCGTCGTCAGAGAAGCCTCGCTTCCGGAGGCCGTCGGCGGGAGAGGCGGCCAGTGGCACGGCCCATCTACATCCTGCTTCCGCCTGTCACTGCAGAGAACATGTCACCGGTGGGCCTTGCAATCCAGAACGCACAGGCAGGAGCCCTGCTGGAAGGGACGCCCTGTGGGAGAGCCCACGGCAGGGGCCTTGGCGCGCCCGGAGCTACTCCGGAAAAGCACTTCAACCAGAAACATGCACAGTAGTCGGCTTCATCCTGGGGCGAACTAGGCCTGGGTGCTCGGTGTCCCGAGGGGTGTTTGATGTACAGGAGGCTGACGGGTTGGGGGCCCTGGGTCTGAAGACCCTTTCCTGCAGAGCTTCTTTCAGATGATGGCCGGCACCATGGGTCTCTCAGAGAGCAAGCGTGTGGGGCGCTCCCACACCGACCCCCCTCACTGGCAGGGGAGCCACACGAGGGCCACACACCAGCCTGTCCCGTTGCTGTGGTTTCGTGTCTGGAGCCACAGGACCACAGCAGGTGGGTGGCTTGGTGTCTCTGAGCGTCGGTGTCCCCGGGGGTACAGCGGGAGCTGGTCCGAGCCGGCCCCCGGGCTGGCGGGGGAGCCCCACGCTAAGCTCTTGGCGCCGGGAGGCCTCGGCAATGACACCGCCATTGCTGTGCCCGAATGCCAGCGTCGCGCTCCTGTGTGGGCTCACGCAGGCCAGGCAGCTGCCCGCCCGGTGCCTGCTGTCACCACCCCAGCACAGGACGGCACCCCGGACGCAGAGACGGCTGTCTGTGCCAACAAAGCATTACTTACACCCCGGAGTCAGAATTCCCGCATTTTCATGAGACCCTGGACTCGTGGCCACTTCTGGGACCCCACGGCGTGGGATCACCAATAAGATTACCAGTGTTCATTACGCGCCTGTGACGGTCTGCAGGTCCGCGACGGTTCCTAGGAAGCTTTATCTTCCAGGACATTCCGCCGAATGTTGCGGTGAGACGTCCCCGGCTCAAGGCAGACCCGCGCCTGGTGCCGTAGCCCTCGCCCCTTCGGTGTCCAGGCCACGCCCTGGGACACTGCGAACCCCCATGAGTGACCTGTCCCCCACCCACCATCCCCTCGTGGGAAAAGCGGAAGGGCGGGTGCCAATGTAGACCGCCACCCTCCCGGCCACACCTGGCTGAGGCCCTCACAGTTGCCGGGGCCCCTCATGGGTGCAGGTGAGGCCGAGCGGCTGAATATCATCCTTTTTGGTTAAAAACCAACCCTTACCAGCCCCCACAGCGAGGCAGTAAATCACTGGGCTCCAAGCTCGGAAACTTCCTGTTTTGTGTGGTTCTGTTACATCAGCTTGGGGCATTAGCAGAGCAATTGTTCTCAGAAGCTACCTCCCCCCTCCCCCTGCCAATCTCTGGGGGGTTCGGAGATGAATGATCCCCCGACTGGGCGAAGCCTGGAGGTGACGTGAAAAGCCAAAAACCTTCCTCTGGCCTCACTGGGGCCAGATCCCAAAGGAGCCTGGGTGTCCCCAACACCCCACAGCAGCTCCAGGCCCCACACGCCCACTCGGAGGCGGTGCTCTGCTGCCCCCTGCTGGCCGCGCCCCGCCGGTGCCCCTTTGGCAAGCAGGTGGTTTGATGGGGCCTTCCACCCAGACAGGTGAGTCTGTAGGTTTCCACCCGCACCTCACCCAGCACGCACAGCCACCTCCTGCAGGAGGGTTGCCGTCCCATCGGACAGATGAGGAAGCTGAGGCTCAGAGAGGTAGGTGTTTCCTCCAAGTTCACCCACTCAGGCTGGGGCTCAGTGATTCCTGGATCCATAGTTTTATCATCACTTGAGGGGCCACCTCCCCTCAGAGGACCAGGGGGGGCCGGAGGGCCTATGTCACTCGGCCTGTCATTTTTCAGACAAGGGAGGGGGCACTTGCCAAGGTCACTGCCAGGAGGTGATGCCACCGCCAGCCTGGCACTTGGCTACCTGCAGGCCTTGGCAGTTCTCCCAGCCCCACCCAGGCCCCACAGCGCCAGCCCCAGCCTCCAAGTCCATGCCTGGAGGTTAAGTCACCAACAGGAAGCTGCTCAGGACCCCCACCTTCCTGTCCTGCCTGTTGCCCGGGCCCATGGGGACTGTGCGGTGCCCTCGGGTGCCCCCAGTGCTGTGCGGGACTGGGGGCTGCCGATGCAGCCGGCAGCAAGAGAGTGGGGTCCCACCCTGGAGGGTCACCGGGGGTTCAGCTCTCCCACCACTCTGGCCCCAGCAGCCTGGCTGCTTGCCTAGGGGCCCTGAGGCCCCATTCCTGGGGTCCTGGCTCTCGCCAGTGCCTTGCAGAGGGCCTGGGGGAGGCTAGGCCGATGGCAGCAGTCCTGGCTGAAAGCCCCTGGACTCTCCTCTTCCTCTCAGAAGTCAAATCCCCATGCAGGGCCTCCGCAGGGCGAACCCACCAGCCGCTGCCATGCCGTGGCCCGCGTTCCTGGTTTCTGCCCTCACAGGGGCTTCTGTTTGCTCAGGCCACGGATGCTCCTTCTCTTCCGCCACCAAACCCTGTCCCACACCCCCAGTGGGCAGGACCCAGGCCTTGCCAGGAGCCCCTTGCCCACACATGGGCATTCACCGCTGCCCAGTGTCTCTGCTCCCCAAGGGTAGAGCCCGGGGCTGCCTGTCCCCTGGCCACAGTCTGGTCCCCAGCAGTGCCCGGCACACAAGTGTCTATGTGCAGTTTCAGGAAGAAGGTCTCCGGGGACCGAGCCACAGCTAAGGGGCCACCACGTGGCTCTCCTGCAGCTCCGGCCCTCTGTGCCCACTCGTGGAGGCTGCCCCTTCCTCTCTCCAGGCCACCAAGTCGTCCGGGCCCCCCTCCCACGCCCCAGCCCCAGGGCCCAGGACTGAGGGTGCATGCTGGTGTCTGAGGGAGTGCCCGGAAGAGCAGGCCTGTCCTGCAGACACTGACAAACCACGTTTCATGCAGCTGCTGTGTGTGGGGTGGGGGTGGGGTGAAGGGCTGAGGTGGGAGATGGAAGCGTACGGCCTCCCACCCCCTTACGGGCTCCTTCCAGGACAACTGGGCTGGCTGGTGGTCAGGAGGAAAACAGCTCTGCAACTGAGAGGTACAAGCCCCAGGCTGTGGGGGAGGGGGGGCGAGAGGGGGTCCCTGACCCCGTCCCCCACTGCGCTCCCAGGCCTCCACCATCCCGTGGAAATACAATGCCAGCCACTATGGAACTTTTAACTTTCTATTAGCTACATTTCAACTCAGTATATCCAAAATACATGTTATCACTTCAGCATGTAACCGAAATGTGTCGATGAGCTGATGGATGAGACTGATGGCACTCCTGCAACCGACCCCTCCCCTGCCCATCAGGTGCTCAGTGGCATCTCCTTGGATGGACAGACCAATGGGAGGGGCTGTCTGTCATAATCATGGAAGGCTGGAAGGACAGCCAGGTTCTCTGGCGCAGCCTCCGCCCATTGTCCTGGGAAGTGTGCCACCCTGGGCCCTCCCTGTGTGCTCTGGGGACTGTGACAGTAACTCCACCATGGGACTTTGCATGAGGAGCTACAACTTTGCCCCCTGATTCAGCTAACTTTAGAGCTGATTCTAGCCAACCTAGGTGGGCTTCAGGGAAGTGGTGACATTTCTACTAAGGAGTGGACATTGTAGGCAGCAGGGAGGAAGCCTGATCAATAGCAGCAATGGCTCTCAAGGCAGCACGCCTCCTAGGCACAGGTCCGGGGGTTTCACCATCGCAGTCACCCTACACCCCAGTTTGCCCAGACAGTTCCAGGTCACGCCTGTTGTCCCAGCAGATGCATCAACAGTGCCCCCTTCCAGTCCCCAAACTGTCCACATGCTCACCCTGCCTGACCCCCAACCTGGCCAGGGCCTTGCATGTGCCCAGGGTGTGCTGGTTTCTGCAGCTTGTGGTTGCTCCAGGTTAGATCCCAGTGGGGCCAACCCCTGGGCTCTGCGGAGCACCAGACGGGCAAATCGGGGATTCGGCTCTCAGGCTACCTGAACTCAGAAGAGGAGCCTTCTCTGAGCCTGGGAAGGTCGGTGCCTTTGCCCCTACATTTCCCTTTCAGAAGGAAGGCTGACACTGACACCTCTCTCTGTGGGGTGGTTTGTTGGGGCGGAGAGACTGCAGAGCACAGGGTCCCCAGGAAGAAGTAGATCAAGGGCCAGGGCTGAGTTCTGCCTGGCGCTCTCCAACGCTGTGTTGAAATAGGCTGGGAGCTCAATTTCTGCAAGGCAAATGTTAGCTTAGCAGAGTGGCCACATCAGAAGGGCTGAAACTCTCCAGGCACCCGCCTGGGGCTCTGACGGCGTGGCTGCTCCCTGGCCAGGTCACAGCAAACGAATAGCTGAACCACACTCCTTCCCTCTTCCCCGGCCCCTGGGTCCCACTGGGGACCAGGGTGCCTTCACACCCCAGGGCCTGCACCTCAGCCACTGTCGAGGTAGCAGCAGCCACCAATGACAGCTCGGCCACCAGGCGATGTCACCCTGCCTACCTTCTGGAAGGAGCGGGTCAAGGGGTGTGGGCTGCTGCTCTTCCCCACTGCTGCCCGGCAGGTGTGCAGGTGAGTGGGCCTGGCCTCCCTCTTCTCACCGGGAAAGGGAAGCCACAAATGGCACCACCCCTTTCTTCCCTAAGACCCTGCACACGTGGGCTCTGATGGCGCCTGCTGGGCGGGTGCCAGGATGAGGCAGCAGCCCGGGGGAGGGGCAGGAGACCGGGTTCCAGCAGCCTAGCCTGTCGCTCGGTACCGTGGGGGTCGCGCCCATTCAACACAAATAACCACTCAACAACTGTTGGAGGCTCCGTCCACGGGGCTCCGCAGTTTAGGGGACCTGACTGGGCCGTCCAGGGGTATCAGGGCAGACGAGAGGGGCTGGAGACCGCGCGCCTAGCGCCAGGCAGAGGGAGAGGACCGTTCGGAGTGTGCGCATGGGACAGGCGCAGAGGGGCCAGCGGAGGTGACTGCCGAGCTGGCGAGGAGGGGACCTGGGCGAGGGGGGCGGCGCGGTTGAGAGCCGACAGGACGACCCCCGAGGCGCGCAGAGGCGGGCAGTAGGGCTTCGACGGCGGCCTCTGGACTGGTGGCCGGCGACACCTGCCCCTTCCACGGTTCTGGGGAGCAGACGGGCATTGCTTCCCGAGAGCGAGGTGTGAATGGAAACCGATTTCGCGGGCAAAACTGGAAACCCAGGACGCAAACAGCCATCACCAGGCAACCGTCCCCACCCCCCGGGAGGTGCGCAAGCGCACTCTACAGCAGAGGTCGGTGCATGCGCAGTCGCCTCCCGCCCCTCTTCCAGCCTTGCGTCCAACGACCAAATGGGAGGAACGCGCCTGCGCCAGGGCGCCGCTCGGCTTCTCGGCTCAGCAGTAGCTGTTCTCGGCGGATGCACCTGCTGGCATCGGACAGTCAAGACTGGCTCTACACTTGAGTCTGATTGAGGAATTCGTACTCTTCTCACATCGTAAGACAAGAAACGGCTGCGAGAAAGGACCGGCGTAACCCGGGAACCGTCCCGGGGTGGCCCCCGAGCGCCCTGCCGGGCAGGTGGGCGAGGGGCGGGGCCGAGGGATGGGTGTTGAAGGACTGGACGAGGCAGAGGGCGGGGCTAAGGGGCGGCACTAAGAGATGGGGCGTTGAAGGACGGCCTGGCCGATGGATGCGGCAGTGAAGGATTGGACGCAGGCGGGGGCGGGGCCAAGGGTAGGCCAAGGGAGGATGTGAGCAAGAGGCGGGGTCAATGGGCGGGGCCAAGGAGCGGAAAGGAGGGATGTGCGGTGAAGGGCGCGGGAGAGGGGCGAGACGGAGCGTCACCTGAGCAGCGGCGAGGGGCGTGGCTAATGTACGGGGTGGGGCGAGGGCGGGGCGGAGCGTCTGGAGAACAGCTGCGAGGGGCGGGGCTGGCTGGCGTGGCGGGCGGGCGTGGCGTGCGCTGACGTCGCGGCCGGACACGTCGGCGGCGCTGCGGCCGCGGGCACCGGAGCCGGATATACTAAGATGGCTGCAGCGGCTGCCGTATCTGCGCTCGTCTTAACCGCCCTGCCGGCTTCCGCCCGCGGCTCCTGAGCGTCCGGCACCTGGGATTCCCGAGGCGCCGGGCGGGAGCCGGTGAGGGCCCCAGCCCCCCTGAGGCGCGCCGGTGAGGGCCGGGGTCAGGGTGGAGGGAGGCGGGCGGGTAGAGCAGGCCCAGCCCCGAGCGGGCTGTGCGTTTCCGGGGTGCCGCAGGAGGGTTGTCGGGGTCGCCGGGTGGGCCGGGGAGCCGTGCTGCCGCGCGCCGGCCCCAGTCCGCACTTCGTCCCCCGTCGGTCAGACGGACGCGGACCCCACGCGTGCGGCCGCGTCCTTGACAAGTGCCTGTCTTCTCAGCTGTGCTGACACTTGTCTTAGCTGTGGCGGCCTCGGCGTGGGGTCTTGTTGGAGTGGCTGGAAGATAGGCCAGACCTGCAACTTTTTAAAGGAAGAGTGCGAGCGCTTAGGACATTTCTTAGCATGCCCTTTGCCTCGAAGGCCCTGACGCCGCCTTGTGCTCATTGGTTGGAAGATTTCTACGGAGCTCGGCAGGTTGTGAGACGGCTTTCCGCTTGCACCGCGGAGTGGCACTGCTGTCGCCCGTGGTAATTCCGCGGCAAGGCGGCCAGGCTGTTGCAGCGGAGGTCGAGCGCCAGGGGTTTATATCAAGGCTGAGGGGTTGCATATGAGCCAGCTGTGCCCTCCCTGTGATGAAGGGGTCGCAGTGGAGCGCCTGGATGCGCCCCAGCCGTTTACAACCAGCTTTGCCCCTTCACCTTTAAGCGGCTTGGAGGTTGGGCGTGAGTGGTTTGTTAGGGCTTGGTTTTCGATGCACCGGCTGCAGGTGCTGAGCCAGAGAGGTCTTTCCCGTCCCCTCTGTGGCGAGTGCGGCTCTAGAGCGAGACCGCTGTGAGTTCGAGCACAAGCCACCGCCCCCGCCCCCCCCCGCAGTTGGCGTTCCTGCGCTTCTGTAGGGTCTTGGGCGCTGCCCTCTCCCCGAGATAAGGCGGAGGCAGAGCAGGTGACCTCTTCTGTGACTCATCCACCTTCGACAGCAGTCACCGCCGCAGGTCTGAAGGTGGTGCCCACTGTGCTTCGGGGCAGTGTCCGTGTGAACTTGAGCAGGCTCCTTCCTGAGCGGCCTCTCGGGTCCTCGTCGTTTTCGGCAGTGCGCAGACCCCTTCTCTTTCCCTTGAGCGCCCGGCTGTGTTTGACTCTGGACCGAGGACTCAGGACAGTGGGAGTTTGTGGTGTCCCTGGGTCCAGCGTCCCACAGCCTGGCAGGGACTGCAGCCCGGGGGCGGCTGTGGGCGGAGGGGTGGGCTCAGGTGCTCCTTCGCAGTCCTGTCGGTTTCCACACAGCTGGGGGCAGCGGCTGGGGGGCAGGGGGGGGGGCTCTGCCGTGACCGTCTCAGGGCAGTGGCCAGGAAGTTACGTTGAAACTAGGTCAAGCGTAGGTGTTTCACACAGGTACGTGCAGCTTAAGTGAGGAGCTGGGTTTGCGAGCAACATGCCTTTAGGGTCAGCTGGCCTCCTCGAAACCGCCTTGTAGAGCCAGAGGCCTGAGGCTGCAGGGTGGCCCCGGACAGAGGGAAGCTCCCCGCGGTCAGGGGACGACCCATGTGCGGCTGCGTGGTTTTCTGCCGGGGAACGGAGAGAAGAGATCAGACGGATGAGGTACTTCAAGGTCGTTCCAGATGACATGGGTGTGTTGCTAGGAAGTTCTCGGTTGGGGCGGCGTGGGGAGCGGGGGGTGCTGCTCTGTGGAGCGTGGTGGTGTGTGCCTCCCGGTCCAGGAGTTGAGAAAGTGACCTGAACGTGTTCTGCAGGAAACCGTCTAGGTGTATGCCTGCGGCATTCAGGGCTGATGAGGTTTCCCTGTTGGACAGTGGGGCGGGCGTAGGGCAGCCCCCGCACCCCCCGAGAGCAGGGTTTCCTAACCTTAGACGCCGAAGGGACCCAAGACCTCACCGCACGCTGCCGCTCGCTGGGCTGCTGAAGGCAGCCGTGTGCCGGAGCTGCCGGGCTGCCGGGCTGCCGGGCTGGGCCCGGTCCTGCCCCGCCCCCTCCCCAGGTGGCGCCTGACAGACTCCCTCCGGGCCTGCGCTCTGTACTTACCTTCTCACGTCTGCTGGGCGGGGGGGTCTGCTCAGGGGGGGCGAGGGTCTCCGCTGAAGCTCCCGAGGAGGAGGAGGAGGAGGAGGAGGGCATGTCCCGGGAGACGCCCTGTGTGCGTTTCACCGTAAGTGGAGGAGGCTCCGGTGGTTCTACCCTCAGTCCCCACGAAGCTGAGCGGTGAATGTCCTTTATTTTGAAATGGCGGCAAAGAACCACATGAAGTGCCTGGTGCTGTTCCCAGTACACAGCCGACTGAATCCGAGTGGCTTTCAAAGTGCTTGTCGCGCGGAAAGGGTTCCCTGTCGGCCAGGGGCAGCAGTGCGGGCGGTGATGGTAGTGAGTTGGTAGGTGCCCCAGACTGGTGTTCAGGTGGGGGCAGCAACTGCATCTGTGAACCCTTTACTTACAGTGCACTAGTCCGTGTTTTCTTCACCTGGGCGTTGGGAGGGCTTCCGAGAACAAAGTCACCGCATGTCTGCAGGAACGTGGCTGGGTCTGCAGAGCCCACCCCCCTTGCCTCCCCCCATGGCCGCTTTCCCCCGCTGGCTCAGTCGGGCCTGGTTGCGCGGGCAGCGCCGGGGGAGGTGGGGGCTGATGCAGAGGAGAGGGCTTTCCAGGGAGATGGAACTCGGACTTTGCCTTGGGAGTGCAAGGTAACCGTTAGGACCACACTTAACGTATTTTACTAACGAACAACAACGAAAACACTGTGGAGAGGATTTTTGCTCCTGTGTTGTTGTTTCTAGGACTTAAAAAATTGATTCTTAGAGGAAGGGAGAGAGAAAGAAACGTTGATATGTTGTTCCACTTATTGATGCATTCGTGGGTTGATCTTCATATGTGCCCTGACCGGGGATCCAACCTACAACCTTGGCGTATTGGGATGATGCTCTAACCCACTGAGCAACCCAGCCAGGGCACCCCTTTGTTTCCGTAACTCTGCCTGTTAAGAGAAGGTTTGCATCAAGCCCCTTGGTCAACTTTACAGCTGCTCTGCTTGGCCTGGGCTTTACCGGGCCTGGCTTTGCAGCCCCGGCACGTGGTGGAGGACCTGGTTTCCCTGTTGGCGCGCAGCCGGCCCCCATGCAGGAAAGCGGGCCATTTTACGCGCTGGGGAGAGGCCTGGAGATGGAGCCATTGTATCACTCTGTACTGCTCTTTCACGAAGGAAAACAGAAGAGCCCGTTTTAGACTTTGATTTTCTTTTCGAGATTTAAAGTTACGTGCGTGGAAAGTGTGGTGCACAGCCTCAGTAGAGGAGCTGGCACTCTCTGGGTCTGGTGACAAGTCACAGGAAGAGGGACCCTGTCGCTGGTAGTAAATCAGACAGGCAGGCTCTGCTCGCACCCGCCGGCTCGGTGAGGGCATTAGCAGGCGGCGGCCCTCTGGTGGGTCCTTCGCTGAATTGTGTAGCTGTGCCTCAGAGAGCGGCAGCGGTGTGTCCAGAGTCCCGCACACGCCCAGCGCAGCAGCGCCTGGCCCTGCTCCGTCAGGACCCCTGCCCCGGACGGTTGGCCTCCCTGGAGTGGGGGGGGGGGGGCAGATGAGCCCTCCGTGGAACCACCGTCTGGCTGTTTCCTGCTCCTTCGTTTTCCTGATCGCAGCCAGGACCTTGAATTTGTGGATTTTATGCCAATTTTCTCTTTTTCTCTTTCTTTTTCAGCTCAAATCTAGGAAAACCTCGATCCTGCTTCTCTCCATAAGCAGCATCTAACTGGACAAGAGCTCGGCCATGCAGCCGCCGCCACAGGCTGTCCCACCCAGTGTGGTGGGGCCGCCTCCGGCGGGGAGCCCCCCGAATGTGCTGTGGCCCAGCGGCTCGTACCGGAGACCGGCGCCTGCAGGCGCCCCAGGAGCCGCAGCGGCTCGCCCGCTGCAGCCGGTGACGGACCCGTTCGCGTTCAGCAGACAGGTGCAGCAGGGCGCCGTGCCAGCCCCGGCCCCACCGGCTCTCCTTCAGCACCCCGGTCTGCCGGTGCCGCACTCAAATGCCGAGGACAGCTGCCAAGGACCACGCGAGCTCCTGCCGAGACCTCTGTCCCAGCCCCGGCCAGGGCCAAGTCCCTTTGCCAGCGGGCTGACTCCCCCAGCGCCCCCCGGGCCCGAGATGAGCAGGAGGGCTGAGGTCGTGTCCAGCCCCGAGCACCACGCTCAGGCCCAGTACATTCCAGCAGCGGGTCCGGACGCTCCGTATGGGGGCCCTCTGCGTGGGGGCGTGCCTGGGCCCGACAGGCCCCCGAGCGGGCAGAACCCCCACAGCAGCGCTGCGGGCCCCCCTTTCTTCTCTCAGCCTCGCCAGCACATGCCCGGGCAGTGGGGGCCCATGCACGCAGGCCCAGAGGCCTCGGGCCAGCACTACCGGCCCTGCCCAGAAGGGCTTTTTCCGAATGCGGTGCCCCAGGCGTCCGGCATGTCCCACTTCCCTGCCCCGTCCAGCCTACCTCAGGGTCCTGACCGCGAGCAGCACGACCCCCCCATCGCAGGGCCCTCAGCTGGTGACGGGAGAGGGGAGACGGCCTACGTGCAGAGTGGGAACCACTCAGTGAGGAACTTCGACCTTGACGGCGCACTCAGGCCGCACCCCAGCGCGGGGAACCCTCGGGCCGGCTGGGAGGCCGGGCCGAGCCCCAGGGTGCATAAGGACCCGGCGGCAGACCCTGCTCTCGTGAATCCCTTTGCTCAGGGAGGCAGCCCGGGAGGCCTTGCCAACTCGGGCGCGCTCGCCATGTTTTTCCAAGGGGGAGAGACGGAAAACGAGGAGACCCTCTCGTCTGAACACACGGGCTCCACTGCTCAGTCCGGCGGGGCCGGTGTCTTCCCCGGCCCTGGCCTGGGCCCGCCCCCTGTGCACGGTGGTGCGGGCAGCGCTTACCCGGCCTTTCTCAGAGGCCCGTGCAGCGAGACCGCACAGCAGGGAGGAGACCCGCAGCCTTACTTCCCTTGGTCCGTGGGCACCCAGCACGATAAGCCGCCTGCCCGGAACCCGGCCGTGGATCTGTGGGGCGACGTGGCGGGCGCCGGGCCTCGCGACGCCGGGGGCTCTCACTGCGAGAATGCGGAGAACTTGGAGTTTGCTCAGAACCAGGAGGTTCTCCCAAGTGAGCCCCCAGGTTTGGGTGCTTTCTCCCCGGGCGATCAGCTCAGATACGGGCCCCTTCCCGGGCCTGCGGCCCCCAGGCTCGGCGCCGCGGGCCACATTGGAGGCGGGGGCTCGAATCTCGAGGCCCTGGACGGGCCGCCGCACCCTGTGCGGTCGGACAGCGTGTCGTCCGGTTACAGCGGCAGGAGCCGCCGGAGCGGGCCCGGAGCCGCCAGGCCGCAGGACCTGGGCACCTTCACCCAGCAGGAAGCTGGGGAGCCCGAGGACGAGACTCCCGGGAGCTTCTTTAAGCAGATAGACTCTTCTCCCGTGGGGGGCGAGACGGACCAGACCCTCGGGAGCCCCGGTCACCGCAGCAGCCTGCCCCAGCCCTTGACCCCGAGTCCCCCCAAACCTACAGGGGTGTTTCAGACGAGTGCAAACAGCTCTTTTGAGCCAGTGAGGTCCCACCTCGTTGGAGTAAAGCCAGTGGAGGCGGACCGCGCCAACGTGGTGGGGGAGGTGAAGGCGGCCCCCACCCCTCAGACGCGGGGGCCGGCCGCCGCCCCGCCCGATGCCTGCCCAGGCAACCTGGAACAGCCGCCGGACAACATGGAGACCCTCCTCCCGCCCCGGGCCTGTCCTCTGCCTCCCACCACCCCCGCCGAGGCCGGTCGTGGGCTTCTGCACCCCGGGGGGCCGCCCCTGGAGACCGTGCTGCTGACCCCTGAGAAGAGACCCTCCGGCCGGGCCCAAGGGGCCGTGAAGTGCGAGAGCCCAGCCACGACTCTGTGGGCGCAGAACGAGCTGCCGGACTTCGGGGGCAACGTCCTGCTAGCCCCCGCCGCCCCTGCGCTTCACGTGCCCGGGAGGCCTCCGCCGTCGGATGTGATTCAGCCTCCGGACGAGGGGGTGCCTGGTCAGCCGCCCCGGCGGCCGGGCTGCCTGCCCCCTCTGCAGGGTGGGGACAGCATCGGCGCCTCCGAGAACCTCGAGAACCCTCCCAAGATGGGGGAAGAAGAGGCCCTCCCGCCGCAGGCCAGGTCTGGTTATGCCAGTCTGCTGTCCTCGCCGCCCACTGAGTCTTTGCAGAACCAACCGGTCTTGATCGCTCAGCCTGACCGGAGCTCCAGTCTGGCTCAGCCCGTTCATTTCCCGGCGTCCTTGTCGAGTGCTAACGAGAAGGCTCCGTCCCGGAGGGAGGCTCGGGCTGGGGACAGGCCTGCCGAGGGCAGCCGGGCCGCCGGGGCTGATTCCGGAGAAGCCGCGCCTCTGCCCGGGGTGCCAGCCAGCGGGCTCGTCTGCGCGCCTCTGCCTGACGGTCTCGCCCAGAGCAGTTTCCCACAAGCCTCTGGTGCTTCTGAAGTGGTCTCCACTCAGCCTGCTGATTTGCTAGTTCCATCACCGTCTCGTCCAACCCCCAGGAACTCGCTTCCGGAAGGCCAGAAGACACAGGAGGCGGGGAACGCTCTTCCGGAGCTGGCTAGCAGCGCTGCCGGGAGCGCAGGCTTTGTGCTGGTGTCGCCCGCAGACACCGCCCTGGGGCCGCATGGTGACAAGGCAGAGCGCCCTGGTGGCCGGGAGGAGACCCCAGGAGCCCTGGACTTCACGTTGAATAGGACTCTAGAGCATCCCGTAAGACTGTGTAGCCCGTCCCCTTCCGGAGGCCCAGCCTCTCATCAGCTGACCGCCCCCAGTCACCCCGGAGCGCCCGGGCCTGGGGTGCGTGACCCGGCCCGTTTCTACCAACAGGTGGCACAAGGGGCTCAGGAGCAGCGTGGCCCGGAGAGAGTCCAGCAGGGTCCGGCCCCCCCACCCCCGCAAGGGCCCGGAGCGGCACCCTTGGCACCCTCAGACCCAGAAAGCCTGCCACTGCGAGGACGGCCCCCAGACGCCGCAAGCCCGGCCCCAGCCGACCCAGCCCCGCAGCCGCTTCCTCGGCCGCCTCGGTCCTCCAGCGCATCGCTCGTGTCCGGCAGCCCGAGCCCGGCCGTCGCGCCGCCGGGCCCGCAGTGGGCGCCGCCCCCGCCCCCGGACCCGTTGTCGTACTATTTCTACAGATCCTCGTACGACAGCTTCCAGGCTCAGCACCCCTCCCCGTACCCGCCGGACCCCGGCGCCGCCCCGCTTTTCTACCAGGTAGGGGCGCGCCTGGGCTGCCGGCCCTGGGACCAGCGGGCTCCCCTCACGCCCCTCGGCAGGGTCTGTCGGGGCAGAAGCGCCGCAGGGCGCCCGCCTCCGGGCAGGACCCCGGCCCTGCGGGCCGTTGGTGAGAGTGGCGCTCCCACCCCCACCGCTCTGCCAGGCTCGCCCGCGCCACGCGTTAGCACGTGGCATGGCGGAGACACCAGTTCCCATGCGGCGCCCCAGCCCCAGGCTCCCCGCCACGCCGCTGGGCGGCCTGCAGACCTCGGGCTCTGAGTGGGGTGGAGAGCTGCCTGGCGCCTGTGTGTGGTGGTGAGGTCAGAAACCTGAGAGGCTGCGGGGAAACTGCGGTCTCTTGAACTCCTCCTTCGCAGGAGAAGTGAGAGAAGTTGGGCGTGGCAGGCCACCCAGGGAAGCAGTGAGGAGGGTGAAACGTCGTGGGCTCCTCCCGGGCCGGGGGAGCCCCAGGGACGGGGCGGGGGCCGCGGGGGGCCCCCGCCGCCACTCAGAAGTCCCTTGGCCGCTTCCCTCGTGCGGCGGGCTCGCGGGCGTTTCAGCTGGGCTCCACCTAGCCCTGCGTGTGTTTGGAAAAGCGGGTCCAAGTGGGCGTGTGTGATTATCGCCTGCTGCTCCTTACCTCTGTCCGGGCCTGGCGGTGCTGGAGCGCAGCCGAGGCAGCGAGGTCGTGGACCAGGGAGGTCGATGCTGCTGACCCACGGCAGGCAGGGCGGAGCAGGCAGCCCGGCTGGGGGCCTTGTGGTCCGCGGGCTGGGGCAGAGCCAGGCTGGGTGGTGGGAGGCGCGGCCCTGAGTGTCTCTGTGTGTGACACCTCTGGCCACTGACACCTGCCAGCCCCAGGTCCCCAGAGGGGCCTCGTGGAAGTTACGCTCTCTCAAGGGCCCAGAAAAGGCCACTAGGGGCATCTTTTCTTTTTTTTAAGATTTTATTTATTTTAAGAGGGGAAGGGAGGGAGAAAAAGGGAGAAAAACACCCACGTATAGTTGCCTCTTGTGCACTCCTTACTGGGCCTGGCCCACAACCCAGGCATGTGCCCTGACCGGGCACCGAACGGGTGACCCTTTGGTTCTCAGGCCAGCACTCGATCCACGGAGCCACGCCAGGCAGGGCATGTTGGTTTTCTGTTTTGCACAGGGAAGCCCTCGTGTCCCTCGCCCGGGCGAGCGGCACCTGCACCGCAGAGAGCTGTGCTCCCTCTGCTCGGCGGGCAGGCCCCCGGCGGCTGGCTGACACTGTGCAAACCTCTCCCCTGGCAGGACGTCTACAGCTTTTACGAGCCCAGGTACAGGTCCTACGAGAGTGCGGCCCACACCTACGCCGACAACTACCGCTATCCGGAGCCCGAGCGGCCCAGCTCCCGGGCGAGCCACTGCTCAGACCGGCCGTCTGCCAGGTGAGTGGTGCGGGCGCTGCCGGCTGCGGTGGGAACCTCGTGGTTGGAGAAGACCGTGCGTGTGGAGGGGCACACGGGCCAGCTGTGTTGCTCTGCCCATGTGGATGGGCTGTGAGGTGCCTCTGCAAGTGGAGGCACGCACACTGCCGTGCCGACAGCCCGCACCGAGCCGGGCCCGACCCTGTGCAGGGCCCCTGGGCCAGCCCCGCTGTCCTCGAGCGAGGCTCGCCCCGGCCCAGGCCACGGTCCCGCTCTGGAGGCTCGCCAACTGAATGCCGGCTTGGGGGGCGGGGCCCAGGCCGCGGCCCCCACAGGTCACAGAGTCCTGGGTGCTCCGGCCGGGCCGGCTCCGGCCCGAGTGCAGCCGGCGTGCTGGGCCTGAGAGCCCGTGTTTTTCCGCCACCGCGGCCTCCCGTGCCGGAGACCCCGGTGTCGCTGTGCTGCATGCTCGCGCGGACTCTGGCTCGGGTCCGAGGTTCCTGACCGGGGTGCTGCGGGTCCCGGCGCCGCGCCCCTGCCGAGTGAGGGCACCGCGGTCAGGGTCCTCCGCTCGGGTTGGGGGGTCGGGATGGGGGGCGGCTGCCATCGCGCTGGCTCTGCCCGCCCTCCGGAGCCTCACCTGGCTGGGTGACATCTCGTAGGTGTGGGTGTTGCCGCAGGGTCCGTGGCTCCTCACACGTGGGACAGGGGAGGCCCGGTTGCTGTCACAGACCTGGTAGGCGCGCCACCTTTCGGAAGTGGGGCTTCCGGCTGCTGGTCTTGGGGCGCCCGGTGCTTGCCGGTGAGCCTTTGCCGTCCACTGACCTCTGTCCGTGCTGCCAAGGGGCTTGCTGAGCTGCGTGTGGCCCGAGCCCCAGGTGCTGTGTGCGAGAAGCCCCGGGTCTCGGTGCCCCGGTGCCGCCCTCTCCCCCGGAAGTGATCCGATGCAGCGGGAGCAGGGGCGGGTGTCGTCTGGGACTCCCGTGAGGCCGGGGAGCGCAGGCGCGGGTGGAGCTGGGGCGCAGCGGACCGTCCCGGCTTCCCCTCGTTCAGCCGCGTGCACGGCAGCACGGCGCCCCCCCCCCAGGCTGGCGGCTCTGCGGGAGGTTCGTCACCTCGCCCGCCGTGTCCCCAGCTCCTGGTGGCAGTGCTGGGGGCGAGCCTCTCCCTCGTGCCTGGCTCTGGTGGGGGGTGCGCGGGCGTTTCCACGGGACGGTTGGCGTGGGCTCCTCGTTCTCGTGGTGAACTAGGTGACCCGCCCCTGCGGGAACTGCTGGAGGCGAGCGTGGCCTTTCCTCTCTGTGACCGCCGTCCCCGACGGGCGCAGGGTTTGCAGAGCGAGGAGGCACGAGTCCGGGAGTGCCCCAGGGGTGGGGCAGGGGCAGGGGCAGGTGCTGGGCGGAGGGCAGGGGCAGGTGCTGGGCGGAGGCCCGGGCACTGCCTCCCAGGAGCTGTGCAGGCCAAGCCCCAGGCTCAGCTGAGTGAGACGGGAGGGAAGTTTGTTTTAAAAATCAAACACTGCCCGAAGCCTGCCGTCAGAAAACAAAATGTCTTTAAGCCCCTCTGGGAACCTCAGTGGCCCAGATCTGATGTCTCATCTCCCCAAGCCCCGCCCTCCCTGTGACGGGAGCCAGGGTCAGGCTCGCCCCTCGAGGCCCCCACCGCTCAGCTCGGGCGGGGGCGGGGGGGGCGGCTGCCGGGGCCGGTGCGCCGTGGCCGCTCAGAGGACACTCGGGCGCAGTCTGTGCGGCGGGTCATTAGGTCGGTCTCCAGCCGGGCCCTGGGCCTCGGCTGCGTCTGCCGGCCGCTCCCCGAGGAGCTGTCTCCGTCCTGCTCCCCCGGGGCGACAGCGTGGGGAACACAGGCCCTCCGGTGCCGGCACGCTCACGGTGGCCGTCAGGGAGAAACGAGGAGCCACAAGCTCGTTGCCGCGTGCACTGGGGCCTCTGGCCCCACCTGCCCACCACCCAGGGCTTTCAGAGCGCCTGTCGCTCTGGGCGCCCGTGGGACGGCCGCCCCGCCGCACCTCTCCGCAGCAGGTGACGTGTCGGGGACCTCGGTGTGTTTTCAGGCAAGGGCACCCCGAAGGCCACTCGGACTCCAGACGTGGGTGGAGCAGCCAGAGCGACTACGCCAGCTACTACTGCGGCCAGTACGACTACGGAGGTGCGTAGAGCGGCCCGCCGGCGCCCGCGGGCCCCGGGCAGCGGGGCGGCACTGCACTCGGGGCCCCGGGGGCCCTTGGGGGCGTCCCTTCCTCTCGTCTCTGGCGTCGTGCAGAAGCCCAGGTCGCCTGCGTCGGGACGTGCTCCTGTTGCTGCTTCCTGTTTGGAGGTTGCACCTTAGTTACGGCATTAATGTGTGTTTGTCACATTTGCAGTTTTCTTTGGTTTTTTAGCAAAGCGTCATACCAGGAGTCCTGGAGCTGCCTTGTTTGTAAACTAAACAAAACTCGAAAGCAGCTCCTCCGTGGCACGAGCCACGTCTGCTGTGCTCCGTGGCACGCGGGGCTGTGGCTCTGGCATGGGGGGCGCAGGCATGTCCCCTCACTATCAGGCAGGGTGTGCCTCACGGCCACATGTCCCCGAGCCCGGCTGTGGCTTCTGCTGGGCGAGGCCCTGTGCTCAGTGCAGAGCAGGGTCCCGCACAGCCGCCGCCCTCCGCTGACGGGCCTCTGCTTCCCTGCGTCACCGTCAGCAGCAGCTCCGCTCACACTCGCCAGAAGTGGTGCGTCCGGTTTATTTGAACGCCACTGGTCTGTTTTGCTTTTTTCTGATGTGTGAGAAATACATGGTTGCCTCTCACATGCCCCCACTGGGGACCCAGCCTGCAACCCAGGCATGTGCCCTGACCGGGGATCGAACTCGTGACCCTCCAGTTCGCAGGCCAATACTCAGTCCACTGAGCCACAGTTACTGGTGTTTTTCAAAGTAGTCTTTTAGTTTTGAGAGTTTCTTGAGGCGTTGTGGACCGCGTCAGAAGAGAGGTGTGTGGAACGTGTTGTTGCGGGATTGACTGTTAGAGGTGACGGCTCTGAGCCACAGCTCGAGCGGGTGTCACACAGCAGGTGCCCTTTCCTGTCCGACCGTGCACGCGTGGAGAGAGGGACAGCCAGTGGCCTCAGGTCTTGGACACGCCGGCAGGGCTCAGCCGGGACACCGGTGCCTCGGTTAGCACCCCGGGGTTGTGCCGACTTCCGGGAGGAAAGTCTGGTGCCTCGGGGAGCCCGCGAGCACGCGCCAGTGCTGGGCGCTGTGGCCCTCCGGGGAGCGCGGGGCGCCGCCTCCCGTGCGAGCGTGCGTGCGGGCTAACCCGGCACTCCCTCGCTCGCAGAGCCGGGTCGCTGGGACCGGTACCCCTACGGCTCCAGGTTCAGGGACCCCCGCTCCTACGACCGCGGTTACTGGTACGATGCCGACTACGACCTGTACAGGAAGGATGGCTACGCTTACGCTGACAGGTGGGTCGTGCGCCCTTGCTGAGGAGGTCGGGCAGAAGTCAGAGCTGCGCCCGTGGCCGACCCGGGGGCTGCGGCTGTGTGCAGGGGCCCCGCGGAGCAGCTGGCGTCCCGGTCGCTGTCTGACAGAGGGCACGGCCCAGGTCTCCCGGCGTCTCTCACCCTGGGCACCTTGTCTTCCCGGTGTCCACGGGAAGTGTGCCCGGTGGCCACGCGCTGGTGGCGTGCTCCTCCGAGTCTGCAGGCGGGGCCTGGACGTGCACTTGGGGACGATGACCCCTCGAGGGTGGGCTCTCGAGGGTCCTCTTGAGTCAGGACCAGGGAGGAGGGCGGGGCGGGGTGGGGCAGTGAGGGCCTGGCGGGGGCTGGAGTGGCGTGGCCTTGCACGGCCTTGTCCTCGGTCACTTGTCCCGGGTGGGGCTCGCAGCCCTTACTGCCTCTGCCCCGCTGCCCCTCCAGGCCCGAGAGGTACGATGACCCCTGGAAGTACGACCCTCGCTTCACGGGGAGTTTCGACGACGACCCCGAGCCCCACAGGGACCCCTACGGGGACGACGCGGACCGCCGCAGCGTGCACAGCGAGCACTCGGCGCAGAGCCTGCGCAGCGCGCCCAGCGTGCACAGCCGCCACAGCAGCTTCAGCGCCCACTCGCAGCAGGTGGGGGCCGGGCGGGCGGGCGCCCCTCCGTCCACACGGTCCTGTCTGGACGCAGTCCCCCCACCCCGAGCTCGGACAGCGCCCCCAGGTCTCACCTGCTCTGTGTTCTCCAGAGTCAGGTCTACAGAGGTCGCGGTGTGACTGCGGGTCCTTACGAGGCCCCGCCTCCGCCAGGCTCCTTCCACGGGGACTACACCTATGACGCCTACGTCGGCAACTTCAGCGGCACGCAGGGCTTCTCGGAGTACGGCTACCCTGCCGACGCCGGCTGGCCCGCTGTGGAGCAAGGTGTGTGTGGTTGAGGCCCTGGCGCCCCCAGGTGCCGGGGCACCGGGTCACACCGCAGGGTGGCTTTGCAGGCCTGGTGTGAGACAGGGGGGCGGGGGTGGGGGGCGAGGTGCAGCTCTGGTGGGAGTTGGTGGGGGAGTTGGTGAGGACAGCTGGGCCCGGCGTGCGTGCCCGTCCCAGCGGCGGCTGTCCCAGGGCTGGCAGCACCCCTCTGGCTGCGGACTGGCCCCCAGGCCTGAGAGCCGCCCCGGCACGTGCCCGTGCCTGGCTCTGAGGGCAGGCTCCCCGCCCAGTTCCTGCGCGGGGCCTCAGGCCGACCACATGGGTAGCAGCCTGCCAAGGAGACTTGTAATTCCCCTAGAAAAGCTGTCATCAACTTGTCACATGTGTCCCGTTGTCCCTCTGAGGTGCTGTATCTTGAAAACCACAAAAATACATGTAAACACTACTCCCCTTCTTAAAGCAGCACTGTAGTGGGAAACCCTCCTTTCTGGCCCGTGACGTCGCACTTGGTCACCTCCGCTGGGTGCGGGGACACTTGTCTCGGCGGCTGAGGCACGGAGGGTCCCGAGAGCTCTGCCTCCTGGGACGCAGGCTTCCAGGCTGGTGTTCAGGGCAGCTTTTTAAAATACAGACACCCAGAGGTGGCCAACGTGAAGAAGAAGAAGAGTCGTGGGCCACACATTAAATACAGTGTGACACATAATCACAAAAAAATCTCATCGTGTTTCAAGGGAACTTACGATTTTGTGTTGGGCAGCGTTCATACGCGTCCTGGTCCGCATGTGGCCCGAGAGCCACAGGTTGGACACCCCTGATTGGAGACTAGCTTATCCTTTTTAAAAAAGACGTTGTTTGTTTACTTCAGAAAGAGGGGAAGGGTAGGAGAAAGAGAGGGAGAAACATCAGTGTGTGGTTGCCTCTCGAGCGCCCCATACTGGGGGCCTGGCCTGCAGCCCAGTCATGTGCCCTGACTGGGAATCGAACCAGTAACCCTTTGGTTTGCAGGCCACTGCTCTATCCACTGAGCCACACCAGCCAGGGCTAGTTTCTTGTTTTTGATAGTTTAAACATTTTGCTAACACATGCTGAAGTTGTGCTTTTTCGTGGGATGTTAGCAGTTTTGCCTTCTGGCTGAGAGCCACTGCATCTGTGGCCCCAGCCATGTGGGCGCCTGGGCACCCGAGCTGCCGCTCTGGTCCGGCGCGCCCAGAACTGACCGGGGCTGTTTGCTGTGCGTGTCCTTCCGCCGCAGCTCCTTCGAGACCCACGTCCCCTGAGAAGTTCTCGGTGCCTCACGTCTGCGCCAGGTTCGGCCCCGGGGGCCAGCTCATCAAAGTGATCCCGAACCTGCCTTCGGAGGGGCAGCCGGCCCTGGTGGAGGTGCACAGCATGGAGGTGAGGCCGGGGCGCGGCCTGAGAAACCGCCGTGCAGGGGTTTCCTCCTGGGGGCCCCAGCTGACGAGATGCTCCCGTTCTGTTGGGTTGTATGTCTCACCTTCACGTGCGTTTCGGACTTTGAGGGGAGGCCGCTGTGGATGCTCGTTCGTTGGTGGTTTTTGGAAATGGGTTCAAGGCGCCTCATGCTCCTGTGGCTGCCGGGGCCCGGGATGCCCCGGGGGCTGGTGGGAAGGGGGCACTCTGTTTCGTGGCCCCACGTGTATCGGGGCCTTGCTTTAGCATTCAGGGGGCCGGGGCGGGTCTCGCTGCTTAAAATGAGGTTTGAAAGTCACTGTGGCCATCCAGACACGGCCGTGCCCCGGGATGGAGCCTTTGTCTCCCCAGTGGGGGTGGGCCGTCCCCGGGCAGCAGGTGCGGCGGGCAGAGGCGGGGCCTGCCCCTGAGCCGCCCTCTCCCCGCCCCGCCCCCCGCAGACGCTGCTGCAGCACCTGCCGGAGCAGGAGGAGATGCGCACCTTCCCGGGGCCGCTCGGCAAGTAGGTCCCGCCGGGGCGCCCGGGAGGCTGTCTGGCGGCTGTGGCTGAGGGAGGCCTCGCCGCTGCGCCTGCTGCCGGTCCCTGAGTGTCCTTCTTCTTTCAGAGACGACACCCATAAAGTGGATGTTATTAATTTTGCACAGAACAAAGCCACAAAATGTTTGCAGAACGAGAACTTAATTGACAAAGAGTCTGCAAATCTCCTCTGGAACTTTATCATTCTGTTGTGCAGACAGAACGGGGTGCGTGCAGTTCTGCCTTTAGGAGCCTCTCTTTGGCCCCAAGTCTCGGGGGCCCTGGGGCCTCCCAGGCACGGGGCCCGGCACGGGGAGCCGTCTCAGCGGGGACTCGGGGGTGTGGGAGGCGAGCAGGGCATGCATTCGGGGCGAAGGGAGGTTCAGGCCCACCATGCCTGCCTGTCGGGGGTTTCTGCGGTCTGTCCACCTCGCTCTTGGCCCCGGGCGGGGGGCGGCGGGCCGTGCCGGGGCAGCCCGGGTGCTCGTCTGCGCAGACCGGCCGGGGTCCTCGGCTGAGCGGGGCCCGCGGGGAGTCCCAGCCGTCGTGAAGCCCCTCGTTCGCCCTGCCCTGCCGCCCTGCAGACCGTGGTGGGCACCGACATTGCGGAGCTGTTGCTGCAAGACCACAGGACGGTGTGGCTTCCTGGGAAGTCGCCCAACGAGGCCAACCTGATCGACTTCACGAACGAGGCCCTGGAGCAGGCCGAGGAGGAGGAGTCGGGGGAGGCCCAGCTCTCGTTCCTCACCGACAGCCCGGCCGCCGCCGCCAGCTCCCGGGAGAAGGAGACGGAGCGGTTCCGAGAGCTGCTGCTCTACGGCCGGAAGAAGGTGCGTCGCCCCGTGCGGCGTCCGTGCCGGGAAGCAGGTGTGGGGGGCGCCGGGGGTCGACGGTGACGTCGCGGCCTGATGCCCGTGAGGAGCTGTCACGTCCGTGAGGAGTCGTGGGGTCCCTCGTGTCCCTTCTCTGAAGGGTCGTGGTAGTTACGTGTGGCCAGCGCCCGAGATCTGCAGGCTCTGCTTCTTGTCGTGCAGCAGATAAGCGCATTGCTGAGCTCGGGGCGGGCCCCGCGGGTACAGCTGTCTCAGGGACGAGCGCGTGCACGAGACGGAGTGCACCCTGTCGTCGCGGTCACTGGTGGCTCGGGGCCTCTGAAGTGCAGTGGGTCCCGGGGGAGCCGGTGCCCGGTGGGAGCGGGCCACCCTGCTGCGCTCGCAGGCCTGCAGGTGCGGGCGGGCGGGTGGGCGCCCAGGTGGCACGGGCAGGTGTGGCGCTGTGGAAGTTGATGCCGGTTGCGTGGGGTGGGGGGACGGGTCCAGGGCGGAGGGGTGCCTGTGTGCCGTGGGCGACCACAGCCCCATGGCTCCGGCAGCAGGGCCCCGGCGGGCCGCGTGTCTGTGGCCGTTCTGCGCCGTGCTCGCTCGGGCCCCGGCAGAGGCCATCTGAGTCGGGCCCCGGGTCGTTCGGCTGAGGGGGGCTCTCCCCAGGCCGAGAAGACAGACCTCCGGAGCCAGGGGATGACGGGTGTGGGTGCCGTTTCCCGGTCGGCCCCGGGGCGGGAGGGGAGGGTTTTCTGGGGGTGGTGCGCCGCCTGCCCGTGGCCCTGTTCCTGGCGGGCCTGCTGGCTGGCGTGCTGCGGGCAGCCGACGGGCAGTGAGCGCGCAGCGACCTGGGCGGGGACTGTGGGGCAGCGTGCTCCTCCCTGACTCGGGAGCCGTGCATGGGGGTGCAGGGCGGGGGGGCGCCCAGGCCCAGGCGCCTCCACTCGCTCGTCCTCTCTCCTCCCCGGGGGTGCGGGCGGCACACACCGTGCTGCCAGCACTGAGTCAGGCCGCGGGACCCCTGTGCCGGCTCGGCTCCCCACTGCGCTGCTTTGCAGGACGCTTTGGAGTCTGCGATGAAGAACGGCTTATGGGGTCATGCTCTGTTACTCGCCAGTAAGATGGACAGCCGGACCCACGCCCGCGTCATGACCAGGTGAGGCGTCTCGGGGGGCTGGTGGTGAGCGGGCCCAGCGGCAGCACCTCGGCTGCTCCTCGAAGCACATGGGCATCCGGCTCTCACCCCAGGACACGGGGGCCTCGCTGCGGTGCTGCCGCAGGATGCGGGCGCCCGTGTGCTCACCGCACGGGGTGGGCCCTGGCCCCCCCAGTGAGCTCTGGAGGCCCCCTCCTCCACAGAGAGGCCCACTCCGACCCTGGGCTGTGGGCGCTGCCGTGTTAGGCCTCAGGGCTCGTCAGGAAGGGGCTGAGGCGAGACCGGCCCTGCGTCCCGTCTTGTCGTCACGCCCGGCCGAGCTGGGCTGTCTCTCCTTGTGTCTCCCCAGGTTCGCCAACAGTCTCCCCATCAACGACCCCCTGCAGACCGTCTACCAGCTGATGTCCGGGCGGATGCCCGCGGCGTCCACGGTCAGTGGGCTCACCCCGGCACCCCCGCGGTCCCGCCTCTGTCGGCACGGGCTGCCGGGAAGGTCTTGTCCTGGGACGGGACCGACGTTTCTGTCCTGCCCTCGTCCCGGGACCCTCCCTGAGCCTGAGCCTGGCCGCCGCGAGCTCAGGGCACGTCCTCCCCGGGCTGAGGGTTTGCTCTGCCTGCCTTTCTCGTGACCTCAGTGCTGCGGAGACGAGAAGTGGGGGGACTGGCGGCCACACCTGGCGATGGTCCTGTCCAACCTGAGCCACAACGTGGAGGTGGAGTCGAGGACGATGGCCACGATGGGCGACACGCTAGGTGGGTCGGGTGCCGGCAGGGCCGGGCCCCTCTCCGCCCTCGGCGCCCGGCCTCGGGCCCTGGGAGGCCCGGGTGAGACGTGGCCGCCTTGTGTCCCCAGCCTCGAGGGGCCTCCTGGACGCCGCGCACTTCTGCTACCTCATGGCCCAGGTCGGGTTCGGCGTGTACACGAGGAAGGCCGCAAAGCTCGTCCTGATCGGGTCGAACCACAGGTGAGGCCGCGTGCGGCCGCGGGCTTCCCGTGGGGAGAAACACGCCCGCCGCCGGCCGGCCCAGAGCCGGAGCGCGGCTGCGCGGCCGTGCCCTGTGGGGAGGCGCGCCCCTGCCAGCGCGGTCAAAGGTCCAGGAAACCCCTTTTCTCGACAGTTTACCGTTTTCAAAGTTTGCGACCAACGAAGCCATCCAGCGGACGGAGGCCTACGAGTACGCCCAGTCGCTGGGCGCCCAGTGCGACCCCATGCCCACCTTCCAGGTGAGTGCGGGCTGCGGGCCCGTCTGTGCCGGTGCCGGGCGGCGGGGGTCCCGTGGGGGAGGTGTTGGAGCTGTACTGTTCGAGGGTGACCCTGCTAAACTGAGGGTTTGTTTGTGTTTTGGGTCTTAACATTCTATTGAAAACTGTATTTTGTTTTTTGGGGCCATTTTTGGTGTGATGGGGGTGTATTTTCTGGCCTGGGAGCGTGTGAGGGTATGCGCAAGCAAGTGTGTGTGTGTGTGTGTGCGCGCGCGCAAGTGTGCGAGTGAGCACGCAAGTGGGAGTGAGCACGAGTGTGTGTGTGTGAATGTGGTCAGTGTGTGCGAGCGTGTGTGCGTGCACGTGGAAACACGGGTCCCCCAGAGCTGGCAGACGGTGGGTGCGGGCTGGGCCGGGGCCTCTGTGGCCGGGGCCCTGGGGGCACTCGGGCGGGCGTCGAGAGGAACTGAGCTGCTCAGGGCCTGCGTTGTCCCCTTGGGTGTGAGACGTCCGGGGGGTGGGGACCAGCGTGGCTGTGGGGACCAGGGGCACACGAGACTCGTGGAGCACCTGGAGCCCGTCAGCCTGGGGGGCGACTGGGAAGCTGGGGAGGACGAGGGGGTGGCCGAGCTCTGTGTGTGTGTGTGTGTTCCAGGTGTTCAAGTTCATCTACTCGTGCCGCCTGGCGGACCTGGGGCTGGCCACCCAGGCCTTCCACTACTGCGAGGCCATCGCCAGGAGCGTCCTGTTGCGACCCCAGAGCCACTCCCCCGTGCTCATCGGCCGGCTGGTTGAGGTGCTGCCCCCACGCGAGGCTGACGGTGGGGTGCCCTGGGCGGGGCAGGAGGCGGGACTGAGCTCAGGGGCGGGTTCCACACGGAGATGTCCCCGGGCAGCAGTCCGGCGCCAGGTGTGTCAGCGTGGGGACCTCCTGCCGTACGCCCAGTGCAGGAGCGCAGCAGGGGCCGAGGGGGGTGGGGCGAGCCGCGAGGGGAGCAGGGCTTCCTCACTCAGCCTGTGTCGAGGCGGCTTGGTCCGGCGGCACCCGTGGGAGCCTCCGGGTCCCGGCGGCCCGCGGTGGGCCTCGTGCCGGCTCCGGAGAGGTGGGACGGCTCGAGTGGCCTCCGGGCTGCGTGAGCCGTGCATGGGACGGCGGACAGTGCCCCCGCAGTGCCAGAGGGACCTCATGGCCGTTTACCCTCCCCCGGGAGGGTCGCTGTGTAAAACATGCTCGCGCGACACCCAGCGAGGGTTTTTGTCGGGGGGTGGTTTCAGACCGCCGTGTCCGTAACACTAGGCCAAGCTCACTCACCTGGACCTGCCCCTGCCCCTCCCCACCCCCGAGGCCAAGTGTGTGCGTGTCCGGGCCCTCTCAGCGCTCGGGCCGGTCTGCGTGGTCAGGCGGTGGGGGCGCTGCTGGCCTCCCGTGGAGGTTAGCACCCGTCGGCGGGCAGCCCCGGCCGGCCCCGTTCCCGCAGCAGCGCTGTGTGTGCGTGTGCGTGTGTGAGGTGTGTCACGCAGCACACCCAGAGAGGGACGCGGCCGGAACCCTGAGGGGCCTCGTCTCCCGATCGGCGTGGGTTTCGAAGACGCCGGTGCCAGTGGGGCTCTGTCTCCTGTGCGTCTGCAGGTTGCTTCCCGGCTGCGGCTCTTCGACCCGCAGCTGAAGGAGAGGCCGGAGGAGGAGTCCTTCGCGGAGCCTGCCTGGCTGGCCCAGCTGCAGCGGGTGCAGAAGCAGGTCGAGGTGCGCGGCGGCTCCCGGCCATGGGGCCGGGGGGGACGAGTGGCCCTCGCCCGCAGTGGGAGGTGGGGACGGGATGGTGTTGGGGGTGTGCGTGTCCGTCAGAGCCCGGCCCCTGCCCGGGGGTCCGCGAGGCCTGAGGTGTCTCTCCCCCAGGAGGGCGCTGCGCCGTGGAGCCAGGACGCGGCCTTCCCCCGGCCCTGCCCCAGCACACCGAGCTCCGAGGGGGGGCAGCGTGACGGCCAGGGGCTGGAGCGGCCCTCGGATCTGGGCACCGAGAACCCGCTGCTGGCGCCACCCATGCCCAGCGCCGAGCACCCCGGCCAGGGCGTGTGGCTGCTGCCCTCAGGTGAGCCTGCGTGTGGAGTGGGGTCCACGCGCCCGTCTCTCGGGCGCCCTGCCCCCGCGTGCTCGGCCCTTCTGCTCCGGCGGCCGCTTCCCCCGCCGCCCAGCAGGAAGCGTGCCGTGGGGCCGCCACCAGCGAGCCGCCGCAGGTGCCAGTCGGACTCTCTCCTCCCCCCGTCCCCGTGCAGCTCTGCCGACGCTCCACGACGGCCAGCCCGCCTTCCCGGCCAGGGTGCCGATGTTCCCGGTGCCGCCCCTGGGCCCTGCCGAGCCGGGGCCCGGCTACGGGCTCCCAGGCTCTGCGCTTGGCTTTGCCGAGCCCCCGGGGCCTGGCCTGCCGCCCAGCGCGCCATCATCCCTCCAGGACAGCGAGCGCCCCCTGCGGGAGGCCAGGCCCCCGGACCCAGGTGCGCCTGCCTGGGGCCCAGGGTGGAGCTGGCTCTCCTGTCCCCAGAGCTGGCTGGTGGGGGAGACGGAAGTCACTTGAACTTGAAATAAGTTACGTTGCTCAGTAGATACCAAGTAGATACCAAAACCTCAGATCTATTTGGCTTAGACAAACGGGTCCTCTGAGGGTCACTGCTAGTTCCTTCCCTTCGGACGTGGAGTGTGGTGGTCTGGGGCGTGACACGCTGGCCCAAGGTGGGCCCCGGCTGTCGCCCTCCTCCCGTGCCCGTGCGCCTGCCCCGGGCTGGGCCTTCCAGCCTCGGTCGGTGTGGGCCGTGCCAGGCGGGGCCTGAGTTTGGGGGCGCCCAGCCTGGGTCCCCACAACGCGCAGCTCTGGGACCGTGGCTCTCGGAGTCCCGGTGGCCCCGGGTCACAGGCCCGTCTCCCGTCCACAGGAACGGTGCTGCCAGACCCCCGGGGGGGAGACCCGCTGGCAGAGCGGAGAGAAGAGGACTTCGGCAGCACGTTTGATGTGGTAGCTGGCACCTTTCTCGGGGGGTGGGGCCCCAGGCTCCCTGTTCCGTGGTTGCCGGTGGGCGGACAGTGCACGCGGGGCCACTTCCGGAAGAGCCGCAGCCTCGGAATGCGAGGGCTCAGCGAGGGCAGGCGGGGCACGGAGTCGAGCGACGGCGCTCCAGGCGTTACTTGGAGGAGAGGGAGCGCCCGTCCCGTGGCGCCGCCCTGTCAGCCGCCCCTGTCCGAGGGAGGGCGGCCCCGGCGCCTGCCCTGCAATGGGCCCCGGGGCCCACTGGCCCGCTGGAGGCTGAGACTCACTTTGTCAGACGGGCTGGCCGACCCCCGAGTGGGGGGGACGGACGCTTGCTCACAGGCCGCTCCCCGGGGCCTCCTTTGCGGCTGCGGAAGCCTGGCGTGCAGACGCCCGTCAGCAGGCGACCGCTGGGGCTGGAGCCTCGCTGCTCGTCCTGCCGCTGAGACGCTCCGTCCTGGGGCGCGTGGGCGCGAGAGCTCAGTGGTGCCGACCGACCGTCACCCCAGGGGCGCGTGCTTTCACCTGTGACACGCCCGCCCCACCCCCGCTTCCTGCTCTCCGGGCGCAGAGCCCGCGCCCCGACCCCCGACCCCCGCAGCGCCTGCTGGTGAGGCCGCTGCCGGGCGCCGGCTGCCGGCTGCCCTCTGCCCACTGGGTCTGCGGGCCGGGGCTGCCCTCGGCCTTCCCGCCTGGGTCCCTTCCCTCGCTGTCCCTGCTGGCCTGGGGGCTGGTCTGGGGCTCCCCGGAGGCACCCAGCTGAGCCTGCCCCCCCCGCTGCCGTGCCCAGAGCTCCTCGAGGACGCTGCCGGACTCGGAGGCCGCCCCAGCGTGGGGGGCCCTGCAGCCCCCGTCCCTGGCGCCCGCTCCCGAAGCAGCGAAGAGCCCGGGACAAGCGGCCAGAAAGGAGGCCAAGGAGCCCAAGAAGGTACCGCAGGGCTCACCCCCGGCTGGGCGGGGCCGGCGGGGGGCGGGGATGCGGGTTCTCCTCCCCCGTGAGGCCGAGCGCGCCGGGGCAGGCGGGCGCCCAGGGGAGCGTGTGCAGGGCCCGCAGCCTGGTGCACGGCCTGTCCGCGCCCCCGTGAGACGCGGCCCCGACCAGAGCCAGGGCGGCTCCAGCCCCCGGGCCGGGGGGGGGGATCCTGTGTGTCCGTGGCCTGTCGGCACCCTCCCCCGGGGGTGACCTCCCCTCTGACCTCTGCCGCCCGGACGAGTGGCGGCCGCCGCTGCGCGCCACACGGAGGGGCCCGTCCCTCAGCTTCGGGCAGCGACCCCCGCCTTCCGGGCGCCCATGGCGCGTCGCCCTTCCTCCCGACGGGGGCGCTGGGGCCGGCCTGCGTCGGCCCGGCTCTCCGGGGGTGCGCCCAGGCCCTGGCCCGGGCGCCGTGTCCAGTGTCGGGAGGCGCTGCTGGGCCGGGTGCAGGCGGCCTTCCCGGCCTCTCCCGCAGCCGCCCCGGCTGTCCGGGCCTGGCCCCGTGTGCCCGGCGGGCGCCCCCGGCCTGGCGTCGGCCTCCTGCTGGCAGGCGGAGCCTCCCTGGGCTCCGGGGCGTCTCCTGCGGGGCGGGCGGGGCGCGTCGCCCCCATTCCGTGCCGTGCCGTCCTTCCCCAGCGCCGCCGCCGTCCGCGAGGAGCGTAGGTCTCGGCCTCGGCGGGGCCGTCTGCCGGGCTCCCCTGCAGCGGCCGGTGTCGGCAGGGAGCTGCCCACGTTCAGGAGTTCAGGATGGGGGCTCGGGGGCCTGGCGAGCATGGGCGGCCGCTGCTGCCCTGTTTCTGTGAGCGAAGCACGGTGTTGACGAGAAAGACACTGCCCAGCGGGTCAGTCCCCCCACCCCCCGCGTGGGAGCAGAAAGGGACTGTGCTCAGAGGGTCCCACACGGACTTCCCCCCCCCCGACACGCCTCGGGGGGAGGGTGTGGGGGCTGCTCACACACCGTCATTCAGACGTGAACAGCTCCAGGAGACACAGGCTCGTTGCGACTTGTTCCTGTTGTGGTCAAGTGCACAAGGTGACATTGTGTCTACCACAGCCCGGCGGCAGCAGGGACAGTCCCACTGCTGTGTAGCCGCCGCCGCCCTCTCCAGGACGGTCCCTCTCCCCACTCGGACGCCCGGTCCCCGTGGAGGCCCCACTCCCACCCCAGCCCCGGCCCACCGTGGGCTCCCTGTCCCTGTGGGTCCGCCGCCCCCCCCGCCCCCCGCAGGGACCGCGTGTGAGCCGGACCTCACCGGAGCCCCCTGTGCCGTGTCACTCAGCACGACGTCCTCCGGGGCGTGTCCTGGTTCTCGTTTAGGGCAGCGAGTCCTGGTTCTCCTGGCTAATCCGGAAGAAGAAGCCAGAAGCGTTTCTGCCGGCGGACACACACAAGACGGTGAGCGTTGGCGCTCGGCCCTCCAGGACGCGTTGGGCGTTCTGGCGTGTCCGTGGGCGGTTGTGGGCGTGGGGTCGGCGTCATAGCGACCCCAGGACACGCCTTCCCACGCCCTGATGAGTCACCAGTCTTCAGCCCCCGGGGCTGCCCGCCCTTCCCGCTGACCCTGTGCCTTGCCCCTCCTGCGGCGGCAGATCGTCTGGGACCACGAGAAGAACCGGTGGGTGGACACCAGCGAGCCAGAGGAGGAGGTGCGTGGGGGTGCGGGGGGGGGGGGGCCTGGGAGGGGCCCAGGCTCCTGTCCGTGGTGCGTCCCGGGCTTCCGGGTCCGGAGGCAGATCCCTGGAGCCCCCGTCCCTCTGCAGAAGAAAGCTCCGCCCCCGCCTCCAGTGTCGCTCCCCAAGGCTCCGCAGGCCGCCGCCCCTGGGCCTGGAGGGCCACCCCGAGCATCCGTGAACATGTTCTCCAGGAAAGCAGGTAACACCCCAGCCACGAGAGCTGGCTCGGGGAGCCCACGTGTCCTCCCGGCCCCCCGAGTTCCGTGTGCGGTGGGTGGCCGTGCTCAGGCACAGAGGGGCCCAGTGAGTGGTGAGGACCCCTGGGTGGGTCCCGACCAGCCGCTCTTAGCGAGGGGTGGGGAGCCCTCTGTGGGGGGGGCCTCGCCCTCCCAGCCGGCTGTCTGGTGGGCCTGCGGAGGGTCCCTGCCGCTCCTCCTCGGCCGAGGTGCGGAGGGGCCGCGCGGAGGCAGGGTCATTCAGCGTGCCCACCTGACCTGCCGCCTCCCCCGCCGCAGGCGGCACGCGGGCGCGCTACGTGGACGTCCTGAACCCAGGCGGGCCCCAGCGCGCCGACCCGGCCCCGGCCCCTGCGGACCTCTTCGCCCCGCTGGCCCCGCTCCCGCTGCCGGCATCCTTGTTCGGACCAAACCCAGGTGGGCGGACCCCGGACCCTTCCTCCGAGTCACGGCCCAGCTCCTCCCTGAGGGGTGGCGGCCCCGGCCCCAGAGGCCTTGCCCCTCATCCTCCGGGAGAGCAGGCGGGCTTGGGCCTCGGGTGTGACTGCCCCCCGCAACTGTCTCCTCCACAGACGCAGAGGGAGCCCCGCCCGCAGAGGGGGCTGGCAGGGAGGGGCACGCCCCGGCTGGGGGTCCAGCCCATCCGGAGCCTTCTTCGGAGCCCAAGGTGAGCGGGCGCAGCGGGGCAGGAAGGGGCACCCTCCTCCCAGGCCGAGACCGTGGGCCCCGACCCTGTGTGACCTATTTCCCTCGTGTCCCGGGAGGAGGAGACGCAGTCCAGCCCCACGCGTGGTGTGGCGTGTCCTGACGGTCTGATGGAGATCGGGGCAGCACACGGAGGTGGTCCCGTGTCTAACGCACACGTGACGTGGGACGGGTGTGGTGTGGGGTCCGGAGCCGGATCCACAGGGGTCGACCCCGGTTCCCCGTTAACCCCCTCCGTGAAGTGTGGGGACGTCACCGACCCGGGCCTCAGTGTCCTGCTCTGAGGAATGGGGCAGAGCGGACACCGGGTCCCAGGCCACTGGGGGCGCGTGGTGGGACGGGAGGGTGACGCGCCCGTGTCTCCCGGCAGGCGGTCAGCTCGGCAGCCTCGCTCCCTGCGCCGGACCTGGGCCCCTGCCCCGCGGACGGCCCCCAGGGGGGCGAGGTAAGGGGCGCCGCGCGGTCTCCGCCCGAAGTGCAGGCTGTGGACGCTCGTCCTCGCCGTCCTGTGCCGCGGCCTCTCCCGTAGAAGTGAACGGTCACGGGAAGGAGAGGCAGCGCACACGCTCTCTCGGCTTGAAGACGCTGCTCTGCTCCCGAGAGCACGGCCGCCCGTGCTTGAGCGGAGCCGTGTGGGACCGGGCACCCTCGCGGGGTCTGGGCTCACACTCGGGCCCCGCGGCCTGGCCTGCGGTGGCCCGTGTTCCTCGGGGTCCTGAGGTCCAGCGGCTCCAGCCGAGGCCTGGACACCCCCCGCCCCGAGCCCCAGGCACCGCGACGTGGGGACTTTGGGCTCTGCCTGGCTCTCCCCGGGGGCGTCCTGCTGGCTTGTCGGCTCCGTGGACGGGGCGGGGCGCGGCCTGCACGCTGACTGTGTGTCGTGTTCTCGCTGTCTTGTAGCTTTCGCGCTGTAGCTCAATGAGTTCCCTGTCGCGGGAAGTGAGCCAGCATCTCAACCAGGTACCCGAGGCTGGCGGCTCTCCCTGCGCGCAGGGCTGGGGCGGCCGCCGCTGCTCGGCGGGGTTCCTCTCCCTGGCCCCGCGCAGGGGGGGTTCCTGGCGGCCCGGCCGGCCTGGCCTCCCCCGCGCTCGGCCAGAGCCTTGGTGCGGCCCTCTCTGCACATCGAACCCTGAGCCCCGGGGACGGACGCTTCAGGTCCGAAGGGACCGGGCGCACCCGCTGACCGCTGCCCCGACACTGGCGGGCTGGGCCCGCCCTGGTTGCTGGAGCGTGCGCGCTGCCTGGCCCTCGGCTTTGGCTGCTTCTCTGCGAACCACCGCGTGGTCCGTCCGGTGTGGCAGTGGGTCTCTTCCGTGTGCTTCTGTGGCTTTCCTGAAAGAGCCACGAGTCCTCACTCCGTCGTGGTGCGTGTTCGAGAGTGTGCGGCACCCTCTTGCTGAGCTGAGCTCTCTGGTTTCCAGGCTCCCGGTGACCAGCCCCCGGCCGCAGGCGCCCCCGGGGCCTCTGTGCCCTTCTACAACCCCACGCAGTTTGCACAGGTGCGAGCACGCCGTCTCGGGGGGGGGGGGCAGGGAGAGTCCTGTCCCCCAGCCGTGCCCCTGCCCCAGGCTCTGCCGCAGCCGTGCCTGCCTGCCCTTCCTCCCCTCCCCTCCCCTCAGCAGTGCTCCTGACTGCGCGCTCCCGCTCCTCCCTTCTCCCTCCCGGACCCCCGCCCCCACGGTGGAGACCGGCTGCCGGGTTAGGGGAGTCGAGTGGGAGCAGGGTCTGCAGGGGGTCTTGGCACTCAGAGTGGACCGCCTCCCCTGACCTGGGCTGCCCTGATGCTCACCCCGCCTTGCTGCCCGTGGCGCCCCGGCCCCTCACTCAGAGCCCGTCCTGCCGCCCCTGCTGCGGCGGGGGGCTGGGGGTCTGCAGGGGGAGCTGGGGGTGGGGTCTGCAGGCCAGGCTGCTGCTTGGCCTCTCTTCCCCGCCCCTCCCCCTCCCAGGACTGAGGTGTCCCGTTACCGCTTGGCCACCCGTCTGCATTTCCGCTTCGAGATTCAGTGGCGGCTTCCTTTTCTCCCGTCACCTGTTTCTCGTATGTCGTGTCTCTACGAGAACCTCTCAGCCCTCGGCTCCTTTAGGGTTTGTGAGGAGGGTTCCCTGTCCTTCCCCGGGTGCCTCCCGGGGTCCTCCGATGCTCCACCCCTGGAACCGGCCCGCTTGGAGCCCCAGCGCACCGCTGCGCCTCTGTCAAAGGCAGCGCCGGCGTCCGGTGTTGGCTGGGCCGGTGGCTAGTGGCCGCAGGCTGCAGCAAGGGGCAGGGCGGACACGCCTGTCTGACGTCAGGGTGTGCGCTGCCGTGCTCCCCAGGCCCCCACCGAGCGCCACCCCCACGGGGCGGGAGGGCGAGTCCGTGCTGTTCTGTCGTTTCAGGCCTCTGCCGCCGCAGGAAGTTCAAGGTCGGGGAGGATCGGCCAGAGGAAGTACCCGGCGTTGAGGTAGACCGGCCCCTGTTCTGCATTAGCCTTGGACGCTCGGACCGCTTGCCTGGCACCTGCCTTCCGACCGGTGGCACCCAGCCCTGCCGCCAGAGCCCGTCCTGCAGCCCGTCCGAGACCCGAGACCCGGAGCGGGGGAGCGCCCTCGGCTCAGAGGCTCGCGCCCGAAGGGGGCGTCGAGGAGACGCCGCCTGGTCCCCGGGGTGGCGCACCGAGCGTGGCTGGACTCTGCTGCGAGGCCGGCTGGGACCCTCAGGGACGGGCGTCCCTCACAGCCCGACGCGAACCCCTGCCAGGCCCGTCCCGGCTCTTCCGGGACACCGGGAGGAAGGACGCACCGACGCCTGCCCCGCGCCGGTGCAGCCTGCCCCGGCCCCGCGCTGGGAGCCCGGCACAGGGCCCTGTGGGTGTCCCTCTGAGTGGTCTCCGGGGGGTCACCTCAGCCGCCCTTCAGTGCGGGTCCCTCCGCAGCGGAGAGGTCCCAGCGGCCCCGAGGCTTCCATGGCCTGGGCGGCACACGAGGGGCCTCCTGCCGCCGGGGGACTCGCTGGGTCCGTCCTCGAGAGAGGGAAGAGACACCGAGCACAGCTGTGTTCCATGGGGGACTGGTCCCCACCGGTCCGCCGGTGCTGACGCCGCGACCGTCACTCGTGGACTCAGACCCTCTGGGGGCGTGGCCGGGCTGCACTCACAGTCGGAGCAGCCGCAGGGCCGCCGCCGCCCCTGTGCCTGGGGCTCCAGCCCCCCCACCCCGTGGCCGACATGCTCGCCCACCTGGGCGACACACCGCGGGGCTGGCCGCGTCTGAAGGAAGTGGCTGAACACGGTTTCTTGCCAGAAGCTCTAGAAGCTGATACTTCTGCCCCCGGACTTTTCCACACGGGCCCCCCGCTGTGAGGGTGTGGGCGCCCAGCCACAGGAGCCCCGGGGGGGCGGGGCGGACCCTCTCCTCACCAGACTCCGGGCTCTAAGGCTCTGTCGACTGTCCTCAAAACCACTCACGCTGTCGTTTGCTCTGAAGAGCGGAGAGCTGGAAGTATTTATGGAAATCATTAGGAGCTGCCTTCTCGGTTCTGCTTGGCATCTCTGACCTCAGTGCGGGGTTCGGCGAGGGCGCCGTCGGCCCGGTCCGCCCTCCCTCGCGGCCCACCGGATCCCCGGGAGAGGCCACAGCCTGGCCGCACACCCCCCGGGTGACCGGCGGCCGCGTTCCTCCGCGGGGAGGGGCCGGCCTCCTCGGGGCCCCCCTGCGTCGGCCGGTGTGATTCCTGGGGCCTCGGGCCCCCGGCCCACTTTTCTGTTAGTGACTTTTGATTCAAGACGCTTCCTGCAGGTGGGAGCCGTTATTTTTCCTACATGCTGATTGTTACACTGCAAATTGTTAAATAAATAAAACTATTTTGGGCTCGGAGTGCACTCCTGTTGTTTGCTTCCGCCCGCTGAAGCCAGGGAGCCGCGCGGACCTGGTCCCCGCAGGTGCGGCCGGGACCCGCCTGCAGCCGGGCTCCCCTGGGGGGGGGGGGGGGCGGGCAGGTTTGCTCTGAAGCCCGCCCCGCCCCCGTGCGCATGTGGAACCGGGGGCAGTTAGGGTTGCGTTGGCGGGGGAGGGCCAGACTGGTCAAATGTGCAGCGATGGGCTGGGTACCCCAGCGCAGGAGGGGTGGGCGGGGGGCTGGGCGGGTTGGGGCGGATGCGGGCCCCGCCCCTCTGCCAAGGGGAAGAGGCGGCAGAGGGGCGTGGCCTCCGGGCACCTGGCCCCGCCCCCGGCGCTCTGTGCTCACTCCTCCAGCTGGGCCTCCGGCCGCTAGAGGTCACTGCAGGCGCCTGTCCGCCGCCCTGGCTGCCGGTAGTCGGGGCGGCTGCCGAGGCCTGCAGGGGCTAGGGAGCAGGCGGCGGCTAGAGGTAGGGACGCGGGGTGACCCTGGGCAGGGCCTGTGGCCGGTGACCCCTGGGCGCGGAGTTGGGGCTTGGGGTGACCCTCGGGCACGAGATGACCTGAGGGTGAGGTCTGCGCGCGGTGACCCCGGAGCGCGGGTCTGGTCCCACCCCCAGCTCCGCCGCAGTCGTTGCCCCGGGCGCTGCTGCGGAATCGCAGGCCCTGCGTCAGGGCCTCGGCCACTGCGCCGCAGACCCGCTCAGGGCCGGGGCTCGGCTCTCCGGGCAGGGTCTGCGCGCCCGCAGTGCTGGTGGCGCACGGTGGAGCCGGGGCCGAGGGCGGGGGGTAGGGGGGTGGGGGGGGACACCCACCCCAGGCTGCGCCTGTGAGCTGCCCCCCGCTTGCCTTCACCTTGGGGGTGTGAATGCTCGGTCCGCACCTAGTGGCCCCGTGAGGAGCCGGCCCTGACCGGGAAGGTGGCTTGGGGGGACAGGGCCGTCACCCATCCCTAGGAGGGGCAGCAGGCAGGGATGTCTGGACGCTTGTCCCTGCTGGACGTCCACCGCCACCCTGCAGCGTCGCTGCCCTTCAAGGACGTTAAGTTCCTGGGAGTAATAGCAGTTTTCCCTTAGGCCCTGGGGGGCTCCGGGACTGGAGGCCTCCGGCCATGCAGCAGCTGGCCCCGCCCCCGCAGGTCTTCTCCAGGCCCTGGCGCCGCTGCTGGGGGCACCTGGCCACGCATCCCTGACCCTGGGCGTCGCCGGCAGCCCCCGAGGGGCCGTCTTCGGGGCGTGCTGGGCCCTGGACTATGCCCTCCAAGTCAGTCTCCCCGGGGCCCTCGGAGCCGGCTCCCCAGCAGCCCGCCGCCCAGGGGCGCCTGCAGCCGGAAGGAAGAATGCTCGCGGGGCAGCTTCCCAACACAGACAAAGGCTCGGTCCCCGGCCCGGGGTCCCTGCCCACGGACAGCTGTGCCGGGCCCGAGCAGAGCCCAGTGGTCCCTCTGAACATTCCAGCAAAAACCAGCAATGAAGACCCTCAGGCTACAGCAAAACCCTTCACCCCAAAGCCGCCGCCGAGGCCCAGGCTGGAGCGGGCGCTGTCCCTGGACGAGAAGGGGTGGAGGAGCAGGCGTCTGCGCGGCAGCCGGGAGGACCTGGCCTCCCGGAACGGGGCCAGCCCCTCCCGGGGCTCCTTGCAGGACCAGGGCCCCGGGCCCCCCGCCCACCGTCGCTCCCCGCCCTGCCTGAGCACCTCCTGGCAGGAGATCCCCACGTCCCGCGGGACTGTGGGCCGCGTGGGCGGGAGCCCCTCCTCGTGGGGGAACGGCGGTGCCTCCCTGGACACCCTGCACCGGAACGGGGCCTCGGCCGGGAGCACCCCCAGGTTGGCCAGCGGGCTCCCCTCCCACCTGCTGCCCGCCCTGGACTGGAACGTGGCTGCCAACTCCCTGCGGACAGCAAACAAGGTGGACGCAGACCACGCTGACTTCAAGCTCCGCCTGCAGACCAGGCTGTTCCGGGCCCACAGCAGCCTGGGCCCCGGCCGGCCCGCCAGCCCCCTGGCCGGCGACGACGGCTCCCTGCGCCCCGCCAAGTCCTCCTTCAGCCTCCTGGCGCCCATCCGGGCCAAGGACGTCCGGGACAGGTAGGGCCTCCCCGCGGCGGGGAGGGTGCTGCGGCATCGGTGGCCCCGGTTTTAGGGTTCAGAAGCAAGCTCCACGAGGACCCCACGATGTGTTCTCAGCCGGCTGTGTTGGGGCATCAAGGTGGAGGCCGCCCGGGCCCCGTCAGTGACCCCGGGGCCTCTCCTGCCAGAATGGCGCCGCGCGGACACGGGCACTTGCACTGCTTGGCCAGGACAGCCGGACTGCAGGCTGCTGGACCGAGGGCCCGGCCGCACGGAGAGAGGTCCCCAGGGTCCACGCTCTGCGTCCCACAGGCTCCCGTGGCGTCATCTCTGGGGTCCTGGGACCCGGTGTGCCCACTGGGCGCCCGGCAAAGCTCACGGTGGGAGGGGTTCGCAGCTCCAAAGACGCGTGGTTCCCGGGCTTCACGGGGCTTTGACACTTCAGCACAGCGACGTTTTCGTGGCTTGGAAAGAACTTGGGTGCCGGCCCCGTGTCTTCCCTGCTGCTGCTGCTCCCATCTCCCAGACTCACGTGCTTCCGGCTCAGAGCCACGAATCCACGGGGCCGGGGGTGCAGAGACTTCTGAGTCCACTGCATTCCCCCCGCCCCGCCCAACGACTTCCTCCCGAAATGGGGCTTCTTCTGGGCACTCGGGGTCGGGGCCAACTGTCCTGGGCGCCCAGCTGCAGTGCCGCCCTCCCCTCTCCTGCGTCTCCCCGCCCTGGCTCCTGCCGCGGTGACCAGGCCTGCACTCCCGACCCGGGCCGGGCAGGTTGTTGGAAGCCCCTCGGGCCACAGCCCTGCCTTCGGGGGCCCGAGGAGCCCGTCCAGCAGCTGGGCCCTCCCTGAGTCCATCTGCTTGGGCCCCGAGTTCAGGCTGTGCCCCCCTCTCCACAGGAGCTACCTGCAGGGGAGTCTCCTGGCCAGCGGGGCCCTGATGGGGGCGGAGGAGCTGGCCCGGTACTTCCCGGACCGGAGCGTGGCCCTGTTCGTGGCGACGTGGAACATGCAGGGCCAGAAGGTGAGCGGGCCACCTGCCGCTCCTGGGATGAGGCCTTGGTTCCTGCCCGTTGTTTCCAGGGCCCCCACGCTGCCCCGGCCCCCCCACCCCCTACACACACACAGACACACACGGCCCTGCACTGACTCATCGTCACTCGGGGCCCCTCCTGACGAGCCCATGGGCATCCCAGGTGCGCCTCCCGCCTGCGGGGGCCCCACACGCTCGTCCCCGCACCTGCCTGGGGTCGGCCTGAGCTAGGGGCGCCCAGGACGTCTCTGCTGGTCGGGTGGGCGCGAGGGGTGCTCCACATCCTGACCGCCGCGGCGGCCCACCCAGAGCCGAGGGCCGGCCCGCACGCCCGTTTCCAGGGAAGCCCGCCGGCTCGCTGTGCGGTTAGCCCGTGCCTCCCCCCGGGGCCCCTTTCCCTCGGCGAGGTCTGTCCTCAGCCTGGGGGTTGGCCTCCGCCCTCCTGCCCCCTGCCAGGGCCTCGTCCTGTGCCTGCGGGGCGAGGGACTGATTGTGGCCACCCGTGTGGTCACGAGGCCATTGCACGTGTCAGACGGTTGGAGTGTTTGACAAGGAGAGGACGGGAGGACCTCCCCTTCCTGTGGCCGTGTCCGGCTGACATTCGGGGGGCATTCGGGCGAGGTCGGGCTGATGGGGCAGGAGGCCCTGAGGAAGCAGCCGCCTGAGGGAGACGGAAGTGATGTCTGTTGTGCCGGAGGGGGCGCAGCGGCCCGGGCCCCGGGGGACCCGCTGCGCCCCAGCTGCGCACTGGCCCGGGGACCGGGGTGGTGGACACTTCGGGTCGGGCTCGGGGGCCAGGCTGGGGCCGGGTGAGGGTGGGGGCGCAGACACGGCCTTGGTGATGCCAGGTTGGGAGGGGGAGGGCTGCGGGGTCCCTGGGGGAGCAGGAGCCCCCCGTGCTGGGCCCCTCCGGCCCCTCGCCAGGCACTGCTTCCCCCCGCAGGAGCTGCCTCCCAACCTGGACGAGCTCCTGCTGCCCCCGGAGGCCGACTACGCCCAGGACCTGTACGTCGTCGGGGTCCAGGAGGGCTGCTCCGACAGGTAGGCCTCCCCCCGCCTCACCCCACGGCCCCCCAAGTCCGTCGGTCCCTCCTGGCCCCTGTGAGCAGGGCTGCTGAGGCGGGGGGCCTTTGGGGCTGACGCTGCCGTGAGCCGAGACGCCCTGCAGCCAGGCCTGGGCCGCTCACACAGACCACCTTCTACAACAGTGACTTGGGGAACCCCAAGTGAGTGAGGTTTTCCTTCTGGGGCGCGACAGCTGGTCTGAGAGATCACCGGGGCTGCCGCTCCCTGTCCTCTGGCCGCACACCTGTGGCCTTGTCCAGGGCCACCTGGCGAGGGGTGCCGCTCCTCACGCAGCCGAAGCTGCGCTGGCCCAGGGCCCCTCCCGGGCCTCTGCCAGGTGGGCCAGGAGCTCTCGCCCAAGAGGCTGAGCAGGGGTCGGGACCCGGCTCCCACCACTGCGGCCTTTTGGGGCCCGTGGCGTCCCTGCAGGTGTCCCGGCCCAGGGAGCCAGTGTCTCGGGGAGGCCCTGAGTCTCCGGCCCAGCAGCCCCGGCGGCCCCCGTGTGGCTCCTGTCTGCCCCTCTCCTTGCAAGACTCGGGTGCCAGGCTGGACCACGGAGGCCCCTCCTGGCAACTCCCCCAGGGTGCCGGGGCGAGGAGCCGGCAGGCCCGGCTCCCGTCCCCAGGGTGGCCCTGAACTCTCCGCAGGCGGGAGTGGGAGGCGCGCCTGCAGGAGACGCTGGGCCCGCACTACGTCATGCTGCACTCGGCGGCCCACGGGGCGCTGCACCTCTCGGTGCTCCTCCGCCGGGACCTCGTCTGGTTCTGCTCGGGTAGGCGGCCGCCCGCGCCTGTCCTCTCCCCGCCGGCCCCCACCACCCCGCCCCCGGGCCGCGGGGCGGGGCCCTCAGCTGTGCTTCCCCTGCGCAGAGGTGGAGAGCTGCACGGTGACCACGCGCATCGTGTCCCAGATCAAGACCAAGGGCGCCCTGGGCGTGGGCTTCACCTTCTTCGGCACCTCCTTCCTCTTCATCACGTCCCACTTCACCTGTGAGTCGCCTGCGCCCAGACCCCGGGGGCGAGGGTGGGCGGAGTCCCTCCGCTCTGGAGAGAGGCGCGGTGGGCGGGTCGCCGCAGGCCCCGCACGGTGAGAGCCGGCGGCTGCAGCGAGAGGGGTCTCCACCGGGACCGACCGCCCCGGTGTCTCTGGCCCTCGGTCGGAGAGAGAGCTGCCCCTCGAGCGGTCCCCACCCCTCTGTCCTGGCAGCCGGGGAGGGGAAGGTCAGCGAGCGGCTGCTGGACTACAGCAGGACCGTCCAGGGCCTGGCCCTGCCCAAGAACGTGCCGGACACCTGCCCCTACCGCTCCGACTCCGGTGGGTGAGCGGGGTGGCCGGGGGTCGGTGTGCTCACGTGCTTCCCCTGGGGCAGGGGGGGGGGTGCGGCCTCTGCCTCGCTCTCTGGCTCTCCGGGTGGCGGGACCGTGGCTGAGGGGCGGCACGCAGGGAGGCTGGGCTCACGTGCGTCCTGGCCGTGCCCCAGCCGACGTCACCACGCGCTTCGACGGGGTGTTCTGGTTCGGAGACTTCAACTTCCGTCTGAGCGGCGGGCGCCCGGCGGTGGAGGCCCTCCTGAAGCAGGACCCGGGGGCCAGCGTGCCCGCCCTGCTGCAGCTGGACCAGCTCACCCGGGAGATGAAGAAGGGTGAGGTCGGGGAGGGGGTGGGGGCAGTGATGGGGGCTGAGGCCCCGGGGAGGGTGGGGCGGGAGCTCCACGCCGGCCAGCGGTCCCAGACGTGCGCCCGCCCCAGGGACCATCTTCAAGGGCTTCCGGGAGCCAGACATCCACTTCCTGCCTTCGTACAAGTTCGACGTGGGGAGGGACTCCTACGACACCTCGTCCAAGCAGAGGACCCCATCCTACACGGTGAGCGCGGCCCCCCGGCCGGGCGGGCGGGAGTGGCTGGGGGGCGCCCGGGGCCAAGCCTGCGGCTGCCTGAGTACCCCCCACCCCTGAGGGCCGTCCTGCAGTCCGGGTGCCCAGGCCCCTGCTCTCTGAGGCCCGGCTCACCGTGCACGCTGCTCTGCCAGTCCCGCAGGCATGCGCTCCTCCGGGCATTGTGCCGAGGGCAGCGGCCCGAGCCAGGCTGCAGGAGGCCCGTGCTGGCTCTGGACAAGAACGGGGCAGTGGGGAGCCGGGGGGCAGGTTTGACCCCAGCTGAGTCTGCGGCTCCCACAGGGGTGGAGGAGGCCTCAGGGCCCCCAGGGAAAGGCCCCACAAGACCCGCCCCTCCCAGCGCCTGCACGCAGCAGTGGGCGTGGGGGGGGGTGGGGGCGGGCTCGTGCAGCTGGCGGGAGGGGCGAGGGGCGGGCAGGTCAGACCCCGAGGCAGCCTGGACGTCACGGGGCCCCTGCCTCCGGGCGTCCCCTGCAGGACCGGGTTGTGTACCGCAGCCGCCACAAGGACGACATCTGCCCGCTGCGGTACTCCTCCTGCCCCGGCGTCAGGACCTCCGACCACCGCCCCGTGTACGGCCTGTTCCGCGTCAAAGTGAGGCCGGGCAGAGACAAGTCAGTACCCTGGCCTCTCCACTCCCGGGGCGCGGGGCCGGGCGGCGGCGGGGGTCCAGGACAGGGTCAGGCCCCCTCCTGCGGGGTGCCACCTCGACGGTGGTGCAGGCCACACTGCCCGGGTCCAGACACGCCCGGATGGGAGGGAGCAGGGTCCCCGCAGCCCTGGGCGGAGGTGGCTGCCGCTGGAGTGACAGGCCACAGGGTCGGGACCAGGGCTGGCTGGACCCCTGGCTCACAGCGTCCGCTTGGGGCTGCGTGGGCCGGGCAGCCTGTGGGACGAGGGTCTTAGCGCCCCTCCCCCTGACGGCTCCGTCCTGCACAGCATCCCGCTGGCTGCCGGCAAGTTTGACCGCGAACTGTACTTGATCGGGATTAAAAGGCGGATCTCCAAAGAGATCCAGAGGCAGCAGGCCCTGAAGACACAGCACTCCAGCGCTGTCTGCACCGTCTCCTGAGGGGTCTGCCCAGAGGTCGTCTGTCCCCCGCTGCCGCCTGTGTCCCCAGAAAGGACGGGGAGGCTGTCCCCTGGGACTGCTCTGCCTGTAGGGACGCTGATGACCCACCACCAGAGGCTGTCCTACCTCCTCAGCAAGACCCCGACCCGGCCGTGCACCGCAGCACGGGCAGGCCCTCACCCCTGGGCCAGAGCCAGCTGCTGACTTGCACGGCTTCCCTCCTGGGGCAGGCTCAAGCCGGCAGCGGGCCCAGGCCCCGGCCTGCCTGCAACCACTCCCGTCCCCCCGTGCTCACTCATGCAGCTGCACCTGCGTCCAGGGTCCTGGTCTCTATCCTCTAACCCCTCCTCATCTGAGCGGGCTGGCCTGGCCCCAGGGAGGCTGCCAGGTGACGCCGGTGGGGTGACCATGGGGCCCATGCTAGGACCAAGCTGAGGCCCAGTGGGTCACCAGGCTGAAGCCACATAGTGTCCAGGGAGCCACCAAAGCCCCACTGCAGGCTGGAGGGGGGCGTGGCCAACATTCCAGGCCCGAGGAGCCCCCAGCCAGGACACCGCCTCCCACCCTCCTGGTCCCGCTGGCTCCAGACCACCCCCTCCCGTGGCGGCACACGGGCTGGGCGGGACAGCTGCCACCAGGGCGGCACCCCTCCACGTCTGGGCTGCTTCTCCTCAGTGTTCAGAGCCCATCACCCCTTCACCCGACCCCGTCTCTTGGGAAAGGCATAGGCTCTGAGTGTTTGGAAACCCAGGGGCATTTGATCTAGTCTACTCGATTATTTATTTTTCCATATTTATATTTTTAAATAAATGCATACACTGAATGTTTGACACTCTCTGGCCAAAGTGCAGGCCCTGCCTTCACCGTGTCCTCGAGAGGAAGGGGGTCTGCTCCCCACTGTCAGCCCGGGGTGCCGCCCACACTCCCCCCTGCTGGTCTGGGCCCCATCCCGCCCACTGCCCCGAGGTGTGAGCTGGGAAGCACTTCGGGTGGGAGCCAGTTGTGAAGCCAGTTCTAACCCTAGCACGCCCAGTGTCTGTGGGCGTCAGCCCGAGTGAGTCTGGAAGCAGTGCACGTGCGACTCTTCACTTCGGGTGGGAGGGACCCCGAGAAGGTGCAGGCCCCCCGCCTGGCTTCCAGAAATCACCCCGGGTCTCCGTGGGCACAAAACTCTGAGAGCCTCTTGTGAAGACCACACTTCTGTGCCAACGGGGCCTGAAGTCACAGCCACTCTACGGTCCTTTCCGGAACCTGTGACCCAAACTGCGAAGGGCAGTCTCTACGCAACTCTGGGGGGGTCTGGCCCGAAACCGGGCTGCAGCTCTGGGGCGACTGCCACACTCGCCCCGGAGACCCTGAGACGAGGGCCGGGCGTCTGCGACCGGCTTCAGGCCGACCCCCAGTCGTCCCTGGGAAGGCAGGTTCCCAGTCAACCCACCCACACCGCGCAGCCAGCCCGCGAGAACGGCCTCACCGGGAACCGCAGGCATGGCGGTCTGAGGGTGTGCGCGGAAGCCCAGCTCTCAGCCTCGGAGAGGTGGTGCGGGCCCCTCAGCGGGGGGACAGCCCGCTCCCAAGAGGCACAGCGCTGGCTGGCGGGGAGCGGACAGGGAGTCTGCAGAGAGGTGAGTGTGAGCCCGCGGCTGCGGCGGGGCTGGGGGCCACGAGGGGGCGGGGAGGGGGGAGGGAGCGGCGTGGCGACGTCCAGGCCAGGCAGGCCAGCATGGAAAAGACTGTGGGCTGCTTCTGAAACAGACGGCTGTGCTTGTGATGGGCAGTTTCTAGAATGTTCGGAAAGCTGCGGACCCTCATATAAGCCCAGCTTCAGCTCTGTAGGAGCTTCAACACACGGCGACACGCGGCCCACCCGACCCCACCTGACGTGCCCAGTGCCCACCCCGTCCCAGCGTGCCCAGCAGCAGCTAGACCTCGGACACACACGTGTGCCCGCCGCCAGGCACCCTGCGCGGTGGGGCGACTGCAGGGAGCTCAGGCAACGGGACGAAGGGACACACATACTTTATTCGCCTCCCCAGCCTCCCCCCTCCCTCCCGCAGAGGCGGCTCCCGGGGCCCCAGGGACGGTGGTGCAGACGCCCCCCAGCCCATGACCGCCCGCACCGACACCGCGTGTGGAGGGCTGCCCCGAGCTTCGGTGGCGTGGCGCTGCCCCCGGGGTGGCGGTGGTCCCCAGGACCCCCAGCGTGGACCCTGGGGCCTCCACGGGTGTTCCACGTGAGTTCGGGAACCACAAACCTCTCCTGTCACCGAGGTCACGTGACCTGCCACTTCTCCCGAATCTTCCCACCTCTTAAAACGTAACCACCGACCACCCTATGCTACGATCTTAGAAGCCGCCTTCCATCCGTGTGTCCTGACCCCCGTGAACCCAGAACCCGCCTTCAGAGCAGGGGCAAGAGGCTTTGCGACAAGGGCCAAACTGAAGGGTCCTCAGGCGGAAAGGGGACCGGCCAGGTCCACGCCTTGTTTTGGGAAAGCCGCCGGTTAGCACGGGCCTTCAGCAGCCCCGTCCGGAGTGGAGGGTGGGGGACGCCAGCCGGTGCCCAGCGCCAGAGTGGTGTCAGCGGACGGCCCAGGAGCACCCAGCCCTGCTCTGGCCCCCAGGGGCCAGGCGCTCGGTGGGCTCGCTGGCCTCGGCGCACGAGTCGGCCGGGCGCCCGCCCCACCCGCTGAGACTCGGGAGGGCGTGTGCACGGACCTGGCCCCCTGCAGCAGCTGCTTGGGTTCTGTCCGCACCGGCCCTGGTCCGAGCCGCGGGGCCGGAGGCCTGCGCACACACCACGGCCGGCACGGCCCACTCGGGGGGCGGGGGGGCGTGCGCTCGTCAACACCAGACGTGTGCGCGTTCTCGTGGAGGAAGAGCGTCCTGGTTCGTACCGTCCGTGAGCTTGGCGGCGCCCGGTCCCCCCCGGAGAGGCGCGCAGCCCTCGCTGGCTAGCGGAAGAGCCGGAAGGCCCGGGGCAGGCGCCCGTCCCTGCTGCACAGCGCCGCCTGGATGTGCTCGTAGGCCGGCAGGTCGCCCAGGTCGCCCAGCGCGGCCACGGCCGGCTTCCCGCGCAGCATCTTGGCAGCCACTCGCTTGATGTCCTCCGGCTTCACGTCGCCTGGTGCGGGGAGAGAGCACAGGGAAGGCCTGAGGCCGCGCCCACGCCCCTTCTCTGGGGCGCTGGGTGGACGGAGGGGACCCCGAGGGCCCAGCCACCCACCGCCTCGGGGAGGAGGGTCCAGGTGCAGCCGCGGGCGTCCGCACGGTGGGTCAGGCGGAAGGACGGCGGTGAGTCTGGCTTAGGGAGTGGGGACCTGGCCACCGTCTGAAATGACTGTCAGACGCCGAGGACGTGCCCACTAACAGGAGCTGCGTGGAGGAGCCGCACACAGTGGGTGAGCAGAGGCTGACACCCAGGGCGCAGGAACCAGAGCTGCGGGCCTCGCCCGCCGCTGGCCGGGAAGCCCGGAAGCCACCCCCGGGCAACGCACCCGTGACAACTGGTTTTACTGTGGAAGTGGAGGCCACAAGATGGGGTCCTGTTGTGCTGGGAGGTCTGAGGGGGTCCCCTAGGGGGGAACACTACGAAGCTATGCCAGTCTCACACTGGGTGACTCGCGTCACGACAGACACGGTGCCCACCCTCTGAAGCCTGAGGAAACCAAGACAAATCTGTCGCCCAAAAACTCACGAGCAGCCCAGCCCGGCACACGACCGGAGGGAGTCCGCAGCCCACCGGAAAGCCTTTCACGGGACGCCGCAGGGGCCAGGGCCCAGACAGCTGCCCCAGAGGCCAGGGCCCGTCCCCCTGGGGCCGCCGCCTCCGTCAGTGCCGTGGGGCGGCGGGCACGGTACTCACGGATGAGCGCACACAGCTCGTGCGGCAGCTTCCGGGACCCGGTGGCCAGCACCTGCCTCCCCACGTCCTCGAAGATCACAGGCCGGGACTCCAGGTTCATCATGAGCATGGACATCAGCTGCGTCTTGGCCCGCTCCAGCTCCACCTGAGGGCCAGAGCCGTCCACGGTCCCACCGCTGCCACCGCTGCCTGCTGGGCGCTCTGAGCCAGCGGGGCGGCTCGCGGAAACGGGCCCCGGCCCAGGCCCGCACTAGCCCCGGGCCGCGCAGCGGGCGGGCGGGCTCCCCAGGGGCTGCGGGCCCCAGTCCTGAGCGCAGCCCACCGTGCTTCCCAGCCTCGCGTTTCTGGGTTAAGGCTGGAATCACCCCGCTCTCTAGGGCCCGGGCCAGATTCGAAACGAGGAGGAAACACGCTTCCTCTGAGCTCTAGTTCACGGCTGGAAAAGTCTGTGCGCGGGCACGTGCGTAAAACCTGCAGCTCGCACCAGCTCCGGCCCACAGAGTAACGAGGCCTCTGGACGGTCAGGTCTCAGACACGGAGCTAAACCCGAGGACACAAGAAGTCGGACCACCCAGGGCTGCCCGCCCTCCCGACACCGACCTCACCACCACGGCTCCTCGGGGCGGCGAGAAGGACGCAGACTGGCCCGTGAGGCTGGAGAGGTCACGAGGCAGCCGCGGAGCACGTGGGGTCAGCCAGGGCGAACAGGCCAGGTGCTGCATGAGGGCCGAGGGGGGCTCCCCACGGGGGCTGCACCGCGCTGGCTGGGACACCGGTGCCAGGGGCCACACTCACCGTGTCCACGGCGCCCCCCATCAGGATGAACTCCTTCGTGATGATCTCCACCATCTCTCGCACCTGCAGAGGTGGCAGGAGGGGAGCCTGAGCCTCTCGGAGGAGACGCCCCGCCCCCCAGGAACAGCTCCATCCCCGAGGGGCGCGGGCGGGCCGGCCTCACCTGCCGGGGGTCAGCGCTGGCGTGGATGCACAGCAGGCCCGTGTCCTCGTAGCTGTGGTGGTAGGAGGTTGCATTGTACATCCAGTGGTGCCTGTGAGGACACAAGGGGGGGCCAGGAGGCGGCGTCAGGGTCCAACGCCCCCTCGGCGGGGCCCCGGCCCTGGGGACAGCGAGGCACGCACCTGTTGAGCACATTGAGGTAGAGCCTGGTGAACATGCCCTTGCCGGGCCCGCCGGCCGAGAATGAGCCGCCGCCGCCCATCATCATGTTCAGCACGGCAAAGGGGATGAAGTCTGCCTCCTGCAGGCGGGGGACGGAGCTCAGCCGGGGGACGGGCCCGGCCTGGGGGGGCGTGGGAACCCCCACGGGGACTCACCAGGAAGGAGCAGCTCTCCAGCCCTATCATGACGTGCGTGAGCTCGGGGAACGGGGTCGGACCCAGGCTGACGTTCGACATGTCCCTTTCCAGCTGCGGGCGGGACGGAGGGGTGGGTGTGTGCCGTGAACAAGACCGAGCCTGAACAAGACCGAGCCGCTGCCCCCCGGCCCCCCGTCGGCTCCCCACCCCTGAGCCCCAACGCTGCCCCAGCCTCAGGGAGGACGTGGCCCGGCCAAGACCAGGGCGTGTTCGAGGCGCAGCCGTGAACGCCCAGCCCGCCCCAGCCCTCCGGCACGAGCATGAGCACGCGGCCGACGCCCCCGGACGGTGTGTCCGGGATCCGAGGCCTCGGGCCTCCCGCCCGCCCTACCTTGACGAGCCCCCCGGTGTACTGGGCCACAGACCGGTCCACGTCCCCAGCCGCCTCGCCGCCCCAGGCCGGCTGGGCGCCCAGGAGGTGCTTCCGGGCGCACTCCACCAGGTGCTCGTGCTCCACGCCCACGCCCGCCAGCACCATGCGCTCGGGGGTGTAGTAGGTCCGCAGGTAGGAGTGCAGCGCCGCCCGATCCACCTTGGCTATGTTCTCCGCGGGGCAGAAGCGGTGCAGGCCCACCGTGTTCCACCTGTATGCAGCCTGGCGGCGACAGCGAGGGGCTCAGGCGACAGAGAACACGCCCGCCAGCGGCCCTGCGGCCGGGCAGTGACGCCGGGCGTGCTGGCCCAGAGGGCAGCCCGCCCCTCCCGAGCGGAGTGGGCCCAGCTGTGGAGCACAGGGCTCACTCGGAGAGGGCAGGGCGCGGGAGAGGCGCCGCTGAAGAGCCGGGACGTCTGATGCCTCCCCAGCAGCAGGCTCGGAGACGGAGCGTGTCCCCCCGCAAGGGCACCAGGCAGGCCAACGACCCTCCCACGCGCCCGGCCCCAGGGCCACGAGTGTGGGTGGCGGCAGCCCGGGACCGTCCCTCACCTCGTGAACCATCTCGGTGAGAAGGGGCTCCGGGTCGGGCCGCATGTTGAGGTCCTCCAGCTCAAACTGGATGGCCATCCGGGCCATCTCGATCTCCTCCTCTGCAAAGCACGGAGACCAGGCTCACCCGCCGGGCCTGCGCGTCCTCGCTGGGGGGTGCCAGCGGTCTCCTGCGCCTCCGTCTGGGGCCGGCCGGGGCGCACGTGTCGGGGGAGAGGGCCCCATGGGCAGTCGCCTGGCCCTGCTCCGAGTTGGGACTCCCCCCCGCCCCGAGGCACGGGCCCTGGACCGTCTCCCGGCGTGCTGTGTGACGATGACAAGGGCTGTGACATGCTCAGAGGACAGTCGCAGACCAGCGTCAGCTCGCTGCGACAAGTGCCAGAGAGCCCTGGACGCAGGATGGCAGCCCGGCGGGCCAGGCTGCGTGCACGGCTGCGCAGACCGGCCACAGCAGCTGCGTGACCTGCCCCGTTCCTCCCGACCAGGGGCTCGGAGTCCAGCCACCTGTGAGGCAAGGACGGGACTGGACAAGGGCCGGTGAGGTGGGTGTTTAAAGACAGCCGAGTCGCTTCCTTCTGAAGGGAAAGGACCAAACCCGCTGGCCTGTCCGAGGGTGCAGGGCGGGGTCAGAGCGCCGGGCACCAGGGCGTCGCCACCCATCCTCATTCCCCGTGAAGCTGCGCCACCCCACGGGCCACTCGGCCCGGGCCCCCAACAGCCCAGTGTCCACCCCACCGCCCCTCAGGCGGCCCGCACACACACCTGTGAGCCGGGGGTGCAGGACCACGTCAGCCAGCAAGCCGACCACCGTGTCCAGGCCTCTGGAATCGGCAGACACAGCGTACATGGTGGTGTCTCTGGGGAAACCAACACCGCCGGCACCGAGGTCACGACAGGGACGCGCCACGGAGCCCTTTCCCTCCCTCGGCGTCGCCCGTGAGCACGTGTCCGGGGCTCTTCCCTGTCCCCGTCTCCTGGGGTCCGCTCCTAGCAGGCGGGGCCCCAGCGGCACCCAGGCTGGTGCCGAGCGAGAGCCCATCTGGACAGAGCGGACGAGAGGCAGAGAGGCAGCACAGGGGCTCTGTCGGGCACGGGCTCCGCCACAGTGAACCACTGCACCCCGGGGGGGGGGGGGTGGTGTGTGTGTGTCCTGCACGGACGACTGGTGGCTGTGGGAACGGGCCTGGCCCAGACAGCGGGGGAGGGGGGGACAGAGACCGGCGGCGGCAGCAGCTCACTGTGTGAGGGGGCACCGCGGTCAGTGGGCGGGCTGCATCGGCCGGGAAGGCGCAGCTGCGTGGACGAGTGCGCCTGCGAGGCCAGACATGGCCGCCAGTGCCTGTGCAGGGGAGGGCCACCCTCGGCGGGGCTGCAGGCCCACGTGGGGGAGCGGCAGGAGAGGAGGCCCGGGCCGAGGGGGCGTGGGCTGTCGGAGCCAGGACACTGGCCTGCTGGACCCAGGACGCCGGGAGCGGCGAGTCTGAACTTCACCGACGGGCGGCTGCAGGCCGGAGGGGACCTTTTCTGGACGTGGGATGTGCTGCCCCCACGCTCGCCGACTCCCGGTCTCTGACCCAGCCTACGTACGTGGCCTCTACCGTCCAGGTTTATGACGCCACTAACCACTGAGAACGTTCTGCGGGGCCTTTGCGCCCGCTGTTCCGGGGTCTGAGCTGCCTCCCTTCATTCCGTTCAGCAGGGCCCTTTGAGAACCACCCCGAAGCCGAGTCCCCTGTCACCCCTGGCCTGAGTCCACACCGAGTCCGCTGCCTGTCCCCCGTGCTGCCACTGCCCGGCTCAGTCACCGAGCCCACGTCCCTGTGGGGACCGCGTGGCCCTCGAAGTGTTCCACTGTGCGTGTCTCGCCCACCCAACTCCGCCTGAGACGGAGAACAGTCCCGCGTGGGAAAGCCGGTATACCTGGACGTCTGACAGTCGCAGATGCCCCCGTGCTTTTCCAAGGTGAGCAGGATGCTGTCTCTGCTGTCGAAACGGGCGGTGGACTGGCGAAAAGGAGTCAGAAAACCCGCTCAGGCTCGGCATCCGGAACCACCCCAGTACACAGTTTTATGAGGAAAACTTACTTTAGCTCTCAGAACGCTTGAAGTCAAGTTTCCTTTTATTACCGTTAACTTGACAACTCACTTATTAAAATAGCCACTCTAAAAAAACAAAGCTATATAGTCCTGCTCCGTGTGGCTCAGTGGATTGAGCGCCCGCCTGCAAACCAAAGGGTCGCCAGCTTGATTCCCGGTCAGGGCACACGCCTGGGTTGCAGCCTGGGTCCCCAGTGGGGAGCGTGTGAGAAGCAACCACACACTGATGTTTCTCTCCCTCCCTTTCTCCTCCCTTCCCCTCAGTAAAGATAAAAAAAAAACCCAAAGCTATATAGATTCTCCCCAACAATATTCTCAACATCCAGAAGCTGAGCACTGACCGAAAATGCCAACTTTTCCAAAAAGTGAGCAATTCCACTGAGGTGTTTTGCTTCATATCTGGATCCTGAATTAATAAGAACTGACAATAAAGAAAGTTAACAGGTTAAGTCAACGTTCAAAAGAAACAGTTCGCTCAAAAGACGCCTTCTGGATTACAGCTGCGCACAGGACCAGACCGGGAAACGCAGGCACACGAGGGCGAGAGGCGCGCTCGCCGCCTGGGCCGGGACGGCAGGTTTGCGGGTGTGCGCGTCAGCCCACACGGACAGAGGCGCGTGCTGCACACGTGTGACCGAAAACTTTCCGTGATGTGAAGCCAGGAAAAGGAGAACCGCCAGGGCCACGGGCACCCTCCGCTGCCCCGTGTGCCGAGTCCGCACCACGCCTCCTCACTCAGGACACGGTGTGAACGAGGCGCCCACGCCGCCGCCGCCGCCCCCGGCCAACAGCACTTACTTCCCACCGTACAGAACTGGCCAAACTTATTCTGGGACGCCACGCGGAGCCCGTTGTCCAGCGTGGTGACTCTGGTCTCGAACTTCTCCTGCCCATCGACCGTGGCGAAAACGGGCTGCGGCACTCCGGGCAAGGGAGCGGAGAGGGGGACGCCGGGGTAGGCGCCGCCGCTGCTGAACCGTCTGCTCGCGGGGCCCCCAAACCTGAAACGAGGTCAGCCCGGTTACCACCAGGGCCGGAAACCAGGACCCGGGGGCACCACGCCGGTGCGGTTGGTCACGTGTTTGTCTGCACCCAAAGTCGGCACGTGCCTCTCAAAAGGGTCCCCTGTTCTGCGAGCCTGGGGACTCGGGGGAGTGGGCAGGGGGGCACCGTGCCAACCCGGGTGGCCCAGGGACCCTCGGCAGGTGGTTTGGCGCCTTGGGTCTGCCCGGCCCCTTCTGTGAGAAGGCCCGCGAGAACAGCAGCTCCCTCCGTGGGGGCCAGCAGGTGGCTGCAGTCCCGCACGCAGAGAGCAGGTGGCTCGGCGTAGGCTTACTTAAAGGACCTGCAGGGTCTGGCCCCCGACTCCGCCTGCAAACTTGTCTCCGAGCCCCTTCTCCGCCTCCCCACGAGGTCTCCGACACGCTGGCAGGCTGGTCCGGGGGTAATCATCCCCAAAGCTCCCCCTGCCCCTGTCCCCAGCCTCCAGCTCTCGCCTGCACTTTGCACGTGGCTGCCGCCCAACGCTCCTCCCGAAGCTGGTCTCTGCCCTACGGCGCTCACACGATCGAGGTTTAGCTCAGGCGTCGCAGCGCATAGACACAGTGACAAGGCGACACCGGTCTGCTGCCCGAATGAACGCGCCAGGGTGGGAAAAGGCAGCCCTGGCCCCTCGGGCGGGCGGCGAGGCGGGAGAAGCCAGCTGTCCACAGGCGGGGGGCAGGGCACGGCCGCGGCGTGGACCCAACCCCGGCTGCGCGGTCTGGGCAGCCAAGGCCCCGCCGGTTCGGCCACGTAGGGGACAAGCGCGCGCAGAAAGGGGCCGGGCGGGGGCGACACGTGACGTGGGTCCAGTCCCGTCGGCCCGGGAGTGGAGGGCGGGAGCGGACCCGACAGCCGGGGAGCGGAGCGGCGCATGGGGCTCCGGGCCCACGCCTGGGGCGCCGGGCAGGGAAGCGCCTCCGGGACGAGGGTGAGTCCGAGCCCGCCCACCCGGCGCCGCGTCTGGGAGTCGGGGAACCAGAGGCCGAACGTCCCGAGAGTCGTCGGCTGCCGCAGCCGGCCCTCGGCTCACCTCAGCCGCGGGCGGCCCCAGGCGCGGGAGCCTCGCAGCAGCCGCGTCGCGGCCAGCACCATCGCCGCCATATTGCGTCTCCGCCCACCGCTTCTGCCGTCACTTCCGGTGCCGCCTTCTGCGCCCCGCCCCCGCCGGCGCCGGCCCTCGGCGTTCGCGCGCTCGTTTCCGGTGCTCGGACCTGAAGCCGCGGCGAGAGGCTCGGAGCGGCGGCCGAGCGGCGGGCGACGGGGCGGGGGACTCGGGCCGCGGCCAGGGCGGAGCCGGGGCCATGGAACCGCCGCTGCCGGGCTAGGGAGGGCCCGCGTCCCCGGCCCCGCGGCGATGGCGGGCTACGCGCGCCGCCCGGGCGTCACCCCGCTGTCCCGGGCCCGCAGCCTCGTCATTCCGGACGGTGAGCGGCCGGGAGGGCGGGTCGGGGTGGGGGGGCGGGGAGGGGGCCCAAGGCAGGCGCTCCGGGCCCGCGCCCGGGTGGGGTCTGGGCGCGGGCCCCGCCGGTCGCGCGGACGTGCAGGTGAGGCCGCCCCGCAGAGCGCTGCGCGGCGCGCGGTGAAGTCGCTCTCATTGTTATTCCAGCTGCAGCGTTCTATGAGCGCCGGTCTTGTCTCCCCCAGCTAGACTGTGAGCGCCCCCATGGCAGGGACCCGGACTCCCACTTCTTCGGCATTCGGCCGACGTTTATGTGCTATGTGCCCAGTCCGGTGCTAGCTTCCGTGGGAGACACAGGTGAGAGACAAGCCTCAGGGCCCCCCGGGGCCCGGCGCTACCTCTCGGTAGCTCTGCCGGAGCACTGACTCACCCCTCGACCCAGCGGGGACCGCTGAGCGCCTCTGTGTGCCCGGCGCTGGGAGCGCAGAGGTGGCGAGCATCCTGCCGCTCGGAGCTCACAGTCTTGTCTCGGGGAGACCCTTCCTCCCAGACAGACAGTTCCTTCGTAGGGTGGCCAGTGCCCAAATAAAAGTGTACTTCTGGGTGCTGGAGGGAGGGCCGGGGAGCCTTCATCCCAGGCACACCTGGAAATGGCTGCAGCTGGGCCGCGGCCAGGCTAGTTCATTCTCCTCCTCCCCAAGGGGCCGCCCCACTCTCCAGCCCGGCTGTGCAGGGCGTGTTCAGGTGGTCCCATCGGGGCCAGGAGCTGGTGGGAGCCCACGGGGGCATTCAGGAAGTGTGCCCCAGACAGAGGACACTCATAGCCCCACTGAGCATCAGAACCTGCTGGAGCTTTTTCAGAATCCCAGGGGCCAGGGCCCCTGGAAGGCAGACTGTCTCCAGGGCACAAGTGGGGGGTCATGTTTGAAAGGCCCCCAGGCTGGGAGAAGCCCTGGAGTGGAGACTCCGCATCAGGGCAAGCTGTGGTCACCAAGGGTCCCCAGGCCCATGGAGGTGACGCTCTCTCTTTGCAGATTTTGTCTACGGGAAGGGGAAGGGCACTAAGCAAGGTCCATCGGGAGCCCAGGAGACACTTTTTGGAGGTAGAGTGCTTCAGTAATTAACACCTTCTCTCCGTCGGTCCACCTCGCAGTGCCGGGCTGGCGCCTGGGGGTGGGGCTGCCCCGGACAATGTAGGTCTTGGTACCTGCAGCTGGCAGAGCAGGTGGGGGTGGAATTCACCCTCTCAACCTTGACCCCGGGGCAGGAAGGAGGAGGGTGCAAGCTGAGACAGGAGGGAGGGCAGGAAGGTGGGAAGTCACTCCCCGGGGGGCCGAGAGGCAGCAAGGGCTGGAATTCCGGGAGCCGACTTCACACAAGGCTGGCCCCCGGGCTCAGGGCGGTCGGTGGGCTGAAAGGGCCGCAGCGAGGCTGACTAGGTAGCGGGAGAGCGGGAGGGAAGGAAGGGAGGGAGAAGAGAGGCGGGGCCTCGAGCTGGGACCAAGTGGTGGGGGTGCAGGAGCACCCCCACCCAGGTGGCCTCTGTGCCCAGGCCAGGAGCGTGAGAGCCGCTGGGGGCAGGGGTGGGGGTGGAGAGAGCGGGGGCCGGGGGGGTAAGGACGTGGATGGTTGTATGGGTCGGCTTTCTCATTTCTCGGTGTCACTGTGTTCTCGTACAATGTTGAGGGCGGCATTCCCAACTTAGCTAGGGTCGTGTCCTGGAAGGAGAAACGAACAGGGGAGCCCCCCTCTGATGACCTTAAGGAGACTTGACGTGTGTGACGGTTGTCGTTGTTTCAGATGACAAACTTGGAGATCTCGAAGAGGCAAACCCATTCTCCTTCAAAGAGTTTCTGAAAACCAAGAACCTCAGCCTGTCGAAAGAGGACACCACCAACAGCAGGCTCTACTCGAAGGTAACTCCGCGGAGTCGTTAGCGGTGACTCGGCACAAACGCGCAGAGCACGACTCTCTCCACTCGCAGTGTTCCTGGGGGGCGGGCAGAGGGTGTGGGGGAGCGAGGCGGCTGCTGGTGCTGGAGGGGAGTTGTGGGCGCCCCTCCTGGCTCGCCCCTTCCCTGGCAGACGGATGGAGCCTCTGCTGCAGGGTGGACCGTCCAGAAGGGAGGCCTCCGGCGGCAGCGGCGCCCGGGTCTGAGCCTTGCCCCCCGCCCCGCCCCCCGCCCCGCGTCCTTCAGGAAGCCAAGAGGCACTCGCTGGGACTCGATGGCAGCTCCCCGGCCTCCCAGCCCGTGGGCTTCGGCCTGGAGTACCAGCAGCCGTTTTTCGAAGACCCGACGGGGGCCGGCGACCTCCTGGACGACGACGAGGACGAGGCCGGGTGGACGGGGGCCTACCTGCCGTCCACTGTGGAGCAGACCCTCTCCTCACGGGACGCGGCCAGTGCGTCGCCCTGCAGCACGTACATCTCCTTCTTCTCCGGCCCCTCGGAGCTGGCCGGGCCTGAGTCCCTGCCCCCGTGGTCGCTGAGCGACGCCGACTGCCGCGTCTCTCCCGCGGGGAGCCCCGGCGCAGACTTCGCGGCCCACGGCGAGTCTCTGGGGGACAGGCACCTCCGGACGCTGCAGATAAGCTACGAGGCGGTGAGTGAGGGGCCCGGGTCGGAGCGGCGTCCGCAGAGAGCACCCGGGCCTCCCGGTGTCCTCGGGGCCGGGTTTTGGCTCCGGGACAAGACAGTGTCTGGTGCGGCAGCCCGGCACCGCGTCACCGTGCGGTGTGCTCGCCCGGGCTGTCCGGCGAACAGAGCCCCGTGAAACGGACGGTGCGGTGCGGCCCGTGCAGGACCGGACGGTGACGAAGCGGGGAAGACCCTCTGAGGGCCGCCCCGCAGCCATGGGGCCGCCCCCGCGGTTCACCAGCCTGGGCGTCCGGCCACGTGTGTTGAGTGAATCTTTCCCGATTTGCAATGGCCTGAGGGAAGTCGGCGTCTGTGGCCGCAGGTCTCGAGCCCTGGCCCTTGCGGGGGGCGGGGGCTGGCTCCGGAGCGCTCTGTCCTCCAAGCGGCCCCGGGGCGGGCCGCAGAGAGCAGACCCCTCCGGGGGAGACTCCGGGGTCTCCGATGAGGGCTCCCTCTCCCCGCAGCTGAAGGACGAGAACTCCAAGCTGCGGAGGAAGCTGACCGAGGTGCAGAGCTTCTCCGAGACGCAGACCGAGATGTAAGCCTCCAGTCACACCTGGCGGGGGAGGGGGCTCGGGCGCTGGCGGCCACACGCGCAGGTGGGGACGTGCCCCTCGGCCCAGGTCTGTGCTCCGGTCCATGTCCCGTGTCAGAGCGGTCCTCCTCTTCACGTCTCATGTCGCTCGTGGAGGGGGACAGAGGGCGGGAAGCACCGGCGTGCTCTCCCGCTCGGTGCGCTCCCCGGTTGGCTCCTGCTCGCGCCCTGACCAGGGACAGGCCGCACGGCCGTGGTGCCCGGGGGCGACACCCTGACCGACGGAGCGGCCCGGCCGGGGCCCAGTGCGTTTGAGACGCCGCCCCGAGTCCGCCGCGCTGAGGACAGGGCGGTGGGCTGCAGGCGCCCCGAGGGCCTGTGGTGGGGCTGGCCTGGGCCCTGCGGGGTGGGGGGGGGTCGCCTCGCTGATGCAGGTCGTCCCGGGACGGCGGGCACTCGGGGTCTTCGTGGATCGATCCGACCGGAGTGCCCGTTAGTAGTGGTCCCGGGACGAGGCGTGTGAGCTGTCAGTGACGCGGGTATGCTTTCCAACAAGGGTGAGGACGCTGGAGCGGAAACTAGAAGCCAAAATGATGAAGGAGGAGAGCGACTACCACGACCTGGAGTCCGTGGTTCAGCAGGTGGAGCAGAACCTGGAGCTGATGACCGTGCGTACCAGGTGGCGCCCCGCCGGCTGGGGGGGGCGGGGGTGGCGTCGTCGTGAAGCGTTGGGTGTGTCACTGCGCCGGACCTGTGCTGCACCCGGGGGTCCCAGACGCCGTCAGTGAGCAGGGCCCTCCCCGTGGCCGTGAGACTGGGGGGGGGCTGCTGGCGGGGCAGGCGAGGGCACGGGTTCTCGGGACCGTGTCAGCGACCCTCTGACGTGTGCTGCTGCGTTTGGTGACAGAAACGTGCAGTGAAGGCGGAAGGTCACGTCGTGAAGCTGAAACAGGAAATAAGCTTGCTCCAGGTAAGGAGGTCGCCGGTGGCTCGTGCTCAGAGGAAGGTCCCCGGGGTTGTGGCCTTGCTAGCCCCCTGGGTGGCGTGCGCACATCTCATTCCCGGGCTTGGGGCCCAGGGGAGGCCCGGCAGGAGGCCCGGGGAGCCCCGGGGAGCCCCTGTGGGAAGCAGCCCTGCTGTCGACCGGCCCCTCCCTCCGAGGCGAGGCGCCGGGCCGGCCCTAGGGGGCGCTCCCCGTCTGTCCGCACAGACGCCCTGACCGGCCGGCCGCGCGCCCCGCCCCAGGCGCAGGTCTCCGCCTTCCAGCGCGAGAACGAGGCCCTGCGCTCGGGCCAGGGCGCCAGCCTGGCGGTGGTGAAGCAGAACACGGACGTGGCCCTGCAGAACCTGCGCGTGGTCATGAACAGCGCACACGCCTCCATCAAGTGAGTGCGTCGGTCGCCGGCGGGGCCCCCTGCACACCGCGTTTCAGGCCGCGAGCACACTGCCGTCGCCCCTGGGGGCGGGGCTCACCCTGGTGCGGGGCTCAGGGCAGGGAGGGGTGCGCCAAGGGTGCCGAGAGCCCTGACATCACGGGGCGCACTGGGCCGGCGGGCTCGAACCTCCCACACAGTGACCCTTGTCTGGGCGGTGTGGGCGGCGAGGCGCGACCAGCTCCCCCGCTCCCCCACCTTGAGTTGGCTCTTCCGAGGTCCCAACGTGGTGCCCTTGCGGGGAGAGGCCCCGGGAGACCGCAGTGATGTCCTAGGGCCCGCATCTGTGTCCCCCGGCTGGCGCTGCGGGGCAGTGGCGGCTGCAGCGAAGGCTCTCGGGGGCGGGAGGCGCCCGTCCTGCGGAGGGCGAGGCCGGGGCCGCTGCGGGGCGGAGCCGGGACCTCCAGGGGCTGGGCCGCCCTTGCTCGCCGCTCTCGCAGCTCTCGTTCCCGTGGAGGATGTGCGAGTGGTCCGTGACCTCGGCGTTCTCGTTTTAGGCAGCTGGTTTCTGGAGCTGAAACACTGAACCTTGTTGCTGAAATCCTTAAGTCTATAGACAGAATTTCTGAAATCGAGGAGGAGGCGGAGTCTTGAGAAACTTGTGCTGTTTACATTCTGAAATCACTACTTAACTGGATTTTAAAATGCCGTTGTATCTTTAAATGTGCACTCTGCTCAGTAAAAACACTCATCCCGAGATAATTGACCTCACGACCCCGAGACCCCACACAGTGTCATTCGCCAGCCGCTGCAGGGGGCGCTCCTCGGCCAGAGCTGAGGGTCTCTGTGCGGCGCTCTCTGGGTGAGCCCCCGGCTGCGGTCTCCGCAACCCACGGGGAGACGTTTCTGTCAGCGCTGCTGGGTTCTCGAAGTCACCAAGCACGGGAACAGCAGTTCTGTGCGGTGTGGGTCTTTCATCCTTACCCCAGAACACCCATTCATTGTGAGGTCAGTCCTGTCGCTCCTCCTCGAGTCCACGACTGAAGAAAACACTATAAACGAGCCAAAATTCCAAAGATTGTCTCGGACAGGGACTCGTGCCTTTTTGCCGCTAGGCAGCGCCCTCTGGCTCCGCCCCCTGCCGAGGCCTTCCTGGCGGGGTCGGGGGAGGGGCCCTGCAGGTGGCGGCCTGAGCGGGGCGCCCCACGCGGTGGACGCCGCTGCTCTGCCTCAGGGACCACGCTCGGTGCAGGTTCCGAACTGTGAAGCCGTCGAGATGCACGTTTTTCGGGGCCTTCGGGTTTGAAAAAGTGGTTTTGTCTGGAGAGTTTGGACACATTCCACGTGGCCTTTGGTACAGGGAAGCTCAGAGTCCAGGCGTCCGGCGGCCACGCAGAGCCTCGCTGGGCCAGTCGGCACCAGGGCTCCTGGGCGGCCTTTCCAGCTGCTTCCTGACGTCGGGGGCACAACCCTCCCTGGCTGTCTTCCTGTAGATGTTATTTTTTGAAACAAACTTTCTCTTCTGTTCAGATGGACAGCTTTCTTAATAAACTCTAAAACTCACACTCTGTGTCCCTTTTTTTCTGACTTAGTTGTCGTGCCTGAGAGCCAGGCGGCCAGCCCCCGACACCAGGGCCCGCGCCTGGTCCTTGTTGGGACAGGTGATCTGTGCCGGCACATCAGCGCCAGGCCCCTGCCTGTGGGGTCCGGGGTGGCGCGGAACACGGCTGGCCCGGGCTGAGAGCAGCTGCCCGTGTGGACTCAAGACAGACAGGTTTTCAGAATTAGGGCGTTCTGGGAGGCTGTGTTGGTCGAATTTTCAAAAGGTGATTAAACTGCTGGACCTGTGATCTTAACCACAGAGAAGAGCCTTCCAGAAATCAGCCTGGAGCCCCAGGCCCCCCTCATGCTCCGGCCTGCTGGTAAAAGTGGGTTCTGCTGGCCTGGGACAGAGCAGCACCATAGAAAGTGCTGGAATGAGGTTCCCTCTGGGTGACCACGTGACAGCTCTGAGGAGCCTGGGAGGCGGGGCAGGGCTGCCCCAGGGTGGGTGCCTCAGGCAGGGCCCACCTGTGGGACACAGCCCTGTCCGGAGCTGGGGAATGCTCAGCTGGTCACCAGGCTGGGCCGGAACCGGGCAGCCACCCAGCACACGCCGGCCCTTCGTGCCCTCGAAATGCTTCCTGCAGCAGAGGGCAGGATGGACTCAGGCTTTAGTACACGGTTCCCTTTTTGTGTCGTCTGGACTGTTCCCCATAAAAGCCCCGAACATAAGTCACACTAACAAGCTGCTGGTCTCCCATGTCTGCCTCCGGATCGCTGCCCCGCAGCCGGTCCGCAGCTGCACCAGCCGCTTCAAGGCTCTGCCCTCTGGCTCTCGCTTTTGGCTGCTCAGTGGGAGGCCCGCTGCCTTGGGGGCAGTGGTCGTGCTCACCAGGACTTGCCAGCCCCCCGCCCCCATGCGCACTTCACCAGCACAGACACTGAGATGGAAACGACACTGATCATCAGCACGGCCCCTATGCAAACACGGCACGCAAATTCAGGAAGCGTTCCGTTTTAAAGAGAGGGGGGAAAAAAAGGCGCCCCGCACACACAGTTGGGGCGGCGACCCCGCGGGCCGAGACCCAGCGGGCGCTCAGCAGGTTTCCTCACTGGTGGCTCCACCGAAACCCTGGATCCAAGTCACAGAGAAGAACGAAGAGCAGGAGGCACCTGCCGGGGGTCTCCCGCCGCACGGCGCGTGGTCCCACCCAGCCGTCTGTCCGGCCAGGAGGCGTGCGCACGCGGGCAGTGCCCGGGGCGGCCGCGCGGGGGCAGTATCGGCCCGCCCGCTCAGGGCCTGTCCCCGGCGTGCCCCGCGCTCGCGGAGGCGGGACTTCCGGTCCGCGGGGCCCCAGTCGCGCGGCTGCCGGAAGCGCGGGGCTGTGGCGGCGGCGCAGTCCGCGGGGAGGGTGTGGTGAGGGCTTGGCTTCTCGGGGCCCGGGGCGGGGAGGTCGGAGAGGGTGGCGAGCTTGCGTGCTGCCGGCCCGCGGCCCTGGCTGGCTCCCAGCTGAGTTCCGTCCGTAAGCATTTCAAGTGTAACCGTCGCTGGGTGCAGGGGCGGGGGCTGCGCGGAGCCTGGCCGCCCTGTCCCCGCGGGTCTCCGGCGGGAGAGGCCATGCCGAGGGCGGGGACGCTCTTCCTCTCACCGGTTTTCGGCCCGGGGGTCTGGGCTGGGCTCCTCTGGCTGTCGCCCTGCCCCTGTCTCATTCTCCCGTTTCTCCGCGCAGCCTGCGCCCACTCCCAGACTCCCAGACCCCGGCTGCAGTCCCCTTGGCAGGCGTCCGCTCAGTGTCGGCCGCGACAGGCGCTGCTCTGGCTGCTGGGGACCAGCAGGGCCCCCAGCCAGCCCTACCCTCTGTGCACCAAGCAGCGGTGGCCCGTGGCCTTGTCCTTGTGCACCCGACTGCCACCACTCCCTGCCCTTTTTGCGCTGGCTGACCAGCTCTCCGGGGGCATGCTTGTGGGGAGACACCAGGCAGTTGGGCCATATTGGCGTCCATTTCTCCCACAGCCTTTGGCAGACCAGACCCATGCAGGTGGCTTCAGCACCTGATGGCAGACAGCAGAGTCTGTGGGGCGTGGAGGGTGGTACGGCCCAGCCCCAGGCCCCTGGACAGGCCTCTGGGAGCCGAGTCTCTGCATTGGCCAGGCTCCTGCCATCCCCTGCAAACCAGCACATCTTGGGGGGCGGGGGGCACCGGCGCACCCTGGTTCCTAACCTCTCGGGACATGTTTTGGGGGCAGGCGGAAGCCATGGACGTGGACGCCGAAAGAGAGAAAATAACACAGGAGATAAAGGAGCTGGAGAGGATTTTGGATCCCAGCTCCTCAAGTATCAACGCGGGGGCCTCAGAATCAAGCCTCGACTCGGACTCCGATGCAGGTGAGCTCCCAGGCCACGGCCCCCTCCAGGGTGTGGTCCGCTCTCGGCACCTGTCTGCCACGTGCCACTGCCACTCCTGGGACCCGGCCGTCCTCACCCCTCGGCCGGTTTCCTGCCCACCCTCCTTCACAGGCCCTGGCCCCGCTGGACGCGAGAGGGTCCCGCCCCACGGCGGGGGCTTCTGCACTCCTGCTGTCCTGGGACAGGCCTCCGAGCTCGGCGTGTCCCCGTGCCTGGGCGCTCACCACGCCTGAGCCTCCCCCGCCCCCGGCTCCCTTCCCTGGGCTCATCCCTCGGGTCCCCTGCTGTTCGAGTTCACCTTCTGCCCGCCCCCACGCCCTCTGTGCCGCCCTGGGGCCTGAGCGCCCGCCCCCACACAACTCCTACTGGAGGCTCGCCTGTTGTGCGGGGTCCCCCAGGCTTCCGTGTCTCCTCCCTGGCGTGTCCCCGCAGTCTCTGTTCCCCAAGTTCCTGGGGTGCTTCCTGGGAGGCCTCCGTCCTCTCTTCCTCACGGGCCCTGCCGCCGGTCCCGCACCAGCTGGCCTGGTCAGTGCGAGCCGCTCAGCCTCCCTGGGCTGCCGGGGAGGCGAGGCCCAGCCGTGCGGGTCTTGCCCGGAGGTCTCTCGGCCCTGCCTGCGCTCACCCGCGCCTGCCCAGCAGATGGGCCACATGCCGCACTGCTGGCTGGCTCCTCGGCGCCAGCGTGTCCCCCTCCCCAGCCACCTGTTTGTGTCGCGGTCACAGTGGTCTGCTTGCGTTCCCACAGATTCGCTGCCTGACGAGGACTCGGATGCCTCCGGTCCCCTGATCTCGGTAACTACTGGCCTGGGCCAGCTGCGCCCTGAGGCAGGCCCGCCGCCCATGCAGCCCGCGGTGGTGGGGGGGGGGCTGCCTGTTGAGCTGGTCCCGTGTTCCCAAGGCATGAAGGCCACGCGTGTGTGCTGTCAGAGACAACACGTCAGGGCTGAGTGACCACTGTCGCTAGGCTGGGGCTCACCCCGCCTCGCTTGCCCGAGCTCACGCGCGTCCCCACGTGAGGGCCCGCTCGGAGCGCGGTGGGCGCTGCCCTCGCCGCGGTGCCTGGTGCCCAGTCTGCACGTAGTGCTTAGGGGGACGCTCGGCCAGAAGTCACTCAGGCCCGTGACTGTTAACTGTTCTCCGACTGCTTTGGAGTTTCCCTTGACGTGGGAGAGTTTCCACGGGTTTCTCGTCTCCCCGCCCGTGAGAGGGAGCGGTGCTGCCTCCCGCCTGCAGGGCCGCCCGCCCCACCACTGCCCACTGCGGGCTGCCCGTGGCTGCGCAGACGCACTGCCCTCCGATGAGTCCGGGTCCTCTCCACTCGCTAGTTCTGGGTGCGCTGCAGCCGACTGTCACCGGCCAGCGACGGAGGTCCCACGGGCCCGCCACAGAGTCCGAGTTTTACAGAAACGCCCGTTGTGGAAAGTGAAACTACTCATTTCCTCACGCCTCCCCCACCCCAGTTCCTAGAGGTTGAGTGTCCCCGCTTCCGACGAGGGAAAGGGGGCACCATGGAGTCCACGTCGGGGCAGCCCCGCCGGTCTGGGGGCTGCACCGTGGCTGGGGGGCCGGCTGCGCTGCGGGGGCCCCGAGGACGGGGGCGTCCGTGCACCATGTCTCCTCACCCGTGGCCTGCCGCTGGTGACCAGGAAGAAGAGAGGTGGGGCGGAGCCAGCAACGACGAGGACGACCCCAAGGAGCAGACGCTCCCCCAAGACCCGGAGACGTGCCTGCAGCTGAACATGGTCTACCAGGAGGTCGTCCGGGAGAAGCTGGCAGAGGTCCGCCTGCTGCTGGCCCAGAACCGGGAGCAGCAGGTAGGGCTGGGTCCTGCCCCGAGGACCCCCTTGGCCAGGCCTCCGGGGCCCTTCTCCACGAGGAGAGGAGAGTCCGCCCGACCCACGGGCCCCCTTGTGTCCGCAGGAGGAAGCCATGTGGGGCCTGGCGGGAGCCAAGGGCCCCAAGGTGAAGGACGGCAAGGGCCCGCCCCTGAACCTGTACATCGGGCACTTCCTGAAGCCCTACTTCAAGGACAGGGTCACCGGGGTGGTGAGTTGCAGCGGGCGGGCTCGGGGAGGGCTCGTGCCCCCACAGCCTGCTGCCACAGACCCCCTCGGTCTTCGGGGTAACACGCTCCGACTCCCCAGAGCTCTCCCGGGCCCCGCGGTGGAAGTTAAGCTCCCCCCCGCTGGAACAGGGCCGGCGGACTCCCACTGCACGGGTGGGCCCCGGGACGTGGGTGCGTGTCCTTCGAGGAGGCTGAGGGGAGGGTCCCGAGTGCAGGCTGGGCCCTCTGGTGACCCGCGTCCTCTGACAGGGGCCTCCTGCCAACGAGGACGCGAGGGAGAAGGCCGCCCAGGGCATCAAGACCTTCGCGGAGCTCCTGGTGACCAAATGTGAGGACTGCAGAGGGCCCCCCTCCCCTGCCACCCCACCGCTCTCCCCAGGCGCATGCCGGTCCCCACAGCCCCCTCCTGGGCCTCGGCCGCTGGGGCGGCTCCCCCGCCCCCACTGAGTGCGGTCTGCCACAGGCCTGGAGGGGCCTGCTCTCTGTTTCCTCTGACTGTGCCTGGAAGTCGGAGCTCACGGCCAGCGAGGGTCCCAGGGCCCCGGCCCGTGTGCCCACTGCCCAGCCGTCGTCTGTCCTCAGGGAAGAGCTGGGAGAAGGCCTTGCTCAGAAAGTCGGTGGTGAGCGACCGCCTGCAGCGCCTGCTTCAGCCCAAGCTCCTCAAGTGAGTCCGTAGCGGCCGCCTGGGCTGGCAGGGGCTGGGCGTGCCCCCCCTCCTGCAGGTCCCCTGCTGCGGTGGCAGGCGGGACCCTGAACTGTGTCCTAAGGGGGCAGCGGCACGGGGGCCCCGTGTGTCAGCGGGGTGGGCTGCACCACCACAGTCAGTGGTCTGACGCCCGCAGTCTCTCTGGCCGGTCTCAGCTCCTGCCCGTGGGAGTGGGGACCCTTCGTGAGCCCCGCTTCACGCGTGGGCTGAGGGGCGACGTCACGTGACCGGATCGCAGCGCGTGGGGCCGGCCAGGGGGTCCAGCAGCCCCCCGCTGCTGCGTGCCTAATGTTGGTGTCAGGGTTCGCTGCAGGGGCGGCGGGGCCCCTCCTGGGGCTGCGGGAGAAGTGGGTCTTCTCCCTGAACTGCCTGGGAAGTGGGCAAGCATGGGCTTTAGGACTGGCCTCCAGCCCAGCCGTGTCACTGGGCCCAAGGGATGAGACGTCAGTGACAGCCAGAGGGGGCGTCCCGCGTCGCACGTGGGCAGAGGGGCTGAGGCCGCTGGGGGGGAGGCTTGTCCTCGGGGTCGGCGTCCGAGCCAGGCCCCCGGCCAGCGCCCCCACCACCGTGCTGGCACTGGGACCCGCGCCGTGTGGGCTCGGCGTCTGTGGCGAGGCCCGGCCGCCCCCAGGGCCCCCGCAGTCACCCGGCACCCCTGCCCGGCCCGCAGGCTCGAGTACCTGCACCAGAAACAGAGCCGGGTCGCGAGCGAGGCGGAGAGGCAGGTCCTGGAGAAGCAGGTCCGGGAGGCGGAGAAGGAGATCCAGGACATTAAGTGAGCTGGGGACGCTGGCGGGGGGGTGGGCGGGGGGGGGTCAGGCCCGAGGGAGGCAGCTGAGCCAGGGCCCTCGCCTTGCAGCCAGCTGCAGGAGGAGGCCTTGCTGGGGAGCAGACTGGACAGCCACGACTGGGAGAAGATCTCCAACGTCAACGTAAGTCGGGGCATGCTCCGCGGCCGCCCGACCCGCTGTGACCCCTGCAGGCGGGGTCAGGTGCGTGTCCTGCCCTGGGCAGCAGCCTCGCGGGCCTCCCTGCGGTGCGAGGCCTCTGCTGAGAGGGTGGCGGCAGAGGAGGCCGGGCACTCGGAGCCCCGCCTGTGGGTGCAGCCGCTCCAGTCCCGACACCCGGACGGAGCGGCTGCATCCGCCCCCCACCCCCACCCCGGCTTGCCCGCTGCTGGCCGCAGTGACCGGCGCGCTGTGTGCAGTTTGAAGGCGGCCGCAGCGCGGAGGAGATCCGCAAGTTCTGGCAGAACTGGGAGCACCCCAGCATCAACAAGCAGGAGTGGACCGGGCAGGAGGTGGACCGGCTGCAGGCCATCGCGGCCAAGCACGGCCACCTGCACTGGCAGAAGATCGCCGAGGAGCTGGGGGTAAGGGTCGGCCCCAGGTTGGTGTGGGTCCCGCGGCGGGGTGTGGGGGGGTGCCGCCGGCTCCGGGGACCTCACGGCGTCGGGTCGCACAGCAGTGGGGGCCTGTCGCTTGGAGCCTTCCGCTTGCAGCCTTCCGCGTCTTGTCTGGCCGCTTTCGAGTGTGTAGCCCTCAGGCGGGGTGACGCCACCCCGCTCCTCAGACCCCGGGGCCCCTGAGAGTGCCTCCTGGAGGCCGGCCGGAGCCCCGCCCGGCGCCGTCCCTTCCTGGCCCCGTCCCTTCCTGGCCCCGTCTCACCCTCCGGCCCGTCCCGCTCTGAGGACCTCACTGGGGGGAGTTCAAGAACACGTCCCCCAGCTCCCGTCGGGCTCTCTTGCTGTTGCTCTCCTTCCCGAAGGTGAGAACCGGTTCTCGCCTCTGTCTCCGGCAGCACAGGGTTTGAGGCCGCTGCTCTGACAGCAGCTCGGCGGGAAATGGTCTTTTTCTAAATTTCCGAGTTCAGATTCGCCGCCTCTTTGGAAATCAGCTCGTGTAGGAGAGCTTTCTTGTTTACAAGTAGTGAGGTTTCTTGGACTCTTTCTCGCTCCTCTGTTTGACTTTTATCGGCTGGAGACCTGAGAGCGTGACCTGTGACACCTGTTTCTGACACCTGTTTCTGCCCCATCCCTTTCGTGGCCGAGCAGGAGGCTGCAGCGCTCCCAGACGACCCCCCCCACCCCGCCCCCCTGGGGCCGCACACAGACGGGCGCGTGCCCTGCTCCGGGTGCCTGGGAGGCCGCAGGGGTCCCGCTGCTGGCGAGTTGGCCGAGTCACTGAATTCGGGTCCCGGGGACTCAGTTGTCAGGGTGGCACTGGTGTGACTTAGGAGCGCACGTGGCCGCAGCGAAGAGGCGTTTTGTCCTTGTAGTTTGGTGCGTGTGACTTACACTTCTATTAACATGGTAATTCACACTTTTAAAAGTTGTTCTTCATCTTTATTTTGTTAATTTTATTTTTAAAAACTTGTTTTTAAGACTTCGTGCATTTACTTGTTTTTAGAGAGGGGCAGGGAGGGAGAAAGAGAAGGAGAGAAACATCAGTGTGCAGTTGCCTCTCGCACGCCCCTTACTGGGGACCTGGCCCACAACCCAGGCTTGTGCCCTGACTGGGGATCGAACCGGTGACCCTTTGGTCCGCAGGCCGGCACTCAGTCCACTGAGCCACGCCAGCCAGGGCCTGATTGTTTCCAAACGGAGGACGGACCTGCCCTGACACAGCACCGCCCCCTGGGTCCACAGCGGACACCAGGGCCGCGGGAGGCGCCCTGCGTTCTGTGCGTTCGGACAAAGGTCTGATGACACGTGTCCACTCTCGTTCCCGGGCCTCCTGCCCGGCCTCTCCACTGCCCGCAGCCCGGCCTCCTCTCCTGGGCATCTCAGGGCTGCGGCCGGGTCGGCCCCCGTCCCTCGGTCGGGTGCACATCGGCTCCTCGGGGCCGACAGCGCGTGTCTTCTCCGTGCTGAGCGACATCCACCGGCTGGACGGACCCCGTTTGCCGCCCACCGCGGGTCGGAGGGCGTCCCGGCGGCGTCCGGCGCCCGTCCTTGGTGTGCAGAGCTGCCGTGTCCGCGCGGGTGCGGGCTTCCCGAGTGGGCGTGAACTCGGTTTCTCCGGGCAGACACCGCCGGAGCGGCGGCTGGGTCCCGCGGCGGGAGCACGCTCAGGGTTGCGAGGCCACCAGACTGTCCTCCGAAGTGGCTGCCCCCCCACCCCACCCCCTGTATCAGTGCCTGCGGGGCAGCGCCCTGGGGCTGGCCGTGCTGGGCAGCGGGCGGTGGTGCTCCGTCGCCGTGATGTGCGCGGCCCACGCGACGCGGCGTGGAGCCTCTCGTGTGCTTGCTCCTCATCCACGCAGCTCCTCTCGAGAGGGTTCTGAGGTCGGGGGTCTGGGGTCGGGGGGTCTGAGGTCGTCGGCCCGTTTTCAGGGCAGGTCCACCGGTTCTCGGTGTTGACGTTTACGACTTGAGTCCCTTTTGGGCGGCGACCTTCATCAGTGTGCCCTTCATGGACACTGCCTCCCGGGCTGGGGCCTCCTCGGCTCTCGGACACCGTGGAGCAGCCTGGCCAGCTGGCTCTCACTCTGGGGACCACACCTCTGGCGTCAGGGTGAGAAGGCGGGCCTGTCCTAGCGAGCGGCTGGCACGGACCCCACCTGTGTGTCCCACCTGGCCCGGCCCAGCTGCAGGGGCCCAGCACCCGAGCGGCAGCCGCCGTGCCAGCCACAGGGCCGCGGGGCGCGTGCGCCAGGCAAGGTGGGGCTGGCTGTGTCCCCAAGTGCTCGGGCCTGAGTGTGGTCTCGGTGTCACGTGAGTGAAGCGTTGTGGTGGCTTTTTCTGGGCGACGTTCTTTCTGTCCATGCCCGTCTCCATTGGGGGGGGGCCTTGTGGTCCCTGTGGGTGCACAGGGGCATGTGCCCGCGTGGCGCCTGCGCCCCAGCGGTACCCTGGGCACCCTTGTGCGTGGGAGCGAGCGAGCGAGCAGGCGGGCGCCCAGTGACCACGTGTGCTCTGGTTCTGGAAGACCAGCCGCAGCGCCTTCCAGTGCCTGCAGAAGCACCAGCAGCATAACAAGGCCTTGCGGCGCAGGGAGTGGACGGAGGAGGAGGACCGCATGCTGACCCAGCTGGTGCAGGAGATGCGCGTGGGCAGCCACATCCCCTACCGCCGGAGTGAGTCTGCCGGCTGGCCCCTGGGCGGGTCCGGTGCCCTCGGCCGAGCCCCTGCTACACGACTGCACTGCACGAGAGCAGGGCTGGCCCGTGCAGTTCCTGGGTAGGGTGGGCGGCGGCTGGAGGAAGGAGGGTGGGGCCTGTGGGCCGGGGTCTGGTCCCATCCCCCGCGGTTAGAGCCGCCCCTTCCCCGGGAGCTCAGGCGGCCGCTCCGCCCCCAGTCGTCTACTACATGGAAGGGAGAGACTCCATGCAGCTCACCTACCGCTGGACCAAGAGCCTGGACCCCAGCCTCAAGAAGGGCCTCTGGACCCCCGAGGAAGACGAGGTAGGTGCAGGGCACCCGGAGGAACCGTCCCCTGGGCGGTGCGCCTGGACGCCTGGGTGGGCCCCTGCCGCCCCTGCTCACACAGGCTGAGTCCCGGGCACATCTGTCTCTGTGTCCCTTCTCGCAGAAGTTGCTCCGAGCGGTCGCCAAGTACGGGGAGCAGGACTGGTTCAAGATCCGAGAGGAGGTGCCCGGGCGGAGCGACGCCCAGTGCCGGGACCGGTGCGTCCCCGCCCGACCCTTCCCCTCCTCCGCCTGATCAGTTTGCTGCCCGCCCCGGGAGTCAGCGCCCTGGGGGCGGGGGGGAGGGGGTGCTCAGCGCAGCAGCCCAGGGTCGTCTTTCCAAGTCCAGCTTGTCTGTGTTCCGGGGCGGGGGGGGGGTCGCCTGCGCTTCTGGCGTCCTGCCGTGGAAAGCCGGGACGGAGGAGGGGCAGCTGTTCCAGCATCAAAAAGCCCATCCGAACTCCGGCCCGGGAGCTCAGTGGTTAGAGCATCGTCCTCACGCGCCCAGGTTGCGGGTTCGATCCCCGGTCAGGGTCCACGCGGGCGTCGGCCAGCGAAGCGTCAGTGACTGGACGACAAGGCGCACGTGCAGTGTTCCTCGAAACAGTCAACAGAACGTCCTTCGTCTGTTGTCACATCTCCTTCAGGTATCTCCGGAAGTTACATTCCAGCTTGAAGAAGGGACGGTGGAATTCGAAAGAGGAGGAGAAGCTACTCGAGTTGATAGAGAAACACGGCGTCGGTGAGTTGCTGCTGGTGCGGCCACACGGGCCGCCGGGGCGGGCGGCAGGGTCTCCGTCGTCGTCGTGGTGCAGACTCATCCAGCTCCTCCTGGGGGTGGAGGGGGGGGCTCGGAGGCGGCAGAGGAGAAGGGAAGCAGGGTCACCAAACCCGCCCTGCACAGGGCCGCCAGCCCCAGCCGGTGTGCGCGGGCCTGGCTCTCCATGCAGGCTGCTCTTCTCGGGGAGGCTGCTTTTTGTTTTTATTTTTAAAAGGTTTCACTTACTTATTTTTAGAGAAAGGGAGAGGGAGGGAGGAAGAGGGGAGAGAAACAACAGCGTGAGAGAGATACATCTATCGGTTGCCTCTTGTGTGCCCCCTACTGGGGACCTGGTCCGCCACCCGGGCACGTGCCCGGACTGGGAGTCGAACCGGCGGCCTTTGGTTCGCAGGCCGACGCTCAGTCCCCTGAGCCACACCAGCCGGGCCAGGCTGCTTTTCACATGGAGTCCTTCAGTTGACTGGACTGAGCCAGCTCTCTCTAACTTGACGCCGAAGCTCCTCAGGCGCGGGGGCAGCGTGAGGGCGGGCTGGAGCCCCACGCCGAGGGGGGGTTGGTGTGCGGGCTCTGGGGGAGGGGGGTGATGCTTCTCGGCGCGGGGCCCTTTCCCGGCCGGTGAGCCCGTGCCGCCGAAGAGGGTACAGGGGCTTCCACGCTGTTTTGCTTCATAGGTCACTGGGCAAAAATAGCCTCTGAACTCCCCCACCGGACGGGCTCGCAGTGTCTGAGCAAGTGGAAAGTCATGGTCAGGGTGAGGCCTCCCTGGGCGTCCGTCGGGGCCCTGCCCGGGTGCGGTGGGGCTGGGCTCCCCGAGAGGCGGGATGAGGGGCGGAGGCCAGGCTGGGAGGAGAGACCCACCTGTGGGCAGCGGCCCTCCCCGGAGCGGGTGGGAGAGCTCGCCTCTCGCTGGGCACGGCCACGCCCTGCCCTGGCGGCTCCCGTGCGCCCCGGGGCCGAGCCGCAGGCTACGGAGGCCCCAAGCAGCCCGTTCTCCGCAGAAGAGGCAGGGGCAGGGCAGGAGGCGGCGGCGGCGCGTCCGCAGTGTGCGGTGGAGCTCCACCAGCGAGGACAGCAGCGGCGGGGACAGTGGGGACAGCAGCAGCGGGGACAGCAGCAGTGGGGACAGCAGCAGTGGGGACAGTGAGGACAGCGAGGACCATGGCAACCTGGAGCTGGAGGAGACCCCCGATGCCCAGGAGGGCGGCCCGGTGTCGCCGCACGCCGTGCCGGACATGGCCCTGTGGGTCCCCACCAGGCGGAGTGGCCGTGGGCCGAGGGCGGCGGGGACAGGAGGCCACCCGGGACGCTGGGCCACCTCGCCCAGCCCTCTCGGAGTGTCTGAGGAGGCCCGAGGCGGGGGCAGGGACGCAGAGCAGGCAGGCCGGGCACAGGCCCCCCCCGGGACCCACAGCACCAGCGGCCCAAGAAGCACCGGGCACCCGCGCTGCACAGACACTACCCCCACGAGCTCCGAAGGGCCGGCAGACGAGGTGGGCAGGGCCCCGGTGCACCCCACCCTTGGGGGGGGACGCTGTGCTTGCGGCCACCACGGCCAGCGCTCAGGACAGTGGCCGGCCTGGTCTCGTGCCGGCCCATCTGCGGGGGTGGAGCAGCCCCCCACCTCCCTGTCCCTGGAGCCTTCTTGCGTGGCCTGAGTCACGGGGCCCAGGGCAGCCGCCCGGCTCACCAAGGCCGGCAGCCCCGTGCCCCCCGCTTGTCTGCTGCGAAAGCCACATGGGGGGAGCTGCGGAGGGCACCTCGGCCCGGTGCCGCTTTCTGAAGCCCCCGGCGCCTGAGCGAGCAGGGGCCGGGAGGACGTGGGGCGGCCGCAGGTGTGCCTGTGTGGGGCAGCCCCGCCGGAGGCCCAGCATCGGCATGTCCCGGCGTTGCGGTGCCGGCCTCGGGGTCTGGGCGAGGGGGCGGGCGTGCTGGCTCGGCTTGGCCCCCTGCAGCCTCGCCCTCCGTTCTCAGGGTGGGGGGCGTCCGCTGAAGGTGCCGCTGCAGACCGTGCTGCGGGCGCTCAGGGCCACCACGGCCGCCCGGCGCCGGACCCTGGTAAGGGCCTGCCCGTGTCCGCCTGCCCGCCCGCCTCACCCTCCTGTCCTGGCCGTGCACACCGCCACCCCTACCCACCCCCATCCTGGTCTGGCACCCCCTCTGGTACACAGGGGGCTGGGGGGCAGTGAGGGTGGGGCTCAGGTGCCTCCCCCGCCCCCCCGCAGAAGGAGAAGCCGGAGCAGCCGTGCCCGCTGGGCTCCGCCCTGGGGACCGGCCCTGGGGGCAGTATTGTGGCCAGACCCCACGCGCGGGGGCTGTGGCGGCGGCGGCACCGGGGACACGCCCTGCAGAGGAGGCTCCTCGAGCACCGGCTGCGGATGGCCGTGAGCCCGTGGGTGGGGGACGTCGCCCTGCCCTGCACGCCCCGGAGGCCTGCCGTGCGCACTCGAGGTACCGTCCTGGGCAGCACCGGGGCCTCTGTGGGGACTCGGGCGACCTGCTGGCAGCTGCTCGCGTCCCTAGACGGGTGTCTGCCGGGGTGGGGGCGGGGTTGGCCCCTCTCATCCTGCTTGGCACACGGCGGTCAGCTTGGGACGTGAGCCGGCACCTGGGCCCCTGCAGGGTGGCCTTCCTGGGTGTGCGGCGCGCATGCAGGTGCAGAGACACCTGGGCCCTCGTGCGCGGGAGGCCGGTCCCCAGAGGCCGAGCGGAGGGCCCGTCCGTGCCAGCCTGCCCTCTGGGCCCGGCCTCCCAGGTCGGCATGGTGGTGGCAGCTGGGTTTGGGGTTCCTCGGGCTCCCTGCCCGGCACCCAGTGTCCAGGGCTCTCAGGCCTCGGGGAGCGAGGTGTGGTCACGGGGGCCACTTTGCACCATGCCCGTGTCCCCGCAGCCGACAGCATCCAGGCACAGCTGCAGGGCGCCCACCTGGCCAGCACGCCGGTGTTCACCCTCTTTATCCAGGTGAGGCTCCGCGGCCCGGCTCTCGCCCCGTGTGCGTCCGTGAGTTGGGGTGCGTGTGGTGGGTCTGCGTTAGGTGCAGCTCGCCACAGCGGGGGTCCTTGGAAACAGTCTCTCCGTCGATGACAACTTGTGGTGGCAGCATCCCTGCCCTGGCCTTGGAGCCCTGGTCCTGGGAGGGGCGGGGCTGGTGAGGCCCGGGGCACCCTGGCAGCTGACGGGGCGGGGCGGGATCACTGTCCCCGCGGGTGTGCGTCAGGCCGGGAGGCATCAGGGGCCGCCCTGGAGAGGCCGTGCCGGGCTGCAGCCTGCACCTCGGACCCGCTGCTGAGGTGCGCTGTGCCCAGGGCCAGCCCAAGTCCCACTGCACGCCTGTGTGGTCTTGGCCCTTGAAGGGCGGCGGGGCCGGGGCAGGGGGGACAGCCTCAGAGCAGGGAAGGGCCTCATGCCAGCTGTTGTATCACGCGTGTGTCACGTGTGTTCCCCACCCATCCTGCAGCTCTTCCAGATCGACACCACCGGCTGCATGGAGGTCGTCCGAGAGCGGAGGGCCCGGCTGCCTGCCCTGCCACAGGGGGGCGCTCAGGTGAGAGGCAGGGGTGGGAGCCGGGCGTGGGCTCACGTGGCGCCGGCCACCCTTCCCTCCCGTCCCGCAGGCAGTCCATGTAGGAAGTAAGGCACGCCAGCTCTTTCCGGGGACAGGAGGGGCCCGGCTCAGGAGGGGCCTGCCCACCACCCAGCACGGCTGGGAGCCCCGGGGCCCGGGCAGCTCACACCCCGGCCGCCGGCTCCGGCGCGCTCCCCTCACCCACCCAGCACCCTGCAGCTCTGTCGCTGCCCTGCTGGGCGGGGACGCTTGGTGCAGGCGGCCGAGCCCGTGGGGTCTGTGCGCAAAAGGCTGGGTCCTGAGCCCAGCCACCCCTGGAGCAGGCCCCGGAAAGGTCCGAGGACCAGACATGGCCCGAGTCCCCCCACCCGGCCTCCCCTGCAGACCAGCCCAGACCCACCAGGCAGAGGGCTCCCAGCGTGCCTTTGGGTGGAGCTGCCTCCGGAGGGGGGGCAGGGGCCCGGGGCAGGGCGCAGGGAGTGGGGGAGGGCTGTGCAGGCAGAGCCGCGGCCTGTGGGTGGCATGCGGGGGGGGGCCGGGGTCAGGCCTGCCCCCAAGCAGGCACCGGTGAGCCGTGGCCTCGGCGGGGGTGGTGGAGAAGGGCTCCAGGCCCCCTCCTTCCTGCGGTGCTGACTCTCTCCCTTCCTTTCCAGGCCCCCTCAAGCACCCCGGACCCCCCAGGTACTGCCTCTCCCTTTCTCGTGGCTGTTTCGTTCAGTGGGGAAAGGCCAGACCTGCCCCCAGCCAGGGGTCCCATCAGAGGGCCACGAGCCGGGCCGGCCTCGGCTGGGGGCGGGGGTGTCAGCCCCTGGGGCCCCCACCTGTGAGCACAGTGGGGGGGACCCGGAGGTCCCCCTCGCACAGACCTGGAGGCGGGGCCTCACCCGGAATCATGCCCGAGTCCGAGAGGCGATGCCAGGGTGGGGAGGGGGCTTGAAGACGTTCGAGATTCAGGGAACCGATGACCCCTTGGGCCCGAGTGCCAGGCCCCCGCTCCCACACCCCGGCAGCCCCCTGCAGAGGCCTCCCAGCGGGAACCGGGGCGGGGCTGCGTCTGTGCCCGGGGCCTGGCCCTCACCGGTGCTGCGCTATGCTGTGCTGTCCTCCCTCAGGCTGCCCCTCCAGCCGCGGGCCGGCCCGAGCAGCCGCCAGGAGGAGTGCCGGCCCCAGAGGGGCCGGGGGGCTGCAGACCTGCAGGGCTGAGGCCGCGCCCCAGGCTCCCCCCCCGGCTCCGTGCGGCCCCCGGCCCAAGCCCAAGACGGTGTCCGAGCTCCTTCGGGAGAAGCGGCTGCGGGAGGCCCGAGCCAGCAAGGCCGCCCGGGGCCCCGTGGTCCTGCCGTCCCCGCTGCTGGTCTCCTCGCCTTTGGTCCTCCAGGCCCGGCTGCCACTGGCCTCCCGGGGCCCCCCAGCCCCCGCACCGGCCGTCGCCAAACCCGCCCTTGCTGGGCCCGGGGCTCCCGCCGCGGCCAGTCCGAGTCCTTCAGGTGCCCAGACCTCAGCCTCCGACTCGGGGCCGCCCGCCCCGCAGCCCTTGGCCTCTGCCGCAGACTCCGTGGAGGCCGCGGAGGTCGCAGCCGCCCCTGGGGCCCCCCATCTGGGCTCCAGCCCGGGCCCCGCGAGTGGCCTCGGACAGTCTCAGGCCCCTGCCACGTGCCGGAAGCAGGGCCTGCCCGAGGCGCTGCCCTTCCTGCCTGCAGCCCCCAGCCCCGTCCAGCTGCCCATCCAGCCCCTCAGCCTGATGCCAGCCCTGGGCACCCACCGGGGTGGACCCCAGCTGGCGGCCAGCACCCCCCTGTCTGTCACCTGGGTGCTCACGGCCCAGGGGCTGCTCCCTGTGCCGGTGCCGGCCCTGGTGGGCCTTCCCGGGCCAGCAGGGACCTCTGACCCCAAAGGGCTGTCAGTGGCTGCTTCACCCCCCTTGACTGAGACTCGGGCAGGTCAGGGCCCAGTGGACATGGACAGAGAACCAGCTCCTCCCTCCGAGACAGACCTCGCCACCCTTCTGACACCCCCGCCACCCCAAGTCTCTGCCGAAGTGGATGGCAGCGCGGCCTGTACTCCCGGGGGGCTCTCTTCCTCTGGAGGAGGGTGCGTGGCCGGGGAGATGGCTGCCCAGGCTGCTGTCCTGGCTGACCCCCCGGGGGTGGAGGCCCCCTGCGCCAGCCGGCTGCCTCTGCACAGTGGGGCTGGCCTGGGGGGGACTCCGGCGTCTCTGTCAGAGCCGGGAGAGGCCCGGGCGCTGCTGGGCTCGGAGAGGACCCCCGCAGCCCAGCCTGGGCCTGAGAAGGGGGGCCTGCACCTGGACCTCCTCTCGCAGGAGAGTGAGCTGGCGGTGCGGGAGTGGCTGGGGGGGCTGCGAGGGGTGTGTGTGCCCCCCCTGCGCAGCAGGCTGCCCTACCAGCCGCCCACCCTGTGCAGCCTGCGGGCGCTGTCGGGCCTCCTGCTGCACAAGGAGGCCCTGGAGCACAGGGCCGCCTCCCTGGGGCCCGGCGGGGCGGCGGGGGCCCTGCAGGCCTCGCTGGGGCACGTGCGGGGGCGGCTGCGGGACAGCCCAGCCTACCTGCTGCTGAAGGCCCGCTTCCTGGCCGCCTTCGCCCTGCCCGCGCTCCTGGCCACCCTGTCCCCGCCCGGCGTGCCCACCACGCTGTCGGCCGCCGAGAAGGCCGACTCGGAGAGCGAGGACCAGGACCTGGAGGAGCTGGAGCTCGTCGGCAGTCACAGTCCCCAGGCTGGGCCAGTGGCCGCGGCCCCTGTCCAGGCAGGTGGCCCCAGGCACAGCGCCTTCCCCGTGTCCCTGCACACCCCCCCCCACGGTGCCCCCGCCTCCCTGCACGTGGCCTGCCTCGAGTGGGGGGCTGGGGGCTGGGGCCGGTGGAAGTTGTGGCCCGAGCGGCGGGCTGGTTTCCCGGGAGGGGAAGCTGGCCACCAGCCCGCCGGCTGCGTGTGAGCTGCGTGCAGAAGGCACCGCCCCTGTGGCCGCTGTGGCCTCGGAGAAGGAGGAACCTCGCGCCTCCTGGGGCTTCCAGCCCCACGCGCGGTCTGGGGGGGCACATGCGCTCAGACTCCGTGCCCCCGTGCATGCTCACCCCGCTCCTGGGCGGCTTCCTGTCCGCCCCTGCTCTTCGGGGGCCGCCTCGGGCTCCGTCTGCCTACCGGGGCGCTCTGAGCTGCGGGGCAAAGTGGTGTCCCCGAGTCTCGGTGAGAAACCTGGTAGAAACGCAAGGGGAGGGGTTCTCTGGGGCCGAGCGGGACAGCTGGGCCGCCTCAGACTCCTCGGGCCAGTCGGGGAGGCTGCCCGGGGTCTTCGCGGGTGTAGCCCAGCGGCCAGTGTGGCCTCCCCTGCCCCACGTGGGACAGCCATGGCCCTAGCTGGTGGACGCCTGGGAGGTGGGGGTGAGGCCTGGGGCTGTGCCACCCCCCTACAGGCTGGGTCCAGTCCGGGCTGGTGGGGACATCACCTCCCCCCCAGGGGCCTCGCCTGGGGGTCCCAGGGCCGACAGGCAGTATAGACACAGCCGGACCCCCGATGAGGGAGGGACTCCTGTCCCGTTGCAGCCTCCCGCTGACCCTCCGCGTGTCCTCGGTCAGAGGCCTGCCGACCTGCTGGCCCGGGACTCCGGCCGGCACTGGGGGTCCCAGAGGGTTTGGGGTTTACAGGGGAGGCAGGAGGTCGCCCGAGCCCATGCGTGGCCCCTCCTGCTCCCTGCCCGTCCGGCCCCTGCGCGGGGTCACCAGGACCGGCCTGCAGTGGCTCCGCTGCTGGGCCTCCGTGCGTGTCCGCAGGCCCCCGGGCCCGACCCTCCTCGCCCCTCCCCGCCCCCCCCCAACCCTGCCGTCCCAGCAGGAGGGTCACTCTGGTCCCCGGCCCGGACTGTGTTCCAGGGGTCTCCAGGCCCTGGTGAGGGCTCCACCGCCGCCGGCCTGGACGGCGTGGACGGCACGGACGACATGGACGTGCTGACGACCCGGCACAGCCGGCACGCCCGGAAGCGGAGGCGGCTGCTGTGAGCCGCAGGTGAGTGGCAGTGGTGGGGCCGGCTGGGGGCCTGGAGCCCAGCGCCCCCGGGGCTCGGAGGAGGCGTTGATGGTGCCGGCAGGGGTGCCCACGGGCCGGAGGGGTCGCGGGTGGAAGGCTGCCCCTCCGCCCCGCGCCCCTCTCCCTGTCTGCCCGCCTGATGGGCAGCTCCTTGGCGATGCCCCGGCGCCCTCCTGCGGAGACACCGCCCGTCCCGGTGTCTGTCTGTCCCGAGGCACTCACCCCGCCCCCGCCCCCGCGCAGTCCCTCCCCTGTGAGCGTGAACCCATGAGGGCCGGCGGGCGCAGGGCTCTCTGCTGCTGGGTCCCCAGGGTCAGGTGACAAAGTGTCACCGTGAAGCCGAGACCCAAGCGGCTAGTAGGTCCCCAGAGGCAGGAGGCTTCTCTGAGCCACGTGGACCACGAGGCCCCAGGTCCTGGAGGGGGGAGCGGGGAGTGCGGTGGGGGTGCCCATCACGGCAGCCCGCCCTCCAGCTCACGTGCTGCCCTGGGGCCCGGCTGGGGTCGGGGCGCCGCTGCCATCGGGCTGGGCCTGTGTTCCAGGGCCGCCTGGAGCCTGCCGCCACCGCTGCTGCTGCCGCCACCATTACCGCCGCCAGGAACCAGGGCCCTGCCGGACCGGCGGGCCACCCCCACCCCGCAGGAGGCCGGGGCCGGGGCCGGGACACTGCCGGCTCTGACCACACTGTCTGGGCTCCGCTGTTGCCCAAGTACAAATTGGAATATTTCAAAGAATTAATAAATGCACTATTTTTTTTTAATTAAAAAGCAAGCCACCGGGTCTTCTGGTCTCGCCCGGAGACACTGGGCATCGAGTAGGGGATCCGGCCTCCCTGGCCGCGCTGGGAGCTGGCCGGCCGGGCCCTGGGGTCCTCGGAGCCCCTGCGCCCGCCCGGCCTCTGCAGGGAGGGTGGGGCGGGGGTGAAGGAGCAGAGGCCTTTCCACCAGAAGCACTGTGGCTGCCGGCCCCCCAGGTGCCACCTCGGATGAGGGGGCCCACCTGCTCCGCCGTCCGGCCCGCACAGGCTGACCAGCGGCCCCATGAGGCGCTCCGGGCGTCTGCCACCCACCCCTGTGTCCCGAGAGGTTCGGTTCCCAGCCTCCACGGCCCGTGGTCCCCATTCGAACTCGGGGCCAGTTCACTGAGATTTCCCTGGTTTGTTACTGAAAGTTTCCGGCCCAGAAATGGGACCAGTGGGCCCAGCGGTGTCCTGGCCCCCGGCCTCTCCCCACCCTGCCCATCGTGTGCCAGGGGCCCACTCGCCCCGCGGCTGCCTGTGCCTGTGGGCCCGGCTGGGCGCCCCCAGCTCACCCCCTCCCCCGTGACCCCTCCGGCTGGTGGCTCTGCAGAGGTGTGCGTTCAATCGCCGAGTGTGCAGGGGTCGTCCGGGCCCCTCTCCGTTCCCGGGTTCTCCGCTCACCCCTACGCACCCCGAGTACGCGGCGGCTCCGTTATGTAATGAAGTGGGGCCGCGGGCCCTGCACAGCCAGCTGGCGGGGCGGCGGGGCCGCCCACTCCGACGAGGGCCAGCAGCGCCCGACCTGGGCTTGAGCCCCCAGAGCGCGGACCCCCCAAGGGCTCGTGGGACCCCAGGCCGCCCACTTCTCCCTGCGGGACCTCGGGCCTCCCCTGTCCTCTGGGAGGGCCAGGCAGCCCCTGGTCACGTGGGGCTCCGAGTTTTCAGGCAGACGGCGGCTGACCATGAGGGCCCGGGGGTAGAGAGCTGAGGGGCAGGCCCCCCAGGGAGGGAGCGGCAGGGCGCGGCGCCGCCCTCAGGAGGGAGCCTGACCTGCCCGTCCTGCCGGTCCGGCCGCTGTCACCTCGCCCCTGCAGGCTGTGCCTGCTGAACTGGTGTGGCCGCACCGGCGAGGGTGGTCTGGGGACCCCTGGGCTCCAGGGGGGACTGGTGCCGCGGCCATCAGTCTTGGGAGCCTGTTGTCACTGTCCCCCGTGTCCCGGTGGGAAGTGGGGACCCTCCCGGGGGAGGACGAGGGCACGCCAGCCGCAGCGCTGGCTGGTGGCGGGGCAGGGCCATGCAAAGGGGCCGTCCTGTAGGCGGCAGCGGCCTCGGGACACCGCCCTGCAGGCCCTGTGGGGCCCAGGCGTGTGCCGGCCTGGCCGCGTGTGAGTGCTCGGCTGGGGGCCCAGACTCGAGCCAAGGCCCTCGGGCCCCTGGCGACGCTCCCCGCCCGCCCCCCGCCCCGCCCGGCTGCTGGTCCCCACGGGGCTGGTGAGGGTGAACGTGCCAGGCCCAGAGCACCCTCTGCCCGAAAAGCCTCCGGAAGCCTGCGTCCGGGCCGGAGCAGACTGACCAGTGCGTGGCTTTGGCTGACACTTGCACTTTGTGGGGGGCTGAGGCCGGGCCTCCGGGCGGGAGGCTCACACACACAGGCCACTTCCACTTCCCTGGACCCGGCCTCCCGGCCTCCCGGCCTCCCGGGCCGGCCAATCAGAGGGCAGCCGCCAGGGACTGGCCCCTCCAGGAAGTGCAGGCTCCCTGGCTCCCTCCGGCTCCACCTTCCCTGCCACCTGCCGGCTGCCGGCAGCGCCGCCCGGCCCTCATTGAATCGGCAGCCCGGGCTGACCGGCATCCAGCTGCGCGGGTACCCGCTCCAGGACCCTGAGGTAGGCTGGCCCGTGCCCTTTCTGAGAGGTGGTTGGGACGACACGGGACGCTTTGCTTGGGACTCCCGGGGCAGGGCAGGTCCTGCAGCAGATGTCCCCGAAGTGCCCCAAGTGGCCCCAGCCCTCCTGCCCCAGGCACATTCCTGGCCCCTGGCCCCTGCTCGTGCGTCTCAGTGGAACCAAGGCAGGGCACCCGGTGTCGGACCCACGGGCTGCAGGCCAGAGAGCCAGGGGACGGCTGAGGGGCCCGGGACCGTCCACTGAGTGGCTGTATTTCTCCTCAACGCCTTGGCTGTCATGGGCCAGGTGGAGTGACCGGGCACAGCAGGAGGTCATGGAGACCCCTCCAAAGCCCAGGCCCACCCCGACCCGGGTCTCCCGGAGCAGGGTCTAGCTCCTGGGGCTGGGGCCGGCCTTCCCCACCGCCCGAGGGGCGGCCACGTGGCTGCTCCCTGCCTCTGCCTGACCCCAGAGAGGGCAGGTGGCTGCCGCTGGGAGAGGAGGACAGCGGTGGGCGGTCCCCAGAGAGGCAGTCCCCTGGTCGGAGAGCTGACGCGACCGTCTCTGTGCGTGGGGCCTCGGCGGGGCCTCCTCTGGGCGGTGGGAGCAGAGCCCAGAGACGGCCGGGGACCGGGGCGCAGGCGCCACCCCCACAGCCCCTCCCCGGGGGCCGGGCCGGGCTCCCCTGTAGGCGTCGCTCGCCCTCCCCAAATAGCAGTGCCGCCGAGCCTGACTCAGAGCCGGCCGGCCCGCGCAGCTGCCGGGCGACTGTTGCATCACTGGCCGGCCGCCGGAAGGACGGGCCGGGATGGGAGCGGGTGCGGAGTCGGGGAATGAGGAAGTCGTGGGGCTCTGCAGGTGGGAGGGTCCGTGCCAACACGCTGCTGACCCCAGGCTGGGCACCAGCCAGCGGGGGGCTGGGGCCTCCTCCCCCTGCCCCTGCCAGCGGGTCATGCCGGCGGGTGGCACGGGCACCTCCTGCCCGTTCAGCTCCGTGGTGGGAGGCAGCTGCCCCTGCCAGCTCCGGTCCCACGGCATTCAGGGTGCCTGGGTGTCCAGCAGAGGTCAGAGGGCCATGGTGCAGAGAACAGTGTTTTCTTAGATACCACCTGTCCCTGGAGCACCCCCACCCCTCCCCCCACTCTTACCTGGGTCGCTCGGGGAGAGAAAGGCCAGGGTGGCCAGAGGGGCGGGACCAGGGTGGCCCAGGAAAGGCTGGGGACGGCCACTGTGCGGCTGCACTGTTGCCCACCGAGGCGGGAGGCTAGGGGGAGGCTGCACGCCTCTCCCAGCCACACCTGGGCGAGTGGGTTCCTTGTCCAGCTCCACCTGGAGTTCTGGCCTGACCACCCGGCGTGCCCCGGCCCGCAGTGCCCGCCCCGGCCCGCAGTGCGCGCGCGCGGCCATGTCGGACTACGAGAACGAGGACGAGTGCTGGAGCGCCCTGGAGGGCTTCCGGGTGAAGCTCATCGCGGTCATCGACCCCGCGCGCGTCACGCCCTACCTGCGGCAGTGCAAGGTGCTCAACCCCGACGACGAGGAGCAGGTGCTCAGCGACCCCAGCCTGGTCACCCGCAAGCGGAAAGTGGGTCAGTGCCGCCCCTCCCCGACTGGCCAGGAGCCGGCCCAGAGGGGGCTGCTGCCGCCGCTGCTCCTCACCCTGGTCCCCAACACCACGGCGCGAGAACGGGAAACCCCTGGCACCCGCACCCGCTCGGGGCGCTCGGCGTCCCCACGCCAGCCGAGGCCGCCGAGGGCCAGGGGGCCGGCGGGCAGCACCTGGGGCCGTCAGCGCCCCAGCCCCGCTGCAGCCCCAGAGCCTGGGCACGTCCTGGGCTGGCAGCCAACAGCCCGGTGCGGCCCCTCTGGGTTGCAGGTGTGCTCCTGGACATCCTGCAGCGGACCGGCCACAAGGGCTATGTGGCCTTCCTCGAGAGCCTGGAGCTCTACTACCCCCAGCTCTACAAGAAGGTCACGGGCAAGGAGCCCAGCCGCGTCTTCTCCATGATCATCGGTGAGGAGCGTGGGCCGGCGTGGGCCCCGGCGGGCGTGGGGGGATGGAGCAGCGCAGGCCTGGGCCAGGGGGCCGGAGGCTCCCCCCGCCACTGCCCCGTCTGGTCTCCTGGGGATACAATGGGGGTGCGAGAAAGTGACTGAGAGAGAGGTGTGTCTGCTGGCGGCTGCCATTCTGTGGCTCCTCCGAGTGGGGGGCGGGCGAGAGGCGGGGTGCACGGTCCAGGGCCTGTGCTGCCCAGGAGACCGTCTGACCGGAGAGGCCAGGGGCCTGTGGGCCCCAGCAAAGGCGACGCAGCGCTCTCCCGGCCCCGGAGCTGAGCCCTCTTCCGTCACAATTGAGACCACAACAGCACTGAGGACAGGGGGACGGGTGCCGCCCGGGCTGCACCTGTCTGGGGGGAGGGGCGCCAGAGTCTGGGCCCGTTTCCCTCACGGGAGCAGCTGCCCTCGGAGTCGGCCTGGACCCCAGGAGCTGCCGTCACACCCGGGGCCCCGGGGGTGGGGCGGGGTGTGGGGGGACACCCGGGGGTGCCGGTGCCAGGCACCGCCTGACGCGAGCCCGGCCCGCAGACGCGTCTGGGGAGTCGGGCCTGACGCAGCTGCTGATGAGCGAGGTCACGAAGCTGCAGAAGAAGGTGCAGGACCTCACGGCCCTGCTGAGCTCCAAGGACGACTTCATCAAGGAGCTGCGGGTCAAGGACAGCCTGCTGCGCAAGCACCAGGAGCGCGTGCAGCGGCTCAAGGAGGACTGCGAGGCCTGCGGCCGCGAGCTCAAGCGCTGCAAGGACGAGAACTACGACCTGGCCATGCGCCTGGCCCGCCAGAGCGAGGAGAAGGGCGCCGCGCTCATGCGCAACCGCGACCTGCAGCTGGAGGTGCCGGGGCCCCCCCATCCCCCCGAGGTGGGTCGAGGCGTGGGGCGGGGAGGGGGTGGGCGGCCCCGCTGACGGCCGCCGCCCGTCCTGCAGGTGGACCGGCTCAAGCACAGCCTCATGAGGGCGGAGGACGACTGCAAGGTGGAGCGCAAGCACACGCTGAAGCTGCGGCACGCCATGGAGCAGCGGCCCAGCCAGGAGCTGCTGTGGGAGCTGCAGCAGGAGAAGGCGCAGCTGCAGGCCCGCGTGCAGGAGCTGGAGGCTGCCGCCCTGCCGCCCGGCGCCCCGCGGCCCCCGCAGGAGGCCAGGCCAGACAAGGGCGGCCCCTACATCCAGGTGCTGGAGGAGGACTGGCGGCAGGCGCTGCGGGACCACCAGGAGCAGGCCACCGCCATCTTCACCCTGCGCAAAGACCTGCGCCAGAGCGAGGCCCTGCGCGCCCGGGTACGCCGCCGCCGTGGGGGCGGCCGGGTGGGTGGCGGGTCTGCCCTGGGCTCCCATGGCGCTCGCGCAGGTGGCTCCTCCACACCCCTACCTCTGTCCCCCCTCCTGGAGGCACAGCGGGGCCTCAACCCGCCCCTCACCCACCCTCCCTGGGGCGGTCTGGACCGACTGCCGGCCTGGAGGCCCAGGTCAGGCAGGGCCTGCGGGGCTCCCGCAGCCGGCAGCGCGGGGCCGCGGGCGGAGGGTGCAGCTGCCGGTCCCCGCAGTGCTCGGAGGAGAAGGAGGTGTTCGAGCTGCAGTGCCTGGCCCTGCGGAAGGACTGCAAGATGTACAAGGACCGCATCGAGGCCATCCTGCTGCAGATGGAGGAGGTGGCCATCGAGCGGGACCAGGTACGGCACCCGCACGGTGGTCGGGGGCGCCAGGGTGTGGGGCGTTCATTGTAAAGAATAGTACATGGCTGACTGGGCTGGTGTGGCTCAATGGATTGAGCGTGGGCCTGCGAACTGAAGGGTCACCAGTTCGATTCCCAGTCAGGGCACATGCCTGGGTTGCGGGCCAGGTCCCCAGTAGGGGGCGCACGAGAGGCAACCACACACTGATGTTTCTCTCCCTTCCCCTTTCTCTAGAAATAAATAAAATATTTTTTTTTTTAAAAAAAGAATATTACGCAGCTGCGATCTTGACACCAACCACAGCCGAAAGTTACCAGCCCGTGGGTGGGGCAAATGGGCGCAGGTGTCCTGGGCAGGCGGGGCTCCGGGAGTGCCCGGGGTGCTCAGGGGCGACTCTGCAGGTGGTGTGCGGAGGCTCCTTATCTCCTTCTCTCTCCCGGGCTGCCCACACGTCTCCTCGTCGTCGTTTGCACTCCCGACTCCCAGTCCCCGGACCTGGATCCCACGCGAGGAGGCGGCTGGGCTGGGTGGCCGTGCTAGGGGCGGGCGGGCCCACCGCCCAGGCCCCCCGCTCAGACCGAGGGTCCCCCCCCAGGCCATGTCGTCGCGGGAGGAGCTGCACGCGCAGTACGCCCGCAGCCTGCAGGACAAGGACGGGCTGCGCAAGCGGGTGCGGGAGCTGAGCGAGAGGGCCGACGAGCTGCAGCTGCAGCTGTTCCAGTGCGAGGGGCGCCTGCTGGCCGCGGAGGGCCGGCTCCGGCAGCAGCAGCTGGAGATGCTGGTCCTGGTGCGCCGCCCGGGGCCCTCGGGAGCAGGCAGGCCCCCTGAGCCCGGAGGAGGAGGGGCCCCCGGACAGCCTCAGCCTGGCCTGGTTCGGCCGCTGCCCCCTGGTGGCCCCGGCGGGTCCCCAGGCCTGCCTGCATGCCCACCAAACGGAGCTCACCTCGAGGAGCTCAGGGCCTGGCGGGGGGCTCCAGGGGTGGGGAGGGGCTGGGAGGGACCTCCCTGAAGGGCGGGCCGCCCGGGGCCCCCCAGCTCACCCACCACAGCCCACCCCCGAGGCAGCCCCGTTGCCCCGCAGCCTGCTGACCGGCCCCCCTTCTGTGACCGCAGAGCTCCGACCTGGAGGACAGCTCCCCCAGGAACTCCCAGGAGGTGAGTGCGATACCTGGGCGGGCTCCGGGCCGCAGCCTCTGCCGGACCGCAGCCCCACACACGTCCCGCAGAAGCTCGGGAAGCTTGGCCGCCCCCTCCTCTTGGTGCCTGGCCAGGCCAAAGAGCGGCTGGGACCCAGAGGCCCCCTGCGTGGCACCCACCCCGGGCCCTCACGGGGGCCTCCCTGAGGGGCCCTGGCCTGGCTGCGCCGCGGGGTCCCTGCGGAGCTGGTGCAGAGGGTGACAGCGGCAGGGCAGCCACACTGTCCTAACTGGCGGCCCCCTCTCTCTTTGGAAGCTCTCGATCCCCCGGGACCTGGAGGACGCCCAGCTCTCTGACAAAGGTGAGGAGGGGCCACGGGTGCCACCCTCGGCCTCCTTGTCGCCCGAGCTGACGCCAGTCCCCACCCTCGGCACACGCAGCCCCAGGCGGCTGGCGCTCCGTCCCACTCACCTTCACAACTGCACCCCCTAAGTGGGGGCACTGAGGCTGGGAGGGCCAGGCAACCCCCTGAAGCCCCCCAGTGAGCAAACGAGAGCCGGCGGGGTCTGTGTCCCAGCTCCGCCTCCAGTCTGCAGGCAGGAGGCCCCGCCCCCGCTGGGCTGCCTCTGCAGCAGGGCTCTGGGGGGAGGTGGCAGTAACCAGCGCCCAGGCGTGCCAGGCTGGGCAGTGGGCACAGAGCGGGGAAAGAGGGGCTGTTGCGGCAGACGGGGGTGGGGGCTTCAGGTGGCAGGAGCGGGACCCCCCTCCTGACTGGAGACTGGGCTGGGGCAGCCAGGGTGTGGCCCAGGGGTGACCTGGGGCGGGGGCGCGCTCAGAAAGTGGGTGTCAGAGCCCTGGAGGAGCCCGTGCTGGGCTGGAAAGGCGGGGGTCGGGGGGGGGGGACACCGCAGGGGATGCGTGGGAAGCCAGACCACACTTCCTCGGCGTCGGGCCTGACCCCAGCTTCTGAAGGGGACGAAAGAGGAAGAAGGGGCACCAAAGGGAGAAGTGGGCCGGGCAGTCTGCTGCGGCCCGAAGGCCGAGCCTGAGGTTGCCGAGCCCCACCGCAGAGGGAGAGGCGGCGGGACCTGGAAGACGGCTGCGGGGGCGGAGGCTGAGGAGTCGCCTGGGCCCCTCCGATGTCCCTGAGACTAGAGTCCACAGCCCCCCGTCACGGCCAGTCTAGGGGAGCCCGCCCACCTGATGTCCGAGGGTCCTGAGCCCTGGGCCCCTCCAGGCCCTGGCAGGTTTGGAGGGCCCCAGCTGCAGCAGCAACCGGGCCCCACCGAGGAGGGGCCGGCCCATCCCCGTGGGAGCAGCCCTGGGGGGGGGCACCCTCCCAGGAGGGAGGAAGGAGTCCCCAGGCCCCATCTGTACCCCGGGAGCACTGGCGGGGTCCAAGCGAGGACGGCGCAGACCGGGCCCGGCAACCTCAGGGCTGCGGAGGCGGGTGTGGGCCCCGCCACACTGGGTCCTGGCAGGTGAGCAGGACCCACAGGTTCCACTCCCCTTTCCAGGTGGCCCGCCGGACCGGGAGAGCCCAGAGCAGCCCTTTGAGGCCGTGCTGAAGGAGCGGCTCTCACTGACCCCCAATGTAAGGCGGCCCTGGGGTGGCCCTGGAGTGGGGAGAGGGGTTCCCACCCTGGACGCCTGGGGATGACCACAAGGGTCTCTGCCCTGCCCACGGGCTCTTGGGAGGCCGTGTCTCGAGCAGGAGGCTGAGCCCCCTCCCTGCAAAACGCAGTGGGTGGAGGCGTGGCCTGGGCAGTGGGAAGCCTGTCTCTCGCGTGCAGTGTTAGCAGATAACCTCCACTGCCCGCGAGCCCCCCTCAGCAAGGGGACAGAGGAACTCTAGCCCCGGATGCCGCCCACGCGCTGCGGTCGTCTGGTCGCCTGAAGGGGAGGGACCCACACCCAGCTCCCTTCACGGGGTGCTCACGGGACGCAGGCGGCGGCCAGCCAGTCCCGGTGCAGCAGCCTCCCATCTGGGCCCGACCGCGTGCCTCCCGGGGGCGGGGCCCACGCGGGTGCAGGCCGGGGCCTGACTTTCCCAAGCCTCCCTCTGCAGGGGGCTGGTCTGAGCGGCGGGGAGCCCCCCGAGAAGGAGCGGCGGCGCCTCAAAGAGAGTTTTGAGAACTACCGCAGGTGGGCCCACGTGGGCGGCGCTGGGCTGGGGGGGCGGAGGGCGTGCGCGTGGGCGCTCCCTGTGGGCAGCAGCGCACATCTGCGCCCTCGGCTCTCCCGCAGGAAGCGGGCGCTTCGAAAGCTGCAGCACGGCACGAGACAGGGCGAGGTGGACTGGGAGAACACCACGGGCAGCGACAACACCGACACCGAGGGCTCCTAGCGGCCTTTGTGCAGGAGACCGGCGGCACGGACCAGCCGCTGACCGGCCAGGAGCGGGCGCCGCCCCGTGGGCCGCCGCCTCCTCGGTAGCCCGTTTCCACGTCGGCAGATGCACTGTACCACTCACCGGCGAGTTCCACCTTTATGTAACAACGCACACGCATGAGCAGTGTTAGAAACGCAGCTCCTAAATAAACGACCGCCGCGTCCGATGATGACCTTACTGGCGCGCACCTTCCAAGCCCTTGTCCGCCCGCGCGCACCGCCCGCCGCCAGGGGGCAGCAGAACCCGCTCCGGCAGCCCGCCACTGGGGTCGGGGGCGGGTCGAGGAAGGGCGCTTCCGCCGCTGCCCGCTTCCAAGATGGCGGCAGCGCAGCCTCAGGTCTGCCGGGCGAAGGCGAGGCGGGGCGGTTGGGACCGGCGGGAGTGATGTTGCGAGCGGCGCTGTGCCGCGTGTCGACGCTGGTGAGCCGTGCGCGGCCCCGGGGGCCGGGCCTGAGGCAGCTGTGGGGATGCGGAGTCCGCCGGGAGGCCGCGGGGAAAACACGGGCGCGGGACTGGGGCTGCCGGCGCTCGAGCTCCGAGCCTCGGCCCAGGGCGGCGCACTACCAGCTCGTCTACACCTGCAAGGTGGGCGCTCGCGCGTGCTGGAGCCGGAACTGGCGCTGAACCGCGCACTAGTCAGAAGCGGTGCAGGGGACATCTCGTGGAAGGGTGAAGCTGTTCCTTTAGGGGGCGGGCCTTCTGGGAGAGGGGCGGGGCCACGCCGCGAACGACGCCATCGGGGGCGGGACATTCATGGAGAGGGGTGGGGCTACCCCTTACGGGGCGGGGTCTACAGGAGTGGAGCTATTGTCGGGGGCGGGGCCTTCTGGGAAACAGCTGGAGCTATCCTAGGAATGGGTGCTTCTGGGGGCGGGGCGGGGCGGGGCCAACCGGAGAGGGATGCTGTCCCTTAGGGGGAGGGTCCTCCTTGGAGATGGGTGGAGCTATCCCTTAGTGGGCAGGACTTTCTGGGAGAGGGGTGGGACGGGCTCTTGGGGAGGGGTGGATTTATCCCTGGGGAGAGCAGGCCCTGAGGAAGAGGGCTGGTCCTGCCGTGGGGTGGAGCTAAACCTCGTGGGAGGGGTCTTTCTGGGCGGGGCGGGGCGAGACGGGGCGGGGCGGGGCGGGGCCAGACCTACGGCTTCACCTGTGCTGTCTCCGTGTGTCTCTACCAGGTCTGTGGGACGCGGTCCTCTAAGCAAATCTCCAAGCTGGCTTATCACCAGGGTGTGGTCATCGTGACCTGCCCTGGCTGCCAGAACCACCACATCATCGCAGACAACCTGGGCTGGTTCTCTGACTTGGACGGGAAGAGGTGAGGTCACCTGGGCAGGGTTGGGGGAACAGAGTCTGGCCCCTGACCTTCTCCCTGACAAGGGTTAAAGAGCCCCTTCTCCAGCCTTACCAGTAGCGGAGGAGCCATTGCCTTAGAGTACAGATAAACCACAAGTAACTTCTGCGTGAGTGCGCCCCGGGCACGGGGCGTGTTTTTATGTGCAAAGTCTGCTCTTGCCCAGTCCGCTTCAGCCCTGCTGCACTGCCTGGCCTCCCCCCACCGACAGCAGGCAGGAGCCACCTATCTGCCCGGCCCACAGGCCTCCCCTAGAGTGAAGGGTCAGACTCTGGGACTTGTCAACCAACGACTTCCTTTCCTCTTGGGTTCCTCCTTTCACCCTGCGAAGACATTCTGGTGCTCGTCACGCCCTTGCCCTCTGCTGGCCGACCACACCAGACTTGAGGGTTCCTGTGAGGTGGTGTGGGCGGGGCCCTGGGCCCGCAGGGTCGGCCTCACCCCTCCGTGGGAGACAGTGGTCAGGAGCCTGCGGCCAGTCGCTCTGGACAGTCCAGTTCAGCTTCTGAGCGAGCACTGTCCCCTGGGAATGGGACAGTAGTAGCAGCAGCTGCTGGGGGGCGTGGAGAAGCCAGCGGCCCTGGCTCCGACGCCACACCAGTGCGGGGACCCTGGTTCCTGGCCGGAGCTTGTCCTCGGGTGCCCTCCTGGGACCCAGGCACGGCGCGGGCGAGGGGCCTAGAGTGGGACGCCGCCTCCCTCTCTCTTCCAGGAACATCGAAGAGATCCTGGCGGCTAGAGGGGAGAAGGTGCACCGAGTGGCCGGCGACGGGGCCCTGGAGCTGGTTTTAGAGGCCACGGGGGCTCCCAAGTCTACCGCTGCTCCGGAAGCGGGTGAAGACCAGGACCCCACCCACCCTGACAAGACGGAGCCCGGCTGACCTGCCTCCGCCCTGGAGGGGGCGCCGCACCACTTGCCCCTGCCCGTTTCCCTCAATAAACAGACGTCACTTGCCGACGACGGGCCTCGGGCCCTCCTGCTGTCCCAGCTCTGGAGTCGGAAGGGCTCATGGGACCCCCACCCAGATGACCTGCCCTTGTGCTTGCCTGATGCGGACCATGGCCGATGGGAAGGGCTGGACGTGGGGTCAGACGCCCCCTGGGGGGTCACTCTGCCCCTGTGAGCCTCGGCCTTCCGGTCTGCCTTGTTTGACTGTGGCACGCTCGTAGTGCCAGCCTGCCGGGTACGTGGACGGGAAAAGCAGACAGGACAGGCACGGAGTGCCTCCATTGTGCCCACAGATCTCTGGAGAGAGAGGCCTGGGAGGGGCGACCAGCAGGCCACGGTTCTTCCCGGGGAGCAGGGCCAGCACCCACTGCCTGTCCCGTCCATCTGGCCGGACACAGAGAGGCCCCACAGATACCCCCTCCGTGCCACCTGCCATGCCCTGGACACACCGGGCTGCAGGGTGGGCCGGCCGGCTGTGGTGACGAGGGCGGTGGGAGCGGGGCCGCCGTATGACAGGCGGGGGCCCTGAGCACCCCACGTGACCCCCCCCCCCAGCCCGGGGCATGCGATTCATCTCGCGACCTTGTTTGACTGCCTTCTCAGGATGTTCCTGTGTTTATGGAAGTGTGTTTATTTCCAGAAGTGATCTGGGCCGTGTGACCTTAAACGTGACTCACCAGCCTGTCTCTGAGATCCCGGCGGGCTCCGAGCTCCTGATTGCCGCCTCGCCTCGTGCCGGTGCTGTTCTCCGGGGCGTGGGCAGCTCGCGCTCCGCCCGGATTACCCCCTGTCCTCCCCCTGGCAAACAGCCTGCTATTATTCCCTCCCGGGGCCTCCTGGGCGGCTTCCACAGCCGTCTCCCTGCGGCCGCTGCAGCCCCCGCCTGCACCTCCACAGACGCGCTGGGGCTGTGCAGGGACCGGCTTTGGAACGCAGGAGTTGGGGGGGCTGGGCCTCGACCTGGCTGCCTCACTGCCCTTGGAGTTGGTGGGGGGTGGTCCGGGGAACTGGCTGAACCCACCCAGGGCCCTCCCTGCATGGACAGGGACACAGGCCCGCAGTTTGGATGTGTGTTGGCCATGTCTTTCTTTTTGTGTCCTGATGCTTGAGCATCTGGGCCCGACGGCACCCCACTCCGCAGGGCTGTGACAGACACCCACAAGCGCACCAGGGCAGGTACCCTTCTCTGGAGCCGCTGGCGTTCCTTGTGCCAGCCTGTCCCGGGCCAGCCAGGCTCCTGTGCATGATTCCCTGCCCGCCTCCCCACCTACCCGCAGCCCCCCCGGCCCTGTGGCCTGGTGTCCTCTGCTCTTGGGACCCGTGACAGTGTCATCATCTCTTCAGTGGTGTCACCTCCTGATCTGCCAGCCTCACCACACTGGAGTGACAACAGACCCTGCCTTGTCAAGGTGGCCACCTCCAGGCCTCTGCTGGCCTCCATCCGGGTCCCAGAGCCCCTCGGGGCCTTCTCTGGGTTCTGCCCCCCAACCCCCAGTTATCCTTCCTCCCTCAGCTCTCGTCAGGACCCTCTGCAGAGGGTCAACCCAGGGAGTCATATGTCTGGGGACATTCAGCAGGGAGCGTCACGTTGGATGGTCAGCTTCCTGCAGGGCTCCTCGGGGCCTTCCAAGTGCAGACCCGGACAATGCCACAAGAGGGGGTGCCCGGCACCCCTGCCTGGGGTGCTGGTGCTGGGGCTCCGGGGCATTGAGAACCATCGGTGGTGGGTTCTGGTGAAAGCACCCCAGGGCCCCTTTACCTCAGGAGGTGAGGTGACACCACATAGGCCCCTCCCCGGTGCCACCCTCCCCTCTCTGGGGCTCTCGGCCCCCCAGAGTCATGGGTGTGTGTGCAGGGAGCAGAGGGGCTCCTGGCCCAGCAGGTCACAGGGAGAGGGGTGAGCAGGGCCCCCCCCACCGCACCCAGACCCCATCAGGGACAGTGCCACACAGGGTGTGTGTGTTTGCAGGGCATCGCCCCCAGCTGCCCCCTCAGCTGCCCCCTCACTGGCTGTCCCATGAGGGTCACCAGCCCGCGGGGTCAGGGGGACGTGATATCACAGACCCACCGAACCTCCCTTGTCCTGGTGGCCCTCGGGTCTTGGTGCAGACGGCACTGGAAGGGCAAGCGTGTCCTAGTGTGTGTCGTTAAGACAGTGAGTGACAGCCGCTCCCAGGGCACACACAGGCCGCTGAGTGGCGGGGGCCTGGAGCAGGGCACCCCGGCCTAACCCTGAAACCACAGCACTCACTTGGCAGACTTTATTTTTTCCAGAAAAACAAATGTACCTCTTGGGTCGGAAGGACCCACGCACGACGTGGCAAACACGCGAGGGCAATAAATACACATGTACATTCAAGTACTCGGGCGGCCGAGCGGGAGCCTGTGCCCTGCGGCCGGACCCCACACCTGCCCGCCCCGCCCTCGGGGGCCCCTCACCCAGGGCTGCAGGCTGTGTGCTCCGAGCGGGTCCGGCCAGCTGCCGCCCACAGGAGGAGGCGGTGCCCTGGCGGCTGTGGAGCTGAGGCTCGGCCTGGGCTGTGGACAAGGGGGGGCGCTGTGGGTGGCCAGGAGCTGCTGGCCACTGTCCCCAGGCGGCCTGTCTGCTGCCCAGTCCTGCAGCCGACCTGGATGTTCAGGGACCACATCCACCCCACGTATGGGAGAAGCAGGGATGTCACAGCCCTAGCTGGTGGCAGGGAGAGCTGGGTCCTCTCTAGGGCGCCCAGGGTGGAGCCGAGCCAGCCGGCCCTGCCGACCCCACACTGCCCACGGCTGCCATGTGGACCCCTCGTGCCATCACCGTCCTGGCAGGGGCGGCCCTCCCAGAACCAGGTCCCGTTGTTGCCGGACCTCGGAGCTTGGAGCTGAGGAATGTCCTGCTTTCCCCCTCCCCCTCGGGGCCCCTGCCTGCTCAGGACTGAGGGGCCGGGGGCCCTGGGAGCCTGCCTCTGCTGCAGGCAGTCTGGGGTGCCTTCCTGTTCCCCCTCCTCTGGTCTGGGTAGGAGGGAAGGGGGGAGGGAGGGGCCCTCTGGGGGAGGCGAGGGGCCGGGCCCGGAGTGAGCATGTCAGCGCTGAGCCTTCCCGGCAACAGCCGTGGGAGAACGGAGACCTGTGTCGCCGGTGGCCCCAGGAAGTCTGCGGAGAGCCTCGGGGGTGTGGTGGGGCAACAGGGCTTTCACATTTGGCCAGGCAGGACCGGGCGGCGGGGGCGGGCGCAAGGGGCAGGAAGTCTCGACAGCACCTCGGTCAGGGCCGCCAGGCTGAAGGCCCGGGGTGGCGGCGGAGGAGGGGAGGGGGGGCACAGGCAGGGGGGAGGGCCGGGCCGGGCCGGGCAGGCCTGCAGGGAGCTGTGTACCATGTCACGTGGGGCCGGCCCAGGACAGAGTGCCTTTCCCCAAACGCCAGCCCCGGCCCAGCCCGCCACCCCGGGGAGGGGGACGCCGTCAGGGGCGGCGTGCCCAGCGTCCAGCTCAGTGGGAAGGGCGGGGGGGCTCAGAGCCTGCCCTCGGCCACGGCCTTGGCCGTGGGCGTCCCGGACGATTCCAGCCGCTCCCCCGGGCACCCAGGAGTGGGGCGGGGCGGGCTCGGCGGGGGGCGCGAGGCCTTAGCCGGTGCCGGGCTGGCACTGCGGCCTCTGCTCGGGCGGCCCGCCCGCCTCCTGCTCGGGGCTGCCGGCGAGGTCCACCCGCTGCTCATCCATCCGCTTGGCCTGCACCCTCTGGATGAGGCTGAAGAAGTCCTCGTCCGGCATGGTGGGGCCGCGGGGCAGCCCGTCGGGTGGCGGGCAGCGCTGGTCATCGATCCTGGAGGACTGGCAGACACAGACGCATGGGTCGGCACCAGCCCGGCGCCGGGCCCCTCGCCGGGTCACAGGGGGGTCAGCTCGGGGGGCCCCGACCCCAGGAGCAGCCCACCTAGAAGGGTGGGTCGGACAACAGTGGCTGCGCGTGGGACGCCCCATCGGGGAGACGGAGCTGCTGGGGAGGCTCCGTCCGAGACCACCCTGACCGCAGCGAGGTCACGAGCCCTTGGGATGGGGCGGGGGGCTGCAGCCGCCAGAGGCCAAGGTCCTGGGAGCCCCCCGGGGCCCCCTGTGGGGCCGGGGCCGGCGCTGGTGGGCTGCAGGGGCCGAGGAGATGTGTGGGCTTCTCCGCAGGGTCTGGAGCAGACGGGCCAGCAGCCTGCGTGCATGCGGACGGGGGGCTTGGGGGCTCTTGGCCGGGGCCGGTTTGGGGGCTCCTCGGGCCCACCGAGGGCCGCGCCTTCCTGTCCTCTGTGGGGATGGACGGCAGGTCTGCATGCTGCCCGGCTTCCACACAGCAGGCCTGCTGCACGCCCCCCCGCCCCCCCCGCCTGCTGGCCCAGGCCCCCCCTTCCCCCTCCCCACACACACACCAGGGCCGCAGGCCCACCTGGCACTTGATGAGCATGTTGAAGAACTCGTCCCCGGGCTCCTGGGGGTCCCCATCGCCGCGCAGGTGGCCCAGGTTGTTGCGGGTGACGCGCAGCCCGGGGAGGCCGCCCACGCTGGCCCGCTGGTCGTCCAGCCGCCGGCTCTGGGAGCTGGCAATGAGGTCGAAGAGCTCCTCCGTCTGGGGGGAGGCCGTCAGCGGGGGCCGGGCTGTGGGGGCAGCGGGTCAGCTGGGGCTCCCCTCGGGGCGGGGGGCCGGCCGGGCTGTCACAGGGGCCCTCCGAGGGTCCCGCCCCCGCCTCTGGGGGCTCCCGGGAGGTGGTGGAGCGCCTCCCCTCCCTCCACAGCCCCAGACAGTGACGCTCCCGACACCCTGCGTTCCGGTGGGCGGGCGGAGGGTGACAGGCTCCCCAGGGTGCAGCTTCGGCGAGGCAGGGGCGGGAGCCCCCGGTGACAAGGGGCACTTTGCAGCGGGTGTGCACCGCCCCCCGGGAGCTCCGGGGCGCTGCAGCGGATGGGGGCGTGGAGCCAGCCCCGCACTCCTCAAGGTCAAGGTCAGGGGCCCCGGGGGACTCACCAACCCTCTCCTCCAGGGTGGGGGAGGCCGTGGCTTCAGCGGCCCCAGGCTGGCCCTCCTCCAGCGGACAGCGCTGGTCGTCCATGCGGCTGCGCTGGAACTTGCTTAGCAGGTCGAAGAAGCACTCCTCGTCAGAGGAGGGGGCCCGGGGGACGCTCTGGGGGGAGGGGGCAGTCAGCACCGGCCACGGAGGTGGCCCTACTCCAGTCCCCAGCCCCTCACAGACCCCCGAACACCACTGAGAGGGCTGCTTGACCTGGGCCAAGGTCAGGAGCCTCGTTGTCATCTGCCGGGGGCCCCCCAAGGGCCCCTCTGCAGCTGGCCCCTCCCCCTCCTCGCAGCGGTGACCCTGCCCCTCCCCTGGGCCACCCACCCCCACCCCAGGTCAGCGGTCACCACCTCCTGTCCCATCGCAAGCAGGGGTGTGGGCAACATGTTTATAAGGTCCTGGATCAGGGACAGGCCCAGAGGACAGCGGCTGTGGGGGGGCCAGGACCCGAGGGAGCAAGTGCCAATGTGGACACGGCTGAGGGCGGTGGGTTTGCGGCCGGACCGCCCGGGCCCTGGGAGACACCGTCAGTACAGCCCGGGCGCCGGGGAGGGCTGGACCTAGGGGGACCCAGCTGGGCCCAGGTGCGTCCCACTGGGGTGAGGGTACCCGGGCAGGGCGGCCCACGGAGGCCACAGCTCTGGGGGGGAGGGGGAGGGCGAGGGGGGAGACAGGAGGCCAGGTCACTGGGCCTGGCTTAGTCCCAACCAGCAGGGGGGCCTTGGGCAAGCCCACCCCCCCAGGGCCCAGTGCACACACCCGCACAGGGCCCACCCCCACAGAGCCCCGAGTGGTGGGGGGGGACAGCTGGTGCGAGGGCTCCTGGGGAAGGACTGGCCCGGGTGGCCTGGGCGCCCCCTGGGGCTGCCTGGCGCTCCCCCGCACCAGCCTCCCGCAGGTCACAGGCTCCGCTCCCAGGCTGTTTGGTGGCCGGGAGGACGACGGCTCAGCCAGGGGTGGTGAGCACAGCGCCACCCCACTCGGGGTCCCCGAGGTGGGCTGCGGGCCAGGTGAAGGGAGCCAGGACCCTCCCAAGACAGCTGTGACCCCGACCCTCCCCCAGTCCCCCTGGGGCTGGAGCTCAAGGGACAGCCGCAAAGGACAGCGGGCTTTGTCCACGTCCAGCCTGAGGCCTGGGCCCGGCAGCCCCCACCCTGGAGCCCGGGGCCACCCAGGAGGGGCTGCTGCTTCCCTTGGGGACCCGGGACCAGAGGGTCCGGACAGTTCGGAGGCCCCACACCCTCACTCAGGGCAGCCCCCGGGTCTTCAGGATGGGACCCGGGGGCTACCCCCGTGCTCCGACCTCTCCTTTGCCCCAAAGCCCGTCTGGCCCTGAGGGTCTCCAAGCCCCTCCTCAGGTCTCACTCCGGTCCCCCTGCTAGAATTCTGTCCTGTTTCTTGACCCCTCCGCTGCCCCGGCCCACCCTCCCCTGGCCCGCTGAGCCAGCCCCTCCGAGCAGGTGCCATCCTGGTCCCCCAGCTGCCCAGAACCCGGGGGAGGGGCGAAGGCGGCGGGGCGGCCGCTGGGGCGGAGCAGGACTCGCTCTGGGCTGACTGCTGGTCCCTGGCCCCGGTCCCTGGGCTGTCTGCCCACCCGCCGCGCAGCCCCCCTGGGGGAGCCTGCTGTCTGAGCCCAGCTTCTCACAGGCCCCGGCCCCCACCTGTCCGGCCCCAACTCACGCCGGGGCCGCAGCTCGCTGATCCACCCAGCACCGGTCGGGGTGTTCGGCCACGCGGAGCCCGGGCAGGACGCCAGGGTGCCCACGCCACCACCCTGCCCGTAGCACCCAGCACTGCCTCGCCGATGAGCCCCCCGGGGCCCTGCTGGCTGGATGCTTAAATAGGCCCCGGGGGAGGAGGGCCCCTCCCCGTCCCCGCCCGCCGGCACGGAGGCTCCATCACTCAAGCACGCAGGCACACGGGCGTGCTCGTAAACAGAACACCGGAAGACAGATTTCCCTGAGCGCCGAGCGCTCTGGCTCTCGGCCGGTGGCGGTCACACCTGAAGGGGGAGGGGGGTGGGGACCAGGGGGAGAGCACCCCCCCACTCGGACCCGGCCTCTTTCTCGAGCTGAGCCGGCCCGGGGAGAGCTGGCCCTTTGGTCGGCCGGTGCCTGCGCCGGAGCTGCGGTGGCCCCGTGGGAGGCTGGGCGGGCAGGGCCCTCCCCATTCTGGGACTCGGTCCCCCTCGGCACGGCCACCTCCCTGCACAGCAGGCCCCCGGCCTCTGCCAGCCCTGGGCCCGGGCCCCTTGGCCCCAGGGCCCTCCCTGGCCTCAGGCTGCCCGCCCTCGCGTCCCTCCCCTGCTCTGCGACCTGTGTGCAGCCCGGGTCTCCAGGGAAGAGCCCTCTCCCTGCTCACAGCTCGGCCGGCCGTGGGGCCGACCAGCAGGGCTGATGACCACAGGAAGCGTCTGGGGGAGGGGCTGTGAGCCCTGCAGGAGAGGTGAGCTCAGAGCCCCGGGAACGGAGGGGCCCCAGCCAGCGCCCGGACCCAGCCCTCCCAGGGCGCCTTCTGTGGGGGGCGCCGGGTCAGGGGTCTGGTGGGCGGGGCGCTCAGCCCGCCGTGGCTCCCCAGCGCCCCAGCGTGGGGGGCTGTCCCTGGCCCCGGCCGGCCCAGCCCTGCCCCCCACGGCCTGTCCTGAGGCAGCGCTGGAGGCCACTCAGACCGCACGGCCCGCCCTGGCCTGAGGGGAGGCCCTGCCCCAGCCGGCCACAGCCAGCACTGCCCCACCCACCGGGGCGCCAGCGCCCCTCCCCGGTGCAGGGATCCCCTCCTCGTCTCCCTCCACCCATCCGGCAGCTGGGCAGCCCTGGGGTTGCCTGGGGTTGCCTGGGGTCGGCACACACACCCGCGCCCTTGGGCTGTGGTGGTGGGGGGTGGGGGGCAGGAAGCAGTCACCGGGGTGGAAGAATCCCCCGCCACAGGCTGAGAAGGCGCTGACCGAGCCCTCGGAGGGGCCTGGACCAGGTGTTCTAGGGGGTCCAGGCTGACCTCTGAACCCTGACCCATTCCCGAGAGCCTGGTCGGGCTCCCGGGAACAGCAGGACACCTGCCAGGCCGCGAGAGGCCGGGCCCTGTCCCTCCGTCCCCCACCGGTCCGTCTCCCTGGGTGCCGCCCCGTGTTCAGGAAGCAGTGCTGGCCGGCCCTGCCTCCCCCAGCCGCCCCCAGACCCTGTCCCTGCACTGCCAGCCCGCCCGGTGCCCACCAGGCCCCGGGGACAGCCAGGGCCATGACGCCCAGCCTCGGAACAGCCCCCACGTCGGCCCCACCGGGCTCCCGGCTGGAGCCCACAGAGAAGGCACCTACCGTGCGAGGGACCTGCACCCGGACGTCCGCACTGTCCAGGGGGGAGTGGCCGCCCTCCCGGGGCCTCCTCTCAGCGGCGTCGGGACCTTCCTGGTACTTCCTGCTCCTCATGGGGAGGGGGAGCAGGTCCCTGCCGGGCCCCCGCCAGTCCCCGGAGTGGTGGCTGTCCCCATTCTGCTCCTGGGGAGAAGGCCAGGCATGGGTGGGCTCACCGGCAATCCCAGGACCCCGGGGGAGGGGTGCCGGGTGGATGTGGTCACCCCCACTTCACAGACACATGGTGACGCTCTGGCCCAAGGGGCGGGAGGAGGAGAGGCCCAGCGAGGGCCTGGCGTGGGGGGCAGGCAGTGAGAGGCACAGCGGGGCCCCGGAGGAGCTAGGGCAGGGCGTCGGCCCCCTCCGATGTCGCCCACTAAGCAACACGCGACTGTGGGTGACCCCGAGCCTTGTCTCCCAGCAGCCCCCCGTGAAGGTCTGTAACCAAGGCCAGGCGACACTGCGGTCGGTGACCAGAGGCTCCGAGGTCGGGCCGCTTCCCCAGGGCCACACCGCACCACCTGGCAGGTATGCAGCGGGTCCAGGGCCCCACCGGCCCAGCCCCCCAATCCGTCTGGGGCGTGTGCAGCGCAGGCGGCCTCACCGGTAACAGCTTTGCTTCCTCGTGGGAGGGAGCTGGCCAGGACCCTGGGGACGTGGCTGGGCAGGGGCAGAGGGGCCCACAGGGTGTAAGGACCGTGGCGTGTCCCCCAGGGAGACAGCAGGCAGGGCCCTGAGGGCAGTGGGAGGGAGCAGGCGCTGCTACTCCCGGGCCTCCTGGGGACCCACGGGGGCAGATGGCCCATCTGTCCCCCACGGCAGGGACATGACGTGGGCAGCAGGGGTGGCAGCTCAGCAAACACTGCAGGGGCCTCATTAGCCCGCGGCCCGTGCTCCGCCGACGCCCTCGTGTCCCCGGCCAAACGCCCGCACCCCGCTCACCCGCTCTGGGGGGAGCCTCAGCAGGTCCCAGGTCTCCGCGGTCAGCCTCTGCGTCCTCTTGGGCCGGGCCCCTGGAAGGGAGGGGCTCGGTCAGCCGCCGCCGACCCCCGGCCCCGAGGCAGCTGGCACGGCCACGGGGAGCCAGGCCCAGGACCCTGCGCCCCACAGCCCGGGGGCCGACGAGCCCACACTCCCTGCCCCGCGTGGAGGGAGGCCGATGTGCCCCCACCCCGTGCACCTGCAGGGCCTGGGCAGAGCCTGGCTGCGGTCCAGTTCTCGAGTTCTGGGCCCAGCTCTCCTCCCACCTACTTGGGCCAGCCCAGAGTCACTCAGGGCTCCGGTCGGGACACTCGGCGGCACCGTGGGCGCCAAGCCAGAGACCACCCCCCTGTGTGGCTGGGCCCACGTGCCACCACCCTTTCCCTGTCCTGGCCCCCAGGTTCTGAGAAAGCCCCCCCGTCCCATTGCCCTCTGCGGGCTGGGGCAAGGAGTGCCTGTGAAGGAGGGCTGTGCCCCTTGGGGGCTGCTGTCCTGGGAGCCAGGGGGTGGGGGGGTGGGCAGCTGCAGCGGCCTCATGGGATGCAGCCGGCCAGCTCCTGTGGGTCTGACTCAGCTGTGGGCTGCCCTTCCCCGCCACCCCGACTGCCCCAGAGCAGGGCCCTGCCCCAGCGCGGAAGCCTGACCCTGGCTCGTGGGGCTGAAGCACGTGGGCAGAGAGGGGGTCAGGGCCCTGCCCCTCGCAGCCTGTTAGGAGGACGCGACCCCTCTTGCCCGAGCCCCACAGCGCTGGGCGGCACGGCCCGTCCCTCCGCCGTGCGCCACGCAGGGCGGCGGGGCGTCTCGGTGCCACGGCCGAGGGGCCAGGGCGTAGCCCCACGCAGGCCTCTCCTCACCGCAGCGCCCACCAGGCCTGGCTGGGCCTCTCTCTGCTGCCCCCGACCCACCTTGTGTGCTCGGGGCCCACAGGGCCGCCCCTGCCCCGCCCAGTCCTCCCGGTCCCCGGCCTCGGCAGAGGCTGGGCGGCCCCTGGCGTGCAGCGTCCGGCCCCAGGGCGGGTCCCCTCACGGCCAGGGCAGGCGGCAGGCCCTCCGGCCAGGCTAAATGCACCCTCTGTCTGCGGAGAGCCCCGGTCCCCCTCGGCTGCGGCCTCCAGCGCCCGCGCCCTCGGCTGACTGGGGGCATTCAGCGCGGGTACCGCAGGCTGGCTTCCCGCCCCTCCCGCCGAGAGGGCGAGGTCCGGAAAGTTCCCTCAGCACCGCCCCACCCAGCCCACGGCCGACGAGCGCCCTGGGGAGCATCCGCCCCCACCAGACACCCCGATGTCCGGTCCCAGCCGGACCCCTCCCCGCCTCCCCGGGGCCCATCTGCCGGGCTCTGCCCCAAAGTCCCTCCTCCCCGCAGGGCCAGAGAGGCCCCTGGGGTACGGGCAGACCCCACCCCCCCACCGCCGCTCGGGGCTGTGCGGGGGCCCACAAGGCCCTCCCTGAGCTGGCCCTGCCCCCCGCCACCCCTTCCCTACTTTCACCAGACCTCCTCCAGACCCAGCCCCTGGATCCGGCCAGCCTGCTGGCCCCTGACTTGGGCCTCCTCCCCTCTGTCCCCAACTAAAGCTCACGGCCTGCTCCCTCCCCTCCCTCTAGTCCTGTCTCGGAGGTCCCTGCTGGGGGCTGGATGTCTGCGTCACACACGGACGCCCAAACCCCAGGGCGACGGCGTTAGAGGTGGGGCCTTGACGGGTCAGGGCTGGCCGAGGGCGCGGGACGGGGCCTGCTGCTGGGACCCGCGCCCTTCTGAGACGGGGCCGGAGAGCTCGCTCGCTGTCCTCTCCCACGCCCCGTGCGCCGCGCCCGCGAGCCAAGCCCGGAGGCCAGCCCGCCCCCAACCCCCAGCCTGCGCGGGTAAAGCTGCCCTTGCAGCCATCTGGCCTGCGGTGTCTGTCCCGCAGCCCGAGCCGACCGAGACGGTGGCCTCCGTGAAGCCCACTCCACCGCTCCCCACCGACCCCCCTCCCCTCCCCCGTCTCTCTCCTCCAAAGCCCTGGGGCCCCGGGCTCCACCACCAGCTCTGCCTGTCGGGCCGCTGGCGTGCCCCCAGCGTGGCCCCCGGAGCCCTGGGGGTTGTCGGCACTTGGCCAGGACGTGGTCGGGCGGCTGGTGTCTGCCGAGCGCCATCCCTCCGGCCACCCTCCCGAGACCGCGGACCCTGGGGCTCAGGGAGGGCATCCACCTGGCCAAGGTCACAGAGCCCGGAGGGGCAGGTGTTACACAGAGTCAGGCTCACCCCCAAAGGCTGAGTGAGGGCGAAGGCTGGAGAAGGGACAGACGCAAGGATGCGGATGGACCCCCGCTGCCGCACCACCCTGGCTGGGCACCAGGCTGCCGAGCGCACAGGTGGGCCCTGGGGTGTCCGAACCTTTGGCCTCCTCAGGGGTAAGAGCCGTGCCCTCGTCCCTGCCAGGCGCTGTTCCCAGGACGGCCGACGGGCCCGCCTCCCAGACAGGGACACGGAGGCGCAGCTGGGTCCAGGCACTGAGCTGGCCAGGACGGGCAAAGCCAGGGCCGGAGCCTACAGCACAGCCTGCCCTGCGGACGTTACTCCATGCACACCCCAGCCCTTCAGTGGGGCCGACCACAGTGTCCAGGGGACCAGAGGACCAGAGGATGAGGGGGTCCTCTGCTCGGGGACCAGAGGACGAGGGGGTCCAGGGCAGTGCACGCCCTGTGGGCCAGAGGACAGCCTCAGGGCCCCCGGGGACAGGCAGGGTGACGGCTGACAGAGGGCTCTGGGCCAGCTCCTTCTGCTTACTGAGCAGCCATGCCGGGGGGTGTCGCTGGACCCCCACCCGCCAGGCACGCCCGCTTCGAAGGGCAGGGGTGGGGCCCCCAGGACACCTGGGACTGACCCAGGCCCAGACAGCAGTGGCAGGGAGGGGCCCCACCCTCCCGGACTCACTCAGGGGGCCTCTTTGCTGGGCTGGGGCCCCAGAGGGCCGGGAGGTCACCTGAATAGCAGCCAGCTCCGGGTCCTTCGGCTGCAGGAAGGACCCTCGTCTGTGTCAAGACCGGGAAGAAAGCCGGGGCCTGGTCCCCAGCTGGCCAGGCGCCGCCACGCCCACCAGAGGCCACGCCCACTTCGGGCCACGCCCACCCCGCCTGCGGCTCCCTCCCTCCTGGATTCTTCCGCATCCTCCTGGCTCCGGCCCAGGGCTTCCTTCCTCCCGAGAGGGAGTCGACCCTCCACAAGGATGGGCTCGAGCCCCTCCCAGGGGCTCCCCTCCCCCATCCCCCCACCCCCAAAACCGACAGGCTCTGGATATGCAGCTGTCCCGTCCCCTCACCACCGAGGGACAGTTTCTAGAAGACAAGCTCTTGGCTTCTGGGAACTGGGCCAGTCCGCCCGCGGCCCCCCCACCCCCCTCGGTGCGCACCGAGTGACCGGGGGAGGGGATGACGCCGCCCCTGCAGGAGGCGCTCCCCGTGCCAGCCTCACCTGAGTGGGGGTCTCCTCCAGGGCCGCCTGGACTCGGGGCGCCTGCCTGCCTCCAGCTGCCGCATCCCCGAGCCGGAGCTCCCGGGGCTGCCGGCCCCCAGACCCGCCTCCTCCGGCGCGGGCAGACTGCCCGGCCGCCGCCCTCCCAGGAGGATGGCCTGTCCCCAGCTCCTGCTGGGGAGGTTGGCTTCTGGGGGCCCCGGCCGGGGAGGGTCCGGGCTCCGGCACAGCAGAGGAGCCGCCGTGCGGAGGACAGAGGCTCCCTTGTTCCTGCACAGCCCGGCCGCTCACCCCCCTCGACCTCCCTTTCCTCTCTCCTCGGGAGAACAGATGGGGGCTGGGCCGCGCCTCCCCGGGAGCCTTTCCCGGCGACTGCCCAGCCATGTCCCCCGTCCCCCGTCCCCGGGGCTCCCGGAGGGCGCCCCCTGAGAGCCCGGGGTTCTGCGCAGCGCGGCCCACTCTCCGAGAACCCTGCCCTGCTGCTCCCCGGGGGGCTGCGTCCCACCCCACCCCTTCAACCACGAGGCTGGGGCTAGACTCCCCGGACACTCAGGAGCCGTGTGGGTGGGGAGGGCGCAGCTACCTCCCTGCCCCGAACCTGCCCCGCACCCACCCGCAGCCCAGAGGAACCACCTTGGGGTGTCACCCCGGCCCCAGCCCAACTCGATTAATCGGTTTGCTCTGCAGGGAACACGCTGTCCTTGCACGCACATCGCCGGCCTGTGCGGGGTGACCGGCAGCCCGTGAGTGGTAAGGTCATAAAGTGACGTGGGCCTGAGCAGTGCCCGATACACCACCCCCCGGGGCCCCTCTGACTCACTCGGGGTGACTCACCCGGGGCCCCCCTCCTCCCAGCAGCCCCCACTCACTCTGTCCCCCAGCCCCAGCCCCAGCCTGGAGGGGCCCTCAGCCCCAGTGGGGGTGCAGCAGTGAGGGCCCTGTCCTCCTCTTCCGGTCTACATGGTGGTGGCACGGGGCTGTCAACCTGGGGGCCCGGGGTGGCCCCAGGCCCTTGCTGCCCCAGAGACTCTGAAGCTGGGGCCTGAATGCCGCCGTGTGGGCCACCCTTCCTCCCACGCCGTCCCCACCCCCGGAGCGCCCAATTCCAACCCACCCCTGCGATCTCCCTGACCCCTGACCTGCCCCAGGGCACAGGAGAGATAGGGCCCGCCATCAGTGCCCCGGCACCCGGACAGCCTGCCGCGCCCTCGCCCCCACCGCGAGCGCAGGAGCAGGGTGCGTAAGGACTCCACGGGTGACAGGCACCCCCGGCACAGAGGCTCCGCACCTCCTGGGGGCCCGGCTCCTCCGGGGGGCCCTGTCAGAAATTCTCCTGTTTGGGGCCCCGTGGAACCTGCACCCACAGGCCCCAGCACGAGCCGGCGCCCTCCTACCCCGGGCGGCTCTCCCGGCACATGCCCACCCCGAGGCCCAGCATCCCCACCTCGCTCTGAGCCCCCGGGGAACCGGCTCCCTGCCCCCAGCCCGGGAACTCACCCTGGGCCTCGTAGCCGGCCAGGTCTGGCTTCTCGGCGGCCGCCGGGCTGGTCAGCCGGCCCAGCACCAGCTGCAGCTGCGCCACGTTCATGCGGGCCGTGAGCTCCCCGTTCCGGTCCCCGATCTGCGGCCGGGCAGGGGTGGGTCAGCGGGCGGGCGGGCGGGCTGGGAGGCCCTCTGAGGGGCTGGCTCCCGGGGAACTGGGCCTCACCGCGCCCAGAGGTGAGGCTGGGGGTCTGTCTCTGGGTGGGAGTAGCCTCACACACCCGGACCACCCCTGCGCCCCCCCGGAAGGCTCGGGGCCTCAAGCAGCCAGGCCCCGGGCAGAGCGGGGCCCTCCCTCCTGGGCACCTTCCCACTCTGGTCAAGCGGCCACCTCTCTGGGGTCCACCCCTCAGGTGCCTGCCAGGCTCCCAGCTCCTCCCCACCCCAGCACCCCCCTCTGCCAACAGCTCCTGGCTCGGAGCAGAGGCCCAGGGCCCCAGCCCTCGGAGCAGGGGTGGTGTGCACCGCCCGGGAGCAGGCCCGAGGACCAGCAGGCCGGCGGGACTTGGACACGGAGCCCCAGGGGGCCTGCCGCACCCCTGCCCGTGCTCAGACAGACAAGGGGCTGCCCCGCCGACCCCCAGAGCGGGGCTTGTCCAGGCCTGGCCCTCCCCGACCTGGGCTTTCCTGCCCCTCCCACCTCCACCTGGGCACCTGTGGCCCCCACCCACCCATGGACGCAGGGCTGTGGTGGGATCCGGGGGGCACTGGGGGTGTGCTGGGGGGAGGTGACGTGGCCCTGCTGCGGGTGCTGCTTCTTGGGGGTAGGGAGGGTGGGTCAAGGATCAGGAAGGGGGGAGGTCAGGAAAGGTCAGGCCAGGAGCCGGGGACCCAGACTTCACCGCGCAGCCCCACAGTTCCCGACCAGGGGCTGCCCTGGCCGCAGCCGGAGGGCTCTGGGAGGACAGGCCCTCGGAAACCCTGCCCACCTTCCCCAGGAAGGCGTCTGGAGGACGCACGTCAGGGTTGCTGTGGGGAGGGGGCGCTTCCAGGGGAAGAGGCTTTGGGGAGCACCTCTGGCTGCCTCTGGCAGGTCATTGCCACCCTGGGTGGTGAGCTCAGGTATCCCTGCAGCTCAGCCCGGCCAGTTCCGCTGGGGACAGAAGGACCTGGCTGCGGGCGGCCCGCAGGGCACCCACAGCGCAGGGGCAGGACACAGGCCCCTGCTCCCCCCCCCCCCCAATGACTTGCAGCAGCAGGAGACCGGAGAGAACACAGGGACGGTCCAGGAGCAGCCCGGAGCACTCCAGGCACCCGGCCAGTCTGGAGCGGGTTGGGCAGTGCCAGGGGCCGCCAACGCTGGCCGGGGCCGAGGGGAGCAGGCGCGACTCACCTCTTGGGAGATCTCCAGGTGCTTTCTGGCGAAGGTCAGGGCCTGCGCCGGGCTCCCCATGGACACGTAGGCATTCCCCAGGCTCCAGCAGGCCCGGGCCTCGCCCACTCTGCAGGGGAGGGAAACCGAGTTCACGTCTGCTCGCCCAGATCCCCCGGCCTGCCCGCCAGCCCGGCCAAGCCAAGCCCCCAGCCTCCAGGTGGTCAGGCCCAGCAGTGACAGGAGCAGAAAAGACAGAGGAAGTGGGCGGGGGGGGGGGAGGCTCCACAGGGGGGCTGGGGAGGGCCGGTCTGCCACGGAGTGGCGTTGGTGCCCTGGGCACTTGGGCTGCCAGGGTTCCCGGTGGCCTCTCTCGCCCCCTAGTGGCCAGCCAGGCTCTCACCCTTATGGCTTCCTCCTCACCTTGGGGACAGGGATGGCCCTAGTCCCCCGGGGTCATGAATTTTTCAGGTTGAGGCAGAGATTGCCTAACACAAGCGTAGCTGTTCTAGGGCACGCGGTTCGGGGGCAGCGCCTGCACTCACAATCTGACCATCGCCACCCCCTAGTCCCCAAACGTCCCACCACCCGCGGGGAACAATGCCTCCTGGCCGGTGACTTCAAGACAGCCCTGCTCTTTGCCCCCCACCCCCGTGAGAGCCCATGGCCTGCGGCTCTGAGCCCCCTGCTCTGGCCACGGCCCCCCCAGACCGGTGTGCAGGGCTGCGTGCTGAGAACTCCTTGGTTGTCTGTCTGTCCACAGAGACTGATGCTTCTTCACTTTACACAGGGGTGGGGTGGGGGCTTACAGGGCTGATGAACCGGGTGACTGGGATGCGGCCCCCAGACCAGCCTGTGCCAGGGGTCACTGCTAGCAGCCATCCCAGCGCCCACCAGTCCCACCCCCAGTCCCACGCAGTGGGCCGTGTGGCCCCCACACTCAGGGCCACTTGGAGGTCGGCGGCAGAGCAGGGCCTCGAACCCTGGCCTCAGCCTCTGTCACCAGCTTGTGATTCGGCCCGCAAGGACTGCCAGGGGCCCTCCGGGTTGGTGGGGGTGGCAGGGGGCAGGGTCAGCATCCGCCCGCCCCGCGCCCCAGTGCGCGCACCTGTCGGCCAGCTCCTGGGCGATGAGCAGGTGCCGCAGGTGGTATTCCGCGGCGCGCTCGTGGTCCTGCAGCAGCGTGTAGGTGTTGCCCAGGCTGTAGCAGGCCTGCGCCTCCACCGCCGCGTCCCTCAGCTGCCGGGACAGCTGCAGCGTCTTCCTGCGGGGAGGGCGGCTCCGGTCCAGGGGTGCACAGCGCGCAGTGGGGGTAGCAGCCCCCGCCCGGAAGCCTCCAGCCCCAGGACCACCCCCCCCCGGGGTGTCTGTGGGGCCTGGCTGCGTCTCTTCCCTCCAATGGCCGAAGTGCCCGAGAGCTGGGGGCGGACACGGAGGCCCCACCAGGCTCTGCCCACACTGGCCAGTCACCTCACCCTCCTGAGCCTCCGCCTGTCCACGGGGCAGCCCGGGACGGCAACGCCTGGCTCAGGGTCCTGACGGGGGCGTCAGGGCTGGACCCGGTGCCCCTGAGCCGGTCTCTGCCCGGTGCCACCGCTCTGCAGGCCAGGAGGCAGGTGGCCCAGCGAGCGTCCCGGCCCAAGGCCGGGACCCCGGGAGCCAGTGAGGGCCTTAGCACTCCCAAGTCCACATGGGTGCGGCTATGCCTCCCCGGGGGTCCCCCCTGCACCGGGAGGCCCCAAGCCAAGGCTGGCCGTGTGCCCGTCTGGGGTGGCTGGGGACATCCATCCACCTAGCCCCTGGGGATCCTGGGAGGTCAGACTCACGCCCCACCTCGGGCCCCCCCTCCCCGGCGGCTGGCAGGGGTGTGCGGCTCACTTGTAGTACTCGGCAGCCACGTCGAAGCGCCCCAGGAAGACGTGGGCGTTCCCCAGGTTGCTGTAGGCCCTCCGCTCGGCTGCCTTGTCCCCAAATTCCTTCGCGATGGCCAGGCGCTGAGGACACGGATCCACGGCCGAGGTCACACGGCCTGCCCAGGGTGGCCGGCCCCAGGTCCCTGTGCCCAGAGGGAGCAGCCCCGGGAGCCCCAGGACCGAGCCCAGACAAAACCCGGGGCAGCCGTCCAGGCCGCCCTGCGCTGCCCCGCCCCCCGCCGGCCATCGGCCCACTCACCTCCTTGTGGAAGGCCGTGGCCTCCACGAAGCTCCCCAGCAGGTAGTGGGTGTTGCCCAGGTTGCCGTAGGCCCTGCCCTGGGCTGCCCGGTCGCCCAGCTCCTTCACCAGGGACAGGTTCCTCCTGGGGGCCGAGTCCCTCAGAGCCGCGCCCTCCCGGTGCGAGGGAAGCAGGGCCCGGGGACCCACCCCCCCAGGCTGGGGACCCACCCCCGCAGGCCGAGGACGCCCATTCGCTCCGGCACCGCTGGGTGCCGTCCAAGCTCCAGGCTCGGGTCGGCGGCCGCCCCTGGCCCGGACTCAAGTTTTCGGGCACAGCCTCTGTTCCAGCGGGAAGAGTTCCCCGACCCCCAGGGGCTCGGCCCAATGTCCCAGCCCTTTTTCCAGCCTCATGTGTGTTTTAAAAGCCACAGTGGGCTTTGGCCAGCAGCTTCCCTGTGCCTCTGCTCCGCCAGGATGAGCTGACGCCGTCCCAGCAGGCCCTGGGGCGGGGGCGGGGCAGGGGGGCCAGGCTGGCAGGCACAGTCGGGGGCCTCGGGGTGTGGGGGGTGTGGCGGGCCAGGTGTGAGCGCTGTGCCGCGGTCAGCACGGGCCCAGCGCGTGTCTGTGGAACCCGTGGACCGCCCCCGCCCCCCACTCACTCGTAGAACTCGGAGGCCCTGCGCAGCGTCTCTCGAACGTCCGGCGGCAGGTGCCCGGGGTCCTGCACGGCGCTCCAGGACAGCTGCTTGCCCTTGGCGTGGTACACGTTCCCGATGTTGTAGAGGGCCCGGGCCTCCCCGACCTGCGGGCGGCACCGAGGTTGGGGCGCCTCCGAGGCCGTAACCCTGAAGAGCCCACCGGCCGGGGACCGCTGGGTGGGGACACCGCCCCCAGGCACGCACGCACGCAGACGGGGGGCGCCCACCCTCCGGGCTGTCCCTGGGGCTCCGGAGGGAAGAACCTGGGGGGGCACCACCAGGGCCGCACGCTCAGGCGGGGGCGGCAGCCCACCTTGTCCCCCTGCTCCTGGGCGATGTCCAGGTGCCGCTGGCAGCAGACGATAGCCTCGTCGAAGCGGCCCAGGACCTTGAGCGTGTTGCCCAGGTTCCCGCTGGCCTTGGCCTCCCCCATGCGGTCACCAATGGTCCTGCAGGGCAGGAAGGGGGAGAGGGGCCGGGCTGAGAGCGGAGCTCGGCGGGGAGTCTCGGGGAGGTGGGCGGGGCCCTGGAAGGACCCCAGTGCACAGCTCAGGGTCCCCCTTCACTGAGCCAGGCAGGGGAGGCCCCTGTACAGCCTGCAGACACTGGGGCTCACGGAGCCCCCGGATCCAGGCGGGGAGAGCGGGGTGAGGGGAGCTGGCAGTGAGAACTGCCATTTCGACAGCTCCTGCAGTGCACCTCGGACCCGTGCCCGCCAGCACCGCACCGGGCTCACGGGCCGGTGAGGGGTGGGCCACCAAGGCTGCCGAGACCTGGCTGCTGCCGCCCGACAAAAGAGCAGGAGGCGGGCAGGACACAGAGAGGGCAGGGTGTCCCGGCAAGGAACAGCACACGGGCAGAGGCTCGGAGGCCGGAGGAGAACAGGACAGGGACAGCCAGGAACTCGGGTGGAGCGGGGGGCTACCACCCTGCGCACTGCCCCACAGACACAGGGGCACGGACCCTGGGCCACGCCCGTGCTCGCACACACGCACACGCGCACACACACACACACACACAGACACGCTCACCCCTGTCTCGGCTTAAACACAGCTGCGGGGCGGCACGTCCCAGCCCCTCCCCCAGGCCCCCATGGACCCTGAGAGCTCCGCCACCAGGCTCACGTCGTGACTACTGCTCCCCTCGACGGGGTGCCACCCAGCCCCTTCCCACCCCCCCACCCTCATGCCTGCCCTCCACCCCCCGCCCGCGGCTCACCGGGCCAGCAGCAGGTCGTGGCGGTGGTACTCCAGGGCCCGGGCGTACTCCTTCAGGTAGAAGTAGGCGTTGCCCAGCTGGCTGTAGATGGCACTCAGCGTCTTCAGGTCCTCGGTGCCCACCTGCACCGCGGCCTCGAAGAAGGCCACGCCCGCCTTGAAGTCGCCGGCCTTGCAGAGACGCTCGCCCTCCAGGGCCAGCTCCAGGCACGAGGCCTCCATCCTGGGCGGAGAGGGAGGGGGCAGTGTCACCTGGGCACCCGGACGCCCCCGCGCCATCCCCGTGGACCACGGTCCCCGGCCAGCTGTGGCCTGTGCTACGCCTGCACCCACCACTACAGCCATCATCGGGTGAACGCCCGGAGGCCGGTGCTGGGGGCGGCACACCCGTGTGGGTTGCCTGTGCCCAAACCGCCTGGCTGCTGGGGCCCAGGACCCCTGGGGGGGCGACGTTGAGGAACGCCGTGGCAGAGCGCTGGACACTGTTGGCCGCCCGACCCCCAAGTGCCAGCCGCCCCGGGGAGGGGCTGCCCGAGGCTGGCAGACCACCCTGCCGAGAGGCAGGGCCGTCCGGGGCGGCCCTGGTCCCCCGGAGAACGGCCGAGGCTCAGGGAGGGTCCGTGAGCTGACCGAGGCCACAGGCACAGGGTCTGATCCCAGCCCCGCCCCCTGCCTGCGGCCCTGGTGGGGGGAGCACACCCTCCAAGTTCTCAGTGGGCACGGGGGGCTCAGCGGAAGGTCAGCCGGCCCCCAACCCCTTCCTGCCCCACAACCCAGTCTGAGAAGCGCGTTGGCTGCTGGCCAGGACGGGCCTGGGAAACAGCTGTTCCCACCGAGCGCCAGCCGGCCCCCCCACGGTGCTGCTGTGGGAGGGACCGAGCCCCAGATGAACCCAAATCCTGGAAACCCGCCCCCGGTTCCTGCCCCGGGAACCCGGCCCCGCCCCGAGGGCCCAGGGCCCTGCGTGATCACCTAACGCCCCGGCTGGGGGCCGTGCTGGCTCCTTGCCCCCCGCCCCAGCTTGGGGCAGAGCAGAAGCCCCCGGCCCTGGGGCCCAGAGCCGCACCCTGCAGTGGGGCCCGGCCCCTGAGGACAGCTGTCCCCAGGGCGCAGCTGTCGGGCGAGTGTCTGCCCCAGGACCGACCCTCTGGGACCAACCCCGCGGCCCAGGTTCTGGGGGTTCTGGGCCTCCCTTTTCGGGGGGCCCAGGGGGAGGGGCCCTGACACTTTTCCCCAGGGTTTCAGCCTCCTCCGAGCTGCCCCAGAGGGTCCTGTGGGTCCCGGGCTCAGGGCTTGGCCCGCTGCCCTGCCTGCCCTGGGGCGGGAGGGCCGTCAGCACCGGACACAGATGCGCTGGGGACACAGGGACCCCAAGCTGGAGGCCGCCCCGAGGGCGGGGAGGGAGGGCAGGGGGGCCCCTGGGCCTCAGCAGCGGTGCCACCCGCAGCGGGAGGAGCTGGGGACCCCGGAAAAGCGGGAGCCGTGCCCTGAGCCAGTCACAGGCCGGCCCCCGATGTCCTCGTCTCAGCCCCGCTGCGTCGGGGTCCCAGGGTTTGTGGAAACCCTTGGAGTGACAGAAAACGCCCCCCAACGCCCCGCCGCGCCCGAGGCACCGGCCCCGCTGTCAGACACGCGGAGAGCTCGGGAGTCACCAGGGGAACCCCACGAGTTCCCTGCGGAGACAGAGCCATGGAGGACAGGGCTGTGCGCCCCTGTCGCCAAAGCCCCTCTGGCGGGGCCGCACGCCACGGGCTCCGCGGCTGTGTGGTCAGCAACAAGGGCACCCCGAGCGCTGCCGGCGATGGTAGCAGAGCGCCCCCAGCGGCTGCACCCGGCGCCCTGCGCCCCCCCAGGCTCACAGCTTTCTTCTGGGGGAGCCCCCTGCCGTCGCAAGGCCCCTTGTCCAGCCACAACTCCCCTGAACCAGGGCACCCGTCCCGGGGAGCCGGGCTCCCCCTCCCCGTGGCGAACAGGGGGCCTGGTCCCTGGGACCCCAGACTCAGGCAGGGCCTGTGTGGCCCGGGGTCAGGGGTCAGCCCTGAGGGCCACGCACGGGACTTCTTCCTTAGGGCCTGCCTGTCCCTGCGCGGCGGCCGGGTGAACGGCCCCCTGCCCCGCCGACTGTGGAAGGGACGCGGGCTCTGAACCGTGGGCACTCCCCGGGAGGAGGGGGCCCAGCCCCACCCCCACCCGTCTCAGGGCAAAGGTTTCAGCCTGGGAGCCTGGGCCCTGAGATCAAGGGGGTGGGCGGCACCCTGACGGGGAGTTATCATGAATGCAGACTTGGGGAGGGGGGGTCTGATACGGGTTGCTGGCCAGCACACTTACTCCAAAACCTCTGGCGGCCCCTTGAGCTCTGGGCGGGCACCTGCCCCCCGCCCCCCCTCCCAGGCGCCCCGCACCTCCTCCTCCGCAGGTTGCGCATTTTCTGCACGTACAGCCACAGCTCCAGGCCCACGGGCAGCAGCAGGGGGCGGGGCCGGGGGGCGCCGTACACCAGTTTGCAGACCGCTTTCTCCGCTAAGCTCAGCGCCGCCGGCTGGCCCTCTGGGGCGGCGGCCCACATGGCCAGGCTCCAGGCCTCCCCCGCCCTGCCGGCCAGCCCTCGCCCCACCTTGGCTGCCGGTCCCAGGGTTGCACCGGACCCCGGGCTCCCCTGCCTCTCGCCGCCCCAGGGTGGTGGGCTGCAGGCTCTGGAGGCCCCGGCTGCGGCGGACCCCAGGTCCCCGGGCAGATCCGCTGGGGCTCCCGGGGCCTGAGGGGGATCAGGGGGATCAAGGGCAGCTCAGAGCCGGGGATCAGCGCCGTCACAGGGCGGGCCCGGCCGGGAGGGGCCCAGAGGACGTCCCTGCAGGGGCTGGCACGCAGTAGGGCGCAGAGGCGGCGACAAACTCCCCGACAAACCGTTATGCTGCTCTGACCTGAGGCCAGCTCTGGGCCACGGCCGTCACTCAGCACGAAGGAGCCCAGGCCCATGGAGGGTAATGAGGGGAGAAGGGAGGGGGTGGGGGGTGCCCAGCAGGGCAGAGCCCTGCAGGCTGGGGACGCCCACCCCTCCTTCCTCCAGGGCCCAGCTGAGGCAAGGCTGGGATTTCCTCCCGGCTGGGTCTGTGCCCAGCCCTGCCCCGTCCCCCCAAAGGCCCTGCCCCAGCCGGACGGTGTCCCCCCTTAGCCCCCCGGGCCTGAAGCCTGGCCCGGCACTTGGAGTGCGCGGGCTCTGTGGAGGCAGGGCCAACGGGTGTGGAGTGCGGGTCCCGGCCATCGTGTGTGTGTGTGTGCGCGCCCCCAACAATCTAGGGGCCGTGGGGTTCCCCGCCTGGATCCCCAAGGGGAGCTCCAAGCGGGACCTGGGGGGCTGCCCAGGGCCGGGGTGGCGGGCGGGGGGCTCACAGGGCACAGACGCTGCCCTGCACCCTGGGTCCTTCCCTGGAACGTCCCAGCCACCTGGACTCCCGGCTCCCCCAGCCACCTGTGGCCAAGGAGGTAGTGGCCGACGTGGAGCTCCCTGGGCGGCGGGAGGGGCCCCTGGAGTGGGGGTGGGTGCCCACGTCCAGCCACTGAGGCTCAGAGCCCGCTGGGCCCCTGGTCCGTCCAGGCCCGTCGGGGTGGAATGGTGGTGAGAAGCGGGTCTCTCCGGACCTCCCTGCCCAGGCCACCCCGGCAGCCCCCAGGGTGACCCCATGCCCTCCCAGAGGTCCTCTGTGCCCCCCTCGTGGGTGGCCCCTTCTGAGTGGCCACTGGTCTTCTCAGAGGTGGGCACTGGGGCAGGGGGTCTCCAAGGCCGTGCAGCTAAGAACCACAGAACCGGGAAGGAGCAGCAGCTCCGGGAGGGGGGACCCAGAGAGCTGGGGGTGCTCCACCCCCGAGACCCACCTGGGGTCTGAACAGAGAGGCCGGAGCCCAGGGGTGAGCGGGGTGGGGAGGGTGGAGGACCCGAGGGCCCTGTGAGGTCTGAGGGCGGGATGGGAGGGCAGAGCCAGGGAAGGGGCTGGGCAGTGGACGCCGAGGCTGGGGACCAGGTCCGGGCCACCCGCCCGCACCGGGCTCTGCTCCGGAGGGAGTCCGGCTGGGCACACTGCCCCCCGCCCCGAGGCCTCCCTGTCCAATGCCACTGTCCACCCCCAGGACAGCACCGCTGACAGGGCAGGGCCCGGACCACCTCCTCTGCGCCCAGCTCCCGGTTGAGCCCTCGAACTGCGCGCCCGCACCAACCCCAGGCCCCCGCTCCGCCGCCCAGGGCCACTCCCACGGCCTGCGCTGCAGGCCGCCCTCTCCTGCGCTCTGAGGGTGCTGCCCGGCCCGGCAGGCCCGCTGCCCCGCACCTCGGTCCTTGCACCACCTCCGCAGGCCTGGGGGTGCCTGCCCCATCACCTGGCGAGCCGGCCTCCCCGCCACTGCCGCTCGCCCACCGAGGCCTGTCCACCGCAAGGGCGGCCGAGAGCCCCACTCCCAGAGCATGAGACCCGGGCCAGGCTGGCCAGCGTCCTCTGGCCCCGAGGGCTGTGGTCTTAGCTCGGCCTGCCAGACTCACCGCCCACGCCCCAGCAGGGAGCGACCTTCCCACCTGGGATTTGCCATCTGGCTAGAAAGACGCTTAAATGCTTGCCTCCAGTCCTCAGCCCCCGGGGGGACCCTGGCCCAAAGCCTCCGGCCCCTCCGGCCAGCCTGCCCGCCCCAGCTGGCGCACCTGCGCAGGCTCCAACACCGTGTCTGCCCAGGGCACCCCTCGCTGGCCAGGGCCAGACCGCAGCGGCCTGGGGGCTATCTGCCGAGCTCCCGCCGCCCAATACAGGGGTCACGGGCTGCCGGTGGCCAGTCTTGCCACCCTACCGCCACGTCGCGGTGGGCTTCCCCCAGCCTTCGCCTGAAACGCAGGCCCCTCCTCTCCTGCCGCGGGGCCCCACCTGACAAGGATGCCCCCACCACACCTCCCTGCCTCCCACCCCTTCCTGCCAGCCTCCCAAAGCCAGCGCTGACCAGGAGCTGCCCTGCCCACCCCTGGCCACCGCTGCCCAGCTGGGTCTAACCACCCCCCGCCACGGGCCTCCTCCTGGGCCCTGCAGAAAGCTCGGGGCTTCACAGCCCAGATCTCCCGCCCGGCCCACACAGTGCGGCTCAGCGCGGGTCTCAGCTCGCAGGGAGGCCGGGCTGAGCTCCAGGCCTCTCCCGGTGTCCCCTCGGAGCCGTCCCCTAGGCCGAGGTCCTGCCTGGTGTGTGTCCCCACTGGGCTCCGGCACCGGCCCACACCCAGGGCTCCCACGTCAGGCCGCGGAGCGACTGCCAGGCTGATGAGGACCCCATGCTCAGCCGTGCGAGGCCCCCCAGCCTGCCCACCCTCCCTCTTTGCGTCTCTCTGACACGCTCACGCCGGTGGCAGCCAGATTAACTCCTGCCGTTCTCCGGGACAAAGCACCCCCTCTCCATCAGACAGACGACCCTGGAGCACAAGCTGCCCGCACTGCTCTCCATCCCTTGGGGGGTCCTGTGGAGGGGGGGCGCCGTGGTGGTGGGGGGCTTTAGGGCAGGCCTCCAGCGTCAGCTGCCTGCAAACCCACCCGCAGGCCCTCGCCCTCCCGCGCCCTCCGCCAGCGTGGGGCCCAGGGGCCAGGCCGGGGGCTCGGCGCTCAGTCCTGGAGACCACACAATGGGGGCTGTGTCTCGGCCGGCGGCAGGGACCGGGCCACGGAGGGGAGGGGCGGCGAGCCTTCCAGAGGCCACCACACCCCCGCGCCCCACGTGCGGCCACACGGCAGAGGCCCGCTGCTGAGGGCGGCCTGGCTGGGCCCCCGAAGGCTCCGCAGCCTGGGGGCCAGGGGAGCCCGGGCTGCCCCCCGGGGAGCTGCCACCCACGACCGCCTCGCCCCGCACTCATGCCTGTCCCACTCAGCAGGACACCTGCGCAGGTGGGCAGGGTCCGGCCCCCCAGGGAGGGCCCTGCACCCACCTGGGCCGGGCCCAGGGCATCACCCTGTGGAACAGCCCTGAGGGCCTGCAGTCACTGGGCAGGCACGCAGCCCTGGGCAGGGCCGCCCAGTCGTCCCTGACGAGCGTGGGGTGCTGAGCCCAAGAATCTGCCTGCAGGCAGGTATCTTTCTGTGCGGGCACACACCCACCTGGCCGGCTGGCTCCGAGGCCCCAACCCCGGTGCAATCTGCCGGGCACGGGCGCCGGGCGGGCCGCTGGGGCGCAGACCACCCCACCCACGACACAGCCAGGTCTTCCGGGCAGCTGTGCTGCCCACCCCCCCGCCCCCCCGGTACCTGGGCCATGGCCCTGCAGAGGAGACGCCAGGCCTGGGAGGGGAGCTCCTGGCCGTCCCCTCCACACCTGCTGTGCCGGGCAGCCCCCCTGCCAGTCCCTCAGCCGGTTTCTGTGCACGAGGGGTGGGGTGAGGCAGGCAGCAGCCCACCCCTGGCCTGCAAGCTTCTGCTGGTCCCCAGCCCTCCCTGGCCTGGGAGGCCCCAGTCCCCGCAGCACCGCCCTCTGGCCCCGCTCCCACACCCTCAGCCCCCGACTCCCGGCGCCCTCCTCTGGCACCTCCGGCGCCCCGATTCTTGCGCTCCCACCCCTGCGCCCCCATCCCCACCACCCCGCGGTGAAGGCGAGTACCCGCCACGTTGCGCGCCCGCCGCCGCCGCCGCCGCCTTTGTTCCAGGCAGCCCACCTCCCGGGCCGCCCGGTCCCCGCTGCTCGCCGCCCGCGCGCGCGCTGTCCGCCGTCCGCCGACCGCCGACCGCCCAGCCCACCTGGAGTAGAGGCGCCGGGCCGGGCCGGGCAGCTCGTCGGCGGCGGGCGGGGCCGGGCCGGCCATGGGCCGGGGTCTCCGAGGGCCGGGTGCACGCTCCTCGCTCGCAGTGCCCAGCGCCTGCCACCGGTCCCCAGTCCGCCGTTCGCGCTCCTCCGTCCACTGTCCGCCCGCCTGGCCCGCCGGCGGAGGCGCCGAGGAAGTGATGTGCGCGGGGCGCCGCCCCTCCCGCCTTGGCCGTGATGTCACCGGTCCCTCCTCTCTCCAGGCGTTGGGGGAGGGGCGGGGAGAGGAAGCCCGCGGGGGACGGCCGGCGTGAGGGGCGGGGCCCGATGCGGCGGGTCGGAGGGCTGGAGTGAGCCCCTACCTCCGCCCCGGCTCCCCGACCCAGCCCCTGCGGGATCCAGGCCCCGAGGCCTGGCGTGGACATTGCCGCTGGGCCCTGCTGGCCTCCCCACCCCCTTCCTTCCACCCCCCACGTGGGGCTCCGTGAAAGCCCCCTGCCTTTGTCCGGCAGGCGCCCCGCCTCGGTGGTCCTCCGCCCCCTCCCCGGGCCCAGCCCCCGCATGAGTCACCCCGGCTCACACTGGCAGTGGGGTGCAGCCTTGGGGAGCCCGTCTGCCTAGTTCGGAGAGACCTCCCAGGGCCAGGGTGCAGGGGCTGGTCACAGATGCGCGTTCTGCCCCCCCGTGGGAGGGAATTCACAGGTCTGGGAGGAGCGGCTGAGGGGTCAGGAGTGTGTGTGGCCTGACCCTGGAAGTTGTGGGTAGCCACAGCCCCTGTCCCCCCTTTTCTCACCACGGAGACCTTCGGCTGCTGCGTGGCCCTCTTCACCCAGGCCTCATCTGTGGGGGGACTTGGAAGGATGCAGGTAGTGCAGCCAGCTGAGCCCACCCGGCGCGGTCCGGCCGGCGTCCCAGCACCGGGCCACCTCCTCCTCTGAACACCTAGAGCCCGAGTGGGAGAAGAGGCCTCCCATCCACCCGCCCAGGCTCTGCCCCGCTCCAGGGCATCTCTCCACGCGGCACGGGGGGCAGGGCCAGCTCCGGGGTGCCGGGGGTGGGGGACCCCCAGCAGGCCCTCGGGGCACACGCCGGTCTCACCTTCTCACCTTCTGGTTCGGTCCTGCCCCCTCCTCAGTCCAGACCCTCCCCGCGCGGCCAGGAGACTCCGAACCCCGGAGAGGCGCTGCGACGGAGGAGCAGGACTGGGACGTGTCCAGCCGCGGGAAGGGGCCACTTTCCCCGGGGCGCTGCAGCCCCTCCCCGGAGCGCTGCCCTCGGTCAGAACAAGGACTCCGAGGCCTCCCAGCCAGACTCCAGGCAGCGCGCAGCCCGCAGGACTCTGGCTTTGGACCGAAAATAAACGCCGGGTGACAAAGGGCCTGCTGGCCCGGCCTCTGCTTCTCCTGCGGCCGAGAGGCGGCTTGCAACCGGACCGTCTGCGCCTGGAGCTGGCAGCCCGCCGGCCCGCGAGCCCTCCCCCCACGACCGCAGCAGCCCGGCAAGGCCTTTCTCCTGGCCTTGGCCGCCGGCTGGCCCCTGCAGGGTGGGCGGTGCAGTGCTGGCGGCGGGAGGGGGAGGCTCCGGCCCGCAGCAGCCCCCAGCCTGCTTCCTGGGGCGCCCCCTGAGCCGCATCACTGGCAAGGCCAGGCTGCCCTGGCCTCAGCGTCCCCCGGAAGCCGTCAGTGTGGGCCTCCGCGTGCACATGCGTGTGGCCGGGTGCCTGGTGCCATGAAGGCCCTTGTGACAAACATGGCGTGATGGCAGAGTGAGGGACAGCTGGGTGGCCGAGAGCGGGTCTTCTTTCTCCCTGCCTTGAAGTGGGGAGACCTGGCCCCTGGGGGCCCTGGCCCAGAAGAGTCTCAGGCTCATACCAGAGCTTCCCCGGGGACCCCGAACCTTGGGGGTGCCGTGCCGTGAGCGGGCCCCAGACTCTGGCTCTGAGTCAGGCCGAGCAGGGCTGAGGGCCACCCCCCCCGACCCTGCACTGGGTGACCCCACACAAACTGCCTTCCCTCTCGGAGCCGCGCTTCTGTCCCCCATGAACAGGTTCCGCGGCCCTGTGCCACAGGGGCAGCGGGGCATCGCGGGGTCCGGACAGAGACGGTCACCGAGCCGGCACGCAGGAAGAGCTCGGGGTGCCAGCTCCTCGGGCCGCACCGCCTGTGCACAGGGGCCCGGGCCTGCTGGCCGGGTGGGGGGCACCCACCCCACAGCCCAGAGAGGGGCCTTCTCCTGCCCAGAGACCCGACTCTCTCCCAGCAGCGGGACCCACAGAGGGAGGTGGGACAGGGGCAGGGGCAGGGGACAGGCCCAGCATGCATGGGCCACGTGGCCACCCAGCCTTCCGTCCATGGAGAGCAGGGGCCCCTGGGAGACGGGTCTGGGGGACGGGCAACTCCTGGGGGGCAGCATCCCGTCCTGACTCTGCCTCCCACTGGTGCCAGACCCGCCTGGCCCCCCACTTACCCTGCTCACCCTCCCCCAACGCTCCTACCTTCCCCCAGCCCCGGGACGCACAGCCTGTGCGCCCGTGGGCGCCTCATTGCAGCCTTCCTTGTACGTTCCCGAGGTGCTGCGTGCCCCAGGCGGAGCAGAGGGCTCCGGGGGGCTGCCAGCACCCCTTCCGTCCCCTCCCGGAGGGGCCTCAGCCCCACGGGAGCATCAGAGGGAAGAAACTCGGTCTCCCACCCCGCCCATCCCTCCAGGCCCAGATGCGAGCAGGGAGCCGCCTGGATGGTCCCGGAGGCACCCCCTCCCCCCGCCATGCGCCCACCAGCTGCAGTTGGAGTGCTAAGGGCCCGCGTCAGCACAGCCAAGACCCTGCCCTTGGGACTCATCAGCCGTGACAGCCCTACCTGCGGGGACCTGCCACGTGCCTGCACCGTCACCGAGTGCTCACTGGCATCCGGCCTGGTCGGCACACCCCTCTCGTGCGGGCTGGGCCTCAGGGCAGCTGAGGTCAGACCCTGGTTTCCTGACCGGTCCCTTCTGGGACCTGTCCTCAGCCAGCCCTGGTGGGAGGTGCCAGTGGACAGTTGCATGGCTCTTGCTGCTCGCCCGGGTACAGGGCGGCCTGGGCTCCCAGAGGCGGTGGACACTCAAGGCCACCGTGGGCCTGGGACGAGGGCCAGGCCAAGGGAAGGTGGCCGGGCTCCCAGGGACCATCTCAGGGACGAAGAACTGGCCCACGGCTTCGGCGGGACCTGCGAACTCCGTGGCCCTCCAGGCGTCTGCCAGGGCCCGGGTAGATGGGGGTGCCCCACGGTGGCGTGGCAGCTCCCAGCCACCGCCTCCCCAGACCCTGCCTTCCTCCTGTGGCCACCTGCGGGGGGACCCCCCAGCAGGGCTGCTCCCCCAGGGCCAGTGGGGGGCTGGGACGTCCAACCTGGGGGCTGCCTGGGGGGTCCTGGCCCACCTCTGCTGTAAATCCCCAACCGGGGAGGGAGGAGGTAGACGGGGAGGGTGGGGGAGGGCGGGAAAGAGACACAAATGGGAGAGCTTAGGGGCAAAGAGACTGTCCGGCTTCCCACCGCCCCAATCAGCTCGTCGCCCTGAGAGAGAGCTGCTTCTTCTGTGCGGTCTGGGGAGCACGTGTCCCAATGCCACGAGGCCACCACGGCGTCACCCACAGCCACTTCCTCACCTTGGGGGCCTCCCAGCCCCCGGAGAGCAGGGGCCGCCGGGGTCCACAGGGGCACGCAGCCGGGAGCCAGAAGGGAACGGCCCGGCCACACGCGGGGCCTGAGCGCCTCGCCGGGCGATGACACGCACACGCCCCGGAAATAGCTGGAGGCTGCGTGCGGCCAGACTCCACCCGTGTCATCGAGGGCCACCTGGCCGCGCCGCATTCCTCTGCTCTTGCTTGCAGCTGGCAGCCGTGTCAGCCTGTGTGTGGCCCCGGGGCCTGTGGGGAGGAAGCGAGGCACACGACATAGGCGGTGCTCCCGTGCCTCACGTGACCCACACCCCCTCCCCGTCCTGTCCGTGCCCCTCTCCCTCCCTCCCCGGCCCGGCAGGCTGCGGCACTGGTAGTGCTGGGGAGCGGCAGAGACGAAGAGGGAGGGAGGGAAAGACGGACAGACAGACAGACCGTGCGAGAGAGGGAGAGACACAGACAGAGCCAGCGAGCTGGTGCGGCCTGGCTCTGGCTCTGCTGCTCACCAGCCGGCCCGGCCCCCCGCTGCCCAGCTCCCTTCTCCAGCCAAGGCCAGGCAGGGGGTCTCCCCGGGAAGCCCCTGGCGAGGGCCTGCAGCAGCGCCTGCACTCCGCCGGGGCCACTGTCGCCGAGAAACCTGCACCTGTGCTGACCCCTCCAGCCGGCGGCAGACTCCTGCCTGGCCGGAGCCCTGGGTCGGGGCGGGGACCTCCAGACACAGGCCCGTGTGGGGGCTGGGACGCGTCTGCCCTGCTGGTGCAGGCGCCCCACGTGGCAGCAGCATCAGAGGGGGCCCAGGTGCCCTGGGGCCACCGGGCTGAGGGACCGGAGCTGGCCTGCCGGCTGGGCACCTGGGCCCTGGAACAGGGCATCCTCCCCTGGTCCCCTCCCCACCCCAGCTGCACTCCCTCTGGCCTTGGCCCCCGAACCTCACCTTGGCCCCCGGGTGCTCACCGACCCGCCACCTGCGAGCCTGGGGTGTGGTTGCAGGGCCTGGAAGACGCCTAGAAGGTCCCTGTGGGATCCGCTCACCAGCACCCACCCCCCCCACCCCCATGCCCGGCCCCGTGTGGAGGAGGCAGGACCCTAACACCCTACCCTCCCCCAGACACTGTCACTCCCAACCATGGCCTCGGGCAGCCGGGTAGGCTGGCGGGGACAGGAGCCAGCCTCTCGTGAGGGGCTAGGGCTACAGGGGGGCAGGACGGTGGTGGGAGAACGGAGGGGGTGCTCGGGCCCGTGTGGCCATTTCACTGTGAGGATGTGGCTAGGGAGGGCAGCGGGCGAGGGGCCGTGCTCCGGCTTGGAGGGCGTGGGACCCGGGAGCACGGCAGGACCTGTGCAGACTGCTACACCCCGCACCAGCAAGCCCCTGCCCTGGGCCAGCATGCCCCTCACACCCGCATACCCCGCACCCGCACCAGGCCAGCACGGCTCACGCCTGAGCTTGCTGTGGACAGGGGCTACTCTAGCCGCCAGGGTGGGTGTGAGGCCTGAGGCAGGCATGTGGCAGCTGGGAGCCCTCTCAGTGGGGTGTCTGTGCAATGTCCATCTGTCTGTCCAGCAGCCACGAAACGGAAAAGGACGCAGGAGAGTGGGTCCTTTCCCCGCGGCCGGCCCCCATCCCACCCTCACCCTCTCATGGGTGTCTTCCCGGAGCCCCTGCCTAGCAGTTCCCAGCTCAGGCTGCTGTCGGTTGCCACGGAAACCCCCATCCTCCGCAGGGGCCCCCTCTCCTACAAGCTGCCCGTGCCCCGCCCCCAGGGCCCCAGAGCAGGCGGGGCTGAGTGTCGTGTGCTGGTGGGGGCCCAGCCGGCCAGGCGGTCCGTGTCCTGGGCTGGTTCTTCACAGCGGCTCTGGGACAGGGAGAGCCAGTCCCTAATTTCTGAACCGTCGGATCAGTCCGGCGCATGGTTTTCAGGCTCCGTGTGGGTTCGGGGTCCCCGTGTCCAGCCCTAATCTGGGGCGATGCCCGAGGTGCACAGGGCAGTGGCCGGAGGTGGGTAGCACCCTGCCTGTGGCAAGGCGGGCGTCCTCAGGAGGCCCTGGGGAGCCCCCCTTGGAAAGCCCCCGATCCTAATGATTTGATCTGTGGGCTGGACACACTCCCCTGCAACCCCCAAATCTCCCAGGGCGCGGGGGCAGGGGGTTAGGGGAGCACTCACACCTCCCAGAGGAGGCCTGTTCCCCCCCCCACCCCAGGGCAGAGCGGCTGACAGGGGAAGCTGCAGGAAGGAGGGAGAGAGGGGCAGGACCTCCTGCCCCCCACCCAGGCTCCCCACCCACCCAGCCCACCCAGCCCGGGGACCCAAACCTCCAGGGCCCCTCCCCCTCCCTGCAGGACTGGTCAAAACTCGGGGCCAGGCAGATTCAGAACTTGGGGAAAGGACCCCAACGAGCTGGTGAAAACGCCCCCTAGCGACCCGCTGTGTCAGGAGGGGCTGGGGCCGGGGTGGGCTGGGGTGGGTGTGAGCCTGATTGGAAGGTGAAGCAGGTGGCTGGGGTACTTGTCTCCCTCCCGGCTTCTAGGTGGGGGACATGCCCACCACCTGCATGTCCTCGTGGTCCCCGAGGGAGCCTGGTTAAACAGACGGCGCCGCGGAAGTTCCCGTGGACGGACGAGGAGGGCGGGAGAGGAGACAGACGCCCCTCGTTCTGGAGGCGGGAGAGCTGGAACTGGGTTCGCGGGCCCCGGGGTGCAGGGTGCAGAGAGGTCAGATCAGGCCAGCCCTCGGGCACCACGGAGGTCAGGGCGCTGGATCTGGGTGTCTCGGTCCAGAGGTCGCTGCCGGAGCCCCGCGCACAGCTGGAGGTCTCGCCTGAGCTCGGGGCGCCCTGCACCCCCAGTGCCCAGGCCCCCAGCCCCTCCCCCTGCTGCTGTGGGGGCCTCCATGGGAGGGTGGGCGGGCTCACCGGGCCTGCCAGCTGTGGGGGTTGCCCCCCTCCGGAGCCTCCGGCCCAGGGACACAGCCGCCCCAACCTTGAACTTGCTTGGAGAGCCCGGCTCTGGCCCGAGACCAGGCGACTCCGAGTCTCTGCCCAAACCCGCATTCCTGAACACCAAGAACAGTTTCTTGGCAAAAAAGTATGTTTCTAGAGGTTTACTTAGGGGGGAGGGACACAGTTCTGGGGGAAGGGCAGCAGAGGCCGGAGAGGACCCCCATCCCCCGAGCACCCCAGGGTGAGGGTTGGCTCCCAGGGTGCGGCAGAGGGAGGGCGCCCCCTGCCGGCATCGTCCCCACATTTCCCGAAGCCGTGCTGGGAGGACCGTGGGTTTTCATCAGGCTGCCTGCACCCCTGATCCCCAGTTTCTAGGGGCAGCACACCCTCCCCTGCACACGGCCCGCACCCCCGTATAACAGCCAGGAAGGCACGCAGACCCCGAGCCTGGCACCCACGACCCCCCTGTGCTCCTGCCGGGGCGCCACGCCAACTCCAAGGACTGGGGGCGCTTTGCCGGTTCTGAGGTGGGTGTAGCTGGACCCCTGAGGTGCTGCGCCGTCTCCTCCAACCTCTGGCCTCCTGGCCCTCGGTGCTGTCTCGAGGCCCAAGGGTGACCCGTCCCAGCTGACCGTCCCACGCAGTTTTTCAGAAGCACCAGGGTGGACCCATCCACCTTCAGGCCCCCTCGGCTCCTGGCCAGCAGAGACTTGGGTGGCCTCTGGGGGCTCCCTGAGGAGAGGGGGGAGCCGGGAAGGTGGGCTGGAAGGGGCCAGCAGGCCAGGCCAGCCACCAGACCCGGGGGCAGGGCTCTGAACCATAGCCGAGAGCTGCCCTGCCCTGCCCCCACCCCTTTCCCCTCAAGCTGGGACCTGCCCCCTCCCCCAGTGCCCTGGGCCCCAGAGGGGAGGCCTGCCCCCTGGGTGTGCCGCACCCTCCGCCGGCCTCTGCGGCTGGCTATACGCAGCCCGGAGGAGCAGCCCCACGGGAAGGACGCCTGGGTTTCTCTGGCAACCCTGGGGCGGGGCGGGCCTCCTCCTAGCCTCCTGCTGGGCCTCCCGGGGACCCGCAAGGCCGGGCCCAGGGCTCCCGGGCTCTGCTCGCAGCTGGCCTTTGGGCCACGGCTGCTGGCTGGTGCCCTTCCGCAGACAGGGACACCTGGAGCCTTCCCGCTGGTGAGTGCGGGGCGGCCCGCCCCAGGCCCCTGGTGGGGGGTGGGGAGGGAGACGCCAGCCAGCAGCTGGGAGGGGTGAGGACACTGCAGGTCAGGCTGGTGGTGTAGCCTTCCTGTCTTCCTCGGACTTGGCTGCGTGCAGACTGGCCGCCCTTCCTCCATCGTGGTTCCCTGGGGAGGGGTCTTCCCGTCTGGGGCTCCCCTCTGAGGGCTTGGGACCCCTGGGGGTCAACGCCAGGCCCTCCCCGCTGGGCTGCCGTGCTGTGGGCTCAGGTCCCATTATAGGCGGCACTGCATTGTCAGCTAATGAACTCTGCCACGGTTTCCCCATCTGTGAAATGGGGGTAAACGCTGTCCCAGGCCCCAAGGGAGCTGAGGCTGACGGCTCACATGTGGTCTCGGCCGGCGGGCCCGTGGCCGACAACGGCCCGGCTCCCACTCTCCTTGGGCAGAGGGCCCGGGCCCCGGGCTGTCCTGTCCTCCCGGAAGGTTCCCGCTGCCTGTGAGTTCCAGGCTGAGGCAGGGGGCAGGAAGGGACCTTCAGCCGTGCCCCCCAAGAGCCAGGGCCCCTGGAGACTGCTGTGAGCCCTTGGGAACGGTTTTGGTCCCCAGGGCAGGGGTGTCTGTCCCCACAGGTTCCTTCCCCGGGTCGCTGGGGTCCGAGGCGGTGTCCCTGCTCTGTGCCCGTCAGCTGGGGGGGGGGTGCCGAGGGCAGGTCTCTGCTCTGTGTGGTGTGACCGTGGGCCAGGTGACAGCTCCTCCCCTCGAGCACTGCCGTGAGGAGCCTCGGGCCGCCCACGTTGCCCGGGGAGCATGCTGGGTGCAGGGCCCGGCCCCTGCTGCCGCTGGCTCAAACTGCACCTGCACCCCAAACTGCAGCTGGCTCTAGGCATTGTTCTGCGCGGGCGGGTGCTGGGAGCAGGCCCGGGGTGGGGGTACAGGGCCAGAGAACCAGGAGGGGGCAGGGCCTGGGCCTGGGCCTGGGGGGAGCCGGCCTGGGGCGTGGCGCTCCCTGCCAACCTCTCTGCCGCCAGGTCTGGGAGTCTGTCCCACGCAGAAAGGGCCCGGGGCTTCTTTGGGCCACTGTATGCAGTTCCCACCGGCTTAGCAGAGGGGGCTGCCGCGGCTGGGCCGAGAGTCTGGGGGTGCGGGCGCCCCTGCCTCCGACGCGGAGCCCCCGCCCTGGGCCCTGCCCTCTGTCCTCGGCTCTCTCTCTGCCCCTCGCCCCTCGGTGGCGCTTCCATCCGGCGCCCCCAACCGCGTCCCCCACCCAGCCTCCAACCGTCTCCCAAGTCGCTGGCTGTGCTGTCTGTCACCTGGCTCCCGCCCTGGCGTCTGCCACCTCCGTGTGGCCCCGAGTCCCCTTGGGGCCCGGCCAGCGTCGAGGAGTCAGCCCGCCTCCCTGGGAGCACCTGGCGGAGGCGCTGAGGCCGGCGGGGTGGGGGAGGGGAGATGCCACCCTGACCAGACCCCCCCCACGAAGGCTGTTGGCAGCCCCCCACCCCCCGCCTGCCCCGCTTGCCCCGCTCTGGGGACCCTGGTGTGCTCGTGTGCACGTGCGTGTGCGTGTGCGTGCGTGTGCGCTCCTGCACGTCAGAGGGGCGGTGTGTACCCTCGTGCAGCAGGGTCTGACGTGCCCAGGGGCTCGGCCACCGGCAGGTCGTCCCCCCCGATGGGGACCAGGCGCGGCTCAGCCCCCAGAGAGCTTCCATTCGGCCCCTTGGCCCCTGTGCCCCACCCCCCCGGCCCCTGCTGCCGGGTGGCTTCTGGGCACGGCCTGTTGCAAGGCCAGTTTGGGGGCCGCTGCGTCCCCAGGGCTGGGTGTGAGTGGGTGGTGGTTGGGCGCCATGCCACCGCCCGGGGCCCTGTGGTCTCTGGCCCCCGGGGGAGCGGGCGTGGCAGGCCTTTCTCCTCCGCGGTCTGCGGACTGCCCCCTCCCCGAGCCTGCCCGGGCCTGCTCAGACCTGCCTCTCGAGGGTGAGGCGGCGACAGGCAAACAGGGTGGCTAATCAGAGCAGAGCGCTGCCAGCTTCCAACGGGAAGTCCGCCCCGCCCGCCATCGGGCCCGGGGCTCCGCTCCTCACGGGGCAGCCAGCACGTGCGGGCCCCCCCCACCCCCGGGGCGAGGGCAGAGCCGCTGCCCGGGGGAGGGACCACTTGCGGGTGCTGTGCGGTGCCCCGTGCTTGGCGGCGGGTGGGGTCGGCAGTCTGGGCTGCAGTGGCTGGGTGAGGACAAAGGCGCCGGCTTTTCTGGTCTGCGTTTGTGTCCTGTGTCTCTGACCCTCCAAAGAACGCCCCCCACGGTGGGGGCTGAAGTTCTGCGCACCAGCCCGGAGAGCGCAGCGGCTCCTGAGGGCCGAGTAGCCTGCCCCGGGCGCCAGCGGGCGCGCGGTGTGTCCAGGAGTCAGGCCTCTCCGCCACACTCCGCTGCGGAGTGCCAGGGGGCAGAGGGAGGGCTGCCCCGTGGGCTCTTCCAGCTGAGGAGCCCCCCCCTGTGACTCTCCCAGTCCGGGGTGGTTCAGCCTGGCCCTGGGGACCCGCCAGGGCCACCAGCTCCCGCTGCCTGGCTTCGGACCCTGCTGGGACCCTGGAGTGGGGACAGTGGCCAAGCCTGGGGACTGGAGCTGGACTGGACACCCCCAGGAGCATCGGCCACGCCAGGCCACCCCCGCCCCCAGCGGCCCCTGGTCCCCGTGTGGGGGACAGACAATGGGAGGGCGCCAGGCCCACTCACACCTCTGTGGGTGGGGGAGGAACTTCCTCAGCGAGTGTCAACCTCAGAAACCTCCAGACCTGTAAGAATTTTTGTGAATTTATTTCACCCAAACGGATGGCAATTGCCGGGAAGTGACACCTCAGCGGGCGCAGGAAACGGGCTGCAGAGTTGGCGGTTTTGCACCTTATTCTGTACGTTAACGGTCAGAGGAAGAGCCGCAGGGGCTCACGTGACCCTGGCCGGTGCTGGACGAGGGAGGCGGGAAAGGCCGAGGGGGCCTCTGGGGCTGGATGAAGTCGTGCGTCTTCCACACGGGGGGGGCGGAGCCGACGGTCAACCACAAGCACGCGGACCCTAAGGTGAGGGGTCGTGGGCCCCCTCCCCTTGGGACGTGGCTGCCCCCAGGGACCTGCCCTTCATTTCAGACCGTCCCGCGTGGCTCCTTCGGTCTCCGAGGGTGTAAAGCCGCCACGCAGGCCGCCCCTGAGCTGGTCAAGTTGGTTTGTGGCCCCTCTTTGTCCACGAGACAGTGGCATCGGGGTGGGCGGCCGGTGGGGTCCGCATGGGGCTGGGGCTTGGTGAGCAGCGCTGCAACCTGCAGGGGGCGCTCCTCTACCCCAGCTGTGGCCTCCGCTGTGTGGCCCGCCCTGGGCCTTGTCCTGTGGGACCCGTGGGCGAGGGGGAGGGTGCAGCCCAGCTCAGAGACAGCAGCACCCCAGCAGGTGCGAGAGCCCGCGCAGGGCAGGGTGGCTGCGGCCAGAGCAGCCGGGGGCTGGACGTCCGCAGAGGTCTCGGCGGGGCGAGGGAGGTTCCGAGGCCTCCGGGAGGCGCGTGCCCTCCGGACCTGGGGCCGCGTCTGGGAGCCTCGCCGTGAGGCTGCTGGGGGGCGGCAGGGACGGGACCCACCTCGGTCCCTGCCGAACTTCCCGCCAGTGGGAAGGAAGAGCACCAGGCCCTGCGTCTGGAGGGGCCGCCCCACCACGGCCTCCCCGAGCGACTGCCCTCTGCCCTTTCAGGAGCAGGCCCAGGGGGACTCTGACGTGGGGGCTGGAGGGTCGGGGCGGGGCGGTGGCCCTTCAGGACAGGGGTCAGGCCTCTGCCCGGTGGGATGGCGCTGGCTGGGCTTGTGCGCTTGGCAAGGCTACTGAGGGTTTCTGCCTGGGTGTGGGGGGGCTCTGGGAACCCAAGGGGGGCGAGCAGTCTTTGCCTGTCCCCTCAGCTGTCCAGTCTTTGAGGGCGGGGGACACCTCGGTCCCTCCCTTACGGTGTCCCTCGCTCCCAGGAACCCAGCGCGTCGCAGGGACATGCCTGTGCCCACAGCTCTGCTGGAGGGCGGCTTGCCCAACCCCGGGACAGGGCCTGCCTGGAGGCGGGGTGCCAGCCTCCCCCCACCAGCCCGCCCCACAGGCAGGACAGGGGTCCGAGCCTCACAGGCTAACTCCAGCCTCCTGCCCCAGGCCCCTGGACCACACCTAGTGACCGAGGCAGATGAGCTGCGTCCGCAGCCAGCACCCCCTACTGCCGGCAGTACTTGGGCTGCCCCCCGGGCCGGGCCAGGAGCGCCCCCTGCTGGGGCGGCTCCATCCGGGACGTCACTCCGGGGGGCTGCAGTGGAGCAGGGCCGCCCACGAGTTTCTGTGCGACGTTTGTGTCACAGGGCACCGACCCGGGGTGGCAGCGGGGAGCCCGGCCCCCTCTCCCTGCTTGGGCTGCAGACTCCTCTTTCTCTGGGGCTGCTCCCCTCAGGAAGGGGGGCCTTCAGGGCAATTAATTCCTAATGAGAGCTCCTGACCCCCTCGGCCACTCCGTGACTGCTCCCTGCCTGGTCACCAGCTCAGGGGTGACCAGGGGCCCGCAATCACCAGGGGGCGCCGAGGAGAGGTCTTGGGTCACCCATGGTTGCATTGTGGCTGGGGCGGGGCCGGGACTTGAACCAGCTGTCCTCCTGGGGGCCCCGCTGACCACAGAGCCTTGGGCCTCCCCCCAGCGCTGCCCTGCCAGGGTCCCCAGAAAAGTGACGGGGAGGCTGCTGGAGGCAGCCCGAGCAGGCCTGGGGTCCTGGTGCTAGGGCAGCTCTGGCTGCTTTCTCTGTGAGCAGAAGGGGCCCCGCGCACCTGCCGGCCAGGGAGAGCTGAGGGGCCACGCCCTTCCCCACCCGCTGCCCCCGACCAGCCCCAGGCAGCCGGACGGCGGCGGGGGCTCCCGGAGAGGCGGCTGCTGTTTCTGTGCTGGAGTCGGGGCCTGAGCCCTCGGGCCCCCTTTGGGCGGCCAAGCCTCTGGGCCTCTGGTGGGCCCCTTTCTCCTGCGCCTGACCGGAGCCGCGAGCCCGGCCCCAGCCCTGGCCGCTCCCTGACCACACGCAGCAGCCCCGGGAGGACTGGGGGGGTGGGGGGCGCTGCCTGGCGCCCCAGCGGGGGCTCACAGGGCCGGTTGCTGAGTGACACGGGGTTATTGTGCTGTCACGGGCCACCTGGAATTCTCTCCCGCCCCTCCGAGAGGCAGCTTGTTAGGAAGCCCCCCAGGCAGTTACCAGCCCAGGGCCTGGCAGCCCACCGCGCCCGCCCCGTTCCATGACCATCCTTACGCTTTCCACTGTGGGCGGGGCGCCGGGACCGGCCGGCAGCCCAGCGGGGCGGCGGCCAGGCCACCTGGAGCAGGAATGGACGCCGGCAGCTGGCCCTGAGGCTGCCCCGTGAACGCGGCCGTGTCCATCTGCCTGGGTGCGATGGCCCAGCCTCACCCCAGAGACAGCCGGGGGTGCTGCCGCCTCTGCCCCGGGGCCCCCGGGGGACTGGCGGACATGAGGGCTGGCACCAGGCCCAGGTAGCGTCCGCACCCACCTAGGTGCGCGTCGCCGCGCCCGGCACGGCCTCCCCCGGAGGGTGGTTGCGTCACCGTGAGGGGCGAGGACCTGGGGCCAGAGTGCCCCTGCCCTGGGCCTCTGCCCCCAGCCTCAGTTTCCCTGCCTTCAGGCCAGGCTGCTCCTGGTGCCTGACAGAAGGGTTGAGGTCAGGGTTTTTTCTGGAGAGAGGGTGCCGCGGGACTGCCGTGCACGGGGGCATTTTCCTGGCCCCCCACACCCTTCTCAGCCCACGTGCAGGGGCCCAGGGAAGAGCTCGGGAGCAGCAGGGTCCCTGGACGACGGAGGGCGCGCTGTGCGATGTGCCACCCTGTCTGCGTCTCCCCGCAGGGCAGACGGGCCGCGGTCCTCTGCAGCCAAGAAGGGCCTGGCGGCGGCCCTGAGGAGGCCCGGGCCCTGTGAGCAGCCAGGCGCCCCGAGGGGCGCTCCCTTCGTGGCCTGGTCCGACCACCTCGAGAGGCCGGGTGCCCTGGGGAAGGCCGGCTGCTACCCGCTGTGGACAGCAGGCAAGGAGGGCAAGGATGGGGACAGCTCGGTGTCATCGGGCCGTCTCTCTGGCTCCTCCGGGGGCCACGAGTCGTGTGCCCCTCCGCACGGGCTCTGGACGGAGAGGCCCCCGCAGGTGCTGGGGTGCCCGCGGCTGCACAGGGACAGCAGCCCGCGGCTGGAGCAGCTGAGGGACAAGATCCGGGCCCAGGTTCGGTGGCAGGGCAGCTGCGCCTCCCTGGGCACCTCGATGCCCTCCAGCGCCTCACACCTCCACAAGGCCTCCATGCCGGCCCCCCGGCAGAAGGTCCAGAAGCTGAAGAAGGCCCCTGCGGCCCCGGCCTACCCAGGTCAGTGGCAGATTTTCCTGGGGGCGGGGGGGGGGCGGGAGAGCTGCGCTGGGAGCCTGGGGGGACCCACCCGGGGGCAACGCAACGCGTCCTCTGGGCCCAGAGTCTGCAGCCTTGCGGCGGGGGCTCTGGGTGGGGCTGGCTGATGGGTATCGCGGTCAGGTACGTGGGGACGCACGCCAGGGACCCCTGGGCCAGCTTGCAGGGGATTCCGGAGGGCCTCGAAGACACAGGGTGCGTGCCCCACACCTTGGCCTGGGGTTCAGAGGCGAGGGAGAGGGTGGGAATTCAGAGAACCCTCCAAGCACAGTGCCCCCCGTTGGGCGGACGGGAGGGGTGTGGCCCTGGGACCCTCTCACTGGGCAGGCGCGCCACTCTTTATAGGAGGCAGGGGGATTTTTCTGTTAAAATCACTTTTAAGGTAATATCTTTGTTTAAAACAACTGTAAAATACACATAACACAGGCTGTCCCCACCCCGGCTCGGGGCACACACGGCTCAGTGGCAGCAGGGACAGTCCCACCGCTATGCAGCCGCCGCCGCCACCGTCCTCTCCAGGACGGTCCGTCTTCCCACACGGACGCCCGGTCCCCGTGAAACCCCACTCCCACCCCTCCCCCCGCCCAGGCCCCCACCTCCTACTGTGACTCTGCCTCCCCTAGGTCCTTACAGGAGTAGAGTCCCACAGGATTTGTCCTTTCTCGTGGGTCCGGGTCTTGAGGTCCCTCCGGCCGGGAGGTGAGGGAGCTGAGGCCCGAGGCCGGACCTGGCTGCACCAGAGGCCCGAGAGCCCTTCCGGCCGGTCTCCTCCCCTGGGGAGACCTGGTGGGCCCCGCCCGCTCTCTCGCACTCACTGGCTTGCTGGCTGTCCCCTCCAGTCCACCACGGTGGGCCTTGGATGGCCTCTGCCCTCTCTGGGTCTCCATGCCCCCCTGACGGCCCAGCCAGGGGTGGACCCAGCCATGCAACGTCCCCTCCGACTCTGACTCTCACTCCTCGTCTCCCAGGGGGCCAGCTGCTCTGCCCTGGGTTCACCCAGGGGCCAAGTCGGTCACTTACTCACTCAGCAAACATGAGCTCCGAGACCTAGCCCCGAGTTGGGTGCAGATGAGACCGGAGGCTGTTCCTGTCCTCTGGGGCTCTGGGCCACCAGACACTTAGAGTCTGTGGAGAGTCAGGGAGGGTGTGGTGAGCCCAGCCCTGCCAGGGGGTGGCCCTGGCAGCCACGCCCGCCCCCTCAAGCCCTGGGCTCAGCCATGCACGCTGGCACGCAGGCCCAGGGAGCGGGCGGGACCGCTGTGGGACCCGGTCGGGGGCTCCTGCTCGTGCGTCACTGCTTACCTTCCCCGCTCCCCGCCTCTTCTCTCCCTGAAGTTCCACGGGAAAACCCCAAAAGCATGAAAAGTTGTTCTTGTAAAAGAGAGAAGCCCTCCGCATGGTGCGCCCGAAAGGCTGCCAAAGACAGGGGTGAGTCTGGTGCCTTCGGGGCCGGCAGGGCTCGGGGACCTGAGCCCGCGGTCTGGCCCCCTCGGCGGGGCGGGGGGCGCGTGGTTTCCCGTGCAGGGCGGCTGGCCGCCGGCACCTGTTCGACTGCCCAGCGTGTGGGGTGCAGGGGGCCTCTGGGGTCACCAGGGGTCGGGCTCGAGTTGGGGGGGCTCTGCCGTGCCTGGAGGACCTCGGGCGACCGTGGAGCCTGGCTGTGTGTGGGGGGCCGCCCTCGCAGGGAGCTGCCCCTTGTGACGAAGGGCGAGTCCACGAAGCCCCCTGTTCTGCCCCAGAGGCCCTTGGCCACGCTCTCACGCTCCTCACGCACGCTCACATGCGTCTGCCCGCCACACGCGTGGCAGTCAGGCGTGCCTGCTTTCTCCTCGCACGGCGTCGCGCAAGGCACTCCCGAGGGCCCGCCCCCTCGGGCGTCGGGAGGACCCGCTGCCGGGGTGGGCTCCCCGACCCACCTGGTTTGGGATTTGGAATTCCAGGTGGCAAACCCACCTGAGCGCTGGTGGGGGGGTGGGGGCTAGGCTTCGGGCTTCGGCAGGGCAGGTGCGTTTATCCGGCAGACGAGAGGTGATGGGGGGGCAGGCGGGGGCCCCCCACTCCCACGGCAGAGGGAGGGATGCGGGGAGACATGGAGAAGGTGCCGGGAGCCGTGCTGAAAACGCACGAAACACAACAGTGGTCCGCGTTGCCGTCTCCGCCGGCCCTCCGCTTCTCTGCGGCTTGTTTTATTCTGACGGCTCGCTTGAAAAATGACCTGCTTCGGGCCCGCCGCCGGGTCAAAGGGCGTGCCACGGGCCGCATTCATCATCGTCACGGCCGTGTCACCCCGGCGGCGCTGACCATTCGTCCCTGTCAGCGGCGCCGTCACAGCCGGACTAAGGAGGGATGAGCGTGGGTTCAGAGGTCGGAGCCGCGGGGCTGGGGGGAATTGGACGAATTAGAAATCTGCTGCAGTTAACAAAAAATTAAATCACAATAGTTATAAAATATTCATTCATCCGGCCAGGGGAAAATGAAGCCCGATATTTAATTTCGGGCGGCAGCACCTCGCTCTGCATTTTTTATCATAGATTAGGCCGGCCCCGGGACTCCGACGGGGGGCACCTGGGGACTCCATCCATTTCCGCAGATTAAAAATCCTCTCGTAAAAAAATTAATTGCCATTAAACTGCTCGGCAGAAGGGAAAAAATGTGCCCGTCAGGACCCATTTATTGACCCGGGCCCTCTGGCAGGCTAATGGGGAGGCTGAGTGCCCGGCACAGGGGGGGGGGGCCTGTGGGCGGGGGTGCTGCCCCGGCCTGGCCAGCGGCAGCCCCCTCCCCGCCCGGGGCGGCCCGGCCCGGTGCCCCCAGCGCAGGGAGCTTGCCCTTTCTCCTGCGGCCCAGCAGCAGCAGCAGCAGCAGGAGCCGGCCGGACGGCGCGGGGTCTCCGGGAGTCCCACCCCCTGGGCCCCCTCTGAGCCCAGATCTGGCCTGGGGGCCGTCCCAGCCTGTGACTCTGCCCCGAGCCGGCGGGGTCCCGACCCTCCCGGGCTCAGCTCCTGCAGTGGCTGCCTTTTTGCCCGTGTGGCTCTGTGGGCAGACGCTCACAGTTGAGGAAACCGAGGCGCAGAGAAGTGAAGTCGTTTGCCCAAGGAAGGCCCGAAGCGTGTCGTGGGCAGAGCCAGAATTTAAAGGCCAGGCCTGGGACTCCCGAGACCAAGCTCTGAGCCCCCAGGGTCCCCGGGGGCCCAGGGGTGCAGGGGGGTGGGGGCGGCAAGCGTGTCCCGGGGTGGGCCTGGCTGCCCAGCCTGCCCCAGAGAGGCATGGCTCAGGGAGGACTCAGCTCTCGGGGCCCGTGTTTCTGGAGGGATGTGGCTTTACAGGGGGCGTGGCTTCAGACACAGCAGGGCCTCGGGGTCCTGTTCCAGAGAGGGCATGGCCTGTGCGTGGCCTCAGGGGTCCCTCCTGGGGGCACAGCCCCTACGGCAATGGCCCCGTGTGGCCCTTCCTCTTCCGGAACCCCCCGCTTCGGGCCTGTGGCTGACGACTCCGGGTCTGGGCCATCAGGGGGCCAGGTCCAGGCCTGTGTCCGGTCGCCTGCCCCCGGGGTCAGTTCCCGGGTGGTCTTTGCTGTGAGGCCCCCTCGGGTGTTGGGAATGCCCCCCTTCGTGGCGGACGGGGCAGCTTTTGGCCTGGATGGTCTTCTTCTCCCTTGGTCTGCCCGGGCTGGGCCTGGGGGTGGGGCAGAGCATGTCTGTGCGTGCATGCCTGTGTCATGTGTGTCCACACATCTCCGCGTGCCTGCACATGTGTCCACGTGCATCTGTGCATCTGTCTGTGTGCATCTGTGTGTGCACGTGTCTCCATGTGCACACATGCCTGTGTCCTTGCATCTCTGGGTGGGTGTATGTGTGTGTTCGTGTGCACATCTGTGTGTGCTTGCTGTGTATCTGTGCATCTGTGTGTCTGCACATGTGTCCGCATGCATCTGTGTGCTTTGCACACATGTCTCTGTGAGTACATGTCTGTGCACCTCTGCATGCGTGTTTCTGTGCACACACGTGCATGTGTATTCATGTGCCTCTGGGTGTGTGTGCTTACATGTGTGTCCACATGTGCACGAGCATGTGCCTGTGGGTGTGTCTGTGCACATGTGTCCGTGTGGGTCCCGGCGTGCATGCATGTGTCTCTGTGCGTGTGTGTGCGTGTGCCAGGAAACGTTGGGCTCGGCACCGGCCTCCACGGGGCCTGGCGGGCGGCTGCGCGGCGATGGCGGGGCTGCTGTGGCACTCGGCACGAGTGACCAGGGTTGTCAAGCAGCGCCTGGTACGTGACGTGTATCCTGCGGCCGCACCCACTCAGGAAAGCATGCCCGCGCCGGGATGCCTTCTCGGTCCCCTCGTGCTGCCAGCCTGGCATCTCGGTGGGCCCCCCACCCCGACTGTCACCGAGCCTCGCCCCCCTACAAACAGATGCATCGCCTTCAGCTCCCTGCCGCCCACCAGCTGTGAGGTGGCCCTCCCCCGGCCTTGTGTGCGCTGGAGGCTTGCTGTCACCGGCTGGGGCCTGGGGGTGAGGCCTGGCCCCAGAGGGGCCCGGCCCCGAGGGACTCGCCCTGGTCCCCGTCCCGGGGCCACCCTCGGGCCCCAGCACCCACCGTGTGTGTGTTCTCTCCGCTCAAGAGTCCGAGCTGGTGGGCGCCCATGCCTGGAGGAAAGGACAAGCGCTGGCGCGGGGGCTGCTCGGGCCCCCGCCTGCCCTCCCCAGGCTCCGGAGCACGGCAGCCTCCGGGGAGACGGCCCACCCCGCCGAACCAGGTACCTGTGCCTCCGCCCGGCTCTGCTGGGGCCCTGGGGCTGGGGGCAGGCCCCACGCCTCGGGGGAAGGAGGCGGCACTGGGTGCCGGAGCGGCTGTCTGTCCCAGTGACCTGTCAGGCACCCTCTGAGCCCCCCACGGACAGGGGACTTGGGGAAACTGTTATGTTTAAAAGACTAAGGGCAGGATTTCCGTCCCCAAGAGGCCCCTTTGGGCCCTGGGAGGCGGGGCACAGCCGGCCAGGCTTTCCAGGCACAGGGAAGAAGGGGCTTCTCCAACGGACCCCAACACCCAGCCTGTGCTGTCCTCACCAGGCGCCCAGCAGAGCCTCGAGTCACCCCGATGGGGCACCTGCCCCCGGGGGCTTCTGATGAGTGCAGGGGCCACGAGGGGCTCCGTGGGGCATGGGGCCGGGGGGCCTCTGGTTGGGGGGCTGGCTCTGCTCCCCCGTGACTGCCTGTCTGTCTTCGCAGGGGACACCGAGAAGGCAGGAGCTGCCAAGAGCCACCCTGTCCGCCCCCGGACGCCCAGTCCAGCCGCTACGCGCAGGCACCCGCAGGTGCCTCCCAGCTCGCCCCTCCAGGCGCCCTGCAACCCAGCTGTGACCATCCAGTCGGCTCTGGCCATCCTTCAAGACCTGCGCCGGCAGATCCAGGCAGGGCTGGAGTTGGCCCGGGGCCACCAGCTCAGGCGAGGGTGTGAGCAGCGGCCGTCACCGTGGTGCCGGCAGGAGCCGGCGGGGAGGAGGCCCCGGGACCCCTGTGGGGCCCCAGACCCGCGGAGCTCCTTCTCCGAGAGTCCCTGGGTCCCCACAAGGGGGACGCCCTCCTCCTCAGAGAGGGCTGGGGGCGTGCCCGCCGGGCAGCGCTGGAGAACCTTGGCCCGGTGGGAGTCCTATCCGCAGAGGACCTGGTGGACGCCAGGACAGGACGCAGCTTTCCAGAGGCCTGGGAGTCCCCGAGAAAGGCTGGGCTGCTTCCCTCAGCGGCCCTGGAGCGCCTCGGCCGGGCGGAGGGCCTGGGCCACGCGAGATGGCTGGGAGGCCCCCGCCCGAGGGCCGCGGAGCCCCCTGGAAGGGCCAAGCCCTGCCTCCCAGCGGCCCTGGAGCGCCTCCCTCACAAAGTGGGCTGGCAGCCCGTGCAAGGGCGCCCCGCTGCCCCCCTCGGGAGCAAAGGAGGCATGGCTCGGGCCTGCCCAGAGCACCCTCCAGATGGCGCCCCGGAAGGACAGTGAGGCGCCGCCGCCGCCGCTGCCCTGCCCGAAGACCCGGGGGCTCCTGGGCCGCCCCTACAGCCCCGCCTCCTTGCGAGAGTTCATGCACCAGAAGGCGCTGGCGCGGCGGCAGCAGGCCCTGGAGGAGAAGGCCTCGGCCGTGCGGGCGCTGGAGCGGAGGAACCAGAGGCTGCAGGACGTGTACCGGAAGCAGAGGGAGGCCGTCCTGGGCAAGGCCGGCCCCGTCAAGGCCGGCCCCGTGGTCTCCCAGACCAACCCCAGCATCGTGACCTTCGTCCCACACGCGGCACAGTGCAGGGTGCGCACCGGGGACGGCCGGGGTGTCGGCCCGCTCAGCCACGGCCTCCGCTCTCCGGAGTCTCCAGGCGCCTGCCTGCCTCCCTGGGGGTGACGGGGCTCCAGAGGGACCCCGTTGCCTCCGTACCAGCCCCTAAAGAGGAGACCCCGGGGAGGCCGGGGCCAGCTCCGAGGCCGACAGTGTCCGGTCTTCCGGCCTGGGGAAGGGCTCTGACCGCACTCCCCACCCCGTTCCAGGACCAGGAGGCGCCCGGGAGCCTGGGGTCACCCGTTATGCAGTGGAGCAAGGTGACTTCCGGCATGGTGCTGGGGGACCAGGAGGCCCCGGGCAGGTGGGTGTGCAGGTGCGGGGCTGCCCTTCCTGGGCAGGGCTCCTGGGGCGGGGCGGCTCCCTGGGCCCTGAGCCACACAGAGCCGGCGAGTTCCTGGAGCTGAGAGTCACACCACGTAACAGCCACCATGACAAGGGACCGAGTCAGGGGCATCAAACGCCTTCACTGTGCAGCCCGGACCTCTGTCCAGTCCCAGAAGGTTTCGCGCGGGCCCACGGGCAGCCCTTCCCGGTTCCCCGCTGGCCGCCCTCAGGCGCTTTCTGCCCCCCTGGCTTCGTGGGCTCTGGACCGTTCCGACGTGGGACCCGACAGCCCGGGACCCCCGGGGCCTGGCTCGTCTCCACGAGCACGTTTTCCGGTTCGCCCGCACTGCGCCCGGTGTCGGGGCTCCCTTCCTTCTGAGGGCCGAGGGGCATTTCGCCATGGGGGGGGGGGCCCCACACCTGGCTCCCTGTCCCTCTGCCTGTGGGCGCTGGGGCTGCGCCCGCCTTTGGCTGCTGCGGGGAGCTCCGCCGTGAACGTGGCTGGGCAGTAGCTCTCGAGACCCAGCCGTCCGTTCTCTGTGGGGTGCCCGGGGGTGGGACTGCCAGCCCGTGTCTCCCCGAGTTCAGTCGAGGGGGAACGCCCCCCTGCCGCTCTCCACGGTGGCGGCCCCCTCTCCTGGCGCTGCCGACGTCTCTGCGTCCTCGCCCACTCTTCCCCGCGTCCACCGCGGCGGGCGGCGCAGCCCTGTGGCCGTCAGCTGGGATGTCCCCCAGCTCTCACTTGCGTTTCCCTGGTGACGGTGACGGAAGTACCTCGCCTCGTGCCCCTCGGCCGACTCCGTGTCTTTGCAGGGGGAAGCGGCCGAGGTCCTTTGCCTGGTTTGGGGTGGAGTTGTTCTTTAAAAAGAGTCTGGATCTCAGCCCCGAGCACAGACACGGTCTGAATTTTCTCCCCTCCCCGAGGGGGTCTTTTCCCTCTGCTGACTGTGGCCTTCCACCCACAGTCCGGTGCCCCTGTGTCCTGTGTGGCCTGTTTTGGGGGTCACAACCGAGAAACCACCGCCGGCTGTCCCGGCTCTAACAGCTGTGTGCGGCCGTGGGGGCGCACCATGATGCACGCACGCTGTGGACACGCCCTGGGTCTGTCATGGGAGCGCCGCCAGGCTCACCCCCCGCACACGTGTGTCCCACACACGCCCAGAGGCTCTGAGCCTGACCCCTGCGCCCTCTGTCCTCGCAGCTTCTGCCTGTGTCTGAATGGAGCCTTGGACGGCGCCGAGCCCCTGGACACAGCCGGCCCCCCGGAAGGCTGGCAGGGCACGCCCCTGTGGAGGTCGGCCAGCCCCGCCCTGGGCCCCCCGGGGCTCCGGGACCTGGCCGCCCAGCACCCGTGCCCGGGGCTGTGCATCTACCTGGACCCCGAGGAGGCCCAGCGCCTGGGCACGCCGGGCCCCCTGCACTTCCGGTACAAGCAGGCCCGGCTGCAGGCCCTGGAGACCATGGCCAACATCCTGAAGCAGCGGATCGACCTCCTGACGGCCAAGCTGCTCGGGTCCGAGGCGGCGGACGCCCCCGGGGGCCTGGCCTCGGACCCGCCACCCTTGTGCCCCGGCACCGCAGCCCCCGCACCGGCCACACCGGCCTGCCCCAGGGCCCTGGTGCCCGACGGGGGCAGAGGGGCCCCCTGGGACGTGCCGGCCAGGCTGCTGCCGTCTCCCGCCAGCTTCCCGGACGGCGAGGCGCTGCTGTGGAGCCCCGGCCGGCCCCGAGGTAGGGCCGGCACCGGGCCACGGCGACCGCCGGCCCAGGGGGCAGTTAAGGGAGCCCCACTTTCTCCATCTCTCAGTATCTTCTCCCCAAGGGGGGACACCGTGACAATATCACAGTTGTCGTCACCGAGGAGGTGACGTAGGTGACAGTCCTGGCCCCGGGCATGGCATGTACTCCGTTTCCCATCAGTCACAGCTGTTGTCACCGGCCCGGCTCTGGCCGGCCAGACGGCGAGGCTGCGGGGACCCTCCTGCTGCAGGGTGGGCGCCCCCTCGCACCCCTCCCCCACCACAGCCCCTGCCCTTGTGCCGACGACCCCCGGCAAGCGTGGGCCTGGTGCCCGTCTCTCCAAAGGTCTCGTGGAGGACAGCTGTTCAGAGCTGGACAAGAGGCTGGCGAGAAACATGGCTTCCTTCCAGGCCCTCCGCCCCTTGGCCGGGAGGTAAGCCCCAGGGCCCCCGGCTTGTCCCTGTGCCGTGAGCTGGGAGCTGCTCCTTGCACCCCCAGGGCAGGGCCCCTGCTTCTGAAGGCCGGGAGCCTGGCAGGGCGCAGCCGGGCCTGCAGGCGGGGGGGAGTGGTGGTGACACAGCTCCTGGGCCACCTGTGCTGCTGGGACGCTGGCAGGCGGTGGCTCTGACGCCCCTGCGGCATGGCTGTGTGCCGAGGGCCCCGACCCGATGCCCCGCTGGTGCGCGAGCAGGTCCCAGGATGCACCCTCTCCCCACGCTCCCCGCCTCGGTTCCAGGCCCCAGGGGACACGGTCGGCCCCACTCTCCTGTGTCATCGGTGTGACTCGCAGGTTGAGTGTGTCCAGGGCACCCTGACGCCGGTGCGCCTTCGTCCTGGTCCCACGTCCGTGTCTATAAGTTCGCAGGACCACCTGGCCACAGACCCTCGCACTTTCTGGGGGCTTCCATCCCCAGCGCTGGCTGTGGCCTTCTCCGGGGGCCACTTGACACAGGTCCAGGGGGCTTTTGCAGGACAGCCGCCGCCTGGCTGACGTGGGACCCTCCCCGGGCCGCCATGCTCTCTGGCCCTCTGGGGTGCCTGCACACTTGTGGTCTGAGGGGCCCCCGCTGCAGCCCCAAGAACTGTTCTTCAGCCCACTGCCTACCCAGCGTCTCCCGGCGGGTCCCCCACCACCTTCCTCAGCAGCCAGCCCTGGCACCCCCCAGTGCCCTGCCCCACCCAGCCCTCCTCCCCGGCACACCGCATGGCCCTGCGGGCTCTTGGACCGGCTCCTGCCCCTCTCACCTCTCCACTTTGAGACCGAAGCACCCCAGGCCGTGGTCCCCAGCCCGGCCTGGACCAGCCCCTTCCCCTTGCGTGGCCCTGTGTCCTCTGGGACCCCAGGCTTGACGGGTCAGAGCCCAGCCCAGAGGGCGCAGGCGGGCGGGCAGTCTCCAGGGGGCTGGCCGTGCCTGTTGTCAGTATCAGCCAGAGCCCGCCGGGGCCCCCTGAGACCGACGCCGGGGGCCCCTCACTACCCACTCGGCTGGCCTGTCCCAGCTTTGCACCCGGCGTCGGGGCCTCGGAGGGTGTGGTTCATTAACAGAGACCTGCCAGGGAGGGTGGGGGCTGCGGCTGGGGCAGCGTGGAGCCAGGAATGCAGGTGGGACAGTTCCGTCTCTGCGGAGAAGGGGTGGTCCCAGACACCCCCTCCCCAGTGGACTCGGGGGGTGGGGGGTGAGGTGTCAGTGTGGAGCCCAGGTCTGTGAGCAGTCACACCCGCCCCCTGCCGGCCTCAGAGTCTTCCCTGGGACACGGGAGGGGTGCCCGGCGCCTCCTCCGCCCAGCACCTCCCCCCGGAATCCCCAGCCGCCCTGCCTTCCTGAAGCCCCCTGGACCTCACCAGTGGGGGGTTCGGCGTTGGTCCTTGGGGGCAAGACTTGCTGCCTTCCCCACCCACCTGCTCAACAAGTCGGTTCAGTTGGGGAATCGAGTCGTTGCCACCAGTAGGGGGCAGCATTGGGCTGCACGACTCCACTTTGGTAGCTCCGGCGTGACTTCTCCTCCAGTCCTTGTGGGGGGTGTGGGGGGAGAACCCGGAGAGGTTAGCGGGCACCCGACATCTGCACCCAGCCGCAGAAGGCTGCTGAGCCGAGGCCCGAGGCTTACGGCCTCCAGGGCCCCCACCCCCGGCATTCCCACCTGCAGCCCTCCCTCTGCCCCCTCCCCCAAAGCCCTGACCAGGTGCCCCAGGCACAGGCGGAAGTCGTCCACGAGGTGGCCCGATGACCCAGCGCCCTGGAGCGTGGGTGTCCGAGCCCAGGGCCTTGCTGGCCCCTTGAGCGGCCAGGAAAGGTACCTGGGCTGTCGTCCCTTGTCGACCAGCAGTCACCACTCACAGCTTCACAGCGCTGCCGCTCTGTGGCCGCACCCCTGGTCACCCCTCCCGCGGCCCAGATCCAGGGGCGGAAGTCACAGTCTGCTCTGGGCCCACTGTCTGAGTCAGAGAGGACGGTGACCTCTCTTACCCTGCCCTTTCCCCATGGGGACCGTGGCTCCGTGGGGGGCAGAGCCAGCTTGTCCCCGGTGTCACACGCTGAGGACGCCAGGCTGGGCCCCCAGATGCCCGTGCACCTGGCATCTCGGGAGGGAGGGGGTGCCCAGGCCCCACAGGCCCCTGCGCCCCCGGGAGAGGTGTTCGCAGCCTGCTGTACAGACGGGGAACTGAGGCTCGGAGAGGGGGGACTTTGCCCGGGTCACACGGCCCGTGGGAGGGCAAGCCGGGATTCGGAGCAGCAGGGCCTGGGCGCGGGTGCCCATGGGTTTCCCAGCCCGCCCACCCTCTGGTCCACGGCTCTCCACGGCCCCCCACGGTCCCCCGGAACCGGCTGGAAACACACAGTCCCCGGCCCAGGGGCCTCCTGAGCCCGAGACTCTGGGGTGGCAGCAAGTCCTCTGGCCGGTGCAGGCGCACACCGAGGCCTGAGGTCCACCGGGGGCCGGCCACCAGACAGCCAGACACAGCCCCCGCGGCCCAGCGCCTGTCCCTGCAAATGAGGCTTTCTTGGTGCAGGGCCGCGCTCACTCTCACGGAATGGGGGGGGCCCGCGCCCGTGCTGCTGCAAGGGCAGGCCGGGGTCCTTCCCACAGGGCCAGGGACCTCGGGGCCCCGCTCTAGACAGTTGGGGGTGACACTGGCTCACTGGTTGGTGGCTATTGGTGGCATCCCTTTAACCAAGCCTTGGCGGAGATGGCTCCCTCCTGCCACCCGCTGCTCTTGTTGGCAGGCAGGGCTGGCATCCGAGTCCAGGGTCGGGAGGAGGGAGCGAGAGAGATCTGGAGAGGACCCCGCAGGGTGCCCCCCCTCCTCGCCCCTCATGTGAGGCCCTGCCCCCCAAGAGTGGGGGCCGCCCCCACCCCGACACCCCCAGGTCATCCGCCCATTGCCTCCCTGGCATCTGCCTCCTCAGCCCCAGGGCCGCTCACTCTTTCCAGAACACTCTTTTCCACATCATCTCCCCCTGTGAGTCCGTCAGCTGTGGGGGCGGGGGCCGGGCCCGGCCACCGCCTTCCAGAACAGCAGCTGGCACACGGCAGGGGCCTGACACACACCTGTGGCCTCCGGGCCGCAGCGGCTGCTGGAGGAGAGCCAAGCCCCGGCCCCGTCTCCATGGCCACGGGTCACTCAAACGGGCCCTGGGTTGCCGTGTGCCGGGAAGGCCGGGCCATGCACCCTGGGACACAGGCCCGGTGCCCAGGGCAGGTTGGCCTTGTGGCAAAGGGCACCCAGATCCGGTGCCCAAGGTGACTGTAGAAGCCGCCCCTCGGTTGCCTGTGCTCCCCCGGGGCTGCCGTCCCCCCGGGTCTGCATGTAGAGAGCCCCGAGTCCCTGCTCCTCAGACGAGGCCCCACCTAGCGGGGGGACCCGCGGGTGTCAGCCTCCGCAGGCCCCACCCGCACGCTGCCCTCCCGGCCCTCTGGGCGCAGGCCCTTCCCTCGCAGCCCTTCACCCTCGGGTCCCAGCCCGGGCACTGCGGGAGTCAGAGGGCCCCTCGGGCCGCGGAGCCCTGGACCCCCCCCACCCGCCCCTCCATGCTCACGTGTGTGTTTGTGTCCCCAGCTCACCTGGGGCGCCAGCGCCGCCGGACCCCACCTGCGGCTCCCTGTGGCTGGAGGAGACGCCGCCGCCACCGCCGCCGTGGGCCGGAGGGGCAGGCTCGGCCACGCCCTGGACCTCGCGGAGCTGCGGTAAGGGCGAGCCTGCCGGCTGGCTGGTCGGGGCGCCGGGGGCGCCCGGCGGGGACCCCCTCCACGGTCTGGCGCTCCGGCGAGGTGCCGTGGGGGCAGAGAGACCCTGCTCTCGGTGGAGAGCGCCCACGTTTCAGTATTAAAGTGTTTTGGAGGCTTTCAGGACCCAGCTGCCTCTCTGCGTGCGCTCTTGTCACGCCTCTGTGGTGGCATATCTGCCGCGAGGGACTCGCAGCCTACGTGCCGCCCAGCCGCCCGCCCTCCCTGCCTGTGCACGTGCACCGCAGGGGCGGGAGGAGGGACGGTGTCGGGCTGGGGGCGGGCGGCGCTGCCCGGTGAGCGGGGTGAGACCAGAGCCGGGGGCCACGAAGGGCACCCTCCCCACCACCAAGGGGAGAACCGTCCGTCACCGTTGGAAAGGACAGGGCGCCTGAACTGCGTGCACACGTCAGGTCGGGAGGGGGGCTGCGAGCTTCCCCACAGACCCCGCCCCCCGGGAGAATTCGGCGGGGGGCCTGGGTGCCGGGGCAAGGACGGGCAAGAGCCGGTGCAGGCAGCCCCCACCCCCGCAGGGCTGTCCCCGTCCACCGGTGCCAGCAAAGGGCCAGGTCAGAAGACCTCCTGAGGAAGGAGGGGCCTGGCAGGAGGCTGACCCACCACAGCCTCCAGTGGGGCCTCAGGACCCCCTGGGGGCCCACCCAGGCCTGCTGTGCCTCCCAGAGAAAGGAGTGGAGGCAGAGCTGCCCCGCCCCCCCTGAGAAGCTCCCTCCTGAGACCTCCAAAGTCTGGTCTGGGCGCAGCTGTGAGCTGTCGGCCAGGGCCCGGCAGCCTCTGCTGGCTGACCCCGAGCAGGCCAGGCGCCAGGCCTTCCAGAAGAGCCAGCCCCAGGCCCTGGCTCTGCCTCCAGCTGCCTCTCCTAGCGGCAGGGGTGGGGTGGGCAATGGGCTTGCTCCAAGTTCTCCGTCCCTCCCATTGCGGGGCTGGGCCCCCGGCTGCCCCCCCCCGTCCCCGCTGTCACGGGCAGGGCTGTCCTCACACCAGTCTCCGTGCGCGAACCGGGGTTCTCGGACGGGAGCCACCCTCGGGCCACAGGCAGCCCCAAGAGCCGTGTGTGAGCCGAGTGGCCCCTGCCTGCACCTGCAGTGGCCGACGGCAGGGCCTCGGGCAGCCAGAAACCAGTCGGCAAGCAGAACCCAGAGGGCCTGCGCTGGGGTCACGTCAGACACCACCTCCAGGAAGCCTCCCGGATAACATGGGGCTGGGCCAGGCACTGCCACCGACCGGGCTGCTGCCTGCTCTGCGGGCGTCGGTCTCCTGCGTGGGCATCAGTCTCGTGGCCCCAGGGCCACGAGAGTGCGAGGGCCTGGCTGTCATCGTGGCCCCGGCCCCTGGACAGTGCCTGTCACGGGTGGGGGGCCGGCGGGGGTACTTGCTGAAGGATGAACGACCTCCTGGACGCCGAGCACCCACGGGCGACACCGAGTGCGGGCCGAGGGGTCCCGTCGGCCTCGCCTGCCTCAGGGGCCGGTCCCGTCCCCATGCGGGCTCACGGGGCGGGAGCCCGATGCCCAGAGAGGCACCGTTCCCCGCCCCTGGGTGGGATTCAGCTCGGCTCTGAGTCGGTCCCTCCAGCTCCCACGAGCGGGCGCAGCGCCGTCCCACAGAACCTTCTGGAAAGAGGGAAGTGTTCTACCCTGTGGGCTCTCCTACGCGGCAGCCACCAGGTGCATGGGGCTCTCTAGCCACTGAAACATGGCCAGAGCGACGGAAGAGTGGGTCTTTGCGTTTTACTTCCTTTGCGTTCTAGTGGAAACGCCGTGGCCCGTGGGACGGCGGGGCTCTGGCTGCCAGACTCCGCGCCGCTCGGGGCCGGGACGGCGTGACAGAGAGCTCACCTCGTCGCCACTGTCCTCACCGTTACTAGCGATAGCGACAACATTTATCAGAACCTCTCATTGGCTCCTCAGCTACCGGGCGCTTCGGGGTGGCGTGTGGTGCTAGGTTCTCGGGGCTCCTCCCCAGCTGTCTCCAGAAGACTGGGGGACACCCTCTGCTCAGTGGGGCTGCCAGCTGCCTGGCCGTCTAGGGTCCTGCCCGTCAGGGCCAGCTTGCTCCATCCTGGGTCGCAGCTCAGGGGCGCCCGGCCCGAGTCTCCCTGGTGACCTGTCAGGGGTGCCGGTGTGGCCAGAGGTGACCAGCTCCGGGTCCGGGGGGAGGGTCAGCGGGCGCTTAGGCCAGCGGGCTCCGGAGTGGGGGGGACCCGGAGCCTTCTCAGGCTCAGCCTCTCCCAAGGACGCAAACAGAAGCAGGGGAGGATTTTCCCACCGAGAAGGGACTTCGGCTCAGAACAGACACCGCAAACCATTCCTGAAAGTGACGTCTTCATCCCCATGGAGGCCAGCTCGCTGGGAGTAGCAGGGGCACCCTGAGCACCGCCCCAGCGGCTCCGTGTGTGGCCGGTGGCCCGAGCCCCCGCCGCTCAGCCCGGCCGGGTGCCTCCGAGTTTCTCAGCTGCCGCGGAAACAGCCCCAGGAAGGGCCGGCTCTGGCCTCCTGCTCTGTGACCGCGCTCCCCAGGGGGAGCTGAGCTGCTCTGTCGTGGGGGAGGACAGCACCGTGGAGAGACACCCTTCTCCCTGCCCACTCCCAGTGGTGGCGGGGGAGCCATCAGACAGTCACCAGGACGGCCTCTCATCCTCAGGCCAGAGCTCTGAGCCCCAGGAGGGAGCTGGCCACGCCATCCTCGCCTCCGCCAGCTCCCACCAGGGCCCGGGCCGAGACGATGGCGGCAGGGGTCACGGGGAGGCACGCTGGCCGCCCCTTCAACCATGGATTCCCCCCAGAGGCAGCCGCACGGGGCTGGGGTGCACCCACAGCATTCGGGGCCCTCAGAGGTCGCCCCACCCCCCGCCCTTGGGGACCTACTTATCCCAGGGAGGCTGAGGTGTCTGAGCTCATGCTCTGGAAGAAGCCACAGTCCCGAGACCGTGGGGCTTGCCCCTCTGTGTTCATTTGCGCCCCCGGCCGGGTGCCCAGCAGGGGACGGTGACAGCCTCCGAGGCTGAGCATGCATGCAATCGCCGTGTTCCCCCCAGGTGGGAGCCTCCGCCTCCCCAGGGGGCTCTGATGGGCCACTGACTCGTTCCAGGTCACCCGGTGAGCACGTGACAAGGAAGGTCTCTCTGGTGACAAAGGGCCCGTCACCTCTGCAGACACCGGTCATTGCTGAGGGGCAGATCGAGGCAATGCAGCCGTGTCTGTCTCCTCCTTGAGGACTGCGGCCCCTCAGGCCCTCCCTGGACCTGTGGGGAAGGGGTCTGCTGGGATGGGGGCCAGCCCAGCCCCAGGAGCAGCCGGGACTGCTTCCCTGCAGGGCCAGGGGCGCTGAGGCCAAGCGGGGGACCCCGAGGACGCCCAGGCGCTCAGCCGCTCCCGCCTCTGCGGTTTCCGCAGGTCAGCCCGGCCAGCCCCGGCCCAGGCACGTCGCCGACATCCGGCAGAGGTCCCTGCGCTTTCTCCAGTCCCTGGAGGTGTGTTCCCGCCCCGCTCCCCCTCCCCCCGCCGTGTCAGACAGATGACAGCTGTGTGCCCTTTCGGCCTCTCCTGCGCGGGGCAAGCTGGGGGCAGCCTGTGTCCCCTTGAAGCAGAAGAGGCCCCAGAGCAGGGACTGAAGTCTCCGCTGCAGCAGTTCGGCGGGGGGGCGGGGGGGGGCTGAGAGGCGGGGCTGGGAGCAGCAGCAGGGGGGGGCCACACAACAGTCAGAGTATCCCAGAACGCCCAGGACACCCGGGGGCTGGAGGGACAGGCCCCGCCAAGAGTGCCACCCTTTGGGGGGATGCCTCCCGTTCTCGGGGGTGGCCCCACCTGGCCTCTTGGCTGTGGGGGCAGCAGGCTGGGTCAGGAGAATCCTGAGGCTTGCGCCCTCCCTGCAGCGGCACCAGCAGACTCGGGAGCAGGCACTGGCTCTTCTGCGGCAGCGGGCGGAGCTGGAGGTCTGGGAGACCCAGAGAGCCCTGGATGAGCTGCTCCTCAAACACCGGCTGGAGGTACCCGGCTGTGCCCCTGCCCCTCCCTCAACACCCCCCCACCCCGCCCAGGGCAGCGTGCCCACCTGTCCCTCCGAGCCCGTGGCCCTCCCAAGGTGGATGCGGCTTCCTCCCTGAGTGGGGGCCGCCTGCCTTTGCGGAGAGGCAAGGTGCGGGGGTTACAAACACGCTGCTTCCCGAAATGTGGGCCCCGCCTGCGCCCCAGAGACGGCCGGCTGCCTGCTGGAGGCCTCTCCACGGGCGACACGTGGACATTCCATGCACAGCAGGGACAGGAGGGTTTTCCCGCTAGGGTCCTGGGGGCTCCAGGCTGGGGCAACCGTCTGAGCCTCCCGCTCCCCCACGTCCTGGGCTCGTTCGGCGCCTGAGCCAAGGGCTCTCTGTTGGAGCTCCCGGCCCAGGTGTGCGGGATGCTCACACCTGGACAGGTCTGCCCGGGGAGGGGAGGGAAGGGCAGGGCAGGGCAGGGCCCCAAACCTCTGTGCCCGCACCCTCCATCCCCCCGGCAGACGGGTGGCACTGGCTGGTGGGGGTGGTGCACAGGGCACCCAGCCGGGGCCGGCGGGGGGCTGGTGTCTGCGGTCTGGTTGGACAGGACGAACCTTCTTAGAAGTGACTCTTGTCTGGGCCTTTGGTCTGGGGACCGTTGGTGGGATACTGTCGCAGAGCACACTCAGGGGACATTCCCAGAGAGTAAGGGGCACGCTGGCATGTGTCTGTGTTAGCACGTGTGTGCATGTGTGCATGTGTGAGCATGTGTGCACACGTGTGTGTGCAAGCACACCGGCAGGTGCCCCTGGACCCACATGGCACAGACACACCTGGCTGGGTTTTCCCATCCTCCATACCCCTCTTCCTGCGGCCAGCATGGGTGACTGCCGGGTGACTGCCATTCCTCAGGGGACTCAGGGCTGCGGCCCTGGCCGTACTCCGTCTGTGTCAGCTGGACACCTGCCCCCTCCCCTCACCCAGCCCTCTCCCAGGGGCAGGGAAGGAGCTGCCCCACGTGGGGGCTCCCGGTGTCGGAGACACACCTGGGCTGGGCTCCTTCCCAGCTCCCAGCCTGCCCACTGCCTGGGGGGCCACCTGCCTGTCCTCCCCCGCACATGCCTGTCCCCACAGAGGCTGATGGGGAACCATGCGGCCCTGTCCAGGCCGGGAGCAGCTTCAGAACCGGAGGGGCTGCAGGTGTGTGGGGACCCGGATCTGAAGACCTCTCAGAGTGCTGTGACAGCCGGACTGAGGTGCGTCCAAGCCTGGGGACCGGGGCCCCGCCTGATGCGGAAGCTGGGGTGCGGGGGTCTCGGAGAGGCAGGGGTGCCGGTGCTGCCGCAGCTGAGTGCCCAGTGCTTTCTCTCCCGGCAGGTCGCAGCCTGTCCTGGGCGGAGATGCCGCTGTGCCCTCCCGGGGCTCCGAGGAAGGACAGGGGAGGCAGGACGGCCAGCCAGCCTCTGCAGGTGAGACAGTCCTCAAGGCCAGCCACACTGCCGGCGGAGCTCACTCCCTGCATGGGCCCTGAGGGGGCCCTGAGGGTAGGCACACGGCCAAGAGGCCCAGAGAGACGGGGTGATATCCCCGAGGCCTCGCCGTGAGGGGCCACCGGGATTTGGAACGAAGTCTGTCTGATGCCAGAATTGTGAGTGACCCCTGGGGAACAGTGCGCCTGCTCGTGGGGCAAGCCGGGACCCCACTGCCACCCACACACCCGGGGACAGCGGGCCTGGGGACAGCAGGAACGTCTTTGGCAGACGCTGGGTGACACACCCCGGCAGCGGGGTCGTGGCTGAGTAAGGAAGAGCGTGGTGCGGTCCGGCCCTGTCCCCCCTGCCCTGGGGCCCACAGAGCCTCAGCCGCACCCGCCCCACTCCTGGCAGACCTCCGGAGGGGCCCTCGCCGCCTCCCCAGAGTCCCGGTTGCAGCCCCTCCGGGAACAGGGAGCCCCACGTGTTCTAGGCTCACCAACATGCCCACCTCTGTTCCTCCGAGGGTTTCCCCTGAGCCCTCTCTCGTGTGCTAGCAATACATACGCAGCTCGCCCCCCCCCCCACGGGGCTGGGGGCTGGCAGGTGAGGGACCCTGGCTGCAGGCGTCAGGGACGCAGGGCAGCCGGCCTTGAGCCCCGGCCCCAGTGGAGCTGGAGGCGCAGATGTGCGAGGCCCAGCCCAGCCCCACTCCGCCCTGAGGCTCTGCTCCCTCGGCAGGTTCTAGTGACTTTCGCCTGAAGCTCTTGTGTGGGCGCTGAGTAGGATGAGACTGGGTCTTCCCCAGAATCCCGTCTGTCTGGGCAGAGGCCCCACGCGCCCTTGAAAGCACAGAGTCCTCTGCTGCTGCTGGGTGGCGTGTGTTCAAGTCCACTCTGTCCCCCTGGGTTTCCCATCAACCACCGAGGGACGCGCCCTGGGCCAGCCCCGCCCACCTCGCCCCCGCGGATCCCGCCCCTCCGCGCTGGGGCCCCGCCCATTTCTGCTCACCGCGCTCTCAGTTTCTGCTTCGCGTACTTGCTGTTCGGGAACGAGTAGGGTTATCCCGTGCTCCTGCTGACCCGACCCCTTTATCACTTCTCGTCGGCTGAGCCTTTCCCTGGTCCTACGCTGCGCTCTGCAGTCCGCTTTACCGGATGCTGATCTCGCCACGCCCCCAACAGGCGGCGGGCGGCACGCCCCTCCCATTTTTTCCCACCTCTGTCCTTGCCTTCCCAGCGCGGTTCCTGTGCGCGGCGTATCCTCAGCCCTGGCTCGGTTTTTTCTCACCGAGCCCCGCACCCTCCGCCTTCTGGCTGGTGGCGTACGCGTGCGCATTTCATGCGTCCCGTTGATCCTCGTTTCCTTTCGTGCCGTCCTCCTTCCCTTCGTTTGGCCCGCTGTCGGGTCAGCGAGCGTCCTTCCAGGATTCCATCTCTTCTGCGTTGTTGGCGCGGGAGCGGCGCTTGTTCTTCCGTGGCCGCCGTGGGGTTTCTAGTCACACACCCCCCGCCCCCTGCAGTGGGGTTTCTAGTCACACACCCCCCGCCCCCTGCAGTGACGCCCGTCTCCTTGCGCGGAGCAGCAGGCTCTTCCGATCCGTCCGGGTCTCCTTTTCCGGACTTTGTGCAGCTGTCTTCACGCATTTTGCTTGACGTGTTTTACAAAGGCCACGGCATTATTTTAAACACTCAACAATCTTCTAAAAGTTAGACATACGTACATATACACACACACACACGTGCGCACATGCATCTGCATGCGTGTGTATAGAGACAAGGCCCAGCACAAATAACGCCCCTTTTTAGTGACAAAATCTCTTACGACAAAATCACAAGCTTGTTATTCTGTAACGTAACAATATGACGCTCAAGCACATCATCTTACGTTCGAGGTGAAATGTTCAAATTAAAACTATAAATTATCGCACCCGTATTATTACCCCGCCAACCACACTCAAGCAGATGTTACTGCTGCCCGACCCTCTGTGTGTGTGTGTCTGTACACATTTATACACACACACACATTTCCCCTGTGCCCCCTGCTCTCCGTTCCTCTGTGTGGGGCCTGGTCTGCTCCCTGGCACCACTGTCTGCCCGAGGGCCCCCGTGGACACTGCCGGTGGTGCTGTTCTGCTGGGGACGGCGTCTTTGGGCTTCCCGTACTCTGCCCTTAGATCGGAGAACCAAGAGGCTCCGCCGCCTGGTGGGCGGAGACAGACACAACCCCCTCCCACTGCTCCTCCTGGAGGCCGCTTCCCCTGCACCAGGGCTCCCCGAGGCGTGCCCCCCAACCGGCTGGCTGCCGAAGGTGCTGGGGGCCCCCCACGGCTCTCCGGGGTCCCTCTGTGCGGCTCTCTCCTCCGAGTCTCTGTCCCACCAGCTCCAGCTGCCCGGTCTCTCCAGACTCCCAGCTCCACCCCTCCCCCCGGGGCGGGGAGTGTGGGGGGGGTCTCACCTAACTGGCTTTCTGTCTCTCAGGGTGAGTGTGTAGAATCGCCTAGTGTGTCTGGAAACCCCTTCATTCACACTCGTGTGTGTGAACACTTATCTGTGCTCCTGCACACACACACATGCTTTTTTTTAAAAAGAGTTTATTTATTTATTTTTAGAGAGGGAAGGGAGGGAGAAAGAGAGAGAAACATCAATGTGTGGTTGCTGGGGGCCGTGGCCTGCAACCCAGGCATGTACCCTGACTGGGAATCGAACCTGCGACACTTTGGTTCGCAGCCCAAGCTCCATCCACTGAGCTACGCCAGCCAGGTTTTTCTTTCTTTCTTTTTTTTTTTAAGATTTTTCACACACATGCTTTTTCGTTCACTGGTTTTTAAAGTCTCTTCTCAGCGGGACAGTCCGCCCACAACCCCGTCCCCTGCACCCTCTCTCAGCAGGAGCGCGGGTGCGCACACGGCCTTGTTGGACGTGTGAGGGCTTGTCTCCGTCACCGAGGGGCGGCCGGCCCAGGTCAGGGGCCGGGCCGCTGCCTAAGCCGGGGGCCGGGGCCCTGCTCTCGCCCCGTCTGCTTGCTGCTGGGTTCCGGCTCTCTGGGCCTCGGTCTCCCCTTCCGTGGAGGTGAAGCACCTGGACGAGCCACCCTCGAGCCCCTCTGCCTTGGGTCTGGTCCTTTGCACACTCAGTGTGTTCACACTCCAGGACTTCACAGCAGGGCGAAGGAGACAGTCGCTTCCTTTGGCACGGCCGGTGAAGCCGTGTGTACGTGGGGACATTAAGTTGCCCCAGGCACCCGACTTCTAAGGCCCTCCCGCAGAAAAGGCCCTGGCACCCCTATGACACCCGACTGTGGCCCACTTTCTGTCCTCAGAGCCCGCGGAGGAGGGGAGACCAGACCAAGGCCTCTCCCCGTTGCTCCTGGCCAGACTGTATCCTGGGGACAGCCCCATCCACCAGGTACGGGGAGCCCTCCCCTGGGGGGAGGAGCGTAGCAGTGGGGTCCGGGGGAGGCCCTGGCAGCCGAGAGGAGGCCCAAGTCTTTGCTCAGCCACCTCTGTAAGAGCCAGCACGCAGGGCCTCTCCACGAGGGTCCTCGGCTGGGGGAGGCTGTGCTGGCTGCGGGCATCACCCCCCTTCCTGCTGCCCAGGGGCAGGGGAGGGGTTTGGGTGAGAGCAGGCTGTGCAGCAGGCTGCTTCGGGCAGGGCTGGCCCCCACAACCCAGGCGGCACATTACAAAGCAGGTGGTCTGGCCCACTCCAAACCTTTGGGGTATAAGCAAGGGCCCAGGTGTGATCAAGGCCAAGGTGGTGAGGACCCCACGCTGCCCTCAGGAGCTCACAGTTGGGGAGGGGGCACGCCACAGGGATGAGTGGGGCGTGCAGTCCAGGAGGGCTTCCTGGAGCCGCCAGCCTCCTCCCTTGGCTTGGGCGCACGCCACTTCCATGGGGAGAGGCAGGGCCTGGGAGCGGCCTGGAAGCTGGGCAGTGATGATGTGGCCTGGCCGGTGTACACTGCCCCAGTGGAGCCGGGCAGGGCCCCGGAGTGCCAGGCCCTGAGCTCTCGGGTGCCTCACGCTCCAGATGTTACAGCAGAGCCTCCGGGAGCAAGAGCTGCACGCACAGTACCTGGCCGCGCTGCTGCGCCTGCGCGAGAAGGCGCTGGAAGAGAAGACGTGCTCGGAGCTGGCCTGGCTGGAGCACCGGAGAAGGTGGGCGCAAGCTCCGCCCCCCCCGCCCGGGCCCCGCCCCCGCCCGCCCCGCCCCGGGATTCTAACCCCGCCCCAGTCCCTGAAACCCTTGGGAAACCAACTGTGCTGATCCACGTAGCATGGGTGTTGGCAGAAAGTAAATAAGGCAGTCAAGTAGCCAAGAATAAGCACGTAAATATTAAAGCCACCCAGAGCCCCACCCCCGAGCATACCGCTGCATATTTGCAGTCTGCCTGGTCCGCTCTTGCTGGGGGAAGTACGCGCACGGCTATTCGAACGGCGTGCGCCACAACCGCACAGACCGCCTATGACCTGAGCGTTCACTTAAAAGCCAGGTTCACCCGTCCGAGTCCCCACGTAACTGCCGCAACACCCAGGGTGCCCAGAGCGGCGGGACCAACCAGTTCCCCAGCCGGCCCTGGGGGTGCTTGTCCGGGACAGTTTCCTCCAAGCGAACTGGGGGAGGGGCTGCGGGGGCAGTGGGAAGGCCTCTGGTCAGCTTCCCGGGGTTGCCACACTGGCCAGAAGGGTTATTCCAGCTGAGGTCCTTGCCGGCAGTTTATAAGCTCCGGGGGTTCTCTTCGGTGCTCCCCGCCCCCCTTCCTCAAGGGACCCTCAGCTGGGCTGGAGCTCCAGGCTGGGAGGTGCTGCCCTCCCTTCGTCTCCCAGGCCCAAAAGGGGTGGGGAAAGGGACAGGCTTGGCCGGGGCCCCTATTAGCTCCCCCCCGATCTGCCCACACGTGGCCGCCTCCCCCTGGTGCCCTGCTGCAGAAGGGGGCGTGCCAGGTCCCCCCCCGCCCCCCGCCAGCTGGCCAGGGCTGGCTGTGTCTGGCTTTCCACACCCACGTGCCAGATGTGACGTTGGTTGTTCGTCTGGCCGCCCCCCTCAGGTGTCTGGGCAGCGAGGGGGGCGTTGCTGTGCTGGCAGCCTTGGCGGAGAGGCAGCGGCAGGCCCTGGGCGACCTTGAGCGGGAGCAGGTGAGGCCGGCTGGACCCGGGCAGCGGGCGGGTGTGAATCCTGGGGTGGTCACATGGCCACGGCTCCGGAACCCCCAGAGTCCCGAGCCCCCCCCAACACCCAGGGCTGCTCAGACATCTCACCTCTGACCCCGACGGCCCATCTGGAGAGGGGAGGTGGGGGGCAACAGGAGGAGACCCAGACAGAAGAATTCAAGTGGCATTCTCCGTAGGGGGTGGCGCCACCAGTGAACCAACCATGCAGCGGGCCTGCGAGGGGTCCAGTTATCGCGCGGCAGGGAGGGCGGCCCAGGGAACGGGCCTAAGGGCTCCCCGGTCTCCCGCCTGAGAGCAAGCCAGCCCTGGCTGGGAGCCTGGAGCTGGCCAGCGGCAGGGACCGCCCCCCAAACCTGGCGTCCTGTGTTGCAGGCGGAGATGCGGGGGGCGGAGTCTGGGGCCGGGGCCCCTGACCGCTGGGGCCTGGGGCCGCTACCCCTCAGGGTGGGTGTGCAGAGACCTGAGCGTGGGCAAGGTGGCTTTGCAGAAGGGCATGAGGTTGGAGACGCAGCAGGGAACAGAGGACAATGGGGACAGTTTAACGGAGGGGTGAGTTCAGAAGCAGGAGAGGCAGAGCCGTGTGGGGAGGGCAGGGGTGCAGCCAGTGTGTCCCAGCCCTGCTTTGGGAAGGACCCAAGGACAAGCACGCCGCCGTCCCTCCTGCCTCCTGCAGGAGCCCCCTGTTGGCCAGACCCCAGGGCAGCCACCGTGCACGGGGCCTCCTGGCCGAGCCGGGTGAGAAGGACAGGGGCTTCCGGAAGGGCAGAGGGGGGCCCCACCCAGTGCTGCAGCCGGCTGCCCCCGAGACAGCGGGTTCCCTTCCACGTGAGCCTCCGTGCAGGTGGGGTTATGGCTGACGCCGCCCCCCCCCCGCCCCCCGCCTCAGAGGGAGATTCGGTCCCTGCGGCGCAGTCCCCTGTCCTCACGCCACGACGAGAGGACCCTGCTCCTGCAGCATCACCGGGACATCCTCTCCGTGCAGAAGTCCTTGGCCCGCCTGCAGCGGGAGCTTCAGGCCACGCCCTGGCTGCTTCAGGTGGGCACTGTCACCTGGGCTGCAGGCCGGGCGGTGGCCAGGAGACGCTTGTCGCCCATCTGCTTCATGGGAATGTGCAAGTCCCTCGTGAAAACACTCCGGCGGGCAAGGGACTTGGAGGGGTACAGACGGAGGGCAGATGGGGTGGCCACCTGCGGGGGTGGGGCATGGAGGTCTCCTGGGCCGGGCTCGGCCCTGCAGGATGAGCCGGACCCCTAGTGGCAGTGGGAGGGGCTCCAAGGCAGGAAGAAGCTCGGGCCTGAGGGTCCTTGGAGAGGCCGGTCTCTTTGGGGGCATCCTCCGTCCAGTGCCCCATCCAGGGGGCGGGTGGGGTGGCTGTTTCCAGCCTGAGCTTCCCCTGTGCACTGGGAGCGCCGCCTGCGGGTCTCCCCCGCGGCTGAGGGTGAGTGAGCTGATTCCGTGGGGCACCGGCAAGGGCCAGCGGGTGCACTGCGGGAGGACCACCAGCGGCGGTTGCAGGGCTCCCGTGGGTCAGGCCCACCTGTTTCAGCCAGGTGCCTGCTTGTGGGAGCACACCCTCCACCTGCTTTCTGAAGCGGAGAAGGACCGGGGGTGTCCGTGCCGGCTCACCCTCTGCCTGCCGTTTCTCGCAGAGTTCCGGCCCCGACGTCCCGGCTGCCCGGGACGGGGACTCTGAGACAAGCCAGCCGCCGGAGGGGCCTGTGTGGGGCGCATCACACCCCCCGACGCCACACAGGCCTGGCAGCCCTGGCAGCCACCGCCCCTGCGGAAGCACCGAGAGCCTGAGTGTCCCACTGTGAGTGGTCCCAGGTGGCCCTGGCCTGGGTGCTTGCCACCTCCCCCCAGGCCCTAGCACTGCACCCCACGCCTTGTCACCTGCTCCAGCAGTGGCCCCATCTGTGGGCCGTGGGCCCTGCTGGTAGCTGCTGGGTGGGGAGGGGCCAGCCAGGACCTGCCTTTCTTTGCCCATGCACTAGACACCTGGCCACCGACCACAGCTGTCCCCTGGATGTGACTCGTGTTCCCCTCGTTGAGAGCTGCGGCTGGGGCAGGACACTCCAGGAGGGCGCAGCCTGGGGGGGCAGTCACCGCCCCTCTACCCTGCCCTGCAGCCTTGTCACCGAGCAGCAGGACAGGACATCCTCTGGGGCAACTTCAGCTGTGGACGGTCACCTGCAGCCTCGGAGGCCAGCTTGGGGACAGGAGACACCCACGGCCGATGGCTGGCCCAGCACCCAGGGCGGGCCGGTGGAGAGCGGCAGCCATACGGGCCAAGGTAACCGGGGGGGAGGGGCAGTGGCAGCCGGAGGACAGGTGGTCGCTCTGACCAGATACAGATGCTCTCGGCTCAGGGCACTGTGCCTGAAGAGGGTCCCTGGTGGCACCCAGCATGGTTTTGACCCATGATAACGGCACCCCAAACTGGGCTGGAGCCGAATACCTCCAGTACCCTCAGGCCGGTGGCCGTAGGACCCTCATAGACCCCTGGGCCTTGGTGCCCCACACCTGCCAGGTCCAGGGCGGAAGGAAGGTGTAGCAAGACGATGATGCACAGACGTGAGTCCCTGGGGCTTCTTGGCAGAGGCCCCGCGGTCCCCGCTTTGCCCCCACTCTGGTGGTCTCGGGGACTCTGCCGTGGTCAAGGCCTGTCCTTGCCCCGCCTTCTTCCGGAGGTTTTCCTGGGAATCACGTCAGTGACGCTCCCACAGCGATACTTTTAGGAGCAGGTAACCGCGTGTTTTTATACGTCCTCACCCGGGCCAAAACCACGTAAGTGCTGTGGCTATTTGGAATTAGGAGATTTTTCTCACGTGGCTGCAGAACTCCTGGACACTGTGTCTCCCCCGTCCTGTGCCCTGCGCTCTCAGCACTGACGGCCCCTCTGCCTCGCAGGGGACGCGCAGCCCGACCCCTGCCCCTGGCCGGCAGCGCCGGAGACCCAGGCTCTGACGGAAGGCCACGCACAGAGCTTCCGGGGCCGGAGCCCACATCCCCCGGGCGGAGAGGGGCCCTGCAGTCCCCAGGATGCCGGCGTGAGTGGGGGCCCGGCCTGGCTGGGCCAGCCCTGCCAGGCGGCTTTGGGTGGGCTGGCCTCATCCGTCCGGTGCGGGTGCTGACAGACCAGGGTCTCTCTGGTCCGTCCATGGGTGGGACACTGGGGCCCACTGGGAGAAGGGGGGTCGCCAGGGCCCTCTGGAGGGGGTGGTCTTTGGTCTTCACCGCGGTCACCAGAGCCCAGGGCTCTCTCCATGGCTGAGGGCCACGGACGGGTGCCAGCAGAGGCGGCCACACCCTGGCGGTGGCATGTCCTCCACTTGTCCCCAGCAGGTGGCGGAGGGCAGAGCGGGGGCAGCATCGGGGCTGGACTCTGCCGGCAGCCCTGAGGGCGCGGCGCCCACAGTGGAAAGCCAGCGGCCAGAGCAGCAGAGGTAGGGGACCTGGGTGCGGGGCAGGCTGGGCCTGTGGGACCCTCGGGCAGGGGCTGGGACCTGGGGCATGGGGATGGTCGGCCCACTGCTCCCTGTATTCTCGCCAGGGAGCCCTCACTCCCTCTGGGTGCCCCTCGCACTGGCCCGGCCCACTGTGCACCCTCAGCCCGCCCCACGCCCTCTGGAGTCTCAAACAAGAATGCCTCCTGGTGATCCGCCCGAGAGCCAGGGGTGGGGGCAGCAGGAGGGGCCCTCAGGGGCATGTCCCTCTGAGCCTCTCGTGTGGCCACCTCCACCCTGCCCTGATGTCGCGAGGCTGGGGCCGGGACCCCCCAGAGACAGGGCCCTCACCTGGACCTGCGGAGCCCCGAGCTCCAGCGTCACCGCCCCACCCCCTGTCGGGGTGGCCGAAGGCCCCCTGCAGAGACCCTGAGCCAACAGGAGACGGGGAGGGTGGGGTCCCTCCTGGGGGCACCCTGGACCTGCCCGCCACGTGTTTGCAGGACAGAGACCTATCAGCAGGAGGACCCCCACGGCCCCTCCTCCTGGCAGGAAGCCGCCCAGCTGACCACTTGTCCAGGTAATGTTCCACCTACTCCCCAGGGCCCCCACCTCCCTCAGTACCATCGAGTCCTCACTTAAGGGTCACCCCAGGACACTTCTAAATCACAGCCAGCCTCTCCCACAGCCAGGCTGGAGGGCCACCCGCTCCCCTCCCCTCCCAGGGTCCTGGCGGGCAGGTGAAGGACCAGGCGGACTCCTGTCTGGGACATCCGTGCCGCAAATGAAAACAGAACAAGACACAGACAGCCACTCGGTCTGTGAATGGCAGCCGCAGTGCTGAGCCGCGTCCCCAAGGCGCCCCAGCAATGTCCCCGCAGACGTAACTCGCTTCCCAGCGGCGGAACCACTTGGAGTCACAGGGGCCGCACTCGGGGGCCGTGGGCGTTTCCTCGGGCTGTGGCGGGGTTCTCTGGCCTCGGCCCACTCGCTCAGCTGTGGGGTGTGAGCTGCTGCCCTTCCGGCGCTGCAGGGACGTCGTGGGGACCGGAGAGTGTGTGAAACTGTTGGTGACGTCTCCCCACTCTCCTCTCTCTGTAGCTCCTGCAGCGGCTGAGGAGGCCACGCCCCCCACCCAGCACCAGGGCAGCGCCCTGCCCCAGCTCCCCGCCCCCTCTGGGACCTGCTCCGGGTCTTCAGCGGGGTCCCGCAGCTCCTCTCCCGAGAGCGGCCCATCCTGTCCCTCTCTCCAGGAGTTCCAGAAAGTGTCCGCTTTTCTGGTCCAGCTTTCGGAGAGCTCTACCTCCCCGTCAGACTGGGAGGCCGGGGACAGCCCGGATGCAGACCTGGGCTGGTCTGGAGGGTCTTCTCCTCGGGACTCTGGGGGGCTGCACGGGGACGGACGGCAGGAGACCTGGGAGGGGCCGGCAGGCCGTGGCACCAGCCCCCTGCACCGCCCCTCCACCGTGTCAGGCAGTCCAGAGTCGGAGCCAGGCCCCTGGCAGCGAGGCTGGACGCCGCTGCCCCCCCGTGTCCCCTCCCCCGGGGCGGGATCGGAGCTGTCAGAGGCGTCCAGCGAGGTCTGGGATGAGGACAGTCTGCGGGAGCCTGGCGCGGGCGTCCAGCCGGCCGCGGGGCGCGCCTCACCTGCCGGTGGCTCCGGTGACCTGGAGGATGGAGGGGCACCTCGCACCCCACTTCTGTCCCTGGGCCCTGGCGGGGGACAGGAAGCTTCTGGAACCAGTGGGAGCCGGACCCGTGGGTCAGACACGGGAAAGGCCGGCCGGACGCCCCCCGAGGCTGCCCGCACGGCTTTCCCGTCCGATCCCAACTCCTGCAGTGACTTGGACCTGTCCCTGTCCTTGCCTTCGGGGTCCTCGGCATCCAAAGAGGCGGATGTCAGCGAAGGACTGGAGCCCGGGCCTCCGCAGGCGTCCCTGGGCTGCCCCGAGGGGCCCTGGGCTGCCGGCCTGAGGGCGCCCGCCGCCGACAGGAAGCCCCCAGAGTGTCCTCCTGGAGCCGCTCGTCTGCCGGCAGCCCTGAGGGCTGGGAGCGGGGCACCCGGGCAGGCGGGGAGCGGCGCAGCCCCTGCGCTGGAGGAAGCTCCGCCTCCGTCGGCCGGCCGAGTCCTGCGGGAGATCCTGTCCCCGGTGGACGACGTGCTGTCCTATGGCAGCACCGACCTCCCGTCCTCCACACGCAGGGACGTGCCCCTCCCTGCTCTGCCTCCCGCGCCCCCAGCAGAGCTCAGGGCCACCCCCAGCCCCCGCTCAGAGGACTTCCCTTCCCCACCCGAAGACGCCCTGTGTCCTGGGGGCTCACTGAGCCCCCCAGAGGAGGGCACCTCCATCAACACCTGCGAGTTGTCGTCCTTGTCCGAGGAGGGGCCGCCCGAGGGACCGTCCCTGGGGCCCCAGGAGGCCAGCCTCTGCCTCGGGGCAGGCGGACGGGGTGGAAACCTCGGGGACCAACTGGGTGAATCCAGTTCTACTGGGGGGAACCAGGCTGTGGGGGGCCGATGGCCTGAACCCTTCAGCTGGCTAGGGTCCCCCTCATGGGGCGGGGCCGGCGATGCCCCGGATGGGATCCCAGGGCTGACGGTGCAGCACCCAACCCTGCCCCGAGTGGACTGTGTAGCTGGGGGGGCCCTGCCCACACCGTGGGCGGCTGGCAACCCAGGGCTGCCTGGCACCTGGCGGGGGGACCCGGCTCCTGCTTTAGACGCGGGTCCCTGCGCTGGGCCGCCCGGCGTGGACAGGACGCAGGTGGTGGATCTGGTGTCCACGGAGCTCACCCGGAGGATCCTGTGCGACACGCTGGCAGCGCTCTCCGAGAGGGCCGCGCCGGGCCGCCCGCCGACCGGAGAGCGGGCGGGTGCCAGCCGTGTCGCCAGGCCCCCCACAGCAGGGCCGGGCAGTGTCGGGGAAGACGGGACTTCTGAGGAAAGAGCAGACGTCCTCCGGTGACCCAGGGGCGTCATCGGCATCACCGTGCGATTGTGTGTGAGTGCACTGGTGTGTGTGTTTGTGCGTGTGTGTGCGTGCTGGAGGCCTCGGGGACTCTGGGCCTCCCAGGGGCGGAGCCGCCACTCGGAAGGGCTGGCCGGGGAGGTGGTCATCGGGTGCAGGGCCCGAGACCGGGCAGTGACCCCTGCACGTCCGCTGCAAACTGGCTCCGTCCGCATGTTTCTGGGCGTGGGGCCCACGGCTTCCCCCGGGCTCTCGAGGGGGACCCTGACCCACAGGGAGGAAGAGGCGGGAGGGGAGGAGGCCGCCACCCCGGCCGGGGAAGGGGCGGAGGGCGCGGACGTGAGGGAGACCAGTCCTGCAGAGCCGGGGGCTGGGAGCAGGCCCTGGGCACAGACCTGTCACCGTCCGAGGAGACCACGTGCCAGGACGGGGCCATCGGCCAAGGCCGGGAGAGGGAGGGCGTGTGGCTTTAGGGGCACAGGGAGGCCAGGGGCTGCGGCGGGCTGCAGTCGGGCTGCGGACGCCCGCCCCTTGGCTCTGCTCAGGGAGTCGTCAGTGCAGTTAGTTGCGGGAGTGTGACCTCTGGGGGCCGAGGGTTGCCTGCAGGCCACATGTCTGGGGCGGGTCTGCCACCCTGACGACGGCTGGCGACACGGGGCTCTCTGGCACCTGGTGGGGGGACCCGGCTCCCGCCAGGTGCCTTCCCTGTGTCCGGGGAAGTCACTTGTGGCTGTGCGGCCCTGCAGGTAGAGGGCGTGGCTGCTCAAGGGCAGAAGGGCACTTCCTCCCCACAGCCAGCCACCCTGCGGCCTGTCCCCTGGGTGGGGGGGGGCAAGGCCTCCCCCAAATGAGCTCCTCTGGACTCCTGGAAGAAGCGGGAGCCCATGTCCTCGTGGTGTCCACGACTGAACGTGTCTTCCGTGGCCCCACGTGGGCCTGGACCGTGTTCGGAGGTGTTGGCCGTGCTGCACCGGAAATCCACGCTGCAAGGCACCAAGGTTTCCGGTGCGGAACGTCAGAGACGGTGAACCGGGAGCAGGACTGAGGGCTGCCGGTGGGGTCTCAGCCGGCTGGGGGCAGGGCGGTCCTGGGGCCCGCTCGGTAGGACAGCGCCGGGACAGCTGGCCTCTACCCACGGGTCTCCACGGACCTTCACGGGCCAGCGCTGGTGCCTAACTGTGGGAGCCACCACGCAAGACACTGCCTGGTGGGCTCTGACTGGGTCCCTGCAGCCCCCCCCCCGCTCCCCTAGAGCAGGGCCCTTGCCACAGCCGCCGTCCTGACAGAAGCCACAGGACCCTTGGGCTGACTAGGACAACAGCAGACCCTTATGTCCCGTTTGCCCGTCCCCAGAACTGGGTCTCTGGGCCGCGGCGGGGGCCTGAGCTGCGTCTCCCCCGAGCACCCAGAAAGCTGGAGACTGTTCCTCCGGGGGGAATTCCCTGTAATTCATCTGTATCTCCTCTCGTTGACCATCTGCCTATCATCCGTCACCTCCCGTGCGTCCATCTGTCCGTCTGCTCTGATCTATCATCCGTCCACCCATCCACCCATCCTTTTCCAGTTCTCTTCTTGACCTGGGAAACCCCTGCTTGATGGGAAGTCCAGAGCCCCCGGAGCGGTGCGGCGGCCTTAGGAACGGCCGGTCCTGGCGCCGACCCCTCCAGGCCCCGGCTCCGCCCACCCAGGACCCCAGCCCCTCCCCCCGGCTGTAAGAGGGGATGTCACTCACATGACTACTTCCTGGGGAGCTCCGCCTCCACCACCTGGAGAGCCGGAGACCTCTGTCTGCAGGGCTGGCCCTCCACTCTGCCACTCGGGGAGCGCCCCGGAGAACACTGCGGGGGCCCTTCCCCAGGCCCTGGCCTCTGGGGCGGCCCCCCAGGCCCAGGCCCAGGCCCGCCCGCTCCCGTGCCACCGCGCAAGGCACCGGCTGACATTCACGTAGACGTCACGCCGGCTGTTCCCCAGTCCACCCTCCAGCGCAGGAGGAGAGGTTTGGAGCGGGCGGGGAAACGTGTTCATTTCTCTGCGCGCGCAATTTCCAACCAAATTTTGAGCTTCAGGGTTTATTTTTGTTTTATTGATTCCCTTCCAGTTTTCTGAACAAATTAGTCTGTAATTTTTTTTTTTTCCATTTACGGCTGACCCTTTGGGATTTATGACGCCGTGTGAGAGGAGTTATGTATTTCACACACGCGTATTCGGCACGGCGATAAATCCGCCGCGTGGAAACCCTGCAGATCTGCCTCCAGTTCCACGGTCCCCTGTCCGGCGGCCGCGTGGGTGGGCGCTGGCGTGACACCGTGGCTGAGCACGAAGCTGAAACCAGGGCCTCACGGCGTGACCTCACCCGGGTGACCCAGCAGGCCGCGGTGTTGCTGGGGGCATCTCCCAGCCTGCGGCCCCCTGTCCCCAAGGGGGACTAAAGAGAACCCCTGCCTCCCTCCCCCGACAGTGGCACCTGGGGGAGGCGGGCCATCAGGTGACTGGCTACAGAACAGCGTTCGCCGAGGGGGCGGGCATTTGTAATCCTGGCCCACGTGACGTGCGTGCGGCCGAGGGCTCCGGCGTTCGGCGGCATTGACCCCGCAAGCCTTCAATGTCAGGATCACTCCCTTCCAAGGCCCCCGCGTGCTCGAGTTGGCTCCGATCCCCAGTCACCTCTTGCGCCAATAAATCTTGATGCGTGTCTCCAGAGAAGTCATTATCTTTCATAGACCATGATTATTTCTCCGTTAAACCCCACATTTAATTTTCCTGCGATCTGTCTCTTTCAGCTTCCCCGCTTAACGGTCCCTCCTGCGTAAAACACCCATGAACCCGTCTCCAGTGCTCGAAATCCCAGATTATCGGACCAGTTTTACGAGACCCTTTCATTTCTTACTCCGGGGCCGTCACGGCCACTGCCATAAAACACAAGTGAAGGCCACAAGGGCCGCTTCCGGAGGGGCGGGGCCATGTGCTCGGGGTCCATTTAGTTGGCGTCTTCCCGTGCCCGGTGGGGAGGGGGCGTCCACTGCCCAAGCTGCTGGCCTCCCCGATGGGCCAGGCTCTCCTGCAGCTGGGGCCGAGGCCGTCTGGCCCGGGGCCCGAACAAAACCAGCCCCAAAAGTCAGCCCTGGTCCACGCTGGCTCCCGGGCAGCACCGAGGTCCCGGAAGAATGCCTCCAAGTCCCACATCCGTCCCCGAGGGCCTTTGTTCTACCTGTCCACACTGTGCCACCAAACACCAAACTGCTTCTTGGCCTTTGTCCCCCAAGGAGGCCGTCCTTTGCCCCAAGCAAAGGCCCCTCTCTAATGCCCCATGAACACAGCGGAGAGAAGCCTGGTGGCATTTGCACAACTTGACTGCCTGCCCCAGGGCTCGCCTCCAAGCAGCCCCATTTACCCTCCGAGCTCCAGACTCACACAGCCCACCCCTGTCCCAACACCGCCCTCATGGGCCCAAGACAAACTCTTGATTTCCACACTCTCCCCGGAAATTGCTCTCCTGCCCCTCCCCCGCGTCCTTCTCCTCCGCCAAGAGCAGCTGGCCAAGACCCTGCAGGCAGACACGTCCCCTTTGCCTCACACTCTGGATTTGATCCACCGCATGCCCCGCCTTCAAAACATCATCAGCACCACCACCCACCTCTTACCTGAGGGCCACCGTCTCTTGGGGGGCTGTGATGGCCCTTCCAGGTCTCCTGCCACCCCCTCCTGCCCTCCTGCCCAGCGGCCAGAACCACACCCCACCTCCAAGTCCTCCTGCGGGCACCGTCACATTCAGAGTCAAGGCCCTGGTCTGCAGCCTGGCTAGGGAGGCCCGCGCGGTCTTGCCCTCAGCTGCGCCTCCAGTCCTCCCTCTGCCCCCGCGCACTCTGCCCTGGCTATGCCGGCCTCCTCGCTCCTCTTCCAACGTGCCCGCCTCAGGGCCTTTGCACATGCAGTTCCCCCGCCTGGGCTGCTCACCTCCTTCCTCACCTCCTTCTCCCCGCAAAACACCTTCTCTGAGAGGCCTCCTCATTCTCTGCGTTCAGCAGTCCCCTCCACACCCCTCCCGTAACTGCTTTTTATAGCACTTCTCTCTCTCTCTCTCTCTCTCTCTCTCTCTCTCTCTCCTGGAATGCAGACCCAGCGGCTCCGCTTTGTCTCCACTGCTCAGCCAGCAGCAGAAACCGAAGAAGTGTTGGTGAGGACACGCAGCGGGGAGGGCAGAGGGGGAGAGGCGGGACGTGGGAGAGGCCTGCACCCTGACACAGAAGGACACGATGTAAAGAGCAGAGAGATGATCGCATGGGTATAAATGTAGTTCAAGTTCAAATCCTACAGTTCACTTAAAATTCATCACCATAAGATCAAGGTCATCTGGAACAGACGAACCTGAACTCCAGAACAATGGATGGCAGCCGCTGACTCATACTGGCTCTGGGATCTGCTTCCTTATTTTGTTTTAGTCAGTTAAAGGAGAAATCTAGATATGCACAGCAATTAGGAATAGCAATTTAAAAGTCAGGTCCCTCAGGTTGGGTTAAGCAAAAAGTCATAGGAAGCTTCATTTCCCAGGTTTGCAGAGAGGCCAGCCTGGCCCACTACAAAATTTAGCGCCTGAATGCATCTGAGTTTGCAGGGGTGTTTTGCTACATTTCCTGAGTTGAACCCTCATATTAAAGTGTCAAGGTCAAGGTGGCAGACCCTCTGAAACCCCGGGTAGCACTGCCAGGTAAAACACAGGACGCCCAGTTACCTGTGAATTTCAGATAAAGAGCGCGTTGGTTTTGTCTACATGCGACCCCTATGTGATATGCAGAGTTAACGGGATATACTTAGACTTAAAAATGATGCGCTGTTTATCTGAAATGCACATCACGGGGACCCCTGCATTTTCATTTGCAAAATCTGACGACTCTCTACCCCGGGCTGGGGGATGGGGAAGCTCCTGAGCCGGAGGCCTAGGCGGTGGGGGCGGGCTCTGGAGGGGAGCGTGAGAGGTCCAGCCGGGGCGGGGCCTGACTGGCGTGGGCGGGGCCATAGGCGTGACTCGACACTCGGGGGTGGGGAGAGGCGATGTCTGGCGCACAGGGAGGCGGGACCTGACCGCCCTGGGCGGGGATGAAGGCGTGGCCCAGCGCCGGGGGCGGGGCCGCGTGGAGCACGTGATGGCGGTTGCCGGGGTGAAAGGTCAGGTGAGCCCAGGCACTCCCAACATGGCGGCTGCCGGGGTTGTGGTGGCGGGGGCGGCAGAGAGCAGCCTGGGACCCCCGGCGGGAACGGCGGCCCGAGCCCGGCGGCCGCCCTCGGGTCCACCAGCGCGGCTGCCCCCGCTGCTCGTGCTGCTGGCGGCGGCGGCCGGGCCGGGCGCGGGCGGCGCGGCGCGTCTGTACCGCGCGGGCGAGGACGCCGTGTGGGTGCTGGACAGCGGCAGCGTGCGCGGGGCTACGGCCAACAGCTCGGCCGCGTGGCTGGTGCAGTTCTACTCTTCGTGGTGCGGCCACTGCATCGGCTACGCGCCCACCTGGCGGGCCCTGGCCAGGGACGTGCAAGGTGAGGCGCGCCCCACGCGGTACCCCGACCGGCCCGGCCCTCGCGGCCCCCGGGATTCGTCCCCGGGCCCGCGGCATCCTCCCAGGCCCCCTTTTCCTTGCCCTGCAGAGACACCCCTCTTCGGCCATCGCTGGCCTGCGCCCTGGGTACCCTAGATGCCCGCGCCCCTCCCCGCGCACCCTGGGATCCTTCCGAGGGAGGCTGCTGTTTCAAATTGGAAAGACAGGAACCCTTCTCCCCCAGCTGTCATCCCACAGCTGTCCCAGCTCTCCCGACACCTAGTTGGAGCCTCGAGAAGCTCCAGTGACTTCCCCGGCCTTCATCCTCACTGTTTCCTGACTGGTAGACCGTTCGCAGGCATTCCGCTTGGGCGCCTAGACTCCCCCTTCTTTGAGGATCCGCGTTTCAACCCCAAGTCGCTTTCCCTTTAAAGCCTTCTGGGCGGGGTTGCTGACCACATGGATACTCCAAGTGATCCCCCAACTCAGACGTCCAAAGGCCCCCCGAGCATTTCATTGGGAAGTCCCTTGGTCGCAGACACGCAGCCTTTGGTGACTGTCATCCACCAGACTAGCGGTAACGTGCCTGCACTTCACGGTTGGCCGCCGGTGTAAATCCTCCCGCGCAGTGTCAGTCCCCGAGCGCGGGCTGCTGTGAACCGCGGAGTCGGAGTCGTAGCAGCCTCCTGCCCCCCAGCCGGCCGGCTTTGAAACCGGATGTGTATGGCTCTGAGGCAGGAGCTGGTCCCAGCAAGAGTGAGGTTTGGCGGGCCGCCCGCTGGTGTTGCGCTAGCCTGTAATTACGTGTTTCAGTGGGTGGGAGGGCAGCAAATTGCCACGCTTCCTTCCTACCCTTGTTTTTAAGGCTTATATCCAACCCTGCTGTAATTTTCTCCTACCTGAACTGATTCTGAACGTTTAAAGAAGTCGAAATAGCATTTGTTTTGTTTAAGATTTTCTTTTAGTTTTAGAGAGAGGGGAAGGGAGGGAGGAAGAGCCAGAGAGAAACATCAGTGTGTGGTTGCCTCTCAGGCACCCCCAAACAGCGACAGAACTGCAACCCGGGCAAGTACCCTGACCCGGAATCACACTGATGACCTTTCAGTTTGCTGGACAACACCCAACCAACGGAGCCACGCCAGCCAGGGCCAAAAGAGTGGTTTTGTGCATAATTGTGAATGATTATCTTCAAGGGACATGCTCGTCTTAGCTCAGGGTGTTGGGGCTTTTTAATTCTAAGGGGTTTGTTCTTTGAGCTCATGGTTTAAGGACCCAGTGTTGCACACTGGTCACAGCTGAGACTAAGAAGTGCACAGAGAACTCCTTAGGTTTGTTTTGTTTTGTTTTGTTTTAAAGCCGTTGCCTTGAGAACAAACAGGTGCTTTAACAATATAGAGAAGTTTCTGGTTCTCACTTGTTACTTGGTGGCAGAACGGAAATGGCAATTAAAATGCAGGGAGCCCTGGTAGGGCCTTTGCCACCTGTTTATTGCGTATTTTGATTTTTCAACTTTTCAGCTTAGTTTGTGAAATACAGAAATCGTAAAGTATGGTTAAAACATTGCAAAGCATTCCCCGGTTGAGCCAGCACTTGAGGAGCCTTGAACATTGTCCCCGGAACTTGGAAGGCTGCTCGTGACGGTAAACTGTCGAACCCGTGCCAAATGGCGTGAGTGACTTAATTGTTAGCTGAGTGAGGTCGTCCCCGGGGGGTCAGACCGCATCCGAGTCCCGGCCGGACACGCGAGGCCGAGCCCGGAGGCAGCGCGGCGGGAAGTGGAAGTCGGCTGCGGCCCGGGAGGCCAGGGAGGCGAGAGCAGGGTGCGAGGCCAAGGGTCTGTGGGGACCCGGCAGAGGGTCCCCAGCGCCAGACCACCTCCGCGGCTGCCCGGGCACCAGGTCTGACTGGGGAGCGTCCCGCCTGGGGACTTGTTAGGAGTACACGTGGTCGGCCCAGCCCCTGGGGCCTTGGGGTGGTGACTGCCGTTTTCCTGGGTCTGGATCGCACTTCAACTCTTCGCAGACACAGTAAACGCTTCTTCGGGTGAGAAGGTGGCTCCACAGACGAAAGGTCCACCGTCGGGTGTGGACGCCGCGCCACGCCCCTGTTTGTGCAGATGCGGCTCGGGCCGTTGCTTGCAAGGACACTCGGACAAAGCCCCGCTGCGTCCCGAACACCCCCGGGCAGGCCGAGCCGCGTGCAGGCCCCTCCCGTTCGCTGCTCCTGGGACGGGGCGTGGGGTCGGCCGTGCCGGGGCTACAGCCTCTCGGGGCGGCTCTGAAGTGGCTCTGCGTGGACTGGTCAGCGCATGGAGTGTCCCTTTGGTGGTCAGTGTGTCCCGGGCGTCTGCTCTTGCCCAGAAGCCAGGGCAGGGTCTCTGAGACTGGCCCTGGGGTCGTGCCGGGACGCTGGGAAGGGAGCTGAGGCCCGGCGGGCACTCACCACTGCCCACACCGTCCTCCCCGTTCACGCGAGTCTCGGACGGTGGGACCGTGAGGCGCAGTGAGACGGTCACCCAGGGGTGGTCCCCCGGCTGAGTGACGGGCCGGGTGAGCGTGCCTGCAGAGGACAGGACGGGGCACCCCGACTTGCTGCTGCAGGGTGTCTGCCCTCTGCCCTGCCCCCTCCGGGCTCTCCGTCACCTGGTCTGGACTTGGCGCCTGTGAGGCCACCGCCTCAGCGACAAACTGGGGCACTCGGCGTTCCCCGGGCCCAGGGTCTGTCCACCAGAAGGAGGAACAGGGTCTGGGGCGGGTGGGGTGCAGAGGGCAGGGGAATGACCTGCGGACTGTGGCTGGGTGGAGAGTGCGGGAGGACTGTGGGGGCTCGCCCGGGCGGCGGAGGGGCTGCTGGCGGGTGCCGCCCTGTTGGAAGCAGCTCCATCACACACTGCGTGAGGCCCAGCCGAGGTGAGGGGAGCAAGCCGGGCCGTGCGGGCTGCTGGCCCTGCCCCAGCTCTGGAGATGCGGGACTTGCTCTCGAAAGCTTTCCCATCTCTCCGTGTTGCAGGGCTTCAGCGCTTAACTGCAGTGCCCACCGGCCCCTGCGTGGCCTGAGTTCCGCCTGGCTGGGCCGAACGCTGGGGACCAGAGGACCAGTCCCGGCCCCCGGGCCTGGGCGAGGCTCCGAGAACGTGCCTGGACTCTGCAGGGGCGGCCTCTGGGGAGCTGCCCTGCACTGCTCCCGCGCGCTGGCGTCGTGACCAGACGCAGGGCCGGCTGCGCGCCCCTTCGAGAGCCGGTACTCAAGAGCCACTGCCAGTGTGAAGGACGGGGGTTTTACCCTGGGGCCGGCCGCCTGGAAGTTGGGGGGGAGGCTGGTCTCAGAGCCCACCCCGGGCCCCAGGTGACCGGCTGGCTCACAGAGGGAACCGCGGGAAGGAGGGCCCGAGGGGTTCCTGGCAGTGCGCGCGGTTTCCCAGCTCCGCCCTCAGTGGCCTCAGCGTCACCTCCTGAGAGTGTCCTCCGTGGGTTTGCCGCAGCACCGCAGGGTCACTGCCAACTCCGGGACGAGTGGTGAAGGCGGCGTTGCCGCTGGTCCCGCTGGCGCTAGCCCGACTCCTGGTGGTGTGGCCGGGCCGGCCGGGCCTCAGTCAGGCAGGAGCTGCGGCACGGGTCCCGGTGCATGCTGAGGCTGGAACTTGGGGCTCGTTTGGAAAGACCTTTGCGCAGCCGGGAAGGGACCCACCCCAGGAGAGAGGCGGCCCCGCCCTCCGGTGCCCGGAAGGTGGGTTTGGGCGCCCTGACCCTGTCCCGGCGTTGCCTGCGGCTGGGTCCTGTGCCGGGGAGACCCCGGGCCGGGCATTCTCTGAGCCGGGGGTGGGGAGGCTGTGCCGCCGTCTTCGCGGAGTGTGCGGAGGCTCAGCTGCGGGTCAGGCTTTCATGCACGTTTTTGCTGGAATTTGGCAAGTGGCAGTAAGAGGTGTCATCCTGTTGGGTTAAGTGATGTGGTTATGTGGCGAGGAAGCTTGAAGTGAGTTTCAGTCTGCTGCACTTGGAAGCTCATTGCACGGGCATCGCTTTAGCCCTGTGGCGCCGAAGATGGCTCGTGAGCGGAGGTGAGGCCGAGCCGCGGTCGCTGCCCGAGGTGTCCCCCGGGGGCAGCCGTTGCGCCTCCACGCGGCTGCGTGCCGCTGGGCGTGGCCTGCGCCTGGGAGCAGATGACCCGTCGGTTCCGAGCGGCGGTCCCTTTTGTGTGGCGGACGCGGGCGGGCAGGCCGGCCGGGCGGAGGGGAGGGCCTGGGCTGAATGGGGCCGCGGCCGAGGCAGACCTCTGGAACGGCCGCACTTGATCTGGGGAGAGTCCCCCTTTGTGTCCCCTGAATGCGCCATCTGCCGGGACGCCGGCAGTGGTGGGGACGCTCCGGCTGTGTGTGGCGGCCGTGCACAGACAGCCCTCTCACGAAGGCGGACGAAGGCCTGGCGGGTGCCGGCGTGCCCTCCGCCAGGACGGCCGCTCCGTTCCGGGGGCATGCGTGTGTGGAGTGGCGGTCACAGGCGGACCTGCGGATCCTCAGGTCCCGGCAGCCAGGCCTCCGCACCGCCCTGTCCCGGTGGCTGTGCCCCGGGGAGAGCAGGGTCTGGGGCCTGCTCCGCAGTGACTCTCAGCCCGTGTCCCAAGGGCTCGCCTGCCGGAAGCACCGGGTGTCACGGCAACGCCCAGCACTCAGTGCCGCCCTGCTCGAGGGCCCGGGAAGGGCAGCAGACATGGGCCTTTGTGACACCGATACGGGCGGAGCGGAGGGGACAGGCTGGATGGGGCTGGGTCGTGGGCGGGGAGAGCCCGGCTGTGCCGTTTCACTGGACCTCCTCCCTGCATTGTGTCCCCGTTGGCTAACTTTTTACGCTTTTGGGCGGAAGGGGTGTGTGTTTTTAAGCAGAAGCGCTGTATCGGGTGAAAAGCAGCAGCCCCCGGACTGGCGTGGGGTGTGCGCCAGTCTCCCGTTCCCGCAGGGCCGGGGCAGGGTGTGACTCTCCTCCTGGGCACGTCCCCCGTGGCCTGCGAGGGTGCGGGCCGCAGCAGAGCCCAGAGCAGGGGCCCCGTGCCTGCACGGAGCCAGGTTTTCACCGCCGCTCCTGGTTCAGCCCGGCACGCGGTTCGGGGCCCCTCGGAAGGCACGGCTGTGGCCGAGGGGCGGGACCCGCCCGGGACCCGCCCAGCCCATTGTCCTCGACGGTCCCCACTGCTGCCGTGTGTCTCTGCAGAGGCCGCCCCGTTGCCCCGTGGGTCCCCTCCCCCAGGCAGGGCAGGGCGCCAGGGAGCATTCAGGAAGGAGCCCCTGGCGGTGTGATCCGCCTCAGCGTCCCACGGAAAAGGACAGACCTCTTAAAGGGCAGCTGCACTGGTTGCCTGTGGAGGATGTTGGGGGGCCCTTCCACTGTGATCGGCAACCGAGGGCGTGAACCAGCACTTCCTCCCCCTGCACGCCGCGCCTCGGGGTCACCACGTGCCTCGGGGTCACGCCGTGCCTCGGGGTCACCACGCGCCTGGCTGCAGCCATCGAAAATTGAGGCTTTCAGGGGTGGTCAGTGAGCGGGGAGGCAGCCAGGGCTCCCCCAGTCCTGGGGGGGAGCCCCCTCGCCGCAGAAGAAGCGGATGCAGGTGTGGTGTAGGTGCCAGGTTTCCAGGCACCGGGGCCGCGGGCAGCCATCGGCGCCCAGCTGGTGGGAGAGCGCATGCGGGGCCTGGGGACTGGCGTAGCCCACCCGCCGTGCCTGCCAGCCGCAGCGGACGGCCCCTCTGGGACCCGGTCCAAACCCACAGTCCGAGCAAAAGTGGGACACCTGGGAGCTCTGCGTCCCGGCGGGTCGTGCGGCTCGCCAGGCGGAGAGCCCTGTTTGGGGAGGTGCAGCGGGTGGGCGCGGCCTGGGGGCTGCGGTGGAGGGGGGTGCAGTGGGGTAGGAAGGCGTTCGGGTGGACGCCGACACGGGGGCACATGGGCTGCTGCCTCGTCGTCTCCGGTCCACTCGGATGCTGGGGTTTCCGCCACAGAAACTTCAAAGACGAGAAAACACGCGGGTTTAAGCTGCTCCTCTTCTGTTCCCAAGAACGGTGACAGTGTGCTCGGGCCTGTGGGGGGAGGCGTCCTGGGAAAGTACGGAAACCACCTCCCAGGAGGTGCCGGGTGGTTCCTGGGGGTGTCCGGAACGACCCAGCAAAGCAGCCGGCTCTGGGGGGGGCGGGGGGACGGCCGTTCCCAGCTGTGTCCATCCGGGGCGGGGGCCGCAGCCCTGCCGCCAGTCGAGGTCTGTCCGTCCCCCCAGCCGGGCACAGCCCCGTCCTGTGCCTGGGAGGGCTGGGCGCGGGGCCCGCCGCACTCTGCACTGAAGGCCTCTCCCCTGCTTTGCAGACTGGGCCGCCGCCATCCGCGTCGCCGCCCTGGACTGCGCGGAGGACAGCAACCGCGAGGTGTGCCAGGCCTACGACGTCCACTACTACCCCACCTTCCGGGTGAGCACCCCCTCCCGCCCGCCGCTCCTGCCTGCGCCCAAGCCGCCTGTGCCGGCGGGCGCCGTGGGCAGCAGCTCGTCTCAAGCACGCGGGCTGCTTCTGGACGCCTGTTTCTGTGTGCGGAGGGGCCCCCCCTTTCACCCCACCCGTGGGGCTGGGCCGTCTCTGTGGGGCCCAGACGCGCACGCCCTGCGGGTGGGGGTGATCGGGCCTGCCGCTCAGTCCAGTCTGGGGTCTCTCTGCCCGGTGCTCCCTCCACCCCCTCACGTGGCCCACGTGCCGAGGCCGTTGGGCACCCCGGGTACCGAGCTGCCCGGGCGCCTGCGTGGCCGCCCTGAGCACGCGGTGGGGGCCCCTACGCAGGCCTGTGTCCCACCGGGGGGCAGAGGGTCCATGAGCCCGAGGGTCCGCACGCTTTCCCGACCCCTCGGTCGCTGCCCCTGGGCCGTTCAGTCCTCGGCCGCTGGGAGTGGGTCCCCTGCGGTGGGGGCACCAGCCCGGGAGTGCCATCGCCGGGTGGGGGCCGCACCAGCGCAGTCTCGGCTGCCCAGGGGCAGCGGCCCGTCTCCGCGTGTGGCTCTGTGTCACGCCGTCAGCGACTCGTCCGCTCGTGCGGTTTGCCTGTCTCCTCCCGGGCCGTCTGCCCGCGCCTGGTGTCCGGGGGCCTCCGTGCGGGTGTGACGCTGCCCCCCCCCCCCCCGTGAGCGGGGGCAGCGCCCCGCCCCGTGCTCAGCAGTCTGCACTGCGCCTTTTCACGGAGGAGGCTTTTGACTCTGACAGAAGACTCCCTCTCCTGCTCGGAGACGTTCGTCTGGGCCTGTCGTCCTCCCCGGGCGTCTCTGTGTCGCTGGGGTGGCGCCGCGGCCCGTGTGGCCGTTAGCCCTGCTGGGTCCGGTCGTGGGAACACTGGGCTCTGAGGGGTGCCGACCCCCTTCTCCCCGGGCCGTAGATGTGACTCGGGGCTGCGGGGCCGCGGGCAGACTCCCTGGAGGACGCGGGGAGCTCTGTCGCGGGGGGACGGGGAGCCGTTCTGCCGCTCACTCGCCCCGTGTCCCCCTCGCAGTACTTCAGGGCCTTCACGCGGGACTTCACGGCCGGAGAGAACTTCAAAGGTGAGTGCGCGGGCGGTGTCGCTCGCTCGGAGACGGGCCCCGGGGACCCTTCCGAGTGGGAGCGGCCCCGGAAGCCTGGACGCCCAGCTGCCAGGCCCGTCCCCCTCCCCTGCTGCCACCAGCCCGCCCGGCAGCCACCCGCGGGAGCTCCGGTGTTCCCGGTCCCAGTCCCAGTGGGAAGCTTTGTCTTGTGCTCTGCCTTCCTGGTGGGTGCGGTGGGGCCTTTTTAAAAGGGGGCGCGGTCACCGGAGAGGGTAGTGGGAAAGCCCCCCCCCCCGTGAGCTTCCACGAGCGAGCCCGCCGGGCAGCCAGCGCCCAGGTCAGGCCCAGAGCGTGACCCGTCAACTGGCAGGGGGCGGCAGGCTCCCCCCCCACGCGGCCTCCTGCCGGGAGACCCCCGCTGCCGTCCATGCAGCGCTCTGGCCAGGGGGCGGGGGGGGCAGTGCGGTGGGCACCCCGCGATGGCGGCTGTCCCCCCAGGGCCCGACCGAGAGCTGCAGACGGTGAGACAGGCCATGGTCGACTTCCTGCAGAACCACACGGATGCCAACTGGCCACCTGCCTGCCCGGCGCTGGACCCCATCCGGTGCGTAGCTCCGCCAGGCCGGCACGCCGCGAGCCCAGTTCAGCTCCGTGACGTGTGCACGCGCGGTACGCGGCCTGGGCCCTGGTGCCCGGTGGTCGGCTCACTGTCCCCAAAAGCACTGAAAGCTGCTTCTTCCTCCCAAAAGGCCCGGCGACGCGCTCTCCCTCATCGACAAGCGTGACGGCCGCTGCGTGGCGATCATGCTCGAGAGCAGCGGCTCGTATGTCGGACGTGAGGTACTGTGTCTGCGCCCGTCCGGGCCCCTGCTGCAGTGGGCGGGGTGGGGCCGGGGGGCAAGGGGACTGCGGGGCGGCCGGTTTGTGCAGCGGACTCGGGGGGCCTCTCCGAGGGCAGGACAGGGGCGGGTAGCAGGTGCGCCTCGTGCCCCGTGGGGCGCACGGCCCACGGGGAAGCGGACCTCGGCCTGGATGTGGTTCCCGGCTCCCATGCGCTGTGGTCACGGGTTCTTTCCTGTATTTTGAACTCTTAACTTTTCTGCTAAATCTGAGGTTCTGTAAAACGCGTTTCTGTCGTGAGCCTTTGCTCCCTCGGCCCTGCGGGTGGGTCCAAAGCCCCTGCCCTTGGCTGTCTTCGGCCCTTGGCCGTCTCGGGAAGACCCCGGGGCCCGACACCCTGGTGGTTGATGGGAGCCCCTGAGCTCTGCCGTCGGTGCGTGCCTGCCTGGACTCGCGTGGCCATCCGCGAGCTCTGGGGACACAGGCAGAGGCCAGGGCCGTGTGGCTCCACGGCGTGCTGGTGGCCCCCCAAAGGCAGGTGCCTGCTGCAAGGTGCACGGCCGTGGGTGTCAGGGAAAGCCCCAGGCGGGGAGCGGCCCGCGTGCACACGTGACATTCGATGAGGGCCGGCTTCCCGGGGGGCGTGCCGGCTCGGGCGGCGCAGCACAGGCTCACCGGCTCACCGGCGGGCCTCCCTTCCCCTCCCTGAGACCCTGGACCGGCGGCTCCGGCAGGTGCAGCGCCCCCTGGGGACAGCGCCAGCTGCAGGGTCGGTGACCCCTCCTCTCCGCCCCAGGTGATGCTGGACCTGATTCCCTACGAGAACATCGCCGTGAAGCGAGTGCTGGACGCCGACCAGGCCTTTCTGGAGAAGCTCGGTGTCTCCTCCCTTCCGTCCTGTTACCTGATTCACCCCAACGGGTCCCACGGGCTGATTGACATGTGAGTGCAGTTTGGCTGAGGGGTGGGTGTTTGAGACCCGAGGTGGCGCCTGGGAGCCCCGCAGGGCGGGGGGGCCCCCCCCGGGCCTGACGCGGCCTGGGGCTTCCTGCCAGTGAGCAGCGTGCGCAGTCGGACCCCGGGCTCCGCCCCCTCACTGCCCGCTCCTCTAGCCACGGCCCACGGAGACCACGAGGCTGGTGTTTGGCTCTGTGCGGGGGCGGGGGCGGCCCACACAGACCCAGCGTGGGCAAGGCTGGGCAAGGCTGCGCAGAGGGGAGAGGGGCGGGCCACCTCAGCCAGGCTTCCTTGCCTCAGCGGTGGGGGGGCCGCCCTGCTGCGTGGTCCCCACGCGGCCTGCTGGCCCTGGGGCCCTGGCCCTCTCACCTGCGCTCGCTCAGCCATCCTTGGTGGGTCACCACGTGCTGGGGACACGCGTCCTCTCCTGAAGGACTTCTGTTTCATCTTCTGAGAAGTTTGACTGGGGCACCAGGGCCCCCTCACCACCCGGAAGCCTTGAACACCCCGCAGTCCCCGTGTTTCTGTTCTCAACGGGGACGGCGGGATCCGGGGACGCGAGGCCGCTGTGGGGCTGGGCCGTCCTGCCTCCTGCTCCGCGGCCCGGCGTTCTGGGTGCTCCGCGCGCCTCGGCCTGCTCCCTGGGGCACCGGGCCCTGCCCCAGAGGCCGCGGGGCCCGTATTCACCTGGCTGCTTTGGAGGACCCCTGAGCTACCAGAAGTGCCCGGTGACAGGCTTCACACACCCTCGGGGCGTGGCCCACCCTGCCCGCGTGAGGGGTCCCACGTGCAGCAGGCTCAGGGGTGCCGGCCCAGGCCCACCCCGCCCCGCGGAACTGCCGCATGCTACAAAGAGGACACTGGCAGGTGCTCAGCCAGCTTCACAAACCGACTCACGTCCCCACTGAGCAGGAGGAGGGCGGTCGTGGCACTCACTGTGCCTGGGACTCCAGCCCGTGTGTGGGCTTGTCTGTGTCCCGGGGGGGCCAGCCCCAGGCCTGGGCCCAGCAAGGGGGGTGGGTGCCGGGGCCCGGTCCGCACTCGGCTCAGCCGTGCCCGCCCGCCCCTTCCTCGCAGCGCGAAGCCTCTCCGGTCGTTTTTCTCCTCTTACCTGAAGTCGTTGCCGCACGTGAGGAAAAAGTCGCTCTTGCTGCCCGAAAAGCCGAGCGCGGGAGAGAAGGCGGAGGCCGTGGAGTGGAGGGAGTTTGACAGGCAAGCGCTCCCCGCGCACGCGCGCCCCCGGGGGTGATGGAGGACGGCGGGGCTCGCTGGCTGGCGGCGCCCGTCCCCCGAGAAGCCCGGCAGCCACGGGCGGCTGCTGAGGAGTCCGCCGTGTCCCGCTGGGGAGGGGGCTCTCCTGGGGGGGGGGCTCGCGTGCTCTCACCGGGCCCGTCGCGCTGCCCCGCAGGTCGAAGCTGTACACGGCGGACCTGGAGTCCGGGCTGCACTGCCTCCTGCGGGTGGAGCTGGCCGCCCGCAGCTCCCTGGCCGGGGCCGAGCTGAGGGCGCTCACCGACTTCATCACCGTCGTCGCCAAGGTGGGTGGGGCCTGCCGTGGGCCGCGGGTGCCACCTCCGGGCCGGGCTGCGCATGTCAGCTGCACAGCTGACCCTGCTCGAGCCCCAGGGTGCAGTGCGTGTGGGGGGCCGGGCCGGGCTGTGGGTCGGAGGGCGGCTCTCTCCAGGGGCTGGTCTGAGGGGCACTTGCCCAGGTCGGAGGTTAAGTGCGGTGGCAATGGAGAGGCCCAGGAGTCGGTGTGTGGCCTGAGCCACTAGCCCGATGACAAGGGGAGGAGGGGGACAGGGAGCGGGGGGGTGGGGGGTGGGGGGCGGCTTCCTCAGAGAGGGTGCACACAAGGCCGCCGTCCTCGCCCACCCCCGCCCACGGTTGGGGGGGGCCTGCCGTGGGCCAGGCCCTGTGCGGTGGGCCCTGCATTTCAGTAGGAGGTGGAGCCGTGGGGGCTCCTGGGTTGGCCGAGCACGGTTCCTGCCAAGAGCTCAGTTGGCTCTGGGACCGGAATTGGGGCTCGGTCGTTTTCCCGGCCCAGAGCAGCTGGGCTGCCAGAGCAGTGGGACTCGGAAGGGTTAGACCGAGACCCTGTCCTCCCAGCCCCAGCAGCCCGGGGCGACCTCTGGGAGAGCCTGGGAGCAGGGCCCTCTGCCCGGGCCGCTGCCACAGTGGAGACCCAGCAGCCGCCGGTCACAGCGCTGCGGCCCGGGGCCCGTTATCACCCAGGAGACGACGTGGGCCTCACGCATGGCCCCTGGGCAGTGACTCGCACCAGCTCTGCGGGGCGGGCTGCGTCTGCCCAGTGTGGGTTTGGGGGGAAGGAAAGCAGTAGGGTCGGTGTCTGAGGGGGTCTCGAGTCTCTGGTGAGTTCAGGTGGGTGGAGGGGAGCTGTGCGCACAGGCCGTGACCCGCCACGGGCCCAGGGCTCAGGGCTCCCGGGCCACGGCCTCGTCCCCCCGAGGAGGCGCCCTGCTCATCTGCCCAGCCCGGGGCCACGCGGCCTCCTCGTCATGGGCAGCCTCAGGCCCTCACGTCTGCACCGTTTTTGTGAAGGTGCCTCGGACCTGAAACGAATGTGGGGAAACAGGTCGCAGTGCTGGGCATCCGCATGGGGAGCGGAAGGCTCTTCTGGGGCCAGCAGGCCGCTGCCCCGCAGCCTGTCTGCGCAGCCGCGGGGTCAGCTCGGGCTTACGAGCCCTTCCCCGCTGCTTGTCTGCCGGGCGCAAGGCTGCACGGCCCAAGCGGGACACTCCGGGATCCCGTGGGCGGCGCCCCTGCTGGGAACCCACGTGCTGCGCACACCTTCCCCGCACAGTCTCTAAGCGCGTCCCTCCCACCCAGCTGTTCCCTGGCCGGCCGCCTGTCCGGAGGCTGCTGGAGATGCTGCAGGAGTGGCTGGCCAGCCTGCCCCTGGACAGGATCCCCTACAACGCTGTGCTGGACCTGGTGGACAACAAGATGCGGGTGAGCCCTGCCCGCGCCCCCCCACCCCTACCCCCGGTGCCGTCTGCCTGTGGCCGAGCCCTCGGGTCGAGGACGGTCGGCGGCAGGGTGCCCTGCGCAGGCGGCGGCGGTTTCCCCAGCGTGGTGGGCGTGAGTCCGGAGGGAACGCCGGGTTTCCCACCTGAGGACGGACAGAAGTGACATGCCGAGCACGCGTGTGGGGGCCCCACCGAGCTGCCCTCAGGCCCGGCGTCCACCGGGAGGGCCTCCGAGAGCTCCGTGGCCCGGCACCCAGGGCCGCCCTTGCCCAGCCGTGGCCGGCACGCCCCTGCGGGAGCGGGAGCAGGAGCAGGTCGGAGTTCCCAGAGTTTGGGTAAACGTCCCCGCGTGTGGCTGCCGCCGGTCAGAGAACACGCACAAACTGTTTTTAGTCCCATTGTTTCTGTTACCTCTCGGCCTTTCCTTTCTCTCCCCAGATTTCTGGAATATTCCTGACCAACCAGATAAGGTGGGTGGGATGTCAAGGAAGCCGACCGGAGTTGAGGGGCTACTCGTGTTCCCTCTGGAAGTTGTTCCACACGCTGACCGTCCAGGCCGGGGCCCGCCCAGACGCGCTGGACGGCACAGGTGAGCACCCCCGCTCGCCAGGGCACCTCGGCCCCCTGACCCCGAGCTGGGGCCTGCCTGGCACCGCCGGACGGACGCTCGGCAGGGGCTCATTCCGCCGTGGGTCCTCGGTGCCCGGGGTCCCCCGCTGCGCAGGTGGGGGGAGCGTCTTCTCGGGCACCGGCCCCGATGGGAGCCCCGTTCCCACCGCTGCACATTCACGAGCGTGCCCGGCCGGCCCCTGTGTGGGAGCGCAGGCCTGGGCAGGTGCAGCCGGGAGCGCCAGCGTGGGCGCCTCTGCTGTTGCTGCAAGACGACGTGGGGGCAAGCGGACACACGCTGGACGGCATCTGCCTTTCGTCGAGCCCCCCAGACCCAAGCAGCTCAGGACGCCGCGCGCTGGCCACCTCCCGGCGGCTGGGGGTCAGGGGTCCCGGGTGGCCGGGCAGGGAGCGCCGCCTGGACTCGCTCTTGGCCGGTGGCAGCAGTCACGTCCACGTCGGCTGTGCTCGCCGTGGGTCCCTCCCCGGGCAGCCCCCTTCTCCGTGCCGGCCAGAGAGGGTGCCCTTCTTGGTGTGACCTCCGCCACTCGCGTGTGCTCTGGTCCCTGGGAGGCACCAGGGGCCCGGCCTGCTCACGGGCGGGGACCACGGGCCATTGCACAGGCCGCCTGCACAGGCGGGGAAATGACCAGAATCTGAGTTGGCTCTCACCGTCCCCACCACCGGGAGGGCTACCTCAGCACTGCCGTCCCTGTCGCACCCGCGACGCCCGCTGTGGGCGGGGCCGCACGGCTGCCGGCAGCGCGGGAGAGCCGGGAGGCCCACTGACGTGCGTGTGGAGTCGGGAGTGGGGCCCGGACTCACGCGGCCCGACGTTCTCTGCAGGAGGCCGCAGAGCCCTCCGACAGCTGTCCCTCGCTGCTCCGCAGACTGGCCCGCGGTGCCGGGGCCCGAACCCGCCACCGCTGGGTGTGCTCGCGCTTCCGGGTCTGGCAGTGCCGGGGCTCTGCTCTTGCACCCCTGGGGGCTCGCCCGGGCGCAGCCAGCTGGTCTGGACTCAGAAGGTGCGAGTCCCACAGGCCAGCCTGCCGCCCCCCGCACTCAGGGGTGGCGGGGAGCCCTCGGGGCCTCGTCTGGGTCTCGTCCAGCCAGACGCCACGTGAGGAGGCGGGGTCACATGCAGAGGGGCGTGTGGCCGTCTTTGGAAATTTTTGCTGCCCCACCTCTCCTCCAGGCGGCGCCGGAGTTCTCCTTCCCACGGTCTGGTGGGGGCAGAGGGGGGCTTTCAAACCACAGGCTCTGTTGGGAATCACACGGAGAAAAGAACAGAACAGCCTGATTTTCAGGAGAATCCCCAGAGCCCCCGGACCCAAGGTGAGGCCAGCAGGCCTCAGCCCTGCCCCTGGACCAAGGGTGCAGCCCTGGGAGGAAGTGCGTGTCCGGGTCCCCCGCCCCCCGGGGTCCTCCCCGGGACGAGCGAGCGCACTTGCAAGGCAGCACGGTGAGAGGGTGAGAGCTGGGGGCTCCCCCCCAGTGGACTCCGCAGAGACCGCGCCAGCCGAGGCTGCTGTCACGGGGGCGGCAGATGGCGGGGTGCACAGATGCTGTCCCGACTGGCGGTGGCGCCAATCACAGCGACACCAGGGGCGCAACCCCGGCCGCGGCTGACTGGGTCAGATGGAGACACCGGATTACGTCTTGGGAGGTTTTCCTCTCCTCCTTCCACATTTAAACCCGTCAGCTAAAAGCCCGCGCCCCCCCTCGTCCCCCACAGGTAGCGCCCTGTGGGTCTTGTGCGCTTTAAAGATTAGGGGGGGCCGCGTGTGCCGGGGAGCCAGGAGGATTACACGGCGATGGCCGGCAGATGTCGGCCCAGGGGTGCTGGCCACCGGTGCGGGCAGCAGGGCAGGGCCCAGGCCCGAGCGCGCTCACAGGGTCGGTCTCACCGTGGGCACCGCCTGGCTGCCCCGGAAACACTCCGCCCGGGAGGAGTCCACTCAGCTCGCTCCTCGGAGAGGGAAGCACGCGGGCCGCCCCGGCCTGTTTGGGGCCCCTCGCCCGGCCCGCTGGGACTAAGATGGATTGGGCCTCCAAAGCACGTCTTTTATTCCTGACATTTAATCTGTTCTAATCTCACCATCTCTTATCCGTGCGCGCAACCCCCGTATTAGTTGTCCGGAGGGGCCTGAGCTGCCCTGCGGCTTTCCCGGGGTCCCCGTGTCAGCTCTGCGCGGGCCGCTGCCTGCCGGGCCCGCACGGGGGCTCTCCCGACACCTTGCGGCAGGGGCTGCAACCCGTGGCTGGGGGGGCCTGGGGTCCCCACTCAATGCGGAACAACCGCACGTCTGGAGCAGCCTCTGTGGCCCCTGTACCAGCCCTTGGGGCCCAAGAGAGGCCGCACACAGGCTCCGACCGCGGCGGAGCCCCGGCTCTCCGGGCCCTGGGGCCGAGGCCCCACCGGAAGGTGCAGCGCGGCCCCCTGAGGGTCCTCAGAGTCACGGCTCACGCTCCGTGCGGGGCCCCTCGAGCCAGGGGCCCCGGGGCGGCAGGCGTCCGGAAGACGCCGGCTCCTTCCGCGTCTGTGCACGCACGCGGCACGTCCCAGGCCCTGCGAGGCGCTCGGCGCCCCCGTCCGGCCCCCGAGGGCCCCCGCCCCGTGGCTCAGGTGGACGCGGTGCCCCTCCCTCGGCAGGTTTGGAAGGCGACCCCCAGGCCGTGCTGCAGGCCATCAGGAGGTACGTGCGCACCTTCTTCGGGTGCAGTGAGTGCGGGGAGCACTTCGAGCAGATGGCCCAGGAGTCCCTGGGCTCCGTGAAGACCTCGGACCAGGCCATCCTCTGGCTCTGGGAGAAGCACAACCTCGTCAACAGCCGCCTGGCAGGTGAGCAGAGGCCGCGACGGCGGCCCTGGCCCTCCCACCCCCTGGCCCCAGCTGGGTCACCTGCTCTGGCCGCACGCCCGTGTCCCGATGGCCTTTTACGGGGAGCCCGGTCAGTCCCTGGGCTCTGGCGTCCTTGCTCCCGGGGGCTCACTCCCTGGGGCGCTGGGCCACGTGGGGACAGGCAGGCGTTGTTTGTCCCCCCCGGGCAGCCCGCCGGGACCCCGGGGGGGCTGGTGGTGGGAGGGCTGGGTTATAATTAATTTTCAGGAAGGAGTTTTAGTGTCGTTAAAATCTGGTCTCAGACGATGAACCCAACCCCTGGACGTGGCTTTGTTTAAAAATCTAAACAGGTCGCATATATTTTCTCAGACTTAAGTAATTCCAACTGTTCCTAAATCAGCGGCAGATTAAAATTAGGCTTAAAAATAATTCCACCGAGAAATAAATCTTAATAGAGATGAACAAAAAACGTCCCTAAACTACTGGTTTTTAGTTAATCCTCTGTGTTGTAAACACACATTACAGCTAAAGCACTAAAGAAAATTGGTTTTTCTTTGCACTCAGAGCTGCCTGCCGCGGCTCCGCTCACGTGGCCACAGCCCCACCCCCCGTGTCTGCTGGGTCTGCCGTCGCCCCCAGTGCAGGTCGAAGCGCTGCCCTGGGGGGCCCCGGTGCAGGGATGTGCCCACCTCTGGGTGTCCGGCCTCACCCTGCACCCGCCCGCCCGCCCCCCGAGCTCCCTGCAGCTGCTCCGCAGCACGCGGCTCTGCAGCGTGTGGACGAGGCCCCCTCCAGACGCCCCTGCCTCCTGACGCTGGAGCAGGAGCGTGCTCTCTGTGGCCACGCGACCGTCTCCCAACTCCGTGGTCCCCCAGTCCTCCCGTCCGGCCCCCAGGCTGTGGCCCACATTCCGCGGAGGCCCCAGAGACCAGAGACCTGGCCGGGGCCTCCCTGCCTGCACGGTGCCCGCCCACCAGGACTCCGGTGGGTCCTCGCGGGTCCCAGGGGCAGGGCCCGGGCCGCCCACGGCCCGCACCGCCCTCCGGGCTCGCGCGCAGCACACATTCCATGGGGTGGACCCCGCAGAGCGGCCGCACGCCCTCTGCATGCTTCTCTCCGTCCCAGGGAGGCGGGGCGCACTTGGAACTGCACGCGGTGGGGCCTCGAGGTGTGGGAAGACAGGTGGGAAGGACCCTGCTTGCGGCCCGCCGGGGGCAGGGGTGGGCTGCTGCGCTTGTCCATCTGCACACCATGGGCGGGGGGCGGGGCCCCAGGAGCCCCCGTGCCTGCGGGGCTGTGGAGACTCCAGGGCAGCCAGGGCCCCGGGCATTGTGGGCGGGTGGCGGAGGTGAGGCTCCCAGGGCCGGCAGGCTGAAGGTCAGGCTCGGAAGTGAGGACTGGGCAGGGACCTTGGGGCAGCAGGGAGCTGGGTGGCTGGGCGCAGCCTCTGGCCTGGTGAGGGGCACCGCTGAGTGCAGACCGTGGAGGGTGTGCGGGAGGGGCAGTGCCGACAGAGGGCGCTCTGGGGACACAGGCTGCAGGGAGGCGGGGCTGAGGGGAGCGGTGTGTCTGGACCCCACAGGAGGTCACCGTGGGGGTGGGGGTGGGGGAACGCCCCCCTGTCTGGGGTGGGCGGCTGCTCTCGGGCAGCCTCCCACTGTTGCCCCCTCCCGCTCCCAGGCCACCCGAGCGAGGACCCCAGGTTCCCGAAGGCCCCATGGCCGACTCCGGACCTCTGCCCGGCCTGCCACGAGGAGACGCGGGGCCTGGACAGCTGGAACGAGGGCCAGGTGCTCCTGTTCCTGAAGCGGCACTACGGCAGCAGCAACCTCGTCCACACGCACGCCGCAGCCCTGGGCGGTGAGGGCGAGCCTGCGGGGCAGGGGCCTGGCCACGCGGACCCCGGGGCCCAGAGCCTGCAGGCCCCCGGCGCGCCGCCCCACACGCCTGGCCTGTCCGAGCGGGCGCGCCCGGGAGCTGGGGCCGCAGGCCGCCAGGAGGCGGAGGCGGCGGCGCCCTTCCTGGGGATGGGCTTCTCCAGCCTGGACATGAGCCTCTGCGTCCTGCTGTACGTGGCCTCCTCCCTGTTCCTGATGCTGCTGTTCTTCTTCTTCCGCGTGCGGGCCAGGCGCTGGAAGGTCCGGCACCACCACCCGGGGGTGTAGCCGCCCGGGGCCGGGGCGCCTGTGGACGCAGCCCCGTGCTCGCAGCGTCAACAGCTCTGATCAGGGATGTGGACCTGAGCCTCGCCTGCCTTCGCGCCCCAAGGCATCCCTGCGCTGGGGCGGGGTGGGGCGTCTGCGCTCCCGGCGCACTCAGCAGGTGCCTCGGGCAGAAGACGGCAAAACGGCGTCTGTGCTGTCACGCTTCTAGGCCTGGACACGGGCGGGTGTGCCTTGCGTGGCGCCCTCGCTCGCCTCGAGTTTACTAGACTCCGCGTCCGTCCGTCCTGCAAGGCCTTGTTCTGGCACTGGGAGAAACCCTGCCCGTTCCTGCCGTGGAGACGAGGGGCGACCGGGGGCCGCCGCAGAGCCTCGCGGAGCCGGTGCTGGGCTGCGGAAGTGCCCCCTGCCCGGTGGGCGGCCTGTCATGAAGAGGGCAGTCTTGGCCCAGATCCGAGCGTGGGCCTGTGCGTGGGAGGAGGGCGGTGGCCCGGCTCCTTCCTCCGGGACAGTGCCTTCGCCCTTCCCTGTGTCACTCTGGTGACGGGAGAGAGCCCGTTGAGCGGGGGCCACCCCGGCCTGCCTGCTGTCCCTGGGCAGTTGCTGTCACCGCCCCGGTCGTCCGGCCCCTGCAGGTCTGCGGAGGACCTGGGCCCGGGGAGCTGGCCGCCCACACGAAAGGGGCGGCACAGCGCCTGTCCCCGGGCTTGGGTGGCTGATTGCTTGCCGTTTGCCGGTTTTAGCACATTATTTGTAAAACCCAAACCTTCGGAGGTGACCGGAGACAAATTCTGCTGGGGGCGTTGCCAGGGAGACCCGTGCGGGAGCTCAGCGGCGTATGCCCGGCGGGTGCGCATGCGCGTCACTGTGAAGGCCGCAAGGCGCTCCCTCCGCCCCGCCCGTTCCGGGCGCCTGTGCTGGCTCCTCGCCGCGGACGGCGAGGCTGTACTTGTGAGACCGCTGCCATGCCCGTGTCGCTGCTGCGGCCTGGGGACCTGAGTCTCCAGCGCGCATGGGCTTGGCGCCCCAAGCAGGGGGCGGGGCCTGCCGCCTGAGCCTGCCCCTCCCTCCCGTTTTAAAGCCCCTGAGCTGGTCCCTGTGGTCTGTGTGTGCCCGAGTCGCCGAGGACCCCGTGGTGGTCCTTTTCCGCCTGAAGCCCCGCAGGGTTCCCGGAGTCGGAGGGACATGCTTAGAGCCGTTCATTCAGCTGCCCTGGGTTCATGGCCAATGTCCTCCTCTTCCCAAAGCCGGTTTTTGCAGGCTGGGCGCCCCGTCCCAGGTCACAGCCTGTCGGACAGGCGGCGTCAGCTTGTAAACACCATGTGAGGGTCGTCATAGTGCCGCGGGCAGGGGTCACCACCCTGAGGGACACGCTCACGACTTGCGGGGGGGCTGGGTTTTCAGCAGTCGGTCCGTGGGGAGGGGTGTGCCAAGGCGGCCACGGCCGTGCGCCTCACGTGCGGGCGCGAGCGGTCCCGCACACCGCGTGTGGCCCGCCCGGCGCGGGGTGCTGCCTCTGGGCCAGGCTTACGGTTTATTTTCTAAAGCTGTAAATACTGAGACAAGGAATATAATGATGGTTCGGTAACTTAAACGTATTTATTTTTAATGGGAGAATTTTGATTACAAAGAAGCCAATTGACATGGGAATGTCAGTGAAATTTCTTACCTGCAAGGGAAGTGAACATTTTGTATTTAAGTAAACTGTACTTGTGCACATTTTGAAATAAAGAAACCTGACGTTTGAAGCAGCTGTGGTTCGTTTGCGACGTGAGCCACCGGAGACAGCAAGGGTGGCGAGTCCCCCACACCCGCATCCGGCGGAGCCAGAGGCTTCCGGAAGACAGCCCCGGGGTCCGGTGGGGAGTGGGAGGGGCGTAGGCAGTCACCGGTGGTCTCGGGGCCGGCGCACCGGGCACAGCAGGCTTCGTCTCCCAGCAGTGGCCGCCGAGGGTGGGGACAGGTGCACGGGGCTGCACCAGCGGCAGCCCTGCTCCAGGGAGCCCCTCGGGACCCAGGGCCCTAGCTGCTGGCCACGCAGCCCGGACGTCAGCTTTTACTGGACATGGCCTTCCTAGGCCCCCCCTGCCTCGGAGCCCAAATGCCCCAACCTCTTGGGGTGGAGGACCCAGGGCTCTGCCCCGGACCCCTGTTAGCTGCCTCAGATTCCGAACTACTCAGCTTCCCTCGCCCGCCTCCCCCCTTGGTTCTGCGGGGGGAGATGGGTCTCAGCAGCCCCGTGTGTGGCTGCTGCTGCTGTGGATTCCTGTCCCCGGCTGACTGTGTGGAGGCGGGTGGGTAAGCCCCTCCCTGCTCTGCCCAGGCCCCTCCCCCGGAGGCAGCCGGCCACCAGCGAGGGTCCAAATGGTGCTGGTGTGGGCATGGGCTCGCCCTCAGTGGCCCTCATTCAGGCCCAGGGTGCACAGAGCTGTCTGCCCCTGAGTCCTGCGAAGTTTCTGTTCGGGGGCACCCTGGGTGCCCTTCTTCTGCCCCCCCCCCCGCCCCGTGCCCTGGGGGAGTGGAGGCGGGACAGTGGCCTGAGATACAGGCGACACTGAGAGTTCAGGAGGTGGTAAATGCAGAACGTTCCTCAGGCCAGTGGCAACAGTTGGCCACCTCTGAGCCACACCTGGAGCCAGGGCCTGGCGGGGCCCTGGGCTGGAGGCGGAGGGAGCTGGAGGGGCTGCCACCGCCGGCGGCCTGGTAGCTGCCGTCCAGAAGGCTGCGCAGGAGCAGCGGGGTGGAGCACCCGCTTGCAGCGAATCCCTTGCCTGGTGGCGGGGGAGGTGGGGAGGCGGGGAGGCGGGGAGGCGGGCGGAGAAACAGGGGACCTGGGGAGGTGGGCGGGGGAAGGTGGGGGAAGGCGGGGAGGCGGGTCAGGGCACGGCGGGCGGCGGGGTGGTGGGGGGCAGGAGGAGAGAGGGGAGCTAGAGAGAGAGGAGTCGGGCGGCCGCGCGAGAGCCTCCTTCAGCACCTCGGACAGCGCCTGGACCCCGCGGCTCCCGGGCTGGCCCACGGGGAGAAACGTGGGCGGCTCAGAAAGGGACGCCCGCCTCGGGCTGCCCCACACCCGCGGGGGGATCGCGCAGGAGGAAGGCGGGGCGAGGCCCTGCCCCGGCCAGGTGGCAGCGATGCTGCTGGAGACGGAGCAGGACCGAGACAGGCCCGGTGCCCCCTCGGCCGCTGCTGTCTGCGCCTTCGGCGGGACTCGGGGTAAGAGCCCCCAGCCTCCAGCCCGAGCAGGAAGGCCCCGAGGGGAGAGACCGCAGAGGCAGGCAGAGGGACGCCTGGGATTAAGGGGCACAACCGGAGAGCAGAGAGGGAAGGAACGTCTCAGAGACCAGACCTCGGAAGGCCAGGAGGGACGGGGCACGGGTGAGGGAGGCCGGGGGTGGGGGGCCCGGAACTTCCAGCCACGGTCCCTGAGTGGTTTGGGGACCCAGACCCAGCGCCCCAGAACAGCAGGGGCCTCTCAGGCGCTGCCAGACCGAGGAGTGGTGCGGGTCGGAGGTGCCAAGTTCCCCCAGAGACCCACACCCCTCGGCTCCCACGGAGCCCAGCCTGGACCGCCCTCCCCAAAGGCCATTCGCTGGCCACGGGCGCTGGGGAGTCACGGAGGCACTGTGGGTGGGCCAGCCAGACGCGGAGCTGCAGCGCCTGGGGCCGCCGCCCCACCCTCCGCCCACCCGGAGCCGTCCCCAGTCAGTCCACACGCGGCCCCTCCTGGGCAGGCCTCCGCAGCAGCCGGCACCCGCTGGGCTCCAGGGCTCCGTCGCCCAAGTCCCGTCCCCTGGGTGCCAGGCGCCCTGCGAGGTGACGGGGAAATGAGGGGCTGTGGGCTGGCTGCAGGGGCCTCTGATCAACACTGAGAAACCCCAGACCTGGCGCCTGGAGGCCAGGAGAAGTGGGGGGAAGACCCCCGGGTGGAGGGACGCGGGGAGGAGGGCTTCGACCTCTCACCCCCTCGCCCTTCCTGGGGCCCCGCCCTCTCCGAGCCCCACACTGCGAGGGGCCGCACCGCTGTGTCCTGACGGCGGTGGCTGCAGGTGGCTGGCGCCGGCCTGTGAGCCAGAAAAGCTACCGGGTGGGGAAGGGGGGTGGTGCCGGCTCTCCATCCATGCCGGACAGGTGAGCCCCCGCAGGCCCACCTGTTCCGACTGGGACGGAATGCTGGAAAGCCAGGTGCAGGAGCTGCCTTCTCTGCAAACCGAGGGGCTGAGGGTGGAGGGACGTGAGGGCGAGCCTCGGGCTTCCCCCGCTGGTGCCGTGGCCACCGGTCCAGGCCGAGGACCCCGCCCTGCCCCCCCGCCCCCGGCGCCCACTCGGCCAGAAGGTCCAGCAGGGAGGCCCAGACGCGGCTCAGAGCCAGGAGATCTGTCTGAGGTCAGCTCTGGCTCCTCCAGCCCTCGGGCGCCACACTCACCCTCTCTGGGCCTCGGTGGCGTTCGTGCGGACCAGGCGTCGTCACCAAGTCTTCCGGGTGCGGGTCCAGCTCTTGAGTCTGAGCCTCAGCGGCCGTAGGACCCGGCTCCCTCCCCGACCCTCCTGCCCAGACCCCCAGCCTGCGCGCGCACCCGCGTCGGAGTTCAGGCCGCAGGCCGCAGCCCGCGCCCGCAGCGCAGGGGCAGGAAGCTGCGCGGCCCGGGGTAGAGCCCGCGGGCAGCCCTGGCCCGGCTCCTCCTCTGACCTTCCCAGCCCTCCGGCCGGCACTCGGGGTGGCGTCTGGGCACAACGGGTCCCCGCGCAAAGGCGCTCAGAGTCCGCGGACGCCGGGGGCGGCGAGGCTCAGCGACCCCCAGCCCCGCCCCGCGCCGCGGCCCCGCCCCCGGCCGCTCCGCCCTCCGCGCCGGCCGAGGCTCCGGGCCCCTGGGCGGCCCACGGGCGCAGCGCCCAGCAGCGCTGGGAGTCGCTCGGACGCCGACGGAGACCGCTGAGGCCGTAGCCTCCCTGGGCCCCGAAAAAGTTCGGGGCCGGATTTCGGTAGCGCCGGTCGGCGGGACCCATGGAGGCGCGCGGGGAGCTGGGCCCGGGCCGGGAGTCGGCGAGCGGCGACCTGCTGCTGGCGCTGCTGGCGCGGAGGGAGGACTTGCGCCGAGGTGGGTGCTCCGCGGAGCGGCTACGCCAGAGACGGTGGAGACCCAGCGGTTTCTGCTCCTTTCCCGGCCTGAGCACAGGACCTTCGGGACCGGGGTGGGAACGTTTTCGGGGCCCCAGCTCGTCCGCGCCTGGGCGCTCGGGCAGCAAGTTTGCGTCGGGGCCTCTGGAGCCGCGCTGTGGAGTGCGCGGTCATGGCGTTGCGCGGTTCCCGCCGGGAGCCCTCCGACTCCGGGACGGGCTGCGGAAAACCTCTGCCCGGTCGGGAGAAGAGCGCACGCAGCGCTCATGGGGCCCAGTGACCACGGGGAAGGAGGGTCCCCGGGAGGATAGCCCCCATCTAGACCCTCCGCGCTGTCCTGGGAAGAGAGTCCGGTGCGGGGCCCAGGGTGGAGCTGGCCGGCATGTGTAGATCGCCCCTAGTTGGCACCTGCACCCCACGCACCTGCCGTGGGCCCGCCCTGGGCTGGTCCTCTGGACCCTTCCTTCTACAGCCAAGACCCCAACTTTCCGGTGGCACCAGCCTCGCCCCCAGCGCTTTGGCTCCCGGAGATTCGGGACCATTCTCAGGGTGCTTCTGGGCTGGCGGAACCCGCGGGGTGGAGCCGGGGGCAGCCTGGTGCCGTGGGGACCAGCGGGACAGGGCAGGTGGGAAAGGAGTTTCGACCCGGCTGTGGGGTCTCATCCTTCCCTACTTATTTATTTATTTATTTGTTTTCCGACGGTTCTTGGGAGGGGTTGGCCGCAGGGGCTGTGAGGAAGGGGTGGGAGGGCGGTGAGGGGGGAGGGAGGGAGGGAAGGCGGGATCGCAGGCGCCAGCTCAGGAGGGTCCGCGGCTCTGCGGGGCCCCGCCAGCGCCCAGGGTGGGAGCTCCGCCGCGGCTGGAGTCGCCATGCAGCGTAAGACCCGGGTCGCCAGGGTTCTGCGGGGAGCTCGAGCGAGCGAGGGGTGCGGCGGGGGTGGCTTTTGCCTGACGCGGGTTGCGAGGACAGCGCGGCCAGCGCGGCCGGGCGCTGTCCGGGCCGCGGTGCTGAATCGCGCTGCGAGGGCCGGTCCAGCCATGGGCGCTTTGCGAGGTGCCCTCGCCGCTCTGCCATCGGCCCCCCACAGTGAGGGCCGGGGGCGCCCAGCAGACCCCCGGGCTCTGCTCCTGGGGCCGGAGTTTTGCCCGACGCGGGGCCGCGTCCCTTGCGGGGCTCCCGCTGCTGCCGGAGAGAGGTCGGTCGGTTCTCCGGCCCCAGTGAGGCCCCTCTTCTGTCCTCCCACCTGCTGCCCACCGGCCAGCAGCCAGAGGGGCCTGGGAGGGGGGCAGCCGCCAGGTGAGCGTGGCAAGGTGGGTGCAACGTTCGTGTAGGTTCCAGCTGCTGTGCGTGGCGCTCTCCTCTCTGGGAGACCTGTCTGAATTAGCGGGGAGTCCTCACCCCATGAGCACCCTGAAAAGCCCCCCACGGACGCCCGGCGCTCCCGCAGGCCACCCCTGAGTCTCAGCAGCCGGGCTCCCCAGAGGCCTGCAGAGGAGCGGCCGGCCGGTGGAGTGATGTGGCTGAGTGCTCGGCGCCCACGCTGGAGCCTGAGGACCGCGGGCCCGTCTGCCCAGCCCCCTCGCACGGCGGGCGCCCGTGGCTGCCGGAGATGGGGAGGGTGTCGGTTTTTACCTTGCCGGGGCTCAGACCGGCCGTGGGGCTGGACGGCCCAAGGAGTCTCTTTCTCACCACCGGGGAGCTCAGTTGTGCAAGCAGTGAGGGTGACTGGGGGGTGTGGGCCCCACGACACCACCCACCCATCTTCCCGCCCCACGCGCAGAGAGCTCCGGGGTGCAGTTTCACCGGAGCTCAGCGTGCACCTTTCCTTCGTGGGGGAACCCGGGGGAAGGAGCCGCATCCGTCCGATGGGCTGGCCCGGGCGCCTTCCCGCTCACGGGCGCACTTCTAAACCCACTTCCGTTCCCCCGAGTTTCTGCAGCCGGCTGGCCGCGGGCTCCGGCGCCATCACTCCCTGCACTGGGGGAGCCCAGCGGCCCCTCCGGTCCGCTGGGGAAGGGGCTGTGCACAGGGCCAGGGGTCTCCCTGCGTCCCCCGGGGGGGCTGGGATGGGAAGGGGACGGGCGCTCCCCGCTCTGGGCGGTGCCCCTGACGGCGACGGTGGTCCCCCTGCCCCGCAGAGATCCCGCTGTGCGCCGGCTGCGACCAGCACATCCTGGACCGCTTCATCCTCAAGGCGCTGGACCGGCACTGGCACAGCAAGTGCCTCAAGTGCAGCGACTGCCACACGCCACTGGCCGAGCGCTGCTTCAGCCGCGGGGAGAGCGTGTACTGCAAGGAGGACTTCTTCAAGTGAGCCGGGGGCTGCCGGGGCGGGGAGGGCGCGCGGCGCCCGGGGCCCCGGGTCCCCGAGACAGCCAAGCCAGCCGGGAGCCCCGGGAGACTGGTCACCCAGGCAGGGCACCCCGGGGCCTCTCTCCGTGAGTGGCTGGACATGGCTCGCACATGAGCACGTTATTGCCTTACACACTTACTTTTGTGAAAAGTGGAAGTCGCTTAAAAAGATAGTCCCGTGTCTACAGAACTCTGCTGGGCTTACTCCCCCCTTAGTGTTGGCCTTGTTTTTGCCCTTCGTGCTCCCGGGTGTGGGGGCGCTTTCCCGGTGGGGATTGACCTTCCTGGCGCCGCTGAGGGCTCTGTGCCCCTCAGGACCCCGGGTGTCGCCTCTCGGTACTCTGTGCGCTTTGCCTGGGCCGCAGGGCAGGTGACCACACGGGCAGAACCCGCGAGTCTCCCTCGCTCTCTCCCGGAACAGGCCTGCGCGGCGCGCGCTGGGGGCTCTCGCTCCCGCTCGGGGCGAAGGAGCCGCCGGCGCCGCGCTGAGCCGCGCCTTGTGCGTCCCGCAGGCGCTTCGGGACCAAGTGCGCCGCGTGCCAGCTGGGCATCCCGCCCACCCAGGTGGTGCGCCGCGCCCAGGACTTCGTGTACCACCTGCACTGCTTCGCCTGCGTCGTGTGCAAGCGGCAGCTGGCCACGGGCGACGAGTTCTACCTCATGGAGGACAGCCGGCTGGTGTGCAAGGCGGACTACGAGACGGCCAAGCAGCGAGGTCAGCCGGAGGGGGCGACAGTCACGGGGCAGGTCTTGGCGCCCCTTCCTCGTCTGCCGGGGGGGCGCTAAGGCGGGCCCAGACGGAGCGCGGAGGGATCCTTGCCGCCCGGGCCCTCCGCGAGGCGCTCACCATGGGGCGCGAACTTGAGCGCCTTCTCTCGGGTGGGGCGGCGAGGGCACTCCCACCCCCACGCTCGGAGCTGGAGCCCGGGTGGGAGCAGCTCGCAGACCCGCTCTGGGGACCCGGGGTCTGGGGTCTCAGCGGCCGCCTCGCTCGGGAGCCGGAGCAGAGAGGCTGATCTGAATTTGCGAATTATCACCCCTCGTCTTAATTCTGTCCCTAAATCCTCGACTGTGAAAAGCCGGCCCTACCCAGGCGCTTAGAACAAAGGGGAGAGGGGAAGGGCACCTGCCCGCGGGCGATCGAGGCTGGAGGCGCCTGCGAGCCGGGGCCGCGGGTCCTCAGCAAGGCCGCGGAGCAGCCCTGCGTCCGCACCGGACGCCTCCACCCCCGTTTTCTCCCTGGCTCCCAGCGCGCGCGCGACCCGCCAGGCCCCACCGTCCCCCCAGCCGGGGCGGTCGGTCTCTGGGGGGTACGCACGAGGGGCCCCGACGTCGCGCACTAGGAGGGGGCCGGAGCGCTGGGCGGCGGGAGCGGCAGGCCCAGGCTCACGGCTCCCCCGCGGTGCAGAGGCTGAGGCCACGGCCAAGCGGCCGCGCACGACCATCACGGCCAAGCAGCTGGAGACGCTCAAGAGCGCCTACAACACGTCGCCCAAGCCGGCGCGCCACGTGCGCGAGCAGCTCTCGTCCGAGACCGGCCTGGACATGCGCGTCGTGCAGGTCAGCGCCCCGCGCCGCCGCGGCCGCCCCGCCGGGCTCGGCCGCCCCGCCGCCGCTCACCGGCACCCCTCCCCCCCACCCCCAGGTGTGGTTCCAGAACCGCCGGGCCAAGGAGAAGAGGCTCAAGAAGGACGCGGGCAGGCAGCGCTGGGGCCAGTACTTCCGCAGCATGAAGCGCGCGCGCGGCGGCTCCAAGTCGGACAAGGACAGCGTCCAGGAGGAGGGGCAGGACAGCGACGCCGAGGTCTCCTTCACCGGTACGGGCGGCCAGGCGCGGCCGCGGCCCGCCGCGCAGGTGGAGCTGCCGCGTCGCGGAGAGCCGCCGCCCGGGGTCCCGAAGGGCGCTGGGTTTGCTGGGTGCAGGGGGCGGAGGGATCTGAATTTCCTAGTCGGTGGCCCCTTCGGCCTTACTTAAAAAAATTTTTTTTAATATTATTTTTAAGGAATTTTTAAAGATTTTATTTATTTATTTTTGGAGAGGGAAGGGAGGGAGAAATAGAGAGAAACATCAATGTGCGGTTGCTGGGGGCTGTGGCCTGCAACCCAAGCATGTGCCCGACTGGGAATTGAACCTCTGATGCTTTGGTTCACAGCCCACGCTCAATCCACTGAGCTACACCAGCCAGGGCTCAAAAAATTTTTTAAAGATTTTATTTATTTTTAAAGAGAAGGTAAGGGAGAAAGAGGGAGAGAAACATAAGTGTGTGGCTGCCTCTGGAGTGCCCCATCCTGGGGACCGGGCCCAGCCATGTGCCCTGACTGGGAATTGAACTGGTGACCCTTTCGGCACTCAATCCACTGAGCCACACCAGCCAGGGCCTTACTTTATACAATTTATTTGTAGACCCTTGTCCCCCATCCCGGAGCCCTGTGGGTTGCTCCACCCCTGGAGGGGGCCAGAAACCCTGTGACCCCACCCTTCGGCAGGCTTTCCTGTGGGGGAGGGCCCAGCCCCCCTCTCTGGCTCCCCCACCATTGCGATGATTTTTAGGAACGTGGGCAGCCCATTCTGGGGTAAAGGACTAAAGCTTCGGGATGCTTGCTGTTGGGGGCTCTGCCCTTCCCTGTGGGGCACGGAGGGCTCATTCTCCTGCGCCAGGGCCCCACCTCGCCCCTCGCTGCCTGTCCAGAGATTCTCTCTTTGGCTGCCTCCTGACCTCAGGGGCCTCACCCAGCCTCTCTGGGCCTCCAGCCACTGCTCTGCAACAGGGGGGTGGGGGGTGTCTGTGCCGCACCCCCAAGGCAGCTTTGGGGCTTGTCCAGAGCCTCAGGTCCGCTAGACTGTCCCTGGCACTGTCCCACGGTGGGGGGGGGGGAGGGGCGTTCCCCGTCCTGAGACACTGGGTGGGACTGAGCTGAACGAACGCTGGGGTGGAGGTGGGGGGAGGTCACCCTGCAGGAGGGGCCCCCGAGGGCAGCCCGAGGCCGGGGAAGGCGGGCACTGACCGGAACCCCCCGCTTCCGTTGCAGAAGAGCCGTCCATGGCGGAGATGGGCCCCGCCAACGGTCTCTACGGCAGCCTGGGGGAGCCCACCCCGGCATTGGGCCGGCCCTCGGGGGCCCCGGGCAGCTTCCCGCTGGAGCACGGAGGCCTGGCTGGCCCGGAACCCTACCGAGAGCTGCGCCCCAGCAGCCCCTACGGCGTGCCCCCGTCTCCCGCGGCCCTGCAGGGCCTCCCCGGGCCCCAGCCCCTCCTTTCCAGCTTGGTGTACCCTGATGCCAGCCTGGGCCTCGTACCCGCGGGGGCCCCCGGGGGGCCTCCTCCGCCCATGAGGGTGCTGACAGGGAACGGCCCCAGCTCCGACCTGTCCACGGGGAGCAGCGGGGGCTACCCCGACTTCCCCGCCAGCCCCGCCTCCTGGCTGGACGAGGTGGACCACGCCCAGTTCTGACCGAGGCGCAGGCCCCGCTGAGCACCGGACTTGAAGGGTCTGGCCCCCGGAGCCGCCCCTGGCTGGGTGGCCTGGAGCTGCTCTCTGTCCTTCCCTAAAGCCTTGGACCTCCGGGAGAAGCAGATGCCACAGCGGGGGACAGGATGATGTGGGGGGGGGGTTCTGTGCAGCTCGGGGCCGACAGGCTCACCGGGGGCAGGGACAATCTCGCCCGCTCCTCCTCGGACGCAGGGCCGGCTGCCTGGAGGCCGCCCAGCAAGCCTTGTTTTGCAGGCGGATTTCTCCCCCACCCCACCCCACCCAGGCCAGGCCCTCCCTGGAGCCCCTTCCCGGCCCGGTCCAGCCCGGTGGGAAGAAGCTTTACCCTCTAACATTGAAAAAAGACTGCAGGCCACACTTTCATTTCTCCGGCTCTGTCTGCCTGAGCTGTGCCGCGCTGCGGCCCCCACTCTGGGTCAGAGACTGGCCTCCCCTGTCCAGGCAGGAAGTGGCGGTGGCAGGGGGCACCTCTGTGTCCTTTCTGCGTGCGCCCTCCGGGAGCCTCCCTGCCGCCAGCCCTGCCTTCCCCAGGAGCCTCCTCGCCCCTCCGCGCCGGGGCACGGGGCCCTGGTTGTTCTGGTTCTGCCTGGACTCCACCACCCTGTGGAGTCGACGGGACCCCCGCGGGCGCCCCGGTCTCGGGATCAGTCCTCGCAGCCCAGGCGCAGCTCCCTCCCAGCACAGCCTGAGTTCCCAGCCCCTCCCCCTCCAGGCCACGCCCAGCCCACCCATTTCCGTTGCCAAACAGCCCCCTGCCCCCACCCCCGCCCCCCAGCTGCCTCTAACTGCCGCGGGCTGGACGACAGCCAGGGGAGGCTGGGGGCGGGGCTCCTCGGAGCCCACCCTGCCCCCTCCTGCGGCCGAGGTCCCCAGAAACAGGCTGGCGCGCCTGTGTCCAAGTCATTCCTTCGAACCTGTGTCCCCAGCTACCTGTTGGGTCTGTGAACGTCCTGTGTCTTTTATTTATTCTCTGACTATCAGCTTTTTCCAAGACTTTCAATAAATTTGTCAGTTGCTGTCGTTGGAAGGTGTGGGCCTTTAGTGAGGCTGGGGCGCGGGTGGGGGTGGGGCAGGCGGGTTGGGGGGGGGAGGGCCGAGCCGGTTCTTTCAAAGCTGGGCGGCCGCGTTGGAGAAGCTGCTGGCTCCTCGCCGGGGATGGCACCTGGTGTGAACAGGGCCCTTTTGTCCCCGGATCTTGGCCAAACTTCCCAGCACTGTTAGGAGGTGTAGGAGAGCAGACTGGGCCACTCTTCGGGGGAGGGGCCGGGGCCTCCGCCCGGTCCCCGGGAGAGGTGGGGGCGGGGGCCAGTGACAGCACAGCCCGCAGCCTGGAGCGGGCACCCTGGGGGGCGGGAACGCCGGCGTGGCTGGTGTGTGTGTGTGTGGGGGGGGGGTGTCTGCGCAGGCTCCTCGGGGTCTTTCCAACCTGGATGCCAGTCCCAGCCGTCTGCTCACTTTCTGGGTGGCCCTGGGCAAGTGAGCCCCATTTTGCCCCGTGGAGGCAGTGGTGATAGCCCTCTGGAAGGGGGGCACGGAGGGGTCCATGATGTGAGCCTCTCCAGGGGCCCCCGCCGGGCAGCTGGGCACCGGGGTGGGTGGGAGGACAGGCCCCGGTCAAGCAGAAAGGGGCCCCGCACCGGGAAGGAGGAGCAGGCGCTCCCCAGGGGTCCCCTTTGCCAGACGGCCAGTAGGGGGAGGCTTTGGTCAAGCTGCCCCCCAGCCCCACGCACCCACAGGCCGGCCGCTCCCCAGGACCTGGAGACATGGTACCCGGGTGGGGTGGGGACTGCCACGGGCAGCCCCCTAGTCCACAAGGCCCCTTGGACAGAGGCGTGGGTGCAGCCTGGAAGGGGGGTGGCTGGGAGGGGAAACACAAAGCGATGTGGGGGTGGGAGAAGGGGCCCCGACGGCCACTTGGGGTACACTGGGGGCACTGTGAGCAACGGCGAGGAGGCCGGAGGCTGAGGTGTCTTGGGGGGCCCTGGGGCATGGGGCTCAACGGCCAGGGACCTGGGCAGCGACAGGTGGGGCGGGGCCTGAGGCGGTGGTGGCCTTGTTCTCCCCCTGGGGGGACCGGAGCCCGAGGGAGGGAAAGCGGGGCAGCCTGGTGGGACTCCCGGTGGAACTCCCGGTGGGCCCCGGATGCAGGGGGTTCAGGCCACCGAGGGCAGTTGGTGCCTGTCGGGCAGCCCCCAGGGGGGGATCATAAATCCTCGGCCTCGCCCCCGGCCCCCCGGGACCTGCCTGGCAGCCCTGACAGGTTAATAAAGTGCTAAGTGTCCCCGAGGGGCCTCGGAGCGGCTCGCGGTTCCCGCCCCACCGGCAGCAGCTGCAGCGCGGCGGCGGTGACCCCGAGTCGGCCTGGCCCCGGCCCGCACCGAGCGCTCGGGGCCTGGCAGATGGGGCCTCGAGGGCCTCACCCAGTCGCTGCTTCACTTCCCAGCCTCGGTCTCCCGGGCTGAGCAACGCGGGGTCCCGCAGACTCCACCGGACCTGGGCCCCCGAAAACCCAAGCACTCAGGGAGAGTCGGGGTCTCCCGGTGCAGCAGGGGCAGGTGCGGCAGACCTCAGGTGGAGGGGGCCTTGGGCCAAGGGGCCGGCCGCCTGCAGGCCCAGGGTCTCGGAGGGAGGGAAGGAGAAGGCCCGTGCCCGTCGTTGCGGGTCCCCTTCTGGAGGGGTCACTGGAGACCACCCGTTTTCCACGATGAACCCCGTCAGCCCGACGGAGTGTCTAGGTGCACGCGAGTGTCCCCGAGAGAGCAGGGCTCCTGGCGCCCTCTGTCCCGTGGGACGAACCGAGTCCTGTGATCGGGGCCTGGTGGGAGAGGGGCCGCCCCTGCGGAGCGGGGTCCCCTCAGGAGGGGACCCGTCTTATGGTGGTGCCCTGGGTTGCCCCGAGCCGCCAGGCTGCAGGGGCAGACGCCACCGGGGGCGGCGAGGGGGCTGAGCGGGAAGGGCGCTGTGAGGAGGCCGGTGGGCGGAGAGTGGGGAGGGGGTGTGGGCTGTGAGGAGCGGGGACGCCGCTGGCGTTTTGCCCCTGTGTTCCCGCTCCTCTGGGCGGGAGGCCGGGGGTGGGGGGTGGGCGAGCAGCAGGCCCGCTGGGCTCCGGGTGGGGGCACCCTGACGGGGACGCGGGACCCGCCGGGCTCTCGCTAGCCTCTTTCGGTGTGTCCGGGGCCTCGGGGCTCGTGAACTCTCCAGCCGGCGGTTGCATTGCGTCGGCAAACGCCAGCACTGAACAGCGCCAACAACGCTTCCACGGCTTCCCTTTTAGTGGAAAAGGGCCTCCTGTCTTTTCTGTCAGCTTTGCACACAAAGGACCCTCCCAAACCGGAGACAGTGCGTCCCTGTCCCCAGACCCGGGGACACTCCCCGCTCCCCCGCCTCGCCTCCCTCCTGCCATCTGACACAGAACCGCCGCGTTCCCCTGCGTCTGGGGACTGTCCCCCCAGACCGGCACAGGAGGGGGTGGGGCCCAAACCCCCAGGACCCGCCTGGTTGAGGAGCGAGACCATAAATCACCGGGTTTCTGAGGAGTCAGCCCGGAAGCGACATCCCAGGGACTGTGACGATCAATTCTTTAAGCCCATAATTGTTCAAATTACTCTGGGCAACATAAAACATTAATTTTAAGAAATTTAATAGAAAAAAAGCTCTTTAAATCCGCAACGAGATAAATAGCACCCGGCGGTGCGACCTTTTCCACACCTTGGTGACATTGAATAATCTGAAAGTTATTTACATTTTCATTCTCCGCAGGAGATGTTGACAAGCTTTTGGCCGTGGGCGAGGTGCGCGGGGTGGGAGCGCCCCCTCCCCCCTAATTAATGGGCACGCGGCGACTTCATAAGCGGAACCGCCATCCGTCTGCTCGTCCGACTGCAGGGACGCCCCCCCACCCTGCTGGAGCCGAGGAGGCCGAGAGGTTCATTTTTTACCATAAAAATGTCTCCTCCCGACCACCACCGGGCCTCCCTCCCGGCATTCCAGAGCAGCTGTCGGGGGTGTCGGGCGGCAGGAGCCCAGGGTGGAACCTGGGAGAAAAACCACAAGTGGCGGCCCGGAGTCCGCGGCGCACCTGCGCTGGGCCTGGGAGCAGGTGTGAGCGGGGTCGGGGGTCCCTGGGGGGTGGCTGGCCCTCAAGCACACTCACACACACACTCACACTCACACACACTCACACACGGCCTTCCGCCTCTCCTTGCCTCCAGTCCCCGAGAGAGGTCCAGGTAAGTGGGCTCAGCCAGGTTGCTGGATGTGACAGGTGAGTGGGGAGGAGGGTGCCACGCTAGGCACAGACTCATCTCTGGGGTGGGGACGCCCGGGGCTCCCTGCCCGGCCCTGCCTGGCTGTCACGGAGGAGCCACTGAGCCAGGCACCCAGGAGGAGGGAGGAGGGCAGGCCCGGGCGTGGACTCCCGCCGTGGCTCCCCGTGGCGGTGTGACCTGAGGCAAGTCGCTTCGCCTCTCCAGCTGGCGAAGGGCAGGGGGCACAACCTCCTTCCCCGGGCACCTGTGGGGAGGGCCGGAACGGGCCAGGCCAGGGGCTCGGCCCACCTGCGGCAGCATCTGAACCGCCTTCCTTGGGTTCTGCGGGCCGAGCCCCCCCTGACCCAGAGCGGGCAGGACCCACCAGGCCTGTGCACCCTGGGGACTCGGGCGCCTGGGCTCGGGGCAGCACGGGAGCGCACACCGGCACACTCACACGCGTGCACGCTCACCACCGTCCCCGTCACGGGTGCACACCCAGCTCTCACTCGCAAGCACCCCCTTCCCACGCTCTCCCAGGGCAAGGGCCCGTGAACCTGAACCGTGGCGGTTGGGGAGGGTCCTCGTGGGGGTTCCCCCTGTCCATCGTAACAGAGGCCAGAACGCCCCTGGGCCTCCGGCCCTGGGTAGGGTCAGCCATGCCTTGTCCCGAGGCAGGGAGGGCGGGCTGAGCTGGGGCACCCTTCCTAACTCATAGGGAACCCTGCTTTCGTGCTGAGGTCCTGGAGGCCTGCTGTCCTCGGTGGCTCTGCAGGGACCTCTGACCCCGGTGCCAGGGACGGGGAACCCAGCCGGCATCAGAGCTGGTTGCTGCCCCTCTGCCCGATGCCCCATGGTGGGTGGGCGGGTGGGTGGGCAGGGGCCCAGCGGAGCCCAGGGGCAGGGTGCCGGCCCAACGGGGCATCATCCGCTGGCTGGCGACCGTCCTGAGGGCGGGGGAAGGAGGCCGTTGTCTGGTCCCCACACCCGAGGTCTCTGGCCACGGGACCCTACAGTCACTCGGCGCCTGCAGCGCCGGTGCTCCTCCCCCGGTAACCACGTCCGGGGTGGAGAGGCTGGAACCCTGGGCCGCAGCAACCCCACCCCCAGACGTGCACCCAAAGCAGCTCCGACGGCCTCACACTGGTGCCGACGAGAGCCATACGGAAACGGCCCGAGGCCCAGGAATTAACACATGAATTAAAAACTCGGTGCATCCACACTGGGGTTGCCACGGCCACGGACGGAGTTGTGTGCCCATGCACTGACAGTGTGGACGCACCGACAGCATGGATGCACAGGCGCAGGCCGCCAGGAGGAAGAAGCCCGAAGCCGGCTGCAGATGCCACAGGAAATGCTTCCCGTATTTAGGTGAATCGTCCAGATGCAGCCGGCCGCAGAGGTGGGTGGGGAGGGGCTGCCCACGGGCTCAGGGCGTCTGTCTGAGGTGAGGAAATGCTTTAGGAGGACCCTGGCGCCTCGTCCACGTGAACACGGTTCGCTCCACCGCAGGTGCGTTTCACCTGCATTTTGGAAAGGGGGGGGCACCGCTCACCCCTCCCCGGAAGGTCAGACAGGAAGTCGTGAGATGACGGACAGCTTTGGGGGCCAGGGCCCCGGGCTGCGGGGGGGCAACTCCCACTCTGTCCGAATGCTACCCTCTCCCCAGAGGTCCCAGGGGGCCGCTCTGCCTGGGGCACACGGGGTCTGCCCAGCAGCTGGCCCCGGGCAGGAGGGACAGGGCCCAGCGGCTGTGGCCCTGACCTGCCAGGGGTGGGGGCTGGCAGCAGAGGTCCCCTCCCCAGCTGAGAACAGCTGGCCTGGTGTCCTCCCTGTGAGCCAGTGACATGAATGGATGAGACCAGCGCCCCCCCGTCTGGAGAGGAAGTCTGGCCTTGCGAGGCCCCGGCCCCGCCCCCCCGCACAGCAGGGCGGGGCATTTCCAGTCCCCGGGCCGCTAGTCCCCCGCAGGACGCTCCTTTACAAAGTGACACTCTGTCCTGTCCCCCAGGCAAAAGCTCTACAAGAGCCCCTGGCCATTGTCCCCAGGCCAGCCCACCCTTACCACCAGCCTTGTTTGACCTCCAGAAAGGTCAGAGGTCGAGGCTCCAGAGGTTCCCGGCTGACACAGGGACACAGGCGCTCTCACAGGCACCGCCCACTTCCTTTCTTTGCTCGGGGAGCGGGGCTGGAGGCGGACGGGGCTGCCGCCAGGGTCGGGCCAGCCGCACTGAGACCGCACCGCCGCCGAGCAGGGGGCGGGGCCTCCCTGGAGGACGGGGTGGGGGTGGGGGGTGAGGGGCCCGGCGGGCAGAGCTCCGAGCTGCAGGGCTTGGCCCCTCCCGATGGCCGGCAGGGGGAGGCGGGAGTGGGGCGGAAGGACCGGGAAGGACTGCCATCGGTGCTCTCTCTTCCCCAGACAGGAGGCGGGCGTGGTCGGCTCGGGAGGAGGGACCCAGCCACGGGGCCCCCAGGTCCTGGCACCCAGGGGTGGGGTGGGGGCGTCCCTTATCATCTCAGTCTCCTCAGGGCAGTGGCCCTGTAGTTCCCGGGGTACCCGGGGACCTAGGGCTGAGGGCCTCCGAGCCCATCTGGAAGATTCCTTTTTGGCTGCCGGAGGCCTCTCTGTAGCTCTCACTGGAGACTCAGCGGGGTGGGGCATGGGGCGGCAGCTCCAGGCCCCTGACAAATGCTTTGTTCAGAGCTCTGGCTAATCTTTAGAATGACAAGGTTTAAAATTTAATTAGCAAGGCCTGTTATGCAAAGTCTGCTCATTAAACTAAGTGTCCCATTAGTTACAATGAGGTGGGGGCGGGCGGGGTGTTGCAGCGGCTGCGGCCCAGACGCAGGTCCGCAGGAAGGTTTATGGCGGCCTTGGCTCTGCGGGCTGGGCCGTAACTCAGGGGGCGGAGCTGTCCCCCAGTCCTTCAGGTGACATGGGGCATCGGAGGAGGGAGGAGCCGGCCGGTGGCCCGGTGGCTGTCAGGGGCTGAGATATGCAGGCGCGGGACCCACCAGGCGGGGAGATGATGTCACCCCCAGGGTCAGGCCGGTGCTGGTGCCGGTGGGCGCTGCCTTCAGGTGTGCCGAGGCCCCGGGTCCTCCTGCCCTGGGTGCCCTGCCCCATCCATTTCCCCAGCTAATGGGCGTGGCTCATTTCTCAGTACAAAAGCATAGTATGCTCCTGGTGGGAAATTTGGAAAACGCAGGACCCCCCCACACACACACAGGTAGGCCCCCATGGAAACCTTTTGGGTGCCCGTAGTCGTGGGCCTCTGACCGGGGTGTGGGTGCATCATGCACCCAGCTGCTCTGGGACCCTGTCCTTCACTTCGGTGTCACACTGGCCGTTTCCTGGGTCGCTGCGTGTCCCTCCCGAGATGCCTTAGCTGGGGTCTGGCTGGACCGTGGGCCCCTCCTGTGGATTCTGTGGGCTCTGGGGGTGTCTGTGCCTGCTCCCAGCTTCAGGGGGGCTGCTCCTCCGGCTGTCAGGACCACCCAGCGGGCATCGCCTGCCCTGCCTCCCTGCCCCGCCCCCCAGGCTGGGCCCAGGGCCCTCCCCCCTTTCCTGGGCCATCTCCCCAACCACAGGAAACGTCCGGGGCTGCCCCCACCCCGCTCCCTTGAGCCTGTCCTACACCACGGCCGCTCTGGTCCCGTCTCCATCCCCTCTGTCTCTGTGGGCTCTGAGCCCAGTGTGGGGGCCTGAGGTCTCCTCTGTGGCTCCCACTGCACCCCTAGCTCTCTCCTCCCCACTCTGGGGTCTCTCAAACTTTGGCCACGGGGCTCCCGTTTGGTGAGGTGCCTGGCGTTCAGCGCTCATCTTTTAAATTGGGTGTTTTCCCTGGCTGGCATGGCTCAGTGGATTGAGCGCAGGCTGCGAACCAAAGTGTCTCAGGTTCAATTCCCAGTCAGGGCACATGCCTGGGTTGCAGGCCAGGTCCCCAGCAACTGCACATTGATGTTTCTCTCTCTGTCTCTCTCTCCCCCGCCTCCCTTCCCTCTCTAAAAATAAATAAATAAATCTTTTAAAAAAAACAAAAAAATTAAATTGGGTGTTTTCAAGGGGACCCCCTGGAGAGCTGGAAAGAAATGATGTCGGTGTTGTGGCTGGGGCCCCAGCCAGACCTGCAGGTCCGAGGCTCGAGGCTCGTGGGCCGGGGTTCCCAAGGCTGCCAAAGGGGCCGCCCCGGCCAGGTGGCCCAGTTAACTGGAGCATCGCCCCGTAAATCAGGAGGTTGTGGGTTCCATCCCCAGTCAGGGCGCACACCTGGGTCTCATGTGCGATCCTCGGACCTGATGCGTAGGGGAGGCAGCCGGTCGGCGTTTCTCTCTCACATCGATGTTTTTCGTTTTCCCTTCCTTTCTCTCTAAAGCCAACGAGCCCAGTGGCGTGTGAACGTGAGGAAGATGGGACCCTCGGCGTGGGCTCTGTGCCGGGCACAGAGTCGTGGCTGTGAAGACGGGCAGAGCCGGGGGGAACCCCGCTTTCCTCTGCTGTGTGGTCCTCCTCCAGGCCCCAGGGTCCCCCACCTTCCCACCACCCTCGTCCTGGGGGCCTGTGGCAGCCTTTTCCGCTGTTGGTCCTGGTCGCTCCTCTGGCCCGGTGCGGGGTGTGGGGGGGTGCATGTCCCCACCCCTGCATCTGGCCTTTCGGGGAGTCCATCTGGCCCTTTGTGCGTGGGCCAAAGGGGCGGGTGGGAGGCACTCTGAGAGGGTCTAGGAGGGCAGAGCCCCCCCATCCCCAAGAGGCCTGGCCGGACCCACCTCCTGTCACTGTCCTTTTGACAAAACCTCTGAGGAATCTGTCAGTGAAACTGTCTCCTCCTGACTGCCCCCCGTCACCAGCCATGAGAGGGGTTAATGGACCCAGGTTCAGGGGGGTGGCTGTTGGGGGGGGTGCAGGAGCTGAGCCAGCCAGAGGGGGCCCTGCTGTCCCCTCCCTCCTGTTCCCATGGGGACAGCATGTCCCCAGCACCCGGGCGGCCACGGTAAAATTCTGACAGTCTGAGTCCTCCACCAGCCTGGGCCTGGTGTCGGGACCACTCTGAGGTCCACCCAGCAGTCAGGGGGGCCGGAGGGTAGGAGCAGGGGGACAGCAGTGACAGAGGGCAGGGTCGAGCACAGAACTGCGGGAAGCCCCCTGCCCACCACAGTTTTGGGAAAGGCGGCCCCTGCGGCGCCCCTCCCAGGCCCACTCGGACCCGGGACTCGTGGCAGGAGGGGTGGGAGTGGGTCTGCGCCTCAGCTCTAAGGTTCGGGGCGCTCGCCGAGTTGGGGGCCCCATCTTCGTGAAAAGACTCGAGTCACTGGTGCTCAGCCAGCGTGGGTTCCAGCCAGCCGCGGTGTTTAATTAGAGCAACGGAAGCTCTCGGGCGCTCCCGACCGATTAGCAAAGCAACGCCCTGGAGACGGGGGGGGGCTTCTGTGTCTGCCCGTGGGCGCCTCCCGTGCCCTCTAGGACGGAGAATGACACGCACGCACCCGAGTGGGGCTTGTGGCTTCTCAGGCCCGAGGACGGGGCTGGTGAAACAACCCATGAAGGTTGTTAGTGGGGGTTCAGTGTTTAACGAAACCTAATTCAGTTGTAAAAGGTCCCTAGCGTTCTTTTTAGAATTTTCTGAGCTCCCTAGTAGAATGGCATTTGCACATTAAACTTGACACTGAGCAAACAGGTGCGGCTGGTTCGGGTGGAGGGTCGTCCAACCAAAAGGCTGCGGGGCCGACCCCCGTCGGGGTGTGTCTGGGACCGGCCAGTCCGTGGTTCTCCCTCACATTTGTGTCACTTTCTCTCTCTCCCTTCCTCTCTCTCTCAACCCAATGAAAAAAGTCCTAAAAAAAAAAAAAGTAGAGTTTTGAATTAATTGAGTAGCTGAGAAACCAATGTAATTATGCTGAATAATCTTTCCTCCGGAAAAAAAATTTCAAGAGTACAGAATATTGATATTCATCAAATTAAATTTGCATGGTCCAATCTTTTTTAAAGATTTTATTCATTTATTTTTAGACAGAAGGGAAGGGAGGGAGAAAGAGGGAGAGAAATGTCAATGTGTGGTTGCCTCTCATGAACCCCCCACTGGGGACCTGCCCCACACCCCAGGCATGTGCCCTGACTGGGAATCGAACCAGCGACCCTTTGGTTTGCAGGCCGGCGCTTAGTTCACTGAGCCACACCAGCCGGGGTCTGTTGTCTGATCTTGCACTTGGGCTCCGTGTCCTCCAAGTGTCCCCTGGGTGTGCGACAACAGACCCCCTCCTACCCCACCCCTCCTTTCCTGTTGTGGGTGGAATTGTGTCCCCCAAAAGATGCTCAAGCCCTCACCCCCGGACCTGGGACTGGGGCCCTGTTTGGAAACAAGGTCTCTGCAGGCATGGTCAGTTAAGGTGAGGCCAGACTGGGCCTGGGTGGGCCTGGCCCCGTGACATACTGTCCTCATGGGAAGAAGGAAATTTGGACCCAGAGACCAGGGCGACACCGGGGGTGAGAAAGGCTTCTGTGGCCCAGGCCACCAGGGACGGCGGCCTGGAACAGGTTTCCCCTAACACTAGTGCCACCGAAATCCGGACTCCGGGCTGTGGCCTCCAGAACCAGCAGATGGTAGGGGCAAGGCCCCGGCACTAATCCCCCTGGGGGGGGGGGCCGGGGGGCGGAGTCTCAGCTTCCTCCCCAAGCCAGCCCGCCGGCAGGCCCACCCGGGCCCTGGGCTTGGGCACTTGGGTCCCTGCTTCCTGTCAGTCCTGAATGAGTCAGCCCACAGGCCTGAGGCACCTGCAGGGGGACCCGTGCATCCTCCAGGGGCTGTGATGCCCACCTCGCCCACGCCGGCCGGCCTGGCCTTGCCGCCAGGCTGTCCTGGGTAGCAGCTTCCGCAGCTCCGGTCCCCCTGCCGCCCTGAGCACTCCACCCTGCCTGTCCCCGACTCTGCCACTGGGTTCTGTCGGCGGAGAGGTGGGAGCAAGCCTCCAGCCACCCCCTTCTGTCCCCGAAGGCCACGGCGACCCTGTCCCTGGCCCTCCCAAAGCCTCCAACATTAGAACGGATTTGTGTCCCCGATAAATAATGCAAAATTAAATGACATCCGCTCTGGCTTCAACGTTCATATTCCTACTCCTCGTCTCCACAGAGAAATTCTGTTTACGTGGCTCTGCGCACGGCCCGGCCAGCTGCCAGGACGCCTCTGAGGAGGTTGCTCCTCCGGGGGGCCCATCGGTGGGTGGGGGCGGCCCACCCACCGGGGGGAAAAGGTAAAAGGCCGGAGTTCAAATTATTTATCTCCCTAATAACCTCACAGACACGTATGCATTAGTGGTCGAGGCGTCGTGCCGGGGCGGGCAGTGACATATGAGGGGTGGGTGGGGGGAGGCGTGGGGTCTTCCCGGTGGTGACCCCACCACCAGGGGCTGAGCAAGGGCTCCTCGCCTTACAAATGTCCGCAGAGCTGGGGGCCCGCCTGGCTCCAGGGAGAGGCGGGGTTCGCGTGACCCCTTGGGTGCAGCGAGCTGACCCCATATGCCCTTCACACAAATGCAGGCGTGTCCCCAGGGCCCGGGGCTGGCTTTGGCAGACTTTTCCGTGGCCTGGGCTGCAGACGGCACTTAGAAACATTGGGTGCACCATATTGCCCAGCTGGGGGCCACACAGGGACATGGGGGTGGTCCTGGGCTGCCTCAGGGGTGCCGGGGTCCAGACGGAATGAGCTGGAATCCCGGTCAGGATGGGGAGGACCCCAGGTGGGCGAGCTGGCGAAGGGGGACCCCTTGGGAGCAGCCCCAGGCAGGAAGCAGCCAGACCGACCGCAGGCCAGCCTCGGAGGCCCCCAATCAGGACCAGGCAAGAGGCCGTGTCCTTTGACAATGTTACAAAGACAGCTGCGCCCCACCCCTGCCTGCAGCTGCTTGCTGGGCCCCTCCGGCTCTCTGGACAGTGTCTCTGGGCCAGGGCCGTGACCTCGGCTGTTTTCTAGGCTCCCCGGCGCCCCCCCACTTCCCGAGGGGTCAGGGAGGGGCAGATGGGAGCAGCTTCCCCGCCCTGCATCTGGGCGCCGCACCCCACTTATTCTCGAACCAGGTCCAGCACCTCGGGCGATCTCCCTGCTATCAGGGGGGGGCCCCCGGGGAGAGCTCCAGACCCTGGCTGGTCAGGCAGCGTGGCCCCCAGTCCCCTGCCTCCCTCACCTCGTATTTATGGCCACTTAATCTGTGTGTGGCCGGCCCCCGATATATCTCCAAGTATTGATCAGCTTTAGGCTGATAGAAGTTCAAGCTCACGGGGTCCCGCTCTTTGACCCTCAAATAGGGCATGAATCTCAATCGAATAGACTGATATTCGCACGGGGCTCCTCCCAGGCCGCGGGCTGCGGGGGGATCGATGCGGGGCGCTAATGACGCAGGATTTATAGAACACCTGCCATTTTAATATCAGGATAGATGGTATATTGCCGAGGGGACGCAGGGGGTCCCGGGAAATATTTCTCAGAGAGCCTTTTCAGCTGGAAATGATGTGCGTGGGATTTTATGAAGTCAAATTTATAGACCTCATTTAGGCTTATAATTTAAAACTCCTTATGAGAAAGACATCGAGGAGAGTGCCCGGGGCCGCGAGGCAGGGCCGGATGAGTGGGTGGTCCTGAGCGGGAGGGAGAGAGGCCCCTGGTGGGGGGGGGCGGGTTGGGGGGGCCTGGGGAGGAGGGTTCGGAGCCCGGGGGGCCGGTCTGCAGGGCCCGAGCAGCCAGCAGCCAGACGGCAGAGCCAGGGCGGGGCCCCCCCAGCTGTCTCCATCCCGGAGGATGGAAGGGACACCCCCAGGAGGGGAGCTTCGGGGTACAGGTGCGGTGTGCAGGCACCCCCAGGCCAAGCCAGGCTTGTGTGAGCTTGCACACTCACTCACTCGTGCCGGGTGTGTGCACAGGAGCACACACCCGCCCCACAGCTGCCTCTCCTTGACCTTGGGCTTCACGGCGACTCCTCTGGTTTCCCTGCTGAGGAAGGCTCTTTGCCCTGCGCCCCCATCCTCGGGTGGCTGGCGGAGGGCAAAGGGACCCCCTGAGGGTCGTCATGATACATGAACTCGCAAGGATACACTGCTGGGTGAGTGGGGGCGGGCGGGGTGACCCGCGGCTGGGTAGAAACGGGCTCGTCACGGGGTCTGAGCCCACGGCAAGATGAGCACGTCTAAGCCCTGGCTGGTGTAGCTCAGTGGATGGAGCTCGGGCTGGGAACCAAAGTGTCCCAGGTTCAATTCCCAGCCAGGGTACATGCCTGGGTTGCAGGCCATAACCCCCAGCAACCGCACATTGATGTTTCTCTCTCTCTCTCTCTCTCTCTCTCTCTCTCTCCCCTCCCTTCCCTCTCTGAAAATAAATAAATAAAATCTTTAAAAAATAAAAATAAAAATAAATAAATAAAAGTATTAAAAAAAAAGATGAGCACGTCTCCCGGACGGACGGCAGACAGGAGCCAGGCTCCCAGGCACCGGGGGGCCCCGGGAGGGAGCAGAGGGTGGGAGGGCACAGGCCAGGAGGCCAGGCCCAGGGCCTCAGAGGGTCTCTGGGGGACACCGGCAGGTCACCTCCACTGGTCTGGTCCGCGTGTCTGTTGGAGAGGCTGGCGCTGCCTGTGGTTGCTCGCCTGTCCCTGAGGTGGAGCGGACCCCTCCCCCCTGGGCCTCAGTTTCCCCAGATGTAACTGGAGAGGGTCCATGCCCGACCCCAGGAGACTCTTGGATTCCAGGCCCTGGTCTCTGTGTCTGGAGGCCTCCCCAGGGCTCAGATCCAGGTCTGACCTCACATAGTCCCTGCGGGGAGCCACGCCCCGAACAAGCAAGGCCACGGCTGGCCCCGGGGGCGGTGCGGGCCCCCCGGGAGGCCTGGCCTTGGGGAGCTGGCATTTCCTGAGGGGGGATTAAGGCCGGACGGGGCGGGATTAGCTTTTCTCAGAGGAGGGTATCGTCTTCCCCAGACGGGAGGCCTCAGGAGGACCCGCCCGGCCTGGGCTTCCTCACTGAGCTGGGGAGATCGTTGTCGGGGTGAACCGGAGGGCAGCCCACAGGCATGAGGCTCGGGGAGCCCCGGCCCGTGCCCAGCCCCCATCCGGGACCGCCTCCCCCCGTGCCGAGGCTCACAAGCTGCGACCCCCCCGAATCCTGACCTCCCTCGAGGCCGGCCCGGGAGGCCTCCGGGGGCTGGAGGGCAGGCAGTCCTGCTACCCGCTCCCGGAGCTCCCTGCGGCAGGTGCAGGCGGGGCACGGGCTACGTTTTCAACTTTATTAAAGGAGGGAGTCGAGCGTGGGAACGCCGCCCTCTCTCCGTGGGCAGCCCCGCTCCCGCGGGCGGTAAATCTGCAGGCCTGTGATTTGTGACTCCGCACTGCCCATAAATTAAACCTTTCCCGATGAAAGGGCTGGTGCTCCCGACGCTGCTCCAGGTCACTCTGCGGGTCCCGAGTGAGTGGCTGAGGAGGAGGCGTGGGCTGGGCGCCCGCCGCCTTTGCACAGCCAGAGCCAAGCGGGCGGCCCGGGCCGGGGGGGCCGGGCCCAGGGGTCAAGGGGCCGAGGGGCCACGTGGCAGAGCCTGGCCCCTGTGGTGTAGACATTGGCTCCAGCTTCTAGAACTTTGTTTATTTTTTATTGTATTTATTTATTTATCTCCAGAGAGAGGGGAAGGGAAGGAGAAAGGGAGGGAGAGAAACATCAATGTGCGGTTGCTGGGGACCTGGCCTGCAACCCAGGCCTGTACCCTGACTGGGAATCGAACCTGCGACCCTTTGGTTCACGGCCCGCGCTCAATCCACTCAGCCACACCAGCCAGGGCAGCTTGTAGAACTTCGAGCGCAGTGTGAGGCCTGCTTGGTTAATAAACTGCATCTCTGAGTCAGAGGCCAGAGCTCTGCGTTTTGGAGGGACTTGCTCCCCGCCAGGCGGCGGACCCACCCCCCACCCGTTTCCGTTTCCACCACCCACAGACACGCTGGCTCCCGGTCTAGAATGTCTCTAGAAGCCTCTGCAGGAATGAAGAGCGAAGCCGGACGGTGGGGCCGGAGCCCCCGCGAGTGTGGTCGGGCGTTGACAGTGGCCCTGGGATTGTGGTGGGAAGTGACTTTCTGGGCGGCCTTTCCCTAGGGGCCGCTGGAGGGGTCGGGGAGCAGAGGCTTTGGGGTTCCCCTCCGCGGCCTCCCCAGCCGCTCTGAGCCTTGGATCCGCCCCCGGAGTGAGGACGCGGCCACCCATGGGGTCAGGCACGGTGCCTCGGGCGTTGTGAGCACTCAGCAGTGAACCCAGGGGGGTCCGTGTGGGTGCCTTGCAGCCACAGTGCCATCAAATGGGGCGACGTTGCCACGCAAGCAGGTCACAGACCGTCCAGGCCTTTCCACCGGGCGCCAGGCCCCCCGAGCCGTCGGCTGCAGACGGTGGCACAGACCGGAAGGAGCGAGGCCCTGCGGCCTCGGTCGAGAGTGGATCCCACAGAGCTGGGGCCAGAGTCAACAGAGCAGCCAGGCCAGCTGGGTGTCGGGTGTCCCCAGGCTGGGTGGGAACACATTCCTGCCCCACAGGGGCTTAGGTGCTGGCACCCGAGACAAAAGCGCTAACCCTGGGCGCCTTGGACCCGAGGCCCAGCCATTATGCTGATGAATCCGGTGGCTGGGGAGGAAGCACTCAGGCCTTTTTGGCTGATTGCGTTTGGAGAGCGCTCCCCTCGCCCCCCGGAAGTCCCATCTATTTATTGTATTTAGTTTTCCACTGCTGTGGGGAGGTGGGGGGCCGTCCCTGCTCAGGGGGGCCGTGGGGGCCAGCCGGGGCGGTGAGGGGGAGGCTGCGGCCTTGCGGAACTGAGGCTGATCTGAAAGCCCGAAATTCTCCCGCGGTGTAAACAAGCCTGCCCGTGTCCCTGTCTGTGCCAGGCTCCCGGAGGGCACAGAGCCCGGGAGTGGCCTGGGCCAGGGCCAGGACACCCAGTAGGTTCCGAGTCCTGGGGACGCAGGGACCCCCTCCCGGGGCCGCCCCAGCGAGGGAGAGTCCGTCCTCAGGCCCCCGGACCCCAGGCCCCCGAGCACGGCTGCCTCACTGGAGAGACCGGGTGAGCCCGGCCAGGGCGGGCAGGCTGCCCGGGGCAGGTTCCCAGACTCCAGGTGACCGGAAGCTCTCCCTGGCTTCTCTCAGCCTCTGCCGCCATCTGTCACCTCTCTCCCTGGGGCCCAGGGGCCTGCCGCTCCATGCCCACCCTGCCCCCGTCCGTCCACACCCATCCCCTGGGAATCGGCTCCTCTCTGAGTCCCGTGCCTCAGGGCCTTTGCACCTGCGGTGTCCTCTGCCTGGCACACGCTCCTCCGGCCGCCCCACTGGATATCTGGGTGCCCGCCCCGCTCCCCGGACCCCTTCACCTGGCTCAGCCCCTCGGGACGCCGGAAGCACAGCTCCTGGCGTCCTTGGCTGGCGCGGTCACACCCCTCTCGACCCGTCTTCACATGGCTTCTCCTCACTGTCCGTGTCTCAAACCCCCCTCTGCCTTCTTCTACAAGGACACCAGTGGTGCCCCGATTGAGGGCCGCCCTAGTCCAGGGTGGTCCCATCCGGAGATCCTTAACTCACCACCTCTGTCTGCAGAGACCCGCGGTCACCGGCCGGCAGCGTGCCCGAGCCAGCCTCCCTGCCTCCTGGGCCCCCGGGGGCCCCTCCGGGAGACGGGCCAGTCTCAGAGGGCTGAGAAGGGCGGGGGGTCCCAGGGGAAGCCGGCTAAGGGCTGGACTCAGAACGATGCCCCCTGGCAGCCAGGGGCCCCGGACTGGGGGGGGCCTCACCAAACTGACTCTCCGTGCCGACGGCAGGGTCTCCCTGTCCCGCCAAGGGCAGCATTTCGGTCTCAGTGAGACCTCGGCAGGCGCCCACCGGGGGCCCGTGCCCGGGGCCGGGGAGCCACGGGTTGAGGCGACCTCCCGGCTACCTTCACACTCACGAGGCGTCGGGCCGTGGAGAACGGCGGCTTTGCCCCATCGGGGATGAACCCAGCCAGCACGGGCCTCCTGTCCGGGCCACTGCGGGGGGCACAGGCGGCCCGGTCTACCGCAGCAGCCCCGGGGCCCCAGCTCTGGCCACCACCCGGCAACCACGTGCCGGCCCCGGGCGGAGGAAGCCGCCACTCACCCCCGCCTTGGGAGGGCGCCACACGCACAGGCAGGGCCACTCCTGACCTAGGCCCATCCCGGTTCACACCTTGTGAGGTCAGAAGTCGGGCCCCTCGGGCCACCTGGTCACCACGGAGCAGGGCCGCACGGTGCCCCTCGAGTAGATGTCCCCTGAGCAGGTGTCCAGGTAGGTGTCAGGGTCTTCCCTCCAGGGCCCCCAGCCATGCCCATGGTGGGGGGGGGTGGTTCCCACCTCCACCCCGGGAACCCTCACTGTGCACACGGCTTCCCGCCTCTGACGCTGTCACCGCTGCCGCCAGTCGAGCCCGTGACCCTGGACACTGCGGAGGATCTGTGCAGCGGGGACATCAGAGGACCTCCATTTCCAGAGGAGGGGACGGAGGGGACCGGGCAGTGAGGCTGCCTGCCCCGGTCCGCAGACAGCTCCGGGGGCCAGGGGCCGGGGGCCGGGGGCCAGGGCCGGGGCCGGGGGCCGGGGGCCAGGGCCAGGGGCAGGCAGGCCCAAGGCCGTGTCCAGCCCACATCAAGGCTCATCTCCCGCACCCACCGGCAGAGCAGAGACCCCAGGGTTGCCAGCCCCACCCCCAGACACCCCCACCAGCCCCCCCACAATGGGCTCGAGCTGGGCCGGAGCTCAGGCTCCGGGGCTGGGCCAGGGGACCCGACTCCAGAGTCCCCCCCGGGCACCACCACGTACAGGACTAGGGAACCTGCCCGCAGCCAGAGCTCACCCCGCGGCGGCCTGGCCGCCCCAAGCACCCGCCCCACGCCTGCCCAGCCAGCACGGTGGCGGCAGGTGCGGGGGCCGGGTGGGGGCAGGAGGGCCGTGCCCCGGCTGTGGGTGGCCCTGCCAGGGGCCTCTGCTGCCGGCCCGAGGGGCCCGGAGGCCTCCTCGTCCTCGGCCAGGGACGGAAGAAGGGCCGTCTTCTGGCTCCCGAGCGGCGTTGGGTTTCACAGAACGGAAACCCGACCCCCGGAGGCCTCCACCTGAGAAGGGCACGCGCTCTGTCTGCCCCTGGGGGTGAATTCCAGCCCCGGCCTGGGCACCGCGAGGTTCTGTCCACTCCACCTGGCTTTTGTCTGGGCGGCCCCGAGAGGGGATTACCCCGGGGTACTGTTACCATTCCCAAGGCTCGGCCTGCTAATGAGTTCAGGGGCCGGTGGGAGGTGAGCACGGGGCCTGTTCTCACGTCGTCGTCCTGGTGACGGCCGTGCCTGCGGGGCTGCTCCGGGCTCCTGGAGCCTCCCGGCGCCCGCCCTGAGTGGGGTGGGCCACAGGCAGAGGCCTGCGGGGTGGACAGTCCAGCGGAGACGGGCCGGGAGAGCCACACGCACCAGGAAGACGTGACAAAGGTTTTAAGCAGAAGCGAGGAGGGAGAGGCCTTCGCCACCGCAGACCCAGCGTGGGCCTCCGGGGCCGGGCCGGGGCACGAGGGGGGAAGGCGGGTGTCCCGGGGGGGGGGGGACGGCGAGCACTGAGGGTCCGAGGCGGGAGGGAACTGGCTGTGTCGCAGGAGCAAGAGGGGCGCCGCCCACATGGGGGGCCCCGAGGGAGCTGGGAGCCCCCAGGGGAGGCCAGAGACGGTGGCGACAAGATGGGCTCCTTGGGGGTGGGGGGACGGCAGGCCGGGGTGGGCTCCACCTCACCGAAGAGGAGACAGAGGGTCAGGGAGGCCCCGGTGAGGGGCTGACGGGCTGACAGGGTCACACCCCAGCCTGGGGGTTTCAACCCGTTTTCCTGAGTGGGCAGGCCCCACCCCGCCCCCACAGCCCCCCGCTCCTGGGGCGGGGAGGGGTCCCCGACCTGACAGGTGTCCCCATCACAGCTGGGCTCCCAGCCTCATACACACACACACCCCCCCAGAGGCAGGGAGTTCCCTGGGGCGCCGAGGGGCTCAGCCCAGCCGCAGCAGTGCCCCCCAGGGCCGGCCGGCCGGCCTCTGCCGCCCCCTGGCCGCCACCCTGACCGCGTGGCACCGGCCCCACCGCGTGTCACCTCCGGCTCCGTCTGGGGCCCAGCCCGGGGATTTTGCAAACAGGTTCACCAAATTGTCAATTAAGTGAAAATCAATGCGGGGCCGTCCATCACGGGCCGCCGGGCCGCCGGGCCGCCATCGATCGGGCCCCGGGGAGCGACTGAGGCCAAGTGCCACCCAGGGGCCGCGGCGTGCGGGCGGCCTCGGCGATCCATCATCCCCACGGCCGCAGCGGCCGCGGGGCCGAGCTGCCCGGCGGGCGTGGGGGTGGCACGGGCCCTCGGCCCACCCTGGAAGCGCCCTGCCCCCAGCAGCGCCCACTGCCCGCCCCCACCCCTCCGACCCCTTTGCTGTCGCCCTTCCCGGCCCCAGCCTCTCTCTCTGACCGCCCCTTCCCCACGGGCACCCTAACCACCACCCCGCCCTCGGCGTGGGGCTGAGACCCAGCACCTCAAGTGCACCCAGCTGAGCTCAGGCCACCCCCCCAGCCCCCACCCCCGGCTGCAGGGTAGGGGCAAAGTCTGGCGAGGCCCCCCCAGGAGATGGGGCTGCCCCCCCGGGACACAGAGGCCCCCCACTCCCTCAGGGCTCCCTGTACACTCCAGGGAAGACGGCGGGCCCCAGGACGCCTGGCTTTCTGGGATTCCTTTATAATGCAGCGTTAGGTTGTCATTTTTAAAAGGTTTTTATTTTACTTATTTTTTCGATGAGCAGGAGAGGGAGAAAAACACCGATCAGTTGCCCCTGGGGACCTGGCCAGCACCCCAGGCACGTGCCCTGACCGGGACTCGAACTGGCGACCTTCTGCTTGGCACAACAGCGCCCAGCCCCCCGAGCCCCATGGGTCAGGGCCCAGCCGTCATTTTTACGTTAGGAGGAAGTGCACCCTCCCGGCCCACCTGCAAACAGCCGGTCCCCAGGCCGCCCTGTCTGCCAGACCCTCCCAGCAGGACCTCGGGGGCCGAGCAGCCAGGGCGGGGACCCCCAGCCCATCGCCCGCACCTGGGCCTGCGCACCCTGCCCCACAAGCCAGTGGTGCCCCTGGTGGAGGGGCCCCTCTGTGCACCGAGTTGTCCCTGCTGGTCATTGGAGCACGTGATGGGGAGAGCCCCCAACCCCTCATCCTGAGCTTCAGGGCAGGAACTGGCAGAGGCTGACCCCACCCAGAGCCCCTCCTCTCCTCTCCTCGCCCCCACCCCTGCCCAGCACGGGGCTTCCAGCTGCACACGAGGGACGTTCCTTGTGGACTTGGGACACAGCAGGCCGCATGGGTCGAGGGACTTACCAGTGTTGATATCCACTGACCTCCGAGGTGTGCTTCTGGGGACCACTTCATACCCAGGCAGCCCTGCCCCCCTACCGCGCCCCAGGAACTGCGACCCAGAGGCGGGCAGGGCAGCGCCCGGGCCTCTCGGAGCTGAGGCCACAGCTCAGCCTGAGCAGAAGCGTCTACACAAAGGCACGTGGCAACGTGACTTATTCTCTTACTCGTTTATTCACCTAGAAACACCTAGTGAGAGCCCTGGCCAGGTGGCTCCGTGGGCTGGGTGACATTCTGCAAAGCGAAAGGTCGCCGGTTCGATTCCTGCTCAGGGCACATACCTGGGTCTCGGGTTCGCCCCCCAGTCAGGGCGCGCACGAGAGGCAGCTGGCTGACGGCTCTCTCTCACGCCGATGCACACGTATTCACACACTACGCGTCTGCCGTCCCTCTTCCTTTTTCAATGAGGAACGAAGGCCTCGGAGCTGGGACCAGCACCGGCCCAGGGCTGGCCCAGCTCCAGGCAGCCGTTGGGGTCAGTCCCTGCTGACCCTGGCCGCCTGCTGCGGCTCCTCCCAAGCTGAACCCGACCCCGGTTGGGGGGACTTCTCCCCCCCCGGCCCGCCGCCCCCTGCCACGGCCCCATGTAAGGGCACTAAACAGGGCCCTGCCGCCCTCCGCGCGCCCACCCCGCGTCCCCAGAACAAACGAGCGTCTTCCTGGATTCCACATAAATCTCCCGCTCCTGACAACCAGAGGAGGACGAGGGCCGGGGGAGGGGAGGGAGCGGGGTCCCCTGCTAATTCTTTCCAACTGCTGTTTATTGAAATGAGGCACCAGGGACAAACCCGCGCTGGATCGATAATGGCCTGTCTAATACAATCAGCGCCGGCCGCCAGCCTCTGGCCCCGCCCGCCAGCCCCTCCGTCCAGGTGCCGGCTGGGCCCCGGGCCCGGGGACCTGCCGCACCCAGGAGACAGCCAGGCCGTCGGCGGACCTCAGCCTGGCTGCTCTCTCCCAGCGCCCGCCCTCCTCCTGGCTGCCGGCTCCCAGCCGGCCTGGAGCACGGAACATGCTGCTCCCCCAAGCCCCGCTGCTGCACCTGCCTGGGCTGAGGCCTCGTGCCCGGTGGGCTGCAGTGTTTCCCGACCTGCCCCCCGCCCTCCGCCAGCATAGCCCACCCAGGCAGCCCCTGGCCCCTGCTGGCTCTGAGTAACCGCCCCCCACCCCCAGCCGCCGCCCAGGGCCTCTGTGACCTGTGTCTGGGAGTCTCTGACACCAGCCCCTCGGGCAGACCCTGGCTCCTGGAGGCGGTCCCCGAATAATGAAGGACCCAGGGGCTGGCGGGGGTCTCGGGCCGTTGGGTTGCTCGCAGTCGGCTCACCAGGAGATCTGCCCACGCAGGCGCCCTGGGGGCCGACTGCACTGGGAAGCCCCCCAGGGGAGTGGGCAGGCTGGGGGCCCCGTTCTGGGGGTGGGGACACGGGACGGGGCTTCTGTCTCCACCAAGTAGACCTGACCGACACTCTGAGTGGCCCCAGGCGTCGACTGCCCGTCTCCCCCCACCCTCACGTCCAGGCCACATGAGACCTCAGCAGAGAGTCTAGCGAAGGACACAGTCACCCAGACCCGCTATGGCTTCGTGGGGTGGCAGCGTCTTCCCCAACGTGGAGACCCAAGGAGCAACACGTGAGAGAGGCCCCGGGGTCTCTCGGAAAGATCTGGGGGACGTGGAGCCGGCCAGGCGCAGGCGGGAGCCCCCAGCGCCCCAGCCCCAGCCCCAGCCCCAGCCCCAGCCCCAGCCCCAGCCCCAGCCCGCCCTCTCTCGGCGCTGCCCCGGGAGCACCGTGATGGATGGCTTCTGCGCAGCTGAGAATTAGTCTGGAGAGCGGCTCCCGGCTCCGGGCTCCACCCCCCGCCCCCAGGTGAGGAGTGTTAGGGTGGGGGAGGGGCGGAGTCACAGGGGCAGCAGCAAGGTGACAGACGGCCGGCCGAGAAGTTGCTCAGGAGGACTCTCCGACTGTCTGTCGGAGAAAGAGGCCCCGGTGCCAGGCAGCCGGCGTCACCCGCTACAGACCGACCCCATCCCCCGGCGCTGGAGCCCCGGGCGAGGGTCCTCACCCTCCACAACGCTGCGCTGCCCCCGGTGCCGCTCCGTGTCTGACTCTCTGACGACCCCCCTCGGGCCTCAGTTTCCCCATCTGCAGCAGAGGGGGTGGGGCGGCCCCCTGGGCCCTAGCCGAGACCAGTGGGCGGGCAGTGCGCCCCGGGAGGGGAAGCGTGTGCGGTTTCTGCTGGCCCTCCCTGGAGATGGAGCTGGGGTGTGGACCTGGACTTTGCTGTTTTTGAAAGCCCCTCCCCACGCGGGACAGGCTGGTGGGGAAACATAAAGAGCGGGGCTGGCGGGGCCACCGCCGGTGGCAGGCTGGGCGCCGGCCCTCTCCGCCGAGTGGGCCACCAGACGCAGTGCTTGAGCCCCCCGCAAACAGGGCACCGGGGTGGCGCCCCTCGGCCCAGCATCGGGGGGCCTCCCCCGGGCCCCTGAGCGGTGGGTGCCGGGGGGGGGGGCACGGCGCAGCAGAGATGGAGAGGAAACCAAAAGCAAATTATTTTCGGGATTATAGCTCCAGAGCCCTGGCAAGATAGTGCCCATTTTTCACAGCAGACAAAAGCATTTTCCCAGGGATCAATTTTGCCTGTAGAAGTCGCCTTCTTTCAACCCACAATCCATCATATTTCCCCATTTGCAATTTCTCGGTGTCTGAGTGTTTTAAGTTTCGTATGAATTATTTTACAAAGCTTCCTCTCCTCCTGCGGGAGGGCCGGATGACGACGTCGTCACGCCGCAGGCCGAGGGCTGGCGGTGTCCGCCCGCGGGGCCCCGAGGACGGAGTCTCGGGCCACCCGTCCCGGTCAGGGGGTCCCCGTCCTCCCTGCCCTTCCTGGTGAGCCCCTGACCCACGTGGCCGGCATCTGTCAGAGACCCGAGGTGGACGTGGGCCTGGCCAGCCGGCGGGGAGCTGGTGGGCCCGGCCCGCGGGGCCGCCCGCTCCCGGGTGTGGGGGAGGCGGCTCGGGGAAAGTTTTGAAGAGATTTATTCTGATTTGCTGCTGAGGGAGGGTCATCCTTCAAGAAGCAGCGTGTGTGAAAATTTCCCGGCCTGTTGATTGGTCTGTCACAGTGATTTGTGGCTCTTTCCCCGGGTAACGGGGGGCACCCGGGCCCGTGAAAGGCGGCCGGACAGATTGCTGCGCAGACCGGCGGGGGGTGGGCCGCGGCGGCCAGCAAGATTTATTGACCTCGGCCTGAGGAGGTCTCTCCAGCGCTTTTAATCTGGCCTCTCAGCCTGTCGCCCGCGCTGATTGCGGCCGGACCCCGCGCCGGGGCCCCGGGGGACAGGGGTGTGGGGGCCCCGGCGGCATCTGGCCTGGTTCGTGGGGGCGTCCCTTCCCCAAGGACGACAAGAGGGCTCCATCCTCCGCCGCCCAACTTGCCGTCAGCCAGGGCTGCTGCTTTTGGGAAAGAAAACAACTTTATTGAGATACGATCCACACACCAGAGAATTCACCCACTGCGAATGCCGGACGCGGCCATCGGTGGGCTCGCGGGCACCGCAGGACCACACAGTTGGGCCCAGGGTGTCCTCCACCCCACGGAGACCCCGAGACCGGTGGTGGCTTCCCGCAGACCTGAACGCGCTCGTCCCTGCGGCCCAGCCGTCGGGCGCCCTGACATTGACACGAGGTGCTGCAAACTCACGCCCACGCCGACACCTGCACGCAGGTGCATGGCGGCAGCTGCTCCTCCTCGCCGGCTGTCGGAAGCACGGAGACGCCCGCCCTTCAGCTCCACGGAGGAAGGAGCCGTGGCCCACCGGATGGTGCAATGGGACTCGGCGCCAAGCAGACCGGAGCTGTCCAGCCGTGAGCAGACCTGGAGGTAGCTCCTGTGTTGCTGGTCCCTGAAGGGAGCCCGTCAGGAAGGGCCGCCTGCGTGCAAAGGAGGGACCACGGCAGGGAGCCCCTCACCTCACACCCTGGGCACGGCCTCCGTCAGAAGGCAGGAGCAGCAGGGGCTGGCGCGGGCGGGGCGCAGCGGGAGCCCACCCCTCGTGCCCCGACGGGACGGCGGGGTGTAAACCCGCGCGGCCATGATGGAGGCCAGGGTGGAGGCTCCTCAGAAAACCCAGGGGAGAGCTACCTCTGGCCCCGCAACCCCGCTTCCCAGTATTGATCTGGAGGAGATGAAATCAGGGCCCTGAGGACACGCCGCCGGCACCCCGAGCTCCCCGCGGCGTCTTTCACAGTCGTCAGGACCGGGGGACGGCACGAGCGTCTGACAGCGGGCGAGCGCCGGACGGGCCCACTCCGCCCGGCTCCCGCGCCGACCCGTGTCCGTGTCCGCAGCCAGCGGGACACCCTGCAGCCGCTGGGGACAGACGGGGGTCTGCCCTTCGCAGCGGCGCCTGGGCCTCGGGGGCCGCACTCTCAGGGAACTCGGTCGGGCGGGAGAGGCAAATTCCACGTGCTCTCGCTTGCCTGCGGGATCCAAAGAACGGGACCCGCAGAACCAGGGAGCAGGTTGTCGGGGCGGGGGCCTGGGGGCCGACGTGGGCCGAGGGCGTCCAAGAGCACAGACCTCCGTTCCAGGACGGCCAGGCCCGGGAGGGGGCGCGTGCACGCGGGGTGACTGCAGTTCAGGGTGCACTGGGAAGTTCAAGGGCACAGACTTCCGTTCCAGGACGGACAGGCACGGGACCGCAGTGACCGCAGTTCACGGTGCATTGGGAAGCCGCTGAGAGAGTAGGAAAAGAGGTGACCAGGAGGGTGAGGGACGTCGTGGGAGTTCCCGTGGTGACCGTTCACCACGCGCACCCACCTCCCGTCACTGTGCACATCTTGGCTGGGACAGCTCGAGTGTCGGTTGTGCCTCCAAGAAGCCGGGTGAGGCCCCACCCTGTAGGGTCCCAACTGCAGGTGCTCCGGAAGAGGCCGACTCCGGGGACAGGGAGGGGTCCCGGGCGGCCGGGGGGCAGGGGCAGGGGGCAAGGGACGAGCAGGTGGGGCTCAGGGGGCTTCAGGGCAGGGACGCCGCTCGGTAGGGTGCTGTCGCAGGGGACACGGGACGGCGGCGTGTCCAGATCCATGGGACGTACAGCGCCACGGGTGACGTTGATGTCCAGTGTGACGTCACCCCGGGTGACCGACCGGCACGTGTCCGGAGGGTCCATCAGCTGGAGGGACCAGGCCGTTTCCGTCCCCGGCTGCCGCTGGTTTGCTTTCTGTCTCCGGCTTGGCCCGTTCCGGACGGTCCGCATCCGTGGGCTCGGCCGCCCACGTGTGGCCGTTGGTGTGCAGCTCCTTCCACGGACAGGACGCTTCCGAGCCCGCCACGCCGTGGCGCGTGTCCCCACGCCGCCTCTGTGCGGGCCATGGACGGACCGTGTAGTCCTCCCACCCTCCGTGGACGGGCACTCGGGCACGCCCACCTCTGGCTGTCGTGAACGGTGCTGTCACTTGCGTCACCCACGTGCGGGGGTTGTGTTACTCCTCCCCGGGGACACTCAGGAGTGGAGGTCGGGGCCACGGGGTGGGTCCGAGTGTGATCGGGTGGGAACTGCCCGGATGTTGGAGGTGGCGATTTAGCTGTCCCCGACGCACTCCTTGTCCCACATCCGTCGTCAAGTGCAGAACCGTGTCCAGAAGCAGCACAGACACCCCGGCCCGGCGCCCCCGGGCGCAGGCCGACCCGCAGGCTGGCGCGTCGCCCGCCCTTTTCCCGGGCCGTGTTCCTCGCACGCCAGGACGGTCCGCCTGCTCAGTGGGGCGCCCGCCTTTCAATCTCAGGCTTCACACTGAGCATAAGGGGCCCCGAATTGTCGGATCCCCCCAATGTCATTTCACACGACCAGCTAACATTCCAGCGCGGGAGGCCCCCACCCCGAGCTCCTGAGACTCGGGGAGTGGCTTGCTGGGCACGTGAGCCGAGGTCCCCCGGGAGGCACTGTCCACTCCTGACAGCGGCCTGCCAGTCCCTTCCTGGGGCCAGGGTCCCGCCTTGGCCCTGGGTGGCTCAGGGGCCCAGAGGCGGAGACCAAGGCAGGCCCTCGGGGCCCGAAAGGTGACTCAGACGTGCCACCCCCCCCAACCCCGTCCCTGTGAGCAACCTCGACCCCCAGGGCCCTCCTCCCTCTGGGGTTCTGTGGGGCCCAGGAGGGGTCCACAGGCACCACTGAGCCCCCAGCCACCCCCCACCCAGGCCCGGGGGGAGGGGCAGGAGGGAGGGGCCGCCGCAGCCTCCCCTGTGGTCCGGCTTCTCGCTCCGGCCCCTGCTGCGCCCCACAAAGACGGAAGCTCTGGCTCCTGCCCCGGTGCGTGTGGGGGGTGGGCACGCGCCGCAGCCCAGGCCACAGTGACCCACAGCCCTCCCCCGGTTCCCAGCCCCCTCCCCAGGTGAGCAAACTGCGGGAGAGCGGCTGAGTGACCTGCTCGGTCTCAGAGTTAGTTGGCAGGCGGCAGAGCTGGTGCCGGCCTGGGTGCCCCTTCCCTGCGCAGTGTCATGGCCGTCCCTGTGCCGGCTGCTGAGGGGCCCTTCGGCGGGGGGCGTGGCGGCAGCCATGGCTCGAGTCCTGTCACACCCTGAGCCTTGGTCCCCCGCAGACTGGGGCCTGGCCCCCATCACAGAGCCCCTGCCCAGCCCAGGTGGAGCCCTGACCCCGCGGGAGGAAGGCACCGAGTGGACTTCTGTCCTGACCAGAGGGCCCAGCAGGGCCACCCTCGGTGGGGGGGGGTGGGGGAAGGATGGCAGGGGTGTGTCGGCAGAGCCAGGCGTGACCCAGGGCGGTCAGAGCGGGTGCCCAGGGGCCCCCTGGGGTCGCCCCACCAGCCTGCCCTCAGGTGTGTGTGTGATCGCAGCCCCTGTGCTGAGTCATTGGGGGGACAGGCCCCTGCACAGCCCGATCAGGGGGCTCCGCTCAGGGCAGCTGCGGGGCGTGGGGGGCCCACTGGCCCCACCTCCCCTCGCCCAGAGTTTCTGAGCCCCAGCAGTGGGCTCTCCTTGTGGCTTCACTACGTCCAGGGGGCGGGTCCCCCCACCCCGGCTCCGACCACGTGCCCTGGCGGGGCTCGGGCTGATGGCAGGATTTGGGGACCTTTGCACTGGGGTCTTGGGGAAACGGGGAAGCCACAGGACGTCGCACCCCCTGTCACCTTCACGGAGACTCAATTCCCCTTTCTCCAGAAGGCTGGGGGACAGCCTCTGGCGTTTAAAAACCAACACGAACCCCAGCTCAGGCCAGCGGCTGGACAGAGACGCTGAACGGGAGTGACACAGACCGAGGCCCCTCGTCCCCTGAAGGACACTCACTTCCCGGGGCTCCGCGGCGCGCACGAGGGGCAGCCGGCAATCTATTCTGAGCGCGACTTGGAAATTAAATTCCCCTTAGCCGCGGAGAGCCTGGCTCCAATCAGCCCCGAGTGCGTCCTCCATCCCCCGGTCCCCGGCGGCCCCTCCCACCGCCGCATCTTTTAAGCATGCAAATGGGGACGCCCCGCCGACCGGCCGGCCAGCCCGCCGATTGATTCCTCCGCCGTTTCATCAGGGAAATGAAATGAAAATGGGGCCGCGGCCGCCGGGCTGCCCCGCTCAATTTGCCCTTCCGCTGCTGGGGGATTCTCCGGACACAGCCCCCCGAGGCCCCGCCTGGCTCCTGACCCTGCTGCTGACCCACGGGTGGGCGGGCGGGGCGGTGGGGGGGCGTTGTTGAGCCCGTCAGCAGATGGCCCTGACCTTGAGAACTTCCAGAGGGCGCACAGGCGGGGCGCGCCTGCCGCAGAACCCCCAGATGGGTCGGGTCCCACCGTGGTCCCTGGCGGGGAAGGGGGTCACTGAAGTGCGGGCCGTGGGCCCCCCACGATCGGGCTGCCAGACAGCACGAGAGGAATTCCGGTCTCAGGACCCATGGAAGATGGGAATGGGGTGGGGATTGCTGGGGGTCCACCCTCCCCTCTCTCGGGGTTACCCACCCACGGGCCCACTCACTCATTCCAGAGATGGCCGGGGTGCTGCCCTGACCTGGGCCTGGCGCTGGACCCTGAAGACAGAAGATACCCCCAACCCTCTAAGCTGCTCAGATGACCGCTTCCCAAGAAGGGCCCTTGGGAGAGGGAGGGGTCTTCAGGACCCACAGAGATGGCTCAGAGGTGGGGGGGTTTCAGGCTGACGCGCGGGGGGCGAGGCACTTGCCAGCAAAGCCACGTGGGCCTCAGGCCTCGAGGCAGAGACAAGTCGGGACCGGTGGCCGTGTGTCCCCTGGGGTCACGGCCCCGCCTCTCCCTGCCCGGCCCCGCATTCCAGAGGCAGCTGCCCCGGTGGGTGGGTGGCGGTGACGGGGAATGTCGGGGTACGCCTGGGAGGAGCATGGCGTGAGGTGACCCCAAAGGCCTCTAAAGACGAGGTCGGCCTTTCCAGAGCCACTTGGTGCCCTGTCCTACCTCGGGCTGCCTGGGGCCTGCGCAGAGCCCCCCCACATGACCAGGGGCAGAGCGGGGAGGAGGGGGCGGAGGTGCCCACCGGGAGGGAGGCCTCCTCAGCACCCACGCGCACCCCAGCTTTGCGCCTGCCCCTCCCTCCTGGCACCCTCAGGGCCAGCTCCTCTGTGCCGCTCGGGGATCAGCGCCCGGGTCACCTGCGGCCCGGTGGCCGACGGGGTCTGCAGTGGCCTGCGCCTTTCCTGGCTGGGTGTCGACCTTGCCATCTGTCTCCCCACCCCCGGCACCAGCTTCGTGGGGCCCAGGTCTCCGCAGTGAGCGAGGCCGGCTCCCTGGCTCCACCCCGGGCCGCCACCGGCCTCCGAGTGGGCACGTCCCCGACCCTCCCCACAGCCCCGGGGCCCTGGTTCCATCACGGCCCTGCGTTAGGGGCAGACCTGGACCCCCGCCCCGCTCGCCGCCCTGGGGACACGTGGAGGCGTCCGCCCCCAGAAGGAAACCAGCGGCCGCCTGTGAGCGGGCACCATCCTGGAGACCTGCTCTCGCTGGCCCGGCGTCCGGGGTCTCACGGGCCCCCCCCGCCGTGTCCCCACACCAGCGCGGGATGCAGAGCTCTGATGTTAATTATGATGCGTGATTCTCGCCGTAATTAAACAGATGCATTCCCAACAACCAAGCCTACACTGCATAATGTATTTAATTAGCCAGATTTCCCATGCATGTTGGCGGGACGGAACTGGCAAGTTCTCGGTGTAATACACTTAATTCCGAAATAAATCATTGTTTGGAAAGACGCGTGCTCACCCCCCCCCTTCACCCAGGGGAGCAGGCACACTGGAGGGGGGCTGGCACTGGGGGTCCTGGCTGCAGTGGTGGGCTCTTCTGGGGAGCCCCTCCTTCCTGGGGTGGGGGGTGGCCCCTGCACTGGGCTGGGCCGGGGTTGGGGGTGGTGCTGGAGGCAGGCGTCTCCTCACACTGTGCCGCTCCCCCCACCCCCCACCGTGGGCTCTGGCCCCGGCCCCGGGGGCGAGGTGCTGCCTGCTGCCCCGGAAGGACCAGAAGGCACAGGGTCATCCCTCAGCAGCCCCACCTTCCCTTCCCGTGTCACGGGCACCCAGCATGTTCTCCCCGATGGCCTCACTGTCATTCCCCTGGGACAGCCCCCGCCCCCGCCCCCACCGGTGGCAGCCAGAGAGACGTTCTCGAACTCTGGTGTCTCAATGAAGAGCAGGTGTTGCCAGGTTCTCCTGGGGGCTGGGGGCAAGGGGGCACTGCGGGGCAGATAGCATCGGCTCCAAGGACAGCTGGGTGCGAGGTCCCCTGTCCCAGCCTCGTCTGGGCTCCGAGGCCCCTGCAGCAGCCCAGCCCTGGCGGCCCGGCAAGGCAGCTGCCTGGCCCAGGACACCCCGGGGTCTGGCCGGCACACCCTGCCCTCCACATCTTTTGGGTGCCCAGGTCCCCTCTGAGCTCCTCGAGGACGAGGTGGCCGCCGGACCCTGCACAGTGTCAGCGACAGGGGTGGAAGCCGGCGGTCCCCAGAGCCCAATGCTCCAGCCTCGGCCCTCACAGGGGGACCCTGGGACAGGAGGGCCCCTGAGTGGCCTCCCCCTTGACCGCCCGCCCGCCTGGGGCTCTGGTTACCGTGGGCGCAGCCATCTGCCACCCGTGGGGCTGGGCCTCCTGCATAATTCAGGGGCCTTGGAGGGGCTCCAGCACGCGGTGTGGGTGAGCTCTCGTGGCCCGATCGGGTGTCGCGACATCGGACACAGGAGGAATAGGACGCGTGTCCTTTTGCCCCGCCTGGGCTGAGGTGACCGGCCGGGCAGGGAGTGGCATGGGTGGTCTCCTCCCCGGCCGGGGGTCCTGTCCGCCCAGGCCGCAGCCATGTGGTCCAGCTGTTTGCAGGACGGAGGGCGGTGGGCTCGGATGCCAGCCCCTCACCTGCCGTGCGGCCTTGATTCCGTCACCGCACCCTCCGCCCTCAGGCCAGCTTCCTCTCCGGCGTCAAGGACCCGGGGCAGCACCTGCTGCCCCAGGTTGGAGGGTCGTGAGGAGGAGGACCGCAGTGAGGGCTGTCCCAGGAGCCAGCAGCCCGGCGATCAGCTGGAGGCTGGAGTCCTGGAGGCCTGGGCTGGCCCCTCGGCCCCTCGGCCCCACTTACCCCTCCCCCGAGCTGTGAGCTCGCACTCGGGGAGGCTGGAGAGGCGGCTGTGCCTCTCACGTCCGACGCTGGGACGACGTCTCCATCCCCGGTCTCAGCACCCGGCACCCACAACCACCCCATGCGGCCCCCCAGCCCCCCAGCGGGACCCCAGCTGCAGCCAGGCCTGTGCCTCGGAGCCTGGGGGGCCTGGAAGCCCAGGCCGCGTGGGGATCAGGAAACACCAGAGCCTGGGGGCGGGGAGGGGCTCACCAAGGGCCCAGCGACCCTCCCAGGCCCCTGGGACATTGACCTTGTCCTTCTGCGGCCGCAGGGGCCCCACCCTCCAGGCACCTCTCCTGTGGAGTGGGCACCCGCAGGGCCGGTAACCTGAGCCAGCCCTCTACAGCTTTTTCGAGAAAAGGGGGATCTGCCCCTTAAATAATTGATGGCGGGCGTGAACAATGAGCCCAGGGAACATCTGGCAGGTGGCGGGCTCCCACCCTGCTGGGCGGCGGCAGCATCAGGTTCAGCCGACTCCGCGGGAGGCGAGGTGCCGGCGGTGGGAGGGGCCCGGGCTGCGCCGGGTGCCGGGGCCCCGAGGCAGGGCGGGGCTGCCGGGCCGGCTCCCAGCAGCTCGGACGGGCACACGCACCCGGGCAGAGTCGCCGGTCCACGTGCGCGCTCCCGCACACGTGCGCGCTCCCGCACACGTGCGCGCGCCTGCAGGGGCACCCCCACACCACACGTGCACGCACACGCCACACACACCCCCTTCCCGGGGGGGCCTGACTCTCGGACCTCAGGGACCTCTTCCAGCCCTTCCTTGCCCCCCCCTGGAGGGGGGGAAGGGGCCGAGGGTGTGTCGGGGGCTGCGCCTCCTGCCGGAGCAGCGGCTGGCAGGTCTGGGGACCGTGCCCAGTGGGCAGACACTGTGAGGACGGGCCTGGTGACTGCAGGCTGTGTGCAGGGTGGGGTGGCACCTCGGGGCGGTGGCGAGGGCCAGGGGAGGCAGCCAGACCCTGGGGGCTTCCGGGGGACTCCGCCCAGCCGTCGGAGCCCAACCTGGGGGTGCTGTGCTTCAGGGGCACACGGCAGGTCCCTTCACCCCCAGGAGGGTGCTCTCGGGACAGAATGAGCTCGACCCCCCTCCCCCCTCCCCCCATTACACACTGCTCCGTCCTCACAGCTGGGCCTCATCCCCTCTTTATGGCTGAGGAGACAGAGGCTAGGAGGCGAGGAGCCTGCCCAGGCCCCCCAGCTGCACCCCAGGGCCCCCCAGCTGCACCCCACCTCCCCACTCCTACCCTCTGCCGTCCCCACCTGCCGCTGCCGCATTCCGGGCAGAACTGCTGTCTCCACACTCACCTGCCACCTGGACCCGCCTCGGGGTTCTCGCCAGCTCTGCCCGGCTTCCCACAGGGTGATGGTGTGGGCTGATGGGGAGGGGAATCCCTGGCTCCAGAACCTTCTGGGGCTCAGGACCAGGTCCAGGGGTGATGTCTGTGGAGAGGAAGTGAGAGAGGCCCCCGGCACCAGGCAGCACCCCGCTTTGAGACGGAAGAGTGAGAGGGCCTGCCCCGCCAGCCCGGGGCGCCCTGACTGGGTGGCTGAGGAGTGGACGGGCCAGCTAGGCGGGGGCCTCGGGGGTCTCGGCCTCAGGACGCTGGAGTCCTACCTAGAGCCGCACCCCTGCCTTCCTCGTCAGGGGGTCTCACAGGGAGAGCAGAGCTGGCCTCCCTGTCCAGGGCCCTGCCTCAGCCTCCCCCTCCTAACCTGGGCCGGTGGCCCTGCCGCCCCCAGGACCCCAGGAGACCCTAGGGACACGGGAGTCCTCCAGACCAGGGTGGGGAGCAAGGCCAGGACCCCCAGCCCATGGGAGAGGAAGGCAGGACCCTTCTGGCGACTTGGGCACAGGGCGCTGGTGCCTGAGTGTCTCCAGGGGGCCCCCCGTGTCCACACCTGCACGGGGGGCCTGGGCAGCGGGGCGCTGTGGCGGTCTGGCAGAGGTGCCGACTGCCACCCATTCCCCGGCCCACCCGAGGGCCGCTCCCCGGGGCCCTTCGTCCTGGCTGCGACAGCCCCGTCCCCCAGCCCTGCCCAGTGGCCGAACCCAGCAGGAGCCCCTCCTCCCTGGACATCTCCACCCTCGGCGCCCCGGTCAGCCTCCGAGGTCACTGAGGGCAGAGGCCACCCGGGACGCGTGGGGACATGAATCCTATTGGAGGTTTCTCGGTTTGACAGCCTGGAGACGGGCTTGTAAATGGCCACAGCAGAGGCGAGAGGTGGGGTGTCGCTTTATGAGGGCCACCCTCCCGCCCTCTGGGGAGCCTCTGGCCGTGACCCATGATGCCGGGCCGCCCGGGGAGGACGGTCCCTCCAGCTTCTGGAATAGTGATCCTGGCCCTCAGGCATTGATCTCCCTGAGTTTTTAAAGGAAATTTTATTTGTTTGGGGTTTCTAGTCATTAGGTTAAAACCGGGAAAATAGAGCAAAATCAATACCTGCGGGACGCAGGGCGCGCAGCCAGCCAGTCCGGGTTACGATGGAAGGCGGGCGGAGTAAATTGCAGCCGGATTCGGGCCGGGGGGGGGGGGGAGGGCCGGGCCCCGGGCTGCCGGGGGGTGTCTGGGAGGAGGCTGCGACCCCAAGGGGAGCCTTGGAGCCCAGATCCCTCAGGCCTCCCTGTGCCCTGGGGCCGCCCCAGCCCTGCGGACCTCTGCTGGGTCGGGGCCTCTTCACCCCCAACACCAGGCGCAGCGACCTCGGGGGACGGGTCAGCCGGGTCAGCCGGGTGACTCTCAGGGCCTTCCAGCTAGGCCGGCCTCACAGACCGCAGCCACAGCGCCAGCCCGGGTCCGCCTCTGCGAGCGGGCGGAGACCCCGCAGTGGACGGCCGGGGCGGGGGGCCCGTTCTGCGTCCGTCTCCCCGGCTTCCTCCGGGCGCCAGCCTGTGCCAGAGCTTTGACCCACTCGGTCACCCACCCTCCCACCCACGAGGGGCCCCGGCCGATGGGCTGCAAGCCCAGTGAGGTGGGCACTGAGCGGGGCTGTGTGGGCGCTGGACTGGGACGGGCGCGGGCGGGGTTGAGCTTCAGAGAGCACTGCGGCTGTGGGTCGCTGTCCCCAGAAAGCTCCGGAAGCCTTCCCGCGCCGCTGTGGCGGCCGCAGCTGGGTGGGGGTGAGAGTTCTCGACCTCCCGGTGGCGTGGGAGCCAGAGACGGCAGCAAGGGGCTGCGTCAGGGCGGGGCAGGTCCCAGCAGGGAGGAGAGCCGGCTCAGTCATCTGCCCAGAAACTTTCTAGAAGCTTCTTGTCACCGGGAGCCAACAGGAACTGGCCGCAACCCCGAACCTCTGGTTTCTAAGCTCAGCTCCTCAGGGGGCGGGCAGGCGCAGGCAGGCAGGTGGGCGCTGGGCACCATGCCATTCACCCCCTCCCCCTCGGAAGGCTCAGGTCAGAGCTTTTAGGGTTCTCGCAGGGGGTGCAGCCGTCACCAAGACCATTTAAGCACGTTTCACCGCCTCCAAAGGGGCCCTGGGGACCCTGACGGGCTGCAACCTGGACGGGCCTGGAGGTCATGAGCACCTCATCCTGGGGACCCCTGCCCCACCCCCGTCCTGAACGGTCGGGCTCGCGGTGACCCCAGGCCGTCACCGCTGCTGAGGGGTGCAGCCGGCGAGTGAGGGCTTCCTCAGGCAGACACCTCCCCCCTCCAGGGCGGCCCCGCCAGGCACTCTGGGGTGGGGGGTCCCAGCAGGGGACGTTTAAAGCATTACAGGACTGTCCAGGCGGCCCCCCTACCCGGCCGCCAGCTCAGGACAGCTGGGCAGGGGGAAAGCGGGTTCCCTGTCCCCCCCCCAGACCCCCACCCAGTGGCCCACTGCCCAGAACACCTGTCCCTGCACGGCTGGGGCACCCACGGAGGCCCAAGCCCCGGCAGCAGCCTGCAGGGCCTCTGGAAACCGCTGCAGCGCCGGGCCAGGCCCGTCTTCCCCAGGGAGAGAGCTGGCGGAGGGCAGCCCCCAGCTCAGTGGGGGCCGTCGGCGGACGAAACCTCAGTGTACCGGGGCGTGGGGCAGAGGGTGGGAGCGGAGGGAGGGTGGGGGGAGTGGGCAGGGGTGGGGGAGCGGCAGCCACGGGGCTCCAGCCACCAGGGCGGGGGGAGCAACCCCCCCACTCCCAGAAGCCAGTGGTTTTTGAGTGTTTGTCTCCATCCCCCAGAATTTGGGAGTTCAGGCAACAGAGGTGTTTGGCCCTCCAGTTCCACAGAAAATTAAATCAATTACAGAGTCTAATGAAGAACCACAGGTTTTAATTAAACTGGGCTTAATTAAAGGGTGAGCGCGGCTCTGTCGATGCCCTGATCAGGCCCTGGGGGGGCGGGGCGTCCGAGGGGACCACGTCGGCTCTGGCGGGAGGGGATCGATGGGTCCCACACTTCTAGAGGGCTGGTGGCAGGTGTGGGGGTGTCGCTGGGCAGCCGGGCACTGCATCTGTGTTCCCGCCCCAAAGCCCGGGCCCCTCGGAGGGCCAACGACCTCCAGCCCAGCTGGGCGGGCCCTGTAGGCGGCCCGGCCACCTGACAGAGCGGCCCAGGGCCCAGGGCCGGGGACGCAGCAGGCTGGGGCCAGGACCTCCCCGCTCGCTCGCCTGGGGCGGCCGGGGGCCCTGCCCCCAGGGGTGTTATCGGCACCTGAGCCACAGCGGCAGCCTCTGGGCGCTCAGCATGGCTTTGCATCCAGCCAGGTCCCCACCCAGAGCTCCCCACAGAGCCCTGGCTGGAGAGGGAGGACCCTCCACCTGCTCACCCCTCGCCCCATGCTGCCCGGGTTCCTCCAGCCCCCTCGCTCTGACCCCCGGTCTGAGTGGGTGGCAGGTGCACAGGCCTGGCCTCATCCAGGCGGCAGTCTGTGGTGGACGGGTCCTCACTCGCCCGCCGCCCAGCCCTGGGCGCTCAGGGGAGCAGAGGGGTGTATGAAGGGGGCAGGATGGGGTGGCTGCCTGGCCTGCAGGGTGTCAGCAGACAGGCCTGCGGTGGCTTTGGGGGCGCCGAGAGCACAGGGGTGCATGAGGGAGGCTTTGCATGGGAGCCTGGGGAGGCACCGGCGGGGCCTGACGTGGGCGGCGGGTGGACTGACCTGCGTGCAAGTCCACAGGACTTCACGCGTGGGAGCTTCTGCAAGGCCCAGGTAGACACGGTGGGACCCGGGGGCAGCCTGGGCACGGCAGGCGCTTTGCAAGGGCCCACGGCGGCAGAAACGACAGCAGCTAGAGTTGGCGGACACAGCCAGCAGGGTCCTCCCAGACCCTCCTGCCCCGCTCCTGAGCCGGGCTGAAACCGGAGGACAGCAGGACGCGTGTGCTCTTTCCCATGAACTGCCACACGACTCGGGCAGACCCAGCGGGAACGGTGGCCTCAGGGGGGCCCAGAGCGGCAAGCTGCCCCCCACCCCTGCACCCTGGGCTGGGCAAGACCACCCAGCAGGCTGGATGATCCCTACTCACTGAGTTTACTGCCCCAGCCGGAGCGCCCGAGAGGGACCCGCCTCCCTCCCCGCGGGCATCAGCCGTCCAGCTGTGGGGATCCCTTCAGGAGCCGCCCTTGGGTCCCGCAAGCCTCGGCGACTCCCGCAGCTGGGTCTCGCTGTCCCCCGCCCCGTTCTCAGGCTTACGGGTGGTCCTTGCCCCCCGCCTAGGCCCTCAGAATAAGGAATGTGGGTCCAGGTGACGCCGTGCGCCGGAAGCGTCCTACCTGGGTGCCCAGAACCAAACTGCGTGAGAAAAAAACTTCACTGCGATGGTCTGATCTATATTTACTTCATAACTGCAGAATTAATAAGACACCGGCTTTAAGGGGACCATGACAACCACATGCAGACAGGCTTGCCCCAGCAAACAGATGAATTCATAAACAGCCCTGAAGTGTTCGTATCCACAGTCGCGGGCCCCCGCTGCATCGCTAACACAGGGTAGCCGCACTGCGTCCAGGCCAGGGCTCCCGAGGCATAGCCCCCCACCCAGGGTAACAGGCCCCAGCTGTCACTGGACCTAGCGTGAGGCAGGCGATTGCGCTGGCTGGTCGAAAGGAGCCCTTGCGGACGGAGCTCAGTCCCCCCTGGGGACAGTGTCTACAGATAAATGGCCGTGGGGGTGGGAGGGGCTGGCACGTGGGAGCCACCCTGCCTCCCTCCAGCTCTGACACCAGAGGTGGGCAGGGTGGGGGGGCGAAGGGGCTCTGGCCCCGCCTTCCAGGGCAGACGCTGTTCGTGGAAGGAGACGTTTCCTCGTTCATGCAATCGTCCTTCGTCCCCCGATGTCTGCTGGCCACCAAGAACCGTGGGGTGCAGCAGCAAGTGAGGCAGCCGGGCAGGGGGTCCAGGGGAGCCTCCGGACCCACGAGCAGGTGACCCTGGTGCACGCACCCAGCAGTGGCTGACGGTGCCCCGCAGACTCCCCCTGAGCACCGGAGGGAGAGCCAGTGGGCGCCCCCACCTCCCGGGGCCTCCAGTGTTTGCCGCGCTGGCCCTTCAGCCCACTGTGCCCAGGGCCCGAGCAGCCCGCCCACCGAGGGGCCGCCGCAGGATGCGGCTGAGCCGCACCCCCCAGGTGTGTGCCCCCTGCATGGAGTCAGCCGCGGGGGCCGTGTGCGGAGGTGGCTGCCTGGCTGTGGTCCTGAGGGTGCGGGTCCCGTGGCTCCCGAGCCTGCATCTCCTCCCCTAAAGGGTGTGAGGCGGCCCCGTCTGGTCAGATTCCCGAGAGCGAATCCAATGAACGGGTGCCCCCCGGGGGCTGGGGGAGGGAGGGAAGGACAGGCGGAGCTCGGGGGGACTTCGGGGCAGGGACACTGCCCTGCAGGGTGCTGTGCTGGTGGACGCGGGGCATCAGACCTGTGTCCAAACCCACAGAACATGCAGCACCAGGAGTGACCCTCGTGTCCGCTGCGGACATGTCAACACTGGTGCAATGACTGTAATACACGGGCCCCGCTGGTGGGGGACCTTGATGACGGGGGAGGTTATGCGGGGGTGGCGGGGCTGGGGAGGGGCGAAACGGGAATGCTCTGTTCCCGTCAGTCACTGGGAGCTCCAGCTGCTCCAAGGAAGCGTGTGTGTGTGTGTGTGTGTGTGTGTGTGTGTGTGTTTAAGGCAAAACCTCCTGCCATCAAACGCTACAAACACTTTCTCCAGGCCATCTCCTCGGGAGAGGCCTCCCCGAGCCCCCGAGGGCCCGCCCCAACCCTAACGGGGGGGGGGGACGGTCTTTCCCGGGTGTCGCTGGTCTGTGGTGAGGCCCCTCACGCCTGGAAGACTCCTTCGCCACGTTCGTCTCAACCCCAGGGAGCTGGGTGGGCTGGCTGGGCACAGGGTGGGCAGAATGGGGGCTGCCTGGGGTGGGGCAGACCCCACAACCCCTGGGGAGAGGACAGTGTGAGCCGCTCAACAGGGGGAAGACGCCTGTCGGTACCTGCCCCGGTTGCCCACGGGGAGGCCCTGGGGCCCGCAGTGGCGGGTGACCTGGAGTCTCGAGAATGGAGTGGGGGCACCCCTGCAGGGCTGACAGCCGGTCCTTAGGGCCCAGCAGCCCAGCCGGGCTGAGGGCCCCGTCAGCACCCAGCGGCCTGTGGGCCGGCTGTGCCCACCTCCCTTTACGAGCTGTCAATTAGCTGGCTCCCCGATGTGTCCACCCTCGCAAGGGAGGCCTCCAGCAGTGTCCTGCCGGCCCCCTGACCCCACCCTGTGTCCTCAGCAGCTGCCCATTGCCCGCCTTACCCACCCTAGGTCCCCGTCCACAAGGGGGTTCCCACTCAACTCCACACCCCCCACCCTCTTACCTGCCAAGTGGGGCCTCCTACCTCTCTCCCTCTACCTGTCTCTGCTCTCCCTGTGTCTGTCTCTGATTCTCTGTCTCTCTGCTGTTGATTGAAGGATGAACCTTATGCTGCCTGTGTGGGGGGGAGGGGGTCACACCTCCCCGCCAGAAGTTCCTGCAAGAAAACCTGTTGTCCCTCCGCACCCACCAGAGGATACCCTGTCTCAGGAGGAAGGACGCGGGCGCCCCCTGCAGGCCACCGGCGCGGGGTGGGGTGGGGTCTTAGCTGCGGAGGAGGTCCGGCCTCCCCTACCACAGCCCCCTACCCCCTAGAGCGCTCTCCAGGGGCCCGAAGAGCCTGCGGGGAAAGGGCACGGTCGCCCCCTGGCGCCGGCGGACGGAGCTGCTCGAGGCCCCGCCCCCGCCCCATGACACTCCCCCCACGCCCTGCGCACACTCGCCAGGGTGCCCAAACCCACGGGGGCAGGCTGACAGGGGCCACCAGGGACAGAGCCTTGACGGTGAGCTGCTGCGGGTGTCCGGGAGTGGGCCAGTGAGGATGCGCAGCCATCCCCGTGGTGTTGACCATGCCCCGCAATACCTCTGTGACCCCCACTTCTCAGCTCCGGGGGTCCCCATGTACAGGGGAGTGCAAGTGCCTTTTGGACTCAGCGCTCTGCTCGCCCCTAATAATGGAGCACCCCAGGTGCTCCGAGGAAGGATTTGAATCTGTTGATTTGCTCCCGGAGCAGCTGCGTCGCGACCCGCAGTGGCGCACCCCCGAGTCTTGCCGACGTCCGTGGGCCTGGGCCCATTTCAGCTTAGCTGGCCCCAGGAGGAAACTGAGGCACAGAGAGAGGAAGCGACCTGCCCGGGGGCCCCGGAGAGAGAGGGGAGCCCAGGCGCCCGGGTTGCTGAGCCGCCCCGCTCCACGCGGTCTCAGGGAAACGTTGCGGGGCCCCAGGTCAGGGGGACCCCAGCTGCAGCGCGCATCCCGGCCCGGGGCGCCACCTGTCGGCAGCCGTGCGCACAGCCAGGCCGGGCGAGGGCGCGGAGCCCAGGCGCCGCGCGGGACCCCTGCCGGCCCCCGCGTGCAGCGTGGGTCTCGGCGGCCACCTCGGCCCTCAGCGGGATCCTCCTGTGTCGTGGCGCCGTCGCCCACAGCAGTGGTGTTCGGTTGGCGCCGGGGAGCGCTTCCGCCACACTGCGCAGGCGCTGAGATAGGCACCTGCTCCTGTAAAATGCACACCTGTTGGTGCCGACGCCTCCCACCGACCACGGGGCTGGGGAGCTGGAGGATGTTAGGCGGTATTTTTTGTCCTCCGCCGCATGTGAATGGATGAGGGCCTGCGGTCCCCGCGTCCTTTGGTCCATGGAGTGGGCGGCCCGGGCTGAACCCGAGGGCGGTGATGGTGAGAGAGCCGGACCGAGGATGTGGCTCTGCGTGGCCTCCAGGGCAGGCTCCACCCAGCAGCACCTGAGGCCTGGACCTGCAGACCCCCGAGCCCCCCCCCCCCCGAGAGTGCTCAAGAGCCCCCGAGAGTGCGCAGCGGGGCCGCTCAGGACCCGGGACAGGGGGAGGAGCCCGGCCATCCGCCAGGATGTCATCACAGCACGTCCTGAGGGCTGCCTTCTGGACGCCTCAGTGGCCGGAGCGTGCCCATGCGCACCCCTGAGGTCGGCATGACGCTGCCCCTTTCAGCACGTGCAGCAGAAACCCAGCATTCTTTCTGGGCCACCGGCCCCGGGCACACCTACCGGCTCCACCCTGGTGAAGGGACATCCTCCAGAGCCGTGGTGGCTTTCTGATTGATATGCACACCCTCGATGGCCTGGGCCATTTCACGGGTGATATTAAAGTGAACACGAAGATTGGAACCCGTTGATTTGCATGGTTTGGGGGGGTCTGGATCAAGTAAACAGCCATTTTTAGAGGTCCCCTCAGGCCGTTTCTAAGTGCACAGCTCAGCGGTGTCAGGGCCATTCACACTGTTGTCCAGGACCTTCCCCCTCCCGCACTGGGACCGTCCTCGTCAAACCCTCACACCCGCCCCTCCCCCGGTCCTGGCCGACACCAGCCCCCCAGCCCTGCCTCCGTCTCCGTCTCCGCGAGGCTGACTCCGCCAGGGACCTCCCGGGAGTGGGGCCCTGCAGGCCCGATGCTGTCCCGTCTGCTCCATCTCCTGAGCGCCATGCTCTTCAGGTTCACGTCCTTCGTTTTGTGTCGCTAACCTGGTGCCTCTGCGCTCACACTCCGGGCTGTTCTTCCGCTGGGCGGGTGGTGGTGCACTTGCCGGCGGGGGCTGTGCTGCCCCCCAGCGTGAAGTCCCAGGGTGACCCCGCCCTCGGGCTGTCACGGACCGCGTCACCCTCCGCGCTCAGCGTCTGCCCAGGCAGTCTCGGGCCTTTCCTCCCAGGGACGCCCTGAGCCCCCAGAACGAGCGTGACTCCACCGCAGACCTCGGTGGGCGTCCGTGCAGCCCGCCCCTCACCCGCGACGCGGGGCAGGGGGAGGGCTCCCCTCCCCCAAGGCCTGGGTGCTGTCTGTGGCTTGTTTCGGAGATGACAGGAGGCACGATTCTGTGGGCCGGCTCTCAGGAGACAGTTTTTGGTCCCAGGGAAAGCGGGTGGGATCCGTGGAGGCAGACGCTCAGGCAGGGAGCCCCCAGCCCGCCACCGTGCCCCTCGGTCCCCTGCGGCACAGAGCAAGCAGGGAGCTTGCCGCATCCAGACTCAGGAGGCCGAAAAAGTGAGCCCGTGTCACCCCCCCCCATCCGGGGGTGTGGTTTATAAGAGCGAAACCCGCCGCGACCGGCGTGGCTCAGTTGGTTGCGTGTCCTTCCGCAGAGCGAGGGGGCCCCGGTTCGATTTCCTGTTATGGCACGGGCTTGGGTTGCAGGCTGGGTCCCTGGTCGGGGCGCGTATGAGAGACAGCCGATCACTTTTCTCCTTCGCATCAGTGTTTCTCTTTCTCTTCCTCCCTCCCTCCCTCCCCCTCTCTCTAAAACTAAATTAATAAAATCTTTTTTTTAAAAAAAGCGAAAACTGGCACCAAGGCACGTGTCCAGTCGGAGAGGGAGGACGAGGGGGCGGGGCGCCGGTCGCCGGGTGGGCGGGGCCCTCCCGCGGCAGACGTGCGGAGGAGGTTTGCTGGCGGGGAAACGCGTGTCCTGGGAGCCGGCGCCGACCCAGCCAGCGTGCAGCGCGGTGTCTGTCCGACGCACAGAACAAAGCACTTCCCCCAGCTGCCTTGCCATTCAGGGTCCCAGGGCTGAGCCGGCCTGTGCTCCCGGGCCAGCTGGCAGGGCAGAGGGGTCGCAAGGGAGGCTGACTGGAGTGCTGATGGCTGCCAGAATGTGGGGACGCGGGGAAGGGGCCCCGTAAATAGCAAACCTTCGTGCGGGTCTCGGGGCCTGGGTGATCCGCCCCGGTCTGGGCGGCCCTGCGGACGGGCTGTCTTCAGCTGGTGTGCAGCCCGGGTCAGACAGGAAGCACGGTGCCTGGGTCCCCACCGAGGGGACCTCCTGTCCCATGGGCCCAGGTGCTGGGCATGGGTTCATCCCTGACCTGTCAGCCTGTTACGCCCATGCCCCCCCCAAAAAGGACAAAATGCAGCTTAAGCCAAAACTATTTTTTAAAGATTTATTTATTTATTTTTAGAGAGGGAAGGGAGGGAGAAAGAGAGAGAGAGAAACATCAATGTGCGGTTGCTGGGGGTCATGGCCTGCAACCCAGGCATGTACCCTGACTGGGGATCGAACCTGCGACACTTTGGTTCGCAGCCCGAGCTCAACCCACTGAGCTACGCCAGCCAGGAGTCAAAACTCTCTTTTAATCAAGAATCCAAGGCAGGTGCCCCAGCTGGTGTGGCTCGGTGGGTTGAGTGTCGGCCTGCAAACCGAAGGGCCGCCGGTTCAATTCCCCGGCGGGGCACAGGCCTGGGTTGCGGACTGGGTCCTTGGTGGGGGAGAGTGAGAGGGGCGACCACACACTGATGCTTCTCCCCCTCTCTCTATCCCTCCTTTCCCCTCTCTCTACAAGTGAATAAAATAAAATCTTACATTAAAAAAAAAAAAGAATCCTGGGTAGGGCCTGGCGGGCTCAGAGGGGAGATGTCGGTGGCATTGGAAGGTCCCAGGTGCGTTTCGTTGTTCTGGAAAAGAGGGAGGAGGGAGCTGGAGCTGACGTGGGCCCCCGGGCCTCTGGAGCCCGGCAGATGCAGAGGGGTGTGTTCTGGACAGTGATTTCCGGGATGGCTCATCCCGGCGACACCCCCGAGGGCCACCGTGTTCCCACGGGGGTCCGAGCTGCGGTCCTGGCTGACAGGGGCCACCCCTGTGAGAGGGGAGGGAAGCCGTGCCCACAGGAAAGACGTGGCCCCCGACCTCCGACCTCCAAGGTCCTGCCCCACACTCGCCAGAGGAGGCGGGGCGGGGGCGGGGTGCCCCGGCTCCCTGTGGGGTGCGCCCTTGTGGCCATCCATCACTCCCCGCCTGCAGATCATTCCGAGATGATTAAATTATCGGATGCAATCACGGTCTGAAGCAAGTTAATTGAGAGAATGTATTTGGGCCTGACAGTTTTATGCATGTATGATTAAGTATTACACGGCTGGTTTTTGATTTCGCATAATTTGACCCTAAATCCTGCGCTGGGGGGCCCATCAACCATCGACGGCCGAAATAAACCTCTTTTCAGCTGCATCCGTGTGTAGTGCGTCTCTGGGTGCAGTGTCTTCCAGATTTGTTTCTGGTGCTGTTGTCGAAGTGACAAATACGTGTGTTAAAGTAACATCGTGAGCCGATGCATTTACCCCTTAAATCTCCTGCACGGTGAACAATTCACTAAAAGTTTTTACTGCTACACGCGGCACATCCGTGTATGTCTGTCTTCCAGCGTGCGCGTGTGGTGAAATGCACCCGGCCGGCTGGGTTCCCGGGAGGCAGACAGGTCGCCCACGCCTCGCGATGACGGCTCAGCCAGGATCCTCCCTCCTGTCACCACGGTTCTGCTCAGTCACCGGGGGACGAGTTGTGTCTTCTGTGGAAGTCGCACCGGGGGACACAGACGTGGGCCGTGGAAGTGGCTGAACCCAGGTGAGCGGCAACCCTGAACGTGAGCCTTTCGTGGCCCCGTCAGGGCCTGGGGGCCCGGGCTTTAGGAGGGGCCGTGTCCATTAAACGGCAGGGCCTGCTGCCCGGGAGGAGGCCAGAGCCACCAGGAAGCTGGGCCGTGTGGCCTCCTCCTTGTCACCGAGCAGGGCTGGGGGCCCTGTGCTGTCCAGCTCACAGAGAAGGCTGCGCACTTCGGGCGGTGAAGCAGTTCCCCGGAGCCCAGAGCGGCCTGCTGCAGCTTGGGGGTGGGGGGGCACGCTTCCAAAATGAGGGCCAGTCTGCACACGGTGAGCTTTGACCCAGCCGCGGCCGACAGTCCCCAGCACCACTCACAAAGCCGGAAGACATGGGTCCGCTTCCCCCGAGGCCGAGTCCTGCCCTGTGCCCAGGCCACCCACGTGGGGAGCAGGCTGGGCCTCGCTGGGGTCACGCCATGGGTGTCACCGGCGATGCCAGGCTGAGGCCCGCTGGTCTCCAACGGCCTCCCTCCCTTTTTCAAAGCCCAGCGCCAGGCAGGCCCTTCGGTCAACCCTCCCGTCCAGTAGCACTGAGCTCTGCTGGGAGTGGGGACCAGGGGCCAGGAGTCGTTTCAGACTCCTCTCCAGAAGGTGGGGGGTGGGGGGCAGCGGGGCATCCTCCCACCCCGCAGGACCCTGCTGGGAGACAGCGACAAGCTCCAGCCAGTCCCGGACTCGGTAAGATGGGGGAGAGCCAGTGGCTGGGAGAGGGGGAGGAGAGAGAAGTGGGTGGGATGGGAGGCCACCCTCCCTCGCTCCGGCCGCCTCACAGGTGCAGCAGGGCCGAAGAATGGAGGACCACGCCCCCGACTAGCAAGGGGCGGGGCCAGAGCCAAACCAGGCAGGGGGTGGTTACCAGAATTTGAGATTACATATTGTTCTGCTCAAACCCTCTGGGCATGTAATGGCCACCCCGCATTCAGAATCAGGGTCCCTGGGGTGGGGACCCAGCGGGACAGACAGTGCCTCGAGGCTCTGCCCCGTGGGGTGCTGGGGCTAGGCCGGGAAGCCGCAAGCCCGTGGGTGACCCGCGGGGCTGGGGCCGAAAACGCCGGGGCTCCGCCTCTCACAGGTCCCACTCTGGCCCCGACGCCCACAGGGGCCTCCAGCTCCTGGCGCTCCCCACCACGGCCTCCCCCACCTGCCCTCCTACATGCCCGACATGTCCCCAACATGACCCCCAAATGCCCCCACGTGCCTTCCACGTGACCCCCGTGTGCCCAGCAGTGCCCCTACATGGCCTCTTGCTTGTGCCCCGCACGACCCCCACGTGCTCCCTAACTTCCTGCCACGTGACAACCCACATGGCCATTACCAGCCCCCCTACTGACCCCCACAGGGTTCCCCCTTCACATGCCCTTCGCGTGACACCTCACATGCCCTCTCCTTCACGCCCTCCACACGCCCCTCTCAGCACGGCGCGCACGTGCACGCGCACGCGCACGTCACCCTGCCGCGCACGGCGACGGGTGCAGCGGAGGAGCACCCGGGAGGCCGGGGTGGATGCCACACAGCTGCCTGTCACCCCACCTGGGAGATTATGGGCGTCCCTGGGGCCTCAGAGTCGGTGACTAAAGCAACCCAAAGCCAAGGGGAGTAACGTTTCTGGACTTCAAGGTCACGGCAGGGCCATTTATGAGGCCGCGTCTCTGCGCCAGGGAGCAGAGGGATGGACGCGGCGGGGGGGGGGGGGCGCTGGGCTCGGCGAGCATAAATGCCCCTTTAAGCCCGGTCAACAAACTCCCCTGAAAGGCCAGAGTCAAGGTTTCCGGATCTGCAGGCCATTGCGTGTCTGGGGGTGTCTCAGCTCGGCCACGGCAGCTTAAAAGCAGCCACCGACAACTGGGGAGCCCTGGGACTTGGCCCAGGCACCCTAGTTTACCCCTGGACTCTACACCACACTCCCTCCTCCTGGGGCACCCCACCGCCGCCGGCCCTGCCTGCACTGTCCCAGCAGGTGGCGCCAGGCTGCTACCAGCTGCTCCGAGGCTCAGCGGGGAGGCCTGGGCTGACCCCGGGGAGGGGACCTTCGGGAGGACGGAGAGCAGAGGGGAGCCCCCCAGCCAGCACCTGGGCAAGCCTGTGACCTAACACGGCATGTGTCCAGTGGCTGCCATGGAGCTGGCCTGAGGACACAGCCCTGTCCCCAGGTCTCCTGATGGACGGTGGTCAGCCGCAGGTGGGCGGCATCCAGCGCTTGGGCAGAGTGTGCGGTCCGAAGTTATGTTTTGGGAAGCCTCCGGGGCTGTTTAAGACGTGCACACGTGGACTGCATGACGAGGCGGAAGTGCATCTTTGCGTGGAAAGAAGCCTGAGCTGGTGGCAGAGACGGCCCGTGAAGAAGTGCTCGCAGCTTCAGGAGTGGAGGAAGGGAAGGATGGAGCTGGAACCCTCCCAGCAGGGGTAGGAGGAGCCAGGGGAGGCCAGGGTGGCACCTGACTGGAGGCCACCTCCCAGAGAAGGGGATACTGGACCCAGGTTTTGAAGGTTAAGTAGGAGTCGGCAGGTGGAGGAGCGACTGAGGAGCAGCACAGGAAAGTCTGCAGGGGCAAGTCACGGACCGGAACAGCGGTTTCCAACCGTTCGCATCTCGTGGAACACATAAACCAATCCCTAAAATTCTGCAGCCCACACACAAAAAAAGCATTTTTTGCAGATCTGACCAAAAATAGGTACAATTTTGATGCATTCACACCACACCGCTATTGCTGTGTTGGCTGTCTTTTTTTTTTTCTTTTTTACAATCTAAGGGAAAAGAGGTCAGTGCCCCTGACTAAATCGTCAGGTATTGCATGTTTTAAAAATCCTTGCCGCGCACGGCTCGAAAATCCCTGCGCTAGAGCAATGGGGCTTCTTCACAGAGCTGAGCGGGGAGCCGGCCTGTGACGTCCCAAGGGGAGAGGGTTGGGAAAGGCACCACAGCCAGGTGGCCGCAGAGCTGGGGCGGGGGGGGGGGGGCGTGCAGAGACCCCGCCTGCATGCAGAGAAGATGCCTTTTAAGAAACAGTTCTTAAAGATCCCCCTCCTCTCGCATCCTCTCCCGTTACTGCTTCACAGCTGCTCTGAAACTCACTTTCAGAAACTCCTCCGGCTTCAGGCTTTCTCCCCGTCCCTCTCCATCTGACCCCACCAGACCCTCCTCCCCAGCAGGGTGGGAGCTGCAGGGCCAGTTCCACACAGCCCTTCCCACAGGGCAGGGACTGGGTGTGAGTGGGCTGGGGTCAGGGCTCAGCCGGGGGACATGCAGGCCCTTAGCCCCTGCGGTCGGGGACAGACAGCCGCTTGCACATGGGTGGAACTTGCACAATCTCGAACTTGATAGAATTTAGGCGAATGGAACTTACTAGCTGCATACAAGGGGAGGCGTCTCTCTATCCTGACACCTCTGTGGGACTAAAATATTTAAAGCCCTCTGCATAAAAATCATCATTCTCTCGGGAGAGGGCACCCAGAGCTTGTGGGTGTCCGCCTGCCGCCCCTCCAGACCACTCCCAGACTCCGGCCCTCTGCCCCACCCCAATGCCCAGCAGCTGCGCTCCGAGGGGCAGTCTCTTTGGGCCGTGATCTTGGGCCCGCCCCCTCCAGGTGTCAGCAAAGTAGCGTCACTTCCCCCCTAGGCCCGCCCGAGCGCGCGCCCGCGTACTGCCAACCGCTTGGAACGCAGCGGCGCGTGCGCGGAGGAGCTGCTCGGAATCCGCACGCGCAAGCCCACTATCTGCGCCCGCGCAGAACTGGCCTAGGCGCCTGGGGTGTACGATGGGCGGTGACGTAGATGTAACGTCATAGAGCGAGCGCCGCGCACGCACGCACGCCGAAGGGAAACGTCGAGTTCCGGGTGTTCAGAGTCGACCCCAAATTGGGGGAAGGGTGGTGCTCTCGGTATCGGAGTGGGCGGAGGGGCGTGAGGAAAGTCCTACGGTGGCCGCAGAGGGACGGCGCTACGGCTCCCACGCTGGGCCAAACGCCGCCGGCCACCGGCCGCCAGAGCCCCTGGCCCTTCGGGGCAGGTGGGGACCGGTGAGGCACCGAGCTTCGTAGCCACCGCGCCGTCGGCACAATGCGGCTGCCCTACTCCTGGAGCCCCGAGGGACAGGGGGGCCCGCAGGCCGGGACGCCGGCGCGGAGAGGGCACCCGGTGAGTTGGAGGGCGGGAGTTGCCCCCGGCGTCTCCAGGGCCGCGGGCGGGGGGCTGCCCGGGGATCCTGGCGGGTGGGTTCTGCCCTATTGGTCGCCAGTTCCCCCAGAGGCAAGCGGGCAGAGCCGTTTCGTGCCCAGGACGCATTGATCCGGGACTCGGTGCCACTTGAGCAGCCGAGCGCCTTGGTGACCTGGGGCCTGGAGCGGGCGGCGAGATGGAGCCTCCCTGGCTCGGGACCGCGCATCTCGGCCTAGTCCACCTGCCCCGACCTCTGCGCTCGTGGCGCGGGTGCCTGGCGCCCCAGAAGGTGCTTGCTCCCGGGGCAGGTGGCGATCGGAGGTTGGCCGCGTCCCCGCAGCCTGCAGGGAGTGAGGGGCAGCTGTCGAGCGACCCTCCGGGCGAGGGCACCGACTGCCCGAATGCCACTGGCTGAGACCAAGGTGAAGTCTGGATGGAGCAGCTCTGAGCTCAGGCAGCTGCTCTCAGGCCGGATTCTTGGCCAAACCTTGCGGGAAGGGCCGGGCCTGCGGGGCAGAGGAGAGGTGGACGCTCGGTCTCCCACTCCCCCGCCTCCGGCCGGATCAGCGCTTGGGAGGCCATTTGCTCTCACTGGCGGCCCGAGACGGAGCTTGGAGAAAAGTCCCCCTTCTGAAGGGAGGCAGACCCCGGGCAGTGTTTCACGATAACCCGCAGCCAACTTGGCTGCTTCCAGTGGACACGTCCTGGTCTAACGGCTCCGGGTTCCCTTCCACAGCCCTAGGCAAGCTTTCCACGGCAGTTACGGCAGTTACCCGGTAAAGCTAGAGCGCCCCTTGCTGCTTCTCCCCCCGCGGCCCAGTCTGCAGGCCCCTGTGCTCTTCCGGGACACGGGACACCCCCGCCTGCCAGGCATGGTGGCTGTTTAGTATGTGGCGCCTGCCTCTCGCTGCACCCCTGAGAGCAGCGCTGCGGGCAGCGGGTTTTGCCGAGCTGCCTAGCTCCCGGCACCTGGGTGTCTGGTTGCTGAAGTGCACTGCTCCGCATGCGCCCTGTGCCCCCCCCCTTTCCCGCGGGGGGGATACCGCTGAGGGACTTTTGTTCACCCTGGAGAAAGGGGCCTGAGGCGGCCAGGCAGGGCTGGGGCACCCAGATCATCGCGGAGCCTGTGGGGTCTGCCTCGCTTTCAGCACTGCCTGCTTCCAGGGGGACCCCCAACCGCCGTCCTGGCCCTTCCTCCCCGTGATGAGCGGATTAGCTCTTTTGGGTTCCATGTGATTGTGGGTCCCTTTGGAGTCTGCGGCAGAATTGGCATCCCAGGCTTGGTTTCACTGCTGCAGAGGGCTGGCGTGCCCTGGGCGGAGAGGTGCCCGGGATGCACCGTCGCCGCCCCCCAGGCTCACTCGCTTCTCTGTCGCTCTCCTGCAGGCCCACGCCTCCCCCGGGGCTCAGCGGTGGGCTCCCGGGCCTAGGTGCCCATGACGCTGACTGCCACCCGGACGCCGCCTCTGCCGCGAGCTAGCGCCGCCGCCCAGGCCCCAATGCCGGTCATGCCCATCCCGCGGCGGGTGCGCTCCTTCCACGGCCCGCACACCACCTGCCTGCACGCGGCCTGCGGGCCCGCACGCACCTCCCGCCTGGCGCGCACCAAGTACAACAACTTCGACGTGTACGTGCGGGCGCGCTGGCTGTACGGCTTCATCCGCTTCCTGCTCTACTTCAGCTGCAGCCTCTTCACGGCGGCGCTGTGGGGCGCGCTGGCCGCGCTCTTCTGCCTGCAGTACGTGGGCGTGCGCGTCCTGCTGCGCTTCCAGCTCAAGTTGTCGGTGCTGCTGCTGCTGCTGGGCCGCCGGCGCGTGGACTTCCGCCTTCTCAACGAGCTGCTGGTCTACGGCATCCACGTGACCATGCTGCTGGTCGGGGGCCTGGGCTGGTGCTTCATGGTCTTCGTGGACATGTGAGCGCCCTGCGGCCTGCTCCGGGCTTGGTTCCCGGGGCCTGTGGGGTCGACGCCTGCGGCTGGGGTCTCTTCTTGCGGGGGCTCCGTCAGGGCCCTGTCCGCCGCGCTCCATCCCGCAGACAGGTCTCTGCCCCGGCGAGGAGCAGGCTGAGACTTCTGTGAGGGGGGGCACCGCGCCCTCCCACCCACCCGGTTTTTCCCCTGCGTCTGCTGTGTGCGCCCAGGTGCAGTGACATCCTGGCCACCTCCCTGTGCTTCCAGCCTGCACTTTTCCAGGCCATGCTGTGTCCCTGGCCGTTCTCCAGGACACTGGCGCGGTGTGCGGCCCAGGAGCAGACCTGGAGGGGTCTTCCCGACCGTGCGCCCTGTTCCCCACCCCAGGGGAGCGGCGGGCTCCATTTGCCACACTGCCACCGAGCCGCTCACTCCACCCTGGGCCGCCCCGGTCCTGGCACAGCCAACAGGCCCCCATCCGCCTGGCACCCCAAGATGTCAGGGGGCGTGAGTCCCAGGCCGGTCCTCAGGGTCGCCTTGGTGTGTGCAGGCGCAGTCTGCCAGTCACCACGGCCCCCGAGGGTCCGGCCCAGGGCAGGCTGTCTTCCTCTTGGGCGGGGCTGAATGGGGGTTTCTGGGAAGGCAGCGCAGTTCTTCCTGGCTGTGGGGGGTGCTTTTGGTCTCTTTTCCTGGGAGGGGACACCCAGAGGTCAAAGGTGGTGGGAGGCGCTCTGAGCATGCCCCACTTGACCTGGGCAGACCCTGCGTGTCAGAGCACCTCCCAGAGTCCAGGCTGTGGCCCTGGGCCGGGTTTCCAAGCTTGGGGCTCAGCTGCCCCGCTGCTCCCGCCTTGGCAGCTGTTGGCGTGAAAAGCAGAAATGGACGTGGCCAGGGAAGAAGAGCAAAGGGCTGGTGGCCCAGGCGGGGGGCACTTTTGGTCGCAGGGAACGCACTGCAGAGGCCGGGCATCTTGTCCACACCCCTGGCTCTGGCCTTCTGCCTCAGGGGGACAGGGTGGCCGTGTGTTCTGGCGGCACCGTGGGCCTCCTTGGCAAGGGAGCAGGCGCTCCGAGTAATTGTGCTGGGACAACAGCCAGACATGGGCCCAGGATGTAGGGCCGAGGCCGCCACACCCCGAGTCGCCCCACACCCCCTGGGTGTGGGCGGTGGCCCCTTCGACCCTGCCTGGCCAGCCAGGCCAGTGGCCCCCGGGGGGACCTCCAGGACTGTTAGGTGCCACTGGAAGAAAACCCAAATCAGGGAGAGAGAGAGAGAGAGAGAGAGAGCACAGAAACCCTCGGCTGCGACCGTGCCACAGTCTGGAGTCAGCTGTAGGATGATGGTCAGGGGTTCCCTGGGGGTGGCCCGAGCTGCGTGCCCAAGCCCCGGACGGCGGCGAGGGGCCGGCCCGCGGGGACCCCGCTTCTCTGTGCTGCGGAGGGTCTTGCACTAGGCCGTGCTGGTTCCTGAAAGCTTTGTTTGTGTTCATGGGCTCACGCCGCTCCGATCCCACGGAGCCCCCCGGCCTGGGCGGGCGCCTGTCCACGCCCCGGGGACGGCGGGAGGGGTCTGGCCGTGCGCCGCCCGAGTGTCTGCGGGCAGTACCGGGGGCTGACACGCTCGGCGTGCAGCTGCCCGGGGGCCGAGTGCCTGTGAATTCTTTAGGAAATGAGCCACCTGCATTAAACTTATTTTTTTAACGCATTGATGGTGTGATTTCTTGGAGCTCAACCGTGTATTCCTTTTTCTTTTTCTCCCCTGAAAATATTAACAACCAAGACCAAGTAAAATTGGGCACATTTTGAAGCAGTTATCGCAATGCTGGGCCAGAGGTGGTGGGCTGCAGATGGGTTCCACAGTGGGAGCCAGCCCCGTGGGTGGGGAGCTGAACGTGTCAGAGGAAAACCTGGGCTGGTTTCAGGGCCCAGCGTCCGATGGCAGAGTTGGCGACATCCTCACCTCAGAGTCCTTGGTGCCTGAAGCCGCCAAGGCAGCAAGCAGAGCCCCAAGGGATGCTGCTTCCCAGGCCTGCCTCACCCCGGACCTGGGCGGGTGCAGGCCGCGCCCGAGCGATGGCCCTCACCGTGCCTGCTCCCCCTGGGGGTGGCGGGGGCCCGGCCACTGCCGTCCCAGCTTGGTCTTCTGGCTGCACCGCGGGCCCCCCACCCAGCTTTGCCTTGTTTTCAGGGGCTTGGGGTGGGAGTCACAGGGCCCAGGCTGCTGTGGCCGAGCAGCTAAGGTCTGAGGGTGTGGCCACACGCGGCCCAAGGTCACCTTACTGGCTGGGTCCTGGCAGCTGGATTATAACTGTTCTGTGTGTGGCACGCCATTCTGTCCTGTTGGCTGACTTAACCTGAGGTCCCCTGTACGACAGTCACCATTTTTAAAGATGACATGCAGAGTGGCCAGTCGGGGAAGGCAGGACCTGTGCACAGCCCGGTCCCCCGCCACGGTGCTCTAGGTACCAGTTAGGGATCCGCCCCGGGTGGGGCTGGGGCCCTTGGGGGGCGCCCCAGCAGCCCCAGCAGCAGCTGGTACAGAGCTGGGCCTCTGTCCAGAGGGAGGGTCCCCGCACGGCTCCCTGGGACGCGGGCCTCAGCTCAAAGTGCCGTGGGGCAGACTTGCCTCTCACTATGGAAACGACCTATGTGGCCAGAGGCTCCCCCCCCCAACCCCACCCCCGGGGCCGGGAGCTGACCCAGGACAAACCAAAACCAGCCCAAGGAGTGTGAGACACTCGGCAAGTGCCAGGGGCTCCGGCCGGTCTAGGAGACAGGGTTCGTCCCCGGGGACCCAGTCTGCCACTGAGACAGAGAGGTGTCAGGAGAGCTGGCCCAGGTCCGGCCCAAGGGACGAGGGTGGGGCGAGGAGGGCCACCCCGCCCAGTGCACAGCGGGACACACAGGTGGGTGGAGACAGACAGGCCAGGGGCGCGCAGCTGGGAGAGGGAGGAGGGAGTGCCCCGAGGTCCTGCAGTTGGCAGTGCCGCCTGGCGGCGACAGCGCCTGGACGAGGGCGGCTGTGGCTGCTGCTGACTCAGGGTCGGGACCTGGAGGGCGGAGGGTGGGCAGGCGTGGGCCAAACTGCACAGGGACCTCGGAGGAGGACGCCGGCCACAGCCGCTCCCCGAGAGGGCGGGCGGGGTGGCCACGGGCACCAGCTGCCAGCGAGGGGCCCAGAGGGGCCCCTGAGGCCCGGAGGCCTGGGGAGGAGATGGTGGCACTCGGGAGAGGGCGGCCGCTGGGCAGGAGAGCGCCTGGAGGGCAGTGGTCTCCAGGCTGGGGGATCGGGCCCCGGCTGGTGTGGCTCAGGGGGTTGGGCGCCGGCCCACAGACCAGAGGGTCACAGGTTCGGTTCTCAGTTGGGGCATTTGCCTGGATTGCAGCCCAGGTCCCCAGTGGGGGGCGCAAGAGACGCTGCCCATGGATGTTTCTTTTGCACACAGCTGTTTTTCTCCCTCTTTCTCCCTCCCCCTCTCTCTGAAAGATAAGGAAACCTTTTTCTTTTAGAGAAAAAATTTTTTAAGATTTTATTTAGTTTTCGAGAGGGAAGGGAGGGACAGAAAGAGAGAGAGAAACATCAATGTGCGGTTGCTGGGGGCCGTGGCCTACAACCCAGGCATGTGCCGTGACTGGGAATCGAACCTGCGATGCTTTGGTTCGCAGCCCAAGCTCAATCCGCTGAGCTGCGCCAGCCAGGAGGAAAACCTTTGAAAAAAGAGAAAAAAAGAGGGGAGGTCGGTGTTCAGGGCCAAGGGCAGAGAAGGGGGGAGCGGTTCTCCCTGAACAAAGGTCAGAGGCGCTGAGCGGGGGCTGCCTGCAGACAGGTGTTAGGGGAGCACCTGGCAGAAACCGCCAGGCCCGGGAATGGAAACAAGCAGATGGGGGCAGTGGAGACGAGGGTTTGGAGTCTCTGGAAACCACAGGCTTATTGGAGAAAGTCTGGGTGCTGTCCAGGCTCCTGGCAGTCCCTGCGTCCCCCCCACCTCCCTGCCCCCCTGGGTGGTGGCAGCTGGCTGCACAGCCCGAGGGAAGGGTACCACCTCCCCCTGCAGGATGGTCGGGACCAGAGTGTGACCCCGTGTTCCCGTGGAGGACAGGGCCGCCCGCTGGGCCCGCCTACGGGTATTGATGTTCCCTGACCTTGAAAGGTCCCTGTGGCTTGCAGCCTGGGATTGGACCGGGGGGAGTGGATGGCAGGCCGCAGATGCTGACGAGGCACTTTCCGGGGAGCGGGGAGGCGTGTGCTGCCTTCCCTCCGCAGAGGCCTCCTCTCCATTTCTCCGTTGGGGGGGGGGCGTGTTCTGGAAGGCCCCCACCCCCGCCCGCCCTGCCCCCGGCCCCTCCAGAAAGGGGCTTCCCGGCGGCCCCAGGAGCGGGCTGTGCGCCGGCCTCGGGCAGCAGCCGCTGTCCAGGCCCCCGGCGAGCTCCTGACAGCTCCCCAAGGGCGAGCCCGCCTCACCAGCATCCTCGCCTGGGAGGGGACAGGGACATGCGGGGACACACGGTGCCGCTGATTCAGCAGCTCCCGGCCGTGCCCCTCCCCCAGCCCCCGCCGGGCAGCGCGCCCGGGCAGGCTGGCAGCTGTGTCACCCGGGGCCTCTGGCAGGTTGCTGAGGCTCTCGGTGTGTGGCCCACAGGGAGCCGGGGGAGTGCGGCAGGCCGAGGCTGGGACGGGCTGCAGGGCTTGCTGCAGCGCGGCCCCACGGGAGGGCGTGTGTGTCCCCGGGAAGAGCGTGTCCTACCTGCCCCCCCCCCCCAGACCACCACCACCACCGGGGCCCCAGGCAGTCTCCTAGAAGCCCAGGTCCGGGGCAGAGGTCCTCCACCCAGGCCCACCCAACCCTGGTCTTTTGCTGCTCAGCAGGGACCAGCCAGCGGATGTGAGTGGCCCGGCCAGAGGGGGCGGGGCATGAGCCCGAAGCCCTGGGGCCCAGGATGGGTTGAGCTGGCTCCTCACTGCAGTGGGAAGGTCACCGCGAGAGGCAGCCCAGTGGGTGGACACAGGGCGGGAAGGGGCCGGAGCCCTCGTGAGTGGGAGCTGGGGCCCCTCCCCAGCGGCCCCCCTGTACAGAGGGGGGCACGGGCGCGGGACAGACACCTGGAGAAGGGGAGGGAAGTGCGGGCCCGGAGCCCAGGAGGGTGGGGTGAGGAGGGGCGACGTGCACCCCTCCCGACAGAGCGTCCCTGGTCGCCTGGAGACTGCCCCGGCCAGGGGCCCCGGAGCCATGGGCAAGTCCACCACGCCCACGGCCGCATGTCCACCAGCTGCGCGCTGGCCGCACCCCTTCCCGCAGGCAGCACCCCACTCTGCTTTCCGGGCACATTAACTAGTCCTGGCCGAGATGCCGGAGGAATGTTTATACGGAAATCAGCCCAGCCTGGCAGTGATGTCATGGGGTCAGGAGGGGCCAGGTGGCTTTGGGGGAGGGGTGTCCCCTGTGCCATGAGGGGCTGGACTCCACACTGGGTGAAGCAGGTGATGATACCTGGGAGCCCAAAGTAGGGGGCGGGCTGCAGGCCCCTCCTCCCAGGGGACCCGGAAGAAGTGGGCTCTCCGGAGCAGGCCATCTGCTCACGCCAGCGGGGAGTGGTGACCTCTGCTCTCACTGGGGTCAGGGGACGAGATGGACAGCCTGGGCCTCACGGCCAGGCACAGCCAGGGGCGCAGGATGGCATGGCCCGTCCTCCTGGGGAGCCCCTACACACAGCCTGGGGTTCAGTCGCTACCCACCCCTTGTTCCCATGTCCCCACTGGTAGGAAGTTTTTTTTTAAAGAGTTTATTTATTTATTTTTAGAGAAAGGGGAAAAGGGAAAGGAGGAAGAAGAGAGGGAGAGAAACATTAATGTCTGGTTGCCTCTCACACACCCACTCCTGGGGACCTGGTCCACAGCCCAGGCGTGTGCCCTGACTGGGAATCGAACTGGCAGCCCTTCGGTTCCCAAGCCCATGCTCAATCCACGGAGCCACACCAGCCAGGGGTAGGAATGTTTTTGCCATTCCAACCACCCGATGCTTCAGAGGAAGGGCCACACGGAGAGCGTGTGGCCCTCTGGCTCTCCCCGTGTGGCGGCCTTGGCTTCCTGCACCGACTGCCCCCGCTCCGGCCCTGGGGCCCTGGGGCCCTGGGGCGCCCTGCTCCCGCATTTCCCACAAGACCCGGGGCTGGGGGCTCCTCTCAGACCTGGGATGCTGCCCACTGTCCACCTGAGCAGTGTGCTTTTCAGAACTGAGGGGGCCCTGGCCGAGTAGCTCAGTTGGTTAGAGCATCCTCCGCGATCCACAGAGGTTGTGGGTTCAGTCCCAGGTCAGGGGACCTACAAGAATCAGCCACCGAGTGCATGAGTGAGTGGGGCAGCGAATAAATCGATGTTTCTCTGCCCCTCATCCCTCCCCGCCCCGAGACCACTGCAAACCAAAAAGACCCTCGAGGTCTGCCGCACGCCGCCACCGCCCAGGGCGAGGGCAGCCCCGCCACGGCCTGAGGCTGGGTGTTGGGCGTGAGCTTCATTCTCTGCAGCAGCCCCGCGGCAGCCGTCACGGTGGCGTGAATTATCTGCACGTTTTCACATCGTCCAGTGATAACCCGTTTTCCCGGCTCCCCCCAAGTGTAACAGGAACACTCTTCCTCCAAGACGTCACATCGGGGGGCCGACTCCGCCTGAGCGGGCCTCCCATCTGCGTCCGGCACAGGCGCCCCGGGGGCGCCGTCCCGGTGGGGGCGGTTCCACGGGACCCACCACCGCCCCCCTCTCGCCGTGCACCCAGGGTGCGCACACGTGTGTGCGTGTGCGTGCATGCCTGTGTGTGCACATGTCTCCCTCAGGTTCCGGTCCCAGCCTCGAGCACCCGGAGTCGGGCAGAGCAGGGTGGTGGGTCCTGGCTCCTCACCCTCGGGGCTCAGCACTCCCTCGGGTGCTCCTGGCCAGAGCGGAGGGGCCGATCGCCCCAGGTAAACAGCCTGTGGTCCTAGCAGAGAGGCAAGGGCCCCGCCCCCTTTTCCTCACCCGCCTCTGGGTCAGGTGGTCAGCCGCTGAGTGGACTCACATGAAGAAGGGCCTTGTTCCAGCCGCCCTGCTGCGTGGGTGTCTGCTTCTCTCCACGCCTAGCCCTTCCTGTGAGATAAGGGAAAGGAAGTGGAGGGCCAGCTGGACTTGCAGCCCGGAGCGGACAGGGCTCCGGAGGGCTCCGCCCGAGGCCAGCGATCCCCCAGGTGGGGGTGGGAGGCCCGGGCTGAGGCTGGGTGCCCTGAGCCGGGGCAGAACGGCGCTCAGTGGCCCAAACCCACTCCCCAGTTTTGACCTCAGGGACACGTCCCGCAGGGCCAGCCTGTAGGAGGGGCCGGCCTTTCTCCCGGAGCACTGGGCGGGCAGGCAGTTGCAGAATGAATGAATGAATAACAAGGGGAGTGAATGCAGTTGCCTGGTCTCCATCCGTCCTGGCTGAGCCCGGGGGGCTTGGGAATAACAGACTCGGACTTCCAGTCTGGGGGCTGCGAGTCCAGGGTCCTGGTGCCCGCAGATCTGGTGTCTGGTGAGGGCGTCTTCTCGCTGTGTCCTCAGCGGGTGGTGGGAGGGGCCGGGGCTCTCTGGAGCCTCATGATAGGGGCACTGACCCCATTCACGGGGGCTCCACCCAAACGACCTTTTCACCTCCCAAAGGCCCCACCTCCTCGCCCTTCACCGTGGGGGCCAGGATGTAGCACATGAATTGGGGGGATACACACTCAGACCGCAGCAGGTCCCTGGCGCCCCCGGGGCCTGTCTCTCGGCCGGCCCTCTCTGTGCTCACTTTCCGAGTGGCCCTGGGAGCTGGGTCTCACGGGCAGGACCTCTCCCCGCAGAAGGGGCCCCGGTGGTGAGCTACCCTGGGAAAGGCGGCCCCACCGTTGGGGACCTGGGCCACCGAAGTCCCTCCACTTGTGTCGCCCGGCTGCCTCCAGCTGCTGTTGCTGGCACTGCTCGCGAGCCCTGTCCGATCGCGTCTCCGGGAAGCGCGTGCCCAGCTGTCACCCGCGTCCAGCAGAAGCACCAACTGCCCCCGAGCTGGGTGCCCACCCTGGCACGGCCCGGGGGGGGGGGAGCCGCTGCAGCCTCCTGACCCTCCGCCTCTGTGAGCGGCAGCGGCGGCGGCCGCGGCGGCGGCAGCTGCTCGCACAGCTGCGCAGAGCGCGAGAGGGAAATTTAGGACAGAAAGGGGAGAGGGCTGGCAGCTCCGACGCACACGGAAGAGGCAAGCGCACTGTCCTGATTCTCGCACACGGACCAAAATACTCACCCAGTTTCCTTCTGCGCGCGCGGGGTCCAACCTCGTCCGACGAGCGCGCACAGCTGTCCCCCGGCCCCTGCGGCTGCCCCCCGCCGGCCCGGCGCACAGCAGACCCCTCGGGCCACACTCACCGCTCGCACCGACCCACAGGCCAGGCTGAGGCCGGGAAGGGTGGGAGCGTGAAACACCTGCAGGGACAGGTACCCCCCGCACCACGCGGGACCTCGGAGGTGGAGCCAGACCCCAGCCTGCCCGGCGGATGCACCGGAGGAGGGTTTGGGGGGCGGGCCGGGACCAGGTGAGCAAACCTCCGTCTCCAGGGCAGCCTTCAGCAACTCACACCCACTGGTGAGGGCTCTGCCCTCCGTGTGGCTGCTGGGCGGGGCCGGTCTGGGAGCCGGGGCGGCAGGGGCTCTCCCCCACCTGGAGCCAGCCCTGCGCCTCGGGCTCCCCTGCGGTGGAGGTGGGCCCAGTGCTGGAAGAGCTGAGTCCCTGTCTGGGCGCTGCTGCAGGCGACCTGGCGCCGACCTCTCTGGGGGGTTGAGGGGTCTCTGCTCTCTGAGCCCACGTGTGGGCTCAGTCACAGCCCTGCGCAGAGGGGCCGAGGAGGAGTGCGCCAGGACTAGGTCCTGCCCTGGCCCGTAGGGGGCAGTAACGAGAAGGGAACTTGCTCTCCCAGGGCTCTGGAGGCGAGGGGTGCAGTGGGGAGCAGTCGCACACCCAGATGCCCGTTCGTCCTTCAGCCCTGAGTCAGAGGCCCGGGGAGCCCTCCCCGTGGGGCCAGAAGAGGGGCAGCTCTGTGGGTGGGAAACAGAGGCCCTGCCTGCCCTCGGGAGCCAGGTACGCTTCCTGGGCAGAGGCAGCCTGGAAGGCTGGGGGGGTTGTGGGGGGAGGAGGCGGGCTCCCCTATCGGCACAGGTGGCCCTGGGCCCTCAGCACCCCACCTCCATGTCCAGTCCAAGCCCCGCCATCCCCTCCCTGGACCCCCGGTGGGTCTAACAGGAACCTTCATCTCCATCCAGCAACCGGGATCCCCGCTGCAGTTACCCAGGAAGTGGGCTGGGCCGGGCCGGGCTGGGAGCCGCCCGAAGCTGAGCTGCCGTTCCTGACACATCGCCGAGGCGGAGCCGTCAGGCTGGGGACAGACTGGGTCTGGAGTGTGAGGGAGGCGGTGAGGAGAAGCCCGAGGTGGCTGGCCGGCTGCTGCTGGGGGCAGGGAGCTCCCAGGACCAGCTGCCACCCGGTGTGGTGCGGAGGAGGTGGCCAGACGGGGCCCCGGTGCGGGGAGGGGCTCTGTGTGGCCGTGTGGAGTTTGGGACGGCCATCAGCCACCCAGGTGGACGCACAGGTGGAGGCGGCAGCTGGCTAAGTGAGATCTGACAGGCCCCGGCCCTTCTCCCCTTCTCCGGGATGAGCCTCGGAGGGGGAGGCGAGCCTCTCCCCAGAATGGACGCCGGCCGCACGCAGACCCGGCCAGCGGCATCAGGGCGAGGGTCCGTGCCCCCCTGGGGCCCACACACAGGGCCCTGGCGACACAGCCACAGGGCGGGAACCTCTGAGCCACAGGGCGCCCGGGAGGACGAGGGTGGAGTGGGCAGAGTTTGGGTGGGTGGCCGGGAGGGTCTCGGTGGACAGGTGTGGACCCTTCCCCCAGCCCCCTCCTCCGCCGAAGCCTTTCTCCGACAGGACGGGTCCCCACTGAGCACCCGGAGGACCACAGCAGCGGCCCCCCCGCAAGGTCCCAAAGGCTCCCACCATCCCGGGAAGGACAGACAGGCGACCAGGCCAAGGCGGAGCCCCCGGTGCAGCGAGCCCCCCCACCCCCGACACCCTGCCTCGGTGGCTCATCGATGCGCACACTTATCCCCTGTGACTTCCCCGTTCCCCTGGCCAGACGCTCTCCGGATGAAGAGGGAAAATCAAGCCTTAGGCCAAGAAAGCTCAGGACCCTTGTTAGCAGCTGGGGCTGCAGTGCTATCAGACCCCTGGGGGGGGAGGGCGGGCTGTGGCCAACGACATGCATATCAGCCAGCAGCAGGCTGGCGGTCACCACGCCTAACCGGCCCCAGGTCAGAGGAAGGGAAGGAGGTTCCCGGCCCCACCCTTCCTGGGTTCAAGTCTTCCCCGCTCCGTGCCCAGGAGGCCTGAGCGAGAGAGCCCGAGCTCGCTGCACGTCCCGCCCCAGCTGCATCCCTCCGTCCCGTTCCCGTAACAGGAATAAAAAGATCCCCGTGAAAACCGCGTTAGAGAACACGCACGGAACACGCAGGAGAGGCCGGGAGCTGCGCGTCCGCGTGCGCAGGGGTGGCGCATGCGCACACGGCCCCCCAGAAGCCGCATCCACCCCATCGTCCTTTGGGGAACAGGTTTCTGGTTACCGGTTGTCTTCTAAATACTTGAGTATTCTCCAAACGTCCTTCATTAGGGAAGAAGGAATCTCATTCCTCTTCAGAAAATAAAAGTGAGGACAACCACCACCGTGTACGAGTACGTGGGCCAGCTCCCCAGGTGCGCAGGCTCTCCCCCCCCCACCCCCGTCCCGCCCTGTCCTTGCCTGCCCCTTCGCACCTCCAGACCCTGCACAGGCCGCCTGCACAGTGGCCCGGCCCTGGCCGCGGGCCTCAGGGAGCGGACGGCTTCTTGTGGCCTGACTCGCAGTCTGGAAGCGGGGAGCCACACCTGTCCCTGCTCACACGTGCCGTCTGCAGAAGCTGATTTCGCAGGGGCGTGGCACTGCCGAGGTGACAAACTGGACGGGAGAGCGTCGGGTGTCCTGGGCCGCTGAGCTGCCCGGCCCAGGCGCGGCCCTCTCCCACACGGCCCCAGGGCCTCCGCTGCCCCCCACCCCCTGCAGAGCAGGCCGAGAAGTGGGGGGCCTGTCTGTCTCGCCTTGCACCTGCTTGGCCGGGAGCACACACCAAGCTACCTGGAGGTGTCTCCAGCCGAGAGACTGCCCGGAGGGCTTGGAAGTGGCAGTGGAGGCTGCGGCCATGTTTAAGTGGAAGTGGGGTTTGGGGAGCGTGCCCATAGAGTCCTGGAGGGGGTGGGGACCCATTTACGACCCAGGTCAAGGACCTAGGATGAGCCAGGGGACAGGAATACTTGGACCAAGCTTCTGACACTTGTCTTAGGAATGACCTTGGCTAACTGCCCTGCAGGGCTTTAGCCTCTGACCCCCAGGGGACACAGAATGCGGCCTGGGAGGGTGGGCAGGCCTCTTGCTCTTCGCTTAACCCCTCCTTCCCAGCGACTCCATGCTGGGCATCACTGCCCCCTTCCAACCCCCTTTTCCTGCAAGTGTGGGGGTGAGGGAGCCCGCTGCCTCAGCCCCGGGGGACCACTGAAGCCAGTCCTGACCTCAGGCCCCAGGGTAGGGTGGGGGCGACTGAGCGGGACAGAGGGGTGAGAGGGGGGCGTTTGTGGGCCCCTTCGGGGGTGCGGAGGGTTTTATTTCTGCGCACTTGTTTCAAAATGGCACGTCTGTTCAGTCATGAGCCAGTGCGGCCGGAGCACACCGGGCCCGAGAGCAGACCCCGCGGCGCCCCCGCAGTTCGCAGTTCTCTGCCCGGCGCAGGAGACGCCGGCGCCCGGTGGTTCGCCCGAGGGCGCTCCCGCATTCCCGTTTTCCTGGCCGCCCTGGTGTCAGCCTCGGCAGGGGCCGGGCACCCCTTCCGGCCGGCCGGCCGCCCCACTTGGCGGCGCATCCTGAAGGCCGCTCGGTGCAAACGCGGCCGCTGCAGGGAGGGGCGCTCCAGGGCCGGGAGTGGGGTGGGGGGAGTGGCTCCGGGGCTTCCTGGGTCCGTGCGGGGGTCGGATGGCCAGAGAGAGTGAGTAGGCGCCGCTGTCCTAATCTGCCCGGCTGCCCGGCCCTCTGCCCTTCCGCATCCGGCCCCGGCCCAGTGCCCGGCGCAGGGTCGGACGCCCGGAGCTCGAGAAGGCTGCGCGCAGAGGGCGGGGGTGGCGGGGAGCTGCCGCCTCTCGCCGAGTCCGGGACCCCTGCGTCCGGAATCCCCCGGCTCAGCCTGCCCACCCCCTCTCCAGCATTTCCGCCTCCCTCCTCGGGACACCCCTCCCAGGAGGAGCCCACCTGGTGGTGAGTGCGCGCGCGCGCGCGCGCGGCCGGCGCGCTGTCCCTTTAACCGGCCCGCCGCGCCTCCCCCGCGCGCCCCGCCCCGCGGTGCGGCCGGTGCTGGGCGAGGCCGGAGAAAGTCCATGTGAGCGGAGCGCGCGGACGCCGGAACACTTCCTGCCGCCGGCCGCCGCTGCCGCAGGCCGGACCGGGCCGGGCGCCCGCAGGTACGCCCAACTTGGTGCAGCCGCCAGGGTCGCCGCCGCACTTCCCCAAACTCCGCGGCGCCGGCCGCGCGCGCTGCCGCAGTGCCCGCCGCCGGCCCGCAGCCCAAGTTCGCGCAGCGCGCCTGCCCGGCCGAGGTGGCCGCGGGGCCCGGGGCCTGGGGAGGCGCCCCGAGCCGAGCCGCATCCCCATCCCACTGATCGAGGACCACGGGCAGCGCGCTTCGGGCAGACCCCAGCCCTGGGCGTCCCCCTCCCGCCGGGGTGGTCGGGACACTCGCTCCCACTTGTCCCCTCTCGCCTCCCCTCCCCCCCCACGCGACTTGGTGGACCAAGCCCATCTCCTGGGGGTCCCGAGGCCAGGACGCGTTTGGCCCCGGGCCAGGCCTGGGGGGACGCCCCCCCTCCCCCGCAGGGTCCGAGGCCGACCCCGGGGCTGCGCAGCAGTCGGGTCTTGCGCCTGTCCTTCCGGGTCCTGTGGGCTCCTTCGCGGGTATCGCCGTCCCCGTTCACTCGTCGTGCGGACCCCAGTCTGGGCAGGGAAGATGCAGGGCTCCCCCCAGCCTGCGGAGAACCTGGGCGCGGGCTGGGCTGCACCGGGAGGGGCTCGCACCTGCCATCCGCAGCTGGGTCGCTGCCTGGGCAGGTTTCGCGGCCAGGCCCCCTCTTCAGGAAGCTCTGCGGTGAGCTCAGAGCTTGCCGCTCGCACCTCGTGGCCAGGGCGCGGGCCCTGAGCCGGCTGGCTCACGGGCGTGGGACTCGTGAGGTCAGAGGTCACCTCCAGGTCCTGTCCTGAGCTCCTCGGAAGTTTTGTCTCGGGCTGGTGCTGACCAGCTCTCTCCTGCTGCCCTGCAAACCCGTGGCTTTGCAGTGGGTCAGTGCCCTGGAGCTGGCCCTTCCCACAGCTGCCAAGTCCTCCCCCCACCCCACCCATCACCGTCTGCATCCTCGGGCGTGAGATCTGAAATGTTTCTGCCCACATGGGCACTCGGCGCCTCTTTTCCAGTGGTGTTTCTGGGACTCGCTGGGACCCAGCCGTGCCCCCTCAGGTGCACTGTGGCTGAGTCCATCCTGTGTGTGGCTGGGAAGGGGGCGGGCCTGGGGGCTGGGGCTGGTGGGGAGGCAGGGGCAGCACGCTTCCTGCCCTCCCCCGCTCCCCATCCTGAGCACCCTGGAGCACACCCTGTGCCCCACCCCCTCGGCGTGCCCCCTCCGGCTTCCTGCGCCCGCCTCTCTCTGTCTGGTCTGCAGTGGTCTCCCCCCCCCCTCCCTCCCCACCCCCTTCCGTTGGCCCAGAGGATCCCAGAGGGACGGCAGGGCCTGCGTGTCCCCGGGACTCACTCGGGAGAGGCCGTTTCCAACGTTGGCTCCATTTCGCAGATGAGGAAACAAGGGTTGGCAGCCCACCCGCTCCCCTCGTCCAGCAGATCGCCTTCCCCCTTCCCGCAGCCCACCGAGCCCCTCTCGGGTGCCCCCCCGGCCTGTTGGCATTTCCCCGGGGGGCACTCCACTGTGGGTTGGCGCCTGGGCCGGGGCAGTAGAAGAGGAGACCCGAGGGGCCGGCCCCCGCCGTCTCTGAGCGTCTGCTGGGAGGATCCTAGAAGGTGAACAACGTGTCCCTGTCACCGTTCGGCGGCCAGAGATCTGTTGTCCGTGGTCACCCCCAGGGAGGGCACGGCGCTGGACGTGGTGGCCAGTGCCGAGCTGACCGCGCTGCTCCGTCCGCCCTGGCCCGGGGGCCGGTCAGTCTCCCGCGGGGTGTGTGGAGAGCCAGTGGGCTACCGGGCTGAAACGCCGGTAGCGAGGCTGCCGCCTGTCTGTGTCGGGGACCCCCCGGTTCTTCGTCACGGACGTGGGCTCGCTCAGAGGGGCCCTCTCTGGGCGGTGGCGCGGGGGTGACTTCGTACAGAGAATCCTTCAGACCTTTCCCTGTTCTTCAACCAAGACGTGAGCGAGCGTTGTTCACACGGGAGGGGCGGAGACAACGGCCTCCACAGCCTTGCCCCTCTGGGAGCTTTGCCTCTGGGGTCCTGCTCGCCGGGGCTGTGTCACAGGCTGGGGTGGACCCAGGGCCCCTCCTGGGGCAGAGGTAATAAGCACTGGGGTGTCCACCCCTCCGAGGACGTTCCCGGCCTCTCTCTGTGCCTCCTGCCCTGAGGCCCGTGCTCCCTGGAGTGCACGGCAGGGTGGAGGGGGCGGGGTGGGGGGTTGTCTGGCGTCCAGGACTCGGCCCCTGCAGCCGGGCCTCCGCCACCCCTGCCGGCAAGTCCCATGCAGCCTCCCAACAGCCCCCCGCTCCCCGGATACTGCCCCTTGGTCTGTGGGGGTCGGAGGAGCAGCCGGAGCGGGGGCCGTCTGGGGAGGGTCAGTGCAGCCCCCCAAACCCCTCAGATCAGGGCCCCTTGCCCGCACTCCCTGGCCCTTTTCTCGTGAGAACCAGGGGCTTTGCAGCGGTGATGGGCAGTGGTGGCAGTGTTAGCTGGCCTGACCTGGCCTGGCTCATTCCTGCGGCCGGTGTCCCCCCGGGGGCTGGCTTCCAGGCCTGGTCTTCGAGGGGGAGAGTGTGTGTGTGTGTGTGTGTTGGGGGGGCGTGTCCCAGGGCAGGAACAGGGCCCCCCCAAGCCCGCCAACACAGAGCTGCTCCTGCTGAGCCCGCCTTGTGGAGTCTGGCGGGCTGTGGGCCTGGTGGGAGCTGGTGAGGGGCGCCAGGACCCGGTCAGGGCTGGCCGGCTGGGGCCTCTCTCGCCCCGGCCTGGGCGTCCTCTCCCAGCACCTCGTTCCAGCGGGACGGGCCTCCCCGCGCATCCCCTCGGCCCTCGCGGAGGCCAGCGGTCTGGCCCTCGGCACCTGTGCAGCCCCCCACCCCTGCCCCACCTGGTTTTGTCTCCCCTTCCACGTTCCGGGGCCCCGGGGAGCCGTCAAGGGTGTGCCCGGAGGCCGTGCTGCCCCCCACTGGGGGAAACCCCAGGTACTGCTCACCCTCTGGCAGGGGGTGCCCGTCCAGGCGGCCTGTGTCGCTGTCAGCCGGTCCTCGCTCTCCCCAGCCTGGCCCTGGGTGCGGTCACTCAAAAACGTGCTGGGGCCTGCCCCAGGTCCCCTCGCTGTCCCCTGCGGCTGCTGGCCCGCTGGGAGCTGAGCCTCCTGCTTGCAGGCCTAGCCTTTGTCTTTAATGTTCAGGCTTGGGAACCCAGCGGGGGCCCTGTGGGGGAGGGTCCCCGCACGGTGGGACGGGGTGGACGCACAGGGGTCTGTCTGGAAGTGTCTGGACATGGACTTCGGAGCACGGCTCCCTGGCGGCCCGCGGCTGGCATCCTCAGGGTGGAGGCGGCGCCCACGAGGGCAGGAGGAGCAGCCACCTGTCCCTCCGTGGGACCGGGAGCACGCCGAGCAGACCCGACCGGGAGGCCATCTGGGCTCTCCGGGCACCGCCCGCCCCCAGCTGCCGCTGGCTGGGCCCAGGCGGGGAGCTCGGCCATCCCTCCCAGGTCACAGCCGGCCCCAGGCTGTGTGAGCTTGGGTGGGTGACTCGACCTCTCTGAGCCCTGCCCTGTGCGCCTTGATGCTGCTGGGTGGAGGCTGAGGGGGAGCAGGCCTAGGCCGGGGCTTCTGTGCAGGATGGGTTTGGCCTGCGGGCCCTCTCCGCATGGCCCCTGCCAGGAAGGGGGCAGGAGCCAGGGAGGGGCACAGGCACCTTTAAGGGGCGGCCGCTTCTCTGTCTCCGGAGAGGACGGAAGCATACTTTTCTCGGAGATGGCTTCTCCGGCCCCGTGGGTCTCTCTGAAGGAATCCTGCCCCTCCCCCGTGGCCCTGGGCCCTGGCATCCAGGAGGGCACATGGCCATGGATGGGCCGGGAGCTCCTGGGCCCCGCCCAGGCCTTTCCAGTGCCTGGAAAGCAGGCAGGGCTGGGGGCGGGGACCAAAGGGGCCTGAAAGTGTCCATATATAGTCACTGGGGTGAGCAGTGAGCCTGGCTGTGTCCACGCCCAGCCACTGGGTCCCTCCGGGCAGCCTGGACCTGAGGGGGTGCCACTGGGGGAAGCTGGATCTGGGGTGAAGGGTCAGACAGCAGCAGGCATGGGCTTGGTGTTCCTGGAGTGTTTGTTGATTGAAAATAAAAATCGAGGCCCTTGGTAGTCGAGACTGAGTGTACATCTGGAGTCAATGCCTTTGGGAACTGGAGGCAATCACACTGTCCAGAGCCCTCTGGGGCCCCCCTTGAGGATGGCTGCCTGGCTACAGGCCCAGCCCTTGCCCCACAAAATGCCCCCCTCATTATGGCGGCACCCCTAGATGTCGCCGGCCCACCCCTGCAGTTATGAGGGGCATTCCGCCGCATAGCTGGTATTTTCTGGATCTACCAGTGGGAGGGAGGAGGGGGTGGGGGGGCTGCTGGGGGTTTGGAGGAAGCCCCTGCCCCACGCCCCCACACGAGCAGAAAAAAGTGGTTCTGCACCCTGGCCCTGGGCTGCGTCTGTGCCCGGCGGCGCCCTCGGCTGTCCCTGTGCCGGGGGGGGGGAGAAGTGACGGCCTTTGCCTTTGCCACACGGGACTTGGGTGCTGTTAGAACATCACAACGCTGACATGGTTTTGCTCATTTAATTCCGCTTCCATGGCGCTTTGAAGGCCTTTGTTACATTCCGTAAGTTGATACTTTTTGTTGTTGTCAGCAGTTTCTTCTTCCCTTTTTTTGGATATAAAGCCATTAGGGTGAGAGAAGATTAAAAAGATACATTACAATTAAAATGTTAATGAAATCTGCATCATACAACTTTTGAAACCCTTTAGGCATTAATCTTGCCTGTGTCATGTCCATTAACTTCGGCTATTCTTATTCCACACTGACCCCTGCTGAGAGATTCGTGCTATAATTGGATTTTTTTTTTTAATAAAAAAGGAAAAAAAAAGCTTTTAAGAAAATAGAGGTTGAGTGGTGGCCCGGCTCCTAAATGTAGCGAAATGAGAGGGAAGCCCGTGGCTTTTTCTGCCCCAGTGCTGCTGGGGGGCAGGGGGCCCCAAGTTGTGGGCCTGCCCCTCCCAGCGCCTGCCGCCTCCGTGGCTTTCCCAGGGGCACCCGCGGCTCTGTCCACGTGGGCTCTGCCTGCCCCCCCACCGTGGCCCCCCGGGTCACCTGCCAGGGACGTCTCTCAGGCTGTCGGAGGGTCCGCCGTCGGGATGAGCGGGCCTGTCCTCGGGGGAGGGCGCTGAGACGGGTGAGGGGTGACGGGTGACGGGACCCCCGGTTTGAAGACGGGTTCTCAGGATGCTGTGTTGCCCACGTGTCCCACGGGCGTCTGGCTCCGTGGGCACTGGGGTCTCCTGCGTGAGGCTGGGCTGGGGGAAGGGGGAGCCCCTCGCACCCACTGCCGGGGCCGCAGGGACCCCAGCACGGCGGGCAGTAGGTGCCCCGTGAACTTCTCCGCACAGACTCGCCCTTGGCCGTGGCCAGAGCCCTGGGTGGTCCTGAGCATCGCCCCTGCTGGGAAGGATCCCCTGGTCCCCGGCCCAGGGGAGGCTGGGGCAGGCGAGGGGCCGGGGGGGGGCACGGGGTGGCCTGGGGCATCGGACCCCGGAGCCGCAGTCACAGCCCTGGCGCTGGGAACCTGGTCAGGTGGTTGGCAGCGGGGCTGCAACAGATTTCACGGCTGTGTGTTTTTGCAACACCTTTCTATAAAGGGAAACATAATTTAAAATATGATTACTTAGTGTTGTAACAGCCGCCTCAGCTCCACGCTAGGCTGAGATCATTATCAGGGGCTGATATTAACTCGCAGAGAATATTATGCAAATTGCCTGCTGGAAACCCTCTCCCTGGAAGCGAGGGGGGCGCAGGGCGGGCCGGGCTGCCGCTGCAGTGTTGCCGAGACCCCGGCCGGCCCTGCGGGTGCTCAGGCCACACCCTCCCTGCACACCGGCCTCACCCCTTGCCTGAGGGGCTTCGGAGGGACTGGGGGGGGCACGCGATGACGGAGAGGAGGCCCCGGGGCAGGGGGAGAGCTGGGCGCTGCACGTGCGCGTCCTCCGCGTGTCCTCTGGGCCTGCCACCGGGTCACGTTGCGTGTGGTGCGGGGACCCGGCAGGTGCGTGTGGGCCTTGCCGGCCGCTCCGGCGGGAACGCTGGAGACTCGGGAGCTCCCGGCGCTTGCCCGGCAGCCCCCGAGGAAGACGCCGAGGTCACAGACTGGCCTCCATGTGCCTTCACACCCGGCTCTGCAGCATCCTGGGGCTGGGGCAGCTCCGGGGCTGGGGAGCGGGGGGTGGACTGCTGCTCCTCTCACTGTTACCCGGAGCCGTGCCCCCTGCACCCCCAGCTGGTTCTGACCTGGGGGGGCTGCAGCCCGCTCGCCCCCAGTCCCACCGTCCCGAGGATGGCAGACAGCGAGTTTGGGGTGAAAGGTCCCCGGCCCCACAGCAGGGTTCGTGGCTCTCGGGGGCGGTGTCTGTCTGGCAGCCGCAGAAGCCGAGTGTGTCCTCAGGCCCGCAGCACCCCAGTGCCGGCCGCCGGCGTCCTCCATGCCCCACACCCGCCCCTCCCGTTGAAGTCGCTGGGATTGCCCAGGTTGGTGACCAGGGGCCTGGTTCCGGGTGCTGCCCCCGTCCTGGGCAGATGGAGGGGCCCTGCTTTTTGGGGGCAGTACGGACCGAAGGCGACCCGGCTCTGGGGGCTGCTGGGCCTGGATGGGACCTTGACCGTTCACAGGGTCCCGTCGGGACTGGCCACACCGTCCCCTGCTGGGCGGCCTCGGCCCGCAGGGCAGGACATGGAGTGAGTGCTGTCCTGTCATTTGAGCCCCTCCCTCACTGAGCTGCTGGGGGGCGCCGTGCGAACACCACAACCTCCATGGGCCTCAGTTTCCCCGTGTGTGCAGTGGGGGAAGCCCACAGGGAGGTCTGATGCAGAAGTGGACTTGGGGCGCATCCCGGGATTGTCCCCAGGTGGCCCCTCCAAAAAGGTCACCTCGTGGGTTCCGTGCGAGCACCCAGATGGACGGCCAGGACCGGCCCACCTGCTCCTCCGCCGTGACCCACCCCACTTCTCCCTTTCCTGCCGAGCGCACCCCCTTCCATGTGCTCCCCGCTTTGCAACCACTGGTCCGGGGGCGTCTGTGGGGCCTGCCAGCCCCGGGAGGGCAGCGATGTGCCCCTCCCCGTGGGAGGGGGCGGGGCCACTGAGCATGCTGCAGGCAGGGTCGGGGTCCGGGGCTGGAGAGGCGCACAGCCCTGGGGCTGCGGACGACAGGCGTCGCCCTCTGGGATTCTGGAGGCCACAGGTCCGAAGTCGGGGCGTGGGCCGGGCTGGTTCCTGCTGGGGCTCTGGCGGGGGGGCGCCCCTGCCTCCTCCCACTCCTGGCGGGGGTGGCCTTCCTGGCGCCCCCCGGCCAGTAGACATGGTCACTCCCAGTTCTGCGTCCAGTGTCACAGGGTCGCCCTCGTGTCCAGGGTCCCCTCTTCCTGTAAGAACAGCTGTCCCCAGAGGTGGGGTCCACCCTCCCCCCAGGGGGGTCTCATTGTGGGGTCCCTAAATAACCACACCGGAAAGATGCTGTTTCCAGACAAGGTCACGGTCAGAGTTCCGGGTGGACTCAAGTGCTGGGGGGGCCTGTTCTGCCCAGCGTGGCCGGGGACACGGGGGATCCCCTGCGTGCCTGGACGGGGGCTGTCTGGGAAGCGAGGGTTAGCCTCGCTGAGACGGCCGCGTGTCCACCCTGCGCTGGCCGTCGAGGGCGGGCCGCCGGACACATGGCCGGATGGCGTGGGGCGGGGCGAGCAGGGCCAGTGGCCGGGAGGCCTGGGGTGGGGGGCCTCTGCTTTCGGGAGCAGAGCTGGGGTGCAGGGCAGGAAACGGGGCCAGCGACGGAGGCGGCTCTCCCTGCGACGGTGTCTGCGGTTATGTAAGTTCGGGGACAGAATTCGTGTTAATCGTCGTAACCCAGTTTGGCCGGCCTGTCCGTGTCACGGCGGGGGCGGGGGGGGGGGGCTTCTGGGCGGGGGAGCGGCGGCAGGTGGTCGCCGTGGAGGCCCTGGGCCGGGCCTGGCTGCACGCTGACCCGGGCGGCACCGCGGACTCCCTGACCACGGCCCGCGGGCCCCTCGTCCTGCGACAGGTGACGTCGTGGAATGGGGGGAACACGACAAACGGGGCAGAGGGAGGAGAGGGCAGAGCGCCGCCCAGCGGGAAGACAGGGGTCCCCGGAGCGGGCCACAGCGTCCGGGTAGCGGTGGGGGGGTGCGGGGAGCTGTGCCGTTCCCGGGGTCCAGACGAGCCCAGACCTGGGAGCGGGGGAGCCCTGGGTGTCGGGAGGCCGGGCAGGGGTGGGCTTCTCCCGAGGGGGAGCAGGGCCAGCTTCTGCTGCCCGGGCTCAGGGGCCCGTGGGGGGTCCCGGCCACGATCACAGCCCGGCTTCTGAAGGTGTTCAGAGACGTCTGGCCCCGGATTGGGATGATGCCCAGGGGCAGGTGTTCCCCGGGGCGAGGCACCCCTCTTCGGGGGGGGGGGTCACGGGGACGGTTCCCTCCAGCCCCAGGTCCCCGAAGGTGGCCCCCTGGACAGGCGGGCTCAGCCGTTACTGTCTCTGGGGTCGGGCCCAACGGCCAGTCGGGTTCATGTCTTGTGTCTGTCATGCAGCTTCAGTCTGGAACATTCTGTGGGGCTTCCCTTGGCTCCTGTGACCTTGACCCCAGAGTCCGGGACAGCTTTGTAGAAGGACCTGGTGCGGTCTCTGGCTGTCCTGCTCAGATTCTGCGTGCGGTCACTCCATGAGAGTTTTCATCTGATGCCGTGTTTCCTAAACACCCCCCCCCCCGCCCGCCAGCGGGCCCGCGGTCACAGCACGGGCGGGCAGGGACTCGTGGGGGAGGATGGGGGGCAGGGAGAGAGCGGGTGGGCCACCCGGGGCCTGGCGGGTGTGGAAGGGATTGTTGGTCTCAGGCCTGGGAGCGGTGAGTGACAGGGCACCTGAACAGTGGTGTGGGGTCACTCAGAGCCACGGCTCCCTGAGAGGCGGGTCTTCTCCTGGCCAGTCCGAGGCCGCGCCCTCGGGGCCCGGAGTCCAGAAGCTCTGAGCCGGGTGCTGGGCTGCGCTGCCCCTCGCCCCTCCTCCTGTGGGCTCCGGGGCCGTGTGCCGAGGACGAAGTCGCGGTGAGGAGGTGTCCCCTGGCCCGGTGTCCCCTCCTGCGGGTGATGAGTTGGAGGAGGGGGCGGGTCAGTGGACAGGTGGCCCTCCTTCTGGTTCCTCGTGCTCCTCCCCGGACCCGGGGCTGCTCCGGGCCTCCTGGCTCTTCGTGGACGTTGTCCGGCTCGGAGTGGGTCCATCTGGAGCCAGCAGGTACTGTCCCACAGAGCCCCGGGTCAAGATCGGGGAGTGGGGTGGGGGCTGTGTGTGTCCCGGGGCTGCTGGTGGCAGCGGGACAGTCCCAGTCCGGAAGGTCTCAAAGCAGAAGTCCGCACTCTGCTGGTGCTGCGGCCCCAGTCCCCAGTCAGGGTGTTGGGGCCCCGCTCCCTCCCTGGGCCCCCGGGTTCGGTCCCTGCTGGCCCTCCCGGGCCTGGGCCTGGGCCTGGGCCTGGGCCTGGGCCTCGGGCATTCCTTGGCTCGTGGCCACATCAAGTCAGGGACGGGGCCTCGTCCTCTCAGAAGGACACCAGTTGTTGGATTTAGCAAAATCGAGTACCTAAATCAAGTATGACTTCATCTTAATTTCACGACATCTGCAGAGACCCCACTTTCACGCAAGGTCACCTTCTGAGGTGCCAGGTGGACGTGACTTTTGCGGTGGGGGGGGGCCAGTCAACCCAGCACAGGGGTGAAGGACAGGTCGCTCACCTGCCCCGCCCCCTCCTCTCCGCGTCTCCTTCTCCGTCCCCCGCCCCCAGGCTTGGAAGGGGCGGTAGCAGCGCCGTCTCCCTGAGCGGCGAGATGTCCCGTGTCCCCCGACCTCCTGGCTGGGCCCCCTCCCCTCTGGGGGCCGGGGGAGGGCGTGAAGCTTCCAGCTCGGTGCCCCAGGGGCTGCTGCCCGCAGGGGGGTGCTCCGTCAGGGTGGGGGCGCCAGTCTGATCCCCGCAGGTTCGCGTCACCACGCGGGTCTGGTGGAACAGGATCCGTGGCGTCACAGAGCACACCGCCCCTCCTCTCGGGAGGGAGGGAGGAGGACCCCCGTGGGGCTGAGATGAGCAAAGTCACCTCGGCGGCTCGTGGGCGAGGCCGTCTCGGAGGAGGAGGGAGGCAAACACTGGGGGGCAGGATCGCCGGGAGAGGGGTCCCCGTGTGGGCGCTCGGGGTGCAGAGAACAGGGCCAGGGCCCTGCGGGAGCCGCCGCGGGACCCTGGGTGCTGCGGGCAGCTCCACCCGCTGGCCTGGCCATGGGACCCGAGGGGCCGGGAGTGGGGCTGGGGGGGCCGGCGGGGGCCTCGCCTGGGCTCCGTGGTCTGTTCTGTTTGGCGACTCTGAGGGCTGCACCTGGCGCTTGAGAGGTCAGGGCGCCCCCAAGGTCGAGTTGGCACTGGGCTGAGATTCCCCAGGGAGTAAGCTGGCCTCGTGGGCACCCGTGTCCAGGAGGACACCCTGCCACTGCCTGGACGCTGCCCTCCCTTGTCAACCCCTGCAGCCCTTTGAAGAGGAGTCCCCCCCCGCCCCGTCACTGCTGGGCGATCACAGTCTGGCTTCACGCTGAGCCAGGACCCAGGGGCTCCGGGGAGTGTCTGGTGCCCTCCCTCCATGGGAGGGAGACGGCCCAGAGGGGCTGGGTCGCAGAACAGGGGGCTTTATTGGGGTTCCATGGTGCTGCCCTGGGTGGGAAAGACAGCCATGGCTACCAGCTGCCTCCCGCCCCGCCCCCTCCCCTGGCACTGCCCGCTTACCTGGGCCAGGTGCATCCAGGTAGACAGAGCCCTGGGACCGGCAGGAGGGGCAGTGCCCCTGGGGCTTGGGGGGGTGGGGGGATGTGTGGGCAGCACAGCAGCCGGAGTGGCCGCCCCTCCCGGGGCCCCCAGGCATCCCTTGGGGTTTCGGTTCCCCCCTCTGGGTCCTCGCTGCGCTTTCGTAATAATTACCACGGAAGGGAGACGACACCGAGCAGGCTGCTGCGCGCCCGGCAGCTGTGATTACAGCGCCGTCACTGACTTCCGAGAAGCCTCACGAGAGGGCTCGCTGGAGCCCGCAGCGGGGGCGGCAGCCCGGGGCCGCCTTCCGGACGCCGGGCTGGGGGGGCGGCACCACCGGAGCGCCCGGTGCCGGTGGGCGGAGGTGCCCACGCTGGAGCCCCAGCTGGCCTCGGCCAGGGGGGAGTGAGCTGTGCAGGTGGTTGGTTAACTAGGTCAAGTTCACACACTGACCCCTGTCCCTCCCCTCCTCCTCTGCTCGGAGCCCCTGGGGAGTGGCGGCCTGTGTCCCCGCTTGTCCCACTGCCCTTTCCCTCCGGGTCTGCCGCCGCGGAGGCCCTGGCAGGCCCCACGGCGGCCGCCTCGGTTCCAGGACCTGTCTGCTGTCCTCCCCGGGAACGCTTTCTGGTGTCCCTGGTCGGTGCCGGCGGGGGGTTTGTGACCACGGTGAACACACCGTTTCTTCTCCCTGAAGTCATACTTGAGATCCCTGACCGGGGGGCTGTGGCCTCGTAGCTCCACGCTCCTGCCACCTCCGTGCACCCGGGCAGTCCCAGGGAAGGAGGGGTTGCTGTCCCCACACCTCCCGGAGGGAACGTGGTGGTGGGGGAGTGCTGGCTCCACCCCCGCCCCGCTGCCCCCAGGGCTGCCCAGCACTCACACTGGTCCCGCAGTGTGAGGAGAGCTGAGGGCGACCTGGGGTGCGGCCCCCGAGGTCGAGCCCGGACCGAGGGAGTGTCACCTGCCCAGAAGCCGGGGTGACGCCCGGGCAGACCCTGTGGGGCGCGGCCGCCCAGCAGCTGTGGGTCGGGGAGCTGGCAGTGGGCTTCCTGCTGTTGTCCCCCTCTCGCCGCGCCCCCTGTGCTCTGCGCCCCCGGCCCGGGACGGGTGCTCAGCCCCGCGTGTGTCGTTCCCAGGTGCCGTGCCCTGAACTCGGAGAGGGCATGCTCTGCTTTAAAAAACTGTGATTGAAGTCAAATTAACGTATTTACTCTCTGTGTTCCCACGGGAGGCGCCAGGCCGTCGGAGAGGGGCCGCGGTGACGGTGGCACCTGGCTCTCCGGGCTGCAGGGACCGGGGACCCTCAGCAGGGCTGGCCCCCAGCTGTCCCCACTTCCCTGCTGCTCCCAGGGCCTTGGGGGGGCGGGGGACGCTGTGGCCCCAGACCAGGACTGGCGGTCTCCCGCCCTCTCTCCGGCCCGCGCGCCCGGGTCAGCGTGCGGCCCCCCAGCACTTCGCCGTGAGTCCTGCCTGCTGTGGACATGGGGGCCTCGTGTCTACTGTCACCACCCGGGCGCCAGGCCCCGGGCCAGCCTGTGGGCCGGCCTCTCCCACCCCGAGCCCCACCCGGTGCCTGTGTTTCTCGAGCGGGGTTCTTCCCGGGGTCCCAGTTAGACTCGGGGCAGACAGAAACAGCGCTGGAGAACTTGGGGCTTCAGGCCATCGAAACGAGACCTGGGACCCTTTGGGGACCCCGCAGCGTGTGTCTGCTCTTCTTGTGGAAACCGTTCTGGGGCTGAAGGGACCGAGGTTTGGGGGCCGAGGGCAGCGAGAGTCCCGGGGCGCCCTGGCTGCTGCCTGCCAGTGGGGGGTGTGGCTGGGCCCCGGGCCTGTGGACGCCACCGCCCCCCAGCACTGTTCTTGAGAACGAGTGGATGGGTTGCTGAGATGCCGTCCTGAACATGTCATGATGAAAAGCTATCCATGGGGGAATGTTATTTACCTGACGAGCTCCTGTGAAAAGCCCCCCCCCCCGCCCCCCGTGGGACAGAGTGCAGCCGGGGGTCTGACTCCGCCCCTCGGCTCCCCCGTGGTGTCCCCCCCACCCCCTGCCTTCACTGCCTGGTGAGCAGGCATTTACCTCACACGCTCTCAGCCCGGCAGCCTGCAGGGAGGGGCACAGCCCCGGGTGCGGGGCTTCGTCTGCTTGGACACAACCAACACACCTGGGAGACCAGGGTGAAGGTCAGGTCCAGGTCAAGGTGTGTCCCCCGCCCCAGGCCTCCCCGCTCCCCGGGGTGACTTCCAGTTGCTGGAAGTGGGTTGGTTGTTTTCGGATCCCGTCCGAATGGGTGGGGTGGGGTCCCCTTTGTTGGGTGCTGCGGCTGGCAGGTGCACAGGTGCGACCAGGGGCAGGTGTTGCTGTGGGAGGTCGCTGGGGGGGGTTCCATGGGGGCGCGCCCACATTCTGTGGCGAATCCGTTGCGCCGGGCCCCGGGCCGTCACTTCAGGGCTCTCCCGAGCACCCCGCACCGGGGAGGGTGGAGGTGGGTGCTGGGCGTTCAGCGGCGGGGGAGCTGCGTGCCAACGGCCGCCTGCAGGGCCTCCTGGGTGTCACTTGCGTCTCCCCGGTGACCCGTGTCCTGCCCGCCTTTCCTCGGGCGGGCGCCTCTGGGCAGTCCCCTCTGAGTGTTCCGTTTCCTGGCTGGCTGCTAGAATTCTCCGGCCTTGCCGGCCACTCGAGCGTCCTTCGAGTTCGAGGGGTCGCCAGCGCTCCTGCCTGCAGCGCCCCTCCCAGTGAGCAGGGGACTCCCCGAGTCTCGGCGGGGCGGGCCCGCCCCCTGGCAGCGGCTCCTCCCTGGCTCTGGTCCCCGTCCGCGCTGCCGGAGCATCTCCCGCCGAAGGTCACGTTTCTCTTCGAGCCGGACTCGTGTGCCCTTCACGTGTGGGTCTGCGAAAGTGTGACTTGGAGTGTACGTTGCGGTGGAACACACCACGGGACAGGGACCGTCCCCACCCCCGTGCTCACCGCAGCCGCCCCTCGCTGGCCCCCCTCACGGTCTTTCCGAGTCGCACGTCGTGGCTGGTGGGCGAGTTCCCGGGCACAGCCCCACCCTCTCTCCCGGTGGGGCGGGGTGGGGCGGGGCGGGGCGGAGCTCGCAAGAGGCCCCTCCCCCAGAGACCCGCCCTCTGCCGGCCCGTGCCAGCGCCTTCCGCGGGTAAAACACGGAACAGGGACGGTCCCCACCCACCCTGTCTGGGGCGCACACGGCTCAGCGGCAGCAGGGACAGTCCCACCGCTGTGCAGCCGCCACCGTCCTCTCCAGGACGGTCCGTCGTCCAACACGGACGCCCGGTCCCCATGGAACCCCCCACCCCAGCCCCGCCCCTAGCCCCGCCCCCAGCCCCAGCCCCACCGTGGGCTCCTGTCTCTGCGGCTCCGCCCCCCGCAGGGACCGCGTGGGAGCGGGACCATAAACCCACGTCCTCCGGTGTCGCTTCAGCACTGTGTCCTCGGGGTCTGTCCGGGTGGCACCAGGTGTCAGGGCTTTCCTCCCCGTCTCACTGACGTCCCACCGAGGGGAGGGGACAGTGATCAGAGCGTCTCAGGAACTGGGTGGAGGGTTTTAGTCCTCGAGGGAGGAGTGCGGGACCAGGCTGTCGCGAGGTCCGTTGGCTGCGGCGTTGCCCAACTCCCCACGGGGCAGGAAGCCGCGCCCTCGGGGCTGCCTCGGCTCCTGGGCGGCCGTAGGCAGCGTCTCTCTGGGGCCCCGTCTGAGAGCTCGCTGGTCCCCGCCTGAGACAGAGTCACACGGGACAGCACATCAAACAGGGATGAGATGACCCTGGCAGCTGCTGGACCTCGGCCACAGCGAGACGCAGGAGGGACACAGGCACCCCTTGCTGTGTTGGTGGTTTGTTTTGTTTTTTTTTTCTTTTATCCTGACCCAAGGACACTCTCTCATTGCTTTTAGAGGGAGAGGAAGGGGGTGCGAGAAGGAAGCACCGACGGGCTGGCCCCAGCACGTGCCCAGACCCAGGGTGCAGCCCCCCACCCTGCGGAGACGGGGCGACGCTCCGGCCCACCGAGCCGCTCCGACCAGGGCTGGGCAGGTTTCTGGTCGTCGTTCCTAGTGGGATCCTTCTCGGATCATAGAGAATCTCCAAAGGACGTTTTAAGAAGCAGGTGCCATTGTATTCCATCCGATTCCCTCTCCCAGCCGGAGGGGCCCTGGGCTGTGGGCACCGGGGCGGGGGGGGGGGGGGCCTCGAGAGGAAGCGCAGGTGGTTGTCAGCGGCCTCCACAGCCCCTGAGGGGGTCGCGTCTGGGGGCCGCCACGCGGTGCACCGGGCTCTCGGCTGCACGGCCCGGGGTCGGTGTCAGCGCAGAAGAGGCCAGGGTCCCGGGGTCAGCTGCGTGTTAAGCCCTTCACCACGGAAGGCCAGGGGTGCTGCCAGTCTGTGCCGCCGCGTCCTGAGGCTCGGTGGAAGGCTCCGGGTGCTCGCCGAAGCCCGTGGACGCGGGCGGCTGGAGATGAACTGAGAAGGAAGCGGGAGGCCCCCCGGGTTCCAGGACCCAGCCCACAGTCAGGTCTCGCCGACCGGTGCTCCCTCTCACTGCCGGCAGTGTGGACCTCAAGGCCTCTGGAGACCTGGCCCCTTCTCTGTGGGGTGGCAGTTGTCCGAGGGCTGGGACACGAGTCCCTCTAAGTGGGTGGTCCCCTCTCTGCCCCCCAGGGAGCATTAGCCCCCTGCCAGTGAGCGGATGGGCTTGGTTATTTCACGCGGAAGCTGACAGGGCCAGTCCGGAGGGCTGCATGGGTGTCACCCAGAAGCGCCGTGGGAGGATGTGATCGCCGTGTCCCCAGAGTGAGGACTGGCACTGGTCTGGGGCGCCCGCACAGGATGCCCGCACAGGACCATGTGACAGCTGAGGTCCCGAGTCACACCAGGTCCAGGCTCGACTGCGAAAGGCTGGCTCTGGGCTCCGAGCCGCCTCCTGGGCACGGCCCGCCACGGAGTCAGAACCGAGGACGGGGCAGGTGAGCGCCACTGGCCATCACAGGCCGGGGAGGAGCGTGTGGGGGGGACGGCGGGCCCTCCGGGAACCCCAGACAGCGGGCGGGGAGGTCCGGCCTCCTGGGCTATCCTCAGTGTCGGGATCGGAGGAGATGTGGACGTCTGATAAGCGGGACAGTGAGTGGTTTTAGACCGGCCGTGCGCTGCTCGGAGGGACAGCAGGATATTTTAAGTAATCTTAGAAGTTAGTGATGCCCTTGTAGGAAGGCTTAGCTGCTTCTGGCTTGAGGAACTTTAAGGAGAAGAAAAAGCCCAGGAGGTGACAGTCAGTGCAAAGCGGGACAGTCGCCCTGGGAGACTTGGGGCCGGCTGTGGGGGGGCCCAAGGAGCTTGTAGGACCCCACCCGCCTGCCTGCGGACCACGAGGCTGGGTGGGCGGGATAGACCCTAGGCTCCAGTTCCAAGGGAACCACCTTTTAAATTACCATATCAATAAGTCCATTAACACAAGGCAGATTCTAAGCCGGGCCCGGGTGGGTCCGTGGGATGGAGGTAGGGGCGTCCTTGACGCGGCAAGGTCGCAGGTTCGGTCCCCGGTCAGGGATCGCGGAAGAACCGACCGTGAACACACAGGCCAGCGGGGCAACCCGTTGGCGTTGCTGTCTCCCTTCCGCGCACTCTCCGGAATCGGTCAATACACATTGTTTAGAAATCAAATTTCGCCCAGACTACAGCAGTTGGGGGCTTCTGTTTGGGCACCGGAGCCGAGGGGAAAGAGGTCTTTTTCTGCAGCTCCTCCCCACCAGCCCCTGGCTTCCGGTGCCGCCGCCACTCCAGGGTTTTCTGTCCCCTGCCGCCTGGAACGGCCACTTCCCACTCGGAAACAAAAGGCCCCTCTTCCCGTGGTCGCAGAGACACCCTCCTGTACACGCCGTTCGTTGGCCCTTGAACAGCGTGGGGGGTTTGGGGTGCTGACCCGTGTGCTGTCGAAAATTCACGTGCAGCCTGTGGGGTCCCCCAAACTCCACTCCCAACAGCCCACGGTTGACTGGAAGCCTTACCAACGGCGTAAACTGCCGATTAACCTGTGTTTGTTTGTTTTTTTTAGATTTTATTTATTTATTTTAGAGAGGGAAGGGAGGGAGAGAGAGAGAGAGAGAGAGAGAGAGAGAGAGAGAGAAACATCAATGTGCGGTTGCTGGGGGCCGTGGCCTGCAACCCACGCATGTGCCCTGACTGGGAATGGAACCTGCGTTGCTTTGGTTCAACCTTAGCCCGCGCTCAATCCACTGAGCTACGCCAGCCAGGTTGATCAGTGGTTTGATGCTTATACTTCAACTTTTCTAGTTACCTAAACATTCTCAACAAACTGACATAATTTAGCATTAGTGTGAGGAGTCACAGCGAACAGGGATTTGGGGCTTTTCAAGTTGACACACTGTAGAGCCACACAGTTGCTTTATGGTTTTTTATTTTTATTTTTTTTACTTTAAAAAAATTATATTTCTTTTGATGATGCTAGTACAGTTGTACTGATTTCCCCTCCTTTGCCCCCCTTCACCCAGCACCCCCCCACTCCCCTCAGGCAGTGCCCCACCCGCGTTCATGTCCGTGGGTCACAATACAAATCCTGTGGCTGCTCCATTTCCCAGCGTACTTCACGTCCCCAGGGCTTCCTAATCCCCTCACCTCCCACCCAGTCCCCTACGACCCTTCCCATCTCTTTAATTTAACCTTTGGCATTTTAATTCTGATGTGTCTTGGAGTGGCCTCTTTGCATCCTTATTGTTTGGGACTCTGCTTCCTGGACTTGCACGTCATTTCCTTTACCAAGTTAGGGAAGTTTTCTCTCGTTATTTTTTTCAGATAGATTTCCAATTTCTTGCTCTTTCTCTTCTCCTTCTGGCACTCTATGAAGCGAGTTTTGGAACACTTAAAGTTGTCCCACAGACCGCTTATACCACTGTCCTCATTTGGGGGGATTCTTTTTTCTTCTTCTTGTTCTGCGTGGTGGCTGTTTTTGCTTCCTTATGTTCCAGTCATTGATTTGATTCTTGGCTTCACCATCCACTGATGTTTCCTTGTAAATTGTTCCTTATTTCAGTTAGTGCGTCCTTCGTTTCTGACTGGATCGTTTTTATGCTGCCCAGGTCCTCACTGAGTTCCTTGAGCATCCTGATCACCAGTGTTTTGAACTCTGCATCTGATGGATTGTTTATCTCCATTTCACTTAGCTCTTTTTCTGTAGTGTTCCTGTTCTGTCATTTGGACCGTGTTTCTTTGTCTCCTTATTTTGCAGCCTCCCTGTGTTTGTTTCTGTGCATTAGGTAGAGCTGCTGTGACTCCGTGTCTTGGTAGAGTGGCCTAATGCAGTGGGTGTCCTGTGGGGTCCAGTGGCACAGCCTCCCTGTCACCCAAGCTGGGTCCTCGAGGTGCACCCTTCGTGTGGCCTGAGTACACCCTCCTGCAGTTGAGCCTTGGTTGCTGTTGGCAGGTCAATGGGAGGGATTGACCCAGGCCAGTCAGCTGCAAGGACTCGCTGTGACCACTGACCACCAACTTCCACCCTCCAGGGAGGACCAGCTGTGCAGGGGCAGGGTGGTGGTGCTCCGATGTGGTCTGTAGCTGTCCACTGGGTGCGTTGGCCCTGGGATTTCCCGGGTGGTGCTGGCCTAGATCAGCGGCCCCCCCACAGCCCTCCCCATGTTTGCCTGGGGCCCCCTGCCTAAGCTGCAGAGCAATCTGAGATGCCTGTTCCTTGTGCTGGGCTTGGAGATTCCCAGGGGAATCCAAGCTGTGAATCTGGGCTGCCTGCTGCCATGCTGGGCCTGGGGCTCAGTGAGGCCAGCTGTGCTGGTTTGCGAGGATTTAGGAAGTCGTGCATCAGGAGCCAGGACCATCCATTCATATGGAAAAATAGCTTGGGTGGGTCTGTGAGTTGGGTGGGGCCAGTGTCTCCAAGGCGGGTCAGACAGTGCTATTTAGTCAGGTTGGTGGAGTCTCAGATACAGCCCCGGTCTGCCAGCCAGCTCCGTGTGGGGAGCACTCAGGAAAGGGACAACAGCCTCTGCCGACCTTGATGCCAGGCACCTCAGCCTCCCCCCGCACGCCACTGGCGCCCCTCAGGCTGCCATCTCGGCGCTGGAGACCAGAGGAGGGAGTCCGTGTAGGTGAGTCCGCGTGTGGGTTCTTGAAGGGGAACTGCTTGGGGCTCCAGCAGCCTCCTCCACCGACTCAGTCCCCGCTGGTTTTGCAGCCAGAAGTTGTGGGAACTTCTCTTCCTGGCCCTGGAACCCTGGGCTGGGGGCCTGGTGTGGGGCTGGGACTCCTTGCTCCCGAGACACCCCTCCCGAATTTCTATCCACCACACGTGGGTGTGGGACCAGCCGCTCTGCGTCTGCGGCCCTCCTAGGTGTCTGGATGGGTGTGGTTTCCCTAATTCCGTAGTTGTCAGACTTCTGTCCAGCCCGATTTCTGGCGGATCTGAGCAGTGGTGGTTCTACATTTTATTTTACTTTTATTTTTGTTTTCTAAGTAAAGGAAAGGAACTGTATTTTAGCTGTGACTTCACTCTGGTTGTGCAGAGGGGGGCCGGGCTGTGCCTGCGTCTGCTGCCATCTTGATTGGAAGTGAGCGCTTTATGGTTTCTTTTTTAAAGCATCATGTTTTAAAATAATTCTGGATTCACGCGCAGTTGTGAAGAGTGCAGAGCGAGGGAATCCAGTGGTCGCTCCCTACGGGGAGTATTATTTGACCATAAAAGGGAGTGGTGCCTTTCACGGTCTGACCTCAGGTCTCCAGGAAGGGGCAGTGAAAGACCATAATCTTCAGGGTGTACCTAAGCCATTTACATTTAATGGGATTATTGGTCTGTCGGGACTGAAGTCGGCCAATTTGTGCTTTTTTATTCTGTTTGTTCTTTTGTTGCTGTTTACTTGTTTCTCTTTTCCCACCTTCTTATGGGTCACTTGAACATTTTTCAAAATTTCCTTTCGAAGTAGCTGTACTTGTTTTGAAGTAAAGGCTTTTTCGAGCTGTAACTCCTGCACTGTACAGTTCGCCGTTGCCGTGTGTAAGTCGGTGGTTTTCGGCCCCACAGAGTCCTGCAGCCCCCAGCCACCCCATCGGCCTCACCCCATTTCTCTACTCCCCCCTCCCCTGCCCCAGGTAGCCCCGGGCCTATTTTGCATCTACAAATGGGCTGCTCTGGACACTTTGTATAAATGGAATCACATAACATGTGACCTTCAGCGTCCGGCTTTTTCGCTTAGTAGGCTCTTTTATTTGAGGCTCATCCGCGAGTGGCGAGATTCGGCACCTCATTCTTTTTGAAGTCTGAGCGACGTGGTGTGGATAGAGGGGGTTTTGCTTATCCGCCGGCCGCTGGTGGACACGGTGGGCGTTTGGCGGTCTCCGCTTTCTGGCCGCTGTGAACAGTGCTGCTGTGGACATTTCGTGCGCGAGTTTCTGCGTGGACGTATGTCTGCTTTGGGTCTTGGGTACACGCCTAGGAGTGGAATTGCCGGGTCCCGTGGACGGTCTGTGTTTAACCTGTTGAGGAACCGCCAGCCTGTTTTCTAAAAGCGGCTGCACCGCGCCGGTTCCGACACCGTCTTCATCCGCCGCTTTCAGGGGCGGGTGCGGGTATAGGTGCGGGTGCAAAGGGCCCTTCCCTTGCCGTCTGGTTTGATTTGCACGTCCCTGCGGGTCGTTTGTGCATGTCTGTGGGGAAATGTCCCTCCAGGCACCTCGGCCCTTGGAAAGCAGGTTGGTTGTCCTGCTGTGCTCCTGTGACGTCAGAGCTCTGGGCGTGCCCTGGGCTCGGGTCCCAGGTCGGGAATGCGTTGGTGCGCGGGCGCTCTTCTCCATGCCCCGCCCTCCTCCTTCCGGAGGGGTGGGGCCGTCTGCGCGCGGAGCGCTCCCACGAGGAGGGGGTCCCCGATCTCCCCCCTCCCCCCGTGGTTGCTTGGTCTCGTGTCGTTCAGCTGAGACTCCGTCACGGAATCCGAGGCCACGAAGACCTGCCCGGCGTTTTCTCCTGAGTCGCGGAGTTCTGGCTCTCACTCTGAAGTCTCGCGCGTACTTAAGTTGGGCATCTGCTGTGACCTTGGGGTCCAGCTCGTCTTCTGCACGCGGGTGCTCCCTCGGCGGCGGCGCAGCGCCGCGTTTGGAGAAGAGCGCTCTGTTCCCCTCGGGTGGTCTCGGCGCCTGGTTGAAAATGAGCCGCCCACCTCTGTGCCACCGACCCCTGGTCTGGCCACGTCCCCGGACCGCACTGTCCTGGTTTCGGCAGCGGACGAAATCGGGAGGGGAGTGAGTCTCCAACTCCGGCCTTTGTGCCGAGGTCGGGCTGTTCTGGGTCCCGGGTGAGCATTCCCGCAGGAATTCTAGGGTCGGCGTGTCCGTTTCTGCGGAGATGTCAGCTGGGATTGCGATGAGGACTGAATTGAATCTGCGGGTGCATTTGGGGGGTATTCCTGTCTCGACCTGTGTGTCTCTCCATTTATTGAGATCTTTAGTTTCTTTCAACAAAGTTTTGCCTATCCAAAGTATAAGTTTTACACGACTTTTGTTGAATGCATTCCTAAGTATTTTCCATTTTTTGATAATGGAACTGTTTACTAGGTTTCACCTTCAGATTGTCCATCGTCAGCGAATGGAAATGCATTTGGTTTTGCTCTGTGGGCTTAGGTCTTGAGAACTTGTTTATCCCTGGTGGTATTTGATTGATTCTGTAGGGTTTTCTTTATAAAGGTAGCAGTAAAGAGAGTTTTACTTCTTCCTTTTTAGTCACATGTCTCTCGTTCCATTTCCTTGCCCCGTTGCCCCGCCGGGACCCCAGGGGCAGGTTGAGCGTGCCTTGTCGCCGGCCTTGGCAGGGGAAGCGCCCTCGGCCGGCCGCTCGGAGGCGGAGGCCAGGTGTGGCCTCTCCTGGGTGCCCCCACCCGGCGGCGGCGGGGGGGTAGGTGGTTCTCCCTGCGCGTCGTCTGCTGAGCGTTTCTGTGTAGTTTACATGCTATGCATTCGTAGGTGGCAGGTGTTGGTTAGAATTACCTGACAGGGTTTAAAGCAGCATGCTCGAAGAGTGGAAGCCTAGCAAAGTTAATCTTTTTAATCTTCACCGGAGGACGTGTTCATTTATTTCGGGGGGCGGGGAGAAACAATGATGTGAGAGGGAAACATCCATCGGTTGCCTCCCACAAGCTCCGGGACCCGGGGTCGAACCCACAACCCTTTGGTGTGTGGGACAGCGCTCCAACCCACTGAACCACCCAGCCGGGACTAACCGCGAGTTTTGATGTCAGTGTGTCCGAGTCGTTCAGTGTAGCGGACTGTGTCATTGTATAGCTTTTCCCGACCTCGGGCACCGTGGAGGGGAGAAGCGGGCGGGCCGAGCAGAGTGGGGGACTGGACGGCCTGGCATCCCGAGAAGAGCACGCCGATGCTGGGGACGGGACCAGCCGGCTCGTGAGTTGGGGGAGACGCCAGGCTGTGTCTTTGACCCCAGTGACCACGGCGGCCAGGTGCATCCCGGACCCCCCTCAACTGCGGGAATTTGGGGTGCCCTATGGAAAAGCCTTTCAAGCCAGCAGCTCTCCCCCGCCACACACACACAGATGCCCGCTTAAATTATTAGAAGTTCCATCTCTGTCCGTCCTGGGAATTCCGGAAATACTCGCTTTATAAAATGGTTTATTCTCTCTTAGCCTCTGGGGATGTGGCTCTTCGAGAGCTTCCGTGAGTCCTGCGGCCCTTTAGGGGCCGGAACATGCCGCTGGCTGGGTGTGACGGCGGCCCAGGCACGCCCTGCTCCTCCGCTGCGGCCCCTGTCAGAAGTGAGCCCGGGGCAGCACTCACCTCCCGGGCCCCTGAGAGGCACCTGCTTTGCAGGGGACGTGAGCTGTTTCCTTGACGCACCTATGACCCAGCCGGGGGTCGAGCTGCCCCTCCTCCACCCCGCTCACCGGCTCCCGGGTCTCCGGGCTCCAGACCCAGCCTGGTGGACCTGGCCCTCGCTGTGGAACAGAGACGTGGCCCAGCCACGAGTTCCACAGGACACAGAAGGACTGATGGGCTGGGCTGGCAGCCAGAAACAGACTCAGTCCTGGGGGGAAATCAACCACAAAAACAGAAAAAGACGGTCTGCCGAGGCAAGGGCTGCACCCCTCGGGCTCTTGGGGAGCGAGCCTTGGCGGGTGGGGGTGAGGTCCGCGGGCCGGAGCTGCCTCCCGGAGGGCGTCTTTGCGGGTACCGGCGGTGCCGTGCGGACACGTTGTGAGAAGCCCGACCCTAGACGAGTATAGAATGAGCGTGTGTCAGGGGCGGACCGGACTCGGGGCGGAGGGGCCGGCAGGCGGGGCAGCGGCCGGGAGGACGGACACCGAGGCCGGACCTAACCGGCTGCTGCCCACAGGGCAAACCCCGCAGTCTTTGGGGCTGTCCCTTCTACGAAGGGAGGTCTTTGCCTCCTTCCTGGGCAGAAGGAGTGCGTTTGCAGGGAGCTGGACGGAGCCGGGGGTGTGAGTCAGGGCGGCCCTCCGGGCAGCGGCTGGCCCCAGCGATCCTGTGGGCGGTGGTCAGGCCATGCTTTCCTGCGATGCTTACGGAACAACAGGGCACCTTTGCTTCAGTCCCAGGGTGCGGTGACTCTCGGACAGCCCCCCGCCACCTGTATCTCACGAGCCCACTCCCCGCCCAGCTGCCCGCGTGTTCAGAGCCTGGCAGGGCACCTCGTTCCGGCCCTTTGCCGGCCTGGCGGTGCCGGGGCTGGCGTGGTCTGGAGTCGCCCTGACCCTCTGCAGCACCCATCGTGTCCACCCCCCACCCCCTGCTCCCCGCTCCCTGCTGTCCCCTTGCTGCTCTGCTGACCTCAGAGTGAGGGAAGGGGCCGGCCCGTGCCCTGGGTCCCTGGGCAGCGGACCCCTGGCCTGGGCAGCTGGCTGGTGGGAATGCACAGGGGAGGGCTGGGCTCCCGGGGGCCCGAGGGCTGGCGAGGACGGTCCTGGGGCTCCTGAGGGTCTTCGGGGATCGGTGCCCACCCAGCTGGTCGCAGGTGCCTTTCATGCGGGAGCACCGTGGCTGTCCATCTGTCTGTCCTCTGTCCTGCCGAAACCTGTGAGGCGTGGTGAGCACACATGGGCCTGGGCCAGATCCTTGGAGACCCACTGAAGGCCTTGCGCCCCCTCACCTCGGCCAGCCAGCTGGCGCTGGGGGTCCTGGTCCTTTCCTGGCGAGAGTCCCGGGCGGATCTGCTGTGCCACCCCCTCCTCGGGCCTGGGTTTCCGGAGTCTGCGTCCGTGGCCCCTGCCTCTGGGCTGGGAGGGGAGCAGCGGCTGGGGCTGGGGCTGTGGCGGGGATCCCCACCCCAGCCTGGTGCCCCTGGCACCCCCGCCCCCACCTCAGCGCTGGGGAGGCAGAGAAATGGCCTCTGGGGGCAGAGAGGGTCCCCCGCAGCTGGACTTGCCTGCCTTGTGGGGAGAACCGCCCCGCCGCGTGTGGCTGGCACCCCAGGCCATAAAGTGGGGTGTGTGTCTCTGGTCTTTGTTTTCCGTATCAGTAATTGTCTTTTATGGCCTCTGGTCCCCAGCGAGCACGGGACACCCTCCCTGCCTTGACGCAGGCGCCTCCGCCGCCCGGGCTGTGGGGAGACCGGTGTTGTGGTGAGGAGTCTCACGCTGCAGCGCGAGGACATTTATGTGTAGCTTTTATGCGGCCCCCAGGATTCCTGCTGCATTATCCGTATTTCCTTTAATTTGTGGGATTTCTAGTAAATGGGCTTAAAAATAGGTCTGGGCACGGTGCCAGGCAGATGCGGGCAGCCGGCAGGCTTCTCTGCGTCTCCCTGAGGCAGAGCGGTAACCCCGCGTCCCTCGGCCGGCCGTGCCTCCCGCGTCCCTGAGGCGGCCCCGCCCCTGCGCCCCAGGGGGAGCCGAGGTGGCAGCGTGCAGCCACCCTCCGCGGACACCTGGGCCGGGCGTCGGGCCGGTCCGGCCGGCGCTGGGGCCCAGGGTCCATCGGTGCCGGGTTTGGGGGTCTGTGCGAGGGGCTGGGTGGTGCGGCTGTCAGTCCAGGTGAGTGGAGGGCGGGTCACTGGCTGTGGATCGCACTGCCCACCCGCCCCTTGCCCCCAGGGGTGGTGCACCACGCGGTGCTCTGCCTCGGTCCCCGCCCTGGTGTCCCAGCTGCAGCTGGGTCCACAGGGGCCCTGAGGTCTGTGTCAGTGTCACCTTGGGGTCCCCCTGGACAGGGAGACGGAGACAGTACCTGCCCGGGGTTGACCCACACGCAGGATGGGGGCCCGGGAGCCGGCCCCTGTGTGGGGTGCGTGGCTGGGTGTCCCAGATGGGGAAGGAGCCCTTTGGGAGAAGGCAGGACGGGGTGGCCGGCCCCGGGGGGAGGGGTGGCCGTGTCCCTAAGGTGCTGAGGGTGTCCCTTCTGCCCCACACTTGACTCTTGCTGAGGGCCGCCGTGCCGTGGCCTGGGACCCCACAGCCACCTGGCCGCGCCCAGGGTGGGGGCCGGTGCACTGCGGCCCCCCCCATCTCGGCCTCGGCACCCCCGCCACCCCGCCTGATGTAGTGTTTGTGTGTCGGCCTGATTTACATTAGAGTTTTAAGCATAATTAGAAATGCAGGGGAGCTTTGTGTGTTACCTCGACTATTTATGGCAGGGTATGCAGATGAGGGGAGCGATGAATATTAACGAGGGAGTGTGTGCAGAGCGGCTGTCAATAACGAGCTGAGCCGAGTGACCCAACAGGCCCTGGCGTGCCCCCCCCCGCCGCCCCTCTGCCCGGGCCCTGGGGTGCGCTTCCGGGGCCCCCGCGGGCCCATCCCAGGGGAGGGGGGGCCCCGAGGGGAGTCAGCTCCCTGTGGCCGGCCCGGCCTGGGCAGCCTCTGCTGTCATCGCTAGCATCCCCAGTGCACCCCCCGACAGAGCGTGGGGTTGAGGGGGACCCTGCCTCAGTGATAAAGGAGGTGGGGGGGGCCCGTCTGCCGTCGGAGCCGAGCCGGCTTTTTAAGTTATTAAACTGTGCCCCAGGGAGACACTCCTCAAGCTTTCGTTATTTAAATTACAAATACGGGTGAGGGATTGTCGGCTCTGCTCAAAACACCGCGCCGGTCTCGGGAAACCTTCCGGAACCCTTCCGTGGCTCGTGTGCGGACTCGGTGGGTCTCAGGGCTGGAGGCAGGGAGCCTGAGGGGGACCCCAGGGCGGGGGGTGGGTTCTGGCTGGGCCTTCAGCCCCTCCCTGCTCCTTCTCCGAGCGACCACGCCGCCCCCACCCACGCTCGAGTCAAAACATTTGAGAGTGGAGGGCGGCAGGTGGCTGTGCCCGGCGGGCGGCGTCTCCCTCCAGACACAGGCTCGGCCTGGCCTCAGAGACCCCCAGACAGGACCCTCCCTGGTCAGAGCTCACGGCGGAGGCCGCGGGCTGTGGGACACGGGCCTGCTGTCCCATCTGATGGAGCACCCAGCTCGTGCCCAGCCCCGTGGTTCCGTGGCTGGGGGGTCGGATGGTGCCTGGCTGTTGGCGGCCTGCCGGCTGCCCCAGGCCCTCGGGGGGCTGGGGTTGGGGGTGTCCCATGGGGGTGTCTCCCCGGTGTCTCTGAGGAGCAGCCCTGGGGTATGGGGGGCGGCAGGGGAGGCCCCGGGAAGCACATTTCTGAATCTGCAGACTCGGGTGTGCTGCCTTCTCTGCCGGGGAAGAAAGCTTCCAGGCAAACACTCGCCGGGGCAGTCGACGCCGGCCCTCAGCTGGGAGGCCGTGCAGGCTGTGGTCCGGGCGGAGGCTGCCCAGGTGCCTGGCCGGACGCCGGAGGCCTCTCACCTCTGCCTCTCAGGCTGGGGCACCGTGAGCCAGGGCAGGGTCTCGGGGGTGGGGCCCCAGCCCAGGACGGGGGGTGAGGGGGGGCCGAAGTTTCAGAGTCTGGTGCCCAGGGGACTCCGGAGCAGCCAAGTTCAGAGGCTGGGGCGGGATGCTTATCTCTGCAGCAGAGTCCTGGCGGCCGGGGCCGGTCCGGGCCTCTGTGGCCCTCGCGTCCCGCAGCTTCCGTCCTTGCTCTCTGCACGAGGCGGGAGCCTGTCCGGGACACTGGGAGGAGAAGGCAGGGAGCCAGGACGGGGGTGATGGGTGCAGGCCCCGTCGCTGAGGCCTCGGCAGGAAGCTGGGGGCCTCTCAGTGCCTCGGTCTCCTTGCCTGCACCCGCCTGCAGGGGTGGGTGGGCTTTGGGAGGCAGGCACAGAGCCGGTGGGGTCCCTGGTTGTTGAGGACCCGTGGGGAGGGACTCCTGCCGGCCGAACCCCACCCCAGAGCCCAGCTTCTGCCCACCTGGCACTCGCTGGGCGGCCGGCCAGCCAGCTGGCCCTCCATTAGCCGTGAGGACGGTGGTGGCCCAGCTCTGCTTTGCGGTGCATGAAAAGTTTAATGCGAACCTGAGGCCCGAACCAGTTGGTGCCTCGCCCGGCCCCCAGGGACCTGGCACGCCCGAGCTGGGCAGGGGCAGCCTCTGTGCAAACGGGCACCGTGACGCCCGGAGGGTCCACCCCCTGCTGTCCCCCTCTGCCGTGCATTAGTGGGTGACGGGGTGCTCGCGAGCTCCCTCCTGCAGGCTGTTAGCTGGAGCCTGTGCTGGGATGGAAAAGCAAGGCAATTTCTCTGCAGGCCGCTGTCCAAAGTGAGTCGTCCCCCGCCCTCCCCTCCCCACTGCCAACAGTCTCCACGCAGCAGCCCGCCGTGTGTCTGGTGCCCGTGTGCTCACGTGTGTCCGTGCTGACTCACAGGGTCTCCTGCTGCCTCCCAGCCGGATGGACGCCATCCCGGGGATGTGCCTACGGGGGCCTCGCCCCCCGCCCTCGGGAGCTCCTTGGCTTTTGGGCGGCGTCCCTGCAGCCAGGCTGGCTGCTGCTGGGGCGGCAGGGCTTGGCCGCCAGGCAGGGGCCACCCCGGGGCCAGGGCGCCTGACGGGGGGGCAGGGGCCGGTGGGTGGCGAGGGGGCCTCCGCTCTCTCGGGCCAGACCGTTCCCCGGTGCACCCGGCTCCCTCCTCCCCCTGCTGCGGGGGATTTTAACGGCCGTGCGCTCGCCCAGGTCCAGGCCTCTTATTAGATTGGTCAAATTAAGTCCTGCAGAATCATTTTATTTGATTTAATTTATCTCGCCTCCCTCGCCCATGCTGGTGGTGATCCCACAGAAGTCGGGCGCTGCGTTCCTGCGCCCTGCCGCGCCGCCGCCGCCACAGGAAGTGGTTGAGAATTGGGGGGCGCAGGGAGTGGGGGGCAGCGGGCTGTCCGGCGGGGCTTCTGGGACTCTGGCCCCGGCTGACCTCTGGGTCCTGCATGTCTGCTGCTCCTGGGGCCGACGCCCTGTCCCCTTCCTGCAGGGGCTGGGGGGGGCTCTGGCGGACCACCCCGGTGCCTGGGGGCAGTTCAAGTGCCCGGCTGCTGCCCAGAGGGAAGGTCCTCGGGGCAGAGGCCTCCTGGCCACCTGCACCCCACCACCTTTGGGGGCGGGGGTGGGGGTCCTTGGAGCCCAGCCGTGGGTGCTGGACTCCGGCTTTGCGTTGTCCGCGGGGTCCCCTTCTGAAAGGGCCTTCCCAGGGGGTGGGCTCCGAGGTACAGGGGCTGGGAGGGAGGCCACGGGGGAGCGAGTCCGGGGTCCCTGCCTGGCTCTCCCAGGCATGTTGGAGCTCACGCAGAGGGACACGGAAAAGGGGGTGTTGCTTGGGAAACGAGGTGGGGGGGGACTCGGAGGCACAAGGTGGGACAAGGTGGCCCGGGCGGGCAGGGGCCCCCCCAGGCAGGGAAAGGTGAGTAGGTGCCCCGCTTCCTGGCAGGCGGCCGGCCCCAGCGCCCCTGCCCGCCCGGCCCCGGCCCCCTCTCCCCTCTGGCTTCCGCACAAGGGTCGGCCCCTGGCACGACCCGCTCTTGCGGGCCCCGGGCACGTAAACCAAGCCTTTATTTTATTCTTTCCTCCTAAAGTTCAGCTTTGTTCCCGCCCCAGCCAGGGCTTCTAAGAAAGCAACCTAAAACCAGCCCGGGTCCGGCTCCCATGGGCCTGGCCGCGGGGCGCCAGCCTCGCCCGCACAGGTGGCGTGAGGACACAGCGGCGACAGCGCCAGTTGTCCTCGATCCCCGGGGGCCCGGGCGGCCTCGTCACCTTCCTGGGGAATAATGGTCCCTTCTCTGGGCCAGTGGTCTGGCCCCGGCCCCGGGGTGCGGGCCCCCGAGACGCAGGGCTGAGGCCGGTATGTGTGTGTGTGTGGTGACAGAGACACCAGCCTGGACCCTTGCCCTCCTGTCCAGGTCAGGGCAGGTGACAGCTCACCAGGTGGGGCGTGTGCCTACCCCAGCCTCGGGCTTGACCAGTGTCGTCTCCCTGGACACCCCCCGCCCGCCCCGTCTCTGCCCGAGGCTGCACCTGACCCCCAGCTGACCGATGAGCACCCCAGGCCCTGTGTCATGTGCTTGGGGTCATGGGGCGTGGGTGTGACGTGGCTGGGGCTGGGGCCAGGGCTGGCATGTAGGGGTGACACCCAGTGGGACCCGGGGCCCAATGTTGGAAGGAGCAGGTGTCCAAGGCTTTGCGCTGCCCCCACTCTGCATGTAGGACCCCACCACCCGGCCTGCCCAGCCCCGGGCCCGCTGGGACCCCAGGGGAGCCAGCGCAGAGTGCCCCTTTGCTGACCTCTGCACACCCCAGCCGGGCTGGGTGCCCCCTCCCCATTATGACTCAAGACCCCCAGTCTGGCTCCGGTGACCCCACCGCGTTATCTGGGAGGCCCCGGCAGTGAGCACTGTTGGTCTGAGGGGCCCATTTGGGGGCCCCTCCCCCCGGTGCTGGGAGTTGCGGGCAGCGCGGCTGCGTCCGCTCACTCTCTCCAGCCCCACCCCGCATTAGGCTGACCGCTTGCTGGGCCTTGCGCAGACACCCACTCTCGCTGAGCTCACAGGGGCCCTGGGGAGCCCCCAGGTGGTGCCCGTGCAGCCGGGGCCTGAAGGTTGGAGCTTCCGTACTGGGGGGGGGGCTTGGTCCTGCCCCTGCCCTGTGGGGATTGCACCCCCTCCCCCATCCCTATCATAGGTCTGTCGTCCCTCAGTCTCGGGGTATCTCTCTGTTTCCTGGCGTGGCCCTGGCTGGCCGGCTGGGCCTGTGGGACAGCCCCCTAGTGCCCCGGTCTTTGTCTCGTGTGACCCGCCAACTGTCAGCAGCCCCACGTAGGGGATGCAGAGCCACCCACCCCCAGGAGCCTCTGTGGGCTACTGCTTCTGAGATTCCCCTCACCTGGATTTCCCCCGCCCCGTTCACCTGCCCTGTGTCTGAGCCTGCAGCGTGTGGATGGGGGGACACCAGGTGTGTGGGGGGTGGGAGGGGGGCTGCTCCCTGCCCCCCGGCTTCCTCCCTGCCCCAGCCACTGAGGCGAATGCTCAGGTGATGGCAGGGGTGTGTCACTGTGGCGGACCAGACCTCGGCCACCTCCAGGCGTGACCTTGTCTCTTCTTGCAGGCTGCATGTGCTCTCCCTAGGGTCACAGCGGGTGGCAGGTGGGGAAGGAGACTGGGCGGGACAGTGGTTTGCCCCAGGGGCCGCTCTATCCGGCAGTGGTAGCTGCAGCCTAGAAGAAGGCGCCCCTCCTGAGCAAGACGGGCCAGCCCCGGCCACACAGAGTGAGCGCCCGCCTCTCTGCGGGGAAAGGCTCAGGGAGGCCAGGCCCTGTGGGCCCTCAGGGCAGCCCCGCCCACTCTGTTCCCCCAGGGGGGCCAGGGGGTCTTCCGCTGGCATCTCCGCTGGGGCAGGTTCCTCGGGGGCTGGGCTGCTCCCCTGGCAGCTCATGGTTGACGCATGAAGTTGCTCTTCTTTAAACTCTGATCCGGCGAGGGGTTGGGGCTCAGGGGGACCACCCTGGGCTGGTGGGCCGTGGGTGTGGGGCTGTGCGAGCTGGGTCTGCTGCTCGGGGACCCCCGAGGAGAAGCAGAAATGGGAGCTGGGGCCCCTCGGGGTGCCAGCCTTGGCCTCTGCATCCACCCCGGCCCCCACTTCTGCAGTGCCCTCCTCACTCTCTTCTCCCCTTCTCCGCCACCCCCACCCCCTCCTTGGCCCGGCGTCTGCCCCGTCCGCCCCACCCCTGGCCCCCCGGCCCCCTCACCCGCCCGCCCCGCGGGCCTGCCAGCTCCGCAGACTGTTTGGAATAGTTTAAATGCTTTGACACCCGGGCTGTGCTGGATGGCAGGCGGCAGTTTACTGGGCAATTCATATGCAAAACTGCACTATAAATTTCCAAGCTGGCTTGGCCGCCCGGCTCCGCGGAGCGGCTCTCCGCGTACAGTACAGTATTTCTGCCATCTTTGTTTGCATTGCAGTGAGTCATCAAAAGTCTGTCTTGTACCAACACCCGGGGCCGCGCATTCCTCTGGCACCGGCGCTCCGCCGCTTTCAAAGCCGGGGCTGGGAGCTGGCATTTGCCGCGGCTCCCAAATCAAAGGCAGCTATTCATCCCCGGGAGCTGCCTGGATGTCCGTCTGCATCCGGCCCCTTCATTTAGATGCTGCGCGCCGCCCGGGAGAGCCGCCGGGCCGGTGCAGCTGAGCCGCGGCCGCCCAGCCCAGCGCCGAGACTCGCTGCCCCCCTCCCCCTCCCCCTCCCGCTCCTCCTCCTCCTCCTCCTGCTCCTGCTCTCCGGGCTCCTCGCGCCCTCCCCGCCCCAAGGGCTCCCGCTCCCGTTTGCTGCATTCCCGGAGCAGCTGGCGGCTGCGGGCGGCCGGCGAGCGGGGGGCGAGCCTGCCCCTGCCAGGCTGAGCGGGCAGTGCGTGCGGGGCCACCGGCGGCAGCCGCCAAAGGTAGGTCTCCCCCTCTGGCCAGTGCCACCCCGCCGGGCTGGCAACTTCTCCGCAGCAGCAGCAGCAGCAGCAGCAGCAGCAGCAGGGGCACTGCGGGCCCTCCCCCCGGCGGCGCCCACCTGCCGAACTCCGTCGTGGTCCCCCCGCGCTCCGCCCTCGCGCTGCCCCCCTCCGTGGGTCGCCTCGCGCCTCTGCGGCCGGCACTTTCCTCCCGCGGGACAGAGCGGCCCTTTGTGCGGCTCCGAGGGCTGCGCGGAGTTAAGCCGGCCCCCCTTCCCGGAATCGGGCGCGGGATCAACAGTGCCAGAGCCCGTCCGTCCGCAGCCCCGGGGCGCCCGGCAGCATCGCCAGCCCTGGCCGGTCCCTGCTCCCCGTCCCCCCCTGGCCCCCGTAGTCACCTGAGCTCGGAAGGAGCCGGAGGGATCGGCCCGTGATGGGAGCTGGGGTGGGGTGGGGGGGCTGCGCCAGGCTCCCGGCCGGCCCTGCAGCCGGGTCCCTAACAGCGGCGGCAGCTCGGGGAGCTCCGCTGGCCCTGGAGGTCCCCTCTGCAGGACAGGGAGTGGGGGGGCAGAGGTGGTGGAGCCTGAGCCTCAAGAGTTCTCCCATTTCACTAACTCCTCGGGCACCCCCTCCGTACTCCCCCCCCGCCCTGCACCACCTGGACCCTGCGCTGCTCTGAGAAAACAAGAAGAAAAACAAACTAGAAACCCAGAGCCTGGGAAAAGACCCCGTGCAGCACCGTGGGGGTGCCGTACCCCTTGCTCTGGGTCTCGGCCCCTCCCTCTGGGTCTCGGCCCCTCCCTGGGGAAAGGCAGCCAGGGGCTTCTCTGCTGCTGTGAACTTTTTCTGGGGAGAAGAGTTGTGGGAGCCAGCCCGTGCCTGCCCGCGCCCCTCCCCGCTGCTGGGGGTGGATGGCCCCGTTCCCGTCCTCCTGTCCCCACTGCGGTGCAGGCTTCTCTCTGTCTCCTGCTGAGATGGGTGTCTGGGGCGGCCTGAGGCTCCCACTGCCCCCTGAGCGGGGGGTGCTCTGGGGGCGACCCAGGGGTGGTGCGGGGCCTGTTCTGGCTGAGCATGCGGCTCTGGGCTTCTGGTGTCCCATCCGGCTCCGAGCGTCGGCTCTGCCTGGATCGCCTGTGAGCGAGGTCACCCCGAGACCCAGGGACCGTCCTGGCCGGTGGGATCTGGGGGGGGTGACTGGCAGGGATTGTGCTGGGGTGGAGCATGTTCTAGGAGGATGCACGGGCCTGGCCCTTCGGGGCGGAGGGGGGTGCGGGGTGTCCAGGAAGCTGACCGTGGTGCCCCCCCCCCGCCTTCTCTCCCCCCAGATGTGCCCGCTCGGGCCCCTCCCGCGCTGAGAGCCCGAGGCGCCGCCCGCCCGCCCGCCATGTCTCAGATGCTGCACATTGAGATCCCCAACTTCGGGAACACCGTGCTCGGCTGCCTCAACGAGCAGCGCCTGCTGGGCCTCTACTGCGATGTGTCCATCGTGGTCAAGGGCCAGGCCTTCAAGGCCCACCGGGCCGTGCTGGCCGCCAGCAGCCTGTACTTCCGCGACCTGTTCAGCGGCAACAGCAAGAGCGCCTTCGAGCTGCCGGGCACCGTGCCGCCCGCCTGCTTCCAGCAGATCCTGTCCTTCTGCTACACGGGCCGGCTGACCATGGCGGCCAGCGAGCAGCTCGTGGTCATGTACACGGCCGGCTTCCTGCAGATCCAGCACATCGTGGAGCGCGGCACGGACCTCCTGTTCAAGGTGAGCTCGCCCCACTGCGACTCGCAGACGGCCGTGATGGAGGACGCCAGCTCTGAGCCCCAGAGCCCCTGCACCCAGCTGCAGCCGGCCGCGCCCGGGCCCCCCTACGTCGTGTCCCCGTCCGTGCCCATCCCGCTGCTGACCCGCGTGAAGCACGAAGCCGCCGAGCCGCCGCCGCCGGCCTCCGGCCCGGGCCTGGCGCCCAAGCGCCCGCTGGAGTCGGGGCCCCGGGATGGGGCCGCGGTGGCGGCGGGTGCCGCCGCTGTGGCGTCCGGCGCGGCTCCTCTCAAGCTGCCCCGGGTCTCCTACTACGGGGTGCCCAGCCTGGCCACCCTCATCCCCAGCATCCAGCAGGTGCCCTACTCCCAGGGGGAGCGGACCAGCCCGGGGGCCAGCAGCCTGCCCACCACCGACAGCCCCACCTCCTACCACAACGAGGAGGACGATGACGATGAGGCCTATGACACCATGGTGGAGGAGCAGTACGGCCAGATGTACGTCAAGGCCGCTGGCAGCTACGCAGGTAACGTGCTGCGCCTGCCCGCCCGCCTGCCAGCAGGCGTGGATGGCCTCCAGGCCCTGCGTGGGCACCGAGACACGCCCGACCCCTTCCCGGTGGGTCTCCCAGCCCTGCTGGGACTGCAGGCGGATGGGGTCCAGGGCACCTGGGGAGGCCGCAGCGCCAGAGGTGTGCAGCAGGGAGCCTCCAGCCCAGGCTGCAGGAGCTGGGAGGAGCTGAGACCTGAGGCAGAACTGGTCCTAGGTCGGTCCTGCGGGGCCTCTGCTTAGGACTTCCAGCTTGATCCTGGGTGAGAGGAGGGGCCAGGGGAAGGAGTGTAGCCGGGTGAAACCCGCTGGAAGCTAGCGTAGCACAAGGGGGAGTGGGTCCTGGCTCCCATTGGACGGAGGAAGGGACGGAGGGCCCCAGTGGACCGGGGACCTGCTGGAGGGCTCACAGACTGTTGTGTGACCCGAGCCAGTGTCACTCACCTGCCCAAGGCCTCGGCGTCCCCGTCTGAGGGGCCTGGCTCCGCAAGCACCCCGGCAGGCCCGCCGGCCTCAGCCCCTTTCCACCCACCCAGTGAGTCCAGAGATTCCCCTGCGCCCGTCCTGTTTGCTGCTGCCTCCCTGGACCCAGCACCAGGGGACAGGCCAGACAGCGCCCACTGAACCGAACGAGCCGTCTGCAGGTTGAGGGGGGCTCCCTCGCTCGGGGCTTGGAGAAGGCTCGGGGGTTGCTGGGGAGAGGGTCCCGTAGGTGGGGCCCCGGATCAGGTGTTCCCTGGAAACTGGCTGGGTGCCCGGGCCGGCGGCCTGCCCTGATTTGCACGCGGGGCCCATGTCCGGTGGACTGGATCCGGATACCTGTGCCAGCGGCGGGTGACGTCCCCGCGCTGTGGCCCCGAGGGGCAGCCGGGGACTCTCTGCTCCCCCGTCCCCCACCAGGGGCTTGCGCCTCAGTGGGGGCAGCTGCGGCCACCTCTGCTCTTTCTCCCTCGCCGGCGCCTCGCCTTCCCGGCAGGGGCTCCTGCGTGAGTCCCAGGAGGTGGGGGCAGAGGGAGCCAGGCCCTTGGGACGGCTGGATCCCCAGGGGCTGCCCAGGACCGGAAGGCGGGCCTCTGTCCCCGGTCTGGCCAGCCCGGCTCCCTCTAAGGGGCTCTGGGGTGGCTGTTTCCTAGAAGGCGTTACTTCCTTTAAATGCGTCTTGTCGGACCTGCGGGAACCCTGGTCCTGGCTCTCCCTCTCAGCAGCAGAGGGCAGGAAGGCCCCGGTGGGCCCACCGCTAGGACACCTGCTAGGAGGCCCGTGGGGCTCAGGTTTGGTGGGGCCTCCCGGGGTCTGTGGTGTGCCGACCACCATGGGGAGGTGGGGCGGGGCCCCATGGAGCCCCATCCTGGGCGGCCCCCACGGTCCCCCTTCCCTCAGGAGGCAGGCTGCACGGGCCCCGGGCAGACCCCCCAGTCCCTGAGGTCTCCCCGTCCTCCTCGTGCTGCCAGGGGGGCGAGGCTCTGTCGGGGAGTGAGGGCGGAACCTGTCAAGGGCCCAGGGCAGGGGGTTGCTCACAGGTGGCCTGTGGCAGGGCATGTCTCCCGGGGTCCTCCCCGCACAGCGGCCCCTGCGGCCAGTGTGGTCTTGGGCCGTGGCGTGTTCGGGGGAGTGGGAGGCTCCGGGAGCTGGCGCCCCTGCTCCTCCGGCTGGGTGAGCCTGGGCAGTGGCAGCCCACCTGTGTCCTTGGGGCTTCTGAGGAGCCAGTGGGATGGTGGCCACAGGAAGGCCAGCGTGGGGGGATTGGGAGGCCGAGGAGGCGCCCCCCAGCCTTGAGGTGCCTTCTCGCCAGCACCCCCACCCTGGATCTCGGGCAAAGGTGTGAGTCCCACACGGCCGGGGGCGCGGGCCTGGTCGAGGCTGCGAGCACGCGAGGGCTTGCCCGGGTCTCTGGGGACTGGGGGGAGCCTGCGCCCCCCTGGGATGCTGGAGGGCGGACGGGGGTGGGAGGCTGGGAGAGCAGAGGGGGCGGGGGCGGGGCTGGTCCCGCCTCCAGCCGGCCCGGGATGCTCCGGCCTGGGCTTTCTCTCTCCTCGGTGAGCCCGTAAGTGGGGCAGGGAGGGGGTGTGTGATTTCTTGGTTAAAATCTAGGTTATTGGCAGTGACGTTGCTGGCATCACTGGGCGCCGGGCATGCTGGGAACAGAGGGAGGGGCCGTGGGGGCGAGCGGGCAGGGAAGGGCCTGTCCCCAAAGGCTGGCCGCCCCTCGGGCGCTGGCCCTGAATCCCAGGCTCCCTCCGGGCCTTGGGCCGGCCGGGCCCGGGACGCCCTCACATCCGCCTCCGGTGGCCAGGCAGCCCAGGGCCCCTGACGGGGGTTGGGCAGGACCGTCTCTGGGCTGGTGGAATCTAGAACATTCCGAGGACACTCAGAAGTCCCTTTTCCTTTCTGGCCTCAGTTTCCCTCCCTGCCAAGAGCAAGGCTGGCCCGAGTGACCTTCAGGGGTCTCTGACCAGCGCCGCTGCAGGAGGTGTGGGTGCCGTGACCCCTTCTGCACCCTCCCCCTCGTGGGGAGCAGTTGGCAGCACCTTTGGGCCCGGCGGGCTGTTTTGAAGTCAAGGAATTCGGTGTCACAGATAACGAGGCTCGCCTTTGACCCCGCGGCCCAGACGTGTCTCCGGCCTGGGCCCGGCCTGGGCGTCTGCGCCGCCCCCTCGCCATGCCCCCACGTCCCGGGCCGTTGTCGTCTTCTGTCAGAGCAGACGCCACGGTGCTGTGTCCGGACCCCATACATGGACAGTGGGTCGTCGCCGATCTGGTGACCTCAGGCAGGATGTCACCAAGAAGGCCCTGGCTGGGGTGGGGGTGTTGGTGGGGACTCGCCGCTCTCCAGCTCCTGGGGGGGCATGGGAGCTGGCGGGTGTGTGCGGGTCAGGGCAGTGGGGTCCTGGGGGGCAGCATGGGTTCTGCGGTGGGTGGGCACAGGGGGCGGGCACCCCGGGTGCAGTAAGGGGTCTGTCCCTGCGGTCTCCGTGGCCCCTGGGCATGCCTGCAGCCACAGACTGCACGTTGTGGTGGCCGAGGAGGGTGTGGCCCCTGCCTGAACAAGTATTTGATCGTGGCCGGGCGGCCCCGTCACCCCAGCTGCCCCTTGGCCCCGTGGAGGCCAGGCAGCAGGAGGGGGGGGAGCCTGACAGTCACGGTGGGGTGGATGCGGTGCCAACCCAGGTCCTCTCCCCTGTTCTGTGCTGGGGGGCGGGGCCCTTCCTATGCCTGACCCCCTTTCTCACCGCCCCCAGCCTTGAGCCAACATTCTCTCCATGCCTGGGCTGCAGGCGGGGCCCCCCCGGCTTGGCTGGGCAGATATTTGATCGGAAGGCCGATGCCACCGGCTGTGGAAGCCTGAGACCAACACACGCCTCCCTCTGCAGACGCGAGCACGGGCCGCCACCTTAGCCCTCCCCCGGCGGGGTCCCCGGGGGTGCTGTGCTGTGCTGTGCTGGCGCCAGGATGCTCCTGGGGGCCTGTGAGCTGGGGGCCTTGTGCGGCCTTGCTCTCTCGCAGGGGACAGTCAGCTCCCTGGGTCTGCCCGGTGTCCCCTGCGAGCCACTCTGCAGGCGGGGGGCTCAGGGGCGTGTTTGTCACTGAGCTCCGGGGCCAGCTCGGTGGGGTGGGCCGGGGGACGTGGGTGGTGCTGAGCCCTCGGGAACGTTTAGCCTCGGCCCGGCCGGCCCGGCGTCCTGACACGGGGCACGGTGACAGCACGGCTGTCCCCGGTGTGCCCCGGTGGGCTCCTGGACGCCACCGCAGCAGCTGGCAAGGGCATGTGCCCGGGCCAGGCCCCGAGGCCCACCTCGCAGGTCAGCGCCGCTGCCGTCCCGTCTGATGGCTTCCGCTGAGCCTCCGGGGCAGAGCCTGGCGCGCAGCCGTGGTCACTCCAGCTGGGCCGCCTGCCTGCTCAGCCGGAGGGCTGTCCCTTGGGGTCCCACAGAGAAGGAATCAGAAGGTTTCGATCTCGAATCAGCCCACCCCACCTCCACCGCCCACACTGCCTCCTGGCCTGGGCCAGGGGGTCACACTGCTAGAGCCCAGCCCGGCCCCGGGGGGGGGGGCCCTGGAGCAGGGACATTTGTCCCTGTCTGGGCGTGGGTAGGACCCAAGTTGGGGGACCGGCAGGATAGGGCCCAGGATGGGGATGTAACTTCCCTTTTCTTTTTTAAGATTTTATTTGTTTATTTTTAGAGAGGGAAGGGAGGGAGAAAGAGAGAGAGACACATCAGTGTGCGGTTGCTGGGGGCCGTGGCCTGCAACCCAGGCATGTACCCTGACTGGGAATCGAACCTGCGACGCTTTGGTTCGCAGCCCACGCTCAGTCCACTGAGCCACACCAGCCAGGGCGTAACTTCCTTTTTAAAATGACAGCCCAGCAGCACCGGTGGGCGAAGGAGGTGCCGGTCCCGGTGCAGCCGGTCCCAGGAGGCGCCCGAGGGCCGGCAGGGGTGGCCTCCCCAGGTGCCCCGTCCTCCGCTGCTGCTGACATAGTGCAGGTGCCAGCAGAGCACCTGTGCCGTGTCACGTTCCAGCCTCACGGGCCCCAGCACCCTGAGAGTTCGCACAGCGGGTTCCTGGGGCGCAGCCCCGACGAGAAGGGTGTCAGCTGTGCCCGGTGCGTGTTGGGGCGAGGCACCGTTGGCTCCGTCGGGGGGGGAGGGGCAGTTCCACAGCCCCCCCGGATGCCTGTGCCCCCAGCCCCTCCCCCCTCCCGCCCAGGTAGCCAGGAGGTGGCAGACATGCAAGTGGCTTTGGTGGGGGGTGAGGCCATTGTCACTGCCCCCCAAGTGCCCCACAGTGCAGGGCTGCCGTGACCACCCATGTGCAGGGGACGTGGTCACATGAGAGGTGCGTGTGTCACTCCTGTGGGCCACACGGGTCGCTAGCTCTCTTTCCTTTTTAGCCATGAAAGAGGCTTGAGTTTGTTTGTTTTAAGATTTTATTTACTTTTAGAGAGGGAGGGAGAGAGAGAGAGAGAGAGAGAAACATCCATGTGCGGTTGCTGGGGACCTGGCCTGCAACCCAGGCATGTGCCCTGACTGGGAATCGAACCTGCGACGCTTTGGTTCGCAGCCCGCACTCAATCCACCGAGCTACGCCAGCCAGGGCTGAGGCTTGAGTTTCATTAAGAGTCCCTTGCTCGTCCATGCCAGTGGTTCTGCGGGTCCCCTCCTGACCTTCACGCAGGTGGCAAATGGTGCCCATGGGCGCTCGGCCGTTGAACCGCCCTTGCCTGCCTGGGTGCAGCCCGCTCAGCCGCCGTGTTCGGCGCGTGGGTAATGTTTTCTGGAGGAGCCCTGCCTCCGAACGCACGACAGCGGATTACTGCAGTTCTCTTCGACCGCCTTCGCCCGGTTGTGGCGTCAGAACAGGGCTGAGCTTTGCTGCGGAAAGACTTGGCGTGGGTTTGATGACACACCTGACACAGTTCTCGGTAGACCGAGGTTCACGTCCATGATCTCTCTCTCTCTCAGCACGTTCTGGGTGGAGTCCCTTCCCGTGCTCCTCCAGCCCCACGGGCGGCTGAGGGGTCGCACCCCGTCACGCCAGCCGCGCCCCCTGAGCCTGTCCCGAGGTGCGTCTCCATCCCGTCACACCGTGTAGCTTACAACCCTTCGGACTCGCATCTCCACTCCCCACTCCGGTCCTCTGCGTGGTGGTTATGTCTTTCCCCATAAGCCTTGTGTTACTGTTTTTCCTTGAAATGGCCAGTTATCTTTGCACCATTTTTTCAAGATTTTATTTATTTATTTTTAGAGAGAGAAGGGAGGGAGAAAGAGAGAGAGAGAGAGAAACATCCATGTGCGGTTGCTGGGGGTCATGGCCTGCAACCCAGGCATGTACCCTGACTGGGAATCAAACCTGCGACGCTTTGGTTCGCAGCCCAAGCTCAATCCACTGAGCTACGCCAGCCAGAATCTTTGCACCATTTTGAGTCGCTTTTAAACCCGACACGCAGGGACCTTGACTCTCTTGGCTGCCCGTCTCCAAGTCCCAACACACCGCCGTGCGGTCACCCCCCAGTCGAGACGCAGACGGTGTCGTCAGCCCCAATGCCCCCATCGGCCCCTCGGCGGCCGCTTCTTCCGCCTCCGGCTGCCTCCTGCCCTCCCCTGGCCTGGTTTCTGTCCCCTGAACAGAGTCACAGAGTGTGTGGCCATTGGAGACCCATTCCTGTGGGTGGTGTGAGAATTCGTGGTTTGTCCTTCCTGTCACTGAGTAGAACCCCCCTGTAGGGCTGTCCCACTGCTTATGTGCCAGTTGAAGGATATTTGGGTGGTTTCTCACTTTTCGGACGTACAGATTAATCGGCGGCCAGCACCTGTCTGTGCGCAGGTTCGGCACGGGCTGCGGTTCTCATCCCCCGGGTGAGTTAACCTGGGAGTGAGATCGCAGGCCATGGGGTGAGTGTATATTTAACCGCCTCTGAACCAGCCACGCACGAGCATTCCAGTTGCCCCGAGTTCTTGCCGGCACTTGGTTTTGTCTCTTTATTTTTAAGCCATTCTCCTGGTGATTCTGTCTTCCCGTCACATCGAATGACGGGCATCTTCCGTGTATGTGTGTGTGGCTGCCATGCACCTGCTCCGGTCGGTGGCCTCTTCCAGTCCTTGCCCTCCCTTACCGGGCGGTGTGAGTGTTACGTCCTCTCGGGTGTCCTGGGTTCTTTGTGCGTTCCAGGTCATGTGACTCGTAGGCCTCTCCTCCCAGACCGGCGTTGTCTGCAGTCTCTTCACCGTGTCCTTTATGGGCATTTAAAGACTTTGAAAACGTTAAATGACCGGTGATTTCTCTTGCATGTCACGCTTTGGTGTCGTATTCGGGTCCCCACCTAACGGGGTAACGGATGTTCCTGTTCTCTTCCAGAGGGTTTGTGGCTGAGGTCGCACTTGGTCTGCGGCTCATTCTGAGTTAGTTTTTGTGTGCGTTGTAAGGTGTGGGTCAGGGATCTGTTTTTGTTTTTTTAAGATTTTATTTCTTTTTAGAGAGAAAGGAAGGAAGGGAGAAAGAGAGGGAGAGAGACATCTGTGTGTGGTTGCCTCTCACACGCCCCCTACTGGGGACCTGGCCCACAACCCAGGCCTGTGCCCTGACTGGGACTCGAACTGGCGACCCTTTGGTTTGCAGGCCAGTGCTCAGTCCACTGAGTCACACCAGCCAGGGCAAGGTTCTATTTTTTAAATGTGGATGCCCAATTTTCTTTTGAAGACATTAAAAACATGGAAACAAAATACTTTTCTGTTAAACTCCTCTGCTTGCCTGTTCTGCACACTTCGCATAGGTTGGAGTTTCCATCTGGTATCACGTTCCTTCAGCCCAAAGATCGTCCTCTGGTGATTTTCACGGTCCTCGCGACGGACCAGTAGGGAATTCTGAAAACCTGTAGGAAAGGTGGTTGCGTCACCTTTAAAAATAATCTGCCTGATGGACGCACGGTTCACATTCGGTAAAATTTCCTTGAGAGGTCGCCACCTCCGCTTCTGAGGGGCGTCTCTGCTGGGTGTGGAGTCTGGCCCGCTGGTCACTGTTCCTCCCCGTGCCGGTCATTCTCCCGTCTTCTGGGGTGGCTTCATTCCCGTGGGACATCACGGTCACCCTTCTCTGGCCCTCTGTGTGTGGGCGTGTCTCTCTCTCTCCCTTTCCCGGCCGTTCTGACTCCGGCTGCAGCAGGACCTCGTGTGCCTTCTCCTGTGTGTGCTCTGCGTCAGGTGCGCGGGGCACCTCTGCGCCCCCACCCTGAGCTGCAGCCGCACCTGTTTCCGTCCCCGAGGTCCCCGAGGCTCTGTGTCCTCACCGCTACGCAGCCCATCTCCCGTCCAGCTTCAGGTTGAAGGCTTCCTGGTGCTCCTCCTGCTTGTTCCGATGTTTCCCCCCGCAGTTCCGTTTTGTTCTCATTTCTCCCTTCCATTTCTTGCCATCGAGGTCCCGTCTTCTGGTTTTTGAAAGAATGTCTGGTCATGTCTGTTGGCCGGGTGAGAGCCTCTGCCTGCCGATGCCGGTCTCTCGGTCACTTTTCAGTCACTTGTGCACGGCTGTCCTCCCCCTCAGCCCCCCCGGGGACCTTCCCGTGGCTGCTTGCTCTTCACTGCACAGGGCACGCAGTGACTGTCGGGTTGTCGGGCACCTGCAGCCCACACTGACCTAACTCTCACGGTGGCGTCACCTCGAACCTTCTCAGCGAGCGATGACCTTGAGCGCCTCTTCGAGGTCGTAGCGTTGGGACAGCTCCTTGTGAAGGGGCTGTTTCAGTCTGTTGTTCCGCTTTTCCTAGGGACGTGTCTGTCTTAACTTTTCTTTCTCTCTTTGAAAAAAGATTTTATTTATTTATTTTTAGAGAGGGAGAAAGACAGGGAGAGAAACATCCATGTGCAAGAGACACACTGATGGGTTGCCTCTCTCACACCCCCAGCCAGGGACCCGGCCCACAACCCAGGCATGTGCCTGACTGGGAATCGAACCTGTGATGTCCCAGTTCGCAGGCCGGCGCTCAGCCCACTGAGCCACACCAGCCAGGGCTTTGCTTACAACTTTCATGAGTTCTCCGCACTCTGATTAGGCTTCTCGTCAGATACCTGTCATCATTATCTCCCCCACTCTGCAGCCCTCATTTTCCTAATGTAACTTTGATGTAGTCAAGTTTATTGATTTTTTTTCTCTTTATCCATAGCGATTTTTACATTTTGTTTAAGGAAATTGTTCTTTGCCTCAAGGTCATGGTGATGTTTCTCTGTATATTTTTTTTAATTAAATTTATCAGGGTGACACTTCCTCTATGTATTCTTTAAAAAAAAAAAACACTTCGAGCCCCTGGCCGGTGTGGCTCAATGGATTGCGCACCACCGGTTCGATTCCCAGGCAGGGCACAGGCCTGGGTTGCGGGCCAGGCCCCCAGTTGGGGGCACTTGAGGGGCAACCACACATGGATGTTCCTCTCCCACCTTCTTCTTCCCTTCCCCTCTCTCTCAAAATAAAGAAATAAAATCTTCTTAAAAAGTTTATTTGAAAAATCATATTAAAAAACACTTTGACTTGCAATCCTTCCAGATTTTTGGGAAAACTTCGCATTAAGTGCAGAGAATCCCGGGTGCCGTCCACTCCCTCCTCGGCAGGAACTCGCCACGTTCACTTTGTCACTTTATCGTTTCTTTCCTTTAACATGTTTCCGTTTTTCCTGAGCCGCTCGAGAGCGGGCCGAGTGCCCCTGTGCCCCCAAGCACTGGGCTTTTCTCACAAGCAAGGACGCTGCCTTGCACAACCCCCCCCCCCCCCACTGTGTGGTGTCCCTCAGGTCGCCCGGGTTCAGCTCCGGGCCTCCCCTCGCTGCCGAGGCGGTGTCCGATGTCCGCTGCAGCGGCGTGTGCTTCGGGCCCAGCGTCCCGCGTTGCCCTCGGGGCCGTCCTCTCCGGTCCCTTTCTTCCGGAGCAGCCTCCCTGCCTCCCTCCCGAGTGACGCCATCCTCCCTGCAGAGCACACGGCTCAGTGGTTCAGGAGGATGTCTCGTCTCCCCTCCCTCCCCCGTGTGTGTGTGTGGCCCGTCCGCGTCTGTCCCGTGCTCGGACGCAGGTGGTGCCTTCGGCCGGGAGCCCGCAGGCGCGATGCCGTGGGCCGCTCAGCGTCGGCTCGGGAGGCACACGACACCCGCTTGGCTCCACGTCGGCGGTGCTGCCTTTGATCCTTGGGGCGGGCGGCCGTCCGGCAGGTAGGGTTAGGGTTTCCCTTCGAGGGAGGCGGCTGCACCACCCTCCCCCGCCGGTTAGTGCTGACCTGCGTCCCCCCCTCTGTGTTGACTTGTCGGCAGTCTTCTTCTTCATCCTCACCCGAGGATCCATTTTTATGGATTTAAGTGTTTTTTTGTTTTTTTTTTTAAGAGTTTATTTATTTATTTTTAGAGACGAGGAAGGGAAGGAGAAAGAGAGGGAGACAAAGAAACATCCATGTGTGGCCGCCTCTCTAACACCACCCACTGGGGACCCCACCCACGACCCAGGCACATGCCCTGACTGGGGATCAAACAGGCGACCCTTGGGTTCGCAGGCCCACCCTCAGTCCACTGAGCTGCACCAGCCAGTGCCTGATTGCATTTTATATTTTAATTTTAATTTAGTTTAATTTTTAAAGCAAAGGTTTTTAACAATTTTTTATTCATGATTGGAGAGAGAGGGAGGGAAACACTGAGTTGTTGTCCCTCTCGCTGACGCACTCATTGTTGCTTCCCGAACGTGCCCTGACTGGGGATCGAACCCACAATTTCGGCACATCGGGATGCCGCTCTAACCGAATGAGCTAGCCAGCCAGGGCCAACTTTATTTTATTTTTGATTCCAGAGAGAGAGGAAGGGGTGGGGTGTGGGGGAGGGAGGGAGAGAGAGAGAGAAACATCAACATAAGAGAAACATCAGTTGGTTGCCCTCCAACCAGGGACCAAACCCACAACCCAGGCATGTGCCCTGACTGGGAATCGAACCCGTGACTTTCTGGTTTACAGGACGACGCTCCAACCAACTGAGCCACCTGGCAGAGCTGTTAGTTGGCAGTTCGCCTCCCCACATCCCTTGCTTCTTAGTTTCACGCCTTCCCGTAGCTCTGCTGTTTACTGAGTGTCGGTGTAGAGGCTCCTGTTCTAACGTGCGTTCCCCACTCCGCACCGTGGCCCAGGCTCACACTTCCTGTCCCCCAGCCCTGGGGTCAGCTGCTTTTCCTTCTCGCGGGGAGTGGTGCTCAGAAGCCAGGGTCCCAGCACGGCATTTGCTTACTGCTGCCGTGTGTCATTGTTCAGCAGTCAGAGCTAAGAGTTCGTGTGTTCGGTGATTGTGAGCTCACGCCCTGACTGGTGTGGCTCAGTGAGCTGGGCATCCTCCCGCAAAGCGAGAGGTCGCCGGTTCGAGTCCCGGTCAGTGCAACGAGCCTGGGTTGCAGGCTCAGTCCCCTGCTCTGCCTGGTGGTCTCTGCTCACGTGCCAGGGCCCAGCGTCCTGGCGGCTGTGTGGTGGGCGACCCTCAGGGCTCTGGCCCCCCACCCCAGCTGCCCGGCCTGGGCCACCGTCTGCATCTCCTTGCACAGGCCTCTCAGAACCGACTTGTTGGATGCCACGCAGTCCCACCGGGATCATGCTACCGGGCACTTCCTCGCGCGTGGGCCTGGACAGGGCTGGCATCTCGGCGAGCGTGGGCGCGTCCCTCCTCCCTCCCTTTGTTTCGGTCTTTCTCGGCTCTTCTGAGGAATGCTGTGCGGTTCTCTGCCCATCTTTTGTGATGTTTATCTCTAGAAACTCGTCTCTTCTTTTGATCTGCACGGTATTTACATTTCTTTTTTCATTAGATGATTAAGAAACAAATTGGATTATATAAAAGAGGGACCTGGCCACTAGATAAACTCCCTTCTTTATTCTAACAGTCTGCCTGCGTGTTCTTGAGGACTTGCGCGGGGACAGTCTTGTCCTCCAGCGACAGTGACGATTTTTATTTATTTCTGGCGTGAACGTCCCTCCTTTCCTGGCTGGCTGTGCGGCGGAGCAGGCCCCACCCACGGTTCTCGCGCCCGGCCTCAGGCGGGAGAGGGGGTGTCCCCTGTTCCGGCCCCGAGTGGGGCGTGCGCTCGAGGCTTCTTTCGTGATGTACTTTATCGCATTAAGAAACTCCCCTTTGTCCCCAGGTTAAGAGTTTTTTTTTTTTTCCATATGTGTGTGAGTGTTGAGTTTTGGCAAACATTTGTTCTCTAAATATTGAAATGGTCATAAAGTTTTCCTTTTCTACTGTGTTTTTTTTTTTAAGTCCTCACCCGAGGATATACACGTATTGATTTTTAGAGAAAGAGGAAGGGTGGGGGAGAAACATTGATGTGAGAGCGAAATGTTGATTGGGTGCCTCCAGTACACGCCCTGACAGGGATCGAACCTGTGACCTTTAGGTGCCAAGGAGGACGCTCCAACCAGTGGAGCCACCCGGCCAGAGCCCTTTTCTACTCTTAATGCTCTGAATGACACTGATTGTTTTTCGAATCAAAACGAAACCAAACCCCTTGCGTCCCTGGCACAGGTTCAGGGTCAGCCGAGGTGCATGTCGTCTCCTTTTTAAGAGACCTCTGGATTCAACTTCCTCCTCTTTGTTTGTGTGTGTTTTCTTGCCCTTTTTCGGTGCCCGTCCTGAGGTGTGGAGCCCTCAGGGAGGGGCCTGGGGCAGAAAAGGCAGGAGGAAGGCCGAGGGTCCGGCCGCAGCAGCAGCCAGACCCGGGTCGCCCCAAACCCCAGCCTCAGTACCGGAAGCCCACGCAGCGTGGGTGCCGGGGGACACCCCAAACCTGCCCCAGAGGATGCAGGAGCTCAGGCCCGGGCCCAGGGTGGCCGTAGGAGCCTAGCGTGTGAGATCCGTGCAGGGAGGGGCCTGGCCGTGTGGGAGGAGCCAGTCCCCTCGCAAGGTCCTTAGGATTTTTGCCACCATGTCAGCAGCGGTGGGTGCCCTCTGGTTTCCCTGTAAGGAAGTGTCTCCTGGTTGCTGTCCAGGCTCTCTGGCCTCATCAAGTGAAGGGACACTTATTTCGCTTTTTCGTTGGAGAGTGTGCAGGAGGCCCTTGGCCAGGCGGCTCAGTTGACCTGTGCACCAGAAGGTCGAGGTTCACCCCCCAGTCGGGACGTGGACGGGGAGGCAACCAGTCCACGCCTCTCTCTCGCATCGATGTTTCTCTCTTTCTCTGTCTCCCTTCTCCTCTCTGTAAAATCAATGAACACATCTTAAAAATATAAAGAGATACAGAGTCTGGAGGAGTTTGTGTGAGATTGTGCTGTTTCCTCCTCAAATGTGTGACGTGAGCACAGGGAGGGCTGCCCCTCTGGCCAGGCGTGGGTCCCGCGTCCTCCTCGGGTTGGTTTCGGCGCACGGCGGCTCTGCAGAAGCGTCGGCTCCGTCTCGTTTTCCGGTTTATTGGCCTGAGTTTCTTCCCAGCATCCTGGGGAGATGTCGGTGCCGTCCCTGGAGGGAGTGGGACACTGAGACGTGGGCATTCTGTCCCCTGGCCTGATCCGGGCAGCCCGGAGCTCAGCGTGCTGTTCGTATTTGTAAAGAGCTGGTTTAAAAAGGCTAAACCAGCCCTGACTGGTGCGGCTCAGTGGATTGAGTGCCAGCCTGCAAACCAAAGGGTCACCAGTTCGATTCCCAGTCAGGGCACACAACTAGGTTGCGGGCCAGGTCCCCAGTAGGGGGCACATGAGAGGCAACCACTCACTGATGTTTCACTCCCTCTTTCTCCCTCCCTTCCCCTCTCTCTAAAAATAAATAAATAAAATCTTTTAAAAAATTTTCTCTCCTGAAAAAAAAAAAAAAAAGGCAAAACCAGACACAGACACACAACAGAAGCTGATGCGGCCGGAGCAGTGCTGACCTGGGCAGAGCCTGTCGTGTTCTTAGCATCGGGGGCTTGCGCCCTGTCCCCTTTTTTCTTCACTGAGACGCACCTGAGATTTTCCGTCATTGCAGTCTTTTCAGAGAAACCGACTCAATGGATTTTTTTTTCTTTCTTTTTTTAATCCTCACCTGAGGATATGTTTATTGATTTATTTTTAGGAGATGGGGGGCAGGGGAAGAGGGAGAGGGAAACATGGATGTGAGAAACATCCACCGGTGGCCTCCCGTCGTGCCCTGACTGGGGATCGAACCCACAACCTTCCGGTGCGCGGGATGCTGCTCCAACCCTGCGAGCCGCCCGGCCGGGCCTGTTTTTCTCTGTATGTGTTTAATCTCACTTGACCTCTTCCTTTGAGTGTCACAGGCTCTCCTTTTCCTGGGCTTTGAGGCCTCTAGACCCTAGATCTCCCGGCCGTTCGCAGTGTCTGCGCGGGGGGCGGTCCGCTTCCCCGGCGGCGCAGCCCGTGCTGCCCGCGAGAGTCCGCGTGCGTCCGCTCTCGCTGTCCGTCAGCCCGCGGGAGGTTCCCGCGCACGGGCCGTTCCGTCCGGACCTCTGGGTTCCGTGCTGCGGTGTCTCTTTGTTTGCAAACGCATTTCGGGGGTGCTGGGCACCTTTCTGCCGTAGTTTCCGAGTTCAATCCCCCCGTGGTCGCAGAGCGGGCTCGGGCACCGCGATTGCTCGACCTCACGGACGCGCCGTCCTCACGGCCCTCGGGCTGCCCGGGGGCGTGGTGTGCCGCGGTCCCGAGTGGGAGTTTGTCCGTCCCCCTCAGTCTGCCACTGGTCCTGGGGTCCCCGCTGGGGGTGTGGTCCTTGCAGGCTGTTCTGTCTTCCTGAGGGTTCGGTCCCCTGGCCACCACGGGGACACCGGACAGCTCCGCGCCGCGGAGTCTGCGTGCCCTCCACCAGTGGGGCCCCTCCCCCTGGGCATGGCGGGGCCCCTCCCCCTGGGCTTGGTGGGGCCCCTCCCCCTGGGCGGGGACTGGGTGCGCCTTTTCCCGCTTTCCCTCCCAGCTTTCTCGGTCTTTCTTTCAAGGCTGGCTCTCATTTTTCTTCTTTTTTCTTTTAACCCAGCCTTCACAAGACGTCCATCTTCTGGTGGAGCGTCCAGTCCGGTCCGGTCCGTTTCGTCGCTGGTGTTCTGGGTTTCCCCTCCTACCCCCCCAGGTGGCTCCCGGCTGTCCCTCTGCTCTTGTCGTGCCTCCGTTTTGTCCTGGCTGCTTCCCGTCCCGTCCCCAGTCCGTGGACTGCGCCAGAGGGCTGGAGATGCGGCGCGCACCCCAGCTCGCATCGTCCTTGCGTGGGAGCCCCCACCCAACCCCGGGCCGCGTTTCTGTGACGCAGCCACCTCTCCTCTCGTCTGCTCCCGCCCCCATTCTGCAGTCGCCACGGTCCCGCTGTCCTCGTCCACGTTCCCTGCCTGGCTGTCCCCACTGCTGCCCCCACTGCTGCCTCCACTGCTGTCCCTGTGCGTGTTCGGCTCTCCCAGCCCTTCCGTTGCTCTCTCAAACCCCGGTGTTTATTGCTCTGCACGTGGGTCCCCTCTCGCTCTGCACCCTCCTCTCCTGACCCTCGTCACCGGCGTCGTGCCTGGTCAGTTCTGCGTCCCTGGTCACCACACAATCCCCTCTCCGCCTGGGGCTTCCGTCCCCCACACTCCAGGGACTTTTATTCTGTTTTCTGATTTTCCACTTTTTTTCTCTGTCGCGTGACTTTCCCACTCACGAATCTTCCCCCCTCCCTGTGAATCCTATTCCCAGGACTTTCGTGGAGCTGGTGTCTGGGGGCAGTGGTGGGGCGGTCGCCTGGAGCCCAGCTGGCGTCTTCTGTACGCCGGTTGTTGTCTGCTGTCGTTTGGTTCTGGGCCCTTGTGTTCCTGGAAACTTGCGCTGGGTGCTGGGCTTCCTGTGCGAACGTTTGGGGGCTCCCAGCAGGCTCCTCCTCTGAGGGCTGGGGCCCCGGCCTCCTGGCGGCCCTGCTTCCGGGCACACCCCTTCCCGAGTCTCAGCTGGGGTTCTCCAGGGCGCCTCCTCCTGGGCGGCAGGCCCCACACCCAGCATTTGTCTGTCTGGTTCCAGATGTGATTGTGGTTTGTTTCTTGGCGGCTTTTTCTGCAGCTGCTGCCTGTGCTGCTTTGAGGTCGACTGACGCGTCTAAGTGAAGTTGGGAGGTGGTGCCTGAAACCAGTTCTGGGGCCACGACCCCGCGTGCTGAGGCCAGGGTTGGGCCCTGCCGTCCAGGCAGCTGCTGGAGCTGTCCTGGGGGGGTTGCCCCCACCGTGGGCGGTTTGGGGCCTCACAAGCTGAGTGCGTTAGCTGTGCCACGGCCGGCGGAGTGTTAAAGCCGTGTAGCGGAACGTCGTTCTGGGGCTCTGCAGGGCACCTGCGTCCTGGGGTTGCTCCCACGGGCAGGGTGGGCACGTGTGTGGTTTTACACGAACGTGTTCACCAGGCGCACAGAGCCCCACTGGGTGTTCCTAGTGGCCAGTGTCACATGGTCGGGTGGGTGGGGGGCTGCACGCGTGTCCCGAGAACAGCCCTGGACGAGCCTGCAGGACCCACGGGAGGACGGAGAGCTAAAGGGGGCGGCCAGGTGGGCACAGAGAGCAGGGGCTGGTGGGGTCGCCAGGGGAGGGTTGGGAGGCCAGTGAGGGCACCAGCGGGGTCCCCCAGGGCCAGACCAGGGAGCAGGAGACACGCACAGCAGAGTTCACTGGGCTGGGCGGAGGCCAGGGCAGTGGGCATGGGCGCTGGTGGCACCGGCTGGGGCGGGGACAGGATAGCTGGGTGGGGCCACGCCCAGGGGGGCGTTCGGGTGCTCTGAGCTGTCTCCGAGGGGCGGTCAGCCGGCCCCTGTGTCCCGCAGGGTAGGGCGGCCCGGCCTCGGGCCCTCTGGGTGCTGTCCAGGGTCTGATCCAGCCTGTGTCATCCCCAGCAGGTGCACCTGCACCTTCCAAGCTTAGTCACCCCAGGCACCTGCCGTGTTCTGTTCCCACCTTCATTCTCCTTTCTGCCGGGCGTCCCCCACCAGACTCTCGTCATTTCCCGCCCGACAGACCGCATTTCACTGGCTCTAAATGCATCTTGTCCCGCGTTTTAGCATCCGTGAACTGGGGTGCGCCTCATATCGGCGGTGCGTCCCTCGAACACTGACGGTGCTTCTGCTCTCCGACCCCGCCGTGACCCCGCCTGTCCCCGCTGCGGGGCCCTGAGTGCCCCGCAGGAGCTGCCCCGGCTGCCCCGTCGGTCGTGATAGCACGGACAACGTCCTTCACGGGGCAGCCCCTTTGCGAGCCGCCGTCTGGTGGGTGCCCAGCTGGCAGCCTGAGCGTTCACGACACAGGACGTCTCTGTCGCCCCCCGGGCCCCCCTGTGCTGTCCCATGGCCACCCGCCTGCACCACGGGAAGGCACTGCAAGCACCTGTCCTCGGTGCCTGTCGTGGTGTCTTTCAGAGAACACCACGCCGAGGGGTCACCCCACTTTCAACCGCTGGAGGTGGGCTCTTCGCTGTGGCAGGGTCAGTCGGGGTTTGTCCGGGTGTGTGTCAGTAACGGGCTCCTTCCTACATGGAGCTGCGAGCCCCTCCTCTGGGCGGCCCCCCGTGTGTGTCCCCTGCTGCGGGACACCGGGGCCGCTCCCCGTTTGAGGCCCTTGCAGTCGGAGTGAGGCAGACGTCCTTGTGCAGAGAGCCGTGGGGACAGTCCTCATTCCCCGTTTCTCCGGGGTGAACACCTGCGAGTGGGATTGCCTGGCCACGGGCTCACTGTGGGTGTAACTTCCTGGGAAACCAGCCAGCCGTTTCCCAGCGTGCCCGTGTGCCTCTGTGTTCACCGGCCGGGCCAGCCAACGGTCTTGTTGTTCCATGTCCTTGTCTGCACTTGCTATGCTCAGGTTTCAGGCTTAGCCAATCTTGTGCGTGTGAAGTGGCATCTCTCTGCGGCTTGATCTTGCCTTGTTCTGGTGGCCGACGAGGTGGAGCGCTTTCCGTGTGACCGTGTACCATCTGGATCTTCTCTGTGAAGCGTCCGTCCAGATCTTTGGCCCAGTTCTGAAACCAGGTTGCTCGTCTTCTTCCTGTGGAGTGTTGAGAGCAACACTCTGTGTCTTTTCCAGGCAAGCCCTGCACCAGACCCGGGACCGGCAAACCTTCCCTCCGGCCCACCGCTGGCTTGGTTTTTCACCTTCCCCAGACCAAGGAGGTTTCCGTTTTGATAAAGTCCAGTTTATCCGTGAATTGTTTTACTGTGAAAAGGCACAGTGGGTTGTGCCTTTGGGGTCGTGTCTAAGCTTTTAGCGGAACCCAAGATCACAAAGATTTTCTCTTCTTGGGAAAGTGTTACAGTTGCGCGCGCCGTACATGGGGTCTGTGACCCCTTTCTGTTCATTCTTCAGTCCGCAGGCCGGCGCTCACCCCACCGAGCCGCGCCAGCCAGGCGGGCCCTTTTTGCTGGTTTGTGTGTGAGGTGCGCGGGCCAGGCGGAGGGGGTTTTCGTGTGCGTTCTGCCTGTGCACAGCCCATGACACAGTACCGTTTGTTAGACCAGCTGTCACCCCTCCACTGAGTGGCATGTGCACCCCTGTCACCACTCAGCTTGAGCATGTCTGCATGGGTCTCCTCCTGGACCACGATCGGTGTCTCCTGTCACCTGTTCTCACGGTCAGCCTTCTCACCGGACAGCGTGAGTCGGCGCTGTCCTTGCCGTCCGGCTCTAAGTTGTACTTCTCCATGTCGTTGGAAACTGGGGGTCATTCTCTTCCTCTGCCATCTTCCCAGAAGGCTCAGACTCCTGTGGGGTGGGCGTCGCCGTCTCTGCCCCTGCCCGGCCTCCACGCACCCTGGGGGGCTCCTGAGAGGAGGGGCTGCCCCTGCCACCCGGGAGGTTCCCCAGGGACACACTGTGTGTGTCTGGGGACAGGAGCAGGGTTCTCTTGGGGCCTCTGGCCGGACAGCGCCCTGGGGCCGGGGCCAGGCTGCGCCGCGGGAGGAGGAGGTCGGTGACTTGCTCCGGGGAGTCGGGACCCACGGGAGGCCGAGGCAGTTCAGCGGCCGAGGCCAGCGTGGCCCTCCCGACCTGCGGCACCTGTTCCTCCTTCTGCTCATCCTTGAACATTTATTTGTTACTGTGGTCCACCACACATGGCAGCCACCGTCCCCGCCCCGGCTCGGGGCGCACACGGCTCAGCGGCAGCAGGGACAGTCACACGCTGTGCAGCCACTGCCACCACCGTCCTCTCCAGGACCGTCCATCTTCCCACACGGACGCTCGGTCCCCATGAACCCCCACTTCCACCCCTGCCCCAGCCCACCGTGGGCTCCCTGTCTCTGCCGGTTCGGCCCCTGCGGGGACCGCGTGTGAGTGGGACCTCACAGGAGTGTCCTCCTGCGTCTGGCCCATCTGACAGCACCGTCCTCAGGCCCTTCTTTGCTGGCTGGGTTCATACAGGGTCACAGGGTCGCCGGGGCAGGAGCAGCAGGACCTGAGGCACTCGGGGACCCGCCTGGGTCCCCCTTTGGAGCCCCTGGGGGGCCCACCCACGTGTCCTGTGACCATGCGTGTGTTTCCTTCGGCTGGTGGTGGGACCCGCTTGCCCGCCCGTGCGCCTGCGGCCCCCCCTCCGCCCTGCATCACCAGCGGGGACCCCCCTCCCAGCACACCAGCGCACTGATTGCCTCTCGTGCGCTTCTCCCCACGCTCCCCAGGCCGCACGCCTGCGGCCCACAGCCGGACACCGGGTGGCTGCTGTCCGCGTCCTTGTCTGGGGTCATGGAGGTCACAGCCGTGCCTCGGCGGCCGGACCCAGGGTGACAGGAGGACACTGGGTGGGTCCCCGCGCTCTGGGGACCTCGATGTCACACGCAGAGTCTCCGCAGGTGGTCACACCCACCCACCCGCCCAGGGCTTCCCATCACTGTGCCCCCCCGGGCACACGTGTTCTGGGTCCCCAGAACCAAGTTGTAACTGGGGGCCCTGCCCTGTCCCCAGAAGGAGGGGCCCGGGCAGGCACCAGGGCGCAGGAAGGAATTCGGGGCACCTTCCCAGAGGCGCCCCCTCGGGTTTGGGTATTTTTAGCCGGCGCGGTGCTGGCACGTGCCCAGCGGAACAGCGAGTGCGTCTCCTGTTCTGGATCTGACCGTCTCTGGCTCTCGGGGAGCCGGGCTGGGGCTGGGGGGCAGGGCAGCGTGTGAGGGGTGCAGACACCTGGTGCCGTTTGGAGCGGGGAGTGCTCCGTGCGTGCTGGCACCGGGCTGCCAGCAGGGCCGGGCGGGGATTCTGTTTTAAAGTGTCACCGGGGCTTTTTCCTGGCCCCACCCTGATTCCTCCCGGTGGTGATGCGGGATGGGGAGGTTCTCCACTGCTCTCTGCTCACCCGCCTTCCCCACTCTGGCCCCCCAGCATGTCTGGTGGGAAATGCCACCCCACCACGGGGGCCCCTTCTGACTCCCAGACCTGTGCAGCTGGGGGTCTGCTAACTGGGGGAAACGGCCTCCTTCCTCCTGGGATGCGGCTGCAGCTGGGCTGAAGGCACAATGGGTGGCCCTCCACCCGAGCGGGCGGGTGGGCGCCTCCCTGCAGAGGGGCTGAGCCAAGGGCACGGGTGGGGGGGGTGGCCTGGGGTCCCTGCATGGTGAGGATGCGGGGCAACTCTGGACCCGGGTGTGGCTGGGCCCGCTCCACCAGGGCTGGCTTGCTCAGGGCTCCCTGACTCCGCCCCGCGCCGCCAGCCGCCCCGGAGTGGTCCGGTAGGAGCATCCACAGAGGCGGCATCTGTCTGGCGCAGTGGTGCCGCTGGCAGACACAGTGCTGCCTCTCCGCCAGGTGCAGGGGGCGGGGCCTCAGGGAGGAGCCCACCCACAGCGGGCTGCCATGCACCCACAGGGCCGCCTGGCCTGCGGGCCTCTGCTTGGTGGACACCTCCCGGGAGCCCCCGGGGCCTCAGTGGGCAGCCCTCACCTGTTTTCCTCCATGCACGTGTCTATGCTGGTCCTCCCTGCAGAGGGCAGGGCGGGCCAGGGGAGCAGGGCCCCCCCCAGGCCTGGGTGGCCAGGGCGGGAGTTCCTGTACTCCGTACCGCCCCCCCCACGGGGCTGCTCTCGGGGACCCTGACCGGCCTGTTCTGTTCCCGCAGTGCCGGAGAAGCCGGAGCCAGTGCCGCTGGAGAGCCGTTCCTGCGTCCTGATCCGCCGCGACCTCGTGGCCCTGCCGGCCAGCCTCATCAGCCAGATCGGGTACCGCTGCCACCCCAAGCTCTACTCGGAGGGGGACCCCGGCGAGAAGCTGGAGCTGGTGGCAGGTGAGCCGCTGGGCCGGCCGCGGTGTGCCCAGACGCCTCCCGGTTATTTTTTTCTGCGGATCTGTGAACAATATGTACTCATCACCAATCAGTCAAAAAAAAAAAAAAAAAGATAGAACGTCTATTTCCTCTAATTTCCTTTTAGAAGAATGTGTCATTAAGAGGAGTTATTCAATTGAATTCATTTAGCATTCTAATTGAATCCCCTGGGCTGATCTCGCTCCTGATTGGCGGGGGCGGCAGCCTCGGTGGTGCTCCTGTTTGGGTGTTGGATGAGACCGAGCCGCACGCGGTTTACTGGCCCCGCCCCCGACTCCCCGAGTGCCACGGGGGCCCCGTCCGTAGGGGGACGACCAGGGGTTCCAAGCGGCAGCTCTCGGAGACGGGCCCGTCTGAAAAAGGCACAATGTGACTGAGTCAGAAGCCCACGAGGGCCAGTGTCTTGGCCAGAAACATTGATCTCCTCAGTGGGAGCCGTTAGGAGGAGATTGTGAGGCTGTTCCAGGGGGGCTGGTGGATGTGGGTGGCCCTGTCCCCCTTGCTGGTGGGCATGGAGCTCTTTCCAGGGGCCTCGCCCCTCCTTCCAGGCGGTCCCAAACATGGGCTGGCCGGGAGCAGGGCGTCGCCCTCCTCCTCGGGGCTCCCCCGTTTCCTCTGCCAGCTGCCAGGGCCTCGCGGACCCCTGCCTGTTGGTGGGCGGGGTCGGCAGAGGCGAGGACTGGCCGCCCTCTCTGGCCGGCTCCCGGCCGGTTCCTTGTTGGGCCCCCCTGTGCCCGGTCCCCTGGGTGGGTCTCCCCACCACAAGAGGGGCCGAGGGCGACCTGCTCTGCTGTTGAGTTTGAGGGTCTGCAGACAGCAGGTGGCTGGACACGAGGCCCTCGGGGACGCCCGGCCTGTGGTGGCTGGGGACTGTCGGGGAGCACTGACCGGGCACCTGCAGGCAGCCTTCACGCAGGACTGGCCTTGGGCCTCTCTGACCGGCTGCTGCCGGCTCCCCTGGAGACCTGGCTCATGGGGGTAACCCTGTGACGTCAGGGAAGGGGCCCCACGTCCCCGAGTCTGGGAAGAGCAGGGTCTCGTGTGGCCCTTTGCCCTGTCCACCGGGTGGAGCCCTGCCCTGATCCCCTTCCCGACAGGGAGGCCACAGCCCTTTGTTCCCAGCCTGGTGGGGTGCCCGGGGCTGGCAGGTCCCTCACCCAGAGGAGGGGCCTGCTGGGCAGCTGCGCCGGGCCTCCCCTCACTGTGTGTCTGGTGGCCGCAGGCTCCGGCGTCTACATCACGCGCGGCCAGCTGATGAACTGCCACCTGTGCGCGGGGGTGAAGCACAAGGTGCTGCTCCGCAGGCTCCTCGCCACCTTCTTCGACAGGTAGGCCCCTCGGCCGCCCCGGAGCCTCCGGCGTCTGCTCGAGCCCCAGCCATCTGCTCCTCAAGGCCCTCACCTTTCTGACCTCACGCCCCGGGGCAGGTCTGGGGGAGGGCACAGCCCTTGGGCATTTCTGGGAGGGCTTGGGGACCCCCCCCAACAAGGTGAGGAAACGCCCTCCACCATCCAGGTGAGGGGCTTTCCTCACTCCGTCCACCAGGGGGCGTGGGGCCTACTCTCCCACTGCCCCCAGCCCTGGGGATGAGCCCCACACATGCAGGCTTCCGGCTCCTCTGTCCAGCGCTTGGGCAGGGGAGCCCGTTCCCTCAGTCACCCGTGGTTGCCTGCGGCCGCCTGTGGCCAAATCCTCACCCTGCGTCCCCCCCCCCCCCCGCCCCCGCCAGGAACACACTGGCCAACAGCTGTGGCACCGGCATCCGGTCGTCCACCAGTGACCCGAGCCGCAAGCCGCTGGACAGCCGAGTCCTCAACGCTGTGAAACGTAAGGGTCCCCGGGGGGTTGGGGGGGGGCCTGGGGGGCCGGGGGGTGGCCTGTCCCCCGAGCCAGGCGGGGCTGTGGGTCAGGGTGGGGGGAGAAGGAGTAGGTCTTGAGGTGGGAAGGTTCTTGGTAGGTTTCCAAGCGTGATGAATTCAGCTGCGAAACTATTTTAATATGTGAAATAGATCTAATTTTCCTTTTTGAACAAAACCCTTTATTTACATGTGGAAGTTATTTTGAGCCTTTGCCATCTGCTCCGCGGCTTCGGCCTCCCACTCCTGGGCGCCCGGGGGCGGAGCCCGGCCACCGCGGTGGCAGACGCCACCCCGCCCCACACCCCCGTCTCGGGAGACGCAAGCGGTGCCCAGCACGGGCCACGCTGCCCAAGTGGGAGTCCTCCTGTAGCTGTGGGCCCACCACATGCTCAAAATCACACCTTGTTGGAGAGCAAAGGGGGTCCTTTGCAGTTGGGAAAGTGTGGGGTGCTGGCCGGGCCGCCCGGAAGATAAAGTAGAGGGGACAGTGAGGCCCAGAGAGGCTAAGGGGCTCAGCCAGCCAGTGGTCAGGTGCTGGAGCCACAGCCCTGCCTTTGGTCCCCTGAGGGTCTCTGCTCCCCCAAACAGTCTGAGCAGAGACTGTCCCAGAGCCCAGAGCGGAGGGGGGGGGGGGTGGCCTGCAGGGCCTTGAGGTGAAAGGGTGGCCACTAGTGTTTAAGCTGAGGCCCGGAGAGCACCGGGGGACAAGGGGCCTATGTGCCAGTGGGGAGCAGGACCCATCCCCCGCCCCCAACGGCCCAGGAGAGGCCACCCTGACCCCGAGGCCCGTCTAAGGTGTCTCAGCCCCGGGAGCCCCTCGGAGGTGGAGGGTGGGCAGCCGTGGAGTCCCAGGGGCACAGCCCTTCTCATGCGCCCCCGCACCTGTCCCCAACCCCCCCCCCCCCCGCAGTGTACTGCCAGAACTTCGCGCCCAGCTTCAAGGAGAGCGAGATGAACGTGATCGCGGCGGACATGTGCACCAACGCCCGCCGCGTCCGGAAGCGCTGGCTGCCCAAGATCAAGTCCATGCTGCCCGAGGGCGTGGAGATGTACCGCACGGTCATGGGCTCCTCGGCCGCCAGCGTGCCCCTCGACCCCGAGTTCCCGCCCGCCGCGGCGCAGGTGTTCGATCAGCGCCTGTACGCCGCCGAGCGGCGGGCGGACGCGGCCGCCATCGTGGCCCTGAGAACTGACGCCGTGAATGTCGACCTGGGCGCCCCCGCCAACCCCGCCTTCGAAGCGGGCGAAGAGGCGGAGGGGGCCGGCTCCGTGATCCAGGAGGTGGCGGCGCCCGAGCCGCTGCCCCCCGCCGGCCAGAGCCCCCCGCAGCCCTTCGAGCAGGGCAGCGGCAGCGCCAGCCGGCCGCAGACGCCTGCAGCCCGGAGACCCGAGGGCTCCTACGCGGGGACCTTGTAGAGGGGCCGCCGCGCACGCGCCGGGACCGGTACTAGCTGCTTGCATGCGTTACTAATACAGACCAATGTGATCAAGCCACTTACCTACTGAACTGCTGTTGCCTGAAAAAAATGTGATTTTTATTCTGCTTGTATTTAAAATTTACGAAGGAAACTTGCATTCGTGACACTGTAAACAGTTAGGCCCCTGGCTGCCGAGTTGCGAGAAAGGCCCCCGGGCCCCCTTTCCCTGCGCGAGGTCAGCCTCCAAGTGTAGCTTCCCCCCCCTTCTCGGGGAGGGTGCGTGAGGCCGACGGGCCCTGGGGCCCCGCCCTGCCCCTGCCCGAGCCGCCCCCTTCCCGCCCCTCTGCCAGGACGAAGCCAGGGGCCCGTGGTGTGGGGACCCCCGTCCTTACCTGTGAGGAACCCGCCCGCCCCTGTGGGGCCACGGCCAGGGCTGGGCCCCCAGGGGCCAAACTCCTTGTTTTTCCTTCTTCCCGAGACCCGGGGTCGGGCCTGCCGGGTCTGCGTGCGAGTGGGGTGTGTGTGTGTGCGAGTGTGTGGGGGGGGCTGTGTGTGGGGAGCAGCGTGGCAGGCGGCGATGGGTCTTGCCGTCCCCGTGAGCAGGGAGCGGGGGCCCTGGCTGTGCCCATCCTCCGGCCCCCGCCGCCCCTCGGTGCACCTGGGCCCCCTGGCTCCCGCCCGCTGCCCACGGTCCTGCGGGTGGGGCCGCCCCCCGGGTACCCCGCCCTCCGCCTTGTCGGGATTGTGTTTGTTCGTTCATTTGTTTCCGTTTGAATTCAGATCCGTTTCATACATGGTTTGGAAACTTTCAGACCCAAAAGAGCAAAAAATTAGGGAGGACTGGGTGTGCTTGCCCCCAGCCTGCTACGGCTTGGGGCAGGTCATCTGTCTACCACGCCTCCCCCTCCCGGGCCGGGCTTTACTCGCCTCCTGTTGGGGGCAGGGGGTCCCCGGAAGTGCAGAGTGAGCGGTGAGGTGGAGGCCACTGGGGGGCCAGCCTGGCAGGTGGGGGGTCCTGCCTGGTGCGGGCAAGGGGCCAGGCTGGGTTGGCGTGGGGCCCCCCTACTGTGCTCTGACTCTTGGGGTGTGCCCCACTCCGAGGCCGCAGGGGTGAGGGCGGTGGGCACAGGCCTGCGCTGGGGCGGTTGCCGGGGAGCCCAAGGTGGAGGTTCTGGGAGGCGCAGGGCCTGGGGCGGGCAGTGAGGCAGGACCCACAGGAGTTGTTGGTCTGTTTGAGGTTGAAATGTTCCTTTTGAAGTGTAGCTGCTGGTTTCAGGGTGGTGGTGGGGGGACACGGGTTGTCGGAAGTACTCCTGTAGCCACTTGCCCTGGGTGCTGTGTCGTGTCCAGGGCGACCTGCCTCCCCAGTCCCAGGCAGCCCCGGACGTGGCCATAGACATGCCCCCCCTCCCAGCCTGGAAGGGGTTGGAATGGCGCCGGGCTCTGGCCCTCCGCCTGTGGGTGCACACGGGGCTGGGCAGGCGAGGCTCAGCCCCACTCAGGACCCACAAAGCTGAGCCTCGCCAGCTGCAGGGCCCCGTGGGGGGCCCGTGGGGCAGCCTGGGGTGGGGGGGGTGGGCTCTTTCCCGCTCGCTCCTGCTGCTGCTGCCCTTCCTGTGGGGGGCGGCTGCACGCTGCCTCCTGGCCCCCTCCAGCCAGGGTGGATGTGGGCCTGGCCTCCAGAAAGACCTGACAATTTCCGAAAGGAGGTGGGGGGAGGAGCCCAAGGTGGGCACCTGGGAGCCCATTGCAGCCCCTCTCCCGCTTGGCCCTGCCTGAGTGCAGGGCAGTTCCACGGCCGCGGCTCGGACTGGAGCTGCACACGGGCCGCAAGCTGGCCCAGAGGCGGGCCTCCACCTCTTCCTCCCTGTCGGGGACCGGCCCGCCTGCCCGCCCGCTAGGGACCAGAACTGAGCCCTCCTGGAACTGGGAGGAGCCCATACTCCCCGGGCACCCACAGGTGGCCTCAGGGCAGGGGAGGTGATGGTGGGTGAGGTTGACCCCCACCCATCTCCCATCTGGAGTTTCCTTGGTCTGCCCCCCCCACCCAAATTTGCACTTTAATTTGACCATCCCTGGGGACCCTCGGGAGACGGGCCCACCCGTCCCGGCTGTGGACCGAAGGGCTCGCTCTGTCTCCCTTCTCCGCTCCAAAGTGGGCGCAGCCACCCACCGGGGCCAGGAGGGGGAGGGGCGCCGCTGGCCCGGCGGGGGCGGCGGCGGCGGCGGCCGCACAGAGAAGGCCTGACCGCCGCGCAGGCCAGCACAATGTCCCGTGACTTCCGCCCCTTCGTCGTTTGCAACCGCCGTCTGTTTTCGTTGTTCTGGGGAAGGAAGGCAAAGCCCTAGGGGAAACTAATCATTAAATGTGAATGGGTTCCGAGCTCTCCCGGGCCCCCGGCGGGCCGGGCCGAGCGTTTTGCACTAAAGTGTCCCGCGCGGTGGACGCGGGTCCGGAGCGTTTGCGGGCGGGCGTGGCTGATGATTGTACGTGCCGGGGCGTCCCTCCGAGGCCCCGACGTTCCGCGGGGCGGGCGGCGGCGGCCTGGCTCGGGGGCCTTCCAGAGTGCCTTAGCATCTTTTGATCATTTTTTCCCAAGGAAAACCGATTACGAACACCGGACCCTCCCCCCTCCTCTGTTTACAAGACGACTAACCCCTGTCCCGTCAGCGTGACCCCGACCCCCAGACCCTGTAGCTGGAGAGACGAGCCACTCAGTATTTATGAGATGTGTGCACCTTTATCCCTGAGCTTGACTACTAGCAATATGCATATACTACATAGAGTCCTATATAGAGCTAAGTCGTAGCGGCGCCGCGTCGAGGGGGAGGAGCGAAGGGACTGAAGGCGTGGCGCCGGCGTGGCGCCGGTCCGGGCTCCGGCCGCCGCCCCGCCCCCCTGCAGGAGGCGGCTGGGATGGAGTGCAAAAGGTCCCGGGGAAGGGACCCTCGAAGTGACAGATACTGTGAGCTGGGGCGGGGCCCGCCCGCCTGGCCGGCGTGCCTGGGTACTTGAATTCTGTCTTGTTTTCTGCACTGTGTCTGGCCTCGCCCAGAGTTCTCTGTGGTCACTTAACTTTGCATTGGATTCGATTTGTCTCGCCTTGCCCTGACCGTGGACGCAGCTGTGGACCAGAGGCAAGGGGGAGAGGCTGCGGGTGGGAGCCTGCTGCCCCTTCCCCGGCTGTCCCGTGTGGGTGGGAGCCCCGCCTAGTTCTCCTCCAGGGTCGTCTGTCCGGTCTGTGTCTGTGTTCGGAGCCAGGAGGAGGGCGGCGGCGGCGGGAGACTGTGCAGGGACTCGGGTGTGCGCGGCCCGGGGCGGCCCCCCCGGCCGGTTCCTGCTCAGATCCTCCTCTAGACGGGTTATTTGGGGGGAAGCATCTTGCTGCAGGAGAGAAAGGCCAGTGAGCCATAAACCAACGGAAAACGAGAAAGCCCGTTTGCCTCTGCCGGCAGTAACCGGCCCGCAGAGCCGCGGGCCCTCGCTGCCTGCCTGGGGCTTGAACTGCTGTTTCAAACACCGCTGCCGCTGCCGCCACCCGTCATGGCGCCGGCCGGCCGGTGGGAGCCCTGGGACCGGCAGGGCTCCGGACAAGGTGTTTTCTAACATGGCGACAACATGTTGGTTGTTTTGTTTGTTTGTTGTGTTTCTTTGGGGGAAAAAAAAAACGAGAAGGAAAATTATGCAGAAATCTAACGCTTTCAGATTGGACAGCCTGCTCGAATTCTGATCGGTCGCTTCGTTGTTAGCGTTTTGCACATGACTGTAATTTTTATGTCAACAGAAGCCAAAACTCGCAATACTATTTTTAGCAGACACACACACACACAAAAGAAAAACTAAATATAAAAATGTATAAATATTTTTGACTTGAACATTTGGCCGACACTGGGCGCAAACAGACCATCCGTCCCCCGGACGGGGTGTTTGGGGAGAGGACTTCTCCAGGAGACGGTGGTGGTGAGGTCGGAGGGAGGGGCGGGCAGCACTGTAACTCATGACTGTTAAAAACAAATAAAGAAGTACGTAAACCGTTCCTGGGCTGTAGAAAGGTTGGTTTCCCGTGCCACTGCGTTTGATTTCAGCCACGGAAGATGCTAGCTGGTTTCTTTTTTCTTTCTTTTTTTTTCAAGGAGGAGGAAACCTTTGTTCTCGCTGCGTCTCAGTCTCGGGGCTGCTCCGCAGCGGAGCCCAGACTCTCGCCGCGCCGGTCACTCAGCCTCCAGACTCGTCTGCCGCCGCGACCGGGACTGGGGTTCCCGGCGCGCGCGCGCACATGCGCAGAGCCGCCTCGGGAGGTGGGAATCCGTTACAGACAGACAAAAGAACACGACTGTTCGTTGTAAAGCGCTTTGTAAAGTTCACATTTACAGAACAATAAAGTCAGTTCAAACCCGAGTCACCTGCGCTTTGCTTGGTTGGGCCGTAGGTTGCCGGGAAAAGCCAGGGCGGGGCTGGGGCAGGTGGGGCTGCTGCGGGTAGGGCAGCCGGTTCTGGGACACCCTCAGGACCACCTGCAGGCTCGCCGCCCACTGTCCACACCTGGTCCATTTATCCTCCCTCCCACACTGCCTTACAAGGGAAGGGGGCTGCTGGGTAGGATGTCCTGGGGGGCCTGGGCCTGGGCAAGACCCTCTCCTTTTTTATTACGGTCTGCAAACTGGGAAAGCCCCCTCTGGCTCACCTGCCTGCCACCCACCAGGTGTGCAGAAGCCTTCCTCCCCTGTCCCAACCTCCTGCTGTACCAGGCCTGCCCCCCCGTGGATGGTGGGGGAATTGCAAGTGGGCAGAGCGGGTTACCTGGCCTGCTGGGAGCCCCTTGCCAGGCGGGGGTCCCTTGTCCCAACTGCCCCTGGAGCTGTCCCTCCCAGACCAGCAGAGCCTGGGGTTCTCGGATTCCAGCCTGGCACCTGTCTCCGCCTTTCCTCGCCTGCTGGAGCCCCAAGGGCCTTCCCGAGCTTTCCCCCGGCCCCAGGCAGGCACGGCTTTGTATCAATGTGTGCGGGGACGTGGTCGCTGGCCCTCGAATTTGCTTCCCACGTGTGGACACCGACAGGCAGGGTCCTCGCTGCCTTTTGTCCTGTGAGGGTCTCATCCGCAGCAGCCACCTCTGACCTCACAAAAGCGCCCTGGCCTCTCCCCTGCTGGGGCTTCATTGGTAGCCCCTGGTAGGCTCTGCTGGAGCTGGGACTTGACTTGCCTGCCTGTTTATCGGGCAGGGGTCCCCAGAAGGGGGTGACCCGGGGGCCGTGGTCAGCACGCAGCAGGCGCAAAGCCTAAAATGGATGGGTGAGGTTTCCAAAGGGCCCTCGGCACTGGGGACCCCTGCGGCAATGGGCATGCTGGTCTGGGGGCGCCCCAGCCCTCCGCTCCTGCAGGGGCCACGGGACACTGTCCCCCGGGAATGCCGAGAAGCCTGTCCCCACGCCCTGCCCCGCGCAGCCCAGCCCCGGACAGCGGGCACGCACCTGGCCTCCGCCTCCTGCTCTGGGTCTTGCTCCTGCCGCCCTCACCCAGCTCCTCCGAGTCCTCTCAGCCACCTGAAAGCCCCTTCCCCTCCAGCCTCGAAGCCGCTGGGCAGGGTGGGTTCCCAGAACACCCACCTGGGCCAGTGGAGACACCCAGCCTCTGGGCCATGGGCCCCCCTCTGTCCGGAAGGCCCCCAGCAGGCAGGCAGGCCCGAGCCCTTTGCGCGGAGGACCCAGAGGCCCGTGGTGTGTGGGGGGCGGGGGCGGGGAGAAGACAGTCTGGGCTGGCACCCAGCGGGCATCCTCCAGAAGAGCTGCCCAGCCCCCACCCCTGGTGGGGGTCCAGGGGGGGAGCGGGCACCTGTCAGCCTGTGTTCTGTGCCCTCCCGTGGCCGCCCACCCTCACAGCCTCCATAGAAACTGGCCGCACTGTCAGAACTTGCCTCAGCGCCCTGGCCGCCCCACCCCCACCCCTTCGTCCTGCCCTGGGAGGAGGGTGGCCGGTCAGCAGGACCCAGAGCCTCTGTCCTTCCGCACAAAAGGCGGGAGCTCCTGGGGTGGGGGCAGGTCCTTCGCTGCTGTCCCTGAGGGGGGAGGACACTGGCTGGGGTGAGGGCCTGGGCAATCAGAGGCAGGGGGTGGGAGGCGTCCGGAAGGGGGTGGGAGGCCCTGCCAGAATCCTTCGGGAGAAGGCAGGCGTTCACGCCCCAGTGCCCACGGCGGTGCCGGATAAGCCCGTGTGGACACGTGTGTGCTCACGGTCTGCGTGGAGGGGCCCTGGCAGGCCGGCTCCACAGACAGACTCGGCCCTCACGGTGTGGGGGCGGGGCATCTGCCCAAGCCAGCCGAGTCAGCTGGCCTGGCACCAGGCTGCGGAAGCCGAACCGAGATTCGTGGGGGGCGGGCCTGGGCCCCCCAGGGCTGGCGGGCAGGTGCCCGAGGGGTTGGGAGCCTCCCTCCTGTCAACCGTGGCCGAGGGAAGCCCCAAGCCCCTCCCTTTCTGTCAGCCTCTGTGCCTCACCCCCTGGCCGAAGGGGGGACGGGTGTGTGGAGAGAGAGTGGGCCGCAGGGGCCCACCTAGAGCGGTTTCCTGACACCCTGGAGGCCCCGGCGTTTTCCCAGGGGGGCCCACGTGCCAGCCTCCCTGGTCAGCTCTCCAGAGCCCCGCCCCTTCCCCCGCCCCAGGCCTCCCTGGTGCCCCCTCCCCTAACATCCCCCACACCGCGGCTCCACTCCGCCACAAGCCCCCCCTCCTGTGGGAGAGACGGGGGCGCACCCCAAGCTGAACACTGGAACACCCATCCGACGCTGCCTTTTCATGCCTCGGTTTCCCCACCTGTGCAGCAAGGGGGTGGGCTGTTATGATTCCCATGGGGCCGTGCAGGTCCGGGTGGGCCTGGTGCCCTGCGTGCTGACCACCTGAGGACCCTGCAGGACTGGGACATCGCCGCCCGTGTGAGAGGGCGCGCAGGGGGTGGCACTTGGACACCCAGGCCACTCCCACGTGGCGTGGACAGCTCTGTGCCAGTCCACAGGCCCACACGCCTTGTGGGCCAGTCCCCTGGGGCACCCGCACTCCCGTGCTGGGGTGACAAGTCCCCTCGGGGGAGGGGGCTCACTCGGACTGGCTGCGGCCACACCGCTTCGCCCGCTCTGCCGGGCTCCTGCTGCCCGGGCTCCCGGGAGCGCGGGGCGGGGTGTCTGCCCCTCTCGCCAACCCTGGGGCGTGGGACGGTTCCAGCTTTCACCAAACTGGTGGCCAAAACCCACTCTCCGGTCCACTTGATAAAACCTCCAGCCGCTGCCGCTCCTGCTCAGTGAGTGGAGCGTCCGGCTCAGCCTTGCCTCTCTGACCTCTGACCTCTGACCCCGGATGGCGGTCCCGCTCCGAGTGGAGGCCTGCTGGCGGCCCAGTGTGCGCATCTCCCGCACAGTTTGAGTTTCCACATCCACTCCCTGGCGGTCCCCTCGCCCCGGACGATGGACCCGTGCCTGTGGGGTGTCCCTGCGGACTCGGCTCTGACCTCCCCAGTCTGCTGAGCTGGGGGTCCCTTTGGAGAGAGGAGGGCCAGGCCCCCGGGCCCCTCCTTGGGAGGTGTCCCCATGGGGTGCTGAGCACGGGCAGCGGCGTGGCTGTGGGGCTGGAGCAGGGCCGAAGCCTGACCTGTGGCAGCAGGACGGCTGCTGCAGGGACCCACGTTAGTGTCCCCGCAGGCTGAGTCACCTAGGGGGGCGTGAGCCGTCTGCACACCCCAGGGTGGGCTAGTGAGACCAGCAGCATGGGGCCGAGGGCCCTGAGTCAGAGACCCCTCCCACCTCCCTGTCCAGGGGCCCCAGGCCCGCCCCCGTCTCTGGGACCCAAGTCCTGAGCCGTGAGAGTGGAGCCCGGAACCTGAGAGGGGCCTGGGGCCTCAGCCGAGGGTCATCCTGAGGGCCATGGGCCCGGGCAGGGTGGGGAGGCGGAGGTGGAGAGTAGAGGAGGCACGTGAAGTCAGACCCCCCAACAGGAGGTACTGCGGGGGCTGGGGGGGCCCTGAGAAATGTCCCTCTGGGTTCAGGGCTGGGCTGCAGGGTCCGGGGGGCTGCAGAAGGGGGGAGCCAAGGTACCCGGCCTCTGTCTCCCTGCACAGGCCATGGACACTCAAACGGCTGCAGGGCCTCCCCCTCCCCCCCAGAGCCTCCAGAGAGCCCCCCGGGGCCAGGGCTTCTGCAGACCCAGGAGCTGACTCCAGGGCCTCGCTTCAGCCCCCACCCGGGCCCGCAGTGGCGCTTCCAAGCCAGGGCAGAGCAGATGAGCTGCCAGGCCGCCCTGCGGGGGTGGGGGGAGTGGTTGGTAGGGGGCAGATGACATCACTGGGGCTGGGCCGAAGGCACCCACACCCCTGCGGGAGGCCCCCCCAGCAACGGGATGTAGAAGTGACAGGCCAGAGTGCAGCCGACCAGCTTCCTGCGGCTGGCGGGGAGGCCCGCGGCGCCCTCGGCTCCCGGCCCTCCGATTACACACTGGCGCTCCAAGCGCGTTCCTGGAACCGAGGCGGCCGCAGGACTCTCCGGAATGGAAATCAATCTGATTAGAGAGCAGTCAGTTACCGCCAGGGCCGGGTGGGTCGCGCGGAAGCCAGCTCCGCAAAACGCCGGGAAACTTTCCGGGGAAACGCCTGCTGGGAAGGGGCCCCGGGCGGGTGGGGGGGCTCGAGGGGGGCAGGGCCGGGCCACCCACATGGCCTGGGCGCGCACCCCACTCCTCCCGGCCTCCGTTTTCTCCTTCGCAGGATGGGGCGGTGCTGATGCCAGCTCTCGGGGTTCGGGGGCCTGGAAGGGGCCACGTGCTTACAAAGCCGCGGGGGTGCCTGGCGCACACGGTCCGCGAGGGGCCGGGTGGGCTCTGCGTGGGCGGAACTCCGCAGGTGGCTCTGCACCGAGAACCCGGCCAAGGCTGGGGGTCCCGCGGCCACACTCGGGTACCGGGAGGCTAAGGGGGTGGGGTGGGGACCCTGGGCCTCCCACTAGCCCCTGCTCCTTGGTCTGGCCACTCAGAACCTCCGTCTCCTCTTCTACACCTGGAAGCTATGGAGGGGGGAGGGCAATCCCCACAGGCGTCAGGCACCTTGAGGGTTAGCAGCAGCCTCCCCACTGGCCCCCACTCCGCTGGACCCCCAGCTTTCCCCTCCCAGGGAGGCTGGCCGGAGTCTGTGCCGCCCTCTCCCCGCAGCAGAGCCTGGGCCCGGGCCCTGGGGCGGGGACGGGACCCCTGGGTGGGTCTGGCCCTGGGAGGAGAAGCCGACTCACTGCCCCAGGGCTCTGCCTCAGGGGTCCAGGGTGGGAGCGGGTGGGGCCCACCGGCACCGGGATGAGTTCATGGGACGCCCCGCCCTTGCCGAGTAAGAGGCGGCAGCCGGTCCGTGGGTGCTTTGGGCGTGGTCGGGGGGATCACGGAAGGGCCCCTGCTGGAGGCGCCCAGAGCAAGCTGGACAAGCTGGACGTCCGGACAGAGGCCCAGCCCGGACAAAGATGGGGCACCCAGGGCCAGCAGCACTGGGTGCGGCCGGAGTGGGGCTCAGGCCTGGCAAGACGGGGGTGAGTCCCTGTGCCTGGAGCACCCGCCCACGGGGGCCCCTTGCTCCTGGGGGGACTCCAGGGCCCACTCGGGGCCTGAGCCCGTCACCCCCGGGGCCTCGGTTTCCTGCGCTTCTCTGAGGCACGTGCCCCCTGCGTCGGTGTTTAGGGAGTGGAGCAGATGGTGGGCGCAGTAGCACTTTAAATTAAGGATTCCGAAAGCGCATTAAATTTAGATTTAATAAGACAGTTACTGTATGGGAATCAGGGGCCCACCGATTACTCTTCAAGTGCGAAGGTCCCATCCCTTTCCGAGTTAATCTCGAGAACTGTGTGTGCGTGCTCCGGGGTGGGGGAGGGGCTGGCCTCCCCCCCTCTCCTGGTCTCAGCCCCTGCGGGGACCGGCCTCGACCCGTCACAGGGCCCTCCCTCCCGGGGGGAGCCCAAACAGGCCTGGGGCCACCAGAAGCCACTCTTTTCCTGCCCATTTGGCAGGAAGGGAAACTGAGGCCCAGAGAGGGGAAGGGCCTGGGCTGGAGCATTGCCGTTGGGTGGTGCTGGGTGTAGATGGCGGATGGGGGGTGGGGACAGTGGCAGGGAGGAGGCCGGGCCTGGGAGGGCAGCCTCGCGGGAGGGACACAGGGTTTGTGTCCCGTGATGGGAGATTTGCTGAGCGCGAGTCATTGGCCGGAGGGAGGTGGGCGGGGAGCATCTCTGGGCCCCCGCCGCTCCTTTCCAGGCCCCGCCCCCTTCCCCACAGACCTGCCCAGATTCTGGGAGCCGGCCTGCCCCCCACGCCCAGGCCCACTGGCCTGCCTCAGCCCCCAGCACCACGCCCCCACTTCCCCTCGAACCGGGGGGCTGGGAGCTGCCCAGTGAGGGGTGCTCTCCTGTGGCCACAGTGAAGCTGGTCCCCTCGTCACCCCCAGGACAGCAGGGGAGGCCCTGGGTCTCGAGACCGGAGGGACCCAGCTCCCACCTCCCCCAACGGATTAAGGCCCCTGCTCAGTGCCTGGAACTGGCAGCTGTGCTATCAACGATTGATCTGTTTGACGAGAAAAGCAGACGTTGTCACCTGCTATGAGCCGGCCCAGTGGGCTCCGCGGGCAGCCTGGCCTGGGGGGGGCCGAGCCCCAGCCGCCATCCTGCAGGCTCTCGGCAAGGGGGCTGGGGGGCTGGGGCCCTGGCTCCCCCGGGACAGCAGCCTGGCCGGGGACTGGCCGCCTGAGACCGGAGCCAGGTCTCCAGGACAAGGGTTGGCACCTGTTTGCTCTGTGAAAGTCGCTGCTCTTCCCGGGACCTTGCCTGTCCCCCTGCTTGTCACCTGCAGGAAAGGACCTGGGGTGACAGGGGCAGAGAGCCCGAGGCCAGGTGTCCACCAAACAGGACCCCAGGCCAGGCTCAGGGTCGCTCCCTGGGGCAGCCCTCAGATGGGGGGGGCAATGGTCACAGCGACCGTCTTGATGGCTCACCGTGGGTTTCCTGAACTTGTGCTGGGGTCCCTGTCTTCTGCTGGTCACGAGCTCCGCCCGCCTGCCCCGTCCAGCCCTGGGCTGGGCACAGCGCCCCCCCATGGCCACGGTCCAGACCACGGACGGGCCTCTGTTTTCTCGTTAATAGAGGTGGACGCAGTGCCCACGCGGTGACGGCAGCAGCAGCCACCTCACCCGCTTTTCTCAGGGGACAGTGAGGACCCACAGACTCACGGGGGAGACAGGAGGGGGCACCCAGGAGAGCCCAGTGGGAACGGGGGGCCTACGTGGGCTCAGCTCCAGCCCCCCGCACACCCCTGCCCCACCCCACCCAGTACAAGTGCAGGGAGCCTGGGAAAGCTGGCAGGGCCTTGGGGGCCTCCGGTGGTGGGGCGCCCTGCCCCCGGCTGGATGCACACATGGGGGCCCCTGGAACGGGAGGAGGTGGGGGACAGCACGCACTGCCTCTGGGTTGTTGGGAGGGTCGCGAGGAGCAGGGGCCCCTGGAGATCGGACATTAAGGTGGGGGTGGGAGGGGCGGGGGGCCGTAGGGGGGTCTGCCTGCTGCTCCAGAGGGGGCCAGAGCACCGAGCACTTAGGACCCCGCTCTGCCGCTGGCCAAGACCAAGGCCGGTCTGCTCTACAGAGCAGCTCCTCGTGACCAAAACTTAATTATTTTTCCTAAAGTAAAACAAAAACAAAAACAAAAACAAAAACAAGCCCTGGCTGGCGTAGCTCAGTGGACTGAGCGCCGGCCTGCTAACCAAAGTCTCGCAGGTTCGATTCCCAGTCAGGGCACAGGCCTGGGTTGCAGGCCAGGTCTCCAATAGGGGACACGTGAGAGGCAAACACGCACTGATGTGTCTCTCCCTCTCTTTGTCCTTCCCTTTCCCTCTCTCTGAAATAAATAAGTGAAATCTTTCATAATAATAGTAATAATAATAGTAATGACCCCTGATAACAACAGCACTCTGTGTGCCCAGAGGGGAGCGGGCGCTCTAACCCAGCAAGGCCTCCCGGGGACCCAGAGGGCCTCTCTGCCGGTTGGGGCTCCCCCATCCCCAGAATCCTCTGCCCTCCCCAGGGGCCACAGCCCTGGAACTCTGCACCCCCCCTCAGGTAAGGGCTCCTCAGAGCCTCCAAACTGTGGGGTTCAGTCCCCACAGCCCTGGACTGTCCGAAGGACCTGGGGCAGGGATGAGTCAGCTGGGGAGACACAGCCCCCGAAAGATCTAAGGAGCTGCGCCCGGCTCCACGGGAGAGCAGAGCCGCTGGGCCGCAGGGGGTCTGCGCAGGACGGGCCCTGCTGGCCTGGCGTGGGGATTAGGGGACTGAGGCCAGGGCGGTGGGGAGGGCCAGAGGCCAGTCCCCTGCCCACTCCATCCCCCGCCCCACACTGGAGCCGCCCCGCCCCCGCTGCCAGGCAGGGGCTCCCATACACAGCAGCGCCCAGCAGACAGGAGGCCAAGAAGGGTTTGCCTGAGCTCCTCCACAGGCAAGGGTGTCCGGCCCGGCCCAGCCTGGCAGCCCCCCCATGGAAGGACAGGTGCACAAGGACCACTACCCGAGGGCTCTGAGGCCGACCCCTGATCTGTCCCGTGGCACGGAGCATCCCCAGCGGTGGGGAAGAGGCAGAGAGGAAGGCACCCCCGATCAGGAGGGAGGGGAGGGAGCCGGGCGCCCCCTCTCCGCTGCCGCGCCCCATGGGCTGGCTGCTCCTGTCTGTTTAACGGCGGGCTTCCCCGGGAAGCTGTCGCCAGCAGTCTGCAAACATCACTTCCCGCTCCGCCGCCGCCTGCCAAGTGCCGCCACCAGCTTGGCTCGCAGGCCGCGCGCAAGCTGCCGGGCCTGGCACCCGGCTCCTCCGGGCCTCCCTCGGCGCTGGCTGGGAGGGCTGTCCCCAAGCGCCCCGGCCTCGCAGCCCCGGCGGGTCCTAGCCCTCTCCCCTCGGCAGCCTCGGTAGCCTCAGAGGCCCCCGGGGGCCCCACAACGGCTCGAAGACACCTTTGGGGGATTCGCAGAACTCTGGGGAGCTGGTGCATTTGGGAGAGTTTGGGACCCTAGGAGGGACAGCCTTGGGGACAGGTCACCACTTAGGGTCAGCACTGCGCCAGAGCCTAAGACACTGCAGCCCTCGGGTCCTAGCCCCTGGGGGCCATTCAGGGTCACGAGCCCCTTCAGGAAGGGTGCCGGCACCCTTGGACGGGTCCCTGTGGCGTGAGGTCCCAGCTTGGTCCCACCTGACCCTGGGGCCCGGGGCAGGGCAGCCCTGGGGGGACAGAGCTCCATCTGCTTCCCCGCAGCCTGGACCATGACAGGCCCCCTCTCCCCACCCTCCCTGGGCCCTCAGCTGGCAGGGGGGAGAGGTTCAGCCCCCCAACCCCACCAGGAGCCCCCAGTCCCGGTGCCTGGAACCCCAGCCTCCAAGCTACTCCAAGGCTCCGCCTTCCAGACTGGGCCGCACAGTTTAAAGTGAACAATTGTGCCGTCTCGTGGCCTCGTAATTAAGTGTCTCTTCATCCCAATTATTGTCAGAGAGCGACTCGTTCTCCGGCAATAAAACCCAACCTGCTTTGGGCGGGGGCCTGAGAGAGGCTCCTCCCTGCCCTCCTCCTGCAGCCGGAGTTGGGGGTGGGGTGGGGGAGGTGCCCAGCTCCCTGCTAGGGCTGGGAGACCCTCCGTCCTCGCTTTCTTTGCAGACCCCCTGCAGGCTGGGGGCAGCCCTGGAGCTTCCTATCTGCATTTGGGGGCTGCCAGGCAGGGTGGGGGGCAGCCTGGACCCTGGGCTCAGGGCTTAGGGAGAGACTGTGGATGGTTCTCGGGAGCGTGCACCCCCACGCACACGTGTGCACACACACACACGCACACACGTGAACATGGCCCATCAGACCCCATGGCCGCTCTCCAGCGCTGGGGAAGAGCCCCAGCTGGGGTCTTGGGCCCGATTTAGCATTTGTTCTTCCAGTAGGAGCCCAGGTGGCCTCCGTTTCTGTACCCACAAAAAGGGGGTGATGACCGGCCCCCTGTGCTGTCTCCTGGGGGGAGGGGGGACAGAGCCCAGTGGTGGGTGGAACGGAGGATGGAGCCGCCCAAGTCCAGCAGGGGTCAGAGCCCGCCGGGGCCAAGGTCACCCAGCACCACACTGGGCAGGAACTCCTCTGGATGGTGGGTCGTGTCCCCGAGGTCCCGCCCCACGCCCACAGACAGAGCCCTGGGCGGAGGACAAGCCATTTTCCTTCGAGCATTTAAACAATCGGGGCCAAAACGTGCCTAGCGGGGGTTTTTGCGAGGGAGGAGAAGCGGGAAATAATGAGCTGACCCAAGGAATTTGGTCCAATGTAATCTTCTAACGAGAATTGACTTTAAAATTATGGTTATTATCCCTATTTCCTTTCAGGAGCAGTTAAGACACTTCCGAAGGTGAGGTATTGATGTCCAAGTTCACGGGGCGCATGCCAGCACGGCGAGCCACTAAGGAGGGGAGCGAGGACCTTGGCGCGGTCAGCAAGCGCGGCCCTGGCCTCGGCCACTCGCCAGCACACGGCTCCCGGAGCCCAGGGCGGTGTCACCCCGGGGAGGGATGGGGGGTGGGGGGTGGGCTGCACAGACCCTCTTGTGACCGTGTGTTCGGCAGCTCAGTGGGCGCAGGGGAGAGCCCAGTGGAATGTGAGGTCGGTCTGGGGTGGGGCAGAGGTCAGGGCTGCCTGGAGCCCCATTCGAAGGTCAGAGGTGGCCTCTGTCAAGGCCTGGCTGGTGACCGGGGCTCTGGGAGTGTCGCTGTCCCAGAAGCTGGCACGGGGTGTGCTGGACCACGGGGGCCTGATGGCTGCCCTGGGGGGGCACCTTTGCCCGGCTCCACCCCCGGACCCTGCTCGGCTAACATCTGTCCTGTGCTCGCCGTGGGCCCTGGACAACGGCTGGAGTTCCTCCTCCCAGCAGCCCCCTTTGCGGGGAAGGACTTGGAAGTCCGGGCCGGGGCTGGGCTCATGGACACGGCAGGAGGGGCCGGCGTTTGCCCCAGTCCAGTCCGACCCTGGAGCCGACGCTCCCGCCTCCCCTGAGCCTCCGTCTCCCCACGTGGGTCCGGTGTCTCTCCGGTCCTCTCCTGCCCTGCCCTGCTTCTGGCGTCCGCTCAGGCAGGGGACAGTGGTCCAACCACAGCTCGGAGGGCCTTGGAGGCCGGAGGCAGGGCCACACGGGACCTCCCCAGCCCCAGACACCTCTTGCTGTCCCCAGAGCTCCCTCTGGGAGCCAGGGCTGGGGTGGCGGAGGAGACGGCTTTAAAAGCTGCTTCTGGGCAGCCACAGAGATGCACAGGGCAGACATCCCAGCTGCCGGTGGTACCTCGGATCCTGCCGCCCGTGGGGGGACAGGCTTGGCGGAGCTGAGGAGTCAGGCATGGGCCCAAGGGACACAAGGACAGAGAGGACAGCCCGGGGCTCATGGAGTGAGGGTGAGGGGACAGGCCGGTTCCTGTCGGGCTTCGGACAACTCCTGTGTGCCTGGGAGACGGGGGTGCCCCCTGCGGACGCCAGCGGTCAGTGATGCTCTGGCGGCCCCTGTCAGCCTGGTCCTGGGTTGGAGGGCCGGGGTCTGGATAAGGCCTTTCCTGCAACGCGACCCCGTTACACCATTTTTGTTGGGAAGGTTGACGCCCTGCCTTCTCAGGAGGGCCCCCTGAGCCTCCTGGAAGCGGCTACGGACCTGTCAACACGGCCCGGGCAAGCCCGAGTTCCAGGCTCCTCTGTCCGTCTGTCTGTCCCCTCCAGTGCACCCTCTGCTTCCCGGCCAGCGCCAGGCGTGGGGTGGGCGCCCGAGCCTGGAGACGCTGACTCCAGCGGGGGGAACCACACGGGACTGGGTGGGCCTTTGCCGGTGCTGTCTCTGCCCTTTCAGCCTGGAGGTCAGCCTGCAGCCCCTCGTGAGGGCGAGTCCTCCTCCAGCCCCGCAGCCGGCTTCCTCGCGTCCAGTTCTCTCCTGCCCAGCGAGCCGGGCTCAGGGTCCCAGCTCCGTTCCTCCCGCACCGGTGTGGCCCCGCCCCGCTCCGAGGGCCGAAGGGGAGGGCTCAGGGCGACCCCCATATCTCGCTGTGGCCTCCGCCAACAAGACTCGGATGGATCTGAGACAGGGCTGCGCAGCCTCACGCCTGTAACTTTAAATTAAAAAGCCGCGCGTGTTTATGGCTTCCCCCGGCAGCTCCGCGCGGCAGCCCCATAAAGACGATATTATGGTACAAGCCATTATGTGCCGAGCGACTGTATATACATTTCTAAATGGTTCGGCAAACAGCAGCCTACTTACGGGCAGGGAAGGGGAGCCGGTTCATTTGGGGTAACAAATGGCCCTTGATTTGATTTTAAATGCAATGACAGCCGAATTTATTCCTTATTTAATCACTTCCCTGCGCTGTGGAGAGCGGGCGATATTAAACGCCACGTGCGGGGCCGGCTCCGGAATGGGCGCGGGGGGCGGGGGAATGGATTATGTTTATGGGGTCGAGACAGAGACCGCTGCGCGCGGCGCGCGGCGCGGGCCCGGAACGGGGGTTTCTGTCATTTAGACAGCGGCTTTCTATCCTTGTTTCTCCCCGCTCCCAATTTCTCAGTAATAAAAGTATAGGCAATGCGGTTCTCCCTGCGTTACAGACAAACCATCTTGATTCTCTATTCAATATTTTTATTCATCCCGAGGACTCGGAGGCGTTTGATGGGGCGAACCGGCCCGCGGGTCGGGATCCCTCCGCCTCTCCGCCAGCTGGCGCGTTTGCGGGGCGCTGCGCCCGCACTCCACCGGATGTTCGTTTGTGGGACTCCGGGCGGCCTGGGAGATGGCTCGGTGGCCCCGTTTTGTGTCCTATTTAATTAGGAATTACTATCTGGAATCCCTCGCCAGCGCGGGCTGCGACCCGTGGCTCCGGGGAGTGGGGTGAGGGGAGGGGGGTGGCGGGGAGCAGAGAGAGGTCTCGGGGGCTCCAGGCAGCCCCCAGTGAGCGTCTGGGGCCTGAGTGAGGACAGAGGCCACCAGCGTGTGAAGTGGGAGACGGTGTCGAGGGGCAGCTGCCACAGGGACCCTGGTATTGCGGTGGAACAGCCAGAGCGAGGCCCCGTGGAAAGCGTGGGGCCGGGAGCACAGGGGAGCAGGTCCTCTGGCCGGCTCCTCTCCCTGGGTGGCCTGGGTGGCCTGGGTGGTGGTGGGGGCGGTAGGAGGGGGCGGTCCCAGCTGTGGACAAGTGCCACGCCCCCACTTCCCCTCCCCATCCCTGGCTCATCTGCTTCAGTGGGGCTCAGCCCGGCGGTGGGGACGCTGCCTGTTGTTTCTGGGGCGTCTGCTCTCGGGCGGCTGCAGACAGCAGCCGCCCCAGCTCTCAGGCTGTCTGCAAGGGGCGGGGGCCGGTCCCAGGGGTTCAAATGGCTCCGGGGACATCGCGAGGCAGCCAGCCAATGGGCAGAGGCGTGTGTGGGTAGCTGTGCTGTGGTTCAGGGACGTTTGGCGTCCCAAGCAGCAGAGAATAAATAGCGTTGGCGTATCCTTCAATCCCCAGGCCCCCCTTCCTGCCCAGGCCGCCGGCGGTCCCTCACCCCCAAGCCACCCCGAGAATGACAGCGTCGCCCCCCAGGGGCCACTTGTCAGGCTGCAGCACGGGCTCTTCAGCCCCCACCCCCGAGCCCTCCCTGCACAGGTGTGACCCAGGGACCTCACACTCAGGGCCCAGGGGGGGCTCAGCTCCGGGTCCGACTCTGCCAGCCAGGGCCGGGGCTTGGACGAGCCCACCCCAGGCCTCCGTGCCCACCTGCCGGCCTGGCTCCTGTGGGCCCACCCCAGAGCCCTGGCCCCAGGCCCCGGGAGGTCACCTAGGTGCCCCTCGGCCAGGAGGTGCTGGAGGAGTGGTCTGGGGAGGCTTCATGGAGGAGGAGCTCTGGAGAAGGCCCTGTGTCCAGAGCAGGACATAGGAGGCCAGAGCGGGGGGCGAGGAGGTGGGCAGTGCAAGAGGGACAGGCGGGTTCCAGGCTTTGGAGCCAGCCCGACCACCGGGGGAGGGTGCCGCTCAGCTCCCCATGCGGGGGGACAACCACAGGACACTTCCAAAGGACAGCCTGCAGACACCCACATGTTGGTACACAGCCCTGGACATTCAAAGTGACAAGTGTCCCCTGTGAGGTGGAGAAGGGGTCAGGCCGGAGACCAGGGCCTGGCTGGACCTGGAGGATGGAGGGGTGACCCGGCACCACGGCCCAGACCACCCCGGGGAAGGCCGGTGGGGCCAGGCTCCTGCCCTCCGGGACTCACGGCATGCCAGTGTCCAGAGCCAGCGGGACCCGCCTTTGACATGTCCTGTGCTCACGGGCCAGCCTGGGGCCCTGGGGACCCAGGTGGGGGACCCGAGTGTCTGCGGGTGGGCAGTGCCCGAGAATTCAGCTGCTGCCGCTGCCAGAAGTGCCCTGGGAGGAGGGGGAGGGAGCGGGCGGCCGTCTGGCTGGGCCCCAGGGGAACACGCTGTTCCCTCCACCTTCTCGGCGGGGACCCGTCTGAATGCCGGGCCTGTGCCACGCCAGGGACCGCACCAGCGATGCCAGGCAGGGGGAGGGGAGCGGGGGGGCGGAGGGGAAACGGGGTGCTGTGGGCCTCCCAGCTGCCACCCCAGCCCGAGTCCCGTGACCCCCCAGGGAGACCCCTCCCTGGCAGAGTCGGCTGAAGGAGGGGGAACCCTCGGCGGAACACTGCCGCCGCCCTGGGAGTTCTGGTCTTCCTGGGACAGAGGTGGGGGGGGCGGACAACGGACATCGAGGACCCGCCCAGCCCAGCGCAGTCGCCACCCATCTCTGTGCCTCCCTGTCCCCACCTCTCGGTTAGCCTTGTCCCCCAGGGTGGGAGGGGTGACCGTGTGAGTGACAGGGGCCGGGGCAGCCGTGTGGGTGCCTGCGTTCTCCCCCTTCCCGGGGCCCTCTCCCGCCGGGCCGGGTTGCCCCAGAGCCTGGGCGCTCGGGGGCAGGAGGGCCAAGGGGCCTGGGCACTCAGCCTGCCCCCGCTACCCAATGGCCCTGTGACCCTGAGGGACTCTCTGCCCTCACCCAGAAACGGGGTGCGGGGGAACGCCTGGCTCCTGTGAGCCGGCTGCGCTCTCAGCCCAGGGAGGAGGGGTTGCCTGGTGGGGCCACACGGGCCCCTGGAGGGGTTCCCGGCAGACTGAGTGCCTGAAGCGTGCCAGGTCCCAGGGTCCAGAGGGGACAAGGCAGGGGCCTGAGGCCCTGGGGAGGGACAGTGGCGGGGAAGACAGCCTTGCGCTAGCCGAGGACGGCTGTGTGCAGACCTGCATTTTCCAAGGCGCATCTAGGGTGCGGGACAGCCCCCTCTGCTGGTGTCTGGAGGGGGTGCACCTCCTTGGAGGGCAGGCCGCCATCCTGGGGACCCACAGGGTCTGAGGTGGTCGATGCAAGTGCGGCTGGCATGTTCTTGGGGGGTTTCGGCCTCAAAGAGCCAGGGACACACGTGACTCCCTTCCAGGGGGGTAAAGGGGGACAAGCCCCGGCCTGGCAGGGGGAACCTGGAGAACAGGCTCAGCCTGCGGCCCAGGTCAGCAGGTCGGGGCACGGTGTGCACCCTGGTGGGGCGTACCGGAAGGCCCCTCAGCCCTGCGGCCTCTGTCCCCCACACCCCCCTGTCTGGCCGTGAGAGGCACACCAGACGGGTCCCAGCAGAGGGACCGTCGGCGAAATCCCTGACCAGTTGTCCTCTGGACCGTCAAGGTCATCGAAAACAAGGACACGCTGAGACGCTGTCACAGAGGAGCCTAAAAGGTGTGATGACCGACCGTCCCCCGGGGTCCTGGGTCCTGGGACAGAGAAGGACATGAGGTAAAAACTGAGGACATCTGAGTGACACGGGGACTTTAGTTAATTAAAAATGCATATTCCCGGGGGGCGGGGCCAGGTGACTCCGGGGTAGGATGTGACCTTCGTCGAGTCGCAGCCTTACGACTGGACGCCTGGACCGGGGCCTGTGTGGGTCCCTGCAGCCCCAGGCTGCGGCCCCCCACCCTCCCGGTGGCAGAGAGCCATTGCGCCAGCCCCGGCCTCTGTGTCTGAGCCCCTGCATTGTGCGGGACTGTCCGGGTGAACAGGAGAGCGACGCCTGTCCCGGAGGAGGGGGCTTCTTCCAGGGCACGGGGTCCTGCGGCCTCGGGGAGAGGGGCGGGCGGGGGGGTCCGGAAGGGCGGGCGTGTTCGGAGGGAGGGTGGCCGGAACAACCGCATTTTAACCCGTCATAATGTGGAGAGTTTTGTTATGAAAAACACCAGAAACCCATTAATGTAAATCATAAAATATTCAGCAAGGAAGTCGCTTAAATGTCTTGTGTTCCCAGAAACGGTGCCGAGCGCTTCCTGCCTCGGCCGCCCGAACGGCAGCTCCGCTGTGAGTCTGCAGGGCCATTAGCTCAGGCCTGGGAGCATTAGGTCATTGCCGCCGCGGATGGCAGCGGGGGGCGGGTGACGGGGCGAGGGGACAGCAGCGCTCCCGGGCAGCGGCCACGGCCCCCCGTTTTGTGCGGCTGCAGCGGCATGCACTGTTGGGGCTCCCACGTGGTGTCCCCCATGGTTCCGGGTCCCCCGGAGGACCCCTGCGCTGTCCCCAGGAGACAGCAGGCGATGGATGGGGCCTCCCGGGTCTTCAGTCACTGTGTGAGCAGTGTCCGCGTGCCCGGCCCCTTGGGACACGCCGTCCTGCTGTTGGCCTGCCTCTCACGGTCGCAACGGGCTTCTCCCGAGAGCCTCTGTCACCTCGTCTTGGCAGACTGAGGTCGTGTGGCCGGTGAGCGTCGAGGGGAGGACTGGAGCCACCACACCTGTGGGGTCTCGGGCCCCCCCTGAACAAACACGGGAAAATGCAAACGCGAAACCACTGGGCACAGGGGAAGGCGAGGGTGCACCGGATGCTACCGCCAAACAGACGGGAAACAGCAGGGGTGGGCGAGGCTGCGGAGACGCCTGAACCCTCGTGGGAGGATGGGGGGGGCGGGGGCGGGAGAACGGGGCAGCCGCTATGGAAAGCAGCAGGGTGGTCCCTGAAAAACTGAACGTAGAGTGACCCCACGTCCCAGCAACCCCACGTCTGAGCACGCCCCCCCCCCCAAGGAGCTGGCGGTGGGTCTGGAAGGGACATTTGAACGGGCATGTCCGTCCCAACACCAGCGTGGACACGGCCCGGGGCCCCGTGTCAGGGGAAGGATGACCGGAGCGTGGCCCACCCCCGCGTCGGGGAGAGTCCCTCCGCCTCGGACAGGAAGGAAGCCCCGAGCTGGCGGCGCAGCGCGGGGGGGACTCGAAGACGCCGCGTGAGCGAAGCGCACCAGGCTCCGAGGGCCACCCCTGCGAGGGAGGTCCCACTCACACGCGGCCCCTGCCGGGGGCAGGCCCGCAGACACAGGGAGTCCAGGGTGGGAGTGGGGGGCTCACGGGGACCGGGCGTCCGTGTGGGACGACGGGCCGTCCTGCAGAGGACGGTGGCGGCAGAGGCTGCACAGCGGTGGGACTGTCCCTGCTGCCGCTGAGCCGCGTGCGCCCTGAGACCGGTTATACCGGTGAATTTCGCGCTATGTGTGTGGCACCCCAGGGTCAACACGAGAATGACAAGGAGGCGAGAGCGGTAAAGGGTGCGGTGAGGAGGCGTGAGGGTGAGCCGGGAAGCCGCAGGCCGCCCGAGGTCAAAGGGACGTCGCTGGCCCGGATGGCGGGCGGGCAGGCGGGCGTGAGGCCGGGTGCCAAGGGCGAGGTTCAGCACCTCGGAGAGAGGCCCGGCCGCACCTGGATGCGGGGGCGGGCCGCGCCGGGCCTGTCGGGAGCCGCCGGGCCGCGCTCCGGTGAAGCAGGCAGATGCGGGCTGAGGGCTGAGGCTCGCCAGGCGCTGCGCCGCTGGCTCCGGAAGGGCGGCTCCCTGAGGCTGCGGACCGAGGGCCGTCCCACCCCACCTGGAGCAGGGGTGTTGCTAAAGGCCCCTGGGGGTCTGGGTCCCGTTTTCCTGCGCCGACCCCACCTGCACCCCTGATTTTTCGGAAGCTCCTGCCCATCCCTGGGCCTCTTTTAAAAAAACAAAACAAAACAAAACAAGCCCTGGCTGGCGTAGCTCAGTGGATTGAGTGCGGGCTGCGAACCAAAATGTCGCAGGTTCGATTCCCAGCCAGGGTACATGCCTGGGTTGCAGGCCATAACCCCCAGCAACCGCACATTGATGTTTCTCTCTCTCTCTCTCCCTCCCTTCCCTCTCTAAAAATAAATAAATAGAATCTTTAAAAAAAAAAACAAAACAAAAACTTTTTATTGAACTTGCTGGGGTGACATTGGTTAATAAAATGGCATAGGTACAAGTCTGTAATTCTCTGGGCCTTGTAACTCGGCCCACAGCCGCTGGGCCTCCCTGGGAGCCAGGTGCCCATTTGGGCCCAAGGCGCGGTGGCCTGGGCTCTGCTGTGTTCTCCTGCCTGAGGCCCTTCACCCCACGTCTCACCTGGGTGGTGTGGGCCACCTCCTGGGAGACCTCATTGTTTTTGTCACAGGGAAGCCCTGGGGGTGTCCTATCGGCATTTGGCGGGGGGAGGGGGAGCTCACGGTTGAGCCAGCTCTGCCGCCTATGCCCCCCCCTCACGGGGCGGATGCGTCCCTGTGACACATTGCTTCACGTTCTGCAAATGTCGTTTCAGCCAGGAGCACGCAACCTTCCAGAAACCGAGCCTCAGGCGGTCCCAGCCACTCAGGTCCAGGGGAGGTGAGGGAGGGACATCTGGTCCCAGGGAAAGTCCTCTGGCCCGAATCGGCAGTTGTCACCCAGGGTCATCGAGGCCTTCTGTGTGCCCCGCGCCGTCACCGGCGGGCACGCGCTCACCCACGCTGGCACGTGGTCCCTGCGGGGGGGGGAGGGTCAGGGGCGGACGGGCTGAGTGCTCAGAAGCACCCAGCCCCAGAGGAGAGAGGGTGGTTAACCTTGGCCCGCTCTGCCGGCCACACCGTGGCGGCCAGCAGAGGGCACTGTGGGGCCCTGGACGCCCCAGTCCCATCCTGGAGGTGGGGAGGGAGCGGGACTCCCTGGGAGCAGTTCCCGGGGACCACGCTGTGTGAATGCACACCCTTCTGGGGCGAGCCTGCGTCCCGGCCCCTCCAGGGCGAGTTCCTTCGTTCATTCAAAACAACCCAAAACAACGCAGAGCTCGGCGGCTGCCCGCTCCCCATGAGCCCTGTCTTAGGGGCTGGAGTCCCGAAACCAGTGAGTTGTTGTAGAGGGGGGAGGGGCAGAGTGAACACGGCGGGGGGCGGGGCAATAGGAGGCCCTGGGCCTTGACCCCGCCCCCCAGGCCTGCGTCCGGCCGCGGAGGCGCTGGTGCTGAATTGGAGAGACCTTGGTGGCCCAGTCCGCAGAGGGGCCCCCCCTGAGATGCAGGAGCCCAGGGTGGGCCTGCTTCAGCCTGGAGTGCCGAGGGCTGAGCGGGAGGCACTGGCACCCCCCCCCCCATCCCTGCAGGGCGGCACTGGCTCTGGCACTGTCGGGCTCGCCAGAACAGTCGCCGCCATTCCATTATCTGGGGGCCTGGAAAATCTCTATTCATGAAAGCAAACTTAAAAATGAAAGAATAAGTCTGTTCTTTTAAAAAGCAAATTGCGACACCGGAATATTCATGAGCTGTGACTTGGCGGGAAGTGGCCGCGGCAGGGAGATTATGGTTTAGTTAAGTCAGCAGCAGAGGGATTTAGGGACCTGTCCCTCCAGGAATGGTTGTTAATTCTTTCCTGTTTGCCGGGCCTGAACGGAGCGTTTGATGTCATCATTCATTAACCTTGAGGCCACCCGCATGTCCCGGGCCCCCGCGGCCTCGGGTCCCTTCTCCCTGCCCGCACATGCGGACCGGAACTGACCTCCGCGGGACCACGGAGGGTGCGTGGGAGCCGGAGGGGGCGCGCCTGGTGAAGGCGCAGGGCCAACCGCACATCAGGAAATGCCCGAGACCTCTCAGCGCGAGGCCGAGTAAGGTCCCCCCAAAACTCATGTGCACCTGGAACCACAGAATGACTTTGGGTGGAAATCAGGTCCTTGCAGATGTGATGAGCTAAGGGCCTCAAGATGAGGTCTTCCTGGCATAGGGTGGCCCCAAGCCAACGACTGGGGTCCTTTAAGAAGAGGAGAGGACAGGGGCACTAAGGAGACCAGGACACAGGCACAAGGCCCAGGAAGATGGGGCAGCGATTGGAGCAAGGTGTCTGCAAGCCCAGGGACACTGAGCATGTCTGATGACACCAGGAGCTGGGGGAGGCCTGGGACAGGCCCTCCACCGTCACAGCCTCCCAGGGGACCAGCCCTGCTGACTTCTGCACCTCAGACACGTGGCGTCCGGAACCAGGAGAGCAAATTCCTGTCGCTCGATGCTCCCTTCTCCGTGAGGCTTTGTTCTGGCTTCCCCAGGACAGCCCTCCATTTGGTGACAGTTGGAAGGTAGCCAAATGGCCAAATGACGGGGGAGTGGGGACCGGCTGGGGGCCTGCAGCTGGCTTTCAGTAGGTACGGGGTGTGACAAGGTCCTGCCCCTCCTCTCTCTGGGCCCGAGGTCTCCCACTGCAGGGTGTGAGGACAGAGCTGTGCTTTTCAAACCGGGTTCCTTAGTGCACCCCCAGGGGTGGTGGGGCCACTTCCTCTCGTTGGAGTGCCTCAGTACTCCCACCTCCTCCCTCTTGATGCCCGGTGGGCTCCTAGGCATCCTTCATTGCCCCATCCCACGACCTTCCCCTTCCCTCAGGGTGCTGATGGAGCTGCTGTGTCCCCAGAGTTCAGCACACACCCACTCAGAGGCTCCCAGCTGCGGCCCGGGATTCGTGGAGCCCGCTTGTTCCCTGTTACTGGCCGGTCCCAGTAGGACCACAGCTCGCCCCTGCCCTCTTGTGGCCATCTTGAGGAACTGCTGGCAGCTGCTGTTGAAGGGTTTGGGATCTCGAAGGGGTGAGACACACTCCAGGCAAGGAGAAGAGGGCTGGTGCCCCCGGACCCGGCTTGGAGTCTGCTTTGCTGGGAGACCCCCTCCAGCTTTCCCAGCCAGGAGCTGAGTGGGTTGAGGTGGGAAGGTCACAGGAAGGGGGGTCGTCCCCTTGGCTGCCATCACCCAGGGCAGTTCAGGCTCTTCCCAGAGACTGTAGGTGCCAGGTGGGAGCCGGGACTGGGGTGGGCCCTGCCAACTCTCCCGGATTCAGACCTGTGCATTCAAGGGCCTCCCAGCTATGTCCATTTGGGTGTCCACGTGCAGTAACCACGTGCAGGGCTGGGCTCAGCACGCTCCTCACCCCACCTTCTCCTCCTCTTTGAGGTGGTGGCCCCGCTGTGTGGCTGCGTGCCCTGCCACCCAAGCTGGGACTGTTCACGTCACTCCTGCTTTTGTTCTTACTTATCTCGCCCCGCACCCTGGGTCTCCTCTGTCCGTGACACTATGGAACAACCGGCGCTTCTGCCCCCTGCAGGAGCCCCATTCCTGGGCAGCGTCCTGGTCTCCAGCCTCGGTCGTCGCCCTGTCTTCCGTGAGCAGCGGGCGTAGCTCCTGGCAGCAATTAGTAAGCACTAGAGCGGACAAACTGAATTTTTGCATGCACCGGGATGATCGTAGGAGGACATGAGTGCAAACCGGAGTGAAGAGTGAACTCCCACAGGTGCCGGACGCCGGGACGGGCTCCCCATCTGGACTGGGAGCCCCTGAGGATGGGGCCTGTGTCTCGCCTCTGCTCAGTGGAGCTCCCCCCACCCACCCAAGGACATTTTTTTCATTGCTTTTAGAGAGAGAGAGAGAGGAAGGGAAAGAGAGAAACATAGATTTCAGAAAGAAGCATTGGTTGGTTGCCTCCGCACACGACTGGACCGGATATCGTAGGCGCCGGACCGCGGATGGAACCGAAACCCCAGCATGTGCCCCGGCCAGGACTCACACCTGCACCTCTTCCCCTCAGAATGAGGCTCCAACCCATTGAGCCACACTCGCCAGGGCTCAGTACAGGCTTTTTTACTGAATACAATGAGTGCGTGCAGGTCAGGCACGCGGTCTGGGTCTGGCCCTGACCCAGATCAGCACTGACCATTTGTCACCCCGCAGGAAGTGTGCGTGCTGAGTCCCCGGGCAGCTCCCTTTCCCCAGGTGCCCGCAGGCAGGCCCGAGTGAGTCAGAGGCTTTGCAACGGCGCGGAGGCCTGAGAGCGGAGGTTCGGGTCGGCGGGAGACCCCGCGCTGCTAACAAGCCCACAGGGGCTGCTGCGGGTCGGGGACTGCAGTCAGAGAACTCTGCTCAAGAGCGGTGTCCCCGCCCCAAATAAAACAGCAGCAGCCAGATACACAATTTAAAATTTTCTAGAAGTCACCTCTTTAAAAAGTATCAAGAAACAGGTGAAACCAATTTCGATACATTTTACTTTACCCTGTGTACACAAGATATTAGGTCAACATGTAAACAATGTTAAAAAATTGATTTTACGTTGTCTTTTTCTGCTAACTCTTGGAGATCCGTGTGTGCATTTTACATTTGGAGCCCAGTTCAGAACTGGTCAGCAAACTCAATGGTTCCGCGTGGCCAGTGGACCTGAGCTGCAATGCGCAGACAGGCAGGTGCCGCAAGAAGGGAGCGACAGGAGAACTACAACTCCCGGGAAGCTCCGGGCGCACACTCTGACGCATTTCCGTCTGTGCCTCCTAAGAGAACCACATATCCCGGCATGCCCTGGCGCGCCCTGTGACGCACATCCGGCGCAGAGGCTCTAGCGCGCCCCCGGCGGCTCGGCGGCGGAGCTAGGCGACAGTTCAGGCAGCTGCGAGTGACAGGCGGCCGGCCGACCGAGCCGGGGCGGGGCGGCGGCGGCCCGCGAGCGAGCGCGCGGTCGGCCTGGCCCCGCCCCCGCCCCGCCCCGCCCGGCCTGCCCGGTGACCTTCAGGGCGGCGGGCGCAGGCCCGGGCGGCGGCGGCGGCGGCGGCGCGATGTTCGTGCAGGAGGAGAAGATCTTCGCGGGCAAGGTGCTGCGGCTGCACATCTGCGCGTCCGACGGCGCCGAGTGGCTGGAGGAGGCGACCGAGGACACGTCCGTGGAGCAGCTCAAGGAGCGCTGCCTCAAGCATGTAAGGCCCGCCGCCGCTCCAGGCCTCCGGCCCCCCACCCTCCGCCCGGGCCGGGGGAGCGCCTCCCGCCCCTTTTCTCAGGCACCCCGCTTTTCTCGACCCCCAGACCCGGGCTCCGGGCTCCGGGCTGAGTGTTTTACGTTCCGCCCTGTCGCCGAACTTCTACAGCCCGGGAGGTCGGGGGAGGTTGGGAACCGGAGGCAGGGAGACGCGAAGTCGCCGCGCGGAGCTGGGCCTCCCGGTTTGCCAGCATTTGTGCCTAATTGCTGCTGGGGTGAGGTTCCGGGTTCTCCAGCAGCTCCCCCAAGGGCTGGGAGTCAGTGCTGCGGAAAGAGGGGACCCAGAGCGGGGAGGTCACTTGCCCTTCCCTGCAGAGCCGGCCCCTTGGAGCCGTTTCCTGCTGGCTGGCGTGCCTGCCGGGACCTGGCTCGGCCGCCGCCAGTGCCTGCCCCAAGGCTGGAATCACTTAAAATAGTGTGTGCTTTCCTGTGGCCTTCGCGTGGGTAGGTGCGTGGGTCCAAGGAGCAGGATCTCCGCGTGGAGAGACACTTCTTAAAGTCGATTCACGTGAAACGCTCCTCGTCCAGTCAGCTCCTTAGGTCGCTGGGTTTTGGAGCTAGTCCTTGAAGGCTTTATCTCCGAACTTCTCGGCCCGGTAAGGTGGGGTGGCATCTGCCCGTGACTCTGGCTGCCTAGAGAAACTCTATACTTGGCTGGCTGTCAGAGTTTAGGTCGAAAGAGCCCTGAGCCGTTCAGGGTGGATCCCACGGGTTAAGAAGTCACACGTATCTGTACTAGTGTCAAGGTGCTTCGTGAAAATAATGCTAAGGGTTCTCTCCGAGGACGAACTTCAGTGCCGGTGACTGCCCACCAGGTGGTTCCGAGTCACTTTCGTGAGTGTGGTTCTGTGGGCAGGTCTGTAGCCCCCGGGGCGGGAGCAGTGCTGCCTTGGCCTTCCTGTTCGTTCTCATCTGGGAGGGGGGGCTCCGTGCTCACTCTCGAAGAGCAGGGACGTTTTGGCCACTTTCTTGGCTTTCTTCTGACCCCAGTCGGTATGGCTTCCCCCTGGGGACAACCACAGGACAGTGCTGGTGGGGAAGGCTGGGGACTCCTCGAGGGTGGGCTTGCAGCCACACGTCCGGGGCCAGGCTCCTAGTGGGCCCCAGGGAAGCCGGGGGGTCAGGGGAACGGGGGGAACGCGTGGGCAGTCCAGACCTGCGGGGACGTCCCCCTGCCCCACCCGGCCAGGGCAGGCTTGGGGAGTCTGGGGGCAACTCACAGTGGTAGGGATTTATGTGACTGTTCTGGTGTTAGCTTACAAAGGAGAACAGGAAATGAGAAGCGTTTCATGGATCCACAGATGCTTGCACTTGTCGTTAATTTGGCAGCTCAGCGAGATGCTGATTACTTTGTTTCTGATATTGAGTATTCCAGCCGGTGTTCAGATGTATCATTTGGGAATTTTCAGGCGTTATCCTACTTTAGATGGAGATTGTCCTCCACTCTGCGGCCTCCCCGGTGTGGAGGGTCTTGCCCCAGGGGCATCTCGCACCCAGAGAGCTGGCTTACGGCGGGGGCCTGAGAGCTGAGCCGTCAGAATGCATTCCCGCCTGTGCCCGCCTGTGCCCGCCTGTCAGAGGCCTCGGGTAGCAGAGGGAGGCTCGCGTTGTGCGCTGGAAAGTCCCCCTGGAAGCCAGTGCCCAAGTGTCCTGCTGCGGCGGCCGTGCGGCCGGCGGGTCTGAGCTCCCGTTCTTCCAGGCCCCCCATCACTCTGAAAGGAGATAACGCCGTTGTTGCTGCCCCCTCTGGTTTTACACAGGTGGGGGTCACCGTGGTGGTCTCCAGCCTCCCTCAGGTGGGCGTGCAGGAAGGGACACAGGGGCCCGTCTTGTGTGAGGTTGATAGGAGTTGGTTGATATGATTTTGAGAAAACAGCGCTGTGGTGTGCTGGGGTGTTTCCGTGTCTTGCGGCCCTCCATAGCATTGCAGCCCCTGGCATGGCGCCTGCTGGTGTGGCTGGGGGCATTTCTCAGGTCACGTGAAGGTGTATCTTCAGGTGACAAGCTACATCCCGTGTCAGAGGAATCCCAACTCTGTTGTGGGGAGGAGGCTGGTCCGTGGGCGTGCGAGCCCCGCTGCCCGGCCGTCGGCTCTGTGGGGCACTTCGGGGCTGTACCCCGGTTTGCTTGAGATTCTGCTGAGAGCAGAGAGGCCCAGCGAAACCCCGGCCGCCGCGTGGGTGACTCCCACGCGGGTTTGCCCTGGCACACCGGCGGCGTGCTGCAGAGTGCGGGTGTTTTCAGGAGCCGGTGCGAGTGTTGTCCTGGGAAACCTGCTTCGTGGACTGTGTCCTGAACTTGTCAGACCAGCTGGCCGGCACCTCTGTAACTGGAAGAAGCACGCCCAGTATTTCTGGGAGCAGAGCCGTCGTCGAATTCTAGGGGAGAGGCGGGTGGTTCTTGGCGCTGTCGAAGCGGTGGAAGTGTCACCTGCTGCGGGTGACCACCCCCAGCCCCCGCCCGTCTCGCCCGTCTTGTGGGCACACGTGACGGCCCCCGCAGCCCCCACGACCCCTCTCCCTGCCTCGGCCTCAGACAGCTGCACATTGCAGCCTCTCCTGAAATGCCGGGCTGAGGGGCGAGGGGCGTGCTGAGGTTTCCTTTCCTTCTGGGGAGAGCCGTGTGCGCTGCTGTCTCTGAGCCTCCGCTGTGGTCAAGGAAGGTCGCTTCCCGTGTGGTCTGTCTGGCTCAGCACGGGACCCCGGGCGGGGGCGCATCCTGAGTGTGGCCGCAGCTGCCCTCCGGTCCAGACAGCGCTCCTGCTCTCGGCCGCCGCGCGGCCGGCAGGTGCTCAGAGCGCCCCGGGACCGGGGACCGGAGCCTGGCCACCGCTTCCAGGTGCTCGTGCTCTGCCCTCTGGGGGAGGGGTGCGAGGGGCGAGGAGGGGTGCCCTCTGCGTTCGGAGCCCAGGCTGCAGGCGCGTCTGTGGGTCTCACCTGAAGTGTTCGGGTGCGCCCCACGCGGCTCAGCCCGGGTCTGGCTCAGGCGGGTCGGTGGGCAGATCGCTGGCCGAGGGGACCAGGGTGGTGGCACTTCCTTTGACTTCTGTCACCGGCCAGAACTCTTGGATCTCCTTTATGCCTTACTTCTTAGTCAGTGAGAAAAGCCGTGATCTTCCTGGTGTGGCCTGGGCTGCCAGGTTCTCTGTCGCCACTGCTACGGTTTTTTCTTTTCTGTCTTGAAATACTCAATTTTCTCCCCAGTGCGCTCATGGGAGCTTAGAAGACCCCAAGAGTGTAACCCATCACAAATTAATACACGCTGCGTCGGAGAGGGTGCTGAGCGACACCAAGACCGTCTTGGAGGAGAACATCCAAGACCACGGTGAGAGCCTCCCAGGCAGCGGTGGTGGGGCTGGGGGCCCAGGGTCAGGGCGCCCACAGTGCGAGCGCGAGTTTGCATGGGGCCTGAACGAGAGACCGGGTCTCCTCCCTTCACTAAAGCACACGCAGCGTGCGCGATGGAGTGGCCGTGAGGGCCGGCAGAAACTGAGATGCACAGGCAGCGTCCAGCTCAGGAGACAAACGTGAACTTTATTCTCAGTTCTGTTTCAAAGCGAACCGCAGGTCTGCAGAGCTGCTTCGGGCTGCGGGGGGCCTGCAGGGGCGGTGTGGGGGGCTGCGGGGGCAGTGGCAGCAGTGGTCTCAGACGCCCCGGGAAGGCGCCCTTCCTGCGCACGTCCCTCCCAGTTTTCTGTTTGGGGCGGGAACTTGGTTGTCCGTATCTCATTCAGAGGATGATTTTGATTCTGGGTGCCTTAATTAATCTGTTTGGAAAATGCCAGAAGAGGCGGAACCAGGGGCGAGCTGACCCCCACTCCCCAGACTCCCACATGGCCGTCGGAGGGGGTGCAGATTGTCCGGCTCCCCCAGGTTTCTGGACAGCCATCAGGGCTGGGCTGCGTGTGCCTTCTGGGTCGCCGCCCCCTCTGGTAACCCCACACCGGCTCTGGCCACGCCCGGAGTCTGCGTGTGAGCCGGGGCACGCGGACGTGGGGGCTGCGGGAGGGGGGGCTGCTGCAGATGCCCCGTCTGGGAGGTCCCCCCAGGGCCCTGCTCTTCTGGCCTGGGCTCGTCCAGCCGTTCGTGGACATAAAACAATAACCAGGTTTTTTTTTAACTTTTGTTTTTTAAGATTTTATTTACTTATTTTTAGAGGGAGAGAAACATCCATGTGTGGTTGCTTCTCACACACCCGCTGCTGGGGACCTGGACTGCAACCCAGGCAGGTGCCCTGACTGGGAATCGAACCGGCAGCCTTTTGGTTTGCAGGCTGGGACTCAGTCTGCTGAGCTCCACCAGGCAGGGCGAACAATACGCCGTTTGATGTTTTTTTTTTTTTTTCCAGATGTCTTATTGTTGGTTAAAAAGCGAGCTCCGTCTCCGCTTCCCAAGATGGCTGACGTCTCAGCGGAGGAAAAGGTGAGTTTCCGAGTCCGGAGCTGGAGGTCTTTGCTCGTAAAAGCCGCCCTTGGAAGCCCTGCGGGGGCGGGGACGAGCGCCCGGGGTCACTCGGGGGCCCCGGGAGACCCGGCTCTGTGCTCAGGCCCGGGGCAGAGAGGAGGAGCTCGAGGTGCTGTCGTGGCGGGGCCTGTGCGTTGTGCCCTGACATGCTCGCTGCGTCTGCCCCCGAACCCGTGCGGACAGACAACTCAGGGCGTTGTCGCCGCTGACGACGCCCCACAAAACAAGGAGCAGGCGCACGGGGGGGGGGCAGCGAAGGGCACACTCACCCCTCACCTCGGGGGGCCGGGGTGCGGGTCCGCGTGCACTGGGCGAACCCCTGGGGGGCCTGGCCGCCCGTCTGGTACGGGGCGGAATCGGGGCCCTGGGATTCGCGCTCCCCCGCGCTGCCCCGCCAGAGCCCGGAGTCCGCGCTCGCGCCCGGCCGCCCCGAGAGCTGGGCGCAGGAGGCCGCGTGCCCGCTTCCCGTCTCACAGTGGGGCCCAGGCTGCGCCCGGGGCCAGTGTGCCGCTCTGAAGGGGCAGCCACGCTAATTTTCCAGCTGTTCCTCTCGCATCGTCACACGTGAGATTTCTTCCCCACGCTCTGAGGTGCTGGGGGGAGCGTTCACCCGAGAAAGCAGGCCCCCCCCCACCGCTGGGCCGGGGCGGGGAGCGTGAGGCGCTGCCTCCGTCTCTCCTGGGGCCCGCGGCCAGGGCTGCCCTGCTTATCTGCCGCCCCAGCTGGCCCGGCCCGGGCTGCTCGGCCCATCTCGGGAGCACAGACCCGGGCCTGCCCCTGCCTGCGCCTGAGTCGGGCCCCGGAGCTGCCCCACGGGGGCCTCTGGGTTGGACGGGCCCGCTCCACCTCTGCCAGGCCCTCCGCCCCCGCAGCCCCCTCTCCTCTGCACGCGTTTGCGAGATGCACGTCGTCGTGAGATGTTGATGCCTGCTTTCGTGAAGCGTGAGTTTTAAGTGAGAGTAGTATGTGTATTCAAAAAGCCAAGTAATACCATAAATCTTTCAGTAAAAGTGGGTAGCCGCCTCTCCCCACGTGCCCAAGCACCCTGAAGGCAGGCGACCCACAGACCTCTTTTCACAGCCCCGTGGACAGCGCTCTCCCGAGGTGTGCGGGGCACTCTCAGTCCTTGGTCGGTGCTGTCGGCTTCTGGGCGGTCTGGGCACGGCCCGGCCCCGCCCCCGCCCCCGTCCCGCCTGGCCCCGCCCCTGACCCAGCCCCGCCCCCGCCCCGGCCCCGCCCCCGCCCCGTGTTAGGTGGTGATGCTGGCCAAAGAAGAGCTCAGAGTCCCATCGGTGTTACCGTGTGAGTCTTGTTTTCCGCTCCGAGTAAAGCGCGCCAAGGTTATCCTTTTTTACACAGCTTCCTTTTTCCTTACCGCCTCATCGTTTTGTTTGGTTTCTACGGGCTTACCACTGATGTTTTTCAAAATCTTCACCAGAATTGGTAAATCCCTCTGAAAACAGGGTCCCAGGCACGAAGCCCTGCCAGGTCCCATGTCTGGGAGACCCCGCCCGCACCCCCCTCCCAGGTCCGCCTGCTCCAGTCGCCTGCAGGCCCGGGCAGCCCGGGTCCGAGCCTCTGGTTCCTCCGGGTCTGCGTGCGTGTCCTGTTGCCACCGGACAGTGCCGCAGGCCGACTGGCTGAACAGCAGGCCCCCAGGCCACTGGGCCCGCAGTCCGGCCGCTCACCGGCCGTCGCACGGGGTCCCGGGAGTGGAGGCCCGGGCCTGGCAGGTCTGCGTGCTCCCCCGGAGGCCCTGGGAGAGGGTCCGCTCACGCTCCTCCAGGGGGTCGGCAGAACTTGCTTCTTGCAGCTGAGGGGCTGAGGGGCTCGTTTCTTTCTTTCTTTCTTTCTTTCTTTTTTTTTTTAAAGATTTTATTTATTTATTTTTAGGGAGGGAAGGGAGAGGGGGAGAGAGAGAGAGAGAAACATCAATGTGCGGTTGCTGGGGGTTATGGCCTGCAACCCAGGCATGTGCCCTGGCTGGGAATCGAACCTGGGACACTTTGGTTCCCAGCCCACGCTCAATCCACTGAGCTATGCCAGCCAGGGCGCGTTTCTTTCTTTTTAAAAAAGATTTTATTTATTTTCAGAGAGAGGGGAAGGGAGGAAGAAAGAGAGGGAGAGAAAGGAAACATCAGTGTGTGGTTGCCTCCTGCACGCCCCCATCCGGGGACCTGGCCGGCAACCCAGGCATGTGCCCTGACTGGGAATCCAACCGGCAACTTTGCGGTGTTTGCAGGCCGACACTCAGTCCACGGAGCCGCAGCAGCTGGGGCATAAGGTGTCGATGTCTTGTTGGTTGTCCGCGGGCTGTCTTGTTTGCTGCCCTCAGCTCCTGGGAGTGCCATGTGCCTTGCCATACCCCGCCCCCCCCGGCCATGTGCTCAGAGGCAGCAAAAAGATTTCTCCTGTGTGGGTCCCTCCGGCCGGAACAGCCAGCCTGATTGGGTCAGGGCCACCGAGGGCCACCTTTCCTTAAAGTGGGCCGAGCCAAACAGTGTGACCCACCCCCGGAGTGAACGCAGGCGCTCGCAGCCCAGGGACCGCACAGGCGGGACTGGGGGCAGACCGGGGGCCCGCCGGGTGCGCCAGTGTCCGGGAAGGTGGGCGGTGTGGAGGCCCCGACGTCCGGTCCGTCTGGGCTAAGAGCGCTGGCGGCTGCCCCGCGTGACCGAGGCCTTGGTCCGGGTCTGCCGGGTTCTGGGGGGCGGGTGGGCGGGCAGCTGTGACCGGCGTCCCCCGCAGGCCCTCCCTGGGAGTCGCTGGAGCTCTGCAGTGTCCCGGCTGCCTGGCTGGCGACGCGGGAGGCTCCTGTGGCTGAGCTCTGGAGGTGTTCTGGCCTCTCTCCTCCTCCTGCAGCGCCGGCCCACGGGCATCCCCACGGGCGTCAGGGCCGACTTCGCCTTCCCGCTCCCGCCCCTCTCTCTCGCTGGGGCTGTGGGTTTCCGTGTCTCCCCATGGGGCTCTCCCCTCAGGACGCCTTGCAGTGCCCAGCGAGCCCCTGCCTCTGCCGTGGGCACCGTCTCCTGGCCGCGGGCGCGCGTCTCCTCCCCGCACCTCCCTCGCTCCCGCGGCCGCTTCGCCGGACCCGTGTTGTCCGGGGTCTCCCTCCGCCCTGGCCTTTCCCGCGCCTCGGCTCCCGGGCTGCCCCGCCCCACAGGGAGCCCCGCAGGGCTCACGGGTCCTCTCTGCCTGGCAGGCGGGGCTGCTGGCGGCTTGGCCGTGGGACAGAGACCTGGTACTTGCGCCGTCCACCCCACGCTGGGAGCCACGCACGCAGGGCCTGGCCTCGTCCTTGGGGGTCAGGGCGGCGTCTCTGCCTGCCGCGCCGGGGCCTCCTGGCCCTGGTGCTCCCGTGGCTTCCTCCTGGGCACCGCTGGCCAAGCAGGTTGCTACGGGGCACCATCCCGGCCCCCACTTCCCCCAACCTGGCAGGATTCCCTGCTCCAGCCTGGTAGTTCCCAGGGTGGGGTGGGGAGGGTCCGCTCCCTCCCAAAATTGGTACCTTCACTTGGGTTTGTTTCCTGTCCCGGCCTTTTGTGCTGGTCAGTTTTCTGCCATCTTCATTCCTTTACCAACACTTTAGTGGGGGCGGGGGGGCATGCTTCCGGCCTGCCTGGTGTGACCGCTCGCTTGAGTCCCTCTGAGGTCGGCCCGGCCTTGCCCTGGCCCGGCGGCCACTTCCCGGGCGCTCCCCCTGTCCGCACTGTCCCCTGTCCTGCGCCGCCGCAGTCTGCTCACGGAGGCGGGGGTGGCGGGGGTCGCGTCCCGAGCAGCCTGTCTTCTGCTCCTGGGGGTGTGCACAGAACCCTCCGGAACTGCCCCCGCCCCGCAGCTCGAGGGGAGAACCGACCCTGCCCGGGTCGGAGCTCTGCCCGTTCGACTCGCGGGCTCCCGCCGCTTGCCGCTCTCGTGTTCCTCTCTCACTCTGGTCCCGTTTCTGCGCAGAAAAAACAGGAGCAGAAAGCCCCGGACAGAGACGCCATCGTCCGAGCCACCGCCAGCCTGCCCTCCTGCAACATGGACCGGGCCGTGGCCCCGACCAGCATGAGAGACGTGAGTGTGGGGGAGGCCTCGCCGCCCCTGTCGCCACGGGGGCGGGGGTTTGGGGATGGTGCCGTCCCTGCGGGGCGCAGCCCCGAGTCCTTGAGAGAGTGGGGGAGCTGGGAGGGAGCTGGGGGGAGGGAGGTGGGATTCCACGGACTCCCTGCAGCTTCCCTGTGGACCTGCGTTTCTCGCAGCGAGGGGTTTTGGCGGGTGCCTGAGGGCAGGGCGGGAGGGACGGGTGCACCGGGCAAACGTCAGCGTTGGTCGGAGCTCGGCAGAAACCCGGGCTGACCTCTGACGTCTGCGGGGCTCCTTGTTGCTCGGTCACCTCGCTTTGGACGCTGCAGGGGAAGGGGCGGAGCGTTCCCGGGGGCTGCCGGGGACTCGCCCGCACTCGGGGCGCCTGCTGGGCAGGACAGGGCCACCCCCACGTTGTCGGTTCCCGTCGGTCCCTGTCCCAGCTAAGGACTGCCATGAGCCCTGCTCCCGGGGAGCAGCAGCCTCTGCAGGGTCTCTTCCAGACAGTTCTGTGTTGGCTGGGCACCATGTGCATGTCCGCCCCCACGTGGGGTCTCTCACACGATGGCCGAGGCTGGCTGTGGCCCAGGGGGGGCAGCTGACTCCCACTCCCACCCATGGCGCAGGGCCGGGTGGGGGTCGTGCCCACTCCACCCCGCAGACCCTCGTCCCTGGTTGAGAGGCTGGATGCCTCAGCAGACGGGGCTCAGGCGGTCACCTTGTGGCCAGGGAGGGGGAGAGGCCGCGTCTGCAGCCTGAGGGCAGTCTGTCCTCAGCTCTTGGCTTTCTCCGTGGGGCGAGGGGTGTCACCAGGGTGCTCTGTGTCGCCGGTCACAGGGCTGTGTGTACAGCCCTGTGCACAGCCCCTTCCCCGCCCCGCCCAGAGCCCCCCCCCCCCCGAGACGTGCTCCCGGCCCCCCTCCCACCCTCTGCCTCCTCGGTGGGTCTGAGGCTCCCGCGTGAGGAGCAGCACAGTCTGGCTCGCTGCCCCAGGGAGTGGTGTGGGGTGTGGCCGCGGGTCCCACTGCCCCCGGCGGGCACTTGGTGAGGTGAGGCCCTCTCCCCCTCTCCCCATGCCGCAGTTCCAGACGGAGCTCCGGAAGATCCTGCTGTCCCTCATCGAGGTGGCGCAGAAGCTGCTGGCGCTGAGCCCCGGCGCCGTGGAGCTGTTCACCAAGGCCAACGGTACGCGCGGGCCCGCGGGCGCCTGCCCCCACAGCCCCGAGGGTTTCTGCTCTCCCTGGACCGGGGCCCGCTGCTGCTCGCCCCGCTGCTCCTGTTGCGGCGAGTGTGGGCGGCCTTGCCGCCGTCCTCTGAGGTCCGGCGGAATCGCCGCACGCGCCTGCTGCTCCGGCAAGGCCCTGGAGCTCCCCGGGGGCTGAGAAAGCGTCCCCGCGGGCAGCCCTGCCAGGGCCCCTCAGCGGCCACGTGTCTCCCCCGCAGCAATGCTGGACGAGGACGAGGACGAGCGAGTGGACGAGACGGCTCTGCGGCAGCTCACGGAGATGGGCTTCCCCGAGAGCAGAGCCGCGAAGGCGCTCCGGCTGAACCAGTACGTCGGGGCTGCCCTGCCCTCGGCGCGGGCGCCGGGGCTCGGTCTCGTGGGTCTGTCCCGCAGGTGACGCCCCTCCATCCCGCACCCCCTGACTGAGGCGTTTCCAGTGTGTGAGCTGTTTTCAGGAGGCCCCTTCAGCGCGAGTCCCGGCGGCAGCGGCACCGGGCATCTCGGGGGGCGGGGGGCTGCAGTCACTCGCCCTGCTGTCCCTGGGGCCGGTGTCAGACGGGACTTGGGGTGAGGCCCGCCCCCCCCACCCCCAGCAGGGGCGTGGCCCTCTGCAGGTGTGTGGCTGCGGTCACTGGTCTCTGTCCTCGCTCGGACCTGAGATGACCTGCCAGCCAGAGGCTGGGCAGTGGCCACGGTCTTCTTTGCTGTGCTCCCGACCTCAGTGCTGGGCTCCCTTTGCTTCCAAAGCCGGTTTCCGTGCTCCGGCCCCGCCCCGGGGCAGCTTGGGGCGATGGCCGGAGGGTCGCATGTACCTGTGTGGAGAGTTTCCTCGCGGGGGCGGCGGCTCGAGCTGGGGAAGCCGCCAGGACCGCAGTGGCGCTTCCTGGGGTGCGAAGGGAGTCACGGGCCCTCGGGGACACCCCGAGAGTCCGACGGCCCCCGCTGTCTCCCAGCATGTCGGTGCCCCAGGCCATGGAGTGGCTGATCGAGCACGCGGACGACCCCGCCATCGACACGCCCCTCCCCGGCCAGGCCTCGCTGCGCGAAGCGGGGGCAGAGGCTCCGGCCGAGGCTGCCGCCGGCTCCAGCGAGGGCGATGAAGAGGCCAGGGATGAGCTCACCGAGATCTTCAAGAAGATCCGCAGGAAAAGGGCGTTTCGGGCTGACAGCCGGGTACGTGGGAGTGGGCCCGGGTCCCGCCGGGTGGACCCGCCGCTGGTCGCGTGAGGCTGCGTTGCCTGAGCCGGGCCACTGGCCTCGGGCTGAGCCCGCCAGCCCTGGAGAGCGACAGGGCTGGGTGAGGCCTGGGGCTGACTCGGATCCCCGGCGTCCAGTTCCCAGTTCTCCCCTGGGTGTAGGGAGCTGTGTTCATGTTTCCCTCTGAACAGTTCGCCCGCTCGCCTGCCACCTGCCGAGGAGCTCACGGCAGGTCTGGGCGTGGCGCAAGCACCTGTGAGCCGTGGGGGCTTCTGGGGGCGCCACCCGGAGGCTGGGCTGCTGCACCGCGTGGGGTTGCCTTCGGGGCTGGGCAGTCGTGGGGCCTTCGGGAGGAGGGACCTACAGCCTCGGGCACCTCTGGACGCACGTGGCCCGCTCTTGCCGTCACTGCGTTTGTGACGCTTCGCTCTCCTGCTTCCCGCTCTGCCCCTTCACGAGGCTTTCGCGCTCCGCGGACGCTGTCCCCACTGGAGGCCCGTTCCCCGAGCTGGCAGCGTGCCAGTTTTGGTCCTCACGTCCCGGCGCTGCCGGTGCAGCTCGCTCGCCCGTGGCCTGTGTTTCCGTGGGAAACAGGTCCCACGTGGCCCGCTCGTTCAGCACCCTCCCCGGGTGACTCACAGCCGGTCCTGCAGGTTGGGCAGGACCTGAGACCAGGGGCCACCTCCCTACAGTTCATCCTCGCAGGGCTGCTGGGTGGGCCATGGTGTGGTCGGAGCCCCGCCCCGAGCGCCCCCCGCCCCTGCAGAGGCACGTGCTGTGTCCAGCTCCTCCTCTCTTGTTGTGTTCTCGGGCTGGGGCGCCTGGCGCTTCGACTGCCGCCGCGTCCCGGTGCGCGGTGTTAAGGGGCCTGTGGCTTCCCCTGCAGGCCGTCATTTCCCTGATGGAGATGGGCTTCGAGGAGAAGGAGGTGATGGACGCCCTGCGCGTGAGCAACAACCAGCAGAGCGCCGCCGTGAGTACCGGCCCGGCCCGGCTGTGCGGGCGGGCGGGCGGCTGTTCTGCGTGCGGGGGACTCATGGGGGGGGGGCGTCCTGCATCCGGTGACTGTGGTAGACGAGCCACTATTTTGCGTTTGAAGTGAGACAGTGGAGTGGATGGTTCACATTGCATAACCTTTTTTAAATACGAAAGGAATTCGGGGCTCTCTTTCCAGAAAAGTACGTAGCCTCTGAGTGTCTCGTTCGTTTACTTCCTCAGCTGACTTCCCAGCCGAGTCCCAGGCTGTGAAGGCATGTCCGCTGCCGACAGCACTGCTCGGGGCTGTGCTCAGTGGGGGGCTGGCGACGGCCCTCCCCCCCACCCCCAGAGCAGCGGTCACACGAGTGGGACAGTGCGGCTGCGCTTCAGACCATTCTGGATGCGCCCGACGCGCTGTCACAGGGACTTTCACACCCAGGGCTCCTTCCACGGGACGGAGCCCGGGGCCTGTGCTTGTCCGAGTTCCCTGCAGTCTGGGCCGGCCGTGCGGCTCCCTGCTGAGTGCCGGGGGAGGCTGCGGCCCGCAGCGGAGCTGCAGCACCGAGAAAACCGGGCGGCGCTTCCTGCCCAGGCAGCCTGCTCCAGCCCCTGAGTCTGGGCAGCGTTGCCTCCGGTTCAGGCCCCTCCCAGTCAGAGCCGCGCCGTGCCCGATGCTGGTGACGGTCCAGAGGCACCGACGGCCGCCTGTCGCTCTTGCCTTGCAGTGCGAGTGGCTGCTGGGAGACCGCAAGCCCTCCCCCGAGGAGCTGGACACGGGCATCGACCCCGACAGCCCCCTCTTTCAAGCCATCCTGGACAACCCCGTCGTGCAGCTGGGCCTCACCAACCCGAAAACCCTGCTAGGTGAGTGTGTCTCCTTCCCGTGTGCCAAGGCGGGGGGGCGGGCCACCCAGAGCGCGCAGGGGTTCTGAGGGAGGGAGAGACACCGCGGCCGCACGCCCAAGGCTGTCCCCGCGCGCACGGCGGCCTCCTCCGTGTGGCTCCTGCCCGTGTGGCGGTGGGGCCGCACACGCTCCCGTGCGACGACGGCCCCGGGCGCTCTGGGGAGCCAGAGCCGGCGGGCACGGCGGGCAAGGCGGGCCCGGGAGAGCCGCCTGCACGTGAGTGGGGCGTGCCTGGGGCCCGGGAGGGACTTCCTCGTCATCTTTTGCCTATGAAGTATAAGATACGTACAAAAACATATAACAAGATACACAATTTCAACTTAAAAAAAATAAACCAATGAGTATGTGTGTGCACCTACCGTTCAGCTTTTTTTTACTTATTTTTTTTTATTTATTTTTAGAGAGGTAAGGGAAGGAAAAAGAGAGAGAGAGAGAGAAACATCAATGTGTGGTTGCTGGGGTCCATGGCCTGCAACCCAGGCAGGTGCCCAGACTGGGCATCGAACCAGCAACCCTTTGGTTTGCAGGCCGGCGCTCAGTCCACTGAGCCGCACCAGCTGTTACCATTCTAGATGGAGTGAAACACTCATTATAGGTAGTTTGGGAAAGTGCAGGAAGAAGGAAGCACCAAGGAGGTGTCGCCTCTCCCCCCATCGGCGGGCCTGTCGCTGTTCGTGAGCCCTGCGCTCTGACGTCACACTGGGGGCCCGTCCTCCCGTCCTCCCCTGCTCCCACGTCGGCGCGAGGGTTCCCAGTGGGCGCGGGGGCTGCGTCCTGCGGCGAAGTGACACATGGCGCCGCACACGCTGCTCGCCTGTCCGTAGCCACGGGGGGGTTCTTCGTTCCGCTGCCGTGGGACCCGGGGCCGCGGCACAGCTCTCTGTCCCTGCTCCGGGAGCAGCTCGCGCCCCAGGGTGAGCGGCCAGATGCCAGGCGGCCAGGCGGCAGCGTGGGGCGTCTGAAGTTCTGACGACACCCCGCAGCGCGCTGTTCCTGTGACACACACGGTGTGTCCTGCCGCCCTCGTCGTAGCGAGCCGGACACGTTTGTGCTGACCACGTGCACCTCTCTGCCACGCGTGCCCCTGCGTGTCTCGTCTGCGTTTCCACGGCGACGCCAGTGCCAGAGCGCTGTCGGCAGCTCCCTCCCCCTGTGTGAGGGCTGTCCGTCCGCCCCTGCTGGTGGCCGCAGACCTCTCCTTTGCCCCTTCGTTCTGCGTGGCGCTGTCTGACAGGCACGGAGTGAGAGAGACACGCAGGGGAGAGCCCTCCCTCGGGTGGGGTCCACCCGTGTGTTTTCACACGGAACTCCGTTCCCGCCTTCCTGGTCCCCTTCCCCGTGCCGGGGCAGTCTGGCTGTTTGCCGGGCGGAAGCGGGGCTGGCTCCCGGCCCCGTCTCGGGAATGGCCCGCCTTGGCTCCTGGCGTCCGCGAGGTGGCCGAGCTTCGTGTTCCGTTCCCCCGCGTGCCGGGCCGTCTTTCTGGGCTCCCTTTCCGACCCTGCTGCCTGGTTGCCAGAGGGTTTCAGTCAGCAGGACCCCGCTGATTGTGTTCAGGCCGCGAAGCTTCTCCGCCCCACGCGGCCCCCCGTCGCTGGGGCCTCCTCGAGGACATGCTCTCCATGGAGCCCGGGAACAGGGCCACCTGCCCGGGGTGGGGGAGGGCGGGCGGGGTGACGGTGACCGCGAGGCCCCCCTGCCCGCGAGCCAGGGCTGCTGGGGCTTCTGCTGGAGTGCACCCGTGGTTTTTGGGAAGACAACTTGGCAAAACTGTCCGGAAAATCAGAGTTTTCGCTGTGAAGTTAAGTTCTTAAGATGGAGCACCATGCGTTTCCCCGTGGGACGGCATCGTGTGCACGGCTGGCCGCCCGGTCGGGGTCGGAGGCGGGGTCCTGAGCGAGTCACCGCCCGGACTGGTGGTGAGGCTCCTGACAGCTGTCGCCAAACCGCCTTCCAGAACCGGCGTGCGGGGGACACACACGGGTGTGTCGCTCACTGCAGAGCTGGGGACACTGTCCTCGACTTAGAACTGACTTGACGAGCAGATCAGACATTGTGGGTTGTGGGCAGCAGGGGTCTCCGTGTGACCGGGCCGGCCTGGCCCCACCTCCACATTAAGAAGCTGCGGAAAGTCCCTTCAGTGCACACGTGTGCATGTGCACGAACGAGCGTGCACGTGTCCATGCTTTGTGCGCACATCATGTTTCCATGTGGGTGTGCGCCTGTGTGTGTGCGAGTGCACACATGTGCATGCTGGGTGCCCACACCATGCACGTGAGAACATGTGTGTGTGAGTGTGTGCATGCCTTTGTGTATGTGTGCCCGCGCGCGTGTGGAGGGCGTGGCCATCCCGTCAGCCTGGCTCTGCTCTCCCGGCAGCGTTTGAAGACATGCTCGAGAACCCACTGAACAGCACCCAGTGGATGAACGACCCGGAGACGGGGCCCGTCATGCTGCAGATCTCCAGAATCTTCCAGACCATGAACCGCACGTAGGCCGTGCCAGCACTCCCGCTGCCCCCGTGGCCCGCCAGGGGGTCGGTCTCACATGCACCTGCCTGATTCTCATGCAGCTGTGGGGACAGCGTGCGGGCTCCGCTGGACCGAGGAGGGGACAGGCCAGGGCTGGAGGGGATCCTGCCCGGACCCCGCCCCCGAGCCCGCCCTGATTGTCCTGCTTCCATCTTGCGGCTCAGACACTTCTGTGGGCTCGCGAGAGGTGCGGCCCCGCCTCCGACAGTGTTTACAGACGGTGGTTCTGGCGGGGGCTCCCCCAGCGCTGCCTGAGTGGAGCCCCAGGAGCCGCTTGCAGAGCCACCGGCTGTCAGCAGACGGCACGTCCCGGTCCGCGGTGTTCGCGTCCAGCTCTCTGGGCCGAGTGGGGGACTCGCAGACGACCCTCCTCCCATGAATAAACGCTCCTTTCCTACCTTCTCCGGCGGTGTGGGGGTGATTCTGACGCCCGACTCTGACACCCCGACACCGCGTCGGCCAGGCCCCGAGTTCTCGCCGGCGTGGAGGGAGCAGCGGTCACCCGAGCAGGTGCCCACACCCGCCCGAGTCTCCAGTGGTGCGGCTGGGGCACCGCCAGACCGCTGCCCCGCCTCCGGCCGCTTAAAAAAAAAACTACCCGTAATTTAGAATGAGAAAGAAAGTTAACCACCCCCACTTTTTTTTTTTAATTCTCATTATTTACTGCTGAAAGGAGTTGGTTGTCAGACGTTTTTTAAGCTCCTCTTTGGGAGCGGCCCCACCCGCCTGACCTGCCGCCGAGCTCAGGGCTCGCCCACCTCGGCCGGGGGAGGTGTCGGAGGAGGACGCTCCTTTCCACCGAGTGAGGTTGTTGCACTGTTCTTGAGACCCAGACTTAAGACTCGGGGACAGAAGGCCGAGACCCACGTCTTCCCGGCCTCACAGAGACGGAAGTGCCCCCCCCCGAGCTGCGGTGCCAAGGGCTCTGCACGCTGCTGCCTGCTCGTGTCTGTCTCCTCCTCCTCTTCGGGGACTGTCCTTCGGGGGGGCACCCTCCGTCCAGGGGGCACCGTCCCTCCAGGGGGCGCTGCTCCCAGCAAAGCCACTGGTGGGCTTGGGGCTCCGCCCTGCGACCTCCCTGAGAGCAGAGCCACGCGGGGCGGGGCCTGGGGGGCTCTGGGGTTTTCAGACTCCGACTCCGTGGAGACGCGAGGCTGGTGGGGACAGGGTTCCGGCCTGGCCCCCCAGCGAGACAGGCACGTGGGCGCCAAGGTCAGCGCTTCTCTGGCAACTGGACGCAGTCAGAGCAGTCGGGACCGTGGGCCGTGGTTGGAGAAATTCTGTGCCTGTCACACACCGGGAAACCAGTTCCGGCCTTGGCGGCCAGCCCCACTCGGACTGATGCGCGGCGGCCCCGGCAGCCCCCACCGCCGGGCTGCGGCCGCCCGGCTTCTCCTTCCTGTGCCCAGACCAGGGACTCGGGAGCTGCCAGTTGGCACCCGGACCTGGAACCGCTCCCTGTCACCTCCATGTTGCCATCTGCCACCCTCTCAAAGTGGCCCCGGGAGACGCAGGGTTTGGGGCCTGGCGGCTGTTGGAATGTCCCCCAGAGTGGCCGTCCCTGCACACTGCCCCATGGGAACTGAGGGGCTATGTTAAGTCAGGTGGGCCCCGAGGAAGTAGGGGTGTCCACCCGGGCCAACAAAGGCACAGCTCCCAGCTGCCCGGGCACATCAGCAGAATGTATCCTTTTCAAGAGCATTTGGCCTCCAGAATTCAGGGCTCGGTGAGCGGTTCTGCCCAAGTCCCTGCGTCCCAGGGGCAGCTGGGTGTGAGTTACTTGGGGACCCTCTGGCCAGAGCTGAGTGTTCCAGAAGGTGCCGGCCCTGAGCACGGGGCAGGGAGACCCCAGCGTGGAGTTTGGGGTGACGGGGACTGGATGCATGAGCCGATGTCCACGCCGGGGGGCCCCCCATCACTCCATAGGGCTGGACCCCAGGCCGGCTTGGGGCTCTGGCAGCAGTGTCCAGTTGCTCCGTTGCCCGGTTGCTCTGTTGCCCGGTTGCTGGCCGCCCGACGGTGCAGGGCCGGAAGCCTGCAGCACGAGGACACGGGGCAGGCTGGGGGCCCCGCAGGGGGAAGGAGCCCACGCTTGTCTCGGAGAGGAGCTCGGGGGAACCACAGGGAAGTCCCAGGCACACCCGCCCCCAGGAGCCTGCGGGGGCGAGAGGGACGGCAGGGAATAGCCGGGACCGAGGGGGCCCGGGTCATGGTGGACGGGCTAATCTGGAAGGTGGTCTGTCGCGTGGGGAGGAATGGGCACAGTCCCTCTCTCCCGGGAGGGCGTGCGTGGTGGGTGCTCCGCTCCGGCAGGCTCTTTGAGCCCTGGGCGGGCGGGACGGGGAGCAAGGCCGGGCCTGGGGTCCGGCTCCAGGCCCTCACATCTGGTGACGCTCTCGGCTCCTGAAAGGCTGATCTAACATTCAGGTTCACACACAGAAGCCAGCCCCAGGGACAGCAGGTGCGAGCAGGTGGGTCAGGGGTTGGAGCCCCGGACGGTCATCGTGTGTGTCCCACGTCGTCTGTGCTGAGGTCCCTCACACAGTGTAGGCAACTGTCAGGGTTGCATTGGGTCCCTCCCCAAAGATGCCGGAGTCGAAAAGCCCAGGACCTCAGGACGTGACGGCCCTTGGAGATGGGGCTTTCACAGAGGTTCCGGTGGGCCCCGATCCCACACGCCCAGGAAGGAGGCAGCCAGGCGGACACAGACACAGGGCCAAGGTCTGTGCAGATGCGGGCAGAGAATGGAGTGATGCACCACAAGCCAAGGGAGGCCAGGACCGCGACAGCGCAGAAGCTGGGCGGGGTCTACAGCCATGTCCCTCAGCCTCAGGAGGGACATTGGGACACCTGATGGAGAGGGCATTTGCGGTTTAACAGGCACCAGCATCCCTGGGGACTCACTGTCCTGCCTCTCGCCTCCCTCCATAGTCTCAGGGCGCAGGCGACCCAGCAACGTGTGTGGCTGATGCCACAGCCGGGGCCATCAGGAGCAGGCAGGTGTGTTCACAACTCTACCCTCCAGGTGCCTCGTCCTGGCGGTGTGTGACATCCCGGAGCCTCCTATCCTCCTCCCGTTAAAGGAATACGGGGGCAGCCAGCCTCTGGTGACTCCAGCGGCCCTTCCCATTGCCCACCCGGAAACATGAAAAACAACTCATTTATAAATCCCCAAGAAGTGTGTCACTGGCACCTTTAAAAGGGTACAAAATGAAGCTTGCAGCCTTAACATGCACCCTCTCCTCCAGGGTGCCGGCTGGGCTGGCTCTGTAAGGGGCTCCCGCTCCCAGGAAGGGTGAGGAGGTGCCGGGTGCCAGCCAGGCACAGGGGCGGCCTTCGGGCAGGCCCACCAGCAAGGGTCCCAGGGGTGCACGGGTGTCCTCAAGCCCCGTGTCCTCCGAGGGGCTGACACCATCCCCAGGGGGTGAAAATCCCTTCTCCCTGGGTGGGGGGGGGCGGAGGGGAAAGACATGCAAAGAAGTACAGTGGTCCTCCACAGCCCAGCCTACCCAGCAAGTCTCCCCTCGGGTTCAGCTTCTCTCCCGACAGGGAAATGAAATTCTAATTAATTAGTTAGTTATTCTTCCTGGGGCAGTGGTGATGAGGGAGAGGCTGGGAGAGAGCCCCTCCCAGTGGGCCTGGGAGCACTCAAGGCCAGACATCAGGGCGCCATGGTGTCTGGGTGTTGGCCAGACCCAGGTAGGAACGGCCGGCCCCCCTGCGTGCATTCGGGGTGGCAGTTTTCACTGGAGATGCCCACTGGTTTCTCCCAGGAGCTGGTTAGCTGCGGGACCCTCAGGTCCACGGTGACTTGGAGGACGGAGCCCCTGCTGGCCAGGCCACCCCAGGCCAGGTCTGCGCCCGGTTCTCCTGCTGCGTCCAGGGCTCGCCCTGTAGTGCTGGTGTGCCGCAAAGCTGGTGAGCGCCCCGCTGCGCCCACCCACAGCGAGCACCCGATCCCACTCGGACTACTCAGAGGTGACGAGCATTAGACAGGTCTAGCAGTGAAGCTCCCGGACCATGACCCACAGGGGCCTCAGCCGTGGGTGTGCGAGGGAGGAGCACATGGAAGGGTGGCCAAGGAACAGCATGGGCTGGGCCAGCGAAGAGGGGGCAGGACCGAGTCAGTCCCTGGGAAGCTTTACCAATGGTGGGTAAAACTCGCTCATCGGGGCCAAGTGGGGGGCTCCTCCAGCCAGCCCATGGGCTCTTCTCTGGGCAGCGGAGCTGCTGAGGGCTGGCCAGGCTGAGGCTGGTCTTGGAGCTGGGGCTGCATAGTTGGGTCCTGGGTTCGATTTGTTCTTTTAATAGGTTATATTTTTTTAGAGCAGTTCTGGGTTTACAGAAAATTCGAGAAAATCCCACGGATTCCTTGCCTTCCTCCCGGTCCTGGTGTGGCTTCCTGTGTCACTCACAGAAGAGGTCAAAGGTCCTGCTGTGCCAGAGCTGCCCCCTCCTCCCCTACTCCCTACCAGTGCCTCTTCATCTTGGGTTCCTAACTCAGTGGCTTCCCTATTTCCTGCATATTAGGCACCCCTGTCTCAGGGTTCTGGGTCTGCCGTGCCCTGTGCCCACAAGACTGCCCCCCAGATATGCCCCTGCTGGCCCTCATTCCTTGTGGGTCCCAGCACTCCTGCCTCCCTCTCCCACAGGGTGACCTGCTGCCTCCTGTGCTGCGCAGCCGCCATCAGGCTGTGCCCCCGCCTGGCTCTGCAGGGCAGGAGCCCGGGGGTTTGCATTTCGCTCTCTGCTGTGAGCCAGGGAGGCTCATGATGTGTATACGTCACTTTGTAATCCGGAGTCTTCTTCCCCGGTTAGGGTAGCTCCGTGAAGGGGACGCAGGTAGCACCTTAAAACGCTCTGGAGGCTGGGTGCCAGGCTGGCTGTCACTTCCAGGACACCTTACTCAGAGGCAACGGTTTCTTCCTGCTTTCCTCTGGGCCACAGGTGGCAAACACAAGGCCCCTGGGCCGAACCCAGCCCTCCACCTTGTTTTATCCAGCCGGGCACCTCGTTTCTACCTGGCGGCAGCACTGACTCTCTTAACTGTTAAGGAGTAGCTACATTTATTTAGTTACACACAGCCCTAAAATTACATTTGTCCCTTTGAAGGCAACCGCAAGGCTGATGAAAATGAGTCTGAAAATGAGTTTGACATCCCTGCTCTAGGCCTTGAATTTTTGGACCCTGGTGGAGGGCACAGGAGCCAGGAGCCCTTTCTGTTTGGCTGTGAGGTCCTCCGATAAACGCCACGCGCACCCGAGGTTTAACGGTGTTACAATTACCAGCTGAACACAGACCCTCGGATGCCGACTCTGTCAGGAAGAAGCCAGCCCCTTCCAGGGGCTACCTCTGAGGCTCAAACCTACGGCTCCGCTTGGGAGGACAATGCAGTGTGTCCGGGCCCACCTTTCCTGGTCTGTGCCCTGGAGGCCGTGGTTAGTGACCGCTTGGGGCGCTCCCAAGCACAGCACGCTCCAGACCGGCCCAGGGGATCCCCCAGGCTCTAAGCGCTGAAGGGGGAAAGGCGACAAAGTGCTCCGAGGGTGTTTCCCTGACTGCCCGCGCGGCTGGGTAAGGGTCGGGGAGGGACTCTGGAAGCTGCTCTGGGGAGGGGTCCCCGGGCTCTTAGCCCCGTCGTGGGAGGGGCCGTCCCCTAGCTGTCAGCGCGGCTGTCCCGGAGGGGGAAGCCCCGGGAACCCCGCGGCGGCTCTGGGGTGGAGGGTCGCCGTCGTACTGTGCTGCGGCTGGGCCCTCAAGATCCCCCAGGGAGGTAGGGGCCTCCGCGACGGGCTCGGCTCCGTCGGGCAGAGGCTGGGGCCTCTGGTCCTAGTGACAGGGAGAAGGATGCACCGCCAGACAAAGGGCTGCTGCGGGACCCCCCGGGCCTGTCCGCCCGCGCCGCCGGCACCGCGCGACCCCGCGCCCGGCACCCGCTGAGAGGGGCGGAGTCTCGGACAGCGCCCACTGCGCCTGCGGAAAGGGGCGGGGCCGGCGCGTGCCAGAGGCGGGGCCTCGGACAGCGCCCACTGCGCCTGCGGAAGGGGGCGGGGCGAGCGCGGGCCGAGGGCGGGGCGGCGGCCCACGCCCACTGCGCCTGCGCCGGACCTGGGCGGTGCGCGCGCTCCCGCCGGTTGGCCGTCTCTTCAGCGGTCTCCGCCGCCGCAGCCGCCGCCGCCCCCGAGTTCGCGCACGCGCCCCTCACCCGGCCCTCGGCCCGGCCCGCACCACCGCCCGTCGCCTCCCGGGCTCCCGGGCGACCCCGGCTCGGCCCCGCAGCATGCAGCAGCAGCAACACCCGCGGCGGCGGAGGCGGCGGCGGCTCTGAGGAGAGGCGGGCGGGCCGGCCTGCGGGCCCCACGCGGGGCGGTCGCGCCCGTGAGTCCGGCCCGGCCCCACGCGGCCCGCGCGGCGCCTTTGTTGCCGGCGCCGCCGCAGCGCCGAGAGCGTGCGGAGGGCGAACGCGGGCGGGCGGCCGCGCGGCCGGGGGACGGCTGACAGAGGATGGAGGCCGCGCCCGACGGCGCCGCGGACGTCGTGCCGCTGGACCGCTACGACCCGGCGCGCGCCAAGATCGCCGCCAACCTGCAGTGGCTCTGCGCCAAGGCGTACGGCCGAGGTGGGCGCGGCGCGGGGCGGCGCGGGCGGGCGGGGGCCGCCTTTGTGCGGGGTCGGCCCGGCGCGGCGCTGCGCGGCGGTGGGGTCGGCGGGTGGCGCGGGCCGGGGCCCCGCGGTTCTCGGGCGCTCGCGCCACCCCGGCCGTGCGGCTCCCGAGCGAGAAGGGGCTGCTGCTGGGTCGGGTGTCCTCAGAGCCCTGCGCTGGGCCCGCCCGGCCGGGGCGAGCTCTGACCGGGCTGGGAGCCCCGGCCCGCCCCCCCGGGCCCCGGCTCCTCCGTGGTCGATGCTGCTCCGTCCGGCCCGGCGTGTACGGCCCGGCGAGGCCCCGCCGTTGCTCGGCCCCCGGCTTCTCTTGTTCCTCCCAGGCGCTTTGTGTCAGGCCCAAGCCGAGTTCTTCTCCGCCACCCCGTCCCTTTTCACGGGAAGCATTTTCTAAAGCGGCCTTCCCCGGGGGAAGACACCCCTGCCCGTAGCCCGGGCGAGGGGGCGCAGTACCCTTTTCGGCAGCGTGGGGGAGACCCGTTCCGGAGACGTGCGGAGCAGGCGGTTCCCCGCGGCCTCTGGCCGGCCCGGGTGGCCTGTGCCACCGCCGGACTCCGGCGTGGCGCCCCGCTCGTCCTGGGGCTTGGGGCTGGAGGTCTGGTGGCCACCGAGGTTCCCCTGATGCTGCCGCCCTGGGTTTGCAGCTGGTTGCAGCCCCGTGCGCTGCCACGTGCGTGGCTGAGGGAGAAAGGTGGAGTCCGTCCACCTTTACAGAGCGTGAAACTTCGTAGAGTCAGGCGTGACAAGTGCCGTCTTACACCAGCGAGTAACACTAGCAGCCCGGGGACGCGGCCTCCCGCTGTGACCTTGACCCCAGCTGGGGCCTGCCCGGCCTCTCCTCTCAGCACTGGTGTCCGGTGCCGGCCATGCTTTGCCTTTCTTTATCATTCGTGGTGAGCCTGTGCCCCGTCGGGCAACGGGCTGTGCGCCTTGCAGCGAGTTTCCTGAGGTCTCTGCAGGACGCGGTGCGGGGTGCTTCCTTCCGCGCCTCGCGCCCACCCCTCCCCGCTGTCCCGCTCCTGCTCAGGGTTTCCCGGCAGACGGCCTCGTCCTGCCCGGGCTGTTCTGTGCTCCACGCCCCGTGCGCTCCGGCCCGGCTGCTGGGGCACCCGCGCCAGGTCCCCTCCGGTGTGTGGAGGCTTTGCTCGTGGGAACACTGGGCTCTGGGGATGGCGTGCTGTGGACAGCCTCGGGCCGGGGGTAGAGGACGTGTTGCCGACCCCGACCCGGAGGCCGGACGTGGCGGCGTGTCTTCGCAGAGGTGGGCCAGGTGGCCTGCGTTCCCTCTCCCGTCCTGATGCCGCAGGTCGAACACTCACGGCGGAATGTAAATCCATCTTTGAGTTCAGGCTGTCCAGTCCTTTACCTTGGAGGGGCGCCGTCGTGCTTCGGGGTGTGACATGTGTGCACACGGTACGAGGCCGCTCCGACCGGCCCCAGCTTCTTCAGGCCGGGGCCGGCACGCTGGGCTGTGGCGTCCGGAGTGGGGTCGGTCTGCGACCTGGGAGTAAATGTGAGCCTTTCTCGGTGTTGGCGGGAGGCTCGTCTGCTTTCCTTTCCAGCCCTGATCGCCCTGTGATACCTGTTGACGCAGCTGACAAGTAATTCAAAAGCTGATATTAAAATAGACCTTTCAGCGTTGACGTTATTAAAGGCGAGTATTTATAGAACAGCGTGAGCGGGAGCCGGAGGAGGCCGTGCCGTGTGCGGATGGAAGGCAGGGTTGTGCGGTGCCGGTCACCGCCACCCCTCTGCTGCGGAGGGCCCGTCGCACACTGGCTTTAGGAGACCTGGCCTCCATCCATTTGCTTTTCCACGCTGTACCTTGCTTCTGGAAGGGGAGCAGATGTACGTTTTTTTCCTACTTGAGAATCTCTCTTTATTATTTATTTTGTAAAGATTTTATTTATTTCCCCTTAGTGAGAGGGGAAGGGAAGGAGAGAGAGGAACATCAGTGTGTGGTTGCCTCTCGTATGCCCCTACTGGGGACCTGGCCCGCAACCCAGGCACATGCCCTGACTGGGAATCGAACTGGGGACCCTTTGGTTCGCAGTCCCGCACTCAATCCACTGAGCCACACCAGGCAGGGCATAGAGAATCTCTCTTTAAATTTACAGATTTGGGAGATCCCCACTTGGACGACCAAGGGTGACTCTCCTCAGCTGGAGTGGTTCCGTCTGTGTTGTTGGTGTGGGGGTCACACCCAGGAGGGAGGTTAGGCGCGCCCCAGAGCGGGGCCTGGTCCTGCAGGAGACGGGGTGGGGAGGACTTTGGTAGGAGAATGAAGGTTTGTTTCCCCCTCAACTCTTTCCACCGGAGGGCCAATCGCTGCTTCTGCTTCTAGATGCGCCCATGTGCCTCCCCAGCTTGGTTTTCAGTGAGTCAGACCCGGCCCCTCCAGTCCACACACCTTGGCCATAAGTCAGTTTTGGGGGGTGTGGTGGTGAAAGCGGCTTCACTGTTTTACTTGTTAGGCGACTGTCAAGCAGTTCAGGGAGACTAAACGGTCTTTCCGGTTGTGCAGGAATGGGAGGCGTGTGGCCGCTCGGGGCCAGGCGCTCCGAGGCTGCCTTCTCCCCAGGGTTGCCTTTCGGGCCTCTGGGCGTCCCCAGGGCCTCCGTCCCTGCCTCAGTGAAGCTCACCGAGGCCGGGCCTGGGGGGCAGAGGGCTCTGCAGAGTCTCCTCCCACTTGCTCCCCCCCGGGGCCCGGCTGGGGACTCCGGGCAGTCTCCCGCCGGGCAGTCTCCCGCACTGTGCTCGGGCTCTGCCCCTTCGTTCTGGGGGAGCTCTTGTTTCACTGACAGCGTGTATTTGTTCAGAAATAATGCGTTGGACGTGTTGGAATTTACTCATTGAAAAGTGTGTACAGGAAGGAGTAGAACCTCTTAGCTGAAGTATTTTGTGATTGTTTTTGGGTGGAAGTTGTAATAAATTGGTAAGAAACTTAAAGGGGTGACTGGAAGTACTGCGTACTTTATCGAATAGAGCGCTGGACTGGGCTCCTGTGTTCCTGGTGTTTGATTTCCTTCCACAACCTTAGGAAACTTAAAAATATCTAGGTCTTGGTTTGGGGTTTTGAATAATAGCTTTTCTTATCGCTCAAGGACAGTGTTGAAAACAACCTAGGGAAAGTGCTAGAAGGCACTCGGCTGTTTGCAAGCATGTTGCTATGTGCACAGTGGTGGAGAGTTCACCCTGGGGAGTCCTGGAGACCAGTTGAGACTCACCACAACTCACCATGGAGCTGGGCTGCCCTGACTGGGCCAGACCTCAGGGGCCACCAAGGTCAGCCTTCTCATCTTGCCTGCAGCACACTGGCGTGGAGAGGCCGCGGGGCTCTGAGCCCACTGCAAGTGAGGGAGGGACCTTCCTGCGCTCGCTGTCTGGTCGCAGCACTTAACCGCGGACTTGGAAGCCGGTGGGGCGGGGAGTCCCCGGGCGGACAGCTGGGCCCCGGCCCTTGGTCAGGGCATCTCTGGTTGAGCTGCAGCTCCTTCGCGCGGACCACAAGATGGCTCGGAGTCTGCTTGCTTAGTTGGTGCCAGGAGCAAAATCCCTTCCTTGTAAGCTCCAGGTCACCGCCTTGCTTTGCGGTGACGTGTGGCTTAAAGGACTGGCAGTCTGGAGCGCCTGTGCGGGCCCCAGAACTAGGGATGAAAGCCGGCTGCTGGCCTGGTCCCTGGGCCCACGGGACACAGTCGTCGGGAGTCTGGGGGGCAGGCCGTCCTTCAGAGCCTATTGTCACTTTCTACCCATCGGGATCCGCTCAGATTATTGGTTCATGCGTTTAGACTGTTTTTAATAGTCTTTTGTTCCCAGCGAGGGATGTGGGTTCTGCTGAGGACTGCTTGGGGTCCTGAGGTCAGGGGTTACGACTGTCCTGCGAAGTCTCGCCGGCAGGACAGGCAGTGCTCGCCCACCACCCTGTTGTGCGGCAGCCGGGAGATGCCTCGTACCGGGTGTAGAGGGCGTGTTGCCGACCCCGACCTGGAGGCCAGACGTGGTGGTGCGTCTTCGCAGAGGTGGACCAGGTGGCCCGCGTTCCCTCTCCCGTCCTGATGCCGCAGGTTGAACACTGACCGTGGAACGTAAATCCATCTTTAAGTTCAGACTGTCCCAATCCGATAAATTTGAGGGACGCTGTCGTGCTTCAGGATGTGACATTCGAGCAAACATTCTTCCGAAAAGCACTTAATACTTTTCTCTGTGTATATCATGTTTATCCTGGTAGCTCAGAGGCCTCTCCTGCTGTCGGTACTGTTGTGGCCGTGACCTGTGTTCCAGTGTTCTTTTTTCACTTCCTGGTCAAACTGTTAAAATGCTCAGACTCCTGTCATTTTTCATCAAATCCGAAGGCAGTAATAATCATGTAGCTGTCATGTGTGCAATTGTGCTTTGCTCTGTAGGAAACACAAGGGGAGGGTCGGCGATGCTATCCCCGTAGTTGCTTAAAATTCACATGAACTGTTGCCTTGTACAAAGGAGAATGAAATGAGGCGAAGCCTAAGAATTGGCAGCCTGACGTCCACCCGGGAGCTCAGGTGGATGAATGGGGCCACACCACGGGGGCTCCCGGGGCAGTGGTCGCCGTGGGAGGGTGCGTGAGCAGCTCTGTGAGGGGCAGGCTTAGAGAGACGGGTCAGGGTTGGGTGCCCCCAGGAGCAGAGGGGAGGGCGTCAGGCCAGGTTCCGTGCACAAGTGTCTGTGGGCCCTGAGCAATTAGCCTTGCTGTGACAGAGGTTTGTGGACTGAAATAGAAGGTGATTAGTTTGGAAACTAGTCTGGGCCAGATTGTTTACAGTTTTCCAGGCTGGCTGGGGCTTTCTTTCGTGATGTGTGCCTGGGAAAGTCGTCACGTAGCGGGCGGTGCGGCGGAGAGAGCCGAGCAAGGTTCTTCGGCCAGCGTGGAGTGGGAGAGGCTGTGGTCAGGTGGAGTGTCCAGGGGCCGTCTTCTCCGCATAGGCTGCTTCTCCGCCCAGCCGACTGGCGGTCATTCTTCGTCTCCGCCAGCAGAGAGTGCAAGTCTCCGATGCTCTGCATCCCCGCCAGTGCGCGGCAGCGTCGGTCTGTGCTCCTGGCCGCGCAGAGTGGACGCCCCGTGGCTTTGGCGTGTGTTTCCCTGGGGACTCACCATGCTGAGCACTCTGTAACTATGCTCCTTGTCCATTTGGATCTCTTTTCTATGAAATATTTTTTCTTTTCAGGTCTTTGACCAATTTTTATTATTTTTTTAATCTTCACCCAAAGGTACGTTTACTGATTTTAGAGAGAGAAAGAAACGTTGATGTGAGAGGGAAACACTGATTGGTTGCCTCCCATATGCTCCCTGACTGGGGATTGAACCTACAACCTATGTATGTGTCCTGGCCCGGAATTGAACCCACAACCTTTTGGTGTGTGGGACAATGCTTCAGCCAACTGTGCCACCCTAAAGGGACCCAGTTTTTTTTTTTTTTTTTACAAATATATTAAACTGTCCTGGTTGGGTTGATCATTTGGTTGGAGTGTCATTCCAATATGCCAGGTTGAGGGTTTGATCCCCAGTCAGGGCACATACAAGGATCAACCAATGAATGAGTGCATCGGTAAGTGCAATAACGGTCTGAGGTTTTTTTGTCTCTCTCTCTCCTCCTTTCCCTACCTCTCTCTCTAAAACCAATAAATAAAAAATAACAAAATATCAAGCTTCTATTTTGAGATAACTGTGTGTTAACATGCAGTTTTAACAAATCAGGTAGAGAGGTCCTGGGCGCCCTTTATCTGGCTTCCCCAGTGGTAACTTCTGTAACCAGGATGTTGACATTGTATTAATATAATCTGGATACAGAATATTTTATTTCCACCAGGACCTCTTGTTTCCCTGTTATACCCACTCCTGCCTCCCTTCCTTCTGCCTGCTTTGGTTTTATTTTGCTCTTTCCCCCCCTAGTTTCTTGGGGTAGCAACTAAGATTATTGATTTGAAACCTTTCCCCTTTCTAGCTGAAGCATTCAGTGCTATAAGTTTTCCACGGAGTACTGCCTTAGCTGCAGTTCACGTACGTTGATTTGTTGTATTTTCATTTTCATTCAGTTCTGTTTATTTCTCTTTCTTTGATACTTCCTCATTGACCCATGAATTACTTAGAAGTGTAATTTCCAATGTTGAGATTTTCCTGTTTCGTGTTTTTGATATTTTTGGTCAGATTCCATTATGATAACTAATCTTGGTGAGTGCTGTTCTTTTAATAGCCTGGGGTAGGTCTATTTTGGGGACGGTTCCCTGGGCACTTGAAGAACTGTGTGTTCTGTGGTTGGGTGGAGGGCTCTGCGCACGCCCGTCAGGCTCTGCCGGTGGTGCTGTTCTCATGTCTCTCCTTGTTGCAGTTTTGTCCGCCGCTTCCGGGGCTGTTGCAGCCCCTAGCTGTGCGTGCACACGCGTCTGTTCCGTTTCCCTCCCGGCTCTGTCCGTTTTCCTCCGTCCCGAGGTGTTGTCACTTGGTACCTACACCCTCGGGAGCAGGAAGTTCCTGGTGGGTTGAGGCGTTCACCGTCAGGCAGTGGCCCTCTGGGTCCCCAGTCATTTCTGTTCTGTTTCATCAGTATTAACATAGCCATTCCTGCTTCCCAGAACAGACAGCAGTGCTTGCCCGGCATGGCCCTCTCTGCCCTTTCACTCTCAGCCGACCTGAGCTACTGATTTTGAAGTGAGCTGCTTGCGAACGGCAGAGCTGTGTGGTGTGTTTTTGTCCGCTCTGCCAGTCTCCGTCTTTTACTCGGTGGATCTAGTGTATGTGCATTTAATGTAACTGCTGCTACTTGAGGGTTTCAGTTTGACATTTTGTTACGTGTCTCCTTTGTCCGATATTTTCTCTGGTATTTATTGTTGTTATTGGTTTTAGGGTTCCATCTTGATTTATTTATGCTGGTTTTGGGTGTGTCTCCTACAGTTTTCCCCGTGGTTGCTCCGGTGTTGAAATACACGTGTCTGACTTGCAGCCGTTGACAAGTATCGTTTTACCGTCTCTAGGGAGGTGTGGAAACTTTTCTCCACTGCGGCCCCTTGCTCTTCCTACTGTCTTAACCCCGCCGTCTTGAGTGTCCGAGGGTGTCGTCGTCGCCCGTCGTCAGACGTGCGCGGAAGACTTGCCGTCTCTTTCCGCTCTTCTGCCTTCTGCCCTGCTCGTCCAGGAGACTGCTCTTGTCCTGCTCTTCATATCTGGAGGACTTCCTTTAGCCATTCTCCCAAGGTTTGGGGGCACCTCCAGTTCCCCTCTGCCTGCACTGAAGGAGAGTCTCACCGGATGTGGGCTCTGTGGTTGGCGGTCCTTTCCCTTCAGCACCTGAGATGGTGAGCCCCTTGCCTCTGGCCTCCGTGGTTCCGAGGGGAGACCCTCTGTCAGTCGAGGGGCACCCCCCTGTGCCAGCCGTCACGCCACTTGGGCTGCTTCAAAGTATTTTGTCCTCGGTCTTTAGAAGTTGGGTTATGATGTGCCTGCATGTAGGTTCATTTGAGTTTGTTCTCATTGGGTTTACTTAGTTTCTTGAACTCTGTGGGGGTTCCGCCACAAACGGGGAGTTTCCAGCCACCATTCCCTCCGATGCTGGGCATCCTCACTGTCTCTTCGGGGACTCCAGTGATACTCTCCCACGGGCCCCTGGGGCTAGCTCATTTTACTTTGCCAGGGTGCGTTCTGTCTGTTGTTCACGTGGGGTAAACTCTGTCTGTCTGTCCTTAAGTTCCAGGGGCCAGGAAGTGCAGGTCTGGGTCTCCCCCTGTTGGCTGGGGGCCCTGAGGCTCCCTGCTGTGCTGCTGCTCCGGCCTCGGGGGTCCCACACCGGGGTGCCTCCTTTTCCCCCTCTCAGAGTTCTCCTGTGCTGGCCTTTTCTGCCCAAGACCTATAGCTGTGCTTGGTGCAGAGGGTCCTAGACAGGCAGGGCCGTGCCCACCCCGCCCCGCCCCGCCCAGAGGCCCCTCCCGCAGCGGCAGAGGTTTTCTCTTTGTCCTAGGATCCCGTCGGTGTCCCCGTGCTGTGCTCCGCTCCGCTGTGCAGACTCCCTCTTTCCATCTTGCCGGCCTTCGTGCACTTGTCAGTGTGGAGAGCTCTGGCCCACTGTCCGTTGAGACACTGCTTCTGCTTCCACGTTTTCTTTCTTCCCGGTCTCCAGTCACGCTTGCGCGGCCCTCACAGCCTCCCCTCCTCCACTGTGTTTGCCCCGCGTGTGACCTGCCTCCCTGCGGTGCGGGCGGTGCGGGCGTGCGGTTCGCTTCAGCACTGCCTTTTTCTGGTCTAGGGTTCCTGCCGGCTTCTTTTCTAATTGACCAGTCTTTTCTTCTTTCCTTTTAAAAAATAATTTCTGGTTTTGTGCCAAAAATTTTTGAACCTGTCTTTTTTCCCTCTCGCTGTTGTAGGCATACTCACTGGCTACAACATCTGTGGCTGGGACCTCCAGCCAGCGGTCCCGGGGGCCTGTGACTCGCCCCTGGTTTGCGAGGTTCGCTCATGAAGTGTGGGCGCAGCGTTCTTCAGGTTGGCCCTGTGGGGTTCGCTGGGCTTCTGGAGCCTGTGAGGTGGCGGCCCTCCCCAGTTGTGGGGAGACGTGGCCTTATTTCCCCGGGGGCCCTCTCCCTGCCAGCCTTGGTGGTGACGCCTGCGCGCGGTCTCCCAGCGCGTACGGCCCCTCCCTGGTGGGCTCCGCGCTTCGGACCGCCCCTTCCTGTGACCGGGCTGCAGGTCGTGCTTTCCTCTGTCCTCATCTTTCGAGCCCAGCACTGAGCTTGCTGTGGGTGCTGTGTTTTAGTTCCGGAACTTTGGTTCCTGTTAAACTGGTTTTATTTCTCTGCCAGGGACTTCTGTCTTCCCATTGAATTCGAGAGTGCTTACCTTGACCTCCTGGAGCCCGGTGACGATGGACGACGCTTCAGGGTCTGCGATGAGCAGCCTGACACCTGGGTCCGCTCGGGGTTGGCCTCTGTCCATTGTCTTTCTCCTGAGAACTGGCCACATTTTCCTGGCTCTTTGTATGTTGAGTAATTACGGGTTGTGTCCTGCACATTTTGCGTGACACGGTGGCGCAGTTTTCTGGGTCCGGCTAGAATCGTTCGGGTGGCGGAACCTGGCGGTTTGTTCTGCAGATCGGTGCCGTGATCCCGTTGGGTTCGGACCACGGCCTGTTTTGCCGTCTGTGGGCGGGGCTCCCAGCTCAGTCCGGTTCTGTGGGTCTGTCTTGCGTGCGCACAGCCCGGCATTGTGCCCGTTTGTACACAGAAGGAGGGTCCCCTTTCCTGAATCCCCCCACGCTTTGTGGCTCGTCTCCCTCCCCACCCTCTGGCTGGAAGGTAGGGCTGCCCTGGGTTTTGGCTGCCGTGCTGCCACCCCGCAGTTCTGCATGCCCAGGGCCCCTGTTGGGGCGCTGCGGTGACAGAGGCAGGAGAAGGACAGGCGTTCCTCATGCTCCCCACGCCACCTAGGCCCCGCTCCTGGTGCCTCTGGGCAGTAGATGAGTTCCTCTTGGCATTTTGGCTGCCCGCTGTCACTGCGGTTCTGTGACATGGCCGGCTGGCAGAGAAAGGGGCAGTAAAGCCCAGGCTCCCTCCGCTCTCCAGCCTGCAGGGCCCGGTTCCTGGTCCTCTGGCCAGAGAGATGCGGTCTCTCCGCGTTTCGGCTGGGTGTCTGCTGCGGTGCTGAGCCGGGCTGCCCCGGGGTTCAGGTCAGGATAGGAGAGGGACCATTTGGGCACCCTGTAGTGTGGTGGCTTCTCCCAAGTTCTTTCTCTCCTCCCCAGGGTGCCTGCATGAGTTTAGGTGTAGAATCCCCAGGTGGCAGCTTTTGGTCTTTCACAGAGTTTCAGTTGTGCTCAGTAGGGGTGTGGGGGGCTGGGAGGGACTGACCCCGCCCTGGCAGCACCACGGGCTGCCAGTCTGTGAGTCCGTTTCTGCCTCGTGCTGGCTTCTGTTCGGGACGCCTTGTCATGCCGCTCACCTGCTCGCTTCTCATCTGCACTGAGCCCACAGAGCGTTTGGAAGACCGTGGGCATCACCCGAGGCCCGAGGCGTGACCCCCTCCAGGAAGAAGTCACGTCTGCTTCCCGATGCCAGCGGTCGGCGGGCACCCTGCCCTGGTTCGCGGCCTGGGCTGCTCTGAGCCTGTCCGCAGCGCTTCCGAGGGCTGTTCCGTGTCAGGTTTGCGGCTGCTGTCAAGGGGCAGCCTCCGAGGTTCCCAGCCAGAGGCTGCCAGTGTCCCTTGCTCTCCTTGCCGGCCCTGGAGTCCAGATTTGTTCTTGCAGCTTGAGAGGTGCCCGGAGTGCAGCTTACCCCCTTCCTGCCCGCTGGGATGGGCAGATGCTACTGGGGGAGACTAGACTGCACCCCAGGGGAGAATGCTGTCGGGACGCTGGGCTCTCTGGGTTGTGGTCCTCCCCCTGGACTTGGCCTAGTGACCGAGCCTTCACAGGTGTGTCACATTCGTGCCGCCCCTGTAGCCAGTGTCTGCGTCGGGAGGGTCGATGCGCGCTGTGTGGCGCACCGTCCCTGGAAGAACTCGCGCTCCGTCCCTCTGCTGGAGCAGGCACCTTCCTCGCCCAGTACAGCTCACACTGGCCGTGCTCCCTGGTGCTTGTGTTGGAAGCCCTGGGGTGTCGGTGCGTGGGGACGCGTGTCTGTGGAGGAAGGACCAGAGTCGGAGCCTCCCTGGAGTCTCTGAGGTGTGAGTGGGGACAGTCCGTCCTCCGCTGGAGAGAGCTGGCCGCGGGGTCTGCACTCAGCCGCTCCCCGTCCTCGCCTTCCCTCTAGGCCACCTTGCCCCTGGGGAAGTCTGTCCCGAGGCCCTGTCCTCGGGAAGGGCCCATAACCGTGTCGCAAGGTCCCCGAGTCGCACTTGGGGCCTTGTGACGGAGGTGGGGGGTGTCGAGGGTGGGTCGGTCTGCTGCCCACCCGGGTCGGGTGTCACGGTGCCGTGAGCTCCCCGCCGGACCGCAGTGGGCCGGCCCTGCCGTCCGTCTGCCTCGGCGGCGAGGGGGCCGGGGCGTGCGCGCTGGGGCCTCTTGCGCTCCGTCTCAGGGCTCCCTCTGTCCTGGGGCTTCTCTTCCTCTGGGTTCTCAGGGCTTCAGGTGAGGGTTTTGGTCATTTTTTTAATTTTAATTTCAGTCTTTTAAAAAACGTTTCTATTTATTGGGGTGACATTGGTTAATAAAGTCAGAGGTTTCAGGTATACAATTCTACATCATCTGAATGTTGTATTGTGTGTTCGCCATCCCAAGTCAAGTAGTTTTTTTGTTCATTTAAAAATCTTGCCATTGCTGCCCTGGCAGGTGTGGCTCGGTTGGTTGGAGTGTCGTCCTGGAAGTGGAAGGTTGTGGGGCTGGTCCCCGGTCAGGGTGTGTATGGGAGACAGGCTGATCCGTGTGTGTGTGTGTGTGTGTCTCTCTCTCTCAAATCAGAGGGCGTGTCCTCAGGTGAGGATAAAAAAATTTGTCTTTCTGCCTCCGAGCATGGTTGTAGAGACCGCCACCGTTTTTGTGAGCTAACCCTGACTCTCGGGCCCTCCCGAGAGGGCCTGGGGTCTGCCGTCGCCTCTCCCCCGGTGGTTGTAGGCTTCCTCTGTGGAGTGGAGTGGCGTGGGGTCTTGGACGTTCTGACCCTTCGTGGAAGCCTCTGTTAGTTGAGACCGCGTGTCCTGACGGCTCATGGTCGGTGTGCATGTTGCAGGGTTGGTCTAGTCCTCAGAGCCGCGTGGGCCGTTCTGGTCCGTCCACAGGACACCAGTGTGAGGCCTGGTCCCTGGTTTAGTGCTCAAAGTTGTTGCTGTGCTGATTCCAGTTCGTGGGCCACGCGGGCCATCCGGCACAGTGTGCGCAGACTTAGGACCCCTCACCCAGCCTCTCTTCTCCGTGACAGCCCACCACAGGAGTGCCCAGGGCTCTCCTTTCTTGGTCTTCTGGCTGGGCACGCAGCCTGTGCGCTTCCTGCCCCGACCCAGAGAGCCCGTGGGTGCCTCCCCCCGCCACTCCTGGGATCGGGTTTTGTCACCGGTGCCAGCCTGGTGTAGAGGGAAGGGCAGTGGGCCCTGCCGGCTGCCTTGTCTTTCGCCTTCCCGGCACCCCCACGGCAGGGTTCGAAGTCCAGGATCAGAAGATCCCTTGTGTTATGATTACTTTTGTGCTTGTTAGGGAAACAGGCCACTGTAGGAGCCTCTGTCGTGGTGATTCTCCACTAGGAGACCCCCACAGGACATTCGGACAGCTGGTCCGGGAGGGATGGACGGTCCCAGGTGACTGAGACATGTTCTCCCGCCGTGTCATTGCTGCTGCACAGCTTTGTCCCTCGGACTGAGTTGGAGCTGGTTACAGTCTCGGGCCTCGGGCCGGGGGCCGCCATGGCCGCACCTGCTGGGTCCTTGCCCTGCCCCGGGTGCCGCGATGTGGCCTGGGTGGGACGGACGGCACCAGGCAGAGAGCTTCCTTGTCGTGTCATTGTCACCCCGTGGGCAGCACGGCCGGCGAGCACGGCAGCCAGCAGCGTCGCTGAGCTCCAGGCCCTGCGTTGGCTCCCCGACCTCACGTCTGCCTGCATGTAGCCCTCCTCCAGCCCCAGGAGACGGCCCTCTCCGTGTCCGGCCTTCCCACGTGGGGCTGCGCTTCCCAGGGGCTGCGAGGAGGCAGCGGCCCAACATGGCCTGCGTGCACTGGTCCTGCTCCGAGCCCACCCACCGCCCTGCCCTCTGGAGACCTCGTGCCCCGACGCCCTGCTCCCTGGCCAGCTGCCGTCCTTTTCCATTTCCTCCTGTGGTTGGAACCTCTGCCCCTGCACCCTGCCCTCCCACAGGCCCCTGCGTTGCTACCGAGACCTCCAGCGCCCCAGCCAGTGTGCTTGCTCTGCTTGTTGATTTTTGGAGAATGACAGACCGGTGTCACTGCAGACTACTGTCTCTCAGACCTCCTTGCCTTAGGCAGCGTCTCTGTCTGTCTTAGGGCCCCTGTCCTTGCCGGCAGTCCTGCGCTAGGGCGCGTCAGAGCCTCCTGCGCAGCCTCCCGCTTCCCAGGCGGTGTCAGACGGGAGTCCCTCAGCTCGTGGCCGCTGCCACACACTCACCTGCCTCTTCGGTGTCCTTCTTTCTCCCTGCCCTGCCGCCACGGGCAGGGAGCCAGGGCTCCTCCTGGCGTTACAGTCTTGTCCTCCTCCCTTGTGTCCTGGGACACCAGCAGGTAACATCTCGTGGTCTTCCAGCTTCTCCGACCCCTGACCCCCCTGGGCTGGTCCTATCTCTTGTTAGGGGTTCTGGGAGTGCCTTATCCTGCCCTGGCCACAGGCACCCGCAGGCCCTCCTCTGTGGGCACGCAGTTGGTGCCTAGCTGAGGGCCTGCCGGACCAGTCAGCGAGTGACACGCCCAGTGGGTTGCTCCGTGCAGCACTGAGCTGTGCCGTCCCCTGGGAGTCTCCCACCAGGGTCGTCCTCATGTCCCCTGCCTGCTTCCTTTGCCACCCCGCGGTGCCGGCGCAGTGGCTCATCTGGGCCACCGCCGCCCCACGTTGTGTGGGAATTGGCGACTTTTCAGTTGTCTGAAAAGTCATCTCGTCCCCGACTCCGTGGTTGGCCCACGGCAGGTGCACACTGCCGTTTGCTGAGCAGTGAAAAACCCGGGCAACCCTCTTCTGGGTCTGCGGGGGAGATGGGAACCAAGCCCCTGGAAAGCTTAGGACGGTTACACCGGGGCTCCTCTTAAACGAGCTCCGGAGCTGTGCGGAGAGAGCCCTCACGGGGGCCGGGGAGGACGTGGCCGCGGGCACCGGGCGCGAGGCCGGGTGCCCTCCGCGCGGGGCGTGCGTTCCGGAGGACGGGGAGGTCCCGGCACTTGTCTTCAGTGGGCGCGTCGTTTCCCCTGCCCTCCCATCTCTGTCCTCTCCTCCCTCTCATCCGAGGACGTGTTTGTTGATTGTAGAGAGAGGAAGGGGAGGAGGAAGAGGAGGAGAGAAGTATCAGTGGGAGAGAGAAACGTGGATTGGTTGCCTTTCATACAAGCCCTGACCGGGAGTCAAACCCAGAACTTTTCAGGTTGCGGACAGTCGTCCAACCCACTGAGCCACATTGGTCAGGGCGGACTCTCGTATCCCAATTCTGAAATTGATGTGAGGCGTTCACGTAACTCACGTTCACATAGTTATTCTCACTATAGTGTAAAGTTGTTTACATCAATCCACCTATGTTGATACATTTGAAAGTTCCAGTAGAGGGGCCGCCGTGTGGAAGGCATCTCGACTCGGTTGACCGTTGAAGGAAGAGAAACCTGTTTCGGAGCCACGGCTGCTGTTCTCTGCAGCCTTCCCAGGTCCGTGCCCAGGTGGCCTGCGTCTTTCTGCGCCTGTGGCCAGCCCTCCACTCGTGTCTGTGGCCGCCCCCTCCTCCACAGCTGTGCCCTCCAGTGCAGGGAGCTTTGTCTCCTCGTCTTGCAGGCGTCCGCCCTCCTGGAGGGGAGCCCATTAGTTGTCCAGCTCAGAGGAGGGGACTGGGACTAGGGGAGGGGGGGGCATGCAGGTGACTGTGGCATGGAGGGAAGCTGTCATTTTCTGGACACGTCAGAGGGGAAGTCTGCTGGAGTTGCCAGTGGGTTGGCAGGAAGGGAAGAGGGATGATGTCGAAGCCTTTTGTCTGAGCAGCTGACCTTAACCTGAAGTGCAGGAGGGGAACGCCGGCCTGGGAGGCGAGGGAGTTCACTTAGAGGCGGATCAGGCTCCAGGGCCACCAGACCTCCGGGAGGCAGAGGGGCACAGGGGCTCAGGGAAGCGGCTGGGGTCAGGGCGTGCATTGGAGCCACGGGACTGACGGAGGCCGTCTGGACGGTGGGGCAGGAAGCACCCTCCGGTACTTGAGGGAATGAGGGAGGGCCAGCGGAGGGCCGGAGGTGGGGCGGGCGGTGAGCAGGGCAGGAACAGGAGGATGGGGAGGGACAGGTCCTGACGCGGGGGCCTGGCTGACCCTTGTGGCATCCTTCCCCGGCGTCTGGCATGACATTCTGACAGTGTAACAAGGTTGCGGGACTTCCTGGCTCATCGTCTTCTCCTGACTCCCATCCTGTCCAGAGCCAGGTCCTGTCCTCCTGGGCTGCCATCTGTTCCCCGGGCCCGCCTCCTTCCCTCCCGTAGCACCGCCCCCTCACACACCCAGCCTTGTCCCGGGCCCTCTGTGTCATTGGTGCACTCTGCTCTGTGTCAGAAGTCCCGACGGGGTCCGGCTGGGCCCCGCCGTGGTCCACAGGTGCCCACGAAGCCAGGGGCGTGTCCTGCAGCCTGGCAAGGCTGTGGGGTGCTTCACGAGGGCGCGGCCTGGGCGTTCGTGCGCTGTCGGCAATAAGAATGCAAGAGCGAAGCACTGGAAAACGGGGAGGCCGCCCCGCATCAGAGGGCTCACGAAAGTGTGCCCGTGAAGAGAGTGAGGGTGTGGAGAAGATCAGGGCACCCTTTCCCGGGCCTCGGTGCGGGGCGAGGGCTGCGGGCACCCTGGGCACGTCCGCAGTGGGCGGCGTGTGTCGGTGTCGGTGTCGTCATGGGTTCCTCCCCTGGTGTTCTTGGAGCACGTCTCCCAGCGCCCCTGTGGAGGCCAGAAACCAGGGGGTCCTACACCCCCGTGTTGCCCTCTGTGCACGCGCCTGTGCCAGAGTCCAGTGGGGCCCGGCGGGGGCTCACGGCGGCCAACAGTAAAGCAGAGCATCCGTTCCCCGGATCGCACTGGCAGCCCCGCGGATGCCGCCTCCCTCCTCTCTCAGGGTGTCTCGCCGTCCCGTGCTCGCCGCCTCCCGTAAAGGGCGCGCTGTGGGCTCTCCGTGGCCTGTCCGCGTCACAGCACCGCTGCTGCTGTGCTTTGGGGCCGTTACGAAGTGGAAGTCGGGGGGGCTGGAACACAAGCGCTGAGACACCCTGACAGGCGATCAGACAACCGAGCTGACTGCTGGGTGACCAAGGGGCGGGCAGTGTACACAGCATGGAGATGCTGGACGAAGTGTCCACGCCCCTGGGGAGACGGCGGGGCAGCGCCACATTTCATCCCACTCCGAGGAACGACGTGTTTGGTTTAAAGCTTATGAATTGTTTGTTTCTGGAATTTTCACTTAATGTTTTTGGTTTAGTGGGCAACCGAAGCCACAGTAACGGGGCACTGCTGTGCTAGGCTTCCCGAACTCTTCCAGAGGCGAGATTGCTCCGGAACACACCTGCGGGGGAGGGCCCGGGCCCGGAGCACGCGAAAGGTCCTCATGGAAGGGATCAGCTTAGCTCTGCTGACATCGGTGCTTCCCAATGTATTTGCCTCCAGTGTCGCACTTTGGGGGACAGCGACTGACATCTCGCACAGCCAGTGTGAGGGACACTGTTAGGGGACTGCCCACCATGCAGGAGGTGGGGAAGGGGCCTGTGTGTTTGTGTGGGAGGCGGTTTGAAGGCTGTGGACTGCACTGTGGTTCACAGCTGGTTTCTGCCTGTTGTGACCTTGGACACATTGCTTACTTTGTGCCTCATTTCCTCGTTTGTAACACAGGGACAAAAGTTTCAATTTGGTAGCATTGTGGTGACGCTTAAGTTACAAGGCTCATGTGGAGTTCAATGTCCCCGGTCACAGATGGAGGCCGGTCGCCATCGCTCTGCCTCGTGACAGCAGCAGCAGGCCTGGCACTCCCTTCTGCAGGGACTGCGGCGCGTGGCCTCCTTGTCACCTCCAGTGCCATCAGAGGGGGATGCACTCGGCTCCCTCCCCAGAGCTGCTTCTAGGTGTGACCAGGTCGGGCTGCGTCTTGGTTTTCCTGTGGCCCCACTTGCCCCTCAGGGCCCACACCTGCTGCCTGCTGTCCTGTGTCAGGATCGCTGACCTTGAGGTCACGGCAGTGGTGTCACTAAGTGACGTGTATTGCCCACGTTCCCGGGGTGCTGTGAACAGCTTGTTTGCCAGTAGAGAAGATGGGGGTTAGGGACCAGCTGGTGCCTTTAAACGCTGTGAGTTGCCTGTTGTCATCAATGGCTCCTCTGTCCTCGTGGGTGTTTTGAGTGTGGCTGTCACGTTCACGTGGCCATCTCTTCCTTGGCCCAGATAACATCCCTGAGGACCTCAGGGACCCCTTCTACATCGACCAGTACGAGCAGGAGCACATCAAGCCGCCTGTCATCAGGCTCCTGCTGTCCAGCGAGTTGTACTGCCGCGTCTGCAGCCTCATCCTGAAAGGGGACCAGGCAGCCGCCTTGCAGGGACACCAGTCTGTCATCCAGGCCCTGTCCCGGAAAGGGATCTACGTGATGGAGAGCGATGACACCCCCGTGACGGACCCTGACCTCAGCCACGCACCCATAAAGATGGTGAGTGGCCCCACACACTGCCCCTCACTGCCCCCTCCTTGCCCAGTGTGTCGTGGTGTTTGCTGGGGGCGGGTGATGGCCTCTGGTGCCATGGGCCCTCGTGTGGCATGCCAGCGCGCCATGTGACCAGCTGTCCCTCTGCAGCTCAGCTGCATGGACGAGGCAGAGTTATCCCGAGACTTCAAGCGTATGAGGTGCACACGAGTGCCCAGCAGCTGGCCAGGATCTGCACGTGTGGCGGCCTCCTGTGCTGTGCGTGGCGAAGTGCACCTGCTGTCCTGGGCGGTAGGGGCGAGCAGCTTGCCCGCTGCCGTCTGCTGGGGAGCGTGCTGAGCGCCGCCGACGCTCAGGCACTCGGAGGCAGAACTTCCTGCAGATGCTGGGCTGTATGGTTGTTGAGCCCATTCTGTTCTGTTGTTTCCTGTGTATCTTGTAAGTATTTTTGTGCCAAAATAGACAGTTGCCTTTTTCTCCCCAAGGCACCCCCTCCCCACCTGTCTCTGAAAGCCATACCACTGATGTGACTTCTGCAGACCATTCATGGTCTAAGCCTATTTGGTGCCCCCTGCATTGCTTTCACTTAAGCCATTCCCTTGCATTTTAGGGCTGCGGCTTTTGTTTAGTTTTGTTCTTTACTCTTGGACCTTGCGACTGCCGTGTTGTGGGTCAGGAGGGTGTTGCTCAGGTTCTGGGGCGAAAAGGCAGGAAGGCAGTACACGACTCCACCGTGCAGTGCGCCGGTGGCGCCCAGGGTGGTCCTGTGATTGGATACGTCTCTCCGCCCTCTGTGCCTTACCCACAGCCCCTAAGTAAGGACCCTCCAGCCCCTTGGGGTTGTCAGGGAGACGAGGCAGAAGGACAAAGCTCCCCGACCCTGCAGGGCACCAAGCCGGCCAGCCCTGGGGGTGGGGGGGTGCGCAGATAAGGCCTCGCTGTCTCCTCAGGTGGAGAAGGGAGGAAACGCTGGCGGCAGGGTTTTGAGTCTGAGCAGGGTCCCTCGAACCTGGTGGGGGAGGTGCGTGGCGACTCAGGCTGTTGCCTCCGCTTGCAGAGTGCCCACATGGCGATGGTGGACGCCCTCATGATGGCCTACACCGTGGAGATGATCAGCATCGAGAAGGTGGTGGCCAGCGTCAAACGCTTCTCGACGTTCAGTGCCTCGAAGGAGCTTCCCTACGACCTTGAGGATGCCATGGTATTCTGGGTCAACAAGGTGAGTGCAGCTGTGCGGCGGGTCCTCGTGGGTTGTGCTGAGGCCCAGGCCCGAGCAGGGGCCGGCGGAGCTGACGTGCTGCATCCAGAAATGCCTGCTGTGGTCAGTACAGAGGAGGGCAGACCGGGACTCCTCCTGAGCAGGGGGTGGCGGGGTGTACAGAGCATGGCGTGCCCTTAGTCGAAAATGCCAGTGTGTTTATGGTCCAGATGAACTCATGCCTTTTTTCTTAAGCACCTATTTGCTTTAAAGGGGTCCTGCATTTTAGACAGCATTTTGATTAAAAGAAAAATGTCTCCTGAAACACTTTTTTTTCTTTTATACTTAGAAGCTTACAGTGTAATCTTTTATACAATGTATGTAAAGAATAGTTATTTTTTAAAATATTTTATTTATTTATTTTTAGAGAGGGAAGGGAAGGAGAAAGAGAGAGAGAAACATCAGTGTGTGGTCGCCTCTCAAGCGCCCCCTACTGGGGACCTGACCCGCAACCCAGGCGTGCGCCCTGACTGGGAGTCCGGCTGGTGGTGACCTGTGGTCTGCAGGCCGACAACCCTCAGCCCACTGAGCCACACCAGCCACAGCCTGATTCTTCGGTTCTAGCTGCTCTGACGCGTGTGAAAGGGTGTCTGAGGGTGGTTCAGATTCGTGTTCCCCTGGCGATTAGTGACAGGGAGCTTCTTCCTACATGCTTATTGGCCATTTGTGATTTTTTGAGGAATGTCTGTTCAGCTCCTTGCCTGTTTTAAAGTTAGTCTTTTTGTTGTTGTAAGAGGTCTTTTGCATACTCGAACACTAGGTCGGTGAGCTCTGCCTCTCTCTCTCCTCCTTCCGGGCCCTCTCCCCCGCCGGCTGTGGGACGTCACACGCTGGCCACTGAGTTGCATGGCTCTCACCAAGTGTTGTCGCCCCTCACGATGCCGCATCCAAAGTCACGTGTGTCAGCGCCCCCATCAATCGGAGCAGGACACCCCGTCCACATTTCACCGTGAGAGATGTGAACTCACGGCGAAGTCATGGTGCAAGGAATAGCCGTGGGCCCACCACCCAGGCCACGCAGTTAGCGTGCTGTGTACTTGGCTTGTGGCTGCCCATCTCGCCTGAGTCAGCTGTTGTAGCATTTATCTATATCGTTTTTCTTCTTTTTCTTTCAAAAACAATTTTCTACCTTCCCGTCTGTGTTCTTCTTTAATGACGACAGACTCGGTCTGTGCCTTTCCCTCAGATTCCAGCTTTGACCCTGCCCCTCCCTGTCCGCATCAGCTAGTGCTGTTCTCCACGGCAGCGTTTTGTCCTTGCACTTTTTATTTTATCTTTGACTTAGTGACTCCGGGGGAGAGTACTTTAATTTCTGCCAAGTCGCATCGGCTGTGTAAGGAGTGCACCGTGAACGTGGGGTGCGGGTTTGTTTAGGGTTATCTTTGTGTGGTCGGGAGCGTGTGAGCCAGGGTCAGGCTCTCCAGCAGCCTCCTTGTCAGTGGTCTCTGTCGACGGTGACGGAGGACGGTGCTGTGTGCACGCCGTGGGTGTGAGGTGGCAGCCGTGCGTGGTGCCCCGGGGCTGGTGCGGCTGCTGTGCAGCATTCGTGGGCCACGTGGAGTCCCAGACTGCTGCGCGTGCGTCCCCGTCCGGGCGCCCTGCCTCTCGGAGTCGGAGTCAGAACAAGGGAGCGGGGCCCTGGGTGGTGGTGCAGACACCCTTCTTGGGAAGAAGCTGCCTTTTCAGCGTGTTCCTCTGCTCCTCTAGGTGAATCTTAAAATGAGAGAGATCACTGAGAAGGAAGTGAAGCTGAAACAGCAGCTGCTGGAGAGCCCGGCCCATCAGAAGGTAAGGCCGTTGGACTGCTCGGCGCTGCCCTCTTCCCCTTTCTTTTCCCTCAAGACGGGAGCGGGTCTCCTGCTCCCCGCAGGCTGGCTCTGTGGCACCTTGGTGGCAGTGGGCATGCAGCCTGCACCCCCTCTCCCTGGCCGGGGCGTCTGCATATAACTGGGGGTGAAGGGGATGTTGGGGGCTCTGGGGGTTCTGGAAGTTAGCTTCTACAGATGGGCAAGTGAGGAGGTGCCTACTGCCAACAGCATCCTGCACACCTGTACACGCCTGGGCGGGCCCGGGAGGCTGGCGCTGTACCCTGACACCCTCTGGGGCTTCGGGCGGGGCCGCACGGCGCGCCCGAGGAAGTGATGCGGGTGGTGTGGGTGCGTCCCGGTCGCTTCTGCCCGTCCCCCCCGGCATGGGTCTCTTGCCCAAGCACGTGTGCGACTGAGTCCTTGTCCCTTGAACGCGTGTGTGATGTGGTCCAGCCGTGTCTGCGGTCTGCCGGCATCCCCTCCGGGCTGTGGGGATACGTGGGCACCACACGCGTGCCTGCTCTTGCTCCCCCTGTTCGCAGACGAGACAGAGGACGTGCTGCCCCTCCCCCGAGGTGCGGCCGGCGTCTGTCCCGTCTGGTGTGCAGCCCGGCCTCCCACGGAGGCTAGTGTCGTGGAGGTGCCCATGACTTGCCCCTTTGGATCGTGGGCACTGATTTCCTCATGTCCACCCTGCGTCCACGTGTGTATGATGTCCATCCACACGTGGGCCTGGCCTGCTGACACTCCTCTCCTGCCTTCTTCCTCCCTGCCTCCCGAGAAGTCTCCCTCCAAGTGGTACTGGAAGCTGGTGCCCGTAAGTGGACTTCGCGTGCACCGCCGCCATCAGCGCCATCCTGTGCAGTCGCCTGCTTCCATTCCCAGCCGCTCGCACCGCACCTGTTTCTTTTGTTTGATCGTCCTCCTAGTGTCGTGGTTGTCCGTGGTGTAGTGTGAGCGGCAGCCTGGCCAGGGCCGAACGGCCGCATTTCGTAGCTAATGGGGCACTTGGAGCTCTGAGTCGCACTTCACAGGGCGCGTGGCGTGGTTCTGCCGGTGTCCGAGGTAGTGTCACAGCCAGTGTTTCACGTTCCTGCTCGTGGACACAGTCACTCTGCGGTGGACGTGAGTGTAAGGGCACGGGCGTTCTCTTTTCTGAGAAGGACTGACGAGACAGACTCCGAGCGACCCTTCGTCCTGTCTGTTCTGAGGGACCGTCCCTAAGGTGGCATGCCGTGTCTCCATGCGTGACAGCTGGTGACAGGTGATCACTGGCCAAAGGCCCTCCCCAGGCAGGGGTTTCCTGAGCCCCAGGAACAGAGGTGCGCCTTCCCGTAAGCGGGAAGTGCGAGGGCAGCTCGCTCCTCGGTCCCAGCCTGGAGGGAAAGGTGTGTATCTGCGGGGGTCTGGAGCCCCCTCCCCTTGCAGACTCGTCCTCTGCCTTGTCCTTCCTTTCCCCTTCCAGGCGGCTTAGCCTCAGGTGGTGTCACGCAGGCGTTCCCCTGGAGACAAGCTGGGGGCGGGCCCTGTGAGCGGTGCTGCGGGCTGTTGGGTCGCCGCTGGTTCTGCTCTCTTTGGAGCATAGTGATAACCAAGCAGAGAGAACGCCCTTAATGAACGTTCACGGTCTTCTAGTTTGAGATCTGGAAGCTGAAGAGCTCAGTGTTAAAGCAGTCACGTGCTGTAGCGAGGGGCCAGCCCGAACTTCAGTGGTGCTGCAGGAAGGGGTGTCCGATGAGAGCGAGGGGTCCTGGACGGCGTGACCGGGGCTGGCGCCTTTCCAGTGTCCTTCCAGCAGTGGCTCACTGTGACCTCGGGGCCACGCGTCCAGCAGACGGCTGGTGGGGACATGGGAGGGAGGCCTCCCCAGCCCCTCCGCGGCCCCGAGGGTTAGCAGACCTGGCGGGAAGGCAGCTGGCTCCGCAGCGTTTCCCCGACCTTAAGTTTGCTCCATCCATTTTCCGTCGAGAAACCATTTGCTTCACTGCATGCTGTGGTCGGTCACCCTGTGTGCTGTCTGTCCGTCTGTGTGGGAGCTGGCCTGGCGCATGCCCCAGCGTCTGCATGCTGGAGCCGGGACCCGCCCGCGTCATGGCCTGTGCCGCGGCCCGAGAGGCAAGTTACAGTCTGTGGCGACACAGACCTGGGACATGAATGAAGCCTCGGTCGTTTCAAAAGAATGTGACAGAGCTTTTCTGCTCAGTGTCAACTTCGGTGATTCTGCACTGTGTGTTTCCTGAGACACCGACTCGAAATTCCAGGTGGTGAGAGGCTTTCTCTCTGGGTCGACCTCTGCGCAGCTGCGCGCTCCCTGCCGCCAGGACAGGCTGCTGGTTTCTCCCTCCAGTTCGTCTGGCGTGTGTCCCTCCTCCGGGGAGTGTGGCTGCGGGACACGCCATGTTATAAAGCTGCCTGGTGAACGTTAACGCAGAGAACCGGACAGCAGGACGTGTGGGGCGGGTGCCCGTGCCCCCCCGCCGCCCCCCGCCAGTGGCATGGTCTGTGTGCCTCGCCTGCCCCTGGGTGATGGGGGCCGGGCAGCCCGACTCAGCACACGCCCCTCTACGGGCGAGGCCCGGCCCCCACAGAGCACCCGTCCTGCATGGCACCCTGCACGCTGTGCTCGGTCTGCTATGCCCTGTTGGCCAAGGATGGGGAAGTGTGTCTCATCGGGTCTCGGAAAGTCCTTGAACTGGATACCAATGCCATTTTATATTTTTTAAAATCACCTAACGCGGTGAACACTGCTAACCCTGAGAAAAGGAATTCAGAGGCTTCCGAGCATGAGGGTGTCCATACTGGCCTCTCATCCGTGTGCAGCATGTGGCGTGGGGCAGAGTGGCCGCGCCTGCTGCCTCCCCCGGTCTGTGCTGCGACACTCCGAGGGGCGGGGCCCTGCCGTCGAGAGTGGGGGCTCCCGTCACCCGGGGCAGCCGGGAGCGCAGTGCCCGGCCTTGGCACGCGTGCCCCGGGTGCAGGTGTAAAGTGTGCGGCCCGGGCAGCCTGAGCACTCCCCTGTGATGGCCTCGTGCCAGCCTTGTCCAGCGGGCGTTACGCGGCCTCTCGGTGTAACAGGCTCCCGTGACGTGGGCGGTAGTGGAGGCACCTCATGTGTAGGGACTGTCTTCCTTTTGTCAACCGCAGGTGCGCTACCGCCGAGAGCACCTGTCCACGAGGCAGCCGCCCTACTTCCCGCTGCTGGAGGACCTGATGCGGGACGGCAGTGACGGGGCCGCGCTCCTGGCCGTGGTGCACTACTACTGCCCGGGGCACATGAAGCTGGACGGTGAGTGCGGGCCCCCGAGCACACCCGGGGGCTCGTGGGCCCAGACGCGGGACCGCCCAGGAGCACCACGCCCCCAGCCCCCAGTGCCAGCGGGGGTGGTGTGTGCACACCTGGCGGCGGCAGCGCAGGGCTGTGAGTGTGGTCGTTGTGACTCCTCTTCGGCCTCAAGCGTGGCGTGCTGTTGTCAGCCCTGCCACGGGGATTTGAAACAGGTGGCACTTCGTGTGGGGTGGAAAACAAGTAAAGCTTGCATCTGTCCTCGGGCCGTGACGAGTGACTCTCGGGCTTGTCAGTGATGCCAGGTGTCCCCACAGGGTGCCCCCAGCCTGACGGTGGGAGGGAGAGCGAGTTGACGCTGTGGATGACGCCGTGGGGAGGTCTGTAAGGGCCACGGGGACAGGAGCGCCAGCTCTGGTTTGCTGAGCACTCTTCTCTTTGAGGCAGGAAGTGCAAGGCTGAGGGAATGGCCGGAACACAGCCCCACAGGTGACATGTTCGTGGTAGACTCTAGTGTCGGGGGGGTGAGCTGGTGACGGTCCTGCTCCTGCTTCAAGTACGGAAGTGCTGGGTAGTGTGGTCTGTAGGCAGAATCGTTTTTAAAGCACATAGCCGAACTTGAGAGAAGGGGAGAGTCTGGGTGCCAGGAGACGTCTTAGGGTGAAAACCCCTGAGTGGGCACTGGCCGCTCTGGGTCTGTTGTGCCTGTCTGGCCGTGGGGGGCTGTGGGTGGGCGGGAGGTGTGGGCAGGACGCTGGAAGGGGCTGGGAAAGCTCCTCTGCCAGCCAGGAAGGGACTAGGGAGCTTGTCGGGTGCTTGGGGCCTGGGCTGGGGGTGGGCTTCCTCAGCGTGGCCGTGATTGAGGCCACAGAGGAACCTCAGCCCATTGTGGCGCTCGGCAGCTTCCCCACAACGCGGCGAGGCGAGAAACCAGGGTTGGAAGATGCAGCCTTTCTCCCCAGCCCTCTGACACCTTCAGTCTCAGACGCCAGAGACAGTGTCTCTCGGGTCACCCGGGAGCCGAGGTGGAGTTGGCTGGTCTGAGCCCTGAGGGCAGGGTTGCCGTCTGCTGCCCACCGGTGCATTCCAGCCGTCAGAAGTCGTGCTGGGGACAGCCTGGTGGCCGGCGGCGAGTAGACCAGCGAGCGGCGCCCCTCCCTGCCAGGCCTGAGAGGCGCAGCTCCCAGTGTGCTTCTGTGTGCTCGTAATATTTCACGGGCATGATTTTTTAAAAGATTTTATTTGTTTATTTTTAGAAGGGAAAGGAGGGAGAGAAATATCAACCTGTGGTTGCCTTTCATGTGCCCCGACTGGTGACCCTTTGGTTCGCAGGCCGACCCTCATCCACTGAGCCATACCCGCCAAGGCTCATGATCGTAGTTTTAAATGAAAGAAACATCTCTCAGCAATAGGAATGTACCCGGTTACTCAGCCTACACCCAGTTTGTCTGAGGACCCCTAGAGCTGGGGTGTTGTCTAGGATGGAAGTCCCCGGATCAGGCTGCCTCGAATCCTGCTTGCGCCTGCTTCCAAACCCTCAAAATTGACTTCTTAGGGTGTGTCACCCAGCTGCCTGTCTACTTATTTACAGGCAGAATTAACTTACTCATCAGTCCGGCTCCTTCTAATTTAGTTTTGAGTGGCCTTGTCCAAGAGTCTCCCACTCACACTCCGAAAGAGGGGGCCGAAAGAGGGGGGCGTTTTAATGGCCCTCGAGACCCCTGTGCTGGGATCTGCTGCCTGAGGGTCTGGCGCCCCGCAGAGCAGCCGGGAACGGAGAACCGGCCGCCCCGGTGCTGTGCCGTGGCGGGGGGCCTGCTCCGCACAGTCTCCTGGATGTCGGGACCGGGTGTCACCATGTCATCTCGTTTTCGCAGCCCCCACCAGTGGTTAAGCGTTAACCAGCTTTATCACGTCCCTTTTGGAACCGAACGGGGGTGGTTATTGCCCGTTTTGGAAGCCCAGTTTTAAAATCTCAAGTAATTTTTGTTATTTTTTTTGATGTTAACAGTTTAAATGAGAGCCTAGAGATTTCTCAGGTCTTTTTGTTGAGTGTTTTCTTCCTGTAGTTGTTGTTACTTGTGATACTCATTGTGATGTTTAAATCTCTTAGTGTTGTAACCTGTCGCCACTGCCTGCCCGGAAGATGTTTCTCAGTTTGGAATTTTCTGTATGTACACACGCTTACGAATCAGAATACCTTTCTAATGAATTGCAGTGTTCTTTTTCTCTGTTAGATATATGCCTGAAGGAGGTAACGTCCATGGCTGACAGTCTGTATAACATTCGGCTTCTGAGAGAGTTCTCCAATGAATACCTTAACAAATGTTTTTACCTCACTTTAGAAGACATGCTTTATGCTCCCTTAGTGTTGAAGGTAAGAATGAATTATTAAATAACACATGTTTTTAAAACCACACGTGAGTAAGCTGCTCATCATGATCTCCGTTTTGTGGTGTTTTCTTGTAGCCAAACGTTATGGTTTTTATAGCCGAACTCTTCTGGTGGTTCGAGAACGTCAGACCAGATTTTGTCCAACCCAGGGATGTTCAGGAGCTGAAAGATGGTGAGTGACAGCTGCTTCCTGCTGGAGAGTCCCGCACGCGGAAGGCGGCCCTGACCGCTTCCTGGGCTTCTGTGCGGCAGTGGTGTCTGAGTCTGAGTGGCCTCTTGTGGGAGCGCAGGCCTCGCCCTGTCTTCACTGCCTTTCTAGTGCTCTCCCACGTGGTGCTCAGCCTGTGCAGCCCGGGGCCCGTCCTTGTCCCAGACCAGAGCCGAGGGGCCGCAGGAGTCCGATGTGCTTCCGCGGTGGGAGGTGCAGCTGTGTCGAGTCTGCTGGCTATTCCCGCCTGCAGGGCCTCCCGTTTGCCCCGCCCGCAAGGCAGAACACACCCACGTTCAGCAGAGTAAGATAACCCGCCCATCTTGAGAATCTACGAGGGCGGGCTCCCCACCCCCCAAACTGGAACTGTGTTCTGGAGCACGGGCCCCCCGTAGTCCAGGTTTCCCCCACCAGGTGAGTGTCTAGGAACCCACCTGGATCAGTGCACCGGCTGGTGGTGGTGTGAGAGGCTGCGTGAAAAAAAAATCAGTGAAAAATTTTTTTGAAGACAACGTATTCGCCCATTCTTTCTTTTTTTAAAAAAGATTTTATTTATTTATTTTTAGGGAGGGAGAAAGAGAGAGAGAAACATCAATGTGCAGTTGCTGGGGGCCGTGGCCTGCAATCCAGGCATGTGCCCTGACTGGGAATCGAACCTGCGACGCTTTGGTTCTCAGCCTGAGCTCAATCCACTGAGCTACGCCAGCCAGGCCATTTCATGATGGGTGATCTACAAGTGCGCCTGCCCACACCATGCCAAGTGCTCAGCAGTTTTTGACCAAAAATGGCATAACCCCCATGCCCCACCGTCCCTATTCACCCGATCTCACCCTGGGCAACTATTTTATTTTTGCCTGGCTTAAAAAAGTCCTCAAGGGGAAACATTTTGCTGATGTGAAAGAGTGAAACAAGAAACTGCAGAAGCACTGAAAGGCATCAAAATAGACAAGTTCAAAAACTGTTTTGAGCCCTGGCTGGTGTGGCTCAGTGGATTGAGCGCCAGCCTGCGAACCAAAGGGTCATTGGTTCGATTCCTAGTCAGGGCTCATGCGTGGGTTGCTGGCCAAGTCAGGTCACCAGTCGGGGGCATGTGAGAGGAAGCCACACAGTTAAAAAAACAACAACAAGAAACTGTTTTGAGCAGTGGGAAAAAGTCTCAGTAAGCGTATTGCTTCAAATGGAGGGTACTTTGAAGATGACTGAAGTTTAAACATGTGAGAATAAATACACAATTTTTTCCTGCATTTTGTACTGTTTTAATCATTGTCCAAGTACAGTTTTCTTCCTTTTACTCCCATTCCAGCCCACCCACCCATCCCTCCCCACCTCCCTCCCATTACCACCCTCCCCCTAGTTTTTGACCATGTGTCCTTTAAATTTGTTCCCGTGAACCCTTCCCATTCTCCCCTGAAATTCCCTCCTCTCTCCCCTCTGGTCACTGTCAGTCTGTCCCCTATTTCAGTGTCTTTGGCTATATTTTGCTTGTTTCTTTGTTTTGTTGTTTAGGTTCCTGTTAAAGGTGAGATCTCATGGTATTTGTCCCTCACTGCCTGGGTTATTTGGCTTAGCATAATGCTCTCCAGTTCCATCCAAGCTGTTGCAAAGGGTAGGAGCTCCTTCTTTCTTTCTGCTGCATAGAATTCCATTGTGTAAATGTACCATAGTTTTTTGATCCATTCATTTACTGATGGGCATCTAGGCTGCTTCCAGCACTTGGGTATTGTAAATCGTGCTGCTGTGAACATCGGGGTGCAAAGGTTCTTTTGGATTGGTGTTTCAGGGTTCTTAGGATAAAGTCCCAGCAGTGGAATTGCTGGGTCAAAAGGCAGATCCATTTTTAGTTTTCTGAGGAAGTTCCATACTGCTTTCCATAGTGGTTGTACCAGTCTGCAGTCCCACCAGCAGTGCACTAGGGTTCCCCTTTTCTCCACAACCTCTCCAACACTTGTTGTTTGTTGCTTTGTTTATGATGGCCCATTCTGACTGGTGTGAAGTGGTATCTCACTGTGGTTTTAATTTGCATCTCTCTGATAGCTAGCGATATTGAACATCGTTTCATGTGTCTTTAGATCCTCTGTATGTCCTCCTTGGAGAGGTGTCTGTTTAAGTCCTTTGCCCATTTTTTAGTTGGGTTGCTTGTCTTCTTAGAGTGGAGTCGTGTAAGTTCTTTATGTATTTTGGAGATTAAACCCTTGTCTGAGGTGTCATTGGCAAATATGTTTTCCCATACAGTTGGTTTTCTTTTTATTTTGATACTGTTTTCTTTAGCTGTGCAGAAACTTTTTATTTTGATGAGGTCCCATTTATTTATTCTTTCCTTTATGTCCCTTGCTCTAGGGGACATGTCATTAAAAAAGTTTCTGCGTGAAATATCTGAGATTTTCCTACCTACTTTCTCCTATAGGACTTTAATGGTATCACGGTTTATATTTAAGTCTTTTATCCACTTTGAATTTATTTTTGTATAAGGTGTAAGTTGGTGCTCTAATTTCATTTTTTTTGCACGTAGCTGTCCAGTTCTCCCAACACCATTTGTTGAAGAGGCTATTTTTACTCCATTTTATGTTGCTGCCTCCTTTGTCAAATATTAATTGACCATAGAGACTTGGGTTTATTTCTGGGCTCTCTGTTCTGTTCCATTGGTCCATGTGCCTGTTTTTATGCCAGTACCAGGCTGTTTTGATTACAGTGGCCTTGTAGTATAGTTTAGTGTCAGGTGTTGTGATCCCTCCTGCTTTACTCTTCTTTCTCAAAATTGCAGCAGCTATTCGGGGTCGTTTATGGTTCCATATAAATTGTTGAAGTGTTTGTTCTATGTCTGTGAAATGTGAAATAAGCCATTGGTACTTTAATAGGAATTGCATTGAATGTGTAAATTGCTTTGGGTAGCGTGGACATTTTGATGATATTAATTCTTCCAATCCGTGAACACGGTATATGTTTCCATTTGTTTGTGTCTTCCTTGATTTCTCTCCTCAGTGTTATGTAGTTTTCTGAGTACAGGTCTTTTACCTGTTTGGTTAGGTTTATTCCTAGGTATTTTATTTTTCTTTTTGCTATTTCAAATGGGATTTTTTTTCTTGATTTCTGCTTCTGAAATACACAATTTTTTATAAATGAATTTTAGGTTCCCCCTCATATAAAGTTTCCAGGAGGTGATATGGGAAAGTGTGTTTTTGTCCTTCTGATTTCTTATATCAAAACATTAGGCACAAAGGAAAACATGATTCAGCCATATTAAAATAAGACCTTTCTTTTTCATTAAAAGATTATAAGAACAATAAAAATAAATAAGCTAGCTGTTCCAGGGGAGAAGATACGTGGCCACTGCCAGTGGTAACTGGCGCCTAGAATATGTAGAAAGCTCGGTCGCAGCAGTGAGCAGAAGAAAAACCTGCAGAAAAACGAGCAGGAGACTTGACCTTGGCTAGGCACTTCGTGAAAGTGGGACTCCGTGTGCCCACTTGCTTGTGGAACGATGCTCACCTTGGTGGTCCCAACTAAAGCCATTGTGACCCCGCCAGACTGCTGGGGGGCAGCCGAGCAGAGCCGGGTTTGGGCTGCGCCGAGGGCATGTCTCTCCGCCCGTCCCCAGCTTGGGCACCTCGGTGTCTCCCCTCACTGGGGGCCCGCAGCCTGTGCTGCCTCCCGGTTCAGCCCCATCCCGGCACCGACAGGGGCCCCGGAGGTCTCCTCCACGCCCACCCACCTCTGCTGTGGGCCCCACTGCTTTCTCAGGAGCCCCTGACTCCCTGTCTCCTGGGCACGCGGCGCACCCAGCAGCCAGTTGTCAAGCAGGAGCGGGGTGCAGAGTGCTGTGGGGTGCGCGCAGGTAGAAGGGGTGCACGCAGGTAGAAGGGGTGCGCAGGTAGAAGGGGTGCGCAGGCAGAAGGGGTGTGCAGGCGGAAGGGGCGCGCGCAGGTGGAAGGGGTGCGCGCAGGTGGAAGGGGTGCGCGCAGGTAGAAGGGGTGTGTGCGCAGGTAGAAGGTGTGCGCGCAGGTAGAAGGGGTGTGCGCAGGCGGAAGGGAGCAAAGGCATGAGTGAAGCTGCACATGTCTTACTGGTGACTGCTTCTTGCCGGCTGGGTCTCGGCACATGGAGCCCCCGCCTCCTTGGCTTTCAGGATGCACAGTAGTTGGTCGCTCTTCCCACGCGGCGTGGGCTGTGTGACTAGTCTCTGCACACTGCTCACTAGGTCCCTGCTGCCCATATGTCTTGGGCAGACCCCCAGATTGCCCCTCCCCTGACTCGGCCTCCCTTGGCTGCTGCCTGGGCCTGCTGGCTCCCCTGGATGGCCTCTTCCTCCCTGTCAGGCCCAGCCCATGCTGGGGGCTGGCAGAGGCCGGAGGGTGGGGCAGGCTCTGCAGGGCCACGTGCCATCTTGCCGGAGGCCTCGGCAGGTCTCCGAGCACAGGGCGGGGGTGTGCGGTGTTGCTGGTTCCTCACCGGGAGGAGTGCCCTCGTGTGCAGATGCTCAGAGCTCCAGGGAGTCTGGGAATTCAGGTCTTGAAGACACAGAAGTCCCTGTCCCATGTGTCAGGATCCTCGTGACAGCCTCCCAGCAGCCGGCTTTCCCAGCAGCCGGCTTTCCGGGCCGCCAGTCCCAGGGCCGCCGCTGAGTGCAGCTCTGTGATGTGGGCCTCATGTGGTTCTTGGCTGCCTCTTGCCGTCCCCTCAGCCTCCAGCAGGCTCAGGCCAGCCACCCACATTCCCGTCACCTCAGCCTCTGCATCCCCCCTGCTGGCCACTGCCTGGGGGCTGCCCCACGTGCCGGAGCCATCTGGGCTCCAGTTGCCATGTTGCTAGGGCCTTGTCGCCAGCCGTCCAGGGATGGTCCGACCCCCACGTCCAGCTCCTGCCTCCCTGGACTGGCCCTGGAACCACTGCCTCGGGCCAGCACTCGGGGAGCCACCTTGGAGACTGGGCTCCTGGTCAGCTCCGGAGCTGACGTGGCTGCTGGGTGGCAGGTCACTTGCTACAGGCTGCTTGTTGGTTTCACTGCTTCTAATTTGTATCGTGTCTTTACGTTTCGATACAGTGTTCACAGTAGTCATTGCTACAGGGTGTGTTTGTTAAACTTGAAACCAGTTTTTTTTTGGAGAAGTTTGGTTTCAAGTAAAAGCAGAATTATTTTGGGTGCTTACAAAAGTTGCAGGGTGTTTTGGAGTGATTCTTGTTGATGTAAGTAACTGTAAATAATAAGAATATTTCTGTACAATTTCTCCTTCTGCAGTGAGAACTGTGTCACACCAAAAAAGCAGCCGGCCCCCTGTTCCTATCTCCAACGCCACCAAGCGCAGCTTCCTGGGCAGCCCCGCGGCGGCGAGCCCGGCCGAGCTGCAGCCCCCCACCCCGCTGCCAGCCGAGGGCTGCCACCGGCACCACCTGCACCCCGAGGAGCCCGAACATCTGTGAGTGTCTCTGCTCTTGGAGTTGAGTTACTGTCCTGCCGCTCGTTCCCGTCCCCGGGAGATGGTGTGCCGCACACCCATCCGTCAGACCGCCCCAGACGCCAGGGTGTCCCCCGTTGCAGTTCGGGTGGTCCACCCCGAGTTTGACGTTACTGGCATTCTTTTGGTTCTTTCTTTTTAATAACTGATCTTTCTCAGAGGATCAGTGAATTTCTCACAGACAGGGTAAACTCGTGATGGCCTTTGTAGTTTCTTTTGCATTTGCTTTTGAACTTGAAGATGGCTAAACCAGTGGTTTTTCTCTCTGTTCTTTCTCCTAAATTTAGGGGGAAAGGGGCTTCCGCATTTAGCCCGTCGCACCCTCTGCTGCCCCTGAGGCAGAAACAGCAGAAGACGGTGCAGGGAGAGGACGCGCCCGGTAAGACCGCCCTCCCTCTCCTCACGGCAGCCTGTCTGTCTGGACGGGGGTCCTCAAGGGTCAACTCCTGCTGCGCGCGGTAGCCTCAGTTAGCGCCGTGGCGGAACAGATGTCATTGGTGTCGACGTGCCTGGAATTTGTTGTCTTTATAGTGGAAATACCGCTGAAATCCAGTAGACTGTGTCGAGTGTACAGAAAGTGGCTGTGTTGCGCTAAGCACGGACTGAGATGTATTGATGCTCAGGGTTCTGATTGTTGTGTTTCATGGTTCACACTGATCACTGTCGAGGCACACGCCGTGAGCCCTTGACACTGTTGAGTTGCGTTGTTGCCGTGAGAAACATTCCCGTGAGAACTGGTTCTTGGGCTGAAAGAGTTTTAAATGGCACAGAATTGATTACTCACCGCGGCGCACACTGACCGCTTCCTCCACCCTGCAGATCAGCGGCACCGGTCCAATTCCCTGACTCGCGTGGACGGGCAGCCACGGGGAGCAGCAGTGGCGTGGCCAGAAAAAAAAAACAGGTGAACTGTCAGCCTACTCTCAATTTCTGTGCGAAACGTTCCTTAGACTAGCAGCAGCCTCCTGCCGCAGCCCAGGACCCCAGGCACTGGGACGTCTCCTGCGGCCCCGCTGCTCTTGAGGGAGGGTGTCGTGCGGGCGGGGGCGCAGCGGGCGGAGTCAGGGGCGGGTGTGCGGGATGTGCAGGAGTAGGGGCCGGTGCCGCTCTGCGCGGCGCTGACTTCCACTGCAGGAGGTGTGGTCCCTTTTCACGCACTGGGTTTCCTGTTGCAGCATTCAGTCAACCTAAAGTTGATTTAAAAGTATTTAAAGTATTAAAGTATTTTCACTTTAATTTCCAGTATGATAATGGTTAATAATGATAACTCGGATAAGTAGCAGCTCTTTGGGGTCCTCGGCAGTTTAAGGGAGCAAAGGGGCCCCGGGGGCAGAACGTTTGGCGGCTGTTACGGCAGCGGCCCTGGTCTGCCCTCCGTTACGGTCCGTGCCCTCTTCACAACTGATGCTGCCGTCACGCCCTGTTGGAGTCGCCTCTGGTGTGGCAGCGGCGTGTCCAATGGGCTTCTCCCCCGCCTTGCAGGCCCGTGTCTCAGCCAGCGCCCTTTGCTCTCCATCACGCCGCGAGTGGCGATGTGGACCCCGGCTCTGGCGACAGCGTCAGCTTGGCCCGTTCCATCAGCAAGGATAGTTTGGCGTCCAACATCCTCACCCTGACCCCACAGAACCAGCCTCATCCCTCCACCCTGAGGGCCAATGGGAGGAGCCTCCTGAACAATGTCGACATGGAGGACGAGGACGAAGAGCTCGTGGCCATTATTAGAACGGACGGGGCCCCCCACGGCGGTGACCTGGGCCCAGTGTCAGGTGCCAGGTCTCCCCAGAGACTGGCAGGCACCTCAGAAAGTAAACCTGACAGTTTCTTCTTGGAGCCGCTGATGCCGGCTGTGCTCCGGCCGGCCAAGGAGAAGCAGGTGGTCGCCAAGGAGGACGAGTGTGGGGAAGGGCGGCCGAGAAGCTGCACGGCCAGGAGGCCTGGTGAGGGCCACCTGCCTCTGGGGCGGAGGAAGGCGCCCGGCACCCACGCCAGTCGTGACTTGAACAGGACTTTCACCCCCATCTCCTCCTCAGAACTGTGCACCGAGGCGGGGCCACAGGCCGGGGAGGCCCGCGGCAGGCCCCTGCCCGGTGGCGGCTTCGACCCGCCGTCCCAAGGACAGTCTCCCGACGGCTTCTTTCTGCACGTGGCCAGAGCCGACGAGGACGTGGAGGGCAGGCTGTCCGTGGGCCGTGCGAGAAGCCCCCGCGCCCCCGACCCAGAGCCGTGGGCCGTCCTGAGGCAGGACTCCGACTCGGATGTGGCGGACCTGGAGGAGGCCGAACAGGACTTCCTGGGCGAGGACCGTGCCGTGCCACCGGCGAAGTACGTGGGCGAGGAGGAGTCGGCCAAGCTGCAGGAGGACATGCAGGTGAAGGAGCACGAGGACAAGGACGACGCCAGTGGTCGCTCCAGCCCCTGCCTGAGCACCGTCTCCCAGCTCAGCAGCGTCTCCATGGCGAGCGGGAGCGTGAAGATGACCAGCTTTGCGGAACGGAAGCTCCAGAGGCTCAACAGCTGTGAGACCAAGTCGAGCACCAGCAGCTCCCAGAAGACCACGCCCGACGCCTCGGAGAGCTGCCCCGCCCCGCTCACCACGTGGAAGCAGAGGAGGGAGCAGAGCCCCGGCAGGCAGGGCAGAGACCACGCCAGCCTGCTGGCCTCCGAGCTGGTGCAGCTTCACATGCAGCTGGAGGAGAAGCGGAGGGCCATCGAGGCCCAGAAGAAGAAGATGGAGGCGCTGTCTGCCCGGCAGCGCCTGAAGCTGGGGAAGGCGGCCTTCCTGCACGTGGTCAAGAAGGGCAAGAGCGAGGCCGCTCCCCAGCCACTGAAGCCAGAGCTCGTGGCTCGGGAGTGCGCGCAGCACGACGGGGAGGACTATGACACGGCCGTGTCCAGAACAGACGTGTTTCTTGTGAGGGACCTGGGCAGGGACGGTCTCGGCGAGGGCCAGGGTGTGGACAGAGAGAGCTTGGCCTTCCTTCCGCAGCTCAGCCTGAAGGACCCTGCCGCCCTGCCAGAGCTGGAGAAGGGCAAAGTGCTGTCTGCCGCCCTCCTGGAGGCCTCCGGGGACGTGGCTGACGTGGGCGAATGCGACCTCTCCATCGAGAAGCTCAACGAGACCATCAGCACGCTGCAGCAGGCCATCCTGAAGATCTCCCAGCAGCAGGAGCAGCTGCTCCTGAAGTCCCCTGCAGCACCCACCCCAGGTTCCAGAAACAACACCCAGGACCCAAAGGTCCAGGCATCCATCCACTTTGTGGAGCCGCTCTCTCCCACCGCAGTGACGGGCCACCGCAAACCTCCCCGTCTCGGCCAGGGCCGGAATTCCCGGCTGGGGAGACCAGCCGAGCTGAAGGTTGCGAAAGACAGGCAGCAGGGTTCCCGCAGCAAGACGCCGACGCCCAGCGTGGAGGCCCCCCCTCACGGACGGCCTTTTCCGCCTCGGGCGCCCTCGGACCCGGGCTGGGATGGCGTTGCAGACCCTGGGGGTGACCCTCATGAGAAGGGCTTCTTCGACAGCTACCGGCTCCACGATGAGAGCAACCAGCGGGCGTTTGTCCTGTCCTCGCCCAAAGACGCGAACATTCTGTCGGAGCAGATGAGCCTCAAAGAAGGCCTGGACGCTGGCGTGAAGGAGGCGGGGCTCAGCACCCCCGCCATCTCGGGAAGGGAGGACGGTTCCGTGGACGGGGCCCCGAGGGGCAAGGCCAGCCTCATCGAGGTGGACCTGTCCGACCTGAAGGCCCCCGACGAGGACGGGCAGACGGAGGGCCGCGAGAGCACGGTGGACCTCAGCAGTGAGGGCGACCAGAAGCCGGGGGTCGGCTTCTTCTTCAAGGTAAAGTGCGGGCAGCGCCGTGTGTGCTGTGGTCGGGTGCCCTCACGCTGTCCTAGTCCTGGGGGTGCCATGAAGGACTTCGATCAGAGCAGGGCCCGCAGACCTGTCTGCGCGGGGTCGGGGGGGTCAAGGCGCAGTTCACGGCCCTGGTCTGTCCCCGGGACTCAGCTCCGCCCACAGCCACGCAGCCAGCGCCTCTGGCTGAGGGTGCCCGCAGAGCCTGGTCTGTGGGCCCGGGGCGCAGACCCTGTGCAGTGTTCACGTGTCGGGGGGCAGTGTTCTCTGGGTGGTGCTCCAGTCACTGGGAAAGAGGAGCAGTCTCCGCTTGCAGGCCCCGCCCCCTTCCTCCTTCCAGAGACCGGTGGGCGGAGGCCTGCCGCGCCGGGATGCGGTCTGACGGCCGTGGAGCCGGGAAGGCACTCGTGCTTTCCTCCACGCCTGGCCTGTCGCTGCCTTCGGAAGCAGAGGGAGAGCGGCTGCGAGGACCCCTTTTGCACGCTGACAGTGTGCCTGCCTCCTGCCTGGCGTGCGGGCGGACATGCCTCGGTTGTGTGACGTATCTTAGCAGAGGGCGCTCGCTCCACTCGGTGCGGGGCCGTGAAGTGGACAGCTGGGGGTGGTGCTGACTGTGGAAGCACACGTGTGGTGGGAAGGCAGGCTGGATTCCACGGGGGCCTTTGGGAGCTGGCAGCGTCACGGATGCTTTCTGAATGGGCGGCGTCTTTCCCTTCTGTAGCTTAGCCTCACGGAGACAGGCTGAGCCTCCGGTCAGAAAGAGGAAACGGGCTCTGGCCCGCACATGGGGGGTGGGGGCTTTCTCGGCCTGTGTCGCGGACCGTTGCCGGGGTGCGGTGGTGTGCGGGCGCTCCAAGGTCGGGCCCGCACCAGTGCACGGTGTCTGTTTCGCAGGACGAACAGAAGGCGGAGGATGAACTCGCCAAGAAGCGGGCGGCCTTCCTCTTGAAGCAGCAGCGCAAGGCCGAGGAGGCCCGTGTGCGGAAGCAGCAGCTGGAGGCGGAAGTTGAGCTCAAGAGGGACGAGGCCCGGTAACCTGGCTCCGTGGGGCGGGGACGGGCTCGTAGCGTCCGTGTCAGAACAAGTTCACGTCACGCCCTCCTCCCCCCCTTGGGCCCGTGCACTTCCTGGGGGTCTCCCCCCTGAGTCTCCACCCCAGGCGCGGCAGCCCTGTGCGTGCATCCCGTCGTCGGGCAGCCCGGGCTGTGCTGCTGGGCGTGGCGGCGGCTGTGCAGTGGGACCGGGCTCTGTAACCAGGACTGTCTCGTTGTGCTCTCAGGCGGAAAGCCGAGGAGGACCGGATACGGAAGGAGGAGGAGAAGGCACGGCGTGAGCTCATCAAGCAGGAGTACCTGCGGAGGAAGCAGCAGCAGATCCTGGAGGAGCAAGGGCTGAGCAACTCCAAGGCGAAGCCGAGAAAGCCCCGGCCCAAGTCAGTGCACCGGGAAGAGCCTCGCAGCGACTCGGGGACCAAGTGCCCCTCGACTCGTAAGCAGGCCCTGTGGTTTGGGGGACGGCGTGGGCCCCTTCCCCAAAGGGACGCTGCCCCGTGGACATTTCAATCGCTTCCCAAGGGCGGGAGATGGGGCTGCACAGCTCCGGGTGTCACTCAGGCGGCGGCTGGTGCCTGGTTCTTTCTGGTGCCCAAACACGGTGGGGGACGGGCCCGTGTCTCACGAGAGTGCGTCTGTCTCTGGCAGCTGACAACCTGAGCCGGGCCCAGTCGGGCTCCAGCCTGTCCTTGGCCTCCGCAGCGACGACCGAGCCCGAGAGTGTTCATTCGGGGGGCACGCCTGCCCAGCGGTAAGGACACGGTGTGGGAGGTGGCGCTGGGCCCCAGGGCGTGGGCCCACGGGCCGGGCACGCCCTGCAGCCTTCGCTCCTGTCACGTTCTCCGCCCTCCCAGCCCGGTGGCGTCCGCCTTCTCACCCTGAGCTGAAAAGATCTGCTCTGCCTGAGACGCCGGGCCGTGTTTCTCGCGGGTGGGGCGTCCTTACCTAACGAGGCTGTCGAGCCAGCACTCTCCCCCGCTCCACAGCCCACACTCGGTCGTCCCAGCTGTTGGGTGGTGTCCCTGAGAGCCGTGAGAACCGCGTTTCCACAGTCACACTCCCCCCAGTCACGGTCCCAGGCAGGCCCACGTGCGCCACAGGCGTTCTGCAGCTTCCTTTTCTTTCTGACCTTGACCCTTCTGACACGTACGGACCAGTTACTTGGTGACCCCCCCTCAGTGCGCTCCCCGCCTGCAGGTTGAGGCGGCGGGTTGTGAGCGGGACGGCCCGGGGGGAGGGTGTGTCCTGTCGGAGGCCGCGTTTAAGGCAGGGTTTCCCCGGCCCTCCCTGGAAGAGTCCTCTCGGACGGGCGGACGAGTGATTTGGGAGGGGGTGTTGGTGCCTCCTCTAGTAGCAGGGGCCCGCACCCCACCTGTCCTTCATTATGTGTGTGCCCTGTGGTCACGGCCAGTGTCGCGCCTCTTCACTTGTCCGGTGGCCTCTCGTCGCCTGGGCTTTGTGGAAGATACCTCTCAGGGACTCTGTTCCGGATGGACTTGCATTCTGATGGTCAGCTACTTGGGCTGGGCTCCAGCTCCGGCCCTGCCCGCCTCCCTCGCGTGGGCAGCTTGGGCCAGCCGTGCCACCAGGTGCACTGCTGTGACCAGGGCAGACAGCCGCGCAGGACACTGCTCAGGCCTGCCTGGACGTGGACTGAGAGTCACTGAGACCCGCGCAAGGCTTGGGCTCAGCTGCCTCTGCCCCCTCCCTGCTTCCCAGTGGCTGGGCCCTGTGTGGCCACCGCACAGATGCCCTGCCAGAGGCTGCATGGACGTGACCTTCTCAGTGGAGGCCGTCTCCCCTCCAGCCTGTCCACTTCCATCACGCCGGTGCCTGAGGTTTTGCACTGTGCCCAGAGCTGTGTTTATGGGATGGGGCGTGGCCAGCGTGCTTGTCCCTCTTGGTGTCCGTCCCTCCTCCCTGCTGATGGTCCTTATTGCTTGAGGTGTGGCTGGCCCAGTTCAGGGTAGATTCCACAGGCCAGTGGCCAGCTATGTTGAGAGGTGCGTGCTCCTGACCTCCCTGTCCTCCCCTTGTCCCTTCCCTCAGAGTTGAGTCGCTGGAGGCCTTGCCCACATTGAGCCGCAACCCCAGCAGGAGCACAGACAGAGACTGGGAGACAGCGTCCGCAGCGTCCTCCCTCGCCTCGGTGGCCGAGTACACAGGTGACGGCCTCGCTCCCCGGATAGGTCGTGGGCGCACACCCGAGTCTGGGGGGGGTCACGGGCATGCGTCTGGGTCTCCGAAGCAGGCACTGCCTGGCTCTCGGCTGCCTCGGGGGCAGGTGACGCGCCTGCCCATCCGCACGGCCCCGAGGCTGAGTCACGTGTCCTGGGCTTGGGAGCCTTAGACTTCAAAAATTGTTTTGTCATTCCTGAATCAAAGAAACTGAAACTAGGAAGGGGATGAATCATGAACAATGTAGTCTTTTCCTTAGTTTATTTAAAATTTGTAACTCAGAATTCTTTCAAATACGTGTGAAGTGGGTCTCCCACTTTTAAGGAGCACGGACCTCCCTAGCTCAGCCTAGCCGTTGCTTGGTCGTAGGAAACGGCTGGTCTTCTTGGTGCGCGTGCGCCTCCGGGCATTAATCCGGCACTTTCTGGCCCGACTCCCGCAGGCCCCAAGCTCTTCAAGGAGCCCAGCAGCAAATCCAACAAGCCCATCATCCACAACGCCGTGTCCCACTGCTGCCTGGCCGGGAAGGTGAACGAGCCGCACAAGAACTCCATATTAGAGGCAAGTGTCGGAGGGGCCGCGCAGGTGGGGGGGGTGTGGCCGAGGAAGGGCGTGCGTGAGTCCGGGTTCGTTCTTACAGCAGACACCCTCGCTGCTCACACGCGTCGGCCCGTCGCCGTGTGCGGGTTTGGATGCACGTGAGAACACGTGCTCGCCTCGGAGTCGTGCCACGCACAGCTCATCGGGTGGCTCCAGGGACGAGGAGGGGCTGCACCCAGGGCGGAGCTGGGGCCTGGGTGCCCGTGAGGAGCCTTAGGCCCCGAGGGGGGACGGGAGGGAGTGGGAGGTGGGAGGGGGGCAGCGTTATGTTCGCGGTGCGGGAACCAGTGGGCTTGGTGTGGTGGCTGAGGGCAGGTGGCCGCAGAGAGAGGAGACGGGCCGGAGCGGACTGGAAGTTGCTTTGCTCCTGAGGACAGCCACACGGGGCCGGGGGTGGGCCGGGAGGGGCTGGCAGGAGTGGGTGAGAGGGCCCTGAGGGCTGAAGGAGAGGGAGGGGTGTCACAGTGGCTCCAGCTCAGCCCCGGGACCCGGAGAAGGGGAGGTCTGGGGGAGCGCTGGCTGGTTCTGTTCTGCTGTGTTGGGTGTCCCCCGCCGAGGCCACACTGGTCACACCTCTGCAAGAGCGGTGTCAGGCCCTGGGCCCTTGGGGGAGAGGTGCTGCGGGCCTCAGCAAGTGGCAGGCTCTGGAAGGCGTTTGGAATAGACTAGGCATCAAGATTAGACTTGGTGTGCCCGCAGCCTGACAGGAGCTCGGTCTTGGGTGCACAGTGGTGTCCCTGCTGTGGAGCGCAGGGGACTCCTCTTCATTCGGTGTCGCTGCACTGGACTGGGCGCTGGCGTCCTGCGGGGACAGAGCCAGCGGTCTGGGCGGTGGAGCTGGTGCGCTGCGGTCCCTGACCGCGTCCGCAGAGGGCACACGGGAAGGGTGTTCAGCTCCGTCCTGACGTTGCAGCGTGGAAAGTGGCCACAGACAGCGTGCGAATAGACGGGCGCGGTGAGCGTGCCGCCGTTGGCCCTCGGGCTGCTGGTTAGAAAGCGACACGTGGCCTGGGGAAGGCTGCAGGGGAGCAGGGCAGGGCCCCGAGGGCGGCGGCGGGGCCAGCTGGTCAGAAAATGACGTGCGTTGGGGCGGAGACCTGGAGGGGGCGGGAGGGCCGTGCAGTTGGGGAAGGACGCCCCAGGCGGCTGGAGGAGCTCCTGGGAGCCCGGAGCTGGGGATCAGAGGTCACAGGGCAGCTCCCGTGGGGCCTCTGTCAGCGTAGGGACCCCCGCTCTGCTATGAGAAGGCATGGACGGACCCCTCCTGCCCGGCCACACTGCCGCTGGCCGAGAATAGCCGACGGGGCGGAGGGTGGGTAAGGGGAGCCAGAGGAGAGGGCGGCCGCCAGAGTGGGCCGTGGGGTCTGGGGTCCAGAGGGGCTGTTCCTGTGCATCTGATCTTATTCTGTTTAATCACAGCTTGTATGCAGTTAAAATGGATATTATGTATATAGTTTTGCATTCTGGTTTTTACACTTAATGTTTAAAATATATGTTTCATTATTATTTATTTAAAATAATACATGTATTATATATACATTGACAAAAACAGTATACATTTGCGAAAAAGAACTGTTTCCTGAAACAACACTAGCGAGGAGACTGGCATTGTCTCACAGTGTCACAGACTCTCCTGGCTCCTGGCTTTGTGGGGGCAGCTGGGTCCTTGCCACTCCCACATCCAGGCCGAGGGCGGAGCCAGACAAGCCGGCAGCACGCCAGGTCTGGGCCTCGGGGACCCCAGCCCGGGTCTCAGGGATCCTGGACCTCCCTTTAGAAGTGCTGGGGTAGAAAGTCCTACCAGGGCTTTCCCAGTAGGAGGAGGACTTATTTTGATAGTTATTAACGCAAAAATGTTTCAAAGTTCAGACCTCAGTACAGCAGACACTGGCACAGGTCCTCCTGTGGCAGGCTACCAGCACGTCACTCGAAGTTCCCCGTAGGAGTACAGCTTGGTGGCACCAGCCCATGCACAGCGCAGTGGGCGGGCACCCCTGGCGAGCCCCAGCCCACGTCCCCGGAAGGAGCCCGTGCCCGTCACAGTCCTGCGGTGCCTCCCCAGCCCTGGCCCCGCGTTCGCGCGCCCCTCCTGCGCCCCTCCTGCGCCCCTCCCGGTCTTTGTGGACGGGTTGCGGGAAGGGAGTCTCCGCGGCAGCTCGTGTGCCCACCCCCCTCCGGTGGCTTTCGGGTTGTGTCTGCTGCTTGGCCGTGACCGGTCTGCCGCTCTGGACGTCGTGTGTGAGGTCCTGTGGGCACCGGTGTCGGTCTCGAGGACTGCCGCCCCCCGTGCCCGGGGTGACGGACGTGCTCAGCAGCGTGCGAGGCCCCTGTCTCTCCGGCCTCCTGGCGCCGCTGCCCGTCTGGCTGCAGCCGCCCGGTGCGGGATGGGGTCTCGCTGTGGTGGTTTCATTTCCCTGGTGGTTCATGATATCGGGCCTCTTTCCTTGTGAGTTTTCACTTAGTTTGCAAGGCGTGTGTAAGTAAAGCCTCAGTGACATCCGACACCCCCTACGTGGGCGACCCGGCGCGTCCAAGCGGGTGGGGCGGCCCCGGAGCCGCTCTGAGGCTCCCCTGTGTCTCCCCGCCCCGGTGCAGGAGCTGGAGAAGTGCGACGCCAACCACTACATCATCCTGTTCCGCGACGCCGGCTGCCAGTTCCGGGCGCTCTACTGCTACTACCCCGACACCGAGGAGATCTACAAGCTCACGGGCACGGGCCCGAAGAGCATCACCAAGAAGATGATCGACAAGCTGTACAAGTACAGCTCGGACCGGAAGCAGTTCAACCTGATCCCCGCCAAGACCATGTCCGTCAGCGTGGACGCGCTCACGATCCACAACCACCTGTGGCAGCCCAAGCGGCCCGCCGTGCCAAAGAAGTCCCAGACGCGCAAGTGACGCGCCGCGCGCGGGCCGAGGAGGTGCCGTGGGCCCGTGCGTGCTTCCGCCATTCGGGCGCGAAGGGTGAGGAGCCACAGACCTTTTCCGAAGCGGCTCCTCAGCGGCAGCGGGGACCCGCCCCTCCCTCCTCCCGCGCGGCACGCCGGGCGGGGCTGGCACGGAGGGACGCGCGCCGGGTCCCACCACCGCTGTGGTCACCGCCGCCCCCAGGCTGCCTGGCAAGGGGCGTGCGTGGGGCAGGGGTCCTTTTACTTGAAGTTCTTCGGTGTAAACTGACAGTGACTGACTCGGCCTCCTGGCCTCTCGCCTCACCCCCTTGCACACGGCCCGGCCCCTCGCGCCGGCGGCAGCGGCGGCGGCGGCGGGGCCCTCGTGAGGGAGGAGGACGGAGACGGCGCCCGGTCGGCCGGGGTGCTCGGGCGTCTGCAGGAAAGGAACTCATACGGGGTCTCGTTCACTTGGGAGACGTGCGATATTTATTGATTGTGTCTACTGCCAACGTTTATACCCGATCCTGGGATTTCTGAAAATGATTTTTGTTCTTTGCTGCTCAGAAAAAGTTTACTGAAAACAGCAGTTCACAAAAGCACTGGAGTCCGCAGGCCCGTCTCTGCCGCGTCTCGGTCCCGGCCACGGTGCAGGGAGGACCGCCCGACAGCCGGGGCCCCGAGTTCGGGCAGTGCTCCGGCGGTGTGTTCACTCCAATAAAGACAGGCCCGGGTCAAGTAGAGCATTTTTCACTCAGCATGTTTCTCTTCAGAGGTGGTACACTCGAGTGACAGTTCTCTTAGTGCTTCTGTTGTCATGACTCATCTGTCCCGGCTCCTGCTTCTGGCAGGGCGGCGAGCCCTGGAGGCGCGTGGGCCTCGGTCCACGCCGGTCGCTGGCCGCGGACCGAGAACCATCCAGCGGCCACTGGCGGTTTTCTCGGAGCTCCCCGGGCCGCGCGGTCTCACGTTTCTCCGGAGCAGGTGTTCCCTCGGCGCCCGCGCAGCCCCGCCCCGGCACCTGCACGGCAGCCAGCCGCTCCGACTGCTGGAAGGTTCTGGAGTCATTCATGTTCGTTTTGCACATACTTTCTTGGGAGTGTTACTTGAATCTGTCTCGCACTGCAGAACAAGACGGAACGCTAGTGGGAAGGACGTCAGGCGAGTGTGAATGTCTCCTAGTTTTAGGTAGAGAGGGGCCCGGACCCTAGGAGGGACAAGGCTCCCCAGTGTCCCCCGGCTCTGACGGGACGGCTGGTTGCAGTCCTGCATGTACGGTGTCAGCCCTGGCCCTGTCCTGTGCCTGCAGGGGTGCTGTGGCCGGGGGGGGGGCTGAGTGGCCCATGGCCCCCGTCACGTGCTCTGCACCGGCGTGCGTCGTCCCCCCGTCTGTCTGATGTTCTATGGTATTTATTTTAAGAGAGCACTAAACTGTAATAAAGCACCTGATTTGCTTTCTATCCAGCGCGTGTGTGTGTGTGTGTGTGTGTGTGAGGTGGTCACAGCTCGTTTCCTCGGTCAGCGTCCCCAGCTACTTGCTTTAGGGGAGTTTCGAAATGACATCGCCTCTTCCTCTGTGGAGCCAAGTGGGCGACAGTGTCTTCCTCCTGGGACACAGCCCTGCCGACTGTCCTGCAGGCAGACCCAGGGCGTGTCCAGAGGCAGCCCGGGGTGGGCGGGCCTCTGGGAGGGGCCCTGGGCCCACTGCGGGGAGGCCCGGCCCGAGGCGCCTCTCTCCGTGGAGCTGTGGGCGTGCTGGCGGCACCCTCCCGCCCACTCCTGGTCTCCCCAGTGGGGCCGGTCAGCACACGGAACCTTCCGGCAAACTTGGACATAGCGGCCGCCCCTCGATGTCCCAGGTGTCTGGGCCTCTGTCCCTGGGGAGAGTTTTGGACATGCCTCCAGATCGCCCACAGGTCTGTGCGCCACGGCAGGTTCGTACGCTGTGAGGGCAGGCCTCGCCCCGCCTCCCCGAACCCTGGAGCGAGACAGGCTGCGCGGCTGTCGTGGTGGCCGCTGCGGGGTCGGCCGTGCTCCGGCGCCCCAACAGGAGGTGCTGGAGGTCCCAGTTCCTGCTGCCTCTGCCTCTTCCCGGGAGGGGCCTGCGTCCAGCTTTCCAGCTGCTGACCAGGGGGAGAGACTGCCCTGCCTGCAAGAGGGTGGGTCCTCTGGGGCCTGCTGGACCCTGGCAGCGGTGGCACGAGAGTGGCCCTCCGTGGAGGCGGGGCTGCTGGGGACGGGCATCTCCCCCAGAGAGGAGGGCACCCCATACCCGGCCGGGCCTACCGCGTGCGCTGGGCGGGGCCAGAATGGCCTCTGCTGCAGGGGGGCCACAGAGCACGGCGTGGGGCCTGCTGGGTCTGTGGCTCAGGAGACTGAACCACCATCCCTTCCAGGTAGGGGCCCCTGCAGCGCCACGGACAGGGACAGCCACCCTCAAGGCCTGGGGCTCCAGGCCAGACCTAATGGTGTCCTTCGCAGCTTAGCATTCTGTGACGGGAGCAAGGCGGAAGACAGCAGCAACACTGGGCTCAGGTGGGGGAGCTGCAGGGCCTGGCCCGGCCGCTGGTGGGCAGGCTCAGGCTGGGGGGCCCACCCTGAGGTGTTCCCAGCTGCCCTCAGGCTCCTGCTGACCTCACTGAGGAGGAAGGCGGCTCTGGCCCACCACCGCCCTGGGGGCCAGGATTGCCAGGAGGTGCTCCCCGAGCCCCAGGTAAGTTGGCTGAGGTCCTGGACTCGGAACCACTCAGCCCGCTGCCCTGGACCTCGGATGCAGCGTGCTCTCTGCCCTGCAGGACTGTCGAGACGTCCGCCCAGCAAGACACGAGCAGCCTCCAAGACCCCTGACTCAAACTGGAGCCCCCGAAAGGAAAGGCACCTTTGAGACCATCAGGGTGTGCACCAGGATAAAGGTGAGGTTCTAGAGCAGGGGTGCCTGCCTCCGTGGTTCCGTGGGGGCCGAATCTCAGGCCCCAACAGCACCCGTGTTCGTCCCCCCGCGGTGGGGGCCCCGTTCTCCATCCTCTTGTGGCTCTGTCTTCCGACCAATGTCCTCAGGCCCGGGCGTGGACACGGGCGTGGGTGGCTTGGCCAGCACCTTGCCCCCACCTGCTGTTCACAACCTCGTCTGCCCCTCCTTGCTCTGTGCCCACCATGTCTGGTTTCCGTCAGCGTTTTAGGGGTACTGTAGCCTGTCCTCTCCCAGGATCTCAATTGTACTTGTTTTTGAGATTTTGGGGTGTTTGTGGTTTCCATTCAGACTCACGGAAGTTGAGAGTGCTTTGTGGGGCACGTGGACGCCTTACCGCCAGGCCTCGGGGGGGGCCACAGACACCCTGTCCCCGCTTGCACACCAGCGGAAGTCGCCCAGCACGGCGCGGGGTCTGCTGCTGTGGGCGAACAGCCTCCCGTTAGATTGGGAATGAGGGAAACAGGTTTGCCACCGATTTTGTGTTGAAAACTTCGGCCACGAAATGCTGGGGTCGCCTTCTCCTGGCCGCGCCGGGTGCTGGCGGGGTCTGGTGTTCGCTCCCTCCCCCTTCCCAGGACCTCTCATCTCCTTATGGGGTGTATGGTGTGAGGGTGCCACCCGTCCCGGCTTGCGGGGAGCCTGCGGCCCACCGCCCCAGCCCACCCACGGCAGCCTCGAGTCCACCGACTCCCCGGGGCAGCGTCTTCCCAGTGTGGGGCTCGGGGGCTGCAGCACCCGATGGAGCCCTGTCCAGTGACCCCTGCCGGTGTGCCCTTCCCCCGGGGAGCTGGGGCAGGGGTGCCAGGAGAGCTGTCAGGCTCACTGTGCGGGTGACGGGCCACAGGGAACCCCAGCAGCCACTGACACCCCGCTGGGCTGGCCCTGGTCCCCAGTGGCCACCCTCACCCACATCTGCAACCCATCGCTCCATGAAGAGCTCGGGGGTTTCCCAGCCCCTTCCTGACGCCCCACCCCAGGGCCACCGTTCCAGGGCTTGTCCACACTGCCAGCACGGGAAGTCCCAGGCTGCCCCAGGGGGAAGGCAGGCCCCTGGGCCACATCGCCCCTCGGCCCGGGCTCGGCCCGTTTACTGCTCAAGCTGTCCCCGGCCACCCCCGCCCTGCAGGTGCACTGGGCCTTCCGCTGTGGCCGCTTGGGGTGCTGTGTGAGCAAGGCTGCAGGCCCTGGTGCGGGCGAGGCGCACTCTTCCCCCCGGGTGGCCCTGTCCCCGGTGACCCCGCAGTCTTGGGTCCCCATGCCCACCCCCGGGGCTCCCCTGGCCTCCAGGGCTGGGCAACTTGCCAGGGAGCCCCCCCCCCATGGTTCCCCACCACCAGGACCACAGAGGCCTTGCCTCCTGCTCCAGGTGGGGCCAGGCTGGTGGCCTTCCCTGGGGCCTGGGCCTTCGTGGGGAGGTGTCTCAGCAGGTAGTCTAACTCTTGAAACCGGGGCGGCTGGGAGGGGAGCCCCAGGCCTGGTGCAGGAGGCTGCCGAGGGGACACCTCGCAACCGTCCTCACACTTGCAGAAAGCATCCGTTTAATAGAAGGTGCTGCACTGACCGTGCAAAAACCTGTCCGTCACGAGGGCGCCACTGCGGCACCGGGGTGCCCGCCGCCCAGAGCCCCTCCCTCGATGAGAGAACTCTGGTCCCAAAGACAGCGCCAGCAGCCCAGCGGCTGGCTTGTGCTTCAGATGGGGTGTTAAAAGGGCATCGGACAGGCCTCAGAAAGCACTGTTCTCTGCCCGGTGCCCAGGAACGCCGCGGCTGGGGAAGCTCAGTGCAAAACGGGAAAAGGCCCAAGTCACCGCTGTGGGGGCCCCGATGCATCCAAGCCCCTCAGGGGGGTCTCCCAGCGGCCCACCACCCTTCTCTCGCGTCCTCGGCCTCCTGGCCAAGCGGCGGGGCCCTCCTGTGCTTCTGATTTTCTGCTGGGCGGGGCTCCCTGCTGGCCTACTGGCCTGCTGCCCGGTGCCGGAGCCCCCGCTGGCAGGGCAGCCCCTCGCGGCCCGACTGTAGCCCAGACCTTGACAGTCCTGTGCCCAAGGCCAGCTGGGACCCATGGAGCAGAGAACACAGGAGTGTGGGCAAGCCCCACGGCCTAGACGTGAAACTCGGGCTGGGCGTGCGTGGCACGGTGCGGCGCGGCTCTCCCATCCAGTGAGCTGGGTGTGTCTCCAGCCCCGGCCTCCGTGCCCGCACCCAGCTGCCTGGTCACAGGCTGTGGTACGTTTGCGGAGAGACACGGATCGTGTAGATTCGTAGAAACAGGTTAAAAAAGGCCTCCCGCTGCAGCCTCCCCTTGCGCGTGCGAGGTCTCCTCTCCCGGTCACGTCTGGGAGCGGCCGCAGGTGGCGGTGGGCTGGGGGCAGGTCCGTGCGTGCTCATGCGTCGTGCCGCAGGCCGGCTGGCCGGGCGGCCCTGGGGGGCGGCTCACAGCTGCGTCTCGCCACGCGTCTCGGGGTTGCAGGAGGACAGCTTGTTGCTGCAGCTGCTCTTGCGGCTCGGGGAGCTGCTGGCCACGTGGGCCAGAGGGTCACAGCGGATGAGATACCTGCGGGTGGGGCGGGGGACCCCGGGCATCAGTGCCAGCCCCGGGCAGGGAAGCCAGCCTGGGTGGCTGCATGCTCGGTGTTGGGGTGCAGGGCGGTGTCCATGCTGCCCGGGATGGGGCACTCACACGATGTCGTGGGGCTCCAGCCTCGTGTCGGGCGGGGGGTTGATGAGGACATAGGACAGGGTGTTCTGGTGGTCATTCATCTCATCTGCAAAGGAGATGCACGGTCAGGTGGCCACTCAGCCCCGGCCCACCTCCTCTCTCCCCAGCCTGGGGAGCCAGGAGCTCTGGTCAGCTGTGGAAGCTTCCCCCCCTTTCTCTTTCTGGTCATCCTGCCTGAGCCCCTTGACCTGGTGACTCCCTCACGGACACGTGTCCCTGGCACCGGGGTGCCGGCCGGCAGAGGCGGGGTCCGTCCTGAGGGGCAGGGGCGCCGGCTCCAGCCCACACGCCGGGGAGCTTGCTTAACCCGAGCACCCAGCATCTCACGGCTGTGGCTGCCCTGAGCACGGGCACCGAGCTCGCCGCACACGCCTGCCACGGGCATAAACCGGTGGGCCCCGCACACACCTGTGTACAGCCGCAGCACACCTGCACGTGCCACCTGCACAGATCAGTGGACGCCCGCGACACCCGCAGTCAGCTACACACCTACACACAACTACTGCCTGCACAAACGGTGGACACCCGACACCCTGCACACGGATGCACACACCTGCGCACAGCCGCCCACCTGCACGTGCCTGTGGACGCCTGTACACTGGCAGACACAACCCACCACACCTACCACAGGCACGGACCAGTGGGCAGCAGTGCACACCTGCCAGAGGCAACACACACAACACACACCTGTATACACCTGCACTCACACTCCCCCCAGCCCTCAGGCCTGCCCCACCCCCAGGGCCCCGTGCGCCTGGCCCAGGCAGGCCACCCCCGCTGCGCTCACTCAGCCACCTGCTTGGACTCGTGTCCCCTATTTCCCAAAACCTGCTCCCGTGACTGTCAGCTCAGAGGGGCCCTTTGGCGCATGCAGGGGACAGCCCGGTGTGCAGCTCCCTGGGTTGCTGAGGTGTGGGACCTGAGGGAGTAAGAACGGGTTCTGGAGAAACAGTGGTCACCTCACGGCTCTCTCCCCGGCCACCATGCCGCCAGCGGCCTGGGTCCTCTGGCGGGGAGACAAAGGCTCGTGGCCTCTGTCTGCCCATCTAAAGAAGGGCACCTCCTGACCCAGGATTGCTACCACGGGGACAGCCCTCCAGAGAGGTCCCGTCCTGGGTGCCTCTGCCCCCAGCTCCCCCTGGCGGGAGTGGAGAGGCCGGGGCCGCTGGCGAGGGGACAGAGCTCTGCAGGGCCGGGCAGCTGCCGTGAGCCAGAGGGGCAGGGGCTGCAGCTCCACCGAGCTGGAGCGTTCAAGCCAAATGGGTCCCAGGGGGACCCGATGCCACAGCAGCAGGTGGGGCCCAGCGTGCTTTGGGGACAGGGGGCAGGCAGGTATGGCACAGGTGGGCCTGGGCTGTCTCCCAGCTCCGGGACCCTTTGGCGGGAGCTGCGACTGCTGGCTCGTGCTGGAGGCTGTGTGGGGAGGCCCCTCCTGGCCCCGCGCACCCCACATGCATCTCCTGGGGGGGCAAGCAGCGCACAGACGGGCATCTGGAGTGTGCAGCAGCTGGGTACAAGGCGGGGTGCGGGCAAGGCAGCTCTTGGGGACCCTGCACGGCGGACCACAGCCATCAGCTCTGGCCACGCTGATGGGTGATGTGAACGGAGAGGCAGGGGTCCAGGCGGGGCCCTCTGCTGAGAGCCGGGAGCTCACTCACTCGCTCGCTCACACCTGTCTTCCTGAGCCCCCCCCCCCGCCTCCCCCGCCTCCGGCCTGCTTCTCCCCGGGCAGCCGGGCCCTGGCGTCCTGGCTGCAGAAGACTGGGTGGAGCTGGGCTCAGCTGTGCTTGTAGGGGCGCAGGTGGGGGTGCAGGGGTGCAGGGGCGGGGGGCTGCAGTGCCAGGGTAGGTGTGCTCACTCAGGAGGACGAGCCCGCTGTGCCCAGGGTGGTGTCAGGGGGCTGGGCAGACCTCGGCCTGCCCTCACCCTCACACCGACCAGAGTTCCAGGCCTCCTCGGGGGATGCCGGCCCCGGGCCTCTACCCTGTGCTCTCGCACCTCCCCAGTTTCCTGCTCTACGGGTGGGGGTCGCTGGGGTGCCCCCCCCCGCCCCGAGCGGCTGTCAGGAGCGGTCGGGGCTGGGGGCTCTGCAGGGCAGAGGGGCATCATGTAGACACCCTCAGGGGGCTCCCTGCAGCCCTCGCTAATGGGGTCACCCCCCGCTAATGGGGTCACCCCCCAAGATCACGCCTCCCCTCTGGTGTTGCACTTTGGCCCAGGCACCCCCCCAGCGCCTACACACGGTGGGGTGCTCAGCAAACACCACCGTGTCCTGGTGACCCTGTGGGGGTGGCACCCCCACCAGGGGCCTCAGCGGGGAGCAGGAAGGGGGCGACAGCGCCACCGTTCGTGGAAGCCACCAGACACCGACCCGGGCGGCCCTGGGTCTTCCAGGGACGGGTGTCGAGGAAGGAAAAGCACGAAGCGAGGGTTGGGGTTGGATGCCGACGCCAGCCCTGCAGCCCCTGGACCGTGGAGGCGCCGTGCCTGGGCCCAGGCCTGCCCCACAGCTCCCCCGAGCTCATGCTCCCTGGGCCCAGGAGGCCTGTCAGCTCCTGGACACCCTGGGGCCACGCGGAGTCTCCCCCAGGGAAGGGAGGGGTCTCGGCAGCGAGGCCTGTGGCCTGGACTCTGCCTGGCTCTCAGGGCAGGACGTCGGCCACCCGCCCGGCCGGGGCGGCCCAGGGAGTCTCTGGGCGGAGCGGACCCATTCCCAGGGGAACCATGCCCCGCCACGCGGGAGGACCCTGGCGTGGGACCACCATCCAGATACTTCCCGAGGGAGGCCTGGGGTGGGGGCTCAGGGTCCTTGGGTCCCTAGGGGGCAGCTGCAGGCTGGGGTGGCGCTCCTGCATGGTCAGGGTAGCCGCGGTGCAGGGCTTAGCAAGCAGGAGAGGAAGCAAGGGGTGGCCCGGGGGCTGCCATGGGACCGGCGCCAGCCACAGACCCCCGGGCCAGCCCGTCACCAGCAGCCGCTGCGGACGAGGGGCAGCCAGGTCCCTGCCATAGGATCTGGAAGCACCGAGGCCCTGCCTGCAGGGACCCTCTCCGGTGTCCTGTCCGCCGGCCCGGCCGGGGTGGGGCTCGCACAGGGCTGCCTGTGGCCGGAGCAGAATTACCTTGCAAATATCCCAGGTTAACCCGATTCATGACATCACTGGCTGTTAAATTTGCTACATCCTCTACGGAACACACAGGAAGAGGGACAGACAGAAACAGAGAGAGAGAGAGAGGTCAGCAAGCAGCACGCGACCGGCGCAGCGGGGCGGGGGCAGCCAGCTGCAGCGGGGCGCAGGGCGCCAGTGGCCGGCGCTGGCCGCCTGGGAAGCAGGTCTACACTGAATGTCTGTTCCTTCTTTCCCAGCTCTGGGGTGGCGGTGGGGGTGGGGGGGGTCTTGAGGACTCCGGGAGTCGGCGGGCTGGAATCTCCACCTGCCCACGCTCGCCGTGGGACTGGGAACACGGGACACCGGCTGGGAGCTTCAGCGTCAGTTCCCCCTGGAAGGGGTGACAGCACCCACCCAGGCAGGGACACTGGAGGGGACAGAGGTGAATTGTGTAGTTGGGGTGTGATGGGGACAGGGCTGGGCTGGCCCTCATGTGTCACCTGTCCCCCAAACCCTGAGTCCCACGTGGGCTCAGGGCTGCACAGCCAGTGAACAGTCTGGCCTGAGAGACCCCGGGGCCAGCTGATCTCACTGGGAAGGGGGCTCACGGGCTCCGACCCAGGGGACAGACGGCAGGAAGCACGTGGGGGGAGGGGACAGAGCCAGGCCCAAGTGATCGCAGAGGCCCCAAGAGGAACCCAGCACAGGCCAGAGCCTTGGCACAGCCCAGGGTGTGGGCACGGCGGCGGTGGCGGCGGCAGCAGCAGCAGCGGGGAGCTGGGCCCTCGGACCCCGGGTCAGAGGCAGCGTCCAGAGGGAGGGAGCACTGACCCACGAGAGCCAGGCCTGTCCTCGGCGAAGCTCACAAACTTCTCTCCCAAGCAAGCAAGAGAGAGAGAAGGGGCAGCCTGCGCCTGCCAACGCCGGTGACGGTCCCCCTGACGCAGCAGGAGTGGGGTGGCTGTACTGCGGGGGGAGGGGCAGACCAGGGCTTCCCTGAGGCCCACGGCAGGGTCTCCATGCTGTTCCCCATCCCCGCCACCGGGGGGTGCGCTGGCTGCTGGGTGGGCTGGCGAGGGAGGCTCCCGGGCTCTCCCCGCCGGGCACACGGCGGCCCCCCGGCCCCGATGACCGGCGGGCCTGGCTCGAGGTGGCCCCTCCGTCCCCAACCAAAACCTGTGCTCCGTGCGGTTTCCAGGGAGCCCACCCTGGCCCTCCCCACCCTGCAGCCTCCTCCCCCTGCACCCCAGGCTCCGCCAGCTGCAGATGGGGAAACCGAGGCCCAGAGTGGGGGCTGAGCCCTCCCTTAGGGGCTCGGCACTGGCCCAGCAGGTCCCACGCTGGAGGGCTCCGAGCAGCCGTGGCCAGTGTGTGCGGGCGGACAGACGCACAGCTGGGAGGCGGGGGCCGTGGCGGGCGGCCGTCCGTCCGTCCGTCCTTACCGTAGCCGGTGGTGGGCAGCCCCAGGTGCTTCATGCGGTTCTTGACCAGCTCCGACAGCTCCTGCCGCTCGGAGCGCTGGCACAGGCTGAGCCGCTGCTGGCTGATCCACTCGGCCGCCGCCTTCCCCGCGTGCTTGGGACTCTTGCGGCTCAGCTTGCGGGCCCACTGCAGGCTCTTGCGCCGCAGCAGAGGGTGCTCGGCCGGGTCGCCGCCGACCGAGTGCCGGCCGTGCATGCTGCTGCCGCCGGTGCCACCGGTCCCTGCCCGCGCGCCCCAGGGCCCCTTCACTTCCCGCGTGTCCTCACAGTCGTCCGCACTCACCGAGATCTGGGACTGTCCGGGGCAGGGGGGTGAGGGACGGAGGGCAGAGGCCGAGGGACTGGGTGGGGGTGCAGCTGGGGAGCCGTTGGTGGAGGCGGGGAGGAAGACAGTCCCTGCCTCCTGAGGGGGGCCCCCGAGCCCAGGGACACAAGTGCCCTCCTTCTCCATCCAGAGGGGGCCAGGCCGAGCCCCCTCCTTAGCCCCTGGCACCCATGCACCCTGGCACCTGTCCACCATGTGCTGGGGGCGAGGGCAGCTCCCTCACCTCCGGGCCCGGCATGTCCCGATTTTGCCATGGAGGGTCATGCCTCTCTGTGCCTCGGTTTCCCCACTTTGTGGGGCAGAAGGAGCCGGGGTGCGAAACATGGTGGGCTGGGAAGCATAGGGCCTGTGCCTGGCTCCGTGAGCATGTGGGGGCTCTGGGGGGGATGTGGGGAACCCTCCCCCCACTCGGCACCTTAAGAAGCAGGGGGCTGGGGACATGGAGGCCGGGCCAGAGTGGTGGGGGAGGGCAGGAACCCGCCCTGCCGATGGCCCGTGTGGCTGGGGAGCCTGGGGGTCCTCACCCCCCTGGGCCTCAGTGTCCCCATCGGCACAGAGGCCGATGCCACGAGCCTCTGAGCTGCTCCGCGGCCAGCACACGCCGGTGCCACCCAGGGTCTGCACCCGTCCCAGGCTCGGGGCGGGGGTCTGGGCCCAGGCAGGCCTCTGCAGACCCCTCAGTGTTAGGCGTACGGGGCGGGGGCGGCTCACCTGGACTCGGAGGTCGTGCGGCTGCAAAGGGAACCAGGGGCAACTTGGGTGCCTGGGCTGCCTCTGCCTGCCCCCCAGCGCTGCCCGAAGCCCCTGTGGGATCGGCGGGCCAGGCCGCCACTGCTGTTCTGGGAGGCCCAGGGGCCCCACCAGACGCCCCACGTGGACCGGACCCCAAACTACAGACAGGGATGGTCCCACAACCCGGAGAAGCGGGGGGCCGCCCGCCCCCTGGAGCCCCGCCCGCCCGCCCGCGAACCTCCGAGGTGGCGAAGACGTGGCTCTGGGTCCGGTAGACGCCGATGGGGATCTCGGCGCTGGAGGAGCACAGCTTCTGGAAGAGGCGGCCGTAGGTGCCGATCCACAGGTCGCCCTCGGTAATCTTCATCTGAAAGGGTCGGGCGCCCTGAGCGGGGCCGGCGGCGGCCGGCAGGGGACACCCTGGGCCGAGCCGGGGCGGCGACCGGAAGCCTCCCGCGGCAGCCCGCACCCCCGGCCCCGCCGCTCACTCACGGCACAGAGGTAGCCGGAGCCCGGCGTGGTGTCCAGCCCCAGCAGCAGCCTGGTGATGGAGATCATGTAGTCCTTCACGAAGGACTGCGGGAGGGAGGTGCGGTGAGGCCGGCTGTGCCCTCCCGGAGCCACGCCGGCCAGGCGCCCCCGGCCTCCCGAGCTGGCACACAGATGCCCCCCCCACCCCCCTCCCCATCCCCCGCCTGGCCCAGGGAACAACTCAGCCAGCAGATGGAGCTCAGGGGCCTTGCCTGGCCTCGGTCCCTAACTCCCCTCGTGGCTGAGGTCAGAAGGGATCCCAGGCATGTCTTCTGGGAGGAGGACTGGGGACATTTAGAGGTGAGTCCCCATGGAGCTCAGGGCGGGACGAGACTCAGAGCCACCCAGGGTTGGTCCACCTTCCCGGGGAACCCACACCGGCTGCACCCCGGCGGGCACTGTGGGCACCCCCGCCCCCCGCGGACCTGGTACAGCAGCGTGTCCAACATGCTGATGCTGAAGACGCGGCCGGCGGCGAAGGGCAGGCGGAACATGAAGGCCAGGTTGGAGCCGTTCTCCCGCTCCCTCTGCGGGAGAGCGGGGCTCAGCCGGGCGGCGCACACGTGTGTGGCAACCATGGGGCCTGCACGCGTGCACGTGAGCACGCGCACCGGCGGAGCTGAGCACAGGCCCGAGCGCCCAGCCACGAGTCCCCGCCGGGCGCACTGCGGCCCGGGCTGAGGGTGCGGGGCTCTGCTGAGAAGTGGGGCTCAGGGGCGCGGCCCCAGCAGCCGCACGGGGCCCCGTGCTCGGTGCGACCCTCTGCTGGGGCCGCCCTGCCGTTCTGAGTGGCCTCAGTGATTCTGTCCCGGACGGGTGTTCACGAGTGGGGTGCGTGCGGCGGGACGGTGGAGGTGCCCACGAGCAGGGCCCAGCGCGCCGCGTGCAGACGCGGCACCCCGGTGAGCTCCGAGAGCACTGAATCCGTGGAGGTGTCGCCCACGGTGTCCCACCAGGGGGCCTCCTCTGTGGCAACGCGCCGGCTCCCTGGCCTCACCCGGGGCACCTCGCGCGCAGCCCTCGCCCTAACACGCGGCCCTGCCCCTCAAAGTGGAAGTTGCTGCTGCCGCTGGCCTGAGCGGGGGCTGGGGTGGGGGGCAGCAAACGTGCCAAGGCGACACCTCCAGAGCTGGGGCCTGTGTCCCTGGTGGCTGGTCCCCAAGCCCCTGGGCCCCACCCCAGACCCATGGGAGTCCCGTCTCTGGTCTCTGAAGCCCCCGGCTGGAGGAGGGCAGGTGCCGGTTTCCGCAGCTCCTCGGCCCAGCCCCCCAGGCCCCGAACCTGACAGCTCAGACCGGGCGGTGGGGGCGCGCTCACCTTCTCCAGTTTGGAGAGAGCCAGAGAGTAGCTGTCCTTGGCACGGAACTGCATGAACCGCATGTTGGAAGGGTGGGTGAGCTCCGTGGTGATGCTGAGGCTGGGGAAGAGCCTGGGGGGGGCAGTCACGGGCGGGGTCAGGGGGTCCCAGGCCGCAGCTGTAGGCAGGGGACAGGGGTCAGGGCAGCACCCCGCGGCCTGCCCGGGGCGCCCACCGGAACATGGTCTGCACGTTGACGATGGTCTTGGCGTCGGCCATGTAGTCCTCCTCGGCGCTCATGGTGCTCTCCTTGTCCACCACCACCAGGTTGTCCGCGTAGATGATGCCGCACTGCAGCAGGCTGTCCAGGCTGGCGGGAGAGCCACGCGGCCCGGGGGCCTGGAGCCAGCCCCTCCCCCCAGCCTCCCCACGCTCAGCCTGCCTGGGGAGCAGGAGGGCTAGGGCAAGCCCCCCCCACCCCCTGTTAGAAGCGGGCGGCCGCCAGGCACCAGCCTTACTTGTCCACGGAGCCCTCCATGTAGTAGACCATGGGGAAGCAGCAGATGGCCTCCAGGAAGTGGGGGTCGGGCCTGCGGGGCAGCGGGGGCTGTGGGCGGCCGTCCTGGGGGCGCGGGGCTGGGCAGGGCAGGGGCCCCGGGGACAGGGGCACGTCAGACCCGGGGGCGCCTTTAGAGGCCAGGGGTCTGTTCTTCGTTTCCCTCGGGGGAAACTGAGGCCCAGGAGGGAAATGGGGGTCTGGGCTGCCGTGCCTCGTGGGGTGCCCCGGGGCTCCCAGTCTCGGGGGCACAGGGACACGAGAGGCCAGGAGGGAGGGAGACGGGCAGAGGGGGCGGGGCGCCCCCCAGCGGCTGGGCCAGCGCCTCACTTGTTGTCCAGCAGCAGGACGATGGGGTTGAGCTCCCTGCGGGACCGGTAGTAGGCCCGCAGCGGCACGATGAAGTTGTACAGCCCGTTTCCCGCCGTCTCGGCGGAGACGATGATGAGCTTGTTCTTGAAGCCGTAGGCCTTGGCGTCCTCAAAGCTGTTGTGCTTGCAGCCCTGCGGGGGAGGCGCCGGTGCTCACGGCGGGGCTGCGGCCGGGCCCTGGGCCCCGGGCCCCCAGACTCCAGTGGACGGAGCCCGGGACTCTGGCATCAGCCCCTCGCCCCGCGGGAGCCGCCCACGCCATCGGACTCCCGTCCTCCCCTGCGCGTGCCGCTCCGAGTCAGCCAGCCCCCCACGGCCCACGGCCCACGGCCCACAGCCACGTCAGGGAGCAGGCAGGGAGGTGTCCGTGTGCGCGCCGAGGTCTCAGCAGATTCGGAAATGAACACACGCATGGGGTGCGTGTTCGTGTGTGTCCACGTTTTCTAGCTCAGTCCAGCGAGAGGTCCAGACACAGCGACCCTCCCCGCCACACCCAGTGTCATTTCCACTCGAGGGAGAGGGGGCTCCTTGGAGGAGAGGTTGGTTCCAGGGCTGACGGCCAACAGTGGCCAGGAGTCCATGTGACCCCCGCCAGGCAGGGGCTCCCCACAGCAGGCCGTCCCAGATGAGCACAGGTGAGCACAGACACAGCCCCCCCCCCGCTGGGGGGCAGTCTGGAGGAGCAGCGAGTCACCTAGCCCCACGCCTGTCCCCACAGGGACCCGCGCCCTGCAAAGGCAGAGCTGGGGCTTTCTGCGGCGGAGGGGCCTGGCGGAGCCCCGGGGCCACGTGGCCGAGCCGGCCTCACCGAGGAGGCCTCCAGAAGGACACGCGTCACCTCGGGTGTCCCTGCCCCGAGTGCACATGCTGTCTTCTCCCGTGAACACGTCTGCAAACCCGCCTGTGCTTTGAAAAACACCAAGAGTCCCGAGGGAGGGCGAGGAGGCTCTGGATTCAGGGGGACAGCCGCACACAGGGTGCGGTGGGGACAGCGTCACCGTGCAGGACAGTGAGGGCCACTAGGACAACAGCCCACCTGGAGAACGGCCCGCAGGTCAGACACCTGTGTCCCCACTTTGGTGAGCGGCCTGGGACGAGAGGGACATCTGGGGAAAAGAGGCCTCTCACGTGGACACAGGCCAGGGGGACGGGAGAGCAGCTGGCTGGACAGCCGGGCTGTGAGTCAGAGTGTGGGTCAAGGGTGGCTGTCCTCACTGCTCCCTGGCAGAGTGAGGCCACCGGAGCCGGCCAGTGGCCGGTGACTCACCTTGTCCAGCCGCAGGCAGCAGAAGGGGGCCTTCACGGGCAGCAGGTGGCACAGCGTGGGGGAGCTACCGATGTAGGGTGAGTTGGGGGGATAGCCCTTCACGTACCTGGGGCAGGACAAGGAGCCTCAGAGCGGCTGGCGCCCCCCAGGACCCCAGCGGGAGTGACCACACGGGGGCGCCAGGCCCCAGGTCGCCCCCTCCCCGATGCCCCCAGCTCTGTCCCCACCCCCAGGCGGATCTGTGCCCACATACTCCACCCCAGTGGCAAAGGCCAGGAGCAGAGACGGGCTGTGGCGAGGGATGGACACTCGGGCCGGCAGTGGGCCATGGCCCTGTCTGTGCTGCCCGAGGCCAAGTGGCCAAGAGTTGCTGAGGACAGACGGACAGCAGGAAGGACAGTGAGAAGACATGGCCCCCAACCCCGGGCAGGATGACAGCTCAGGATGGGCCAGTGGCCCCCGGGCCTGGAAGGCACGTCACTGAGGGCTCCCTCCCTGTGACCTCCACAGGCCAGGCTGAAGGCAGCCACCCCGGTGGCCGTGGGGTCTGGGTACAGGGGTCCCCAGAAGCTTCCATCTGCCAAAAAGGGTCCCCCTTGACACTGTTTGGAAGCCCTGAGTCAGAGCACGGGCCGCCACCCATGGGAGCCCGGGGACTCGGCCCGCTGGCCCTGCCTCTCCCAGGGCACCCTGCACTCCCCCCAGGTCCGCCCCGTCCCCCATGGGCCGCACTCACTCCACCGCGGACAGCCCCTCGTCCTCCGAGGGCGTCATCTCGTCCTCCGACTGGTCGCTCAGCAGGTCGCAGGGCAGCAGGGCCGAGCTGTCCGCCAGCTCCAGCACCGGCGCGATGCTGGGCCGCCGGCTGCCCGAGCCGTTCTCCGTGGGCAGCGCCAGCTTGCCGCACTCGCCGCCCTGGGCCGGCGGGCACTCTGTGTTCTGGAGGTCTATGGCCACCGTGCCTGGAACAGAGCGGGGACCCGGCTGGCACCCCCTCCCTGGGGCTCTCCCTGGGGGAGCGCCTTCCACAGGAGGTGGACACAGCACATGCCCCCGAGACCGGGGTCCTGTCCGGCTGCACCACCCCAGGGGAGTCTGGCACCTGAGCCTCAGTTTCCCCAGGTGGCCCTGACGCAGGGTGGCCTCATCCCGGCAGGCATTTGGACACGGATGCAGACCAAGCACCTGCAGGAGGCAGGGTGGCCCCCCTGGACAGACCAGCAGGCTGAGGCTGGGCCCCGGGCAGGGTCGTCTGGCCCTCCCACCCGGCCCAGAGCAGGGTCGGCCCCGGGGAGCACCGGCGGATGCCCGGCCGGGGCCAGGGCCTCACCCACGGAGGCAATGATGCTGTGCACCGGCAAGTGGGAGGAGCCCCGGCCCCGGCCCGGCCCCGCGAGGCCCCGCCGCCGCGTCTCCTCCTGCTTGAAGGTGAAGGCCGAGTTCTCCTCCTTGGTGATGTTGATGTAGAAGCAGGTGTCGGAGGCCGCCAGCGTGTGCCGCGGCCCGGGGTTCAGCAGGATGCTCTTGTTGTCCTCCCGCTTCAGCCCGATGAGGCACACGCCGTACCTGGGGGGGAGGGGCGTGGCTCGGCGGGGCCCCACTCACACCGCGGAGAGGGCGTGGCTCAGCGGGCCCCACCCACAGAGTTGGGGGCGTGGCTCGACGGGGCCCCACCCACACTGCGGTGAAGGCGTGACTCAGATGGCCCGCCCACCGCATGGGGGGCGTGGCTCAGTGGGGCCCCGCCCAGGAACGCAAGCTCTGCGGGACCAGGTCTTAGGAGCCAGGATTTGAGGGCCGTTCGGGGGGAGACCCTTGGCAGAGCCCTCCCTTAGGGTGTGGGACGCCCCCCTGCACACTTGACCCGATGACCCGAGGTCAGAAAGGGGAAGCCACGTGGCAGGGCAAACTGGGGCTGATGCGGACTCTGACGTCCAACCCCGAGGCCCCGCCCCGCCCTGGACCGAGTGCGGGTGGCCGAGCCCACGCCCCCGAGGGCACCTACTTCTTGTGCGCGTGGAAGGCGGCGTAGGTGAAGCTCTTGCCCTGGTACTCGCGGAAGAACTTGCTGTCGCCCATGCGCACGTGGTACACCTCGTTGCCCGAGCAGCGCCCGTACATGCGTTGCCACTGCTCCGGGGACTCCTGGCCTTCCCTGGGCGGGCAGGGACGTCACCACTGTGGCTGCCCCTCCGCCCAGGTCAGCTGCTGACGGGGCGGGGGGAGGCCAGCAAGGCCAGCTCGAACCTGACCCCTCCCTGTCTGTCTGAGCCTCTGGGGTGGTCTGAGAGGTCACTTGGACAGTTTTCAAAAGCCATAAACACCAGGGTCTGATTTTTAGGGGCCACCACTTGGCCGCTCAGAGTCCCCAAAACCCACTTTCTGGCTGGGACGAACGTCTCATCTGGGTCCGCACACGTGGTCCCCCCACCCCAGCCTCCGGCTCCCCGGACCGGACCCTTGCCTGCTGCACGCGCCCCCGCCCCCCGAATCCCGGTCCCCCCGGAGAGGCGCAGGGCGGGCGGACACTCACTGGCCGCGGGACGTGTGCACCAGCAGCGTGATGAGGGTGGACGTGGCGGGGCAGATGCAGTTCAGGGCCAGCATGGCGTACTTGCACTCCTCCTCACACACCACGTGGTCTGCGGGCGGGACGGCAGCGCTGCCCCCAGGGCACGCCCCTCCCCGCCCCCTCTGCCCACCTCGCCCACCCGTCCCCCAGGTGCCCAGCTCCGCGGGTGCACCTGCCCTCGCTGACTGCCGGCCCCCAGGGGCAGGGCCAGTGTCTCCGACAGCTGGACCTGCCTGGGGCCCCCTCTGCCCGCCGCTCTGGCCGTGTCTGTTCGCGCTCCTGGCCCGTGCTGTGGCCCGCCAGCGCGGCAGGGGCGCCCCCACCTGTGCGTGCACGTGGCCCCAATCCTACGTACCTGCGAACTTGACGTGAAACTTGTTCTCAGGCTTGAGGATCTGCACGTAGAGGGGGCAGTTGGGGGCAAAGTCCTTCACGGCCCAGGCTCGCAGGATGGTCTGGTGGTCCTGCGGGCGGGGAGGGCGTGGTCAGTCAGCGCTGGGGCCCAGCAGCGGGGGCTCTGGGCAGGGCCGGCGCACTCACCGCTGCCGTGCGGTCCACTTCGTTGCGGCTGCTGAGGATGAAGCAGGCCTCCCCGTTGTCCATCCTGCAAAGCACGGAGCTGAGCGCCACCGGGGCCCGGCCCCACGCCCGCCCTGGCTGTCCGGGGCTCCGGGCAGAGTCCGCTGTGCGGGGGCTCGTCCCCTGTGTCCCCACCAACCCGGCGGGGCCGCGGCACGGCAGGAAGGGGGACACCTGCTGGCAGAGATGCTGGTCCCCGACCGCCAGCCTGTCCCTCCCGGGATGGGCTGCCCAAGGACGGGGACCTGTGACCAGTTCCACTGCCCTCCCTCCCGCCCGAGGACCCCTGGCTGCAGAAGGGGCGTGGCAGCCCAGTCCCCGAGTGCCCAGGACATGGGGGTCAGAGACCTGGCCCTCTGAGCTGCGTCGCCCTGGAGCCCACCGGTCCCCAGCTGGTCCCTGCCCTGGCAGCCCCTGCCCCTCTCCCCACCCCTTGGGGCTAGAGCCAGGCCCTGGGTCACAGCAAGGCTGTGTCCCCGGCCACCGCCACCGCCTGCAGGCAGGGGGCTTGACTCCTGTCCCAGTTTTACAGGCGAGATGACGGGGTCCAGGGGTCAGGGGGTGGGAGGGTGAGGGCGCCCGGGCCCACCGAGCCCCGGCACAGCCCAGGCTGCACCGCGGAGACACGTCCCTCTCCGGGAGCGAAGCTGCGACGGGGGCTCCCGGATGTCCCAGAACGTGCGCAGGCACATTCTGGAAAGTTCCACTTGAGAATTCAGTCTTCTCACCTCAAGTCACCCTGCCAGCCTGTCTTGAAAAGAAACCCACCCACGTGCCTGTCTCCCCCGCAGGCCCAGCGGTGCTGGCCCCCCCTTTCCACTCTGAGCCGCTCCCGGAACCCGAGGGAGACCGGCCCCGACGTGGGGGGCCCGGGGCGGGGCAGGTGGGCGGCCGAGCGGCGGTGGCGGGGCTGGGGGGGCTCACTTGGCTCGCATGAGGTCCTGGTCCTTGAGCGCGGAGCCCTGCAGGTAGATGACCCGCTGGGACCACAGGGGTATCTGCAGGACCCTGCGGACCTGGATGTCCATCTCGGTAGGGCACAGGATGACCACGTAATAGTCCTGCGGGGGCGGGGGCGGGGGCGGGGCCGTGAGCCCACCCCTGCCCGCACTGGGGACCCCCTGGCGTGGGGCCCGCCCGGCAGGGAGGGCTGTGAGCGGGCCCCACCTGCAGCCGGGGGTGAGCGTAGAACTCGTTCAGGAAGTCCATGAGCAGGTCGATCTTGAGGGAGCTGACGCACAGGATCACGTGCTTCTCCGTCTGGGCCCGGTGGCGGCTGTAGTTGCCCCCCGACTTCTGCCGCTCCATCCACAGGTACACCAGCTCCTCGAACTGCGGGCGGGAGCGGGTGAGGGCCAGGCGGCCTGGGCTTGGGGCCTCGCGGGCCCCAGTGAGGCACCTGGGGCCCACCGTGGGGCAGTGGGGACGTCAGAGAGGGGCCCTGTCTCTGTGGGAGCAGCCGACGGGAGACCCCCAGATGGCGCAGGGTGGGGTGGGCGGCCAGGGGCTCAAGAGGACACGGGGGGCGGGGAGGGTGGCCGGTGGAGGCCTGAGCAGGACCGAGGGGGCGGGGCCACACAGAGGCAGGCGGCGGCTGCAGTTGGCATGGGGGGGTGGCGATGTGTCGGGAAATTCTCAGCCGGAGTTGAGAATCTAGGCTCAGGGGTGGAAGGGACACTTCCAGGACTTGGTTACAAGCAAGTGGGCTACTTGGGGCTGCAGGTCTGGGGACGCCGCCCACCTGGCCCACACCCCCTGGTGTGAGCTTTGCGGGGGGGGTTGGGAGTCGTTTTAGGCTGGAAGAGGGCAGGCGTGGAGAAGTGCGTGCATGCGTGCGTGTGCGTGTGTGCGGCAGAGCTGGGTGCTGGCCCCCAGCCCCCCCGGGCCTGTGTCTACGGTCTCCCTGACCCCACGTCTGCAGTGGGAGGGGCCCTGTGAGGGGGTGGCCCCGGCCAGAGGGCAGTGGGGAGGACAGGAGGACAGAGCACGGGGCTTCCGGGGGAGGGAGGGGTGGCGAGGTGGCCTCAAGGGCGCTCCGCGGCTCCGGTGTTGCCTCTGGCGCACGCAGACCTTCCTGCCGTGAAAGCGGCCGCTCCGGACGGGGGGGGCGGAGTGGGAGGACAGGGGCAGCTGGGGCTAGGGGCTCCCCTAGGACAAGCTCAGGGTCAGCAGAGGACCCCCGTCTTCCACATCTTGGGAGTTGACCAGCTGGCCGCTCTCCAGGCCTCCTGTTTGAATACCTAAGCACAGGAGGGGGCTGGGCCAGGTCCCTGCCCCCGCCCCCCACGGCTCAGCCAGCGGATTGGCCTTAGGGACGGGTGGCAGGGAAGCAGCGCCGGCAGCTGTGCCACGGGGAGGGGGGGTGGGCCTCACCTGCAGCGGGAGCACCACGAGGGCCACGCAGATCATGATCACCACCAGCAGCTGGGACGGCCAGATCTTGGGCGTCACGTCGCCATAGCCCACCGTGGAGAAGGTGACGATGCAGAAGTAGAAGGACGTGAGCAGGGACAGGTTCTCGCCCGCGCGCTCCAGGTGCTGGATGCCGCAGGTCCTGCGAGTGCGGGCGGTCAGGGGCTGCGTGCGGCCCGGCCTCGGCCACCTCAGGGCCCCCCCCCCGGGCCGGAGCTCTGCCCGCCCACGGGACCACACGTCACCCAGAGACTCGGCGTATGTCACCGGGCCACCCAGGACACGGGGCTGAGCCCCCTGAGCCAGCTGGGCTGGCGGCTCCCGCCGGAGCCGAGGCCCCGAGGCCCCGTGTGACTCCCCAGGGGTGTGGACACCGGGCTGCCTGCGCTCGGTGCGCGCCTGGGGGTCAGGGGAGGAGCCCGGCCCCCAGGCCAGCAGCCCCGCAGGCCACCCCAGCACTCAAGGCCTCGCCCTCACTCAGGAGGTCCGCCCCCACGTGGCTCAAGCTGGACAGTACTTCCCACGCTCAACCCGAGTCCCCACCACACACCGGGAGGTGCGGACGGCAGGGCCCGGGGGCCACGGCACAGGCCACGGGGCAGCACACGGCAGTGCTCGGGGACCCCTGCCCCGGGGGCCGTGCGATGACCTGGCCGCTGGTGGGGGGGCCCAAATCCACCCTGTGGATGCCCCGTCTGGCTCTGCTGAGGTCTGCATGTGTCGGGGGTGTGGGGAGCGAGGAAGGGGAGGCAGGAAGTGTGTGGCCTTCCAGGACCGTGGGGCCGGCCCCTTGACCTTGCTGGGGGATGGGAGCGGTGACCAACCAGCATCGGGCGGGACCGGAGCCCTGGCAGGAGCAGGAGCAGACGTTGGGGGGCAGCTCCCCCCACCCCCGGACTCCGGCTGCTCCCAGACCCGCTCGCAGCTGAGCCTCAAGCCCAAGGGCCGCCGGCCGGCTCAGGGCCAGGCCAGGCCAGGACGCCGCTCCCCAGGCGCTGTCCAGGAGGCCAGGGCGGTGTCTCCCTGGCTCCAGAGGAGCAGGGGGCTCCGAGCTGCCTTTGTGACCCCTTGGTTGGTCCTGGGGCCCGGCTGCGCCCGAGGAGGGGGTGCCTCCCGGGGCGGCGGCCTCACCCCGTGAAGAGCAGGCAGAGCAGGGTGCAGAAGAGGATCAGGACCTGGTTGAACATGGCCGACTGCGTCCGCAGGATGGCGCGGTGGAAGTCGTTCTGCGGGGCCGGGCAGGGCGGCAGCAAGGCTGGGACCCATCCCGCGGCACAGAGCCCAGGGCGGGGAGTGAGGACTGGGGCCCAGGGGTGGAAAGGCCCCCCACAGGCCCGAGGCCAGCGCGGAGCGCCGCACCGCCCTGCACAGGGAGCGTGGGGGGGAGCCGGGGCCCTTGGGGCGGGGCGGGGCGGGGCGGGGGCACACAGGCCGCACTGCCCGCTGACATCCCTGCGACAGGCACCTGCTCGGACGCTCCGCAGAGGGTCTGCCGGGGCCCCAGTCTGTGGGGGCCCAGGACACATGGCCCTGGTTCGTGCCCCCCCCCACCCGGCACCTCCCCCCATCTTTTTGGGGTCGGGAAGGGCGGGTCTCTTGAGGGCGGCAGAGGCGCTGTGTCTGGGGTCGGCAGGGGCGGGGCGGCAGGGGCGGGGCGGCAGGGGCTGGACGGGGCGGCAGGGGCGGGGCAGGGGCGGGGTCGGAGGGGCGGGGCAGCAGGGGCGGGGGCGGGGCTCACGATCATGTTCTCCAGCGCGTGCTTGGCCAGCCAGCAGTTGAGGAACACGGGGATGAACAGGTTGCGCAGCGGCGCCCAGAAGATCTGCGGGGCAGACGGGTCAGGGGCGGGGGCCCGGGGTGGCCCGCTCCCCGGCCGGCGGCTCACCCACCGTGATGATGAAGGGCAGTGTGGTGATCATCTCCAGGACGAAGGACACTTGGAAGATCTGCTCCCAGATGTTGCCCTAGGAGCCCAGCGGCCGGGGTGGGGAGGGAGACCGGCTGGAGGTCAGGGGCGGGACCGGAGGTCAGGGGCAGGTGGGGTCCAAGGGCCGGACGGGTGGGCACTCACTTTGTAGCTGAGGTAAATGAGCAGCATGGTCTCCAGGAAGCTGATTATGGCCACGATGACCTGTGGGGCGGGCAGGGGCCTTAGAGGGCCCAGGGGGAGAGGGCAAGGGGCAGGCAGCACCCCCCCACTCACCTGGATCACCCAGAGGGCCAGCTTCCTCTCCACCCACAGGATCGGCGCCCTGGGGAGAGAGGGGGTGAGCCCGGGCTCCGGACAGGGGCCTCCGGGGAGGCGCCCGAGCTGCCCGGGGGAGGGGGGCAGGGCTGGGGGTTCTGAGCCCCCGGGCGGCCCCTGTGGCCTCTCTCTCTGGCGCTGGGGACGGAGCTCCCACACGTGTCGCTGAGGGGTGGGGCTGACCTCAGTTCCCCCGCGGGGCTGTCATGAGGTCAAGTCATGTGGGAGGGGCAGGAGGCCGAGGGGGTGCCGGAATGACCGGGAGACAAGCACTACCGGGGCGTGGCCGAGCCCCGGAGACGCGTCCCGTCCTCTGGATCGGGGTCCCCAGTCGCTCGGGGCCACACTTCCAGCAGACTCAGTGGGGCACCGCTGTCCTGGTTCTCCAGCAGGGTGCCCAAATCTCCGGCCCCACCTGCCCCCTCCCCGCCCCCTGCCAGCCTCTCAGAGGGGGGCCGGGCCGGCTCACGGTGACCGTCCAGCTCCTCAGGTGCCCGTGGACTCGGGGTGCCCTGCAGGGACACCCCGTGCCGCCCGCCGCCGCTGGCCCAGTCAGCTCTCAGCGTGTCCTCAGGGAACCCAGGGGCTCACGGGCTGAGGCGGGGCGCCCGGCCTGGACCTCTGTCTCTCCCACTCCCACACCCAGCCCCAGGCCCCCCGGAGAGCCGGCCGGGGACCCTGGACTCACCAGTTGATCTCGGAGGACGACTCATTGAAGGTGTACGTCTGCTTCGGGCAGCCCCAGCTGAGGAGACAGAGCCGGCCTGGCCCCCGCCCCTCCGGCACCGCCCCGGAGGGACCCTGCCCAGGGCTGCCCAGGGCTGCTCAGGGAGGGTCGGGGCGCCCCCTCTCCACCCAGGGCCACTGCTGTGAATCTTGGAAGGGAGTCCCAGGCAGCTGGGAGGGTCTGCCACGGGGTGGGCAGGTGGAACGAGGAGGACGTGCCCCCTGCAGAGTGAGAGGTGCCCCGGAGAGAATTGGGGTTCCACCTGCTCCCTCGGCAGCCTGCTGGGCAGACGGACAGACCGCTGGGGGCGGAGGTGCTGGAGCCAGGAGGGCCGCCCTCAGTCCCTCCCGAAGATGAGCCTCCCCACCCAGGTGCCCGCTCGGGGGCAGGGGCAGGGGCGCGGCGGACATGCTGGCCCTGCCCCAGCTCTGACCAACACTGGGCACTGACCCAGGGGACTGCACTCTCCCAGAGCCCACGGTGACAGGCAGCTCTCCTTTTCTGCCAATGAGCTGCTTCCTCTGAGCCTTGCTGTGGCCATTGTGGATGGCCACCCACCCACCACCCACTCACCATCCATCCACCCACCATCCATCCTTTATCCATCCACCCACCACCCACCCAACTGCATGCACCAGCCCCTCACCAGCCCCCCACCCCCCCACCACTGCCAGGTGCCGTGTGATGGTGACACGCCCCTGTAGGGATGCGGGGCCAGGCACCCAGGAGCCTCTGGGAGTCGGGGAAGTGGGATGAACCCAGGAGAGCGGGGTGAGTCAGCCCAAGCCCCCAGTTTTCCTCCCAAACCACCTTGGCAGGACCTGCCCTCCCACCAGGATGAAGACCCTGGTTCTCGGGGGGAGTGAAAGGCCTCCTTCCTGGCTCCGCCCCAGGGCCCAGCGGCCAGGCCCCACCCCCCAGGGAAGGGCGCACCCGGAGGAGCCGGCCGGAGAGGCGGCCCCCAGGTGGCAGCGATGACCAGGCCACACGCCCCGACCGCAGGGCCTCAGCGAGGGCGTCAGACAGGAGAGTGAAGGCTCTCGGCGTGACCTCCGGACGAGCAGGGACCTGCGTCGCCCAGAGACACACGGGAGGGCCAGGCGGGAACTGACGCCCGGAGGGGAGGAGTCCCGGCCCCGGGGAGCAGGACCGTGGGGGAGGGGAGCTCAGCGGGAGAGCGGGGGATGGAGCGAGGAAACGCTGGGCGAGGGCGCGAGATGGAAAGGCGCGGGGTGGGGGGGGGGACAGGAAGCGCACAGGGTCCTCCCGGAACCCCGCGCCCGAGCTCCAGGGTGTCCGGAGTGCCCGGGGACGGAGCCGCGGCCTTCACAGAGGTCACCAGAGACGGGCCGGCCGTGCGCGGGCCCAGCTCAGGGCCCAGAACTGCAGGGGCCATGAGCAGGGCGCACAGGGAGGCCCGCCCGCAACCGGGGCAGATACGCGCTCCCCGCCAGGACCCGCGTGGAAACACGCGTTTCTCAACAGCAGCCGTGGCGGCCGGAGGCCCAGGCGGCCTGAGGGAAGGGGGCCCGAGCAGCACCTTCTACTGCGGGTGGGCGCAGGCGGCTGCTCTGCCCACCTGCCCCTGGGAGTCAGGCAGCGGGTGCCCCGGGCAACGAAGGGGAGACCGGGGGAGGAGCCGAGGGCCCAGGGTGCCCAGTAGGAGGGCAGGGCCCAGCCTCCAGCCTTGATGTCAGCACCGGGCACAGGGAGCGGCCACCGTCCATGGACAGGGGCGCCCTTTGTCCCATGCAGAGCCGCGGGCCAGCGGGCACCTGAGGGCCGAGGCCAGGACGTCGTGGCTCCCTGGGGGGTGAGCACTGGGACAGGAGTCCCAGGAGGGGAAGGACCCCCCAAGGCCCTGGGCAGAGGGCGCCCCAGGGCGTGAGTGGGGGCTGTTGTGACGGTGGCAGGGCCCCACGGGTCACCCACCATCCGATGCCCAGCGCCGGGTCGTCCAGCAGGACGCGCACGATGTACAGCAGGCAGGTGAGCAGCTTCAGGGAGAAGTTGAACAGCCGGATCCTCAGGCCTGGGGGGGGGCCGAGGGGGGTGCGTCAGGGCTGCTGGGCCGCCTGGGGTCTCCAGCCGACAGCTCCCGGCGCCCTGGACACGCTGGGCTGGGCAGTCCCTGCAGGGCGTTCCCTCCTTGGGCAGGTGGTGTGGGGGTGGGGGGGGTACACTCAGGGGCTGGCATTCGGGGGCATGACCTCCACGCCCCACCCCGCCCTCAAGGAAGGGTCTGACTACCCAGGATCCCGCTGGGGAGGCGGTGGACAGAGCCTGCAGGGGAGGGGCAGGGCCGCGCCGAGGGGCCAGGGAGTCCCCGGGGTGATGGCAGGAGGCAGGCAGGGCCACAGAAGGAGGCCAAGCTGGTGGCCCAATGGCCACGGCCCACCAGTCTCCAGCGGGCCCCATGGGGTCCGGCCCCACCTCCTGTGGTTGGAAGGCGGGCGCATCCCAGGGGAGGGGCCACTGGCCAAGGCCCCGCACCTGCCATCGGAGCCCAGGCCTCCCCGCAGCCCAAGTACAGCTGGACCTGCCCCCAAGGCAGACCCCTCCCCGCAGGCCCCGCTCACTGGATCTTTGGTTTTTGATGAAGAACAGCTTGAGCCGCTCCTTGAAGGTGTTCTCGTTGACGTAGAACTCCACCTGGACCCTGGGGAGCAGGAGGTGGGGTGTGGGCGCACAGTCCTGCAGGTCGGCCGCGGGGGGCGGGGGGACGGGGCAGCCCGCATCGTGGGGCCGGACTGGCTTCTCCCGGCCGAGGGAGCCCAGGAGACAAAGACGGACAGACCGCAGCCGGGGCAGGGCCTCCACCTCGGACGTGAGGCCGTCCGGGTCCAAGGCACCCGTGTGCCCCCAGCAGACCCGCCTGCAGGACCTTCCGAAAGCGCCGGGCACACCTGGGTGCCCCCCCGGGCTCCCTGAGGCCGGGACTCCTGGGTGCCCTGCCTCGGTGGCCACAGCCGCTCCTCCAGGATTGAACGTGCCCCGTGTGGCCCTGGCCGGGGGCTCCCAATCCGCTGTGTCATCTCTACAGGGCGTCCCAGAAGCTGGTGGTCTGTCACTTTGTCTGGTGGCCCCTGGCAGCCGTGTCCCTGGTCTCACTGTCCCTGCAGGAGTGCTGGGGACAGGGCCCCTTCCCTCAGGCCAACCCCAAGACACCCTGAACCCCACCAGCCTCCCAGCGACCTGGGGCCAGACCCCAGAGGCCCCAGCAGGAGCCTGTCACATGTGTGTGTGGGGGGTGCAGCTCGGCATGGGGGGCCGTCTGGTCCCCCGGGGGATCTGGGGGTGATGAGCCGCTGCCCTGAGGAGGCCAGGGCCAGGGCCCCGAGCGGGTGTGGTGGTCTCACACTGTCTCCCTCCAGGGTCGGGGGAGCACACACAACCCCCCCAGGGGCCAGTGACTTGGGGTGCTGGGTGGGTGCCTTGCTCTGGGGTGGCCCTGGCCGCCCACCCCCACGGGTGACTTCGTGCACCGTCTGTCACAGGCTGCGCCTGCCCCCATGGGGAGGACGGTCTCAGGAATCCAAAAGGCCAGCCCGTGGGTGTCACCACGGGCCAGACGCCCCATGAGGCAGAGGCACCGGCAACCTTGGGGTTCGGGCTGAGGGGGGTCTGAAAGGCCCTGCCCTGAGCCACAGCCGACCCAGCGCCGGGCCACTCGGGGGTGCCGTGGGGGTGCGGCCAGCCGGCCAGCCCGTCCGTCACACTCAGGCCGCGGGTGCAGAGGGACTCAGCGCTCCGAGGGCGCAGCCACACTGCCCGGAGGGGCCTGGAGGCCGAGCCGGGGCCGCCGCCGCGTGTCCTCTGCCGGTCCGGGGCTCAGGAAGGGCCCAGGAGGACGTGGGGGTGGGGTGGGGCCCCTCCCCACGCTCCGGCCCTGGTGCGGTCTGGTCGCCCGGCCACACTCGGGGCTCCTGGGGCCGGGGCAGCAGGACGGGCCTCCCACAGACCAGCAGGGTCCAAACCCAGAGCCAGTGGCCAGGGCGCCCCGCTGCACCCCTCTCTCCCTGACGCCCTCCCCTCCCCCAGCTCCCCTCTGAACCCCTGACTCCCACCCTCCTCTGTGGGTGCCGCCAGGGGGCGGGCCAGAGGGGGCCCTGAGGGTCTCCGGGGGAGTCCGTCGGATGCCCTTCTCTCTGGAGTCATGGCCGGGACAGGCCGGTCTGGGTGGACGCCCCTCAGCCGAGCCCCTGGTGCTCCTCACGGGCCCCCCGGCCCCCGGCACACGGTCTGGGCCCACCAGAGAGGGCCCACCAGCTGCCCCTGCCTCTCCACTCAGGCGTGGCCCCCACGGGCCCTTATGTGGCCCCGCTGGGCCCCTCCTGTCTGTGCCGTCACCCCCACCCTGGCGGGCGGTCGTCTGCTCCTCCACCCCCAACGGGGCCCGGAGCTGGGGGATGGAGGCAAAGACCAGGAGGCTGACTCGGCCAGCGCCCCCCACCTCTGCCGGACCCTGCCAGCCCCTTCCCCAGGGGCCCCCAGCCCCCCACTACACCCTCGTGCTCCACCTGTGCCTCACAGCAGCACCCCCACTACCCATCCACGTCCCTGCCGAGCCGGGTTTGCTCCCAGACCCCCCCGGCCCCTCCCCGCGCCCAGCACCGGAACCCCGAGTCCCCCCCAAGCAGGGCGAGTGCTGGGGCCAACCCCTGGCCCCTCACCCAGAGGCCGCGGACCCCCGTCCGGGTGGCACCCAGGCCTCGGAGGGAGGCGCGCCCCACGCGGGAGGAGAGAAGGGAGAGGCCGCGGGTGCGGACTGGGCAGGGCAGTTGAGCCCCCAGGGCCAGCGACGGAGCCTCCTCCTCTCAGTGTTCCGGGAGCTGTGGCGGCCTGCCCCCCCCACAGCGCGGGTCACAGGTTGCCCTTCCCTGGAAGCCGGTCTGAGGCCGCGGGTGTCACACGGGCCAGTCCTGGCCGGCGCCACAGAGGAGCCCCCTCGGGAGCTGCCAGACCCCGGGGCCTGGCCTCGCCGCCCAGACTGGCCTGGCCCAGGGCGGGCTCCTGGCTCCGCAGGCTCGGCCCCGGGTCACGGGGCCAGACGCGGCCTGTCCCTCGCCTGCCTGGCCGCTCGGCAGCCCCTCCTCGCCTGGGGACAGGCAGTGACGGGGACAGACCTTCCCCATGTGCTGCGGGGGGCGGGGGAGGGGGTCGGGCAGCAGGTGCTGTGACTCCGGAGGAGTGAAAAGGTCCCCGTCTCCTCCCCTGTGAGGCCCGGCTCGCGGCCCGGTTTCGGGGGGGCGCTTGGCGGGCGGCCCGCACCCCTCCGCACAGAGGGTGCCAGCGACCAGGGCCGCCCTGAACCCGTGTCCCGATGCCAGCCTGCACCCGTCGCCCGTCGCCCGGAAAGATGGCCCCGGAGTCGTAAACCCACGGGTGAGGCTGCGGGACACACCTGGCCGATGCCCCCCATGCACGGGCGGTGGGCCGAGGAGTGACCCTTTGCGGGGACCCCCCCCGGCGGCCCAGCTGTGACTTGGGGCCCCGTGGGGGAGCCGGTGACCGAGCTCACAGGAAGCAGCACCTCTGGAGCCGGGGCCCGGAGGAGCCAGGCGGTGACGGTGACGGTGACGGTGACCAGGCCCTGGCGCTGGACCGGGAGCTGCCTGCAAACCGGCCGGGGCCCCGGCGAGGGCGGGGCTCAGTGGGCTCCTTCCCAGGTGTCCGCTCGCTCTCCCTCTCGCACTCACTCACTCGTGGGTTCCTTCAGCAGGAGGCTGGGGGTGCGGGGGGGCGGGGCGCTGGGCACACCGGAGGGGCTGCTGCCTGCCACCCACTGTGGGGCCGGGAAGGTCAAGAGCAGGTGTGCCGCCGGCAGGCCCGGTCTCGGAGCCAGAGGCCGCAGGGAGCCTGGCCTCATATGGCCCCTGGCCCCGTCCCAGCACAGTCCTCAGCCCGGGCCTCTCCTGGCCTCTGAGCGAGCAGCTCTCACCGGGCCGGTGAGGACAAGCCGGGGGCCGGGCAGACGGGGAGCCACCTCCCCCAGCCCTGCCACAGGCGGGGCCCCTCAGAGGGCTCCAGCCAGCCCATCCCTACGAGCAGGGAGCAGGTCCACCAAGGCCGGAGCCCGGCCAGCTCACCCGTGGGGCCTGGGCTTCCAGAATGTTCAGGGGCCCAGGCATCAGCCCTGCCCCAGGCCCGGACGGCTGGAGTCCGAGCAGGCCGGCCGCCCGCCTGTGTCCAGGGTCCTGCCCGCACCGGGGAGACCTGAGGAGGCCCCCTTCTGCGCCCACCCCCCACCAGGACAGGACCTGCAGCTCTCCAACCCACGGGCCAGGGGCAGGCCACCCAGGGACCGTCAGCACAGGGACTCCTGGCAGGGGCTACAGCGCAGAAGGCCTGTGCCGGCGGTTAGCTCCAAACGCAGGCTGGGCACCGGACACATGGGGAGGGTGGGCCACCCGGCAGGCCACAGCAGCGCGCACTCACATGGGGCCAAGGTCAGACTGCCTCCCTCCCCGGGCCTGTCGCCGCGGCGGGCCTCTGGCAGGTGCCGGAGCTCCGCCCACGGGGCTGTGGGGCCAGCGGGCCCAGGCCCAGCCACCAGCCCAGGCCAGCTATGCTGAGGCCGGGCAGCGCCTGTGACCAGCCCAGCTGGGTGCGGACAGACTTGTGGCACAACCTGCCTGCCCTGCACAGCCCCGGGTCCTGCAGGTGGGTTGGCAGGGCCGGGGCTAGGGGCCCAGAGGATGGGGGAACTGTGGGGTGGGGGGCACTGGGGCCAGTGGGGAGCACGAAGGCTGCCTCGCCCCACCACACTCAGCCCAAGCCTGCAGGCTTTGCTGTGAGGGGCTGGTGGGGGTGTCAGCAGAGACCCCTGCTCGGGACCCTCCTCCTTCTCCGTGTCCCCCCAGCACCTCCCCAGTGTGGGGGGTCTGGGTCTACCTCGAAGGGTAGGGGAGTGGAAGAGGCGTAGCGAGGCTGTCCCCCAGCCCTGGCCCATGGCCGCAGTGCAGCTTCCCCAGCCACTCGGCTCCAGGGTAGCCCCCCAACCCCCGCACCACAAACCACCACCCCACCGTGGGGCACCCTCCTCAGCACCTGGGAGACCGAGGACGGGGGCTCGGGGGGCCGGGCAGGGCGGCCAGCGGCTTCTCGGAGCAAGACTGCCCTGGCCTGGGGCCCGCGGACACAGTCTGAGCAGGTCCCTGCTCAGGTGCCCTGGGCTGGGGGACCTCCGTTCTACATGTGACCAAGGGGGACACCGAGGCCCCAAGCCTGGCCCCTCAGGCCACTGCAGACCCCCCATTTCCTGCCACAGGCTCTGACCCGCTGCCGTGGGGGTGCCCTTCACATCCGCCACTGCGCCCCACGGCACGGGACCAGGCCGGGGAGACCGTGTGGCCCAGCCTCGAGTCCCCGGCTGCAGGGAGGCCGGCGGCAGCGGCTGGAGGCACCGGTGCCGCTAACTGGTGAAACTAGCCATCAGGCCCCGCCGGGCAGTCCCAGCGATCGCCGAACGCGGGGACCTGGCTGCTCCGACAGGCTCCGGTCCCCCAGGCTGACGCCCGCCCTGCGTGCGACCTGGCGCCCAAACCAGGAAAACCCGGGGGACGGGGCAGCCCCATTTTGCCCCGCCCACACCTGAGGGTCCGGACCCGCATGGCCAGCCCGGGAGGGTGGAGGCTGGGGTCCCAGCAGTCTGTCCCCACATAGGCCCCAGGGTGGGGTCCCCATCCTCACCCACGGCTACCACTACCGGGGGTCCCGGCGCAGCTGCCTCGGGTCCACCCCATCTCCGACTCCCGGGCTGCTCCCCGGGGGTCCACCTGCCTGAGTCCCCAGCCCTCAGAGCCAGCAACACCCATAGGGGTGCTGGCGGGCTGCACCTTGCCCTCGCCAGCTGCAGGGGGCCCAGTGGGGCCGCCACCAGGGCCGGCGTGGGCCCGAGCCACCCTCCTCCCAGAGGGCTGGCGGGAGGACACTCGTCTGTCCCCGCTGCGGACCCCTCCCCTGCAGGACACTTACTGAGACAAGGAAGAGTCCAGGCTGAAATCTTCCACAGGAAGCCTGGGGGCAGACACCAGGTGGGCGGGTCAACGTGGAAGACGGACGGAGGGACAGAGGGCCCGACTCCTGGGCCAGGCGGGGGCCCAGACAGGCAGGGTCCGGGCAGCAGGGGGTGCCCACGCGCGCAGCCCGGAGAGAAGCAGCAGCACGCCAGGGCCCAGCGCATGCACCCCTGCCGGGCCGACGGGGTCACGGACGCCGAGATGACCCACCTCCAGTCCGGTGAGCAGGTGCGAGCAGGTGCGAGCAGGCACCGGTCAGCAGGCCTGGCCATGCTCGCTTGTCCCTGCTCCGCCCCCCGCCCCCTCAGCCTGCCCGGGCACCGAGGGACCCCGGCGACCGGGAAAGGGCACCGTGTGCCCCACTCTGCACCCAGGGAGCTGAGGGCAGCCAGGGCGGTCCCCGAAAGGACCCCTGGCCGGATGAGACGGTGGGGCTCCTCTCCTGGAGCCCACTGACTCCCCCACTCCCCTGCCCCGAGGAACAGGCCGAGGCTGGGAGCCGCCTCCAGCGGGGCCTGCAGGGGGCTGGTGGGAGCCTGGGGTGGGGGCTGGGCAGGGTCTGCTCCTCCGGAGGACTCCAGGGCCCCCTGTGCACCCTCAAGGCCACCCCCCGCCCCCCAGAAGGGAAACCAAGGCTACAGAGGAAGGACCACTGCCTTCCTGAGGAGGCCGCAGCAGAGAGGAGGGGCCAGCCTGCCTGGAGGGGTCACAGGCGCATGCCCACCACAGAGCCTCCAAATCCTGGTGCCTGGGTGGGTGAGGTCTTGGGGGGTGCAGTGTGGGGCTCTGTGCAGGGCAGAGAGCCTGGGCCACTGCCGCCCGGCGTCCCTGGGAGCTCCTGGCAGATTCTGTGTGTCTGTCCGGCTCCAGTTCTGTCTCCCCGGCCCAGGCGCTGCCCTGGCTCCGGGTCGGGGCGACAGCTGCACCAAGGGGCGGCAGGCGCCTGGCAGAGCCGCAGCCCGCGGCAGCGGGACCAGGAGCTCACCCAGGGCCGGTGGGGGGTGCTGGCGGGGGAGAAGACTCGGGAGTGGAGCGTGTCCAGGCGAGGGTTGCAGGAAGTGGGGGGGTGAGGTGGTCCCAGCGCCATCCCCTGAATGCAGGACACCGGGCAGGTGGTCATGGGGGCTCTGTCTGTCGCCGCTGCACTCTCACAGGCCTGAGGTCACGGCTCACACGTGACGCTGAACACGGGGGTCCTGGAGAGGCCCGTGGCCCCACGCACATGCGCACGAGGTCCCCGTTACCGAGTCTGGGTCCTGCCTCTGGGGCTCGTCCCCTGCTGTGCCTCTCCGAACCCCAAACTCATCCCCCCACCAGCCATGACCCCCGATGCTCAGACCCCAGCTCCGCACCCCAGCTCTTTCTGCACCCCCTTCTTCTCTCCCAGGCCGCCACCATGCCTTCCAGCCTCCTCCAGGTGTCCCCTCCCACAATCTACGAGGGAGCCCCTCACCAGGGCCGAGCCCAGGCCTGGGAGAGCGGCGGAGAAACCAGCTCTTCCTCTCCAGCCTCACGGCCCCTCCCTCCCCCGAGTCCTTCCTTCCTTCCAGGTCAGTGCGCCTGGCGCTGGGCCCCAGCAGGTGTGAGGTTGTGCGCAAGGCCACCAGCTCCAGGTTGTTGGGGACATGGAGGGGCCCGGCACAGCCCTAACCCACCAGGTGCTCAGTACACGGCCGGCCGCCCCTGCCCCCACACTGGCCCTTTGGCTCAAAAGCTTTCGCATGATGGGCTTCCTTACCTGTACCCCAGGCCACACTTTCTAACCAGCCCCCCAGCCCACCCCACACTGTGGGGCAGGGGGCAGAGGAAAAAGGAGGGCCCATGCGCTCCCAGCTGGGGGAGTCCAGGCTGGGAGATGAGGAGACTGACGCTGGCCCCCTCTGCCCCGCCCCCCCCCCCGGCATCCAGGAGGTGGGGTGTGCGGCCTTGGGGCTCGGGCAGGGCGTCTCCCCACGGCTGTGTCCCTCCGCTCGCTGCCCCCTCAGCAGTGCTGAGGCCTGGGGGCTCTGGGCTGCCCTGGGGACCTTGGGCCTGGTGAGCCATGACTCTGGCTGGCTCCAGAAGGCGGCCGGGCCTGCGGGACAGGGGCAGCTGCAGGAGCTGTGGCTGCCAGCTCCTGTGACAGAGGGCACCCACCTCCCTACTCGGGTCTCGCTGGAAGCCCCATCAGACCCGTGTTCCTAAAGCGCAAACCCTGCAAGTCCCCCTCTGCTCAGGAACCTTCTGTGGCTCCCAACTGCTCTGTCTACAACAGGCCTCCAACCCCTGGGGAGAGCGGGCCCCAGGGCCCCAGGCGGCAGGAGGCTGTGGATGGCTCTCGCCCCTCTGCTCTGCGAGAGGAGGCTGACCAGGGGCTGCGGGAGGGCTGAGCGAGTGAGGCTGCCCAGGCAAAGGGCCAGCACAGGACAGGGGCAATGGGGGAGGGCTTCCTGGAGGAGGTGGCCCCGAAGCTGCAGCTCCCACACTGCACTGCGGGCTCAGATGCAGCCGGGGCAGCACCTGCCATCCCTGCGGGAGCGGGACCGTGCAGGAAGCTGAGCCCTTAAGGGGCCAGGCTGGCTGTAACCAGAGCCTCTGGAGGCCCTGCCCAGAGGACCCAGGGAGAAGATGGAGAGGAGTCTGGTCCCCGAGGCCTATTAGAGGCACTTACTACTGTCCAGCCTCGGCCTCCTGGGCCAGTGGGAACACGCTGGGTACCAGCTTTCCCCAGGGGGCTCGGAGGAGCAGGAAACCGGGTGTGAGGGTGGCCGGGTGGGAGGGGCAGGGGAGAGGCTCCCCGGGCACCCTGGGTCCGGCCATCTGCCTGGCTGAGAACCTGCTCAAGAGCCTGCCAGGCACAGGTGTCCGGGCCCACACCAGGGAAGCCCGGGTCCTGGGCTCCGGCCACAGGGGAGGCGCCGGCTGCCGTGAGTGCCGCGGCTGAGCCCCAGGGCCCTCATCCGCGCCGTGGGGGTGCCGGTCCTGCCCGCCCACCTGCACTCACCGAGGGGCCCGGAGTGGGTCGCCAGGCCCGGCCCAGTGGGCTGTCCCCAAAGGGACCTGGCTCCCATGGGGAATGGAGCCCTGGCCCAGCTCCAATCTGCTGGGCAGCCTTCCGCCAGCCTCCTGGCCTCCCTGGGCCACCTCTGAGTGGGGACACAGATACCCGCCCTGCCTCTTCCAATCCGAGCAGCTTCCGTGGGGCCACTGTGAGTGTGGTCTCCAGGGGGACCCGCTCCCGCTGGGGTTGCGGAGCCACGGGGACCAGCCCCCAGATCCCGCTCCCCTTCTCCCCTCTGGGCTTACTGCCCAGCCCACTGCGCTAGCCCCTAAGAGCAGGAGAGAGGGAGACCCACAGGGTCCCCAAGGCAGGCTGGAGACACACTGGGGGGTCTGGGAGCTTAAGTGGGGGGTCCAGGGGAAACTCGGCCGACCGCCCCCGCCCGTTCCCGAGGCTGCAGGCGACGTGCAGTCCAGCGGAGCGCGTGCAGGACGAAAGCGCCAGGATGCAAAAGCCCCTCCCAGCGGCGGTTGTGGTGGCGCGCGGGGTCCCCGGCCCGCGCCCCTACCTCTGGCCCACGTCGCTGCCCACGGAGCCCCCGCCACGGGCCGGCAGCAGCGGGCTGAGCCCGTGCGGCTCCTCAGGGGCTGAGACCCCGGCCGGGGGGACGCCCCCGGGGCCCGCCTTGCCCTCGGATGGCGAGCGCGGCAGCTTGGCCCGCGCCATCCTGCGGGAGCGCACGGCGGCGGCGGCGGCGGCGGCGGCAGGAGGCGGGAGCTACCATCGCAGCACCACCCCGCGCCCTCCCCGCGCCGCTGCCGCAGTGGAACTGCCCAGGGTGGAGGGGCTGGGAAGCTGCGGGGAGGCGCCCCCTCTACGGGGGCGGGCGCCGAGGGCGACCTGGGAGACCCAGGCTCAATACCGCGCCCCACCCCAGGAGGCCGGGTGCGCCAAGGACGCCCCTGGGGGAGGGGGTCTCGGAGCCCCGCGGCTGTCAGGGGCCGCCCTGTAACGGAAGTAGTAGCAATAATCACGACACTCAGGGCGCTGGAGGGGAGGGAGGGAGAGTGGTGCGGTGACAGCTGGTGGCTCTTAGCCACTCACCTCTGCAGGCAGGACAGCCCGAGAGGTGACAGAATGCTGGGTGCTGGGCCAGGTGCCCAACTTCCAGCCGCCTGTGGGTCCTGGGGACCCAGGTGGCGCTCAGGATGGCTGCCCAGAGCCCTGCTCACCGCCCAGCCCTGACCAGGCTGGGTGGGTCCCCCCCTCCTACCCAGTGGGACACTGCTGTCCGTGGGTCCTCCACCCCACAGACACTCGGGGTCCCACCTTCCCCCCATTTTCTACCCTCAAAGCCGCCAGGGAGCCCACGGGGGCAGCCACTTCTCCGTGTCCGCACAGAGCCCCGGGCTCAGTGCCGGCATGAGGTGCCAGCCTGGACCCCGCTCTGTGGACGCAGGGTGCCCTGTGGGACCAGCCCCGCCCAGCTCACTGCACCCAAACTCCAGCCCACGGCGCGGGGGGCTTCTGTTTGTTGTGCAAAGTGGGGAAACCGAGGCCCTGCTGCCCGAGAGGAATGGCTGCCCCAGGAGCCGGAGGCAGGACGGGGAGGAGGAAGGAGGACTCTGGCTGAGGGAGCCTTGGCGCTCGGCCGCCTGGTTCCTTCCATTTCCCGGACGGGGCCGAGGTCGGGGGGAGGCGAGGGGATTTGCTCAGGCAGCCGCTGGCAGGTGTGAGCACCCGGAGGACCAGGCTCCGGGCGTGCCTGCCCCGCAGCCCAGCTGGCCGGAGGGACCGCCTCAGCAGACCGCCACCCCACCGGGGACTGGGGCTTGTGCAGGGTTCGTGGGAGGAGGGCGGCTCCCTGCCCAGCCCCCGCCCAGATGTGGCTGAGTGAGGAACGTGGTCGTGGATGCCGCCGGTGGCCTCGACAAACGCTGACCCGTGCACCTCCCTGACCAGAGCTCATGTCCGTACCTGCCCCAGAGGGACGAGGTGTGGGCACTGGCCGGGCCCCTGCCTGCCCCTGGGCAGAGGGGGCCGAGCAGGAGTCGGCCGCTCCTTGCCCTTTCGGTGGGATGGCTCGGCATGGCGGCTGCGAAGACAGAGAGCTGGACACGCCCTGTGGCGAGTGCGGAGCACTGGGCCAGCGGGGCCGCCGGCGCGGGCTGCACCCTGCATGGCCCGGTGGGGGGAGGGGTGCGGACCGCCAGCTGCGCCGCTGTCCACACCCAGGAAAGGGGCCGGGCGGCAGGGATGCCCACCGTGCGGCCGGGAGGTGGGGGGAGCTGCGAGAGGCTCCCAGATGCGGGGCTCCGGGGGACCCAGGCTGCACCAGGAGGGCAAGGGCTGCGAACTGCAGCCAGCCTGGGGTGCCCAGGCACGACGCCCTGAGCGCGTGAGAGCACAGGGGCCCGAGGGCCCCCCCCAATCCTCGGGAAGGCCCAGTGTCCGGCCCGTCCACCACGAGGGTGGTGTCTCTCCGGACCCTGGCTGGAGAGAGTGCTGTCCGTCCTCAGGGACCGATGGCGACCGAAGTCCACGGTCATAGTCCGATGACAAAGTAGGACATCCCACGTTTTGTGGGGAGGGGTCTCACGAACGCTGTGGGTGACACGCGAGGAGGGGGCACCGGGTGCCTGCCAGCGCTGGCTGCGTGTGGCGGGGCGGTTCAGGTGGCTGCGACACGGCTCAGACTCCGTGGGTTTGGAGCATGATCTTCGCTTCTGTCACAGAAAGTCAGGTGTTCCCCGGGCGGGGAGGAGAGGCAGCCCCCCAGTGGGGACGGAGGCCACGGCGTCTGGTCGTGGGCCACCGTGAGGCCTGTCCCGCAAGGCCCCCGGGCCTGGCCCCCGAGCTGACGCAGCACTCCTCACACGGAGACCTGCAGCTCTGAGGCCGCGCTCAGGGTGGGGCACTAGAAAGCACATCGCCTGCTCCTCCGGCACTTAACCCTCCTGTCGATGCTGCCTGCTCCCTGAGCCCGGCAGCCCCGAGGGGCGGGGCAGCAGGGAGTGGGGGGTGGGGGCTCGGCGTCTGCCGAGTCAGTGCTGAGTGGGACTGTCAACCCCCCCACCCCCGCTGAGGAGGGGAGGGCTGGAGGGGGGCGGGGAGGGGCCAGGGTGAGGATGTGGGTAGGCAGTGACGCCCTAAAATTGAGATGCAGACAGGGAGGGGGTGGGGGCGAATGGGGTGAGAGACATTCTCCAAGCATCCGAGCCGACAGTGACGGTGGGTACAGAGGAACAGGACTCAGCCTCGGAAAGGAAGGAAGTCCCAGGGGACGGGCCTGGAGGACGCCGTGCTGAGTGAGGCGACACAGGAGGACGTGGATTCATGGTCCCGCTCCCACACGGTCCCTGCGGGGGGCGGACCCGCAGAGGCAGAGAGCCCACGGTGGGGCTGGGGCTGGGGGCGGGGCTGGGGCTGGGGGCGGGGCAGGGGTGGGAGTGTGGGTCTCATGGGGACCGAGCGTCCCTGTGGGAAGATGGACGGTCCTGGCCTGGAGAGGACAGTGGTGGCGGCTGCACAGCGGCGTGACTGTCCCTGCTGCCGCTGAGCCGTGTGCGCCCCGAGACGGGGTGGAGAGGGTCAGTGTCACGTGTACTTTTGCACAGTAAAGCGGTTGGGAGGAAAGGGAACCCAGTGTCCAGCAGGAAGGGCTGGCTCCCGCTGGCCTGAGCAGCGACAGCGACGACGGAGAGAACTCGGTGGGTGAGCTTCCCGTGGCTACGCTGCCACGGCGCCACGAGCTCGGTGGCTCGCACACACGGACGCCCCACCTGCCATCCTGGAGGAGAGCCCGGAAGGCGGAGTGTGGGCGGGGCTTCTTCTGGGGCCCCAGGGAGGCCGGTTCCCGCCCTTCCGGCTTCCGGGGGGGGCGCCGCAAGGCATGGCGGGGCCTCGCTCGGGTCCGCCTCCCCGTCTGAGGACCCCCCAGGACCCCGGGGGGGGGTGCCCGCCCCGGTGACCCGGGAGCACATCCCATCTGAAGACTCTCCGTCGTCACATCTGCAAGTCCAGAGGTCGGGTTCAAGACATGGGCGTCTTCGGGGGGCCCCAGTGAGCCTGCGCAGCCCCGCGGGTCGGTGCCGGAGGCCCGGGGGAGGAGCCCAGGAAGAAGACGCGGTCGCTGGCTCCGGCTGTGGCTTCCTCGCCCGGAAAACTGGGCGCCGGGGAGAAGGCGCCGGCCGCGTGCTGCCCGTCGGCGGGGTGAGGCCGCAGCGCGCGCCAGTTCTCAGGGCGGGGCCGGCAGCCCCGGCAGAAGCCAGGGGCTCACACTCACGCAGGGGATGGGGGGACCAGGGCGGGACAGGCGGATGTCCGAGAGCGTGGGGCTCCGCGAGGATGCTCCGTGAGCGGGACTGGTGTTCACAGGTGACGGTCCCCGTGAGCCAACTTGGGGGGGGGGGTAACTGCTCGGTGGAGGGCTGGTCTGTGGTCGAGACCCCAGCGGCCCCTCCGGCCATCTCTCACGGAGGGACAAGCAGGCCGTGAGGGACATGGGGGCAGGTGGCACTTTAAACGTGCTCTTGCTCACATCATCCAGGCTCCGCCCTCCAGGCCCTCAGGCCCAGTTGCGAGGATAACTGGCGGCAGAGGGACACGTGAATCCCCCTCGAGCAGGCCCGCAGGCCCGCGGAGGCGGCGGGACCCTCTGCGGGGCAGGAGGCCTGCGCCTGCGCATCTCTGCTGCGTGACGCACGAGCCCCCAACTTCGCAGCCTCGAGCGATGGTGCGCGGCCTCCCGGTGCTGCAGGTCAGAGGCCGGCACAGCGGAGCTGGGTCTCTGGCTCCGGGTTTCCGGGGCCCAGGTCGGGAGCGGCATCGCGGGGCGAGCTCTCGCTGCGGCTCCGAGAGAGGTGGGCCCCGGGCTCACCGGCCGGTGCCAGGGTTCAGCTCCCGGTGGTTGGGGCCCAAGGCCCGCCCTTCCTGGAGGTCTGCTCAGCCCCTAAGGGCAGGCGGCCCCTCGGTCCTTAAGGCTGGCACCGGTGTGTCGCCTCCCCGTGCCAGCCGGAGCCTCGGCTCTGCGCCAAGGGCTCTGATTGGACGGAGCCCCGTGGGCAGTCTCCTCCGGGCAGGCTCAGGGTCCACTGGCTGGTCACCTTCATCGCACGGTGAAGTCCCTTCTGCTCGGGGTGAGAGTTTCGCGGCTTCAACAACAGACCTGCGTCGTCTCGCAGACCGGAGGCCGAGAGCTGAGGTCCGGGTGTGGGCAGCGCTGGCGGTCCTGGCCTCCCCTTGGCGTGGGGCTGAACACCTTCCCTCTGTGCCTGTCCCAAGTTTCTTCCTCTTGAGAAGGACCCCGGGCACACTGGAGGAGGGCCCCCTAGTGACCTCCACTCACTTCAGACCTGGAAAGAGCCTATTTCCAAGTTGGGCCACATTCAAGGTACAGGGGTTGGGGGGATCCAGCATACGAACTCCCGAGGGGTGCAGCCCAGCCCCGACACCTGTGAGCACGTAATCCTGGGGGACATGTCATCCCGTTTGGTCCTGGGGCCACACCAGCCAGGAGCCGGCCCAGGGTAAAGGAGCAAGTGACGGCAGCTCCCCAGACGCAGCACGATGCTTGGATTGAACAAGCTGGAAGGGCCCACTGGGGGCCACGGGTGGGTCTCCCCCACGCCAGGTCTGCGCTGCGCCCCCTGGAACGCCCAGCCCTGGACTCCCCACACCCAGGGACCCCACTAACTCTCCGGCGGGCTCTCCAACCACCGGGCACCACCGGGGGCTCCCTAAGCTCTGGGCAGGCCGGGGGGGGGATCACCTCCTCCCCTCCCCAGTGCAGGGCATGTGTGTGGGGGCAGCTGGCCTGGCCACCAGCCCCGAATTCCTCCCTGACGTTTGCTTTCCCCTAAACAGCTGTGAGATTTCCTGGCAATTGGGCGTCCTGCAGTTGCCACGACAACCGGCCACAACGGAGCGGCTTGGACCACAGAGACGTATTCTCCCACGGTCTGCAGGCCAGAAGTCCAGAATCGGCATCGCGAGGCTGAGGCCCAGGTGTGGCCGGGCTGGCCGCACTGCGTGTCCCCCCCAACCCCCCAGGCTCTGGGGAGGGCCCCTCCGGCCTCGGTCAGTTTCCAGGGGCCCCTCTGTGCTAAGTCTCCCTCTGCCTCCCTCTCTGTTCTTCTTTTTAAGTTGTGGTAAAACATCCGTGAGAAAATGTACCACTCCAACCCTTCTTGCCTCCCTCCTAGAAGGACACACGGGATGGCCTTCCGGGCACCGGGACACCCTCCGGTGTCAAAGTCCCTAACTGGGCCCAGGCCAGTGCCGCTCAGTGGGTCCGGGGCTCGTCTTGCAAAGTGAAAGGTCACCGGTTCGATTCCCGGTCTGTGGGTTTGGTGCCCGGTCAGGGCGCAGACGAGAGGCAAGCGGTCGATGTTTCTCTCTTTGCTCTCCCCTCTCTCTAAAAATACATAAGTGAAAAATTTAAAACTCTTTCACCTGACCACCTCTGCAAAGTCTCTGCCACGTAAGGCCACGTGCACGGACTCCGTGGGTTAGGACGATGACATCTTTTGGGGCTGTTACCACCTGGCTGTCCTCAGCTCCCCTGGGTGCCCCTCCTCCTGCCCAGAGAACCCAGAGGGTAGGTGGGACGGGGTGTCGCAGCCTCCCAGGCATTCCAGCCGCCGCCGGGCCCTGGGGGAGTCCTTGGCCACCCGTCCCTCCGAGAGGGCACGCAGGCCGGGGGTCCCTCTCCCTGCTCCCAGGCAGCCCCCCGTCTAGGACCTGGTGAGTCTCTGTGGAAGGGGCCCCCAGAACAATGGCAGAACAGGGGGGGCGCGCAGAGGCACAAGCGTCAGCACCCGGTCAGCCAGGCAGAGGGTCTGAGGCTCCGCGGGAGGCGGGTGGGCGGGCCAGAGGACCCCCGGGCCCGTCAGCAGCCCAGAGGGGGGCACTTGCTGAAGGGCCCCCTGACGCTGGAGGGCGGTAAGGAGGGAGGGGGGCCCCCTCGGTGAAGGCTGTGATTGATGGTGGTCTCGCCACTACGGTGCACACCTGAAACTAACACAGAGGGATACTGAATGTCAGCTGTAATTGAACAATAAAATTTAAAAAAGGAAGGGGAACCAGGGCTCAAGCACCCCACGGGCTTGGGGTGAGGGTGCAGCCAGAAGGGATCCCTGGGTCTGGAAGGGACTGAGACGTGGGGGCCTGGCTAGGGCCCCTCTGGGCTGGGGGGCTGTGGAGAGGGGCTGGGGTTCCACACCTGTCCCCTTGGCCTGTCTGTCCCCTCAGCCACCCCCCGCACGACCTGCACCCAGCCTGGGCCTCTGCCTGCTCCAGACGCCCTTGGCTCCTCCTGCACCCCCGTCCCCCCCCCCGGACCCGCAGGCCTTCCCGCACCCTCGCCGCCCTTGGGGGCTCACGGGCAGTGACCCCACTGGAGCTGTGTCCCTTGGCTGCCCAGTGGTGGCCTTCCTGGGCTGCCGTGGGGTCGAGGTCGCGAAGGCAGCAGGCAGGCAGGCCCCGCCCCTTCCCCCACCCTGCGTGCTCGGGCTGCAGGGGACTGGCCGGGAAGGTTCCCGTGGCCGGGCGGGAGGGGGCCTGAGTTCCGGGGTTTCACTTTCAAGCACACCGGCTTGCTTTCTTTTTTAAAAGATTTTATTTATTTATTTTTAGAGAGAAGGGAAGGGAGGGGAGGGAGAGAGGAAGAGAAACATCAGTGTGTGGTTGCCTCTCACGCGCCCCCAACTGGGGACCTGGACCACAACCCAGGCACGTGCCCTGACCGGGGATTGAACCCTCGACCTTTCCACCCATCGAGCCACGCCAGTGAGGGCTCCAGCACACTTGCAGCCAACCCAGGGCCGGCCCGGAGGGCAGCCCAGCGGGAGGAGGACAGGCTGCATTATTCTCGGACGGTCCTGGCCGGCCGAGGGGCCCACCGACAGGGGTGGTGCCCGCCCCGCAGGCTCAGGGTGCCCCCACAACCCCACGCTGGGGTCTCCCCTAGCAGCCTGACACGGGGGCAGACGCTGCACACGGGGACCCTCGCTTCTGGGGCCTCCCCACCACACGTGCGCCCCCTGGCGGGGGTGTCGCGCCCTGAGGCTGGTGTAACAGACTGCTGCAAACCGGGGCCTTTGGACAACGGATTTATTTCCTCTCCGCTCGCTCTGAGGCCGGAGTTCAGAAGCCAAGGTGGTCCAGGGCCACGCTCCCTCTGGGGGCTCCGTTTGGGGGAGGGTCCTTGCCGCCCCTCCCAGCTCCTGGGGGGCCCATGCACCCCCGGCTCATGGCCACATCACTCCAGTCTCTGCTGTCGTCACACAGCTTCTGCATGGGGCCCCTTCCCTTCTTACAAGGACCCCGGCCCGTGGAAGAAGGGCCACCCTCATCCAGGACCACCTCATCGCCAGAGCTTTCCCCTAAGAACGCCCACAAAGACCCTATTTAAAAAAAAATTATAATTTTTAATTAATTAATTAATTAATTACTTTTAGAGAGGGAAGGGAGGGAGAAAGAGAGAGAGAAACATCAATGTGCGGTTGCTGGGGGCCGTGGCCTGCAACCCAGGCATGTGCCCCGACCGGGAATCGAACCTGTGACACTTTGGTTCTCAGCCCGCGCTCAACCCACTGAGCTAGGCCAGCCAGGGCAAGACCCTATTTTTTAAAACACCACACACCTCCTCCTGCTGAAGGCCCCCTGGTTAGCTGTGCGACCCCGCAGGGGCCCCTCTCCTGGGGGGGGTCACCCCGTCAGCCAGGTGACAAGCCCGGTCTGAAGAGGAGAGGGCGCCCCCGACAGGCCCTCGGGCTGAAACTGGAGCACAGCTCGGTCCCTGCCGCCCAGTGACAGTGTCCCCTCAAACCCACGCCGTGACGCCCATGGTGGCGAGAGGGGGTGGGGCCTGAGGAGGGGCTCAGGGTTAGATGAGGTCATGAGGGTGCACCCCTTGACGGGATTCCTGTCCTTACAGGTCACCGGCGCTCTCTCTGCCCCCTCCCCGCCCCCATGCACGTGCCTTGTGAGGACGCAGCCAGAGAGCGTCCCAGACCTGGAGCGGGGCCCTCCCCAGCACCCGCCGGCCCAGGCTGCTGGTGCCCCGACCTCGGTGGCCAGCCCCCAGGCCGTGGGCCTGCTGTCTGTCGGGGAGGCCCCGGGCCGTGGGGCTGTGAGACGCGGCCGAACACCGTCGCCTCCCCCTGGCGAGCCGAGGACACCACGGTCACACGTCAACGGCCCCTCCGGGGAGCAGGCCCACCTGTCGATGTGAGCGCAAAACTGCCAGTCATTTCTGTGACCCCGGAGGGCGCTGCCCACCCCCTCACTGAGCTCAGGAGGACTTTGCTTTGGTGTCATGCACTCGAGTCCCCCCGGGAGGCGGGCTCCGGGGCAGCGAGGGGCCTGCGGCACACAGGCCCCAGCCCCCTGGGGGGGTCGCCCGCCCCACCATCCCTGGGTCTGGGGGCGGGAGGGGGGCCGGACGTGGGCGGTGCCAGGACAGGGACGGGGAGGACAAGCCCAGACAGGCCCTGAGGGGTCAGGCGTGGGCCGTGGGCTGGGCGGGAAGGAGGGGGCAGCCCCCCGCCCCCCACCATCCACTCCAGGGCTGGCAGCGCTCTCCAGCCCGGCTCAGCGGCGCCGTTCTCAACCATCGCAGGTGAGTGGCCCCGAGTACAGGCTGTTCCTGGAAATGCCCCCCCCCCCGTGCAGGGCCTCCATCCCATGGGAAGAGCCTGGCTCCGTCCCCAGCCATCTGGGACCGGGGCAGCCGGATCCACTTCTGCTCAGAGGTGGGGGCGGGCAGCCTCTGGCCGAGCCCCCGGCCTCTCCGAGCCCAGGCTGGGGGGCGGGGCCGGAGGTCAGGAGCAGGCCCTGCCCGAGCTGCTGCCTCCGACAGCGCTCCCGCCGGGCCGGGCGGGGGTCTGTCCTCTCGGCCCCACGCCCCGGGCACAGTGGGCCTGCCTGTCCTCCCGCTTCCCGGCTCGCTGTGTGGAACAACATTGATGTTGCTCAACTCCAGGGGAACTCGCCAGCCCGAGGGGCTCGGGGACAGAGGTGGAGGGGGCTGGGCGCTGCTGGGCTGCTGGCCGCCCTGTGCTCCCTGCAGCGGGGCGCCCCCCAGTGCCGGCAGCCTGGGCCCCCGCTGCTGCTCCTGGCCGGCCCACCCCCTTGGCCTGGGAGGGAGCCAGAAAGGGGTATGGATGCAGACCCTGGTGTGGCCTCTGCCTGTGGTTCTGGGACCTTCCAGACAGCTGGGCTGCG